>NC_136065.1:1309509865-1310886532 GCF_964261635.1 Lissotriton helveticus | reverse complement strand
TTGTCCATTTATTATGGCAGTTTCTCAAGATGTATTTTGTGAGCTTGAATCTTTGAAGCAAAAAGCATGATATGCTTTCTCCGAGTCGGTGTCTGCTGCAAGATAAGTCCATTCAGAAGCTGTGTTTTCCGATTTGGTACCTTGGCTCTTTTCAACCTTCTTACTGTTGGTCCATTATCATCAGTGTCATTCTGTACGGATTAACTCGAGACTTCCATCACACTTGGGATTTCTCTGCCTTCTGTCAGGATTTGCCTCAGTATGTCTGTTCTTTGGGGCCAATGGTCTTGACTTATCATTCGCGTTTCGGTTGCACTGTTCACATCAACTGGGTCAGTATCTTGCAGAGTCAGGTCCCTTTCTTCATGACCCTCAGCACATACAGGGACTGACTCCCTCAGACCCTTACTTGAAGTAGTGCTTCAAGACCCAGTCACTGGAGCCCCCTCCACTATCTGACTAACCTGAGTTGGATGTCTCACTGTGACCACCGACACATCCACTACAGATACTGCACCTTCAAGGGGATATTAGACTCGGCGAGTGTGGGTGGGAATCATCCATTACAACTAGAGGTTTTGAGTGGGGTAGTGTATTAATACTTGGGTATTAATTATAGTATCCGAGTATTAATTTTGAAAAGCATAATTCTTAATTTTAAGTTATTTACTATTTAGGGAAGATATAATGTGAAAGAGTCTTTACCCTATTTCTCTGGCACCAGATGCCAGGGAAATAGGGGTTTTGGGTGGGGAAGTGTTTTAATACATGGGTATTTATTAAAATACCTGCGTATTCATATTTATTAGCACAAAAATGTAATGTAAACACATTTCTAAATAAGTGAATTTAAATTTTAAAAAGGGTTTAACACCTTTTCTCTTGCACAGAATGCCAGGGGAAAAGGGATTTGGGTGGGGAAATGTATTTTTACGTGGGTATTATTTTTTATTATTTCGTATTAATTTTAATACCCAAGTAGTAATAAAGTATTGCATAATTAGAAATGGTAATCTTCTTTCTAAATTATTGTTTAAAATGTAAAAAAGGGTTTAACATCTTTTGTCTGGAAAGGGATGCCTGGTAAATAGTGGTTTTCGGTGGGGAAGTATATTAATGCTTGTGTATTAATTAGAATACCCTAGTATTAATTTTTATTTCATAATTAGTCATTTAAACATTTAGGTAAATAAGTTTATAAAACTGTAATTTTTAAAAGAAGTTCATTAACATTTATTTTTGCATATTTATTTACTTTAACATACTTAAAAGATTTTAAAGATGAGGCACACTTGTTATTTTAAATTTAAATGAAAAATAAAATGTATCTTAAGTCTTAAAATGTAAGAAATTAAATGATAATAGTGGTTGTAAGTACAGAGCAAGTTTCTAAAAAACATATATTATAAAATAATTATTTCCTAATTATTTAGATTTTTAATCCAAAACAAATAAATAGCACAATTAAAATAATTTTATATCAATAATGTTTTATTTAAAAAATATAAAGAGTAACTTAGATTTTTTTTAATAACATTCACTCACAGGTATATTTGTATATCAATTAAAAAATATATAAGTTTCACAAAGATGTACATTAACATTTTTAAACATATTGCTTTACATATTTGCCATGGTTTACAATTGTATTCAATGGGCAAAATTGTACTTTTTTCCTTTTTACTGTTACAGATGACGTACGCTGTTGGGCGTTTCTTTCTACAGTTGGTGTAGTGTTGCAGTTAAAATTGGATGTGAGGAAGCGCTTCTTTCAGGTAAGTGAAACTTTAATTTTTTTTAGAGATTGTGGCTGGCCAACTTTATTGTAAGGAGAATGGAGGGAGGTACTTAGATAGATATAAGTAGTATTTAAAACTGTGTTTTAATGTGTTTAACAAAAACATTATTCCTATTCAGGTAACCGTTGTACGCTTATGTCGGGGTGATAGTTTTATTTTTTTTACACTATTGGTTTTCCAAAAAAAAAGAGAACCCTGTGAAGAGATGTACTATTATTTCTTTTAGACCAAAATGTAAAAGAAATATTTTTTTATGTTTTTAGTTGCGTCACAAACTTTTTTTTCAAAAGCAAGCATTCTCATGGAGATGACATGGATTGCCGGAATGTACCTTTGGGATACTTTGGAGTACTTATGTGAATATTTTTTTTTGGCTCGAGTATACTTTTGAAGGTATTTCATTGCTTTTGTTTAAGAATTTTACACACTGTGGTAAAGATATCGAAGGACGAGGATTGCAGCGGTGGATTTGTTGTTGTGGTTTTTGCCAATCTTCTAAACTTTTTCGGGATTTTTTGGGGGATGAGTTTTTTTTTCGTTATCACAGATTTATTTGCAGTATTTTAGTTGTAGATAGATATTTGGGGAGCTGCATACTCTTGCAGGACTTTGGATTTGTACAGAAGAACAAGAGTCGAACAATGAAGATAACTGAAGGTAGGAACCCATTTTTTCAAATGTTTGTAAAAAATGTTTTAGAAAAAAATCCAATTTCGATTTAATTTACAAAATGCAAAATAGGCAAGTAACACAGAGTAGGTGTTAGTGAGAGATAGAAGCATAGTATGTGTGCGTCTAGGTAGTCTGAAGCCACCACCACTTAAAACTGTTGGATATGTCCCAAAAGTCTTTCAGATATTTCTTTTGTTCTTTTGGAAATTCGTGGGTTCAGACTACCCGTCAATGATTGCACTATTCCCATTTCTTGGAAACTTTGCTCCTTCTTCAAAATTTTCAAAAAATTATATACTTTTGGGTGAGGTTTTTCTATTGAATTGTTGAAAGAGTTGTGCCATCCACCTATGGCATTATTGGTCTTTGTTTCACACTCTAAGCAGGTTGTGTAAAAGTTCCACCATTTGACAGGAAACTTGGATTCCTCCTGCGACGCGACCTGCTTGGATGACCAATCAAAGGCCCCCATTAGGATGGCGGGTGGACTTTGCCCACCCCCCATCCTCGCGGTACCAGGGACCGCCCGCCATAAGGGCGGGGATCCCGTGCATGGGATTAGGATGCGCCCGCCACAGTGGCGGGCGCATCATGTATCTTTACCATTGCGGTAAAGTTACATGTCGTGCATTTCAAAGCACGACGTGACAGGCACTGCGCGGTGCCTCCCACGTTGTTCTTTGAAATGCTGGTACCCCCCCATGTGCACTCCCCACCCCCCTGGAGTCCCTGGGGGCCCGCAATGGGCCCCCAGGGAGTCTCCACATGCCTTTCCATGGCGGCAATAAGGCATTGACAAATGCCCTTACTAATATGGCTGGCGTTGTCTGATAGACACCGCCACCATATAGAACCTTTTCCGCCCCGGTCGGAAGGCGACCGGGGCGGAAAAGCGACGGACGGTCTTTCAGTTCGCTGAGGACTCCCCAGCCATCTTAATATGGAGGGGGGTCATTGCAGCAAGGATGGCGGGCGGATCGCCCCCGCCAGGCCAGCGGTGGCTACCGCCAACCTGGCGGGGGCGATCCGCCTGCCATCCTAATGGCCCCTAAGTGTTTTCGAAGTAATTTAGTAGGGCGCCCAATTTTTCTTCTTTTGTAGTAAAATAGTCAGATTTAGGGGTCGATTAGGATGGCGGTTTTTCCGCATCCTCCGGGCCGGCGGAAGTGTCCGCCGGCCTGGAGGATGCGGAAAAACCGCGGCGGAGACTCCAAAGACCCACCGCCAAATTAGGATGGCTGGTGGGTCTGATAATCTGTCCGCCGCTTTTCCGCCGCGGTCGGAAGGCGACCGCGGCGGAAAAGCACTAACATGTCTGGCGGTGTCTATCAGACACCGCCAGGCATATTAGGATGTCTGAAAATATATGCTTTTCCGCGGCGACTTTACCGCCGTGGAAAAGCATACGGACCTTCACTTCGGGGGCCCGTTGCGGGCCCCCTGGGTGAAGGTGGGGTGGGGGGTGCACATGGGGGGTACCTATGGTACCCCCCTGCATTTGCGTGCACAATGCAGCAGGCACCGCGCGGTGCCTGCCGCTTTGTGCACGCAAATGCTGTGCATGGATTTTTTACATTGCGGCGGATGCAGCTTGAAGCTGCACCCGCCGCAATGTTAGAGATGGAAGATGTGACCGCCACACTGGCGGTCACATCCTAATTTGATCGGAGGGAACGCCGCAGCCCATGCGGACGTTCCCTCCTCCTCAGGGGTCGCGGACGGACTCAAGTCCGTCCGCGATCCTAATCGACCCCTTAGTATTGATGTGTAGCATTCATCTACAAAGTCAGGTGGAACAAAGCACAATGCTGTTAGTTTTTTTTTAATTCAAATTGGAGTGTAATCCTCAACTAAGGATGTTTTTTTTAAAAAAGTGCCAATATGCCTGTGAAAAGTGAAAAAAAAATCTTTGAATTTGGGTTTCTGGATATATTTTAGTTATGGTGTTAATCATTGATAATTCAAAATCAATTATCACTTTTCTAGGACTTTTGTTTTGTGTTTTAGATTTTAGCACTGTTAATAATTCAGTGTAAGTTGAGGATTGCTTATCGGGGAGTAAACGGTACACTGAGGGAACTACAGTGTTGTTAATGTAGGTATGTATTGTGTATATTTGGGTGAATGGATGGAGTGTGGATTTAAACGTCCCATCCATCATCCAAATATCGCTAGTCTCCAATTTTACAAGGTTACGGGGTGTGCTAAATATTAGTAATCTTTTTTGAGGGTTTTTGTTGTGCAATGGAAAGCTTTTATTAGTAACAGTGACAGTTAATTCAGGAGGAATGTTAATATCAGAGTATGCTTGGGGTGTTACATGTTGTGGGTTACTTGCCTCTTTTTTTCACTGTATAATTCGTCTCAAATTTGTGATTGTAGGCATAGAACTTGCAACATGCATAGGAATGTGTTGTGATACCTCCCTCAAAACTGCACCACAGGGTTCAATGGAGGAGGATGCCAGGTCTTTCATTTGATTTATATTTTTTCTAAATTCAATCTCCATTGCAGAGGCAGAGCGGTTACGCTCTGTGGTCTTTTCAACAGTGTCCATAAGAGTAACCGCTCTGCCTGTTCAATGGGATGACTAATATTGTACACACCTCCAATGACTCCTGGGCTCAGTTACAATAAAGTAGCCAGAATGTTTGTGGAGTCGATTTCCTCTTTGGGATTTTATATAGGTACCTTCAAAAATGTCTGAAAAAGAGGGGAGAAAAAGAGTTTTTGAGTTTTATTGTTTAACATCAATGTTTATCCTGTAAAGAAAATCTTGTTAGTTTTATTGGTTTGTCAATGTTTATTTCAGAATAAAAGTTTTACAATGTTTTGCTGTTATGTGCTTGTTTGCGACCTGCAAAAAAAATTGTAAAAAGAACAACGGATGAGTTGTTACATTTTCAAAGAACAGGTTGTTTTTTTGCTTTGTTTACCTGCAGTCATTATTTGACTATGCTTTTTTGTTAATTCCTGGTAAAAGATAAATAGTTTTTTTCATTTATTCGAGGTGGTATGCCTCACCTTTGTAAGGATTCTTTGTTTGCTTGATCCTCCTTTCGCTGGTGTACTTTGGTCTCTTTAGCAATTTTTGTGCTTTTGTTTTATTCCTCCTGGCTGATTTTGGGTAGGTCTAAAAGGCAAAGTGGAATTTTAATGGTTGATGTTTACTTGTCTTTTTTGTTTCTGAAAAAAAAGATTTTTTGTTAGTTTTGGTTGCCACATTATATTTTTGATTCACTTTACCTGTGAAAGGCCTTCTGATTGATGAACAAGTGTTTGGTTGGGTGTTTGAATTTCCTGAATATGGCTTTGTTTTTGTTGGTTTTAAACGATGTTGATTCGAGCTGTGTAAAAGAAAAAAATATGATTGAATGTTTTAACATTTTTATTTCGCATTTAATAAAGCAAGAAGTGACAAGTACAAATAATGAGGGAAGAATAGTCATTTTGGCCCCCACCACTGACCAGCACCCTCCCTGCGGCTTTCATCCTGAGGTGTTAGAATAGTGATTTTGCCCCCCGCCACTAGCCAGCACCTTCCCGGAGGTAAGCATCAGGCGGAGTTACAATATTAATGTTGCTTCCCCAACAGTGACCATCACCATCCCAGAGGCCAGCACCCTCTGGAGTTAGAATAGTAATGTTAGAATTAGATTAGTAATTGTGCCCCCACCACTGACCAGCAATTTCTCTATGGCAAACAACTGTTGGATTTAGAATAGTTATTTTGTCCCACACCACTGACCAGCAGTTTCCCTGAGGCAAACACTTGTTGTAGTTTGAATAGTAAATTTACCTCCCACCACTGATTAGCACATTCCCTGTGGCAAATACCTTTAGGAGTTCGAATAGTAAATTTGCCCCCCACCACTGACCAGCACATGTCCTGAGGAAAATACCTGTAAGAGTTTGAAAAGTTATTTTGCCCCACACCACTGACCAGCACTTACCCTTAGGCTAACACATGTTGGAGTTAGAATTGTTATTTTGCCCCCCCCCTCACTGAACAGCACTTTCCCTGAGTCAAACACTGGTTGGAGTTAGAATACTCATTGTTGCCCTCCTCTACTGACCAGCCCTTTCCTGTAGTAAATACCTGTTGAAGAAAGAATCCTAATTTTACTACCCACGAATAACCAGCACTTTCTCTTTGGCAAACACTTGTTGGAGTTTGAATAGTAATTTTGCCCCCCACCACTGAACAGCTCTTTCCATGTCACAAACAGCTTGCGGAGTTAGAATACAAATTTTACCTCCCTCCAGTGACCAGCACTTTCCCTCAGGCAAACTCTTTGTGGTGTTTTAATAGTTTTTTTGAGCCAACTGACCTTAGAGCACCTTCCCTAAAGCATGCACCTGAACATACATTACCGTTGTTTAAATATGTTATCCCTCTAAATATATTTTTAATTTACAGTATACTCACAGTAGATTTCCAACTGTATTTTTGGGAGTAATTCGATTGTCGAGTGTCAGTTGTCTCCTCTATCTCCAGCTGCGTGTGGTCACCATGGAAATCAGTGTCCCACTGAGCACAGAATGGTGGTCAGCTGCATGTATATGTTTTTAGGGGGTAAACAACATTTTTAAATAAAATGTTTTGGAAAACGATTTTTGCGCGCAATTTAAAGGATGACAGAATGGATATTTTTTATGTGCTGTGTGAAAAGTTGGTAAATATGTTCTGTTTCTGAATGGCAGCCATTTTGAGTAGATGGTGGGTCCCTTGGTGCAATTGAAATAGTGGAACAACACCTGTTTTGTTTTCTTCTATGACTTATACTTAGTGGCTGCTTCTGCCACTGACTTGTGTTTCTCTTGGTAGAAATGTTTTGTGTGTAAGGTATGTTTATTTTTTATTTTTTTCATATCAATAAATGTGTACAAAATGTTACACAGGTATTACAATTAACACCCAAGTATTAACAATTAGCACCAGTGTATTTATATAATTATTTTTTAAACATGCAATACTTGAGTACTAAAAATAATACCCAAGTATTAAAATTAATACCTGTGTATTAATAGACTCCCCCACCCTAAATCCCTATTTTTCTTACATCCCGTGCCAGTAGATGGGTTACTAATTTTAAAAAAAAGTTGTTCTCTCTTATCCATAGCAGTACATTTAATATCAGTTGTAATGGTGTGCGTTGTAATAGTATGCATTGTGAATACATGTGTTGTAAAGGTAATTATTTATATCACCCTATTATCATGCGTTGCAATAGTTTGCGTTGTAAAAACATGAGTTGTAATGTCAAGTTATAATAATTTTGTTGTAAAGGTAGGCGTTGTAATGGTATGTGTTGTAACGTCATATATTCATGTGGGCAGTATGTGTTCAATAAGGCGGACCACCATATTTGAGAGCAGTTGTGGTAACAAGGATCACTTGATATGGCCCACGCCAACGAGGCTCCAAAACCGACTTGCGTACATGTTTCTTCAGTAGGACCCAGTCACCAGTATTAAGGTCATGGCACTGCTCCTGTTGAGTTGATGAGGCAGCTTCCCCAACCTGCTGAGACACAGAATGTACCAAATTAGCCAATCCTTTACAGCAATCGAGTACCAAATCATCTGTAATATTCACTAATTGATTTGCAGGCTGTTTCATAGCCCTTCCCATAAGAATTTTGTGTGGGGACAGTCCAGTTCTTCTGTCTGGGGTACTTCTCAAGCTCTTCAACACCAAAGGCAAAGCATCAGACTATTTTAAAGAGGTAGACACACACACACTTTAGCTAATCTGGATTTCAGTGTTTCATTGACCTGTTTAACTACTCCAGATGCTTTTAGTCGAAATGCAAAATGTAACTCCTGCTCAGTTTGTAATGCTGCGCTGAGCATTCTCAAAACATCATTGTTAAAATGAGCAGTGGCGGCTCCTTAAGGGAGTGCGGTGGGGAAGTGGATGGGGCAGTGGAGGGGCTGGGGGGGGGGTAGTAAACTCCGGAATGCCATTGAACAGAGTTGAGTACAGAAATAAAGAAATAAAACGAATTACAATGCGCGCTGCATCGCTGATTTGGCGTTGCAGCGAGCGCAATGTCATTTGTTTTATTTATTTATTTACTCAACTCCATTCAGTGGCATTCCGGAGTTTACTACCCCCCACACTAACCCAGCCCCGCCCCTACCCACTTTCCCGCACCACTCCCTCGAGGAGCCGCCACCGAACTTGAGTCCCCCTATCTGATTCCAAAGATGTCAGAAATTCAAAGCATGGTATGAGTTCTCTAAGGAGTGGTTTTGCTACCATTAGAATGTCAATACATCTAGTTCGGTATGCTTCCACCCAAAGTGAGAACAAACACAAAATCGCCAAAACATATTTCAAACCATTGCAAAGAGGCATTTCTATAAAGTCGAGTTGCATCCTATTAAACATTCCTCCAGATCTTCTCACATGACTCATTGTGACCAGTGCTTTCTTTCCCACATTTTGCTGTTGGTACACTACACATACTTGACAAATAATTTCCGCAATTGCTCTGAACTGGGGATGTTTTACGAAAGAGACCTATCATGGCATCCCTCCTAACATGCGCAGGACTATGATAATTTTTTGCCATGCGTGACAACAAACTATCAAGTAGGACTTTAATCCAACCTTGTCTTTCAGTTTCCGGCACTTCATCTTGCAAGGCTTTTATTTGCTCCCATGTTTCCACAGTTGATGACATCAGCTTACATTCTGAGGTACCAGTTAACTCTTTTAAGGGGTCTCCATTAAAAATGTATGAATTTAGAGCGCATTAGCACATGGCCTCGCCCGTATAGGGGTTACCAACTGTTTAATAATCATTCCCCTGTTGATGGGCTGGGCACTTGACCACTGAAATCTGGGCAGGCAGTTGTAATGACAGCAGTACATTTTTCACGCGTTCTCCTTTTCAGATGGGTGAACCCGAAAAGGTTATGAATCCACACTGCAACCACAACTGTCCAAAGTCATGGACGTCCCTGTAGCCATATTGGCTATCAGTGAAGATGGAAACTCTCAACTGTTCAGTAATGCTACAAGCCTGCATCAAGACAACCAACTCTGCAACCCGAGCAGAATGCACTCCTTACAACCAGGAAGCTTCCATCACTCCCACAGCAGTACAGATGGCATACGCAGCTCTCAAGTTCCCTTCTATATCTTGCAAACATGATCCATCCACGATCAAAACACATGATCCGACTCGGGTAATCGAACATCCAGAATGTCCGGTCAAAGCTTTGTACACAACTATGTCACATACAGGCATTCATGATCCGCTTCATCAATCACAACCTCATTTCCTGGCAAGGACAACTTGTGCATCGCACCAACACCTGCTCATGTTTGTTTAATCGACTCCTAGTGAGTGCGTTTGTGTATGAGTAAGCAAGATCTCAACAGAATGTAGCACATGCACTTTCAATGGATGACCCATTACAATACTCTCACACTGCTCCAAACTCACAGAAGTGGCAGCAACATCTTTTAGACATCCAGGTAAAGCTGCGGCTACATGATCCAGGGTAGCTAAAAAATATGCAACAGGCCTGTGCCCAGTTCTATGCATTTGGGTTAAAACTGACACTTCATAACCTTCGCGCTCACTGCGCTCACTGCAGAACAGAGTGAACTCTTGTTAATTCCCAAGCTGGAGCTCAACACATACTCTCTAGCGGTTCATTAAAAGAGTGCATGCACTCATCATTCCATGGAACTGGATTTGACACATCTTTGTATGTAAGTCTTTGGAGTGGTTTGTCTGTCAATGAAAAAGCTGGAATCCATTGTCGACAATCATTCCCAAGAACATGCAAACTTACTTTTATGTGCTAGGAGGATTCATCTGCACAATTGCAGTAATCCAATCCTGTGACACCTTTCTGGCTCCTTTTTCAATGTGATGCCATAAATAAAGGGCTTTTCTCCTGCAATTGTAATTTAGTTGGTAATACTTTATGTCCGCTTTCTGCCAGATGATTAAATAATGAGATGGTGTTGCATATGCAAGCTTCCTGAGTACCTAACGCTACTAAAAAGGCGTCAATGTACTGAACCAATACAGAGTGATTTGGCATTACCAATGATCCTAGGTTTGTCTTTAATATCTGATTGAAAATGGAAGGAATTTCCATATACCCTTGTGGGACTCAGCACCATACCAAAACAGGGTTTTCGAACCAGAAAGTGAATCAAAATTGGCTATCTGGGTGCAAGGGAATGGAAAAGTAAGCTTGGCCCAAGTCAATGACAGAAAACCATTTGGCTTCAAATGGAATCTGATCTAGTATCACAGCTGGATTTTGGAGCAATCGAAACACATAGGATCACAATCTGATTGACCTTGAGCAAATCCTGCACAAGTCAATACTTTCCATTTGGTTTCTGAATTCCCATAATAGATGAATTACATGTACTTCCCATAATCTCTCTCAAAATTCCTTGTTCAATAAATGACTCAATTAAAGGCGTTATACCGGCAATTGTCTCTGGGCTCAGGTTATACAGTGGGATTCAAGGAAATTCTGCATTTGGTTTTAAAGTAATGCATATTGGAGCCACCCCTTTGATCAATCCAATATCTTTTCCAGTGAATTCCCAAACTTCAGGGAACACAGTAGCTCCAAATTCCAAAGGTAAATCATCACTCATTAATGAAGGAAATAAACCTTCAGATTCAGATTTTTGATTTGCCATTTTTTATACAATGTCTTCATCATTGATATGAAATTCAAGTCCCTTTGGTTTACAATAAATGGAACAACTTAGTTTGCACAACAAGTCTCGTCCCAATAGGTTTACTGGACTAGAATCACATATCACAAACTTGTTCAGATCACATGAGAAAGGCTTGTTTTTGGCATCCCTAGACTTACATCGCGACCCTAGTCTGCACAGTGAGTGCTAAAGCCTCCAAGGTTATCATAACAATATAGCTGTTGTTCGGGCTGATTGGCTCACGTTTTTAGACATAACATACATGCAGCTGCGATCCAATGGAGATTCTGGCGCCTTTAACCCCTCCCATGCTTGTGACGGATCCGTTCTGTCACGAGCCTCGGGTGGGCTGTGCTGGTGACGGAACGGTTCCGTCACGGCCCGCTCGCCGCGCCTGCGCGGCGCGAATTCCGCACCTGTGCTGACATTCTAAAGAGCGGGCGGGGCCGTGACGGAACCGTTCCGTCACAAGCACAGCTCACCCGAGGGCCGTGATGGAGCAGTTCCGTCACCATTACGGGAGCGCAGTGCGGCCCCGCCTCCCCCTTAGCCCTGCGGCGGAATAGCCGCCGCAGCGAAGGGGTTAATATTGCACTGTAGGCATGATTTTGGGCACATGGAAGAATTCCGTTTCCAGAGATAAAGAGCTTTTGCAGATCCTGAAGTAATTAATTTTTGCTGGTCTTAGAGGTATGGGGTCCCCCACACAAGGCTAAGAGACCTTCTATATTTTATAAAACATAGGGGGCATATTACCAACAAGTAGCGATATTTATCGCTAAATAGGCTTAGCGACGATTTTTTTTATCGCTGCCTATCGCTGGATATGTTAGCGGAGAAAACATGCTATTAGCAACGTTTTTCTCCATTGTGCTAAAATATCCAGCGATAGCGGCGAAATGCGTGAATATCGCTGAGAACACAGCGATATTCACACATTGGTGACGAAATGCTCTTAGCCATGTTATCCACCTCCCATTGGATAACATGGCTAAGAACTGGTCTGAGCAGGCGTTGGTTTTTGGCGATAGCGGGAATATTTCCATCGCTACGCCTGCCTTGCTAATAGTCGATAGCGACGTTAGTGACTGCTTTCAGTTGCTAACAGGTTGGGTACGCCCACTTTGCATGTCATTAGCGATAAATATTGCTGACATGCAAAGCGGGCCCCAAACCGCTCGCTATCGCCTAAAAGCTGTCGCTAACATCAGTTAGCGACAGCTTGGTAATAGAGCGATAGAAATTTCGCCGCTTAGCGGCCGAAAACGGCAGCTAAACCGGCGATAATTGCCTATCGCCACCCTTGGTAATATGCCCCATAGTTACTAGCAAGGGAGGGTGAGTTACTAGGTGCTATAACACATGTTTTCACCATCATTGTAATATGAAGTCTCCTTTTGTGTTTTATAGAGTTGTAACAATGCTGATCATATTATTTCTAATCATATGTCTGCTTATGTTAGCAAAAATACTGCATCTTGGAGCACGTCGTTAAAATAAATATTTTAACCTTTCCTGTGCCTCTTTTTTACTCCTGTTGTAGACTGGTATGAGAGTATAACGAAATACTGTTCTTACTTCCCACCATTCCTGAGTATGACCTAAGTCGCATGTTCTGGGTTTTCTAATCATTGGTTCCTTTGCTATAGGACGAAGGGCTAATGTGACACTGATGCTAGCTCGTTAGGGTTTCTAGGTACTGAGGTGAGTATTTTGGTCCACCACAATTCACAGAGGTCCTGGGTCTCTGTGCACAGATCTGTGTAGGAGCAGAATCCTTGCAACAACAGGTTCAGTTACAGTATTTGAATTTAATCGATTTAAAACTCTTGGATTCTTTCTCACTGAGAGGGATAGGTTGGGAACTTCCACTGTTCTTACAGTGGAATGGATAGCACCAGTATCAACAACGAACAAAATAGGTGTTCCGTTTGCTCCCCTCTCAGGCACCATCATTGTGACAAATCAATGTCATCAATCTGAATCAAATATTGCTGAGTAACATTTGGGTTTGAATGGAATCAATTGGGTCATTGGTATGGAATCCCATGCTCACATTATATTTTTTAACTTGACCATTCGTGTGTGGCATAGGGGCTTGCAGCATATTTAAATTTAAATGTTTCTGCCTCTGAGTCTGCTGATTCTGCATCATATCACCTGCTTGGGGCTGTGCATTTCTACCCTGGGAAAGCCGTGCCCATTCATCTGATTTATTGGATTAAACCAACACTCGCACTTCCAATAGGAGGGGGGTGGGCGCACACTGCCTCACACTCCAGCACTTAGTTTGCCCTGATGCATCCTAATAAATGCAGTGCATGATAACACTTTCTTCTGTGTCAGGCTTTAGTTTTTCACCCTTGTTGGTGCAGCCAGTGCTGTGTATCTCTAGACACGTTTCAGGATAATTGTCCTTCTTCAGTAGAGAGCAACACTTTTTAGGGGGTGCTGGAGATGCTGCCCAAAGTCTTCCAATGACCAAACTTGCCACAAATATGACATGGATTTGTCTTTTTTAACATTTCTACCTTGAGTTGGTGCATTCTGTTGTTGTCCACCTGCTACTCCCCACATGCCTGAAATCACTTGACCATTCCCCTGGCACAATCAGCACCAACTCCAATGTAACCTTTCTTTGCTGTCTTCATCTGAGCCAACATCAACTTGTCCTTTAATCTCTTATGTTTAGAATCCACTTCATCTCCACAATATTTAGCATATCAAAGAATCTCATCCATTGGTTTGCTCTGACAACAATCAAGCGCTGTTGCATCACTTATCTCAGGTCTTAATCCACACGCAAATAAATACACAAAATGTCCCATGTCCTTTCCGAACACATTTTCCATATTACTGTACCACCTAAATGCCTGTAAGCATCATTCATAATATGCTTGTACTGTTTCCTTTAACTCCTGTGTTGTCCTATCAATGTTTACCCAATCAATTTCTTTCAGAGCAATCTTTCTTTTCAAATAGGTAATGGCTTGATTATATGTTTTTATTACCTCAGGTGATGGTGCACCAGTTTTCGGATCTCTAGCAGGTTCTGTTTCAGGACAATCTATAGCAATTTTACATTAACTGTACAAATCAGTAGGGACCACAATATGAAATAAATTATCCAAATCTTTACGTAAAACCTTTGATACCTTTACAAACCTTTCAACTTGTCTATACCACTCAACAGGTTTCTGTATTAGTTTTAGGAAATCATTTGGAAAGAACAATATGTCTGGGCTAGTCCATGGAACATGAAAATATCCTCCTCCAGGCTCCTCCCTCATTGGAAGTATTTTTATTTTTGATTTTTCTGTTTCCCCTTCAAGCATTAGATACATGGGTATAGCCGTTTTCTTTGCTTCCTTCTTTTTGGCCCATTTACCTTCCCATCTTTCCAGCTCACCCCATTTCCTAAGAGTTGTCAATAGGTTCTTAATCTGCAATATTTTGCCTGAGGATTTTAGATTCACGATGTCTTTGTCACTGAAGTTTAATCAGTAAGTCTTGTGTAACGTCTTTGATTTTTGGATGTACCCCTTATATTTCTGTGCTACTTCAGCTAACTTCTCAGTAATTCTAGCTCATCAAGCAATGTCCTTACATACGAGTAACAATTCATCATCCAGATAATGAATAATTATACCAGGACTGATAGTACCCAAAATCATTTCCTCCAATTCCACTTTAAAATTTGCTACATCAAGTGATTTTTCATTTGGATTTTTCACCACAAATGTTCCATAAACTTCTGTACCTTTGTCAAATGTGTATGGTGCTATAGCCTTAATCCCATCACCAAGTTCCTGTGGGGTAGGACCTATCTTTCTATTGAATACATCTTCTTGTGACCCTCCACTAGCTCCCTCCATTTGTGGTGTAACATGTGCTTCATGATCTCAAGTGCCCATTTGTAAGGTCTTCCCTCTCATGGCTTGAATTCCTCTATTGGGTGTCTCCATATTTCTTTCTGTTGTACCTGGTAATGAGGTCAGTCTTATTTGATTGTGTGATACATTAAGTTGAACAGTTTCTATACTAACCCCTAATTCGTTTCCCTGAACGTTATTTTCACAATTCGGATTTATCGAATTTGGATTTCTTTGTTCCCTACTCGATCCTCGTGGATTAATATTTGTTCCTCCCAAACCAGTGAGGACAGGCATGAATGTACCTGCTATCTTCCATTGCCTAATGTATACAGAGGAACCATAGGTCCTATAGTTACTGGAACAGAAAGAGCATCAGGTATTCGGTATCATGAATTTATTAAATCCTGCTCCTCTAAGTGTCTGTTCTTCAGTCCAAAAGGGATTATGCGGATTTGAACTATTAGGCATTGACGGTGCATCCGGTAATGCTCTTACAAAAGGATTTAACCCTTTTTGAGATCGATCTACAATATATGGTGGAAGTCGTTTTAACAATAATTCATTTAAACATTCATCATCTATTTCATTCTCACTCTCGTCAGTTAATGCCAATCTGTGACAGCTCTCAAGATGTTTTTTTCTTTTCTTTACATCTTTCTCCTTCACCCATTTCCGCAACAAATACAGTATACATTTGTGCTCCCTCTGCAGCGTCCTTTCTCCAAACTTTCTGTTGTGAAACCAATCTAGCCTCAACCCACCTATTTAATGTATTCTTGTATCTTCCCTGATATTTCTGTTTTTCTTTATGATGGGCAACATGTTCCCATTCTCCGAGGGCTTCACACTGCATAGGTCGTGGAGGAGGTTTGATACCGTTCAACTGTGCCCTCAAATTTTCAAGAATTTGTACATTAAATGTTCCATATTTTGGAAAAGCTAAAGGTCCATCATTCCCTGTGTACTTCATCCAATTCTATAACCATGTATATGTATGATGGCCTCTCTCTTGGGTGTACCTTCCGGTGGTATTGGTACCCCTTGTCTAGTAGGTACAGGCACAACTCACTGTCTTAATGATGTTATACTCTTCAAAATGTCAATTGTTCTTAATAAATCTTCCAAGTGTTCTTTATAAATTACTTCACTCGATATTTTTAGTGAATACTTCCTTGCTATCATCCAAGCTACCAATCTCTGTGCAGTTCTCTATAACACTTGTCTCACACTAACCGACCAATCACAGTGCAACATTCGATGATGCCAGACAACTCCCTGCAGCAGCTACCCCTCCTTTATAAGCCAACTCCCTTCCAACGCTAATCTCAACACAGCTGATTGTCTAGTCAGAAAAAATGGTTTTCAAAATAAACTTGTGTCTGCTACACTAAAAGAAATTATAGTTCTTCACTCACTCAGAAAATCATTTAATCATATATTTCAAGCGAAATATCAACCAGCATGGCTCCACCTAAAATCCTTATGATTATTCTCTGTGCACTTTGAGAAAAATCCTAACAAATAAATGTTATACTTTCACAAAGTTCCCTTCTCTTGTCGTACTGCAGATGATGTATCATGCACACATTAAGCAACAGCATTGCGCACAACACTATTAACACTCTCACCACTTTTCCAGTTGTTTCCTTGTTTTCTCAGAACTAGCACTTGGTCAATTTTCACTGAACTTGGAATTTGGGTACATCTATAATGACCTCAATATGCATCGCCCTTATATCCTGGTTTTGCCAGACAGTAAACCATCCGACATGCTACCAGATAAACTATTGTAGTGTTTTTACTGGGCCCAAATACCTTCCCACTCTATTTTATTTTCCTTAACTTACTCATTCAATCTCTGACTACCTGTCACACACAATTGGTCCACCGATGGATTAGATTTTGTGATGAAAGGGACCAGAGATTTGGAGGATGAGCAATTATCCAATGAGGACCAGGAATATGATAATAGCTCATTTCAAATGTAATTTCACACGATTTAGGAAACTCAAAGGACCAGTTGAAAAATATATAAACCAAAATATTTTACCCACAACGAAATGAATGAGTCAGAATCAGCAAAATTTTGTTTAAATGTTTAGTTATTCATTCAGAGATAAAGAATATCAAATAGCATATGGCCCTAGTATTCAATTAGAAATAGACTTAATTAATTCTCAGAGGTTAAAGGAAGACAATGGAAATCTTCCTCAGCCAAGTGAGATTGGACTCATACAGTGCATGTGGCATTAAGAAAGTCAGTAGAGCCTCATACAAGCCCTCAAGAAAGTTCAGTAAGTTCCAAGTGACCAGTTCCAGTTCATTAAGACAGAAATCTGTCTCAGTCAGTTGCAACACATGCACACTGGTCGGTAGCAAGCTGCAGCGTAACCTTTTAAGTAGCTGAAAACTTGGATGTCCAAAATCATACCGTCTCCAATCCAAGGATAGGGTGTGCTGCCTCCCCAGTCTCCAAAATCTGAACAATTGTACTTCATACATTTCTGGGGTGACACCCCCTGGCTTCACCAGGAATATATATTCAGACCACTATGTCCTATTGGTTGTTTTCGATGGGTTGAGAATGATGTAGTAGGTAAAAGAATACAAATCCGGAAGACATAAGTAATTACAATTATGTAGCTTCCTTAAACCATTGTAAACTCAGTCATATAAACAATGAGATATTTCTAAGAGTTAGTGAAAAACGCAATGACTGGTTGATTTCCCTTCTCAAGCATCTGTTCTAGTATGTAACATATTTTGTAGCAGCTGTACTGAGAAATTAGATTACAATTGGCAACTTTGCTGAATGTTCCCACAGACTTTAGACTGTTCAGTTTCTGAGTTCACGTTTGGAAGGGAGACAGCGCAAGATTTGAGGTCCACACAATATACAGCTAATACATGATAAATTGCGATGAATTATACCCTTGCATTAATAACAACTGACATTATTAATTTCCTAAATGAATGTTTTAATTAACACTCAAATCAAATTGCAATAAATTCATGTAAGTAGCAAGTACTCCTAAAATGTTTCTATGTGTCAATGTTACACAAATAGGGAGAGTATGTGTAATATCCTTTATGCCTATATGCTGTTCAAAGCACACATATGTGAAATGTCCGTTAGAGAAAAGTTTTATGAAAACGACTTTTAACTAAAACCCGTGTAGCATCTACTTTTCATTTGTCATTTTCGGTGGGCATGTTACAACATGAAATAATATTTTCGTCATATCTCACATGTCATGTAAGCTATTATGCATATTCATTTACATCACATTATCAAATCATAGGATCAAAATCATTAATTGACAGTATTGACAGATAAGAATGTGGGTTGCTGAGGCGGAAGCCGGGAACGTTGTAACCAGGGAACTAGCGATTGTTAAAATTTACAATTTACATTTTTAATTGACTTTTGGGCACTTATTTACCCACTCTAATATCTGCACGCACGCCTGCCTCTTCATTTTGGCCATCAGCAGCCGATTAAGCTCGGCATCAGACCACTCCACTTTGAACGCCATCTTGGGCGATCTCTTCCCAAACACAGGTACGAAATAGCCGACCTCATTGATAACTGGGATCTAGATATTTTATTTTTAACCGAAACCTGGGGTGACCAGGCCTCCGACCCCGATTTTACCACGGCTACGCCGGAGGGTTTCGCAAATATCAGACATGATAGACCCTTAAGAAAAGGTGGTGGAATAGCGATAATATATCGCAACACTTTTACTATACCAACAGAGACAATAATTGTCAACACATGTGAGGCTATGAACTTCACATTTTTTACCCCACACTCTACCTCCTTTCGAGGTGTCCTGCTTTACCGACCACCTGGTTCTCGCTCTGCATTTCTATCGTCTTTAAGTCATTTCCTTGAGCCTGTAGCAGGGGAAAACAACATAGGTGACTTTAATTTTCATCTTGATCTCTGTGACTATCCTGATACCAGCACCCTTTGCACTGAAATGGAGGCAGTAGGATTAAACCAATGTATCCAATCTACTACGCATATAGCAGGACATACATGAGATGGAATCTTTTCCAATCTTACATCTCTCTCTATAGAGAAAATACTGCCCCTCACATGGACTGATCATTCAGCTGTATGTTTTAATATTCTCCCCTCCACGTCCCCCCCTCCAAATCCTATAATACTAATACTTTCAAATCATGGAAAAGTATCAATATTGATGACTTCAAGAACAAATTACATGCGATGCAGGATATTAACACTTCTAATCCTGAAACTGCAGCCATCATTTATACCAATTGCCTTCAAAACATAGTTGACACCATGGATCCTACTAAAAAAAGAACTACCAATAGAAAATCTAACTCTGCCCCATGTTTCTCTGAGTGTCTTAGGCTAGAAAAACAAAGTTGCAGATGACAAGAACGCAAATGGTGTCAAAAATACGACCCCCTTGAAAAGATCTGTTATAAAGAGAAATTAACTGAATACAAACACATGATCATCACTCAGAAAAGTTTATTCTTTAACAACCAAATAGAGTCAGCACAAGACTCAGTTAAACAACTTTACCAGGTTGTATCACATGTCACAGGCCAGGATAAATCTACTCCTATAGAGGCCTCTCAATCCATGCGTGATGCTTTGTCAACTTATTTTCAAGACAAAGTTTGTGACATTTATTCAAAGTTCAATAATCTTAACCATGATACTACTATTGTCCATTCTACCTCTGACCCCAGTCTTACCAATTTACCCACTTTTTCTTTTGATCAAGTCTCACCAGAACAGGTTCACAAACTCATGATGAGCATTAATTCTGGCTCTCCCAAGGATCCTTGTCCTCCCTCAATACTCAAACTGGCTCCTGTTATTCTATCCCAAACACTCTCCGATATCTTTAATGCCATGCTCACTTCAGGTATTTATCCTTCCATATGGAAAAGAACAGTAATAAAACCTTTACTTAAAAAATCCACACTAGACCCCTCCAAGGTAACGAACTACAGGCCAATAGCATGTCTCCCCTTTCCCTCCAAAATCATAGAAAAAATTATGAACAGTCAGATCTCTGAATTCATCGACAACAACAACTGTCTTGATGATTCGCAGTTTGGATTCAGAAAGGGTCATGGCACGGAGACGGCATTAATAAAAGCGGCCGATGAGACCAGAATGATCTTAGATAAAGGAGGTGCAGTGGTACTTATAATGCTCGATCTTTCCGCAGCCTTTGACACGGTCGATCACTCCATCCTGATCGACCGTGTCAAAATATCCGGAGTATCTGGGACCGCCATTTCCCTTCTTTCCTCATTTCGAGCTAACCGGGAACAATCGGTGACCATGGGCGGATACTCCTCCTGCTCCTTCTCTCTCCCCTGTGGTGTCCCCCAGGGATCCTCGCTGAGTCCAACACTTTTTAACATTTATGTGGCGGACTTAGCGAGGATCATTAAAGCTCATCGCCTAGCAGTTACATCTTATGCTGACAATACGCAGCTTGTCCTGGCAATTAATAACAACGGATTGGAAGTAGCTAATAACTTCCAACGGGGAATGCTTGCCATTAGTAACTGGATGAGTATAAATTGTTTAAAGCTCAATTCAGACAAAACTGAAATCATGGTATTTGGTAAGCTCACCCCTAGCTGGTCCCCTGCCTGGTGGCCTCAAGAACTCGGACCTTCTCCCGTCCCTGTCACCAAGGTCAGGAACCTAGGAGTGATCTTTGATAACAAACTCTCCTACACACATCAAACAAATTCCATAGTATCGGCTTCATTCTTCACGTTAAAAATGATCAAAAAACGTCAACCTTATCTCCCTGTAAATACTACCAATACCTTGATTTCCACTTTACTCATGTCTCGAGTTGATTATTGCAATGCTCTCTTGCTTAATGCACAAGAACAAGTATTAAACAAACTCCAGTTAGTACAGAACGCAGCCGCCAGACTTGTCACCGGAACACCTAAGTTAAACCCATTTCAAATATCATCCGAAAACTTCACTGGTTACCTGTGAGGCAAAGAATTAAAGTCAAGGCTCTGTGCATAGCCTTTAAATCCATTCATGAAAATGGCCCAATTTTCTTAAAACACGCCCTCTGTCCATATAGACCATGTCGCTCTCTTAGATCCACAAAGGCAAATCTCCTGGAGATAGCTAAAACAAGAAAAGCTACATGGGGAGACAGATCCTTCTCAATCACCACGGCCAAACCATGGAACGCCCTACCCAATCAAATTAAGACCACTCCAACATTAACTCTCTTCAGGAAACAGTTAAAAACCTGGTTATTTAACCAATAGTTCAAGCTAATTCAATTACAACCCTACTTCTTTATTCAATCTTCTGTCTAGCGCCAAGACACCCCCGGGTAATCGCACGCTCAACAAGTTGTATAAAATAAAATAAATTAATTAATAATAGTTAATAATTCACATCTATTGAAGTTGAACATAAAATATAACATAAGCTTTTCTACCACCTGCATGCTTTTACAGTGCAGTATCTGCAAGTTTGGATGTCATCTTCAAATACGTGGACCTTATCACATGTTTGTCATCATCTGTGTAAAGTATTGTCATAATCATTTATTTTTGTCACAAATTTGTTAAATGAAATCTCTGCTTTATCACAACTACACACATTTCAAATCTATCACAGTGAAATAATCAACACAATCCCTTACGGAGCCACATCTTGCTCTTCGGCCGAGTTCACCAAAGTCCCTTCAGTTTATGCCCACTCACCTGATCTGAAGTGTCTAGGTCACATATGAGACAACTCTCCTACTGGTGTGACCCCCTCTGCCCTAGACATCTTTTCACAAGTTTGTAGTATATGCATGCAAATCTCTTACACAGTTCACACATGTGATGCATCACACCGTAGTCCTCAAGAGTTTATGAGCCCCTGCTCGATGTGTCTTTCCCAGGTGGTATCAACAATGTAACAGTTCCCGTCTATTTTCCACATGTTCAAGTTATTTTAGCACTGGGACGGAAGTGCTGCGACCTGCCATCAGGAAGAGAATTTTCAGGAATGCAGGAAACTTCTCTGGTGGTGGAGGACACTTACAACAGGAGTCAGTGGTCTGGTCGGAAAGACAGCATCTCTTGATCTTGCATCATCCTCTTCAACATGTTGGTCTGGCCGTCAACGGCAACTAAGTAGCTCCCAGGCTCCTTGGGATTGATGGTGCGCACTCGGTCATGGGCAGTGGCCTTGGAGTCGGGTGAGCCCCCTATCTTTGCAGACAGTTCGGGAGATCAGCCCCAATGAAACACTTGGGTGGCATTCTGGGTGTCCAATGGCAATGTTCCACAATCAATGCTAACAAGCAACGGCCCCAGGATGTCCTTGGGTGACGGCCCACAATGCACTGGCAAACAATCCTTGGTCCACTGCGGTGGTCTCACAAAGCAGTCTGTTCCAATTTGTCTTTGAAGTACCTAATTCTCAGGTCTATTCTTTGTCCAACCCAGCAGAGTTGGCATCAAGCTCATGCACCCACATTCCAGGTTATGGATCTAGCAAAGTGTTACACCTTGGGGTCAGCCTCCAGTGAGTTATATCTCTCTAAGGTTCAAAAGATTAAACTTACCATTTATTATGATTCTGTGTTTTTGTAATGTGTTCCTTATGTGTCTCACCATTTACCATAAACACTGTGTTCTGGCCTCCCTGCCCAGCACACTTCCTGAATGTATTATCTGCCTCTGATGCACACAGGGAATGCTGTACTCCACTCCCAGTGTGGCTCTTCCTCCAGCCCCAGAAATGTCAGAAATGTACATCTCTTGTTTGGGTCGGCAGCCCACACTTCCATGCTACAATTTTCTAGACCCTTAGCTTTCCAAAATGGATCCCGTAGGCCGGCACGTTCTGTACTCTCACTGGCACATATACATGCAGTTGTTAGGACACATGAAAATGGACTTGCTTCACTGTGCTCCATTACTCTCTTGTAGGTCAAACGAGTTGCAAATACATCCTCGGAAATTTCACAGAGTGGACCGGTAGACTCCACTCCTTTAGCACCTGATACAGCCCCGCCGTTCTACACATGCAGCCACCAAACCCTCATATTCCGCAACTCTGGATAAGGGCAGTTGCCCAACCCATTCTGAGGACAGCTCTTTGGTGTCCCACATTGGTCTATAGTAGACCACAGATCATTAAGACAGGCCTAAGTCAGGACACACACAAATGATCTGTGCATGTTGCATGACCAATGTTTTAACCAGGATTCCAGATTTTCATGCAGCTGGGGGACTTTGGGCTAAGGTGAACGACCGTTACTAAGCAGGGGACCTTTCCGTCCCAACAGTTAGGAACTCTTATGTTTAGCTTACTCTGCAAGGGAAAATAAAATTGTGTATGACTATAACAATTGTTTGTGAAAAGCTTTTGGATCCTTGAATGTTCTTTCCTTAAAAACAAACTTTTACCCCATTGATTGTAGAGTGTCCAGAAGAAAGATTGCCCTGCTGTCTGAAGACCTTGAAGGAAGACTGGGCCTGCTTGCCTTGAACCCGGGGCCCCAGCTGTGAGCTACAGGAACACAACAAGATACTAGAGCCCTCACTCCCTGCAACTGCCTAGCTGACCAGTTCTAACTGGACCTGCCCTGCTGCTTGCCACTGTTGGAGTGAGTCATAACCCTGAAGTGGTGCCCACCTGTTCTGCTCGATTTTTCCGGCCCTCTTTTGAGGGAAGGCGATTGGAAGTGACTTCAGTCTACTATCATTCCAGTGTGAGGGTTGGAACCGTGAATAGAGCCTATTTACAAGACATTTTGACATAACCCTGTACTCCTCTCCTTAGGTTAGGGCTTATAAATTTATGTTAGGGGATAGATTCATTAGTACTAGGGATAATCTGTCCTTTTGTAAGGGTATTAGTATACTTCCTATGGAGTTATGCTTAGTTCGAGCCTGGTAGGCCTCAAACGAGAGAGACTCCATCTTTCTTTTTGCTCCGGCAGCTTGAGATGCTTCTAGGTCAAATGTAATGTTTTAGTTATGAGGTGTTGTTCACCTGGAGAGAACCGGCTCAGGCTGGCCCTTATTGAAGGATTGTATTTTTCTTCATGCCGAAGACACAACATCAGACCGGCCGGCTGGGAACGTGTCCTTGGTACGGGGAGGTACAAGAATTTGGTGGGCGGCAGGTTACTGGCCGTAATTTTCCATGAAGGAACAAGCTTCTATATTAGTGAAAGCACGAGGCAGTTAAAGGGTGAGTCCGTAGGCGGCATCTAGCCGTCAGCAGCGAAGCTATTAATTATTCAAGGGAAGAGAGTCGCCATTCCAAAGACTGAGAAGAATCGAGAAACTGAAACTCTCTCAGAAAGATTGAAGTTATTTTAGTGGAGACGGATGGAGAGCTTTGACATTAAGACCAGAGCATAAAGAGTGAAGCAGTTAGCTGAACGAACGATGACCCGAGAGGCTGTAACTGAACTATCAAACTGAAGCTGGGAAGTGAAGAGGGTCCGTAAGTGAGACGAGAGAGGAGTATCGCAAAACATCCAGAGAGAGAGAGAGAGAGAGAGTTGTCAACGGGAGAAAGGTTCCAGTGACTTGGAGAAGGGTGAAGGAAACAGCGCATAACGGTACAGACGTGTATCCGTGACTGCGGAGGTGTGACTTCAAGACGAGCCAAGGCACTGACGAGAAGGGAACCTAGATGACTGCTGAGTCCAGACTTCATATTAATAAGGTGACATCGCCCCTTTTTCTTATTAGAGTGCACATTCTAATCTTTCACTTTCCTTTGCAGGCTATGTGTTATTGTATAGTGTTATATAATTGTTTGTTGTTTTAAGAAATAAAGTACCCCAGTTCTTAGTGAACCGACATGTGCTTCGTATTCTTGCATGAAAAGGTAACCTGTTCTTCTAGTCAGATGTTACTGTGAACAGATGCTACCCCTGATCAGGTAAGTGATAACTGAATATTAGGGAGAGAGGAGCCCTTGAATTGAAGGATAAGTTGTACATCATCCAATTCGGCAATCATTGTGTGATCCAGAATATTGTAGTACTATACCCCTGGTGAATAGCGAGAGATCCCTTTATGTAATGGTGATCATAGGATAAACTGCTGTTGGGGTAGAGGAGTCTGGGTCCGTCTGGGACCGCGAGGCCGCCGAATAAACTGCTGTTGAGGTAGAGGAGTCTGGGTCCGTCTGGGACCGCGAGGCCGCCGGATAAACTGCTGTTGGAGTAACTGGGTAAACTGCTGTTGGGGTAGAGGAGTCTGGGTCCGTTTGGGTCCGCGAGGCCGCCGAATAAACTGCCGTTGAGGTAGAGGAGTCTGGGTCCGTCTGGGACCGCGAGGCCGCCGGATAATCTGCTGCTGTTGGAGTAACTGGGTAAACTGTCGTTGAGGTAGAGGAGTCTGGGTCCGTCTGGGACCGCGAGGCCGCCGGATAAACTGCTGTTGGAGTAACTGGGTAAACTGTCGTTGAGGTAGAGGAGTCTGGGTCTGTCTGGGACCGCAAGGCCGATTGATTGACATCATAGGAAGTCTGGGTATGTATATTAGGAATTCCCTGTGCTTAGGTGGTAGATATATGTGGTTACCTGCTGTAAATAGGCCCTAGGGAGGGGGAGGTGGTTACGTTTTGGCTGAGTTGGTAATGCTCTGATGAGCTGGTCCTATCAAATCTGAGAAATCAGTCAGAACACCACCCAGGTCCTGGACCCTTGGCTGATATTAGAAGGTATTCCTCCTGTCCACACAGCAAAAACTGGAACTTAAAAAAAAAGTGCCAACTTTTCCTCCAGAGAACCTGTGGGTGACTGGGACTGCTGTTGAGCCAAAGCCTAAGATGTCAAATCGCTGGTCAGATTCAACTTGTTGCTTTGCCCCCCTGGAGGAGATATGACTTCCAGAAAAGTTTCTAAGTCCAAAAGTAGAAAATAACATTGGACAGGCGCTGAGCAGCATTCCATCGACATCGAGGCCTCCCTGGGCACTGATTCCAGACTTCACCCATTCTAATCTTTCCCACTATCGTTGACGACCGCACTGGGACCTTGCTCTCCAGCAACCCACTGTCTCCGAGCCCTACTTTGGATCCAGCTTGCAGCTTGCCCTACCAATGACTCACCGATGACTACCTTTTCTCCACAAGAATTTCTCAGTCCAAAAGTAAACTTTCCAGGTGGATGAACCTGAAGCCTATATCCGACAGGTGATACATTATGGTTGACCATAGCTTTTGACTATGACCCAGTCTAGCGTGGCTAACTGAGGTTGGCGCTTTTTGACACTATTTTTAGTTCAAACTAAAAAAATGCATGTCTCCGGTTCTACTTATTGGATTTTTGTCATTTTACTTATTAAAATGTACTTTATTATTCTAAATCGGTTCTGGATTTTTTTGTGTTGTGTTTGCACTTCATTTCTGTTTGAGTACTGCATGATTACTTTACATATTGCATCTAAGTTAATCTGATTGCTTTGTGCCAAGCTACCAGAAGGTTAATTACAGGTTTATTTAGTGTCTTTGGTGGTTCATCCTCACAAAGACTGTGATTATAATTTGAGGTGGGTTCTCACCACCCTCAATTAATACTTCAATTTCTTACAGTGTGCTAGAAAAGTGCACTGGGTCATATGAGATATAAATACATGTGTGCTTTTTTAATCACGTTACCAATGCCTGAACATGATTGCTTTGGTTTCTCTCAAAACCCTTCAGTATTAAAGCTTGCATTACTCACTTAATATACTGTGCAGGCATATGCCAAATCTTAAGTGAAACAACATGTTTATAGAGCCACCCGGTAATTATAAGTTTTATGGAGGTGCCACAATTACCGGTTGAGTAATGGGCAAATAAAAACAAATGGGTAATCATAAGTAAGAACTCTTAATAAGCGTGAGATGGCTAAAGTTTACATGGGCAGTGTGAGGGCAGGTTTTAGCACATCGACGTGCACAATTAATGAGTCACTGTGTGTGGCCACGGGCAGTGCATCATATAGAAATTAGGTAGCCATTAAAAACAGATGTACCATAAACTCAGCCTGATGCATTCCGATTGCGTGAGAAAAGGCGGCATTGTGCAAAAGATGTACATTTATGCTGGGATGGGAAGCATAGCAGCCAGAGCTGCAATGCCTCAAGTTAAAGAATTTTGTGTTCATATCGACATTCCAGAGAAATTGGGGACGAGACCCAAGACTGTGTAGTTATTATGAAAGAGAATGTCTTATATTGCAGAAATGCAGGGAAAAGCAGGGGTTTATAGTACACCAATTGAATTCGATGCTAGAAGTGCTATTTATTGGTAAGAAAATGTGGTTGACACATAACTGGACATTGTCGATCAGAGCTTCATTATTTTGCAGCACTTTAAATCCCCTACACCAGTTGTGAGGAACCTGCTTCCCATTTCAGTTATTGTTTGGGAGAGGACAACCACCCTCTAAGCTTAGTTAATGGATTGCTTTGGATATTCTGATCTGATCTGTTACTCCCCTACTTTCTCTTAAACTTTTGTTGTGTCCATTACTAGTAGATGTCTATTTCTGTTCAAATCTCGAGTTATGCTTGTTTTAATTTTTCCTTATCTTTCCTATTAAGGAGTGCGTATGGGTTTCAACATACCACATCCCAGCGCACATCCATAAATACGCACTCCCAAGGATGTCCAAACCACCTCTACCTTTTGACCTGCCCTTTTTCATAGAGAGTCGTGGTGTGTATCGCTTTGTAGCCCAATGCCTATTTGAATATATGAGTAGATGGACCCTGGGCACGTAACTGGCACTCACTGGGCAATTCATAATATCATGCATCTAAAAAGAGCCCACGGCAAGGATGTGATGTTATTATGAAGTGCATCCAGTGGTCTAACTCGCACTGTTTTCCGGTTAAATGTTCAGTGGTCCCAACGTTATTGCTTGCCCTTTAACTGCCTCTCCTTCCCCTGACACTGATCTTCCCAATACAGATTTACTACTTCCATTCTGAACCACCATTGTGAAGTGGTGCAAATTCAATATTTGATTTGACTAATAAATCTTAATTTCTTCTGAAATGTATACTTTACAACTAGGAAGTTCTCTAAGGGAAATGCAGACATGAGTTAATGTACCAGTGACTGTGTGGGAAAATGCCTCTTTTGCATGATCACCCTAAAATTTTTAGACTGATGCTTTCGAGATTTTGACTATGTGATCTGGGACTCGGCTAACTGGGTCCCCTTGCATGTGCTCAGCCCCTAAAGATATTGGCCATACTAAACAATTGCAATATTTAGCTTACCTATAAGTCCCTAGTGTATGGTACAAAGTATACCCAGGGCCTGTAAGATGAAAAGTCACTAGTGGACTGCAGCATCCATTGTGCCACCCACTATACTGACAGTGCAAACCTGACTGCAGGTCTACGACTGAGGCCTACTTGCACAGTTTTAAAACTGCAAATTCAACCTAAAATAAGCCTTTTGACAAGCTTAACCTTTTTTTTCAAATATTAGCAATTCACCACTAAGTAGACCATATTGCCCATAAGACAAGGTGTATCACGCTTAGAGGAAAGGCATTTAAAAATGGAATGTTAAACATATTCTTGTAGGGGGCAAGGTCAGGCAAGATGGCAAGTCCCACACACAAGCATGGAGCTCCACTGAACCCCTGTGAGATCTGGAAGTATCCAGAGCCCCTGGGAGTTTGTTGGGGCAATCCTACAGAGAGAAGGCTGGTTAGGGCCCCCGGTGCTCTTTGGTGCAGCCCGGTGCCCTGATTATCCAGGGAATACACGGTGATTTGCTGCGGGGCAGGGCCTGACTGTGAGAGACTGCTTAAAAATGGTTGCCCTGCATGTCCTCCTGAAGATAGCCATCCCAGCCAGGCCATCGAGGGCCGGGATGATGGTTGTGGGGGGCACTGAGGCCCTGAGCTCCCCAGACCTCACCTGAGGGCTGGCTTGGATGTGCTGGGGATGTTGAGGCCCACGAAGTGGGGCTGCTCAGCCAGGGGCCCTGTGAGGAGCTGAGCATTGCCCGGGTGAGGAGAAACGGTTGCCGGATAAGGCTGGGAGCAGACCTCCCTCTTGGACTTGCATGGGAGGCCCGACACCCACTCTGATGTTGGGCAAGAGGATCCCGAAGAGGTGGTGACAAGCCGCGATAGTTTGATGTAGCACAGCAAAGTGGTGGCCCTGTGTGAGTGCCCCCCAATATAGAGAGCCCATCAGAGCAGGGCTGCCAGAGCAATAGGACATGATCTGACAGTCTGGGATGGCCAGAGTAAATGGGTGGGATTTGTAATGTTAACAGCAGGGTGGGTGCTGACTGCTAATTAGAGAACAGTGTCCCCCCCGGCCTACACAGAGCTGTAGGTGATGAGGGGGCCCCATCACGACTTGCCATGAGAGGGCCCCATCACGACTTGCCAGTGATCTTCCCCTCTGCTCCTTTAGGCCTGATAAGAGCTGCTACTGCCATTATTGATTGGGGCCAGAGGGGGGCAGGATCCATGGCGACCAGGGTGGACCCTTCTCCTCCAGAGGGGGCATACATAAAGGGCGTGTCCCCCACCAGAGAGCCAAGTTGATGCCTTATAGAGAGGCAGAGTAGCAGCCTGGAACTGGTGGATAGACCTGCAGGTTGAGCAGGGAACGCTGCTCCGGATGGGCCCCCGACCTGTATGGTTGGGCCCCTACCTGAACCCTGGTGAAAGCATTCCCCCATGACCTGTTGAGGCACTGTTGCCGATTGGACTCTAGGCGGGTGGCCATGTGGCGAGACAGGAATACCAGATTGCAGCAAAGCAGAATGGACCAGTATACTGCGCTCCCATGGCAGACATTTAGATGCCTAAAAGCGGCAAACGGGAGGGCCTGGGAGCTATGAGTGACCCGATTGGTGCCCAAATCCTCGCAGAAATAGCATCCTCGAAACAGGCTTTGAAGGGAAAAATCGGCTCCATCTCGATTAAAGTCAGTTTCCTGCATGCAGATTTATGGAAGGTGGCAGAGAGATACCAGGAAATACAAAAAAAAGTAGAGACCCTTGCAATGGAGGTGAAAACCTCCAGGCGGCGGTACTGGGGCTTGCGGATGATAAGAAGAAGGTGCTTGATGATCGATTGGAGGACTCTGAGGGGAGGGCCCATCACTGTAATTTACGTTTCATCGGATCTCCTGAGGGATGGGAGGGTCACACCTTGAGACATTTCTGGAGCAGAATATCCAGTCAGTGGTTGACCCATCTCAGCTGTCCTCATTGTTTGTATTAGAGAGAGCACACTGGGGGCACCACCCGAACTCTCATTACAAAAGTGCCAAATTTCAAAGACCGAGACAACATCTTGCAATGGACTCAGCTCATGGGGACCTTGCCTATGAGAACACACATATCTGGATTCCACTGACTATAGACGCATGGTACAGGCTATGAAGCAATCCTTCTTGGCTGTCAAACAGCGATTATCTCCCTGGGTGTTGAGTACATGTTACTTTTCTCTGCTAGACTCCGGGTGGTGCATGAGAGGCAGTCATGATTTTTTACTGACCTGGAGGAAGTCTAGGCTTGGCTTGAGTTAGTGGGCCCACAATATGGAGCTAGGACAGCTGAAGGACCTCCCAGCCAATGTAGGGGTAGGAGAGATAGACTTAGCGGATCTGCTGAACGGAGACCTTGGGGCATGAAAGTTGCTGCAGATCCCCCTCTGGTGGAAGTGCAGGGGAATGGAACATTGGAGGTAGTAGAGGCGCACTCTCATACAGATGATTTGGACAGCAGTGGTGAGAGGGATGCCCAGTCCCAGACGACTGCTCCTAATGGCTAGGAGACAAGGATGGGGAGGAGACACTGGTCCTAAGGGAAGTATATGTTCAGGATGTTGTGCACTGTATTAATCATGACCCAGCTTTCTCCCACAGGTATTTTGGACAGGTGCTAGCCTGGAAACTGACTTTAAGACCTTCAATGGGCTTTAATCATTATATGAGCGTACTTACATGGGGTGGAAGGGTTCACTATGCTGGACCATGCCTTCGCACCAGTTGTTTGTGTTCCTAACATTGTGATTATTTTTGATTTTTTTTTCTCCTGCCTTCGGTACAGGTTGCAGTTAGCTTTCTCTTCTTGGGGGCAGATTAGAGTTGTCGGGAGATCTGGGGGTAAGGGGAGCTCCTGGCCTAGGCTGCCTGATGTTCTGAACCCACAGGGTCTCGGGTGTATCTCCGGTGTATTATACTTTTTTGTTTAGTATTATTGCTGTGTTGATCGCCACAGGATTGCAGATGCAGAGAGAGGGGGAGGAGTACTAGGTGGCATCTTGAATCGGTAAGCAATATTGAAGAGTATGTGTCGATGTGTCAATGCTTACTTAGGAGAAGGGGGAATTGGACTTGATTTGAGGTTGGTTAAGGTTAGTTTTGAATTATGTACATGGTTAGTTCCCAAACAAATGTACATGGTTAGTTCCCAGACACAACACACACATACCAGGGTCTTGAGTACAAATGGTGTGGAGGGAGTTTGAATCATGCACACGGATCACAGGAAGGGGTGGTGGGAACCCCTGGTGGCAGAAACAGGGGTTGCCATGAACACCTATGGATGGCAAAGTAAATATTCTGACCTGGAATGTTTGAGGCCTGAGAGATTACACAAAGTGATATAGGGTTCACACTTACCTTAGGCAAAGTCATGTGGTATATAAATAAATAATACCGGATCTATTTTTGTCTAGGCATAGCAATAACAGATAGCTCAATAAATAAGAGTCAAGATTCGAGGTAGTAGGAGTTTGCAGGTTTATTACAGCATAAGGGACAGGAACAGGACAACCTGCACTGGAATAGGATGGCAGAGCCTGACAGGGGGGCCCCGACAGCTGCCGGGGAGGATCTGGGATGAGCGCGCTAGCATTTAATAACAATACACGATCATATATACTAAAACAGTTGCATTACAATACATACGATAGGCGGAGCAGTGGGTGTGGTCAATAGCAGTCGCGAAAGATAAGGGTGAAAGTAGGTGTAACAAGAGGCGTATACATAGACATGTGATGTAAACGTAACAGAATATGTCATAAATGGGGCGGAAACATGGAGGGGGCTACCTAAGGAGCCGGGACCTCTGACCTAATGGTGCGCGCAAACTGGCAATGACGTGTTACTAGAAGAAGCTGGGGGCTATGAACTCTGTGCTAGGAGCAGAGACTGAAGTCTGGGGAGTCAGGGCGACATGTACCTAAGCAGTATCTAGTATCTGATGTTTAGAGAACATGTTGATAGAATCCGAAAGTTATCGGGGTAAAGGCTAACGGACTCTAAGACTGGAGCATGCATTATTCTACATGTAGTGCGTGATGAAGAATATTAAATGACCATTAAACGCAGTATTTCTCTTACATGGAGACGTAAAGGCTAGACAATGACGGAAACTATTGATGCGATTCAGTAGCTTAGGAATGCAGAGAAGGAGGGCTGGACTGATAACTAGAATCATAACATACTCTTGGCAGACTCAGAGGCAGAGCCAGGCTGAACCGGGCACTGCAAGGCAGGAAGTAAGTGAAGGGTCAGGGATACAGGTGGGAGCTGTATCGCTCCTCAGCGAGGGCTTCAGGAGACAGGAGCTGAATCTGGTGTCCGGGCCCTTTTGAGGCCTAGAAACGGGGACTTTACAATGGAATAACGTGCACACTGAGAAACGTGGCAACGTAACTTTAAATAGGCCTGATATTCGTAGTATTCACGAGAACTGGAAACTGGCATACTAGAGATGGGCACAAATATAATTGCGTCTTTAATCGAACATGGGGAATACATATGCATATTAATCATGCACACATAACATATGATGGAGGACGCGTAGGGACACAGAACATGGCAAAATTTACTTTTCCACATTCCCTCCTTGTCACTACGTTTCCATCAGGAAACATCAATATTCATGATACCATCTATCATTTCATACAGTATCATTTGCTCGTCTCGAATTTTCTTGGAACGGGATTTAGAACGGGGCTTGGGACTAGGAATACAAGAGGTAGCACAAATGCCGCAAATCGCAGGGCCACATTGTATACAGAGGCAGCAGCTGAATATGATCGCTACTGCAATACCTAGAAAGGACAAAACCTTCCATCCCCAAGCGGAAATTATATTCCAGAACCAACCGGACCATGTCCAGGTGCCTGGATCTTGGTGTAACAGATGGGCAATTTTATGGAGTCTGGTTATAGCTGAATAAACAGACGGTGCGTTATTTGGAATGAAAATGCAGCAACTAGATCCGATGACTCTACAGGCCCCGCCCCTGTCGGCCAATATGACGTCAAGGACGAGACGATTCTGTAAAACGACAAATCTCATAGCAGATTGCTCTTCAGTCAAGTTACCTAGGGCAGAGGCAGTCTCATTTACTACAGCTTCAAGGGTTCTGGTTAACCTACGGATTAGCTTACTATTCTGGATAGGTCCTATAAAGAAGAAAAAACCTCTATTGAAATCTGTATACTGTTCTAGAGCAGTTTCAGTATAATCGACAATTGGGGACTCAATCTCCCTTCTATGTCTAAGGTGTACTAGATGTGTGTTTCTGTGATAATCAGATGGAGCTAGGAAAACAGGTGGCAGTAGGAAGGCAATGTAACAGGTTCCCTCCCAATCGAGGGGCAGACGAACATATGCGGTCTGACCACAAATAAAATAAGAATGACGTGAAGATTTGAAAATAGATTTCCCACTGTCACTATATTTGACAATAGTAGTACAATCGCTATGTCCTACATGTACGGAACCATTATTTCGGACACATAATTCACCTTTGACTGGTAGTACTGAAATAGCAGGTAAGTCTGGAGTAGAATCAGACTGAACATTCAGGACCATGAAACTCGAAGAATAATTACCCAAATTGTAAACTTCGTTTTCTAGATCTAACCCTGTTCTGTGGGGAAGACCTTGCTTGTCTGGGAAACATGTACTGTTAAGAAAAGACATATCTGTTGAGGATGACGTTAACGTGGACCATGCTCCACACGAACCATTATGTGAAAATGGATAAGGAAAGAGTGGCAGAACTCCCTTCGGGGTCTGGAAAGGGGGGAGTCGACCACACACCCAACAATTAGTGGCATTGCTGGTCTGGTGTGAATAATGTAACATGCGGATAAAAGAATTGTTACGCATAGCGAGGCGGTAAGAGAGTTCATGAGGAGGTAGATCACTAAACGTGTGCTCTATTGTAGCATTAGAAGACTTATTTACGTGAGGAACTGAAAAATACAGATAAAACGCATAACTGGTGCAGGAAATCATAATACTGAGAAATAATATGAAACATAGAAAAACGATACATCGGATTGAGTTTTGACTAACTCTCTCACTATGGGGGTCTATTTTATACATGTCAGAAACCGGTCTAACCGTTTCACCTAGAGGAGGACTTAGACAATCAAACTGGCTGACTTATTTTACTAGACCTTAACTTTTTCTTATACTCCTGTTGCGGAGTTTTCTCTAACAGGGAGGGTGCAGTATCAGTGTCTTTTGCGGGACAGTCCTTAAGAATAGTACTTTGGCAGTCCTTTAAATCCTCGGAAATGTTCTTTGAGATTGGTTTCAATCCATAAAACTTTTTGATATGCGAAAGATGCACCCAGCCTTTGCGTCCCTCCAACTTCACGGCTGTGCGGGTGGCCAGGAGGACCTGTCGGGGCTCCTTCCAGCGAGGCTCCAGCGGACTTGAACGATCGAAATTTCGCACTAGGACCATGGATCCGGGAACGATTTCATGCGGTGCCACCTCGGTATTGTCTGGAAATGCGGCGGCAACCTGTGAACGACAAGAGTTGAGGGCAGACATCAAGGAAGCTAGGTAATCTGACAGCATATTACTTGAAACATCGGTAATACTTCGGGGTCTAGGAGTACCCCACATGTTAGGGGGACGGCCGAAAACGACCTCATACGGGGACAGACCTGATCTGGAATGTGCGACCATGCGCATATAGAACAGGGCAACTGGCAGAGCTATTAGCCAGTCCACACCTTTCTCTTGACAAACTTTTGCAATTCGGATTTTCAGAGTCTGATTATGTCTCTCTACGAGACCGGCTGCTTCAGGATGGCGTACACAATGGAACTTCCACTGGTACCCTAACAAAAGGGACACGTGTTTCATGAGTTCAGATGAGAATGGCTGGCCGTTGTCAGAATACACGACCCTAGGGAGTCCGTAACGGGGGAAGAACTCGCGAACCAACTGCTTGGCAGTGGTCGCGGCTGTGTAATCTGGGACTGGATATGCCTCCGTCCACCTGGACAAAGCGCATACAACTACAAGGACATACTTGAAACCTCGACATCGCTCCATCTGAATGTAATCCATCTGGAGGACTTCAAAAGGGTGGTCAGGGGGCTGGAATCCACCTTGTTCCACCGGGACACTTTTACCTGGATTAAACTGGCAACATATCATACAGGTACGGACTTTCTGCTTGGCTGCAGCTCGTAAATGCTTGTTGAACCAAATATTCTGGATACTGTCTAACATAGCTTTTTCTCCTAAATGTGCTGGACTATGTGCGGTATTAATGATGACTTGAACCATGGAGTCGGGGAGAAACCAAGTGGCTTTACCCTTTGTTACCCATCCCTGATCTGTCTGGACCCCTCCTTGTTCGGACCATTTCTTGATTTCCTCGGGAGTAGCATGTAACTGGATATCTATGACATCTTGAGTGGGGTCCTTAACTGTCATACAGGTAGTCGGATCTGGAGTGTATGTCGGTGTCTTATTAACTGGAATGTCTGGTGTCTGTGCTGTAAGCTTGGCTGTGCGATCTGCTAGATCATTACCTTGAGAAATAATGTCAGTAACTTTCGTATGTGCTTTGCATTTCATGATAGCAATGGATGTCGGTAAGTGTATGGCATCTAACAGAGCCTGAATAAGGAGACCATGCTGAATCTTGGTTCCATGAGAAGTCATGAAACCTCTCTCTTGCCAGAGCACTCCGAAGTCGTGTACAACTCCAAATGCGTAACGTGAATCTGTATAAACATTAACTTTCAGGTTCTTGGCGTGTATGCAGGCTTGTGTCAGAGCAACTAGCTCTGCTGCTTGAGCAGACAGGGTGTCAATACGGTGTGTTTCAATAACTTCAGTGTCAGTAGTCACTGCATACGCGGCTACTAGTTCTCCTGTACTTGCTCTCATACATGAACCATCCACATAAAGTGTCAGGTCGGGATCTGGTAATGGAATATCTGTCAGATCTTGTCTTGGCTTGGTCATAATATTAACTACTTCCACACAGTCGTGTGTGGCAGGATTTGAATTAACTGACGGTAACAGTGTTGCAGGATTTAGAACGTTGCAGCGTCTGATTTCTATGTGTGGCTGGAACAGTGTCAATTCATAACCTGTTAAACGTGCAATTGTCAAGTGCTGAGTTTGTGTTCGGTTTAAAAGAACTTACACAGAGTGTGGAACTTGTACTGTCAGAGAGTGTCCTAATACTATGGAATCACTTTGTCTGATAGCAAGTGCTGTGGCTGCAACTGACTTAAGGCACGCAGGCAGAGCCTGGGCTACAGGATCTAATGTCCTCGAAAAATAAGCACAAGGCTTGTATTGTCCTGCTTGATCTTGTGTGAGGACAGATAATGCTGTACCTTCGCGTTCTGTGACGAAAAGTGTAAAAGACTTACTGTAGTTCGGTGTTGCTAGAACTGGAGCTTGACATAGGGCTTTCTTTAACTCATTAAAACTAAATGTATGTTCAGATGTCCAAGGGAGGACAGTCGATACGGCTGCCTCCTGTGTCGTTAACTGTATCAGTGGCTTGGCTAGAAATGCATACTGAGGAATCCATTGTCTGCAATAAGAAGTAAGGCCGATAAAAGCACGTACCTCCTTCTGGGTCTTGGGCTGAGGAAGACTCGCTATTAACTGGATACGGTCTGGTGTCAACTGCCTACCCCTCTTGGACAGTAAGTGTCCTAAGTAGATCACTTGCTGGACACAGAATTGAAGCTTCGAAGGGGACACCTTGTGCCCCATCTCGGCAAGGAAATACAAGACTGTAAGGGATGCTCGCTCGCAAGCACGTTCAGAACGGGCTGTGATCAGTAGATCATCGACATACTGGAGCAGGGCAGTGTCAGTTGGCATGTGAATGTTGTCTAGTTGTCTCTTGAGTGCTTGACTGTAAATACTAGGACTTTCTGTGAAACCTTGAGGAGCTCGTGTGAACATATAGCTCCTTCCATTTAAACAAAATCCGAAAAGGAACTGGCTGTCTGGATGAATGGGGACACTAAAAAATGCGTTCTTGAGGTCTATGACTGAAAAAAATGAGGCTTCAGAATCAATGGCTGTCAATAGGGAAGAGATATCTGGGACAACTGGGTACTGGGGAATAATACATTTATTAAGTTCTCGAAGGTCAATCACTAAACGATATACTGGAGGTGCATTTGGATCAGTACGTTTCATAACAGGAATGATCGGAGAATTGCATACATTGGAGTCAGTTTCTACAACTACCCCTTGAGCGATGAGCTCGTCAATAATTTTGGATAAGGCTGCTACAGCCTCTGGTGGCAATCTGTACTGTCTGATTCGTGGTAACACTACACCTGGCTTGAGAGTCACACGATGGGGTGTGATTTGCATAAAGCCAACATCGGTTGGACCTTGCGCCCATAGATGCTGCGGGACATTAGACAATCTCGGATCAAAATCTCGTAATACATAGTGACCCTTGAAGTCACGTAGGAACAATCGTATTCCCTCTGGGGAACAGCATATAACTGCACCTAACTCTTTCAGTGTCTTAATGCCTAATAGATTTTCTGGACATGACTTAGTAAGTAACAGGTCAGTAGTGCGGGACAATGGACCTACTTCTAGAGTAACTGGCTTTGATATTTCATTTACAATAGGTTTTCCTGAAAATCCAAGGGAAACATTTCTAGAGCCTGAGAGCGGAGCCCCTGGAACTTCGGCGTGACTAATGGTGATCCTACTTGCCCCTGTATCAATCAGAAACTTTCTGTCTTTCCCTAATACTTGACTGTGAACATAGGGACCTTCTTGATCTACAGGTATCTCGATGAGAGGCAAGCCTACCTCCCTCTCTAGGCTGTTTCATGAATATGGCTGATACTCTGGATACTCGGACTGTGCATATTGGTACATCTGCTGTGTAACATGCTGGGTTGCAGCGATAGGCTGCGGTGCTGGAACTGTCTGTTGTGCATTCTGTGGCTGAGAAGTCTGTGAAACTTGTTCTTGTCTAGGCGGACGTGGTCTTTCTTTAGTCTTACCGGTAGCTATGTTGTGTTTCAGAACTGCACACTCGTTTATGAAATGACCTGGCTGTTTACAATAATTGCAGTTCCCTTTAACGGGAGCTGCAGGATGACTGGCTTGATTTGGTCCCCTCTTCTGACTGTCTTGAGGAACAGATTGTGCAACTAGTACTTTCATTTTCGTGTCTTTCATACGTTTTCTCTCGTGATCTTGCTCTTCTCTGATTCTATTCTGGTGATATTGAAGCATCTGTAACATTTGGGACGGGGTATTAGCTTGCCAGGTACTTTCGACTTTCAAAACTCGGTTTTTAATTTGTGGACTTGAATTCTCGACTAATTTAGTAACAAAAAGATGAGGGTATGACTCGCTACTTGTCTTGAGGCCACTGTTTATGGTAAAACATTTCTCAAATCTGGAATAATAATCACTAATATCTTCATCTTGTTTCTGTTTACATGCTGAGATTGCATCCCAGTCTTCTTTTCTAGTTGTCAATAACCTAGGCAAAACTTGTATTAATAATTCTGGTAATACTTTACATTTATCTCCAAGACCGGTACCTGGTACTCGTGCCTTATCTTCGGCTTCTAGAACTGCCCAATCGATCTTTTTCTCTCCCACCTCCCATTCTTTTTCTTTGAGTTTCTCATATACCCCTGCGGGCAACAAGACTTTTAACATCTTAATGATATCTGGATACGTGTATTCTCCCATACGGAGCATGTCTTTTAATTCTCGGTGGAACCCTGCTGGATCTTTGTCATGACAGGGAATTAACTTTTTCATCTCTAAGAGTTCCATCTTTGTGATCGGGGTGTAAACAAACACTCGTTGCATTTCACCACTGTCTGTCTTAATTGGATGCACTTCTCGTAACGGATTCTGTCTGTCTATGTAAAAGGGTTTACTTTCGGGGGGTGAGACGTGAACAAAATGTGGGTTCAGAAACGTTCTGTATTTGTGGCACTGTTCTAGAATGACACTAATCAAATCGGTACCTAAACCTTTCCATTTATACTGGAGTAACTCGTTCAGGACATCATGTAACGGACCTGGATCAGAATGTTGATCCTCATACAATGTAATGAGGTGCTGGATCATATACATACCCGCCAGTCGTTGCTCGGCTGGGGGCATTTTCAGAAACATTTGTGCCACTATTTCGTCTGGAAAAGTGGTAGAATCAGTAATCCATCGGACTGCTGATCGGACTAGTTCTTGTTCATGCATAGTACTTAACTCACTATAACCGATTCGTGATTTCAGAATGTGATCGGTAGCTTGAAACACTTGTTCTAGAGAACCTTGCTCTGGTGCCGGATGAGGAACAGTTTTCTTGTAGTCTAGACGTGAATGTCGGTCTGGAAATCTAGATTTTCCTACATACGCTATTCTGGCGGGATTCTCGTCCTCTACCTCTTCAGTATCAGAGTTACTTTCTTTCTCGCTTACTCGTGCTTCTTTGCGTTGTTCGTGTATCCTTATTATTTCTTTATGAATCTTCTTGTACATACTCTCTATACTACTGATGGTCTTATGCTTACCCTCGGCTATATTATCACTCCACCTTGTCAGGATTTTCATTTCGGCTCGATCTTTGGTCGGATAATCTTGTTCTCGTATTAAACAATTAATCAGAAACTTTAATAACATGAGCTGGATCTCAGCTTTCCTTTGAGACATGACTTCACTAATACTTTCTGGATCATTCCCTGTACGGATGAAACGATATATTCTGTCTAGATCTTCTTTCATATCTGGTAGGGTGACTAGATACTCGGTCACCTTTCTCACGCGTAATGAATATAAAACCATATTATCCTCGCCTGGGACTGGATCATAGCCACATTCGGTAAGGGCTTTTCTTATTTCTGCAACAGACTGATATCTGGGCGTACGCTGTGACGCTTGTGCATGTAATTCGGCTAACGTTAAACGCTTGTGTGGCGGCGGGGTTCCTGGAGGACCTCCCCCTGCGGCCCCTAAACTAGAGTCGTCTACTGATGCTCTTCGTCCTGGCAGAGTGGGAAATGGAAATGCAGGCTGGACTTGTATGGCGGGCTGCACCGGGGGTGCCGTAACAGGTACTCCGGTGTCTGGAGGAGCGGGAAGTGCCTGATTTACAGGGACTGGCGGAGCGGGATTTGCATATTCTGGGACTGTGTCGTCCAAATAGGACGAAATGAAAATATCAGCTGCGGTCGGTTTGTGACGTAGCTTGGTCGGAACTAGTGGTGGCGGGAAATTACTGGATGCCTCTGGGGTCGCTTTTGGCAAGCCCTCGGCAAGAAGAGGATACATACCCTTAATAAGAGCATGCCTCTGTCTGTCTGACTGTTCGGTTTTAACTCGTTCACCAATCTCGATTAATTCCCTTTCTTGGGCCCGCTCTAAGGATTCTCTACTTAGTTCTGACTTTCTGATTTCTTTTTCGGTTCTTTTATGAGATTCTTTGCGCCATAACTCGATGGCATCTTTCTGTGACTGTCTGGCTTTCTTTTTCCATAATGCCTCTTCTACTCTCATGATGCACTCGGCATCCCACGTACCTGATACGGGCCATCTATACTTTTCTTCCAAAACTTTGGTATACTCTACCCATAAATCTAGATACAATATGGCGCTTATGCCATGCTTCTGATACATAAAATGACCTGGACTGTCCCTAGGCGGAACAGGAACTGCTGCTTCTAGCAGACCTTTTCTGGTTTTTAACTGACGCAGTTTTGAAAAGAGCGGCATGACTGAACTATAATCTGGACACAACACAATACACAATAAACACGATAATTACTTCACACTCATACCACGACATTAAAATACATGAATAACATTCAGAATAACAGTTCGAACAGAATACTACCTGGAATACGGAAAACAGAATACATGAATTTTCTCGAGAACAGAACTGACTAGAACAGAAACTAGATGCACTGCTGAAACAGTACGAAACTTACCGGCCTCATACAGAGACACGTCAGGACCCGCATCCACCGAAGTGGACACTTCGTTTTGTGGGTCTGTGTACCACCACCCCACGGACCAGAGTCAATTAGATTGACCCTGTCTAGATACTACCCCAGCAACGGTACTCACCGGGCAGCAAGAACGGAAGGCCTCGGACTGGACTGGACTGCTTCGACGCCGGACGGACGAACTTCGGACTTCTGTTACGGGTGGGCCTCCGGATACCTCGGACCTTGGACTCTCGGCTTGGGCTCTGGTCGGGACTCGCCGCGTTCCTCCACCGTCTCGTCTGGATGCTGGACCGCCTCCTCCGTCTCCTCCGTGGGCCTGAGGGATACTTAAAGCAGAAATATCTGCCGGTGCGCAGAAGAGTTCCGTCACGACTGCAGAGGGTCAGGGGGTCGGCGTGGCTTCACCGACGCGTGGGGAAAGGGCAAGTCCCTGTTCGGGCGCCATTATGTGGTATATAAATAAATAATACCGGATCTATTTTTGTCTAGGCATAGCAATAACAGATAGCTCAATAAATAAGAGTCAAGATTCGAGGTAGTAGGAGTTTGCAGGTTTATTACAGCATAAGGGACAGGAACAGGACAACCTGCACTGGAATAGGATGGCAGAGCCTGACAGGGGGGCCCCGACAGCTGCCGGGCAGGATCTGGGATGAGCGCGCTAGCATTTAATAACAATACACGATCATATATACTAAAACAGTTGCATTACAATACATACGATAGGCGGAGCAGTGGGTGTGGTCAATAGCAGTCGCAAAAGATAAGGGCGAAAGTAGGTGTAACAAGAGGCGTATACATAGACATGTGATGTAAACGTAACAGAATATGTCATAAATGGGGCGGAAACATGGAGGGGGCTACCTAAGGAGCCGGGACCTCTGACCTAATGGTGCGCGCAAACTGGCAATGACGTGTTACTAGAAGAAGCTGGGGGCTATGAACTCTGTGCTAGGAGCAGAGACTGAAGTCTGGGGAGTCAGGGCGGCATGTACCTAAGCAGTATCTAGTATCTGATGTTTAGAGAACATGTTGATAGAATCCGAAAGTTATCGGGGTAAAGGCTAACGGACTCTAAGACTGGAGCATGCATTATTCTACATGTAGTGCGTGATGAAGAATATTAAATGACCATTAAACGCAGTATTTCTCTTACATGGAGACGTAAAGGCTAGACAATGACGGAAACTATTGATGCGATTCAGTAGCTTAGGAAGGCAGAGAAGGAGGGCTGGACTGATAACTAGAATCATAACATACTCTTGGCAGACTCAGAGGCAGAGCCAGGCTGAACCGGGCACTGCAAGGCAGGAAGTAAGTGAAGGGTCAGGGATACAGGTGGGAGCTGTATCGCTCCTCAGCGAGGGCTTCAGGAGACAGGAGCTGAATCTGGTGTCCGGGCCCTTTTGAGGCCTAGAAACGGGGACTTTACAATGGAATAACGTGCACACTGAGAAACGTGGCAACGTAACTTTAAATAGGCCTGATATTCGTAGTATTCTCGAGAACTGGAAACTGGCATACTAGAGATGGGCACAAATATAATTGCGTCTTTAATCGAACATGGGGAATACATATGCATATTAATCATGCACACATAACATATGATGGAGGACGCGTAGGGACACAGAACATGGCAACATTTACTTTTCCACAGTCATATAGGAATTGCATTACTACAGGAAACATACCTAGTAGAGGCCGAGGCAGATAAGCTGAGAAAAAAATGTTGTGGGAAACTGAATGCTTCAGTGGTCATGTGGATAGGTCCAGGAGTGCCCTTCAGAATGCATGAGATGTGTGCAGATGTAGAGGGCCGATATCTACTTCTCTCAAGGATACTGGATGGACGAGATGTAGGTTTCCACAATGTGTACGTGCCTAACTGTGATACAAAAGGGTTTTTTGGGTCGGTGCTCAAGGTACTCCTATCTAACCTGTAGACGCATCGCTTCTAAACAGGACATTTTAATTGCATCCTAGACCGCAACATGGACATGTTCCCCCTAAATGTAACACCAATCCGAGTATGAAAGAGTCACGGAGAGAAGTGATGCAGAGGGTGGACTGTGTAGATATATGGTGAAAGACACACCAGAGGAGTAGAGAGTAGACTTACCACTCGTAAACGCATTACATGGTTAGTATTTTGGACAGAATACTTGTATAATGAGACCTGGCTTCCAGAGTGACAGCAGTAGACCAGCTGGGACGATTCCTGTCAGACCATGCTCCTGTGCTGTTGACATGTTCATGGGGAAGAGAGGTCCCAATTATCCCTTGTGGAGGCTGCGCCCGTGTCGTATTTCGGAGCAGAGATCTGTGAAGCCTTGGTGGGATATCTATAAGGCAATTTTAGATCCACAGGAACTACCGCTAACGAGTGGATACACCGAAGGTGGTATTGAGAGCTGAGAGTATACAGGCTTAAGCAACAGTTGGAAAGGGAGCTTAGGGACCCAGAGTATGCACTGATTGGAGTCCAGAAGGGGGAATTGGGAGACCCATCACTGGAGGGAAAACTGTTGGTGGCCCAGCGGGGGGGGGAGTCCAGGGACAGGCTTGACAAATTTTAATTGAGAAAATATCATTAGTTGTTGCACAGGGAGGGTGAACATCCTGGACGCCTCCTGGCTTGGCTACTCTTCAGGGAAATGCTGTGCTCACTGGTCTTTATGGGCTGGAGAATGACAGATGTGTTATAACTCAAACTGCGCTTAACAGGGGGCTGCAAGAATATATTGGCCGAGTGTAATGGTCTGCAAGCTGTTGTGGTTGCGTCTGCAGTGCAGGGGTTCCTTAGGGGCCTGGAAATACAAGTGTTGAAACCAGCACAATTAGAAATATTGGACCTGGGGCTGACTAGGGAGGATGTCCATGTTGTGTTAAGGCTCTGCTGCAGTGCAAAACTCACAGCTTTTATGCCACCTATTCTGATGTACAGGTTCTGAAACTGGGATGGTGCAATGAGCTAAAAAACGGTGTTGGATCTAGCCCTGATCTCTTGACTGGGTGAGAGTATTCTGCTTAATTCAGAGACTCTGTCCCTCACCACCCCTTGTTGTAAATAACCTATTCTGATGTACTAGCAGAGCAACTGTTTGCAGTCTGTAACGAGGTGTGCAAGAGGTGTGCCCACCCTCCGATCATACGGGAAGCCTCATCATCATGCTCGCTAAGTCGGGTTGCGACCCTATGTAATTAGGATCCTATCTCCCAATTTCAATGATCAATGTGGACGTGAAGGTTCTCACTAAGTTCTTAACATAATAGGCAGTGAGGGGTAATTGGTCAACTTGTACATCAAGATCACTGTGGGATTATCCCCCAGAGGAGCACCCTTCTAAACATCGGAAGGCTTATGCACATCTTGCATTCGGTACGGGATTCCCGATCGGAGATGGAAGTGTTAACAATGGACATAGAGAAGGCATTTGACACGTCGATTGACAATACCTGTGAGTGGTGCTATCTTGTAATGGCTCGGGGCACTTTCCAGGGTCTGCTCAGCGCTGCTTGTTTCAGACAAGTTTTAGATACGGCAGGTTTACCAGACATAGCTGCCCCTTGTTCCCACTACTGTTCGGGCTGATTATAGGGCCACTAACACAGCATTTGCAAATTGTGAAGAGGGCTGTGGGATACAGGTGGGGGACACTGAACACATAGTGTTCCTCTATGCAGATGATGCTCTGGTGTATTTAAGGAGTCTGGTGCAGGCAGTACAGATTCTACTTGATGCATTGAACATCTTTGCGGGATTGTGAGGCCTCAAGTTGAATGTGGACAAGTCTCTGATCTTCCTTATTGTGGGAGGGGCGGGAGATTCTGCGGGACCACCTCCTGACTTCGACCTGTTCTGGCAAATGGAAAGTTCTTACTTCATGGGTATTCAAGTGGCATACTATGATTATAATAAAGGCAGAGTGGTGGCGGGGCTAGAGATTTTAGTAGCTTTTGGGAATAAACTGACCTTGCCAGGCACAAGTAGGATGGTGATTGCAAAAATGGTGTTCCTACCTTGCGGTCTGTATGTGCTGCAAAGCACGCAGTGCCCTATTGCCCAATAGACCTTCAGGAAGCTGGTCAGCTTCCTGGTGGCCCTGGTCTGGGCTGGCAGATGCAGCAGGGTAGCAATTTAGGTCCTTAAGCTGGACATTGAGGATGAAGGGCTTGGGCTAACGAACATCGAGTTGTACTACATTGCCTCAAAATTGCAACACACAGCCCATTGGTGTACCAGTGGCTCTAACATGGAGTAGGAGCTCCTTGCAGGCACAGTGGGAGTGGATGAGCTATCCCTCGCCTAATGGTGGGAGCTCTGGCACCTGCATATTACCCATATATAGTGCAGCAGTATATTGGAGTCTGTGCTCTACTGTGTCTTGCACCGCGCTCACTTCTCCATGTGCTGCTTACCGCTGTGGTGGTTGAGGCTCTTTCTGCAGATAAGATATAATGTGCCTATGATTAGTGGACTGAGGGAGGTTGCAACACATTAGAAGACCTGCACCTGGGAAAGACATGCATTAACTTTGAAGAAGCATAGGAAACATTTAATGTAGGGCCTGGCCAGCTCTTACACTTTGCTAGACTCACGAAAATGGCCAGTGACATATAGACCAGTTTTCCACAGACACCACAATCCACATTAACATTAGAGGTACTGTTAGATGGTGGAGCCACTTGGGGGCTCTTCATACAATTACATAGAGCACTGTGGGGTGATAGACCAGTGACCCAATTGGTGGCCAGTCAAGGGTGGGATGAAGATCTGGGAGAGGCTCTGACAGACAGCGACTTTTCAAGAGCTTGTGCGTTGGGGAGAGGGGTTTCTAGCAATGCCCGGCTCAAATTGGCACCCTTCTATGTTTTACACCGAGTCTATCTCTCACCAATATGACTGCATGATATACAAGACCAGATCGGGTGCCTGCCCCAGATGTGTCAGAGCTGATGTGGAGTTTCTACACATGGCGTGGAAATACTGGGGCATAATTACCCCCCTGGCTTCAGGAGGGGACAGACATACACATAGAGAGCATTGCACAACATTGACAGTTACATTTAATACCGAACCCAAAGGGGAGAAATTTGTTCTATAAGTTTGCATTATTGGGACTAGTACTAGAAGATAGATGGATTGCTATTTGATGTCTGTCCCCATAAGGATCTTCCTATGCACAGTGGAGCATGGGTATGGGGGAGTGGGCTCTGCAGAAAAGCGCCAGATGAGTGAGGTTCGAACTGATGAATAGATGGAGGAAGATGGCTTTGAATGGGCAGGGGAGTTTCAGGAACTGATGACACAACACCTGACTTGCCCCACAAGAGCTGAACAGCCAGCTTGATGAGTTGTGACAAATGCCTTGGGTGTATGGGGAGATATTTTGTTCCTCTGGAAGCATGACCATCTAGGCAGATCCTCGCAACCTAGTTAACTTAAAAGAGGTGTCTCCTGTCACAGGCAAATTTCACCTGACATTTGGGCATGGCCCTCTTTTTATCCACCTAGCCAGACAAGTACTAATCCCAGTTGATGAGGGGCTGTCCCCAGAACTGGTTTGAAGTGACCTAAGAGGAGGGGTTGCTCCTTTACCTGGCCACATCTCTTCATATGAGCTCTGCACAGGGAAAGAAATGTTCTGCTATCTTGAGTTTAGGTGAAGAGGGACACTGTGGGATTGTTTGCAGTAGGCCACACAGGAACTGCAGCAAAGGGGGCAACGTTACTCCTGGGAACATTTCCGCTAATGCTTACGGAGAACCATTAGTCACCCTCACCCACAGGCTAAAGCCAGTTATAAATGTGGCACCCTGGGGCACCCTTTTTAGAGCACTACTGGACCTGCAGAAGACAATAGAAGCACTGCACCTGCTGTTGAAACCCTTGAGGAGACCTAAAAAATTCAACTTGCTTCCACTTTTACCCAGCACAAACTGGGCTGGTAAGATATAGGGATATAACAAGCTGCTAGAAGCATTTTTCCAGAAGAGCCCAGAGGACCATCTCCAACTGGACCTGCTGGAATGAGTCTTGACATCCAAGTGCTGTTCCTGAGGTCCTTGGACCATTGGATATGTAAAAGTGTACTCTTCCTAACATCCAGAGAAACCTGGGACTTAAAAACTTTTTGACTCCAAAGATCTCAGGAGGACCTGCCAAGTCAATACACCAAAAGTGCATTACCATTGAACCAAAGTTTCAGGCTGTTTCTACTCTGAGCTTTTCTGCAGCTGCAAATCGGTTTCAGCAGGACATCATGGTTAGGGTATATGATCTTGTGGAGCCCTGTTCGGCTATAGCATGCAGTCTTCCCCCACCAGTGGAATCGGAACTTCAAAAAAGTGAGTACGTTGGACCGAAGAAATGCTCACCGGAAGAACCTGCCAAAAGTATCAGGGCAGTAAGGACCTTTTTCGGGTGTGAATTTCACCTGTTCTGAGCTTAGCAGTCAAAATTCAACAGCTTCACTGGCACTTCATCTGATGGCTACCAGCCTTGTTGAGGTCTTCTGAGCCCCACTTATGATTTTTGACTCCCATCCAACTGGCTAAGTTAGAAGGTAAAATGTCTACCTTCTGATCCTTAGAGATCTTTCTGTCCTTGGATTTCAAGTGTAAGGAAATTTAATCTCCTCAAATCCTTCTCACTGGTTACAAATGCCAAGTGCAGAAGTTTCAGTCTACCCAGTATCCTTTTGCAAGTCCAGGAGTATTTGGGAGTGATACCTTGGGGTGCCACATTTATGCCTGAAAATAGCTTTTCAATGGGGGTGGTCCCTGTGTATTCTCACTTTTAACCATTGGGGTAAAAGTTCCCAGGGGCAACCGCACCCACATTATCAGTAATTTCTGTTTGTCATACCGCAAACAGGCCCTAAATGTCAAGTGTTAGGGATTTTTCAAGATGACAAAAGTCTTCGGCCACACTGAACTTGGGCTCTAAGGGCTAGGGGTTTCAATGGGAATGTCTGTTTACTCCTTTACAGAGTGACGCATCTACCTAGATGCGTCACTTTGTAAATATGGCGCAACAAGGCGCATTTTTTACGCCACTGGTGCGTCACAAAAAGTGACGCACTGCCGGAGTAAAAGTGACGCACAGCCTCATAAATGAGGCCCATAGTATCCACCTCATGTTAGGCTGTGAGTAGAAGTGGGTTAACAAACTCCATAGTTGAAACATGGCGTTTGTGGGTTCAAACAGTAGATTTTCTCCCCAATATAATAATAATGTGCAAAAAATGAAAGCTGAATCATGATGTTTTATCATAAAATATGGATATGTTTTGTTCTATTAATGTTTCCAGTGTCAAATTAAATGTATGTATATTTTTTAAAAGTTTAAATAAATTTACATATTTTAACATTATGGGCCTTATTACGATGATATCACGTAAGAAAAAGAGTTGCAACTCTTTTTCTTACGTGATATTGTCATAATTTAGCCCTGCAAGGGTTAGCACCCAATGAAGAAGAGTTCTTTGTAGAAGAAAAACGAGGAAACATCGAGTATTGCATGCGAGGCGGAATAATACGGTTCATCCAGCAAGTTTGTTCAGACGTGTCAGTGGAAGATGTGAAAACAATTATTTTACCATGGTTGTCTGATGAATTCATTGTGGACAATTTACATTTATGTGTTTAAAAATGATAGTTTAGAATAATAGAGACATTGTTATGTTAAAATGTTGGCAATCTGGATTGGACGATATAGCACGTCACCAAAAGGTGATATGGGAGATGTAGTTGCCCTGACGAGTGTCTGTTTACTCAAATGTCTGTTTACTCAGGTGCACGCAATGGGATTAAGTAGAAGGGCGGGTCACAGTTATGAGGGCGGGAGCGTTGAGTTTAAAATGACGAAGAACAACGAAGTAGAGAGAGCGTCTATTCTTACACAGGACAGGATGATGATGTGAAGTGAGCAGGTATGTTGAGGGTGAAGATTCAAGAAATAAGTATGAGGGCGGGTAATTACGCGACCCCCGGCCACAGGGAAAATGTGAAGTAATAGACGAAGGGTGCCGGAAGGTTTAGTTAATATGTGCAGATTAAACTCTGGGTTGAAAGGGTGTGGAACGTTATCATGGAAACAATGGATGGAGGATACTGAGTTGATCCCAAGGACGAATGAAGAAAGTCTGTATTTTGTAAACATATGAAGGGAATGACGTTATGCTAATGAATTATATAGAAGGAGGATATATGTTTAAACGCTGTATGAATAACAATGTCCAAAAAATGTAAGTTTAAATAACATGTAAGTTAACGCGCAGTACGTTTTAGAGAATTGGATATCATGGGTTAAATAAGGGGATATTAAATATATGTTTTATTGTTATTTACAGTATGGTCCCTGACGAAGGACCCAACGGGTCCGAAATGCATTGGACAAATAAACAAACTGCTTAAATGGAACCTTGCGTTATTTGTGTTTTTGGCTAAGAGGTTCGGATGGCCCGCCATTACACTAGAAACCTGGAAAATTTGCATCCGCCCGCATGATGAGAAGTTCAAATGATACGATTTAAATGAACATGATTGAGCAGTGTACAAATTATGGTTTACGACATGATTATGAAACGATGAAAAGTTAAAATATGAAAAACTATGGAAGCATCAGCACATTTAAATAGGGCTGTCGCCGCTGCGGTGGGGTCAAAGAAATACCCCACCACTTTTGTTTTTGTCCTTATTACGATGAGCCTCAACGCGGTTTCAGTTCCAATCCCCCCATTACAATGCAGACGGTCAAAAATGAAACTGGCTAGTCATTCTGGCTGGATTCCAAGGGGCTCAAGGAGCCCGTTGGCCATTCGTAGACCGGCACGTAATCCCAATGGATGGTGTTTCCAACATTGGGATTACGATGCTCGTTTTCCGACAAGCTTTCCATGCGGGGCTTTCCGAAATGGAAAGCCTGCCGGAAAGACAGTTTGGGGGTCCCTAGCACGGCCCCCTTCTCCCTGCAACCTCTGGTTGGGGGCCGATGGTGCCCCCCTGTTAATCCGTGCACAATGTGGCAGCACCTTCAGGTGCCTACCTAGTGGTGTAGGGATTAACAGAATCTCCCATTTCTGTATGGGAGCTTGTGCTACGGGCAGTTTACCATGGGGAAATGGGAGTATGTGACCGCACCATGTGCAGACACATTGTGATTACGGTGTTGGGACCGCCGACTGGAGGTCGGTTGGTCCCGAGACCACAGCGGTGTCGGTCGGAGGCAACTTTGATCGACATTGTAATCGAGTCTGTAGTCTTATACGGTTCTGTTTTAAATTCCAGCCTCAATTATTTTCTATGGGAGGGTGTTGCAGTACCAGTGGTTGGCCAAATGTGATGCTGGACTCCCTCCAGATCTGAGTTGGAGTACATTTATTCCTGTTATGGGACCTTTTTAGCTGTAGTAACTTTAAAAGTGCAGTTTGAGAAATGCAGCGGGCTTATCTTTTGCAGTGGGAATTTGTCTCTCCCAAAATTCCTCCGTAGCCCTCCATAAACATCTAAAACTTCTCCGAAAACCCTTCCCATTTAGCAGTAAGTATTCCCCTTTTTTCAGCCACTCCCCTGGTCCCTCCCACATTTACTGCTATTCGAATTGTAAATGGGCAGACCTTGTTGGATGTGTTGGAGTGAGGCTGTGACGCAATAGACAGTGCAACGTTGGGTGTGGCGGGCAGTGGTTCACTAATAGCAGCAGAGCTAGCAAGATGAGGTTCCTCATTTGGAGTGAGACCACCAGGTTGTCCGCGAGCCCAGGATACGTGAACTCCTAGTAGCTCTTAAGAGGAAGGCGAGGTAGACACCGCAGGGGTAGGAGCACTGCGGTGGTTGGAGCACAGTTGGAGTACCACGTCGCGGTCCAGCGCAGTCTTTGAACCATCCAGATTTTTACTACCTGAAGTGCCATGCCCGGGAGCTGCGTGGAGCACCACAGACAGTGGGTGAGTGCCTTCCATGCCTTGTGCCCCCAGGCCTTCATGTTTCTAGAAGGGCCAGTGTTTGGGCTTTGCTTGGGCTTTGGGACTGTGCCAGAACTTAGTGGGGCATCTATTGAACTCCAGCCACCGGCTCTGCAATTTGATTAGGTTTGATTAGGTCCTTGCTGTCAGGGGGACCTTCTATTTGCCTCCTATTTGTGTCTCATTTGCTTGCTGCTACAGTCTCCTGTGCTGGGTTCTGCTGCGAGGCCCGATTTGCTGCAGTTCTAATACAGGTATAATAGAAAAGGTCCTGGAAATATTGGAGCCTGCTAGTGCTTGCTAGAGATTGCTAGCACAACATAGCTGGCTGGAGGAATTCTACAAGATCCACGAGGTGGATTGTCTGACTATATTACAGTTCATATTGCACAGTGGCCATGCTTGCCTTCTGCTATTTGTGTTAGAACATTGAGGTGAGACTGCAGAAGATGTTTAGGATTGGCGCTGAGAGGTGAGAGGTCTAGTCCCTAGGAGAAAGGAGTCCCCATCGAGAGGAAAAAATTTCGGAGGGTCTGAAATGGATCTCAGAGCGGGACATAGATTTGAAGCTAGTGGACGGAAATCAAAAGGAGGCATGAAGTTAGTGAAACAAATGTGAGGTGCACAAGACTTCTGGTGTGGTAGTCAGTAGGGCTACCTCTGCCAGAAGGGAGATAGCAGTGTGCGGCGGAAGTGGCCACTCTAGGGTGTGGTGTGGTTTTCTTCCCTGCTACTCCCTGTTAATAGTGCTACCCGATGGTTCAAATCACTTGTTATCAGCCACCTGTTGTCCCGCTCTACCTGCCCCCTGTATGGGCCAGACAGTTGCTCTGTCACCAGTACCTGAGCCCCAAAGTCAATTTGAAAGAGACTGAAAATATCAATGACTGCAAAAAAGATCTGGTCATCTGCTCCAGGGTATGGCCTGTGCAAAAACTAAATTAAATCCACTTTAGAACAAAGATGCCTACCCTACGATGTTGAAGGGGTAAAACCAGATTTACATCCTGTGAGAAAAGGAAAATCCATCACAAGAGGAGCCAAACTTGATTGCAGAGTCGAATGGGGGGGCCCAATGATAATGTGCATCCCATTGGTTCTGGGTGCCTCCAAAGAGTCGCCTCTGCTGCAGAATGATACCACGTAGATCCCTAGGGGCATTTCTAGTCCACCCCCTGTTTGTCCATAACCCCCATATCTCCTCCCCCACCCACTTCACCTAATAGTCTCTTTGGTGATGGATAACCCTCACATAACCCCCGCCACCAAGAGGATTCTTTCCACCAAATAGCTTTAAATGTCTTGGATGAAGATTACACCTAGCCAGATCTGGATTTAGACTTATGCAGGAGATATGGTTTACAAGGCAAAAGTAAGATTTTGGTGAATGTGTGGATGTCCCCCGTGATTGCTCCCATGGGACAGCAACTCTTTAGCATTATTGCTTCAAACCATCCCTCTTTGATATCCCACATTTCTGTAACTCCTGATACTGATGTAAGAGGTTTACAACCTTGTCATCCAGCAGACCAAGAGGTAAAGGTGTCAGCCTCCTTATTGTGTTTAGAAAGGCTTTTATCCTCAGTTTTACGCATTGCATGTTTGACACTGTGACAGTAAGGGAACTGGTAAGCAGCAGGAGGGAAAAAGACATATGCCTCAGAGAACCAGCTGAAATGGAAGGGACCTTGATGCCTGGCAGAAAGATCCATCAGAAAGATATCTGTTTTCAAGTTGACTTTGGCTCACAATGTAAGAATCTTACCAATAAAGTCCCACATATCAATAGTCCAGTTGGTTTTGTACAATTTATTTTTGATACAATCCCCAATACAAAGAGCATGAATGGCAATCCCCAGGTTACTGTACAGGATGTGTTCCCAATCTTTTAAATCCCGGTCCGAGCAGGATTTAAATGATGGTGAACCAAGTACACCTCAGGTAAAGGTGGTGGGGAGGATAAGAAAAAAACCTTTCCGCAGACTCTCTAGAAAGGGCCGAAGGAGATAACGTTTAGAGAGGCATGGATGCCTCACAAAGCATAGGGGGTACATTGCGAATCCTTCAATCAACTAAACAGGTATGGACTCTGACTTCTGATTGGCTAATGCATTAGCTGAGTGGTCTGTAGCAGTAACAGTAGCAGAACACATGGCTCATTCCCCTGACATACCATCTTTCCTGAACCCAATGGCTGCCCCACTCTTCGACTGGATTTTTTATATGAACAGTGCCCCTAACAGCAGAAATGTAGGTAAGGAATAATATAGAAATGCAATGAGGTCTATATATATTTGTGTCCATCCTGTCAAAGAACCCTTAATGTATTTGTACTGAAGAAAAAGCACACACAAAGAACATACGAGTGGGGACACATTTGTCAGGTCGTTCCCCACGCCACACGGCTCCCCCTGTGCGCCCAGTGACTCGTGCCCCTCGCTGCTGCTGCCGAGAGCTCGCCGCTGCCGTGCTCCCGTGATTGTGGCCTCTGGTATTGGCTGGTGCCTGTTTCCTGCCCCTCTATTTTCTATTTTTTAATTTTTAATTTCTCCTTCACTGTGCTCTGTATTCTAGGCGCCCTCAGCGCCCTCTACTCCCTGTAACCCCCGCTCCCCGTTCCCGCTGCTGCTCCCCTGCGGCCCGCCCCCTTTGCCTTCTGTGTCCCGCCTGTGTCCCGTCCCGTCCCCGTCCTCCTTCGTCAATTGGCCGCCCCGCTCCCGCCTCCCAGCTGCCCCTCCCTCGCACTCGCCTTTTATGGAGGTCAAAGGTGCGCCAAAGGCAAGCCCGTCTGCGCCCGTCCGTGCCTGGACCGCGCCTAGCGCCAGAACCCCTGAACCCCGCGCCCACCGCAACACCAGACTACACTACGACTCAAGCACCCTCCACACACTCAACACCGGACGAGACCAGCCCTGCTACCGGGCCATCCCGAAGCACACCCAAGAGCCCTTCACCTGCCGGAACTGCAGCTTCACCAGCATCCGGCCCACCAAACCACCAGCCAGAGAACCCAACCACCTCAGATGCATCCTCCTCAACACCCGCTACGCACGCAAGCACGCCATCAAACTCTGGGACCTCCTAGACTCTACCACCCCCGACGTCGCCTTCCTGACGGGGACCTGGCTGAACGTCACCTAAGCACCAGACATCGCCATAGCCATCCCACAGGGCTACAAGATCTCCCGCAGAGACCACGCCAACGGAGTTGGAGGGGGAATCACCATCGTCCACAAAGACACCCTCATAGTCTCGACCAACACCAACGAAACCCTCACCACTGCCAAGCACATGCACTTTCAGATCCACACCAACCCCAACACGACCCTCAGAGGAATACTCGTCTACAGACCGCCCGGACCACGACCACAGTTCGACGACACCATCGCCGACCTCATCAGCACCCACGCCCTCGCCTCCACGGACTACATCCTCCTCGGGGACCTTAACTTCCACCTCGAAAACAACAACGATGCCAACACCACCGCCCTCATCGACAACCTCGCCAACCTCAGACTCAAACAGCACGTGATGACCCACACCGCCGGACACACGCTGGACCCCATCTTCTCCTCAAGCCCCCACATCTCCTTCGACCACACCACCGAACCACACTGGACAGACCACAGATGTGGCCACTTGACCTTCAAGAAACCCACCACACACCACCGCACCCAATAGCTGCCACGCCGCTGCTGGGGCAAGGTCACCAAGGACCAACTGACAGCCACCCTTGCCCTGAGACCACCCGCCGACCCCATCGACCCACGACCAACCTCAAACACTGGATCAGCGACAGCGCAAACACCCTCACCCCTCTCAAGATCTCCACAACCACCCACACAAACAAAAAAGCCGCCTGGTTCATCGAAGACCTCCGTATATCCAAGCGCACCTGCCGGAAGCTGGAGAAGAAATGGCTCCACGACTGAACACCAGACAGCCACACAGCTCACAAGAACGCCACCCGCAGACACCACCAACTCATCAGGACCACCAAGAGGACCGCCTTCAAGGATCGCCTAAACAACAACGCACACAACACCAAAGAGCTCTTCAGCATCGTGAAAGAACTCTCCAACCCCAGCTCCAACACCAGCGACATTCCACCATCACAAGACCTGTGCGACTCACTGGCCACCTTCTTTCCCTGCAAGATCACCGACATCCACGTCAGCTTCATCTTTGACACCCCGCACCCACCACCGAGGCCACCACCCCCGCGACCTCCACCCGCACCAACCGCCTGACCGCCTGGTCCACCATCAGCGACGAAGACACCACCAAAACCATGAACTCCATCCACTCCGGATCCCCATCCAACCCCTGCCCGCACCACGTCTTCAACAAAGCCAGCACAACCATCACGCCCCACCTCCGCAAAGCAATCAACATCTCCTTCGAAACAGCAACCGTCCCGGAAAGCTGGAAGCACGCCGAGATCAACGCCCTACTGAAGAAACCCAAGGCAGACCCCAAGGACCTCAAGAACTTCCGGCCCATCTCCCTGCTCCCGTTCCCGGCAAAAGTGACAGAGAAGATTGTCAACAAACAGCTAACCTGCTACCTTGAAGACAACAACATCCTGGACCCCTCCTAATCAGGTTTTCGCAGCAACCACAGCACCGAGACCGCCCTCATCGCCGCCACCTTCAAACTCCTCATCCACGCGCACAAAGCGCTACACAACACCGGACCTACATACCTCAACGATCGACTCAGCTTCCACACCCCCACCCGCAGCCTTCGCTCTGCCAGTCTCGCCCTCGCCTCAGTTCCTCGTATCCGAAAAACCACCGCCGGCGGCAGATCCTTTTCCTACCTCGCCGCCAAGAACTGGAACACTCTCCCTACCAACCTACGACAGACCCAGGACCTGCTGGCCTTCAGAAGACTTCTCAAGACCTGGCTCTTCGATCAGTAGCAGCCCCCAGCATCTTGAGACCCTCACGGGTATGTAGCACACTTTAGAAATGCAGTGATTGATTGATTGATTTGTTGTGGGAAAAATAAAAGCAGAAGAAGGAGAAGGCTCAGGCATTTACAATGTTCAGCTTTCCAAGCAAATATGAAGAGCAACACCATAGCAACACCATAGCACATTACAATGAACACTTATGAAAGTGTCAAGGTGTACAGAGTCAATGACATTTCAATCCCATTAAACTTGATACGAGAATCATCATCAGGACATAAGATTAAATGCCAGAGACTAATGCCTGTAGAACATCATGCTAGTATCCCCTATCCCGGAAGGAGCTGGGAGCAACTGACTTGGCAGGCACAGGGGCGCATGCCGTGAGAAACCCCTGAAGGGTTCCGGTGGGTCCTATAATGATGTAGTTCCACAATATCTGTGATAGAAGAATGGCAGTCCGGTTCTGATGGAGTGATATCAAAAGTAGAGGACCTGGAATTAATATTAAATAGTCCAATCCTTAACTCCTGAAAATGCCGGAGTATCTGGTGGGTTCCTGATGTGACAGATTCCCTCAGTTTAGTGCTGCGTGATCCATACTGGGTACTCGGTTCATCTATGCTGGAACATCGGGGGGAGTCAGGACTCCCTTCTTCTTGGACTGGGGCACAAAGAGGAGCCCTTTGGAGTGAGAAGGCTCAACCTCTATTTGGTGTAATGTGATTTTATTCTACTTTTTGATGTAAATATAATTTTAAATAGGTCTTCAATGCTTTAATGTTTTTCAGGGATTGAGAATTTGAAGTTAATCCAAGGTAGTGACATCAAGTTGGTTCCCCTATTGCCCTTAGGGTCTGCTTTTAAATCAGAAAATTTGAAATTAACTTTTTCTGAATGTTTGCAATGTAGGGGGATTGATGTAATTCCACTTTTAGAAGGAAATGGGTTGCATGTTGTGGATAATTTGTCTTTTAATGGGGGGTTTGCACCTGTTTACAAGGGGATAGGAATCCGCCTAGGCAGGCATGGCTGACAGGTATCCATCAGGGAATCCCCTGGCCCCCCACCCAAGTAATACATGAAGACGAGCCCCTCAGATGAAACTGGTTACCTAGTCCATTATCCAGTGCCTCCTAGAGAGCCAACCTGCAGCGACCTTTTAATTAGCAATGAGCTAAAGATTATCTACTGGAATTCAGTAGGAATAAAAAATAGCAGGGAGAAGCTGCATTATTTGAGCTCACTAGGGGCAACTGTGGTTTGTGTCCAGGAGACATGGTGCGCGAGGGAATTGACATGCTATAATTATATCATTCTAGATATTAAAGCAACCCCATCAAGGAGGGGGCACGAAAAAGGGGGTGTGGCATGTCTGCTGTCTAATCAAATTTGGTGGGGTACGATTGTTATAAAGATCCAAGTAATTTATTTATGTCAGTAACTCTGTTTATCTCCTGTGTGATCAAAGTACTGCCGCCTACTGCTGATAAATGCCTATGACCCCCAGGAAGCCTCTTAAGATGCGCCTTTATGAGGGTCTTCTCTTATATTAAAAAAGCCTCAGATAAGGATCTTCACCCACATATAATTTTGGTATGGGACCTAAATTGCAAAGTATTTTGCTATATCTATACTACTATTTTAAAGAGAGAACTGTGTCCTTTGAGCCAGGTAAACTCAAAAAGTACACCACCAATCGCAACACCCAATACAGCGTTGGAAAGGGGAGGTCCAGGAGATGGACATAGGCTATATAAAAATAAAAAATAAACGTAATTAAAAAAAATTACCATAAAAAAAAGTAGTCCCTTGAAAGTAGCGCCGGCCGTGAGGTGCGTCATGACATCAGGAGCGAGGGGAGGAGCGGCGTACACTGACGTCCGAGCATTGATTGCAAAGAGCGGAGACTGGAGGACTGGTGAGACGTGATTGGAGCAACCAAGCTGACGTCCGAGCATTGATTGCAAAGAGCGGAGACTGGAGGACTGGTGAGACGTGATTGGAGCAACCGAGAGGCGAAAAAAGGGGGACCCGATAAACGAGAGACGTGTGGCGAGTAGCAGAGAGGGTCATGAAAGGGGTCACTCACTTGTGTGATAGTCACAAGGCAACAGCGCTAGGAAGGGGGCGGAGTGACGTGATGCTGAGGCGGCCAGGGAGCAGGTATTGAGGTACAAAGACCGAGCGCACAAGAAGGGGTGCTGTGACAAGGTGTAGTAGATGACGCGTGGGAAGGGAACAGGTGACACGGTGTAGTAGATGCCGCGTGGGAAGGGGTGCTGTGACAAGGTGTAGTAGATGCCGCGTGGGAAGGGAACAGGTGACAAGGTGTAGTAGATGCCGCATGGGAAGGGGTGCTGTGACAATGTGTAGTAGATGCCGTGTGGGAAGGGAGCAGGTATGATGTATACAGCCAGCTGGAGCACAAGGAATATGGCAGAAGGCTTGAGAGGGCTGGTATGCGTAGAGAGAACCAAATAGCGGCTTTTGCAGTACGATCATCCTTCAGCACAGTCAGAAAGTCAGTGAGCAAACTAACAAGAGCGGATATGATGCAGATGTGTCTACTGAAGTCGAAAGAATGCTGCCCTAGCATCTAAAAAGGTGACCAGGAGGTGGAAAAGTGGTCTCTTATGCAAACCCAATACATGGTCTGAAAGAAAAGGTTTAAACACACCCAGAGCCTAACTGATCCCTTTTTCTACGTGCAGGCGGGGGCTCTGAAGCCTAATTGCTCCCGGACAACGTCGGGACGGGCTGCTAGTACAATATATTGTTTTAGAACAATTACGGGAGATGGAAAGGAAGCTTTGTGGATCCCTATATCTTTGTTTCCTGCAAAAATAAGATCTAATAAGAGAGTGAAAGTTTTATCCGCCTAGCTGAAAAAAGTTGGTTGTGTTAATGCGAATGGGAGGTTACCCTCGGACTCCCCTGCAGCGTAACTCATAAAGCTCCAGGGGCATCGTCAATTTCGGATTATGTGGTTGTAGGATGTACTTCTTTCTGCTTTATGGGTGACCTAAAGTTCACAGACCCCCTACTTAGTGATCATAACACTTTAATCATTTCTTTGAATATTAACATAACTCCTAATAGCTCTTAGAAGTTTGATGGAAACTCTGCCAGGTTTGACAAGAAATCAGGGAGACCACACCGGCATGGCATCATAGGGTGATTATGGGCCTCAGAGGTTCTTTAGAGGCTACCCTTGTTAAACTTGATGGCTGGACAGGAAACAAAATTTTAAGTTTTAATATTTTAATGAACCACTTAGTAAAAGCTGTTATTTAAAAGAACCCAGCGGGAAAGCTGAAGGGGATCCCTCGCCCGTTTCTCATGTTAAACAGGGAAATAAATGCCCTAGTCAGAGAACAATACATGGAATATGTCCCTGAAAGTCATACTAGGGTGCTGCTGTTAAAAAGGAAGAGGAGTTGACTGAAGGCCCACCTGAGGAGAGAGGAGTGTGATAGGCTCTGGATTAAACAAAGGGAGGCAGCAGTAAAACGCTAGACTAGGACCTTTTTGGTGCTAGTCGCAGACGGTTGTGGAGCAAAAGCAAGATCTTTCCTCTTAGCTATAGAAGAATCTAGATGGGTTAATTGTATGCGGGCCTAAATGCAGCAAACAAGGGAGACGTAAATAAATCCACAGTGAAAGGGGATTCTCATTTGTATGGCCTTCTTCTGAAAAAGAGATAGAGCTTGCAATCCATGGAATGTGCATCGGCTGCAATGGGTCCTGACCAAATCCCAGTTTCTGTACTAAAACAAAATGTACTCCTTTGGAGTAAAATTCCTTGCCTGTTTTTTCAAACCTGCTATTAAACCAAAAAATTCCCTCCCCCCTTAATGGAAGGGGAGTATTTTAATTACACTTTTCAAGAAAGGGGATTGTAACCTGACATAAAAATTATCATCAGATCGCCCTTCTTGATACGGTGGGTAAAGTCTTTGCTAAATGTTTATTAACCCAGATCCCAGATCAATGAATGGATGGAAGTATATAAAATCATCCCCATGGAGCAAACAAGATAAAATAAGAGGAGGAGTGGTATATGCAACTTTTATAGACTTCTCCACAGCTTTTGACAAAGTAGATCGTCCTTTGCTGTGGAGTAAGCTTTTAAGTTTGGATATGTCTGCCGTCCTCGATCACTGAGGAGGAGGGAACCTCCGCATGGGCATGCGGAGTTCCCTCCAGTCCAATTAGGATGTGACCGCCACCCTGGCGGTCACATCCTCTATTTGTAACATTGCGGCGGGTGCGGCTTCAAGCTGCACCCGCTGCAATGTTACAAATGCATACATTGCATTTGTATACAGAAAGTGGCAGGCACCGCGCGGTGCCTGCCTATTTCTGCATACAAATGCAGGGGGGTACCATAGGTATCCCCCATGTGCACCCCCCACCCCCTTCACCCAGGGGGCTCGCTACGGGCCCCCAAGGTGAAGATCCGCATGCTTTTCCTCAGTGGAGAAGCCGCCGCGGAAAAGCATGTTTTCACAGCCATCCTAATATGTCCAACAAGGGGTGGTGAGGGGCAGAGTCTCTGAATTAAGCAGAATACTCTCACCCAGTCAAAAGATCAGGGCTAGATCCAACACCGTTTTTTAGCTCATTGCACCATCCCAGTTTCAGAACCTGGCTGTATGCAAATTAGTCTGTTCCTGTCCCAGTGCATGATGGGAACAGGGCAAACCAAACTACAAAAGCCAATTCTTACACTGGGAAGGAAACAAGCTTCCGGGGACCGGTTTCTGGCATTACAGCCGTCTTCGGCCCGGCTTGCTTGAATCCTGATGGTGCAATGAGCAAGGGACTCATGTCTGAGTATACCCTTCCACGCTTAGGGTGGACAAAAATATTTACAACAAGGGGTGGTGAGGGACAGAGTCTCTGAATTAAGCAGAATACTCTCACCCAGTCAAAAGATCAGGGCTAGATCCAACACCGTTTTTTAGCTCATTGCACCATCCCAGTTTCAGAACCTGGCTGTATGCAAATTAGTCTGTTCCTGTCCCAGTGCATGATGGGAACAGGGCAAACCAAACTACAAAAGCCAATTCTTACACTGGGAAGGAAACAAGCTTCCGGGGACCGGTTTCTGGCATTACAGCCGTCTTCGGCCCGGCTTGCTTGAATCCTGATGGTGCAATGAGCAAGGGACTCATGTCTGAGTATACCCTTCCACGCTTAGGGTGGTCAAAAATATTTACAACAAGGGGTGGTGAGGGACAGAGTCTCTGAATTAAGCAGAATACTCTCATCCAGTCAAAAGATCAGGGCTAGATCCAACACCGTTTTTTAGCTCATTGCACCATCCCAGTTTCAGAACCTGGCTGTATGCAAATTAGTCTGTTCCTGTCCCAGTGCATGATGGGAACAGGGCAAACCAAACTACAAAAGCCAATTCTTACACTGGGAAGGAAACAAGCTTCCGGGGACCGGTTTCTGGCAGTGTAAGAATTGGCTTTTGTAGTCTGGTCTGCCCTGTTCCCATGATGCACTGGGCCAGGGACAGACTAATTTGCATACAGCCAGGTTCTGAAACTGGGATGGTGCAATGAGCTAAAAAACGGTGTTGGATCTAGCCCTGATCTCTTGACTGGGTGAGAGTACTCTGCTTAATTCAGAGACTCTGTCCATCACCACCCCTTGTTGTAAATTATTTTGTCCACCCTAAGCGTGAAAGGGTATACTCAGATGTGAGTCCCTTGCTCATTGCACCATCAGGATTCAAGCAAGCCGGGCTGAAGACGCCTGAAATGGCAGAAACCGGTCCCCGGAAGCTTGTTTCCTTCCCAGTGTAAGAATTGGCTTTTGTAGTGTGGTCTGCCCTGTTCCCATGATGCACTGGGCCAGGGACAGACTAATTTGCATACAGCCAGGTTCTGAAACTGGGATGGTGCAATGAGCTAAAAAACGGTGTTGGATCTAGCCCTGATCTCTTGACTGGGTGAGAGTACTCTGCTTAATTCAGAGACTCTGTCCATCACCACCCCTTGTTGTAAATTATTTTGTCCACCCTAAGCGTAGAAGGGTATACTCAGATGTGAGTCCCTTGCTCATTGCACCATCAGGATTCAAGCAAGCCGGGCCGAAGACGCCTGAAATGGCAGAAACCGGCCCCCAGAAGCTTGTTTCCTTCCCAGTGTAAGAATTGGCTTTTGTAGTCTGGTCTGTCCTGTTCCCATGATGCACTGGGCCAGGGACAGACTAATTTGCATACAGCCAGGTTCTGAAACTGGGATGGTGCAATGAGCTAAAAAATGGTGTTGGATCTAGCCCTGATCTCTTGACTGGGTGAGAGTACTCTGCTTAATTCAGAGACTCTGTCCATCACCACCCCTTGTTGTAAATTATTTTGTCCACCCTAAGCGTGGAAGGGTATACTCAGATGTGAGTCCCTTGCTCATTGCACCATCAGGATTCAAGCAAGCCGGGCCGAAGACGCCTGAAATGGCAGAAACCGGTCCCCGGAAGCTTGTTTCCTTCCCAGTGTAAGAATTGGCTTTTGTAGTCTGGTCTGCCCTGTTCCCATGATGCACTGGGCCAGGGACAGACTAATTTGCATACAGCCAGGTTCTGAAACTGGGATGGTGCAATGAGCTAAAAAACGGTGTTGGATCTAGCCCTGATCTTTTGACTGGGTGAGAGTACTCTGCTTAATTCAGAGACTCTGTCCATCACCACCCCTTGTTGTAAATTATTTTGTCCACCCTAAGCGTGGAAGGGTATACTCAGATGTGAGTCCCTTGCTCATTGCACCATCAGGTTTCAAGCAAGCCGGGCCGAAGACGCCTGAAATGGCAGAAACCGGCCCCCGGAAGCTTGTTTCCTTCCCAGTGTAAGAATTGGCTTTTGTAGTCTGGTCTGCCCTGTTCCCATGATGCACTGGGCCAGGGACAGACTTGCATACAGCCAGGTTCTGAAACTGGGATGGTGCAATGAGCTAAAAAACGGTGTTGGATCTAGCCCTGATCTCTTGACTGGGTGAGAGTACTCTGCTTAATTCAGAGACTCTGTCCATCACCACCCCTTGTTGTAAATTATTTTGTCCACCCTAAGCGTGGAAGGGTATACTCAGATGTGAGTCCCTTGCTCATTGCACCATCAGGATTCAAGCAAGCCGGGCCGAAGACGCCTGAAATGGCAGAAACCGGTCCCCGGAAGCTTGTTTCCTTCCCAGTGTAAGAATTGGCTTTTGTAGTCTGGTCTGCCCTGTTCCCATGATGCACTGGGCCAGGGACAGACTAATTTGCATACAGCCAGGTTCTGAAACTGGGATGGTGCAATGAGCTAAAAAACGGTGTTGGATCTAGCCCTGATCTCTTGACTGGGTGAGAGTACTCTGCTTAATTCAGAGACTCTGTCCATCACCACCCCTTGTTGTAAATTATTTTGTCCACCCTAAGCGTGGAAGGGTATACTCAGATGTGAGTCCCTTGCTCATTGCACCATCAGGATTCAAGCAAGCCGGGACGAAGACGCCTGAAATGGCAGAAACCGGTCCCCGGAAGCTTGTTTCCTTCCCAGTGTAAGAATTGGCTTTTGTAGTCTGGTCTGCCCTGTTCCCATGATGCACTGGTCCAGGGACAGACTAATTTGCATACAGCCAGGTTCTGAAACTGGGATGGTGCAATGAGCTAAATAACGGTGTAGGATCTAGCCCTGATCTCTTGACTGGGTGAGAGTACTCTGCTTAATTCAGAGACTCTGTCCATCACCACCCCTTGTTGTAAATTATCCTAATATGTCTGGCGGTGTCTGAGAGACACCGCCACCATATTAGGCCTTTTCTGCCGCGGTTGTAAGCCAACCGCGGCGGAAAAGCGGCGGACTGAAACCAGGACCCACCAGCCATCCTAATGTGGCGGTGGGTCTTTGGTGGGTCCGCAGAGGATTTTCCGCATCCTCCGGGCCGGCGGTGGCTTCCGCCGGCCCGGAGGATGCGGAAAATCTTCCATCGTAATCAGCCCCTTAGTTGGCTCCCTCCACTCAAATACCTGGTGTAGAGTTCTCTTGGGTGGGGATAGTGGTCTGTCTAAAGCCATCCTTACTTTTAATGAATTAAACAAAGGGTGCCTGCTTGCCCCCCTCTCTTTTCCCTATACATCTCTGACCTTCCTGATTATTTCGCCCGGAATGAGAATATTGCTTCGCTAATTGGGGGAAAGTCTATTGTGTGCTTACTATACCCAGACAACATAATCATTTTCGATCTTACCCCGTAAAGGCTACATGGTCATGTGCAGGCACTTAAAAAATTCACTGATGTCCGCTATTTAAAGATTAATACAAAAAGCAAAGTCATGTATTTTCATGGGAGAAAAAAGTAGAAATCTGAAAGGTTTACATATTTCCTGGGTAATCAAAATTTGGAAATTGTGAAATCGTTCACTTTCCTGGGGAAGCTAGTGTGTGGGAATTAAGTGAAAAAGCCCACATGGAACATGACTAAAGCCAATTCTCAGGCTAAATGTTTGGGTTCCCTTTTATAGAGCTACTGGGAGAAGGCACTTTGCACTTTTAATAGAGGTTTTCTGAGCCAAGAGCCCTGCTCTTTGTTGCATGGAACACAACAGATTGATATCTCTAAATGTTTTTTAAAAAATTTATGATGGTAGGCCGAGTCCTTAGAAGCCTAGCTTCAGTAAACTCAGCTCTCCCTGTGGCGGATTTAAGGCTAGAATTGGGTCTGAGAAGTGCCTTCATCCAGGGTCTTGCATGGGTGGTACGCTGGGCTGTGTGCCTAGCAGAGAGTGACTATGGCTAACTAAGGTTGTGTTTAAAGAAAATAAAATTGGGCGGCCTAAACTCATTAATTTATACAAATGTTGTGGTTACAGGAGATCTGCTGCAACTAGACCCATCCTTGATTTTCACTCTGACAATGCAACAATTAAAATCTAGTTTAAATCAAGACACGTCGTCCTTCAGTTTTCACATGGACACCTAGGCTTGTATCAAAAAAAGGGGTTATCGCCTCATCTGGGCACAGGCTCCAAGCCTGCCCTGTGGCCAATCCTGAAGCTGCTGTCACATGAGAGCAGCTTCAGGACTGGCCGGAGCACCAGCAACCTGCGGACGCAGGCAAAATGGGAGCCTGTGCCTGCCTGCTCTCTTCAGCCCCAGTTACGGAGCTGAGGCTGGAGAGAGCTTCCTTGTGCATGAGGGGTTTGGCTGGCCTGAGATAACTGGCCAAACACCTCATGTGCAGTGAGGGAAGTGCCACCACTCCCCCACCAGCAGTGTCATCCCCTGGAGCCGCCTCAAGACTCGTCAGTCCTGGGGGTGGGTCCATGGGATTATAATAAAACAATAATAAAAAGGGTTTTCTTATTGTTTTATTTTCTCTTGGTGGCAGGGGGGCGGCCGCCTCGGCTCTTGAGGCAGGGTATGTTCCCGTTAAATCCTCTTCTGGCAAAATCATATGGCTCTTTGGCAGTATGCAACCTGTGTCAAAACAGTTTCCAAGATCTTAACCATGTCGTATTTGAGTGCCCTACTCTTTTACTATATCGGCAGAATCGGCTGAGGCCTATATCTTTGCAACTGTCCATTCTCTCAGCCTCAATGGTCATACAGTCGCTTTATGTACCCCAGAATGAAATATTTTGTTACAGAATTTTTTACTTTTTAAAGTGTTTTTTAAAGCTGTATTAATGGTTTTCCCGTTTGAATGATATTGAGGTCAATGATTTCTCAGCTGGAATTTTGCCTTTTGTTATTAGCCTTAGATATTGGTCTTGTTGCTGCTAATGTAGGCGGCCTATTTTATATATAGCATTTGGCACTAGTGGAATGATAATCGCTTTATGTACCCTTAGGCGCAAAATCTCGCCGGTTGCTGGGAAACTGTTTAACATGTAATTTTAAATTTTGGAAACTTTTGTTGTGATTGCTGTACCTACTACTGGGTTGATTTCTATGTTTGATCGAGCACAAAAAAATGCATTTTTGGTATGTTTGTTTTATTTGTATTTTAGTGCATATACGTATTTTGAGATTTTTATGTAGGCCTCTTCGGAAATCCATTACATTAATAAAAATAAACCTGAAACATTTACTACTAAGTAGTAAACTTATATTTGTGTGGTTTGCCTTATAGCAAACCTAAGAGATGGAGATTTGCACTTGTAGGTTTGTGAATTCCATTTTATAGTAAGTAAGTTTTACTACTGTAGCACTACCTTATAGACAAAAACATGTAGTTTGTGAATTGGGCCCAGTGACATACAAATAATCAGATCACGACACGTCTAGAAACCTTATTATAAACAAATAGTTAAGGTTCAAATTCTGATACTCTAACGAACCTGAAAATGGAATCTATCTAATAAGATAGGACAGCAATGATATCATGATGGGCAGCTTCCATCCATACTAATATTATAAAGAGAGAGCCCAAACCTTTGAGGCGTGTAATCTCAGTAACCACAGCACCAATCACAACACCCAATACAGCGTTGGAAAGAGCAGTTGCAGCAGAAGGACATAGACTATGCAGACAGCCACCATATACATTTAAAAGGTAAAAGAACCGTGCCAGCAAAGTAGTCCCTTGTGGGCGTGTCTGCGTTCTGCTGTGGGCGTGTACTGGGGGCGTGACAAATGCTGAGGGCATGTGGTACGTTCTGCCCTTCATGCCATGTGAGTCGTAATTGCGCCGCATCAAGGGGCACGCTGGGGCCGTGACAAACACTGTGGGCGTGTATCCGCGCTGTGGGCGTGTGTCCGCCCTTCATGCCATGTGAAGCGCCAATTACGCATTTGCTTCGTTCACCTCGAAGCGTGGTAAGTAACCATTCGCAAGACTCTCTTGGGGGACTGCCCGTTGTCTCACACATACTGGGGGTGCCGAATGCAGTGTGTGGCTTGCCCTGGGTGCGTCTAAACAGCACTCGGGCCGAAGAGCGTCAGTGTGGGTCATAAAAAAATAAGAGCAGCGGGAAACAATCATTCAAGACTCACACTATTCTAATTGTTAGACGGTCGCTGCTGGGCCTCAAGCAGGGGCACACGCGACAGAGCATGTCTGCGGGGACAATTATTGCAGCCTCTCGTGCGCGCTGTTACTGAACTATCACATTAAACCAAATTACACGCGCCTGCTAACATCAGCCAGGGCTGTAGCCGGGCTCAGGTGCTGGATCACTACACTAATTACATGCGCCTGCTAACATGAACCAAGGCTGCAGCTGGACCTCAAGCGGGGGGACACGTGCCTGCTAACATCAACCAGGGCTGCAGCTGGGCCTCAAGCAGGGAACACGCGAATGACCGTATCTGAATACACACTTTACAGACATTCTATTTCATACCCGGACAATGTCGGGACGGGCTGCGAGTTGTTGATAAAATCAACGAGACATGTGCAACTCCTTGATGGTTGTAAGATTCATAAGTGGCTTCAGGTCAAATATTTGTTAAAGTGGATAAACCAAGACACCATACAGGGAAATGTTATTTATTTCTTAAAAAAACACAACAACGACAGACCTGTTTACATAACAGTAGTGTTCATTGCATCATAGCATGGTGTTTCTTGTCACATACCTTTTTACACTGCAGTGAGGCCTCATTCGGGAGTCAGACAGGCCTGGCCATATGTCAGGGAAAACGTTCCCCCTTTTGTTATGTTTGCAAGTCCCACTGATCAAAAATATAAAAATCACCACACAAACACACACCCAGTTCAGTTATCTAATATTCTAATTATATACCTGCTGTCAGGCAATAACAGTAGTTAATGAGGCACAACCACTTGTGTGTCCTTGACTTCCCAACAGTGCATTATTGTCAGGGTAGACAATTTACAACAATCATCACTTTCTGCAAAAGATAGTAACTACGGTTAATGCCCCGGACAAAGATCAATAACGCTTCATTGACATTACATTGACAACATGTAAACAAAAACAAAATTCTGCTGGCATAATGAAGCTAAGTTTGAAAATAATGAAAGGGAGCATTCTGCTAATAGTTTTGGTGCGCCAATTTCTCCTTTCAAATTGTGTTGCTGTAAGGTGATGCCTTTAAAAAGAGATGCCACTATCTCCATAAAGAAAAGTGTACAGGTTTATTTGAGAAAGACGCACAAGGACATCGTAAACATATTTTTGTATGTTAAAAGCCAAAACACTAAGCAGTAACACCAACTGAATTATTTTGACTTCTACTTCAGCAGCTTTTAAACAGATGTGAGCTTGCTTTGTGAACTCAGTGGTTTATAATCTAAATAACTTTAAGGAGGAGGAATCTAAATATGAACAAGTGCCCTCAATGTGGTAACAACTCTTGATTTGTGTTATTGTTTTGGATAATCTTGGATTTCCTATGTCAAACTTTGTTATGCCTTTCGGGAGTTTTTTCTCTCTTCAAGGCTGAGTGGACTGGTGTTGAAGGGGCGATGGCTTCGCCTCTCATGTGGTGACAGCATTCGCTGAACGGCATATGTAATCCCAATGCCTGAACACGTTTAATCTTGCAGGCACCGGGTCACAAGAAGTAAGTAGATTTCCAACCCGTTATTCTCTGTTTACTACAGGGCACTAGAGGGACTGAGGTTAGGGTAAATGCTGTCAGTTATTCTTTGATAAAGTTTCCCCTTATTATCCTCAAGGATTGCTCACCAACCCACGCGACTCCGTCAATAAACTATCAGGGAGCACATATCTGATGACACAGTAGCAAGTTTGCCCACGCGTTGCTTACTTCGATGCGATTTCCATGTGCCATATCCTGGTGGGCTCCCCTAGCTTAGAGCAGAGCCCAGTGCTCGTTTTTTGTTCCTGCAGTGTATATTAAAGTGTATATTAAAGTGAATATTAAAGTGAATTAATTGAACCTGATTTTTCTTGGATTAGAACTTAATTTTCACACAGTACAGCTACGAAACAGTGAATACGATTTGCCCTTTTAGGCCGAGCATTCAAGACCTCTTGTATATACTTTAGTCCCTGCTTCCGCTTAGGGACTTTTTTTTCTGTTCAACTGCCTCTATTTAACTGTTTTGATAGAAAACGACCAGCAGAGGTCAGTAAAATACCAGAATTGCTTTCTGCTAAGGGATTTCCTTTTTCAAATTTTTCTGGCAACTGCCTCTATTTAACTTTCTTGATAGAAAACGACCAGCAGAGGTCAGTAAAATACCAGAATCACTTTAGCATTCCCTAGATTCCACTCCATAGAAATTGTCTTCCTCAAGCACCCGTAGACAATAATATTTTTTTCAAATCCTATATTTTCAGATAGATGACCACCGAAGGCCCTGCTTTTATATTACAAACTGAGCTTTGGACTATACCATTTCCTGCTGAAAGGCAATATTTCTCTCCATGTGTTCCCATATCTGGTGCGTCACTCAGTTTCGTGCTTACTTTCCCTCCCTGTTAAGGAACATTAGATGTTTCCGCACCCAGTATAATGTGCTGCATTGCTAAATACATATAAGATCCCAAAGATCGATTGCATTGCAAATGCTTATTTGTTTCTGAGCTGTCACTTTAAGTATAAAAAACAGGCTCTGCTTTCATGACAAAGGCTGGCAACCAGCCAGATTTGTTTACGTTTACTTTAATATTTTGATGGGGCGCCATGGTCTCCCCCAGGGCATCTACAGCTGCCTACAGCATTGGAGCAGTACGGGGAGCCCACTCCTGCATTGCCCAGTTAGCTCCCCCCTAGGCTGACATTGTTCTTTGCCAGAACAGGAGCTGGCATGCTCACTTCCCACCAAAATCCTCACAGGTGTGCTATGAATGGTACAGTGATTCCTCACTTCCCCAGTTAAAGTGACAGGGTGCAGAAGCGACAGCACCGCAACAAGAGGTTGTACGGTGACGCCTCCCCTTGCCAGTGTCTTCTGTCCTAGGCGATGGCGTGCCCCGGGACTTCATAATTGCATCAGCCCAGCAGGGCTGCCTTCATTATCATTGCCCTTGGGGAGATGGGTGGCCCCAGGGCAGATTAGCACCAAGGGGAGGTTCCCATGCACACCTGCTCCCCTGGTTAATTAAATAATAAATGGTGCGCTGACCCTTGGGATCTTGGCCCTCCCCGGGGATAAGTTTAGAAATAGTGGCTTAGCCCCACAAGCTCCATTTGTTCTCAGGCACATTAAAATGGGCAAATCATTGCAGGATCATACCAATGCCCGTAGGGGCAAATTTGAAGGCATTTTCCTCTTTTTACTCCTGGTGGAGAGCCCTAGTAACCTGGAGCATCTTTATCAGGCCTCCATTCCTTCACCGGGTACATTCTTAGCAGTTGGCTTTGCTTGTTCCCTGCTTCAGTCATCTCTTCTCCTGGCAAGTGGTGCTCCTCTTCTGCTGGAGGGCTGTCTTGCCCAGCCATCCACTCCTCTCCAGCAGAACACTCCCCTGCCCACACTAAAAAGCCCCAGATCCTTTTGGTTGACTTGCCAGGCACTCGGAGTGGCGGTCAGATCCTTTCCCAAATGTTCCCACTGAGGCTTAATTGGCCAGCTCCACTAACCCTTAAAAGGCCCCTCTAGAATTGGGGTCAGCTGCAGGCAAAGTCTTAAGTCCATCAGGGGCATCAGGTGACTTTTCCTTCCAACTGTCCATGATGATTCCAGTGTCATCTCCCAGGTTCGGACTGGGAACACGGACCAGCCCTGGCAATTCTGCTGGAACAGCACTGCTGCTGCGTTAGCACTGCTGCTGGTTTTGTTACCGGGGCGATATTGCAGCACTGCTGCAAAACCGGCCCGAGAAACACAACTGGCCCCCACCACTCAAAAATGGCCCCCAATCTTTCGGTCTACTGGAAAAATGCCCAGTGCCCACTATGACCAGTCTGGCCCTGCCATCTCCCCACCCAGTCTAAGGTCTTGCTCACTGTCTCTCCCTTGAGCAGAGGTTTTTTAAGTGTGGGTGGAAAGATCGAGATGTTAAGCACCCCTGGCTAACACTAGGATGCCACATCATTCCTCCACTCCTGTCTCAAACCCTCCTGCACAGTATTCTGGGACAATCCAATACAGTGCTGTCATGTTCTCTCTGTGCAAACCTCTGAGGGCCTAAACTCCACCACTAGCTGGCATTATTTCCAGCTACCTCTACACTGAAAACCTGCTGTGTTGGCTGCAAAGGTCTGAGTTTCCTCCTTTGTTCAGTGGACCTGGGTTGTTGCAACCCAAGTGCAGCGTGGCAGCCAATTACCAGCTGCATATTTTCCTTTTCAGCCCTTCCCTCTCAGGAAATAATTGCTCCTTTTGTGTGTGGAGGACTTTGTTCTCTTTCCTGGGAGCAAAGAAATTAACTTGGCTCAGCAGGGGTAAAAAGGCCTGGAATCTGATTCTCAGCTGGGTGTGCCGCTCGCAGCCGTGTGCAGGAGAACTTGTTGTCGGAGCCAAGGAGGAGAAAGGCTTTGCTTAGCCCAACGAGGAGTGAAATCGGGTGCATGCTGCCGGGGTCTTACTGACACTGCTCACCACTGCCCAGAGGGTGCGGGACTGCGAGTTCCAGCAGGCGGAGCGCGCCAACATCAGGCGCACCTGCGACTCTTCCCGCCCCTCTCCCCTGTAGCAGAAAACGGCTCGTGGCCCCCGCTACGCGGGGGCCGCTCGCAGCCGTGTGCAGGAGAACTTGTTGTCGGAGCCAAGGAGGAGAAAGGCTTTGCTTAGCCCAACGAGAAGTGAAATCGGGTGCATGCTGCCAGGGTCTTACTGACACTGCTCACCACTGCCCAGAGGGTGCGGGACTGCGAGTCCCACCAGGCGGAGCACGGAGCGCGCCAACATCAGGCGCACCTGCGACTCTTCCCGCCCCTCAATCCCTGCATATAGGAGTGTTCCCATCTGCGCACGCGAGACGCGCGAGGGATGGAGCACAGGGGGAAGTCCGGGCCAAGGGCGGGCCCTTTGTAGCCCGTTCGAGCCCGGTAGAGACTGGACTGGGCCACCCCTCTTGGCCCCTCTGTAGCCGCTCAGGTTCCACCTTGATTAATTGCTAACGTCTGGTTCTGAAAAAGCCACACTACTGTTGTAAGAACATGGCAATGAGGGAGTCCAGAAACAAATCAGCAGGATCATCCACTAAGCCTACAGGTACTTTGGACAGTTTTTTCTTCAGACCTAATATCGCTGTAAATAATAGCATGACATCCCCAGAAGATCTGTCTGTGGAAGGATCTGACTCATCCCCGTGCCTAACTGTGATTGCTAAAACCCCTGACACTGAGAATATCCCCCATTTTTCTCTCATGGATAGTATAGACCAAACCATAGAATCTGTTCTACAAAAGCTGCGGACCCCATCTAATCCACGCCGAGACTCCTGTCCTACAATATTTGTAACACCTAACCGAGTTATCACTGAGGTTGAGGGTAGTGACTTAAATTCAGTTCATTCATGGGGGCTCATAGAGGGTGCAGTACCTCAGAGAAAAAGAGCTAGGCAGCCGAAAGGTAAAAAAGGCCCAAATTGGATCAAATCCCAAACACCGGGCCTGAAATGATGGAACACCCCGCAATTGTGATGGTTCCTGACACAGCAAGCACTATGCACCCTGTTGATACACAGACGCACGTTTCGGCTGGTCCGTTTATTTTTGGTGAAGGGTCTTGTGATGTATGGGCCCAGTCCATCGATCTTATTGTAGAGGCTGTTAAGAAACTCCTAGACCCCCTGTTGGTCAGACTTGATGATATTGATATTAGATTGCAAGCCTTAGAAGTAGCGACCGGGGGGATGGAGGATCAGCTAAGGACTCTGACAAGCGCTCAAGGTGCAACTGTGATGAGCATGGGATCTCTCTCCGTCGTTAGTGCTTTCAGCACCTCTAAGGCGAAGAAGATCTATGCCCCTCGTAGTGAGAGCGTATCTATGGCCACAACACCAAAACCTAATCCAATACCCTCACTAAGGCAACTCCCTCCCGTGCCTCAAGTGCGGAAGTCAAAGTTGCCTTTTACGGCGCCCACTCAGAGGAAAGAAAAGACGCCGATCAGGGTGGCCGATCACCCTCGACGGGTTACTAATAGTCTAAATCACTTAAATATAGTCAACTTACCCCCAGAGGCGGCAGCTCATACCGTGATTTTGATCGGGGTCCCTGAGCTTCCCGAATCTACAATGGAACCCTTTGATTCACTCAGAAACAAAGTCATCAGCTGGTTGAATATTCACAGGCCACTCCCTCCCAACATGAGAGGGGAAATACTGATGGTCAGGAGGGTTCCCTGGGTAGGTTATACTGTAAAGAAAATAGGGGGCGACTGTATTTGGGTAAGCTTCAGGAATCCGAATATTGTCTCCCACATTTGTAACTGGCTGGGGACCTTAGGAAAATCATCTATACAATTGGTACCGCTGTCCTTTTTATATCCAAAAAACAGTAATTTGCAACTGGGAGGAAATGATGGCTGGACTAGGGTGGGCTTTGCCATTGACGGCACAAGATATAGGCCCCCACGTCATGATATAACAACGCAGAGCAACTTTATCCACCCTAATAGGTATAGTTGCCTCAATCAGGTTGACTGACTTCCAAGGGATGAGCCTAGTGGGGAGGGGGTGACTGCACATACAGATCAGTTGAGGATAAGGTCAGAAATTCCGCAAAATGGTAATTCTGGCCTTGCCCATTCTTGTCCAGACCGGTTAAGTGCCATTAGTACTTCCCAATGCCCTATGTATCTCGCCAATACGTTGGCGGGCAGGGAGGTACTAGGAATCCCTTCCCTTGAACGTACCACCCGCAGATATAGTAGATGCTGAGTTCGTGATAGGGCCTACATCCATGGAAGGGGCATTAGGCATCCATCAAGATTTGGGATGACCAAGTGCACAGGGAAACCCACCAAGCCCCGGGCCAAAAAGGATGAAGGTCCTATCATGGAACCTTGCGGGTCTGGCGAATAAAATAGATTGTAGTGACTGGGGCTCCCTAGTGGACAGTAACGATATTTGCCTGTTCCAAGAAACATGGGCCAGGGAAGCTTTTCACAGGGTAGGCTTAGAAACTTTCTATGTCCCAGCTAGATGGGGAAGAAAAGGGAGGCCCTCGGGTGGACTTGCAATTTGGGTGGCGTCCCATTTGAGTTGCACAGCGGAAATTATGGCAACCCAATCGGAAGACATCCAATGCGTTCTCCTAAAATGGCCATGTACCTATAACCTGGCGGTTGTTAATGTCTATTCCCGTCCAGTCAGTGTGTCCATGGAATCACCTACTTTAGATGATTTATCTCTGTTTCTTGGACTGCTGCCAGTAGATTGTAAGATTCTGATGGGAGGAGATGTTAATAGACACTTCGAACCGTTACAAGGTCTAAAGGAGGGCGCTCTGTCGGCGGAGGACGATTATTGGGGGATTCCACCGTGTCAATCGCCAAGTCCGAAAATGTGGTCTCCTTTGGCGTTGCAGATGATGTCACTTACCTTGAACTACGCACTGAGGGCGTGCAACGGGCGTACTCTGTCCGACAGCCCCTCAGTGTGTACATACAATAGAAAGGGTCATGAATCACGTCTAGACTACATCTTTGTAGATACTAGTATGTGGTCCAGTGTTTTGGATTTCAGGGTGGTGATGAGAATGGATAGCGATCATAACGCCCTTTTACTGGACATGGCGCACCCAGGTCCCAAAGTTAACCTACCCTTAAATAATTTAGAACTAGATCCAGGGGCTCTAGTTTTAACCAATAATAGACGTAGGCTAAAATGGGGAAAACTAGCTAATTCCACAGAAAGTGTCAGGAAAATTTATGAATTAGCGCTACCCAGATTAGTCGAGCTGGACAACTTGATAATTACACCCGTACCAACTGACTTTCATGAAAATCCATACAGCCTAAGAGAGGTTTTTTATCCAGTCACTACGAGCAGGAAGAAAAGGACATCGACCTCAGCATGGTATAATTCTACATGTAAAAAGATCAAGGCTGAGTTGATCTCCCTGGTTAAGTCAGGTACGGCTAATAGTAAAATACACGAGGTGAGAAGGAAATACACGGAAGCCATCGCCCTTGATAAGTCAGAGTGGGACTGGGACAGATGGCATAATCTCACTATGGCGCTAGAAACCAGGGACTCAAGAAAGTTCTGGTCACTGGTAAACACAGGTACGGGGGAACTGAAAGCTGCTGTAGAGCCCAACATTGCAGCCTCAGTATGGGAATCCCACTTTAGCAAACTATATGATGATAGTTTTACCACACCATTAGTTGCAGCAATTGACACCTCCACCGAGTTTAATGAGAACGAGAATGAGAAACTTGAGTTCACCATGGATGAGGTGTTGAATGCTATTGGGAGACTCGCACAAGGGAAGGCTCCAGGTCTTGATAAACTTCCTGGGGACCTATTTAGACATCAACCAGAAATTTGGGGTCCCTATCTGCACATTATCTTTAATTCGATTCTGAGAGGGATGGAGATCCCCTGTACTTGGCTGGGAGCGGAGATAGTACCAATTTTCAAAAAGGGTTCTCCTCTCCTCCCCGCCAACTACAGGCCTATCAGCCTCATAGATGTACCCCAAAAACTCTTTGCTTGCCTTCTGCTGGATCAGCTTCTGGACTGGATGGAGGACAATGCGATCCTTAGTCCTCTCCAAGCCGGATTTAGGAAGAACACGTCCACCATGGATCAGATTTTCCGCCTCGTTCTCCTCTATTGGAAAACGGCGGGGATCGAGGGGGGAAGTCTGTACATGGTGTTCGTGGATTTGAGGTCCGCATTCGACCTGGTTCCTCGTGCAAAACTATGGGTGGTGCTCCGGGAGCTTGGTCTCCCGCCACAGCTCCTACAAATGATAATCCGCCTCCATAATGGAAATTTTGCCCAGGTCAGGTGTGGGAGGGATGGGGCTTTGTCGTCTAGGTTTCCAGTTGGCAGGGGGGTAAGACAGGGTTGTGTCTTAGCACCAAACCTGTTCTGGATCTATGTCAACAATGTAATATCCTGCCTTGACAAAGTCCCCAACAACGACGCCCCCAGGCTGGCAGGCAGGAGGGTACCGGCAATAATGTTTGCCGATGATACTCTCCTGCTTTCAAAATCCCCGATGGGGATCCAGCGGATATTGGACGGGTTTGGGGAATTCTGTAGGGCACACAGGTTGGAGATTAATGCAGAGAAGATCAAGTTCATGGTTTTTAATCCCTCGTCAATCACTAGGCCAAATCCAACTCTGGGAACTGAAAGGATGGAAAGGGTTAGAACGTTCCAGTATCTGGGGGTAACCCTCCATGAAAATGTATCTTGGGGCCCACAGATAGCAAGATCGTGCTTAAAGCTATCACAAATGGTGGGGGCTATTCTGAAGGTCTCAAATTCATCAACCTTCAAGCCAGTTAGTCCTGCCTTGTAGATGTATAAAACACAAGCCAGGGCAGCCTCACTTTATGGGGGGGAACTATGGGGTAACAAGGCGGGGACAGACTTAGTCAAGGTAGAAACTAGCTTCCTCAGACGACTGCTGTCATTACCTCTAGGCACGCCCCTTTTACCATTGAGATTGGATCTAGGGCTCCCCTCAATAGGAGACGATCTGGCCCTAATGCCACTGAGGTTTTGGCATAGGCTCTGGTCGACCCCTGAACTGCTCCACTACAAGCAAGATCTGAAGCACATCTTAAGCTACAACTGTGCTGCCAAAATACCGTGGCTGGCCCATGTGAGACGAGAGCTCTATCGACTTGGCTTAGATAATTTGTGGGTTGACCCTGAAATAGGTTGCTCTGGGGTATCGCGCAAAATTCTCTGTAAGATATTTAAGGACAAAAGATTAGAGACGCTCCTGTCTGCTCCGAAAATAGGTACCCGGACTGAACAATTTCTGGTTTCCAAAAGTTCATTCAAATTTGAGGATTTTATGGACATAACTTATCCTACCACAGCAAGGAAACTTTTCATCCAATGGAGGCTTGGTACATTACCTCTTAAAGGATTTACGAGTAAATGGTCTCCACTGGGTGATAATATTTGTCCAGGGTGCAGCACGTGCGTGGAGGATGATCTACACGTGCTGTTTTTCTGCCCTGCTTAGAGTAGATCAAGGAAGCATTGGTTAGTACCCATGTGCATGAATCTGGGTTTTAGACACTGTTTACAATCCTATAGAATTCTGAAGACAAGTACTCTCCACTACACTGTATTTGCACTTGCCAAGTTCTTAATGGCCATGTGGTGGAAACGGAGTAATATACTGAAACTGCAAGTTATCAGTGGAAATGAATTGTAACATCATGCATTTGGAATTTTATGGATTGTCCCACATATTGTACTTCCATGTTTTCCTTTCCTTGCTCTTTTTACATTCTTACATTTTTACAGTCTTATATTGTAATCTGATATGTAATTGTACTTGTTTTTATTGAATCTTTTATGGTCTTGATGGCCGAAATAAAGAACCTTTGGATTGGATTGGATTCTCAGCTGAGCCAGAGAAATATGACAATTCTGGACGATCCATAATATGGTCTTGTGTGTTATTGAGACACGTATTTTCAAACTCAGTATTTCACTTAAATTTGACAACTCGTTGGATTGTGTAAGCCTAAGTGAAGTAACTGCACTTTAAGGCAGATTTCACCTATCCATATAACACAGTGACACTACAGATTTTCCAGTAAACCCTACGGATCTATGAATGCCCACTAATATTAGAATCCTTACTCCAGGTCAGCACCTACCTTTTTCAGAGTCCCTTCTGGGCCTAGTCTACCTGTGCACAACTACTGGGCTGTGCACAACAGTAGCCTCACATGAGCACATGCATGTGCACACACATTCATGTGTAATCAGCCCTGTTACTCTCACCTTCAGTCCAATTGCTGTGAAATGACAGTGAGTTAGGCTCAGATAGTGAGACTCATCCACAGTAAAGGTCCACAAACTGGAGATCAAAAAGCAAAAAATATGGGTGGAACCCATTTAGCTGAATCCTACCCACAACAAAGGAACCAGGTTCAGTAGGTCATTTCATTTTGTAGTAGTGTGCTCAGAATTCCGGCACAATAACAAACATTACATCCGCCAAAAACCATAAGCTATCTGACAAATCTACATTAGCTAAATTGGATCAATGTTGCATTTCATTTTTTATGCTGTGTTGTACCAATATCCAAGTACCCTGGTTTGGTCTCAGTTTTGTGTGGTACTGCTATTTTATTGGGCAGTTTCATATGTTCCCTTTTATTACTATTTGGCCATAATTATTACTCTAAATATTGGTGTATATATTTTGCAATAGTATTCTGGTGTTATGTCTTTACAAAAACTTTGAAACTTGGCTGGACAGTCGCGTCTTTATTGTAACTATGATAATTGGACTGCACTGTACCACAACATCACCTCCTATGGCCTAACTCTTGATTGCTTGCCCACGTCTACCCAGAGGATCAAGAAAGTTGTATTGCAAAAAATGCATCCAATGTTCTCGTTAGCATGAACCCCAGGTAATCTCCCCTCTAAAGGGGCTGGATCTTTGACAAAGCTGTGCAAAAAAACCAACTGTAATTATACCAATCTGATTTATGATTACCTGAGGCATTCCTGCCACCAATTATATTTGCCTATTCTATCAGTACTTCTAGTCATTGATAATATCAATCTATAATCAATTAATATAAAGCTACATAAACTTATGGGGCCTATTATCGTAGCGGTGGCGATCCTCCTGCCAAATCTCACCGCCTGACGGCTATTTACCCCCGCCACATTAGCATGGTGGGGCTACCACGGTGGATCGAAAGTCTGTCTGCCGCTTTTCCGCCCGCAAGCAATCGATTGCCTGCCAAGCGGAAGAGGCCCATAATATGATGGGGGTGCCTTGCAGGCACCGCCATCCATATTACGAAGTGTGCCTAATTGCCATAGCGGGACCACCACACCTCTGGCGGTCAATCCGGTTTACCATCGTAATAGACCCCATAGTGTGTTCCTGTGTACGGATCAACAACATGCTCTTTGGCAAGATGCATAAGAACCAGCATCTCTTGTCACTATGAGCGTAGGTATCGTGCATGTTACCAACGGCCGATTTGGTAAAGTAACTTACGTGCCACAGTTGTGGTTAGAAAACACAATGCACTGTGTTAGTTTTGAGTTACAGGTGCTTCTTTAAATAGACCCCCAGGCCCAGACGATGAGCGACGGTCAGAAATGCTTTGTCACTTTGACTGAAGGTAGATTGCAATGCATAGACAATTAAGTAATTCAAAATCGTGAACCTTACAACAAACCAAGAAAATACATGATTACAAAAACATACGATTGTTAAATATATGATGAGTCAATCAATCAATAAAGCATTATTCGATTTCTTTTTAAAAAATCGTAAAAGCACAATGATGAGTTAATAAGCCACTACGGAACAAGATTTCCTCATCCCTACTTGTGAAAAATAAATGTATATAAGTCTATTAACTTCAAACACGACATCAATGTAGTGCCCATGCCAGTGCCAAAGCCATAAACTCAATACATTTCAGAATTAAGTAAATAGTTTCATTGATCGGGGAATCCTGACTAGAGGAACACTTCACAATGTTTACCAATATGTCAAATATCCATCACGTCAAATTCAGTGGCAAAAAGGCAATATTTAATATGCAATTGTAGCAAGCACTTTCATATTCTCATTAATATAATCTGGTGAAGGTTGTGCCTGGTGCACCTGACAAAAGAAAAATTTCATTTTCTGAAATTTGGGGATTATCAAGAACAAATCATCCACATTATCCTAGACCCATTGGGAATCTGAAGAAATATATGTATTGATTAGAGAAAAAGGTACAAACAAGAAATTCTGGCACACTTATAAACATTTCGAAACAACAGGACTATTTATCGATAAAGAAAATAAATCAGATTGCATGCGTACACTTAAATACAGTAACATGTATCAGAGGTTTAGCAGGGACCTAAAAATCGCATTAAAATTATATTTATGTCAAAGAAGCAAAGGATATGAGGATAAAGTGTTATGCAATAATGAACAAATGATCATTAAAACGTATTTTATTATTAATAATAATAGAGGAATTATAAAAGATTTTGGCAGAAGTAGACAATGACATACTAGAAGTGAAACAAAATATAGAGACACAAATTAAGGAATGAAGTGGTTTGAATCATTAATCAACCTATGGCCCCGTCCTACTTCCGATATCTGCTATGCTTACTAGCAGGTGGAGGTCGTCCGCCCAGATTCCTCCCTACCTGCCTTCTCCTAGCCCTCCCTTTACATTGACTGCCAAGCACCCACCCCTGTACATCTTCCCAGATCTTAGCAGAGACAGTCATGATGCACTAACCAACCTCACTTTGCACTTGGTCTTCTGCTAGTGGACTAGTTTTGTATCTATCTCTATACCCTCTTAGATGTCCATCTAGCCCTTCCCTGGTACGCACCTACTATAAGGGTAGCAGGACACATTTCGCACCACCTGTAACCTGAATTAATTTTATAATGTTGTTTCTGCTTGCTATCTGACTGTATGTTGTACCAGACAGCATCTGGGTTTTTACTGTTTTTTTATCAATATTTTTTCAAACATAACACTGGGTGGTGACTGTGGATATGCATCTGATCACATAAGCTAAGTATGGGAATTTTCTAGTGCATGAGTTTGCTTGGTGCCTGTTGATGGTGATTTCATTATTCGCCCTGATATTTCTAAAATTGTTTATACTGTTGTGTCATCATGTAATGCATGTCAGTTGATTATTTCGAAAATGTTGCTTACTTTGTTTTTTGTCCCATAGACTTTAGAAATTAACAGCCTGATTCATGTACAGGCCGTTTTGCGTGGCCCTAATAGCGAATCATAGCGACTCGCTATTGAGGACACGCAAAACGGCATTCATGTAGGAATTGCTAATTAAATAGCGATTCCTACATGTTCTTTATTTGCGAGTAGCAATTTGCTACTCGCAAAAACTCCCCATTCATTCCTATGGGCCAAGAGGCCCATAGGAATGAATGGGGAGTATCCCTTAATTGCGAGTAGCAATTTGCTACTCGCAAATAAGATAGCGATTTGAAGGGTGCCAGGGGTGTCCAAAGGACACCCTGTAGCACCCCTAAAAAGCACATTTGAACAGGTGTTGCGCACACACATGTCCAAAGGACATGTGTGTGTGCAACATGCAACTTAGGAAAATGCTTTTAAAAGCATTTCTCTGAGTATTTGCTATTTACCGAGAGGTCTGACCTCTAGGTAAAAAGCGGCCCCAAAAGTGCAAAATCGCAATTTTTTTTGTGTCATGAATAGCATTTGAGGAATCTCTATTAGAGATTCCTTAAATGCCATTCCTCGCAAATATGCGAATTCTTACATAGCGATTTTTGCATTTGGGATTGTGAATACCAAATGCAAAAATCGCACTCGCTAAGGGCCAGATTCTCAGAATCTGGCCCTTTTGCGAGCGCTATTGGCTACATGAATCAGGCTGATGGTCTTTATCTCCAGTGTGAGGTCTTTTGATATTAGGATCCCAGGTGGCACAACAGTGTGATGTCTAACACTAATTGGTATTAATTTTCCAGTTTAGATGCCCCAATTTGATTTTATGTATTCCCCATTCATGGTTTATGACCCAAATGGGGCTTTTATCTGCGAGATTGACTCAAATGGGGCACAATTCCACTGCAAACTTGGCCTGGACATTTGATATATATAACATATACTTAGTACAAGAAATTAAATTTTGGACAATGCATATGTTAACGTTATCAGGGATGCCGTATTCTGGGCTCAGGTATGGGCTATTATTAGAAACCATGATTTGTTTGTTTCCGAACATTGATTGTTCTGATCTATATGTTTAGAAAATAATACTTGTTGGGAAACAGCTTCATTTGATGTTATTTTGACATATAAAGATGGCACCCGCAGTCACAAGCACTGTATTTTCCTTTGTTTGTATTTATGTACCAGTGATTCTATTTACGATTGCTTTCACTTTCTGCTATTCACTCGTGATTGAGACACTTTGGTGTTGAAACACTGGGAGTGTGCTGCTCAATAAACCTTGAAGCAATTACCTGTTGAGAGTGAATGTGATTTTATTCCTGGAATCTGGAGTTTGTTGGTTTGGATATTACCGGGCCCTGCGACCGGTCACATGCTGCTATATACTCACTCCAGAGTCTTTTTTTACATTAGGCAAATTATCAGAAATTGTTATACTATCTAAACTGCACTAATCACTAAAACCCAAGCTACAGTAATACTTATAAAAATAGTCTTACTTATATCTATACTAATAAATCTAAACACACAGTACATCAATTCCCCATCCCCTTAGTGTCTAACAACATAAACTATTATTAACAACATATTTTTGGGGGTACCCTAAAAATAAAAATGAAATAAAGGAAAAAAATAATTCATTACACAGTTGAGAAAACACTTTGAGGCCAATTTAGTAACATGCAACGTAGCAAGGCAACGGTCTACACTGCATTGTACTCATCAGAAAGAGTAAAAATGTCCCATATTTAGTAGGATATGGTGGAAGTCTGCTTCCAGTCACACCTGTGGCAGCCGACTGCTAGTGCATGCACACTTGCACCATATTGCAAGGGTGCCTGCGTTGACGTGAGGATATTTTTGAAACAACAATCTATGAAATGAGTTTCTAACAACAGAGCAGAAATAGCAAAAATATGTAAAGCATTCTGACCATGTTTAGCTCCGTTATGTTCAACCTCATCACATACTCACATCACAGTGTAACTCAAGGATTGTTATCAACACCATCACTTATGCATTATAAGCAAATCACTGCCAATGTCTAAACAGATTATCTATATACATACTGTATTTATCCATACCTTACACTCAGCTGGCTACAAACGTAGACACTTCCCATGAATATGCAGAAATAGGTCCAGCACAAATACTTTATCAAAAATCCATCCAAAAACAGAACACAACAAGCATGACCATATGATAGCGTCGACATTACTACATAATTGGTATAAAAGGATACATATCATGTTCTTATAACACTCATTCACACCTGTCCTAGAGAAACCTACCTAGACTCATGCAGCTCACTATTGTCAGTAACAGGATACTACATAGTATTGGAAATGCAACAAACATACATTTCAATGACATCAAATTCTTTCATTGTTTAATTCTCTTTCCATGTGTGCAACTTACAGAAATTTACTAAATCATTTAGACCCAGATTGACTATCATTTTAAGTCTGGGATGCATCACTATAATGCAGCCCCAATGCAAAACAGGGTGTGAATTGGCATTAGCCAGCTATAAATGCCCTAACGCAGGAAGGGATCTGAACAGTGAATATCTTTGTAAATATGGCATTGTCCTGCTCTCCCCCCCTTAAAGCAGCTTAGCAACTTGCCTTGCTGTGTTCTTTTGCATGTAAGAATGATAAATCTGCCCCATAGTCTTATATATCAAATACATTTGTCTGTTTAGTTGTTACAGTAACATTCACATTTCAGTCACAGGGTGGAAGGGTTGCCTAGCCTCATGACCAATTGCAAGGGTGGATAGAAATTGACTACCTTAAACAACTTACTATGTTCCTATGATAACATGTTGCTTAACCACTTGTCTTGATGCTCGCTTTTCAATCATACATACAAGTTTATTACAGCTAATAATGGAAAAAAATATGTAGGGCCTGATTTAGATCTTGGCGGATGGGTTACTCCGTCACAATGGTGACTAATATCTTGTCCGCAGAGATATAAATTCCATAGGATATTATGGGATTTATTTCGGTGGTAAGGATGTCTGTCACCATTGTGATGGAGTAACCAATCCAGCGAAATATATATCAGGCATATACTTTCACTACATTCCAAAGATATCTTGTCTGAAATGAGGTAACATTTCTGAAAATTTACACTCATTTTTTTAGTAAATAAACCCACAATCTATATAACTCACACACCATCCTCCTAATGGGCCTGCACAAGATTTGCATCCAATGTCCCACTCGGTTCTCTTTCTTAACAGACAGTACGCAGTACTTCATATTAAATAATAAATCTTTACCAGCAACTCTGCAATGTCATTAAATAATGTGAGCACATGAAATGAGCATCCTGTTGTATGCTAACAATACACATTTCCTACATTCCCTTTCAGCAATGATCCCCAACACAGGGAACAGCTTAACCAAATTGATGAATGAAGTTGCTAAATGGATGAAAATCAAATGTCTGTAACATAAAGAAGACAGAATGGGTGATCTTTTTTTTTAAAGATTAAAGATCCCACCCATGGAACTCAAACTTATGTTATGCAAACTCTGGACCACACCCTAAGTCACCACCTACACGAGGAACATTCAATCACCATTGGCATCAATCTGGACATGACAGCACAAGTGTACACAATCACATCTTCAAATGCTGTTACTCACATCCTCATTTATGGCAACATCCTCTACAAGTGTATTTCTAGGCAAATAACATGGGGAGTACAAATGATCAATAACTTGCCAGCCTGACTCAACCTCAGTCTCAAATGCATAACTCACATAACACCACCTCTCAGGGAGATTCACTAGGTCAGAATACACAAACGCACTCAGTTGAAAGTCTTCTTGCACACACACAAACTACTACACAACATATGCACCAGTAACATAACCAGTCACCTGTCCTTCAACCAATCACTGAGACATCTCTGCTCAGGAGGACTCCTACTTGGACATATTCCACACATAAACTAGATCATGAGGACATGTGTTCTTCTACATTGCTTCTAAAGTAAGGACCTATCTCCCACCTCATATCAGAGCATACAATGCTCTTATTACATTTTTAAAGAAGAAGACCAGGCTTTTCATGTAACTACCAGCTACTGACAGGGCTAAGCACACACACCAGCTCAGGACCAGGATACTGGGTTGGGTGATATTGGCCTTTACAAATACATAACATACCATAGCATCACATAAATCAAGTTGGACAATTCAGACTTACATCTTTATAGAAGTCATAATTTGAGATAAGTAATGTGACATTTCTAAAATTCCCAGAAGCACCAGGAATGTTAAAGAACACAATCTAATAATCCTCAAAAGGACAGTGTCCATCTATTAAAAAATAAATATTGCCTATAATATTTATAAAATATCCTGTGTTGTTGATTGTAAATAAACATACAATAAATTGACCCTAATTTAGTCATAAATGACAGAATGTGATTTACAATCCCAAACAAATTCAGATTAGCATAGAATTGTGTAATTGATCTTCCAAATCTAAGAACACTGCATATAGCACTACCTTACATTCTGTGAGGTAGATTTGTATGTGTGTTACATTTTAATTTACATTAGTACTCACACAGATTTATACTCAATCACATAATTTGAAAGTAATTACAATTTTTAATGAGAAAGCCATAGCGAGGCCAAATATGTTCCTTCAACGATGTTTCTTCCTCTTTGCATGTGGGCCACATTGTTATAAGGTATAACTTTCCTACAGAGAAAAAATTTCCTGATCACAAGACCAATACCCTTTCAACATGTTGCAAGGGTGCATGCATTGGTGCTAGGCTGGAAAAACATTTACAGATTTTGTTTTATTTGGTGCACTTACAATTTCTGTGTTTCAGACAATGCAGGGAAGGAACTTTACTTCCTGCACTGCATTGTCTGAGATGTTAGCACATTCGGAAATATATTTTTTACTATAATCAACAATACATGATATTTATGATTAATGTTAGAATTTAACCTGCCAGCAATCATACTTCTTTCATGGACTATAATCATATTTGCTAAAATATTCTAAATTAAGATAACAACTTTTGTCAAATATTCATTCGTTTCTCTATGACAATTTACTAGAAGAATTGTAAAAACACACTATAATGTAGTAATGAACACTTTACTAGCCAATCGCATGTTACATAATCCAACAAGACATTTTTAAAAAAAAAAAAACTTTTTACTGAGCAGAACGTGGTTAATGTACAATTCATGAATGAACAATTTGAACAATGGAAATGAATACAAGGTTTTAAAAATGTAAGAAATTTTTAAAAAGCTTCTTCTTCTAATAGAGTAACGCTAGAGTAAAACATGATAGAAAACCAAGTTAAAAAGGGGGAGAGGTTTGAAATACTTAAAACTCGAAAGCAGTCATTATTGTAATCCTTATTACAAAAAATATTAATAAATTTTCTAATACAAGCAATACGCAACATCCGCAAACTTTGATCATAAAGTGCAAGTGCAATACAGTACAATCCAACCTAATACAAGCAATGTGCAACATCCGCAAACTTTGATCATAAAGTGCAAGTGCAATACAGTGCAATCCAGCCTAGAATAAAGTGCTTGTGCTAAGAAATTTGCTTGTTAATTGAGTCTAGCAACATTTCTTGACTGCCTTAAAATCATATAAATTAAGTTTTAGTATTCAATCTAATTTCTAACTTAACCCCCCTTTTATTGCCTCCAGATTCTCAAATTACTTCCATTTTCTTTCAAAACTTCTGACTGCTGCCACTCTACAAGCATAAGCTTTTTCGAAATTCCGGGACCTCCTCATTTTGTTAAACCATTTTAAATGGGATGGAGGTTCCTTAGATTTCCAGTTTTGGAGTATTAGGGAGCGAGCCACTGTACAAGAAATAAACACAAATATTTCCTTGTTATCATTGAGAGTACCTCTATCTTTGGATATGCCAAAGAGGGCCAATTCGGCTGAGGGTGTTAGTGTTTTCCCTATAGCCTCCTCAATATCTGTGAGTAAGGCCTCCCAAAAAGATTTCAGTTGAGGACAAGAAAAAAAGGTATGAAGCCAACCCCCCTGGCCAGCGGCCTGGCATCTAAAGCATTTATTCTCGACCTCTGGGAACCTTTTCTCGAGTGCTTCCGGAGTCTAGTACGCTAGCCAACGGGACAAGAAGGCCCTCCTCTTAAAGTTAGCGGCACATAGTGATTTATAGCCTAACAAACTTATAGTTTCCCACTCCTTATGTGTTAAATTACATTGTGTTTGACTAAGTATTTTTTCAAGATGGCTATCCACCGTGTCTAATTGCCCGGCACAATGGAGCCTCTTGTACCAATTTCCTATGCCGGTGATTTTGGCCTCATAAAGGAGTGTTACTAGCTCACCCATTGAGGGAAGATGTCCACCAATAGTTCTTCTCAGGAAGGAAACAATTTGTAGATATTCAAAAAGCGTTGGTCGCACAGGAGTGGTTATTCTAGCCAGTACTTCTTGCTACGAAATAATTCTATTCTGGACAAAGAAGTGTCTTAACTCCTGAACTCCCAAATTCTCCCAATTTAATATTCAGCTATTACTAATTTGGAGGCCCAGACAGAAACACTCTGGTAAACTCAAAAACTGGGAAGCTGAGAAACTTAGATTTTTCTTTAAAAAGGACTGTAATCTAGATAGATGTTCTTTCAAGGTCTTATATCGTGTCCTTTTAGGAAGTTTTGCGGTCTTTAAAAATACCTGGGTTTGAGAATCGGACTCTTGTAGCATTTTTACTAAGAAGAAGCTATCTCATTTGTTTTTAACACCTATCAGACCTGCCACCAAATCCAGAAAGGCTGCCTCATAATATGTTTTTATGTGTGGAAGGGCAAGTCCCCCCTGCTCAACTCAAAGTTGAATCACGGATAGCTTTACGCTTGGGATTTCCCCCCCCCAAACAAAACTTCTGATCATAGATTCGATATCTTTAAAAAAATATAGAATTCAATTTAATAGGAACATTACTAAACAAAAGTATTAATAAAGGTAGAATCGACATCTTGATCAGAAATATCCTACCAATCAAGGAGAGAGGGATTAAAAGCCATTGGGAGAGAAGATTCTTGATTTATTCTTCATTCTCACATAGTTAAGGAGATAGAGCTGATGATAATCACAGGCCACGTATATGCCTAGATATCAAATAGGGTCTCGACTTACGGCCTGGACACGCAAGCACGATGGAAGAAGGCTAAGACTGGTGTTTAAAGCAAGGACCTCCGTTCTTTTGTATTAATTTTATAACCTCCTATTTGTTCATATGCTTTAAATTCTTTTAATATGATTTCTATATTCTCCTTGCTTGGTTTTGCATAAAGGATAATATCATCCGCAAAGGGCTTAAGCTTCGCCATACCGGAGACAGGGGGGAGGATGTCGGGGTTGTTTCTAATTTTAATAACCAAGGGTTCAATAAAAAAAAGTAAAAAGGAGAGCAGACAAAGGACAGCCCTGCCTGGTCCTCGGTTAACTTGGATTGAACCAGCTTTCTCTGAGTTTATTATAATCTGTGCTGAAGCACCTTGATAGATGTTCTGCAGCATCTTAATCACTTGTTCTGGGAACCCAAATTTGGTAAGAGAATGGAACAGGGTTGCCCAGTTAACTAGGTCAAACGCTTTTTCCGCGTCGACCATTAGGATACAGGCGGGGGTTGAATTAGTCTAGTGCCTGAATTAAGAATTCGGTGTTAGAAGCCATAAGACGGCCTGCTATGAATCCTGACTGATCGTTATGTATGACTTCTTGCGCCGCATACATAAAACGATGGGACCAGATTTTCATTAGGATTTTATAGTCAGAATTCAGAAAGCTTATTGGCGTATAAGAATTAATATCTTCTGGACTTTTGTCTTTTTTAACAAAAGATATTATTATTGCTTCTTTAAAGGACGCAGGTACCACTCCTCCTAGCTTGATGTAATTAAATACATCCATTAGGGGAGTTACTAGTTCTTTTATGAAGATTTTATAGAATTCGATTGGGAACCCGTCTTGCCCACAGGCTTTCGCCCCTGGTGTTGCCTTAATTGCATCAGCTATTTCCCCTGTATTCATTTCTAACCCTAGTTGTATTCCCTATTGGGCGTGATCTTTGGGATATCTAAGTTTCTAAAATAATCCTGAATATGACCTTCCCCTACTTGATATTCAGTGGTGTAAATACGACTAAAATGCTCCAGAAAAGCCCTTTGGATCGAACTATTGTCTACTATCTGTTGGTCATTTAACGGGTCTCTGATTTTAACTATCGCAGCAGGCTCTTGTTTTTTCTTCACAGAGTTCGCCAAGAGCTTTCCTACCAATTGGCTATCCTCGTATATCCTTTGTTGGAAGGTTCTAGAACTGTTGATCTCTTCCAATACAAAGAAATCCCTTAACTCTGCCTTTGCTTGCTCCAGGTGATTCGGGCAAAGGAGGAACTGTAAAACATATTCTTTATCTACGGCCTTTTGAAGTGTAGATATCTTTTGTCTCCTCTTTTTGGCCTGGGCAGATGTAAAAGATATTATCTGACCGCGTGCTGCCGCCTTGTATCCCTCCCAAACTGAGAATGGTTCTGCTGTATCATTGTTAATTTTAAAGTATTCTGAGATCCATTCTCCGAAACCAACCACCCAGTCCTTATTCTGGAGCAGGGTGCGGTCCAGCTGCCACCTGGACTGGTCCCTGCCCCCCCCACCTAAATTAACATCTTGCTCTATTTTCCCATGATCGGAAAAGGGATTACATCCAATAGATGAACTTAAAATCTGAATTGATCTTGATATCAAAAAGTAATCGATTCTTGATGCCGTCTGGAAGCGGTGTGAATAGCAAGTGAAGGATGCCCCTTCTGGGATTAGTGCACGCCATGGATCTATAAGCTGGTATTCTAAGATAAAGGCGCCCACTAATTTTTTAGTAGTAGGCTTTAGTTGTTTCTTATTTTTATTAAGAGGTGTCTTTTTTTAAGTCTTGTATGTAGTTGAAATCTCCTCCCATGATAATCTGTCCAGGGGCCCCCCTTAGAAGGTTGTTGATTTCTAAAATACTAGACACCTCGTCGGATATTTGCCCGTAGTAATTTACAAAATTAATTACTTTCCCATTGCTACCCATAACCATCTCCCTTTAGGATCCCTTCTTATTTTTAAGATTTCCCCAGATAATCTCCTTGAAAAGTAAATTGCAACGCCTCTCTGGGCCACCTCAGCTGAAGCGAAAAACACATGGGAAAAATATTTCGGGATTAATAAATTGAGGGTGTTGGTTTTTAGATGGGTCTCTTGGAGAAATATCACATGGGGACTCAGAGAGACTGCCTATTTTATGAGAGCACCGTATTTTTGTTTATTTAAAACACCATTGGCATTAACTGATAGGATACTACATTTGTTCATTCCCATAATAAAGTTTTCGCATCATGAAATCCTTCATTCAAAATTTGGTACACACCCTGCCTACAACATTCCTTCTCTTTTTTACTGCTTTCTCCCCAACCCCCCCTCTCCCTCCCCAAGTGAACCCCCACCCCCCCAGAGATGTGGCCCCTTCCATTCCCCCCACGCTGACCACATTTCCCCCCCTCTGATAGCATGGGTGTCTTCTTGTTACACCCTTAGTGACCCTATAAGCCCGATGCCCCCCTCGACAGTCAGGAGAATTTATCCTATTCTATTTTGTTACCAAGAAAAACAAAATTTTAGACAAAATTTCGGACTAATTGCAATTTTTCCACAAGCTCAACCATTATTATTCAGCAAGCTAGTAGTAATTGCTCAAACATAGGTTTCTGAAGTTATCTCTTTTAGAAGAGACTGAGCTTCTTCAAGGTTGGAAAACATATAAAACTTTCCCTTTACGAGGACTTTTAACCTAGACTGTTGAGCGATTGAGGCTTGGGTGCCGTTCATTTTAAACAGGTTAAGAATTTTGACAAATTCTTTCCTGCGGCGTGCAGCTGCAGCAGTCATGTCCAAAAAAATTCTGCATTTAATTGTTTCAGTAACAGAAAATTGCTTCTGTTGAAATGCTTTTGATAGAATCTCTTCCTTAATCCTGAAATCAGCGAAGTTCATTAGGATAGTTCTAGGAAAAGTTGAATTGGCAAACCTCTGTGCCGGGACCCGATGTGCTCTCATAATGGACAAATCTCCTTCAAACTCTGGTAGTACTTTTTTATGAATAAAGGATTTGACCCACTGGAGCATATTTGAGCCTTCCAGTCCTTCAGGTACCCCCACTATCCTGAGATTGGATCTTCGGGAATGGTTCTCAAGCTCCTCGAGCTTGTTTTCAAGCTTGCTTTCCAGGAGGCTCTTTTTACTTGCAGTCTTTTCGGCCTCTATTCTTGCTTGATTGATGTGATCCTCAAGAGACGATATTCTCTCCTCCGCCTCGTTCAATCTTGTGGAAAGTCCTTGCATCAATTCTTCGAATTTCTCCAATCTAGAATGTAGGGCGGCTATCTCAACTTGCTGATTTGACTTTATCTCCCGGATCTCATCCAGAATTAAGTTTAACATCTCGCGAATGTCCATTTGATAGGACACTTCCTTCTCGGGGCTGCCACTTTCCCCCTTTTGAAGCAACTGAGTCGCCGATGTTGAGATTGCAGGTGTTAAGCCCTTTAAGTTCCCTACTTGAAGCGCTCTGACAAATGGGCAAGAGGGAGATTGGAGAGCTGCAGCGGATGGTGGACTCTGCTCGGATAAAGTCTCTGTATTAGGATCCTCACTAATCAGGATCGGACTTCCCTCCGTTTCGGATGCTATACTACTTGGTTGAAGCTTTTCTACCACCACAGAGCCACTTGACCTTGATGGTGAGGGAGCTACAAATATCATTTGTGGGACAATCTCAGGCAGTTGTATGAGAGAGTCATTCCCTACCACTGTTACTGGGGGTATAGCTGAAGTTTTAGTTTCAGTTTCCGTTTCTGGGTTCTTTTCAGGCAGGACAGCTGAAATTTGGGGAGTGCGCACGGTCTTTTTTTCTAATAAGGGAAAGTCTCTTTTCTCCTTCACTCTGTTCATATTTTTCTCGCCTGGAGGTGACTCGACCCCCACAACATTTTTAGTTGATGCTGGAGTATTTTCCGTCGCATCTTCATGTGGCTTCCTCCCCCATCTTTTTCTCCTACTTCTCCTAGTTCTTCTACCCTTCCATTAGGGGGAGAAGTTAGGGTAGTATGGAGTTCATCTTCAGAGCTTTCAACCGTAGAATCCTTCCCCAGAACAGGCGAAACTGAGCTTCCCTCTCCTTTCTTAGCCTTCTCCCTTTCTTTAGCAGCAAGCCGTGCAGCTTTTCTGGCAAGGGCTAAGCGTGTTTTACTTTTGAGACGGGCAGTTAACTCCATTTTCGCGGTTTTACTTGCTTCCTCACTGTCTTCGTTGTCTTTCAGTTGCCTCCCCAAGCCACCCCGCGGGGTTCAAACTTTTTTATCAGGGCAGACACAGCGAATAGCGATAGCAAACAGCAAACAGCAAACAGTCTTAATGTACAGCCTTAATGTCTCTTTTTAACTCCCCCTCGCCTCACCTTTAACTTGCAGAAAGTATGCAGGACAAGATGGAGAACAGCCTGCCTCTCTGCTTATCGCTCCAGGGGCCAGGACCTTCCTTTCTTCTGGAAACGGTGAAGGAATAAATCTATTGTCCTGTGCAATTGGCAGCCACAAATCCTGACAAAGTCTCCTCACGGGCAGCCAGGGGAGGTGGTGAGGCGAGGGGGGATGTTTTGCACGGGAAAAACAGCCTCGTTAATCTTCTCTCTGCCACAGACTCTTAGGCGCTCCAGGGGAGCTCCAAATCAAAGGGACAGCAAGCCGCGGTTCATTTTCCTGCAGCTCTGCTTCTCAAACGCCAAACGCCATTACCACGGAGATTCACTGCCGCGCTGCCGAGGGTGGGCGGGGCCAAAGGTCGTGACGGCTAACCGGAGGCGTGGAACTCCGGAGCCATCGGCCGAACCCTTACATTGTTAACAAATTGTACTCTTTTTTTTAATAATAAACAATATTATCTTTGTTATAGAAGTATAATATTTCTGTGGCTAATGTCATGTAACTTTGGTGATTACCCTAAAATAAATAGTATCAAAATTGTGTATTTCAAAAATTCAAATAATTTACACACAAAGTTACACACCGTTGTGGCGAAGGCACCACACTAGTGGCAGAATCCCTACACTGAAGTTTCTCTTTGCGGGAATTCCTCCATGACTGCAGGGGCTCTTTGGGAATTGGGCCCTTAGTGCTTAATTAATCTAACTTACCAAATGTGCCAGCAACCTCAAGCCCCAGATGGCAAAGCAGTTTAGCTTAGATCCTTTCAAATTCTAAGACAATAGATGATGGTGTATCTTCTCCCATGGCACATTCCTCTCCTGCAGTAATGTCTTTTCAAAATGTGCCTTACAAGCCCTCTCAGACATTCTCTGCACTATGTGTATTTAACCCTAACAACAAACTACGACCATTAAAATACCCCAAACCACACACTGAACAGACACAATCAGGATTTAACAACTTGACAGTCCCATCACAAACAAAAAAACACTGCGACTAAATTATGATAAACATTATCAAATCTATCACAAAAACAACTCCAAACTCAACACACTAGCTCAAGTAACACCATTTGCTCTCAACTTGAGAAAATCACCTGTAGATGTGTGCAATACATAGAAAAAGTGACACATTATCATGGAAAATATTTAAAAATGTATGCAAATGTTGAAAACTATTTTCTAATAATTATATTACACAGAAAATGTTTACTTTTCACGCTAGGCTGTTCAATTTGTTTTGTTTAAAAAAATGTTTCTTTACATAATAAACACAAATGTATTGTTGATAAAAATATACAGACATGTAAGGTACAAATTGAAGAAAAATACACATTTGGGAGATTTTTGTGATAATATAAAGGTAATGCAGAAAAATAACATTGGAATTAAGAAATACATGCATTAAATAGTGATAACATATTAACATCTAACCAATGTCATTTTTAGAACAATTAAACAGAAATATTACATTAAAAATATTGGCAAAGAACTAACATGTTATAGAAGGTTGAAATTTGAGAATATTTTAACATTTTTGAGTATAACAATATACATAAATGACACATGCACTTTAAGAAAAAAACATTAGTTGTTAAATTTTAGGCAAACAATGAGTCACAAAGTCATATTTTGATAGTGAGTAACCATTGTGTGTGCAGTGCTAAAAGTCAGAGCAAGAGCTACAGAAATCATTGTTTGAACATCAACCCAGTTCTTCTAAACAGGCTGTTGGTAAATCTTCACCCATTATCAAATCGCACAATATTTGACGCAAGTTATTTGTTGATCTGGTATAATTATTAGACTAAGTGTGCCTTGTGAGAAGCACTCCCCAGAAGTATTTCTGGGTTTCCTAGTGTACTTCTGGGAATGTCATGTGTGATTTCACAAATGCTCCTATTATCCCTTTATGGAGTTCTTCACACATGAGGAATTGGAGCTTCCTGTGCAAATGCTCCATTTGCCCACACAGTAAGCTCTTTCTAAACAACCACAGTGATTCTGGAGTGAATCAGCTTCTCTTCTTATAATGGAAGGGAAGTTGCCATAGACTCTGGCTGCCCTCCTGGAATGGCTCACAAACAACAACAACAAGCTCATCGCTATTATTTTAATACAGAAATAACTTTGTCTGTGTGATTTAGTCAACATGCCTTTACATTATTGGGTTAGTTAACCTTGACAATGTCTCTGTTAATATTAACCTAAGGTGATCAATAATTTCAGGATGTCTGACTGAGGCTAAAATGTAAGAGGGTTTCAAAAGAAATAAAATCCATCAGCTCAAAAAAATGGAGGGGCTCTAAATCTTTATAACTCGCTAAAAGCATTAGGAAATATCTATAAAACATATACTTAAAGCCAAATTTAACTCTCTACATGTGCAGCTTCAGATCTCTTGTAATCCAACTAGAGATCTCCTAGGCTTCATACATACCAACATCTCCCCTTCAGTAAGAATTCATTGTGACACCTCTATTAATAATCTCTAGATTTTCTTTTACTTTTTTCCCAAAAAGATCTTAGCCATTCATTCAGCTGCTTCAGGGCACCAACAATAATCACAATCAACCCAACTAATTCTTGGAATATCTTCAGGCTGGCTTCACAAGATGACTTCAACATCACCATTTATCTCAATACTACTTCTTACTTCAGTGATCTCATACCTGTGTCCACAATGAAGGCATGATCAAAGTGCATGTCTGGGGACTCCAATGCCCAAGAATCTAAACTCTACTGGGCAACATGTCTTTCACAAGAACGTCTGCTTCAAATTGGCATAATCTCACTGGTAGTACATTTTCCTTTAAAAATAAAACTTGAAACTGCTGGTTTGCTCTTCAATTTAAAATATTTGGAAGTGACAAATTTTTCGGTGGCAAGGTATATCTGCTGCCAATCACTTAAATTTCAAGAATATGATGTGGTCAAATCTGATCTCTACTACGGTGCACTCAAAGGAAAGGTGGCCATCAATCAAATCAACCTTAGTTAAAAAATTTACAAAAACGCATTCAAGCACACAGAATCAAAGAGTCTATTGCAATTATATCAACACTCCATCCTTTAATATAATCCTCATGTTTTCAGTTTTCACGCTTTGAGCCAAGTCTTAAGCCTTTTTAGTCAACAAGTATTTCGTCGAGATGGTGTATCGCCCACAACTTCATCAGGACTAAAAGTAAATAGAATCACTATTTTACATGTGATAATCTCCTCAATAAACAACAATATAATTCCACTATGACCTATCACCTTGTGATACAAACAAATATATATAGAATAGTAACAATCATGTAAGTACGTCAGATGGAAAACCCAACAATACATCATTAAAAGTGAATATAGAAAACAAAACTTACCATAACCACATATGACGATCCATTAACACAAAGTATTACATAATCACCCATCTGTGACACGTGCAGATTTCCTCTCCATCACCATTTGAAAACAATGAAGTAAGATCACATCATACACCCAAACCTATCCTGATGTAAAAAACAGTGAAAATTAACAAGAGCGAGTGGCTGCTGTTCATGTTCTGTTGTATTTAGTGCTATTTTAGAAGGACAAAATGCATCCTTGGCTCCATTTAGGAAGCAAGGGTGCATTTTGTGCTAACAAAATGGCACTGAATGCTGGGTGATGCTCCTCGCGTAAATCAGTGTCATTTTGCTGTAATTACACTAAAGCAAATTATGCGATTTATGCCGTCCTATAGACATAAGCAACACACAACTGATAAGGTCCAGAAAAGGTCAAAACCTTGACACAAACCTCTCCCTGAAGGAGTTTTTGCCAAAACAGGAATAGTGTCCTGGTACCTTCTCTCTCTTCTATAGAAAGTCCAACAGTTTATTCTAGAAACAACTCCAGAGTCGCAGTTCAAGCCCTTGACACTTCTGTTTGGTGATAGTGCCCTACTGCATGCCCACCCAGGTTGCTTACTGGCACCCCTTAGAGGTGTCGTGCATGCCCCAGCACTTCTCATCCAGGGCCTGATGAAAAATGATCACATTAAATCCAGCCTGATAAAACTCCATTGGCTCTCCATGCTGGCAGGCATCAGCTTCAAAATGCGTAACTTACAAAGTAATCTCAAACCAGCACCTCAGCTTGCAGACAAACTTACCATCTCTGGAGCTTCTCAGCACTCCCGAACCCAGAACACCTTCACCCTGCAGATTAAAAAGTGTAAACTATAAAAAAGAAAAGAAAGACCAAAACAGAAGGCCTTTCCATCTATGCATTCAGGATGAGGAACAACATCCTCTTCTCCATTGGGACTATCCCAGCGCTGCTCCAATTTAGGAAGCATTGAAGATTCACCTTGTTAAAGGAAACGACATCACAATGCATTAATCATCCACATCTTTACTTCCTCACCTATTCCTCATTGACTTCCAGCTTGCCTTCGTACAGCAACCCCCTGCCTCGTCTCTTTTTGCGCAATAGAAGTACGATGTACATACATACATACATACATGTTCCTTCACAGGCTTAACTTTGCAGTCTCCTTTGGTTACTTGATCTGAAATGGAGGGTTGGCATTCTAAACCTCTTTGACTTATTGCAGAGTTATGACCATTCAGTCAAAGCATACACCAAACTAAGGCATGGAATGCGAGGTTGAGCACTGTTGGTATAAAGATGTGAATCTTCAGCCAAAGTTAAGGGTTTGGCAAATACAGAACCTTTCTAATATCACTAGTTATATTAATATATGCACAGTAGAGGTAAATGTCAAGCAGTAACAAGCATACAAATACAAAAAACAATATAAAAGCAATACATTGGCAGGCTATTGACAAAACATGACCCTTGGATATAAAGGCTAGATGGGGTTTACAACACTAAGTGAATGCGCAGAACTGAAAAACAATACATAAGTAACCCAATGTAGTTTCAGTCAAAGAGTGGTAGGGTTCTTAATGGAGAAGTGTTAACCACCCAACAAAACCTGGTTTCTCCAACCCGTTCCTTACTGTTCACAACCCTGATTATCAAAACACTTAGAACAGGTTGAAACAAAGCAAAATGATGGAACAGTCATACAGAAACTACTCAAAAGAAAACAACGTGTCTCAGAGCTTCTCGCAGTTTAGGGACAGTGGTAATTAGTCCCTTGAAATATGAGTTTTTCATGACATGGGGTTTCCAGTGATGAATTCTAGGACTTTGGGCGAGTGTCTCCCTAAAAAGGGGAATTGCCCGCCATAAAAAGCATCGGTAGATGAAAAATGTGTGAAAGCCAACAAGGCAAGAGAAAAGGTCAAACACTGGAAGCATTTATGCCTTATTCAATCTGAATAACATGGTCAAATGGATGCTGAAATTCTGCACACAATGGCAGAATCAGAAGATCACAAAAGCAATAAAGGTTGAAGCAGGGAGGTAATGTACTCACTAAGCAAAGCCATCATGCAGCTTGTCTGCTCTTGAAGCAGTTTGTTCTTAATGCATTTCTACTCCAGTCTCTGGAAAAAGGTAGTGAGGGTTTCTAGATTCTGTGTTCATGTCTCTATGGTCCATGGGCTGCCTGGGAGCATTGATGTTGAGGTGATCAGCAGCCTGCCAATGTTCTGCAAGACCTTCAGGTTTGTTCTTTGCTATGGAATGAATGGGCAGCACCCAGCTTTACATTTTGGAAGCACCACATCTATAACCAAGCAGGATTGTGTTGAAGAAGGTGATCCTCATTCCTGGAGCTGGAGCGGAGCCCAAGTTTACATGTCTGTTTTCTAGGAGCCTACTGCCAATTGGAGGCAGTGCATTCTGTCAATTCATAAATCCAACTAATCATTTTAGGGCACAGTTCCCCTTGCCTTCTTCCAAGTATACACTGTGGTGGTCAATGCTTACATGCAGCTGACCCTGGAAATGACTCTGGGGCCTGCTCTAGTAAAAAGCCTTTTTTATTCCCCTCAGCTACTTCCTGGATGCAAATGAAAAGACGACGAAAATGTAGGGGAGAGGGTGCCCTTGTTCTCTGTGGGCAGTGGCCATTCTCCAGCTTGCAAATGTGATTCATACAAATAGTTTAAAAAGATCATGATCAGCTAACAATAACTTTAACAGCAGGTCCACCACTTTAAATCACATATTATTTGCCATGCACAACACATTCTGATGTTTGTGATCATTACTTCTAATCCAAAGCAAATATTGTTGGCAAAATTTCTACTCATTAATAAATAAACATGAGGGTGTGAGGTCATGGCGTTGCAATGAGTAGTTGCTCTTCCCAGAGCTCAGTGTAGTGCATTAGGGTCGGGCCATAAACATCTGTTGAAGTGGGACCTCTATCCCTCTGCATGGTAAATGAAAGGTGGGTGAGCATTTGGTAGGTGGAGAAATCTGATAACTTTCTATCTCCAGCTTAATGTCCGCAGGGGTGCGTCCTGGAGGACAAAATCCAAAATGTAAGATTGTGGGCACCACCCGCTAGGCTGCTGCCCACCCAACTCCTGGTGAAATTAGTCTGCTGAGTAGATGGGCTGACCATGGGCAGCAGAGGGGTCGGATCAAGAATCCTGAAACCTGGAAAGGGGTGCAATGACCCCCTGCTGCTGTCCTTGGTTTGGTGCAGACTGTTCATCTAAAAAAAAAAACAGCATGTGGATAGGGTAATAAAGTGTGCCCCTCGCTCCTGTCCCATCAACCGAGGCAGACAGTGGACAAAAACTATGTTCCTGAACTCCTCTCCCCCGAGGGTGAATCTCTGACCTCCGAACGAGACAAACAAGGAGCTTTCCATGACTTCTAAACCTCCCAATATGCAGCTCCATCTCGTACATAGAATGAACAGAATGTTTCCCTTTCTGAGGTGACCCCCACCCTCAAGCACAATCACAGACCTCTACACCCATGACACTAAAGACCATTGGTGCTGAATGGGTAAAGCACCAGGTCCATTTGGTTAATCAAGGGGTTTTTATAAAACCTTCTCTGTGCTTGTAGCTCCCAAACTCATATACCTCTTTAACTATTTTGCACAGAATAAGAGGGTAACTACGTCCTTGAGAAACCCCACTATATCCCTTATTTTGAATCCTTGCAAGGGCCTAAGGTCGTGCCATTCATACAGGTCCATCTCACTTCTCAACATCATTGAGAATCTATTGATTGGAATCATATCTTCCAGATCTCATCCATGGGAATCAGTTGGGGTTCTTTAAGGCCTACCACAACCATGAAAACCTTAGGCATATTATATACCTCACTAAGAAAATGTAACAGGACAGCAGTATCAGCGCTCTTGGTTTTGCTGGATGCAGAACAGGTCTTGGAGCAAGTTGATTGCCATGTTCTCTGCAAAGTTTGTAAAAGGTGGGCTTGTGACTCAGACATCCACCTCTGGCTCTCGCAAGCTAAAACTTGACTACATGTAAAATTACTTTGATAGGTCACCTCTCTGGACTTGTTTAGGTTTGCACTGGACCCTTTATCCTCATTGATTTTTGCTTTGAGTACGGGGCACGCTGCAATTACAATTCAGTATCACCCAGCCATCTCAGGGATAGCCGGTTGCACAGATATCCACAAAATGTATCTCTTTACTGATAAGCTCCTCCTGACTGTTTTTTTACTGCAACCTCCCTGCCTAGAATAATGCTACAACTTTGAGTAAGTGAAAGGCTTTAAAGTCAACTTAACCAAATTTCAGACCCTGACATTTATTCTTCCCTTAGACAGTAGTGGATTACTTGAAACAACTTATTCCATTTTGATGGGCTATTTGGTCTTTTAGGGCCACATGTACAAGCATGTTTGCGACTGCAAAATAGGTCTGTGCAATGTACAAACCCTATTTTGTGAGTCAGTAACTTATTACCAGCACGCAAAATAGGGTTTGCGACTCGCTATTAGGAAGGGGCATGCCAAGAGCATCCCTTCCTAATAGCGAGTCGTACTTCTATGCACAATTGTTTTGCGACCACAATTGTGGTTGCAAAACACTTGCTATTTACCACCTATTTCAAAAAGGTGGCAAGCCACTTGCAAATGGGAAGAGGTCCCCAGGAGACCCCTTTGCATTTGTGACATGCAGCAGAAATATTTTTTAAGAGCAAGCAGTGGTCCCACAGACCGCTTAAGGAAAACGGCTCATTAAAAAAATTAAAAAAGACTGCTTTATTTAAAAAGCAGTCACAGACATGGTAGTCTGCTGACCCGTGAGTGCTGGCCATTCCAAATGGGATCGGAAATTGCGGCCTGCCTCATGAATATGTGAAACCCTATTGGGACTTGCAAATGCTGTCTGAGACACTGTTTTTGTTCCATTTTACGAGTCGCAAATTGGCGCAAGGTCGTACATATGGCCCGTAAACATTTAGGAATCAATATTAACCCCACATATCATCAAGTCACCAGCATGCAGTGCCACTTTCTTTCACCCAATTGTGTTGTTGAAAAGGAATGATATCCTGTCTTTCCTGATACTACTTGCTAAGAGTTGAATACAAAAGTTGAAGAGTAGGTGGGACAAGGTAAATCATTGTCGTGTTCCTCTCTTTATCTGAAACTACTTTGTTAAATTTGCATTAACTATGATCTTTGCTGATGGTGTTCTGTAAATGGTCCAAATTGCCCGAGGAAATTTTCTTCTAGGCCATATTGCATAATTACTTCATATAACAATGGCTAACTCCCCCTATCGAAACCTTAATAGTGTCAACGTTTATGATTGTCTACTGTATCACCATATAGTGAGTCAATTTATACAGTATTCTACCTTCCATAAAGCCCTGTTGATCTTCTTGCACAAGCCCCCCCAACGCCTTTTTGCCAATATTTGTGTGTAGATCTTATAACTGTTCTTCAACAGTGATATAGGTCTATATGATTCACACATTTTGGGGTCTTTATTGGGTTCTAGAAAGATAGTCATTATTACTTTATCCCATGAACGTGGCTGATCATGTCCTTTCACATATATTATGGTTAATAGATTAGTCAGAACCGGAGTAAGTTAATCTTTTAGGAGCCTGTATGGCTCACTTGGTAGACAGCAAGGGCCTCGGGCCTCCCCCTTTTTTTAGCCGTGTAACTTCTCTTTCTAGTTCCTCTGGGCTTATTTCTTGTTTTAAGCTCTGTTTCTAATCTATTTTAAACACAGGGAGAGCATCATTTTTAAATCAGCTATCTATCTGCTCCTTTGTGGCTTTAAAATCATTTGTGTAAAATTCCTGAAAGAAATTACGAAGGCCAAATCTGTCTGGATCTTCTAGGTAATGTTCTATGGTCTCCTTAATCACTGTTTCCTTAACTAGATCTTTAGACTATCCACCCTCGTCTTCCAAGCCAGTAATTTTCCACAATGTTCTCCGTAAATTATAATGCAACAGTTTTCTAGCTTCCCACTTTCTCCGTACCACTTCTTCTGAATGGGCTGCCAGTTCACCTCCTGCATCTTTGATTTTTATTGTTAAAGGCGATCTGTTACCGAGCTTCCTTACAGTTATTCAAGTCTTTTTGGATCCACTCGATTTTTGATTCTAGCTTTCTCACTCTTTACTCATTTTCCTTTCTTTGTGTGCTACGTAACTGATGGTCCTCCACTGGATAAAGGCTTTATAAGCATCCCATAAAATATGTAAGGGTAACGGAGTCTTAGTTTACCTCGAAAATATTTATCGGGGTACTTTTTAGTTGTCTAATAATTAAAGGATCCCCTAATAATGTCCTATCCAGAGTCTATATAGGTGAAGTTGGACTCTTGTGAAGCAAAAGCTCCAGCTTAACCGCAGAGTGGTCTGTTTCAGCTGATGTATTACTCCTTTTACTTTTTGCCCCAACCTCACAAATTTCAAGAACATTTCTATCTGGGAGGCATGACCATATTTTTTTCTCTAGTTCTCTAGGTGAACCCCTTTTCCTGACCTGCTCTCTGCCTCCAAACAGCCAGTAGCCCTACATCTTTCACCATGTAGTGTATGCAGTCCCTCAGAGGGTGAGGTGACTTTTAACCTGGTTAACTGGGTTCAAATCTCAATGGAAGGCTCAACAACCTGTGATTCTGGGAAAATCACTTAATTTCCCAGTGCCTACAAAATGAACGTGTCCATCTGTAATACAACTGGTGCTCATGATCTAGCGGAGGATTTGACTAGAGTGGGGTCTAACAGTATGTCAAATTCAGCACCTATCACTATAAGAGTCCCGACCTCTACTAGTTGACAGTAGAGTTCCCAGATAGGCATTGGGTCGTAAAGTTTTGGACCCTAGTATCCTACAAAGGTGTATCTTACTCTATGAATATTGGGAGCAGATGTATCCTCACCATCATTTGCGATTCCCAAATAGCAATTTTTTAGAAATCGCTATTTGAGAGTTGCAATTTGGGATGTATGTAGAAATTCGCTATTTTTTAGCAATTTCTTAAAATGTCTTAATTGCGATTAGCAAATTGCTAATCGCAATTAAGGAATAATTTCCCATTCATTTCTATGGGCAGCAGGCCCATAGGAAGGAAAGGGAAGTTATTCTCAATTTGGGATTCGCAATTTGCTAATCGCAAATTGAGACTAATTTCAAGGGTGCAAGGGTGTCTTAAGGACACCCTGCTGCACCCCTGAAATATACATGTGTGCGCTTATGGCGCACATACATGCCCTAAGGGCATGTATGAGCGCCACATGGCACCTTTACAAATGCCAAAAAGTGCATTTGTAAAAGAAATCGCAAATTACCACCAACTACAAGTTGGTGGTAATTTGCGATTTCTTAATGTGGATTCGCCAAAAAAATATGCTTGATGCATAGCATTTAAGGAATCGCAAAATTGCGATTCCTTAAATGCTTGAGCAAAATAAGGAATCGCAATTTTTTCGATTCCTTATTTTGCGATTTTGCTCATACATACCAAAACACAGTTTGAGATTCGCAAACGCCGGAATTCTGAGAATTCCGGTGTTTGCGAATCGCAAACGGCTTCATACATCTGGCCCTTGAGGTTTGCTATCACCCACCTGCCCTCAGAGTCAGCAGCATAATTTTCCATGCATGCTTGCGCTGAGTTTTTCAACAGGATGGCCACCCTTTTTACATTGCACCACTGATTAGTACATGCAAGCTGACTAATCCATTTTTGCCCCATTAGTATTTTAGCCCGTTCTTCCTGAAGTAAATGTCTTTCTTGCAGTATTATAATATCACTGTCAGGTTGTTTTAGGAATTCAAGAATTCTCCTACTAGGTGCTCTGAGCCCATTCACATTCCACGTCAGGACCCTTAAACTAAGTTTTTAATTAAGTCAATCATTGAAAATAAAATAAATAAATACATTAATTAAATTGTGTCACTAGAACCTCTGTCTTATCAGGTTTCCTGATCACTTTAACAACCATTGTCTCAAATGAGGGCTTCTTTTTTCATATTTTTCTCCCACATTCTCCACACCCATTGTCTAACATTCCTATTGTTTAGTCTTCTTTCATGGCCCCACCAAAACATCCCCGCCCCACCCTCCCTAGAAAACCCTCCAAACAGCATTGTTGAGTAACTCACTGTACCCTTGAGCCTCGACTATCTGATGTCTACTTATGTTTCGCTTTTATCGGGGATATCATACTCTCAACCGCAGTAGAATCTTTTATATTATATATCTTGTTATTCCATATTGTCCTCAAAGTGGCTGGAACCTGCAATTGGGCAGTGACACCTAGAAATCTGAGTTGCTGGATATATTTTCACAACTACCATTGCCAGTCCTGAGTCACCTAGGAGATATCTGACCTGATGGGAAGGAGAGATCGCCTTTTTTGAAATTGTTAGCTTTCAGAGTATAAAAAAGAATCTGCTTCTTAGTAAGGGTGTAAGTTAACTAATATCTTCCTTGGTTTCTCCTTGTTTGGATTTCTTTTAAATGAGTCCCTATGAATCCTCTGTATTTCAGTCTCAAGATCCTTTAAGTCTACCAAAGTGATGCACTGCTTATTTAGGTTAGATACAAACTCCTTTCAAGTTTCCCCCTTCCCCTCCTTCTGAGATATTTACAACTCTAATGTTGTTCCTTCTTCAGTTGTTTTCTAGAGATTCAAATTGATCGCTGAGGGCTTTTTCCCCCATCTTCAGTGTCTGAATTTCTTTACCATTGACATTTACCTCTTTATTTAATACCTCCAAGGAGGTTTCATGGAACATAGGGGCAGATTTATGAAGGCCTTGCGCCGCCGGTGCGTCACTTTTTCCCATGTTAAAAATGACGCACCGGCGGCGCAAGGCCTTCATAAATCTGCCCCATAGTCTTTCCATATTGTTGTGTAGCATTTTAGGATCCAAGAGTAATTTACCGATTCATGCCCTTATATAGGTACAATTCACATTCCCCTATATAGGCGTAGAAATCATAACCATATTTAGACATAACCCATGCAGTCCAAATACAGGCATGGCTACTTCCACTCATTAAAAAAAAAAACAATGATTTCTTGGAGAACTCGGCGTCAGCAGTCAGGGACATCTCAAAGAACTGCCATTCTCTTGGGGTTCTTTGATGATGTTATTATGTCCGACTTTACGTCAAACTAGGCATTTTCAAGGTATAAATATGCCTACACTTGCCCTAGAAAAGACACAGTGGTTCAGAGGAGTTCGACTATCTACTTGCCCGACGCAGCTAGCTACAGCAAGTCCCGAAGGAAGCCGACCCTCCAACTGGCGCACTGATTGAGAAGTTGTCCTTTCTCCCGGCGAGAATCCAGCTCTAGTGTTTCCAAGCTCCCCTCACGGGGTGTTGGGAAATCGAGTCCCGAAACAGAGATACCAGACCTCCTTCATTCTAAAACCAAGGTACGGACCTCATTTGGCCCTAAGAGAAAACTTGGATGGATTCTTGGCAAAGAAAACTAAACCTATGCTACACCTCACTTACTTCTTCCCTCGTACTAGACTTACGTTAGGTACATTGGGGTAGGCATATTTTAGAAGCACCAGTTGAGTACTTTTTAGCCTTTGTTATTTATGTATGTATTTATCTATGGTCTAAGAAACCATACAATGCTTTTAAAGTATTATTTCATAATACTCTTCGTACTGTACGCATTATACTTTGCAACCAGTATTACGATTGTAGCATTTCACTTTACTTGCATGAGAAAGAAGACTGTTCAATACACCCTTTTATTGAAAACGCCCGTCTCTCTATTTCTCTGCACCGCTGATGAAACGAAGCATGCACGATTGACTGAGTAAAATATATATCTATTGTTTCCACGACTCTGAAGATACTTTTATTCTTGGGGAAACAAAGTTGTCATATTTATGCGGTTGTCAGAAACTAATCCCTTCTTGTTTATTCGAGAAATTTTCGAGTGACCTCTGAGCTAGCTGGCACTCACAATTAGGTCTAATATATTCGATAGAGACCTAGTGGACCTAAGGTCATACGTCAAATCTATAGGATATAGTATTCCAATGCACAGAGCCTATTGGGAATATAGGAACTACTCTACATGGCACCCAACGTTTGGTAAGGCACTAATTTAATGCTAGATACTAGGGTAACTCAGTCATGCTTTTCACAGAGACCCCTTTTTCCCTTAAAATACGTCTGAAGTGGGTAAAAGGATAAAATATCAGCCATTACTGAGTAGGACGAAAATCCTATATATAAGTTTTTGGTTTGGTTCAATGTTGAAGGATACAGTGTTCCAAAATATTGTGCACCTTATCTTTGTTTCCTTGAAACTTGCTCTGCAAACTTTCATTAAACAATGTCGCTTGACGGCAATAACGCTACCGGTGGAGCTGCAGCAACTGCAAACCAACCGGGTTTAGACATTACAGGTTTCCAACAAAACGACCCGGATACTATAATCATCCCAGAAAACATGAGGAAAACCCTCACTATAAAACTTATAACAAATGGCCTATCACCAAGAGGTGGTAGGGTAATTTTTGTCATAGAGGCACAAGAATATCGGCAGGCAGAGGTATTTTATTCATGGATAGTCTTCCCTGAAGCAAATGCAGTATCGTATTTGTTTCACTTCTACAAAGTAGAGGATAATCCAACGGAATACGTTCCTTTCGAGGACATTGAAATTCCACTAACTTACCAAGAGCATCAGGTCTGGTTTAAAGGCACCCTACAACATCAAAATCACATTACCAGGCTCGGTCCACTAGGTAGACCAGGAGCAACATGGCCGGTACTAGCCAGCTATACACCACATCCTGACTTTGAAGAAATGTCAACTGAAGAACTATTAGTTCAACTAAAACAACTAATAAAATACATAGACAATTGGTTCAATATGTCATGTGGACTCTAACATTCCAACCTCTTATAAGGATTCAACAACAAACCCCCCACAAGGGGAACACAAATAAAATAACACCACAGACTCTGCAATCAGTCACTGGTAAATTACCTTCAAAAAAGGGAATAAATTCCATTCTGGATAGCTCAAAAAATTACTCAAATCGAGGCAGTATTTCCTGACAATACACCGCATGAGAAACACAGAATTTTAACAATCTGTTTTCCAATGGGGATGGCACCACACCTGGAAGACTGCGACACTTGGGGTACAGTCTTTGTTGCAATCTACACAAAAACACATGGTATTCCGTCTATGGCAGTAATACCAGATATCCTGAAACAGATTCAAACTGAATACGGGGCAGAGCCTGCTTTGAATATGGCTATGAAATTACTGAAAGATTTCAAACAGGTCTCAGATATAATATTAGCTAATATTAAAGGTATAGCAGCATCAGTGGCGATCCGCCAAAACATAAGAGAAATTGATATAACTGGGCAACCCTATGAACTGGCTAGAATAATTGAAAAATCCTACGAAGAACTAGGTAGAGATAGTTTGGGTGGGAAACTAGTAAAGCCCCAACTAACAGAAAGTCCTGAAAAGGTCTTTATTAAAAACACTCTCACTACTCCTAAAAATAAGTGGGAAAATACTAAACAAACTTCTAATGAGAAACGTTCTCAGTCCAGAGGAAGGTCTCCTCAAAAGGAGCCCTCTGAAAAGAGGTATAACCTCAGGAACAGGGATAATTTGAGGAAACCTGATAGATATCAAAATACTGATACACTTTCCTCTCATAACTTTCAGACTTCCTCACAGAAATCGGAAAGAAGAGGACGTTCAGAACACAATGAAGAACGCGTGAAATCCAAAAACTATCAACATTCTCCAAAAAATAAGAAAACCCAATTCACCAAAAAGAAGGTATCAAGTCTAAAGATCAGACATGCCGAGGATCTTGAGGACACAACTCAAGAACGGGGAGTGTGCCCAGACAATGCTGGACAGTGCAGCAGAAGTCACCATATCTCGCAAGATCTTGAAGGATCATCTGGTGACAGTGAACTTGAATGTGTACATTCAAGTTGAAACAGCTGATACCAGGGTTAGTGTACCCCGTAAGTTATATGAAGTAACTCTCCGGATGGAGGGGAACATAACTAGGAAAATAAGAGCACTCTTTTGGGAGAATCTCTCTAAGGGTTATGACATTCTTCTAGCTAAAAAAAGACTGGCCACCAAAATTTGTCAGGGAGTGCTCACATGGCAAAGACATCATTATGCCAGCCTTTTCGAATCATATTCCGATTCACTTAAAATATACCTATGCCAGAAAATGGGCTGTAACTCAGGCTCCAGCATTATATACAAATAATGTGGGATGAGATGAGGATTCCCCTCACCATAAAATCCAGCTAAAAACTCAACCAACTGCACAGAGGCAGTATCCAGTTAAGCAAGAAGCTAAAAACAGGTCAGGGAGATCTTAGACCAACTTGAATACCAAGGGGTGATTGCAACATGCACCTCGTCAATGAACAATCCTTTGTTTCTTGTCTCCAAACCAGACAATACATATCGTCTTGTGTTGGACTACTGACATTTAACCTCTTGTTGCAAAACCTTTGCAGTACAAAATGCACACAGTGCAGCACTGATGAATAATATCATGCGCAAAAAATATAAAACGACATTAGATATTTCTAACGGTTTCTTCTGTCAAAACATTGCATCTGAAAGCAGGAACTTCACCGCTTTCTCAATCATGGGGACACAACGTCACTTCTGTCATCTCCCCCAGGGATTCAAGAATAGTCAAGGGTTATTTTCAGCCAGAGTAACAGAGTTACTACAAACGTATGATGATGTGGCATTATCATATGTCAATGACATCTATCTAATAGACGATGACTTGGACAGGCGATCAGGCTCCTTGAGGTGCACACAGCGCTTAGCCTCCTCAGTGTTTTTCCTATTCTCTATGTTTATTGTATATGTGTGATTTTACGACCCTTGATGATTGATGCGATTTTAACACTTGCCTAAAAACGTTACTTACTTGCTTGCTCTTCTGCTCCTGACCCCGTTCCGCTGCGGCTGTGTGCCTTTTGAGCGGAGGGTCTCTTCATGAGCAACACGCCCCACACCACTTCCTGCCTGCCACACTCTCCAAGCAGGTTAGCGTGCTAGTTGTTGTGAAGCTTAGGGCTATTTTTAGGGGTGGGCTCTGTGCTTCCTGTGACGATAGCGGCGATCAGGCTGCTCGAGGTGCACACAGCGCTTAGCCTCCTCAGTGTTTTTCCTATTCTCTATGTTTATTGTATATGTGTGATTTTACGACACTTGATGATTGATGCGATTTTAATACTTGCCTAAAAACGTTACTTACTTGCTTGCTCTTCTGCTCCTGACCCCGTTCCGCCGCGGCTGTGTACCTTTTGAGCGGAGGGTCTCTTCGTTAGCAACACGCCCCACACCATTTCCTGCCTGCCACACTCTCCACGCAGGTTAGCGTGCTAGTTGTTCCCTCCCCCAGGCGTACTTAAGATGGTAATTTGGCGGAAGCGCAGCGGACGAGCGCAGCGGGAGCGCCGTCTTCGCATCGAAGTTGTGGCTAAGTTAAGCCCGTCTGCGCCCGTCCGCGGCCGATTGCGGCCAGCGACCAGCCACTATGCCCAATTGATTACCTACTCTTCCGCGGATCTCCATGCTCTCTAACACTCTGTGCCCCTACATTCCTGTGCTATAGGCGCTGCCCAGGATTGTGGTATCTTGATCTCCCAGGGCCTCTCGTCAGGTACACCTGCAGTGAATACTCTGACACATCGTAGCGATGCCACAACATCTTCACTCGGTGTTGGGTCCCTTGGACCTTATCCCTTGTCTGTAGTCTACCTCAATACTCGAGATATTCCAGCTGCTTGACGACAATAATGTGGACATTCTTCTTCTATCTGAGACCTGGCTAACAGAAGACTCTGTCCCAGACATCCTTGCTGCTATCCCTACCGGCTACTATATCTTACAATCGAATAGGGCCGCTGGGAGAGCAGGCGGGGGGTTGCAGCGATTATTCGCTCCCAGTATAAGTTTACTATTCTTGAAACCTCCACTCTCCCTAAAACAGACTGTCTTATTTTAAAAATTTTAAATTTAGCTCTCCTAGGTTCTAGCTAATTATCAATCACGCCAAAATCCTCATCTTTGGTGATTTTAATTATTGGCCATCTGACCCTCGGGAAAGTAACCTTTCTGAGGAATTTACTGATCTTCTGCTTGGCCTGAACTGCAGCCAGCATATTACAGTAGCTACCCACAGTAAAGGCCATATCTTAGATCAAGTCTGGACGATCAACTTGGACATTTCTCCTCCCTTAGTTTATCCCTGCCCTTGGTACGATCACTTTTTTATTTCCTTTTCCCTTAATTTCATTCCGCCTACTCATCTTACTCCCACTACCAACTTTACTGCCTGAAATTGGAAACAAGCCAATCTTGCAGACTTTTATTCCATCCTTGCGGCCACAGCCCCTAGAGGCCAGACCTCGGTGTCTGGTCAGGCTTGTCATCTAGAGCAGTGGCTGGAGTCTGCAAGTAATAAAGTGGCCCGGTTAAAAATTATAAAAACTAAACGTCCTCATGACGCTCAACGGTGGTTCACAGACCAACTTAAACTAGATAAATTGGCCCTTCGCCAAGCTGAGCGCCGTTGGAGGCGTAATTACGATCTAGAATCCAAAACCATGTACGTAGATTTGCTGAAACGGTACAAAAAATCCATCTTACTGGCTAAAACCACTTATTTTTCCCAGAAAATAGTGGACTCAGCCCCAAAGGCTAAGGATATTTTTTCTATAGTCGAGGAGCTCGCCTCGCCGGATCGAGTCACTGTCCAACCACAACCTACACAAGCTCTCTGTGATGCCCTCAATTCTTTTTTTATTGACAAAATCACTACCATAAAAAATAACATTCCTCTTCCCGTCTCCCCCACTCCGCCACTCCCTCCCCCTATGAATCCTTGTCGCCTAGATGTCTTTCCCCCTATCTCCCCGGCTGAGTTTATTTCTTTGCTACATGTGGTGAGTTTGGGCTCCCCTAACGACTGTTGTCCCCCTCACATCCTTAAAGAAGCTTTCTTGGCCTGCCCTGACCCCCCGCTGGCGCTGCTCAACAACTCTCTCGCCACTGGCACGATCCCGGATTCTTTCAAACAGGCAGTTGTAGTCCCCATATTAAAGAAGCCTGGTGCCGATCCTTCGGTCCTGAGTAATTTTCGGCCGATCTCCCTTCTCCCCTTTCTTGGGAAAATCCTGGAGACCTATGTTACTCGTTGTCTCAGTACATTCATCGAGGGTTCTTCCTTTTTGGATAACAAGCAGGCCGGCTTCAGGCCAGTTCATTCTACTGAAGCTGTTATTGTGGCCGTGATGGATGTGCTGAGGAAAGGCGCCGACAAGAACATCGCCCAGTCACTTGTTTTGCTGGACCTGTCGGCTGCCTTTGACACGGTCGATCACGTCATCTTGATCAACCGTGTCAATAACGCAGGCATCCAGGGCATGGCTTTAACGTGGATCAGATCTTTCCTGCACCAGCGGTCTCAGGCAGTTCATCTGTCTATTTACTCCGCCCCTTATTCCCCCCTCTTCTGCGGTGTCCCACAGGACTCTGCCTTGTCGCCACTTCTATTTAATCTTTATATGCAGCCTCTCATAGCTTCCCTCCGTCACACCCCGGTGACCATTTTCAATTACGCCGATGATTTACAGTTAATTTTTCCTGTTGATTCCACCCCTTCCTCCTGTGCAAACTTTCAATCCACCATGCTTGCCATCTCTGAGTGGATGCACTATAGCAAGTTGAAGCTCAATCCCAACAAGACGGAGCTAGTTTTGGTGGGTGGGCTGGCTAACCCTTGGAACTCCAGCTTTTGGCCATCTTCTCTGGGGTCCCCACCCAGCCCTGTCAATTCGGTAAAGAGCCTAGGCGTAATCATATGTAGTGACCTATCCATGAGGCCTCAAATTAATGCAGTTACATCATCCTGTTTTTTTCATCTGCGCAGGATTCGCAAAATTTGTAGGTTTCTTACCACCGAGGCACTCATTCTCGTCATCATGGCTCTTGTCACCTCCCGTATTGACTACGCTAACACCCTCTATGTTGGGATACCTGCTTAACATCTCCACCGGCTGCAGCTGGTGCAAAATCAGGTGGCGAGACTGGTTTTTCACCAGCCTAAGCATCAACATGTCTCGCCCCTGCTGAAGAGCCTACACTGGCTCCCGGTGGCTTATCGCTGCATGTTTAAACTTGGGTGTACCGTCTTCAAGGCCCTCGCTGAGCAAGCCCCTGTATTCATCACGTCCAGCCTTCAGCGTTATGCTCCCTCTAGAGATCTCCGGTCCACCTCACACAACCTGTTGACTGTCCCTAGGTATAGACGCAAAAAGCATTGTGGCCTGTGCTTTTCTTTCATGGCACCTACCCTATGGAATTCCCTTTCGATTTCCCTTAGACTCTGCCCCAGTTATACTTGTTTTCGTAAACTTCTCAAAACCCATTTCTTCCAATTAGCCTATGCGTAATCTCTGTGCACTGCTCCCCGTACTTGTCTTGAGCGCCATGAAACCGCTTGGTGACCGTGGGCGGTATAAATGATTTTAACATAACATAACATAACAGGCACTTGAACAGAGCGAATACCATTATACTTGGATTCACCTCTGAAGGGTACAAATTCATCTTTAAAAAAACAAGAATTGCCCACCTCAACGTCCTTTTTCTAGGATACGAGTTATCAAGTGAAGGTAAAAGTTTGGCCGCCAACTTTTTAGAAAAGTGTGCACTGCTGCAACCTCCAAAAATGCTGAAAAACTTACTAGTCAATTATAGGTTTCCAGGATTTCGGAAGAACATACATTCTAAACTACACAGAAAGGGTTAAACCTCTCTACGAATTAATCAAACCTTATTTCAAAACTACTAATTGGACTCAAAAACACACAGAAATGTTGCATTCAGTGCAAACAGACATGTTAGCAACATCACATTTACAGACAAGCGTAAACATACGCAACCTTGTAATCAGAATAATCCCAGGAAAACGCGGATTCCAGTACTTAACTTTTAATGAAGGTGAAAAAGTACCAATTGCTCACAAATCACACTTGTACACACAAGCTGAAATGTAATTCACTTCAACAGAAATGATTCTGACAGCAGTTCAAACTGCAGTAGCAAAAGAGAGAGCTCTCGCACAAGGTAAACGCATAATGGTCGTTACTCCTGTACCTGCCTTAGAGGCAGTGACAAAAGCAAGCATTCCGAATGCAAAGGCTTTACATCCAAGATGGATAGAATGGGTTAACTCTCTTGCTGCAACAGACATTGAATACGTTTTTGACCCCTACTTGAAAACACAAGAATTTCTACAATACAAACAAGAATGTCCTCTGCCTACTGAGATTCTGCCTCTGGAACAGTGCGAATGTATAATTTATACAGACGGATCAGCACAGCCCGCAATTGGGGGTAAACAAGATTATAGTGCTGCGTGCACTATTGTTAAAGGTCGCTGGCGCAATGGTAAATTCCGACCTATGGTCACAAAAACACAATCTCTCAGAGACTGTACAGCTCAGCGAGCTGAACTACAGGCTTTCAAGATGGCGCTTTAAAATACTGATCAGGAATTCCCCACACTGATAGAGTGCGATTCGTGTTACTGCGTTCAATCTTACAATGAATACTTGCAGAACTGGGTTCAAAACGGTTTCAAAGATGCAAAAGGGGGCACAATCAAGCATAAGTTGCTTTGGGAACAAGTAGTTCAATTACAGAAAGAACTACAGAAGACTCACGTGATCCATACACTGAGTCATCAGTGTGATGGCGTTCACGTTGCAGGGAATTCCTTGGCTAATGAAGCCGCGAAGGCAGCTGTGCAAACTGCTTCCGTAGCTGCAATCACTCGTTCGAAAACAAAAATAGACAGCAAAATAATGCAGGCTGTCGCCGCTTCCAATAAAGACAGCGGTAAAACATTACCAAAAGGCTTTCCACTCAAGTAGTCACATATAACTGATGTAAATAACGTTCCTTCTGCTCAAATCCCTGGAGTGGGGGATAGAGTAATTCCAAACATGGAACTAGATTAGGACTAATCTTAGCAGCACATGAAGGGCTTGCCTCTGCACACGCAGGTGTTTCTGTCACAGTTTCATTATTAAAACAAAGATACTGGTGGCCACGCATGAGGAAACAGACCAGAAACTATGTTTTGGAATGTGAAATCTGCCAGAAATTTAAGGTTTCAACAGTGAAACCCCTGGCGCAGACCCTCCTTTTAATTTCAGATAAACCATTAGCATGCGTTTACCTGGACCACTGCGGTCCCTCACAGAGGGATGGTAACTACAAATATATCATGGTCACAGTGGATTCATGCTCAAGATTCATTTGGATATGGCCTCAGTGCTCTGCTGACGCCCGAACTGTTATAAAAGATTTGCGAGTCTTTATCGGCACATACGCAGTCGGCACGCTACAATTTGACCTGGGTCCTGGGTTTAGCTCCAAAGCTAACAAGGAGGCCATGGCCAATCTGGGCGTTGCATTGCGGTGTTCGAGTCCATTCCATCCTGAGGGAAATTCTGTAGTGGAAAGAAAAAACCGAGACAGAAAGCAATCTATAACAGCTAGGGTATTAGGCTCGGGTGACGGGTGGGTCAAACATTTAATAAGTGTCCAACGTAGTCTAAATATTCTGCCAAGAATTTCTCTGGGTGGAATCACTCCATATGAAATCCTTTTTGGTACTAGAATGCTTGTCCAGGATCTTGATCGTCACACTTCAGTGGTTAAACAAAAACCTTTTGATATCAAAGACCATTTGGCTGTAGTGCAGGACTTAAATGAGAAAGGAGAAGTCAAATCAATACAATGCAGAAGCCAACGACCACTGAAGGAGAACCACCCATCCCAGCAAGGCCTGTCTGGATTCTAAAGATTGGGGATCTAGTCAGAGAAAAGATCGTGGATAAGAAGGAATTTAGGCCTTCTTACAGAAAACCAGTACCTGTGCTAGCAATCCACGGATCAAGAACAGTGTTACTGCCGCTCCTTGCTGGAAGAAAGGAGAACAGGTTTGTATCTATCGACCTGGTAAAACCACATCATGTGGCCAATAATAAGTAGTAGGTTCAGTGGACTCCAAAGGCGTAGCAGAAGACCAAATCTTGCTACTATCCACGAGGTTCAGACTGAGAGACTGATAACATTTGAAGACTCCGCAGCACAAAACAAAGGACTAGGCAAAAAAGCAATGGAACTAGTGCCTCTTGAGACCCAAATAACAGTTTGTCAAGACACTCCTGTCTACAATGATGTAGCATCTGACTACACCAATATACAAAGGATCCCGTAGCCCCAGTGATTTCAAATAATCCTGTGCAATTCCTACAATTGACAGAACTGCCTCTAGCTATTTCATTAACTTTGATACGTTTTCCGAGGATCCCAGTGAGCCTGAAACAACGCCAGCAAATAAAACATTTAAAGAACAAGTAACAGAACTTTTTCGACAACTTGACAAAACTTATCTGGTTTCACCATGGGTTGAATTTTGGATTGTGCTAGGCGTACTTTTTCTCCTACTTTGGCTAATCCTGGTATTAAGTTTGGGAATGCTGAAAAGTGGAAGATATAGTAAAATGGACACAGCAAGTAAAAACATCAACTTGCTCCTCAATCCACACAAATCATCTCATCGTGAACAAAGAGACTTGACATCAGTGAACATCGCAGCCGTTCCTATACCTGGTGGTATAGCATGGGACATAACTGATTATGACATCTTTGGTCCGGCAGAGCTGTTGAAGATTCCATATCAATTCAAGGTTTCCTTGAGTGACTTTGTTTCACCCAGCACATTTTCTGATGATTGGGACTTTGAGACTGTTAGTATTATGATGTCAGACTTAGAGATGGTTGCAAAATATACAAAACATGAATACTTAAAAGGTTCATCAGATTATGCACAAATGTACTGTTATAATCACTATAGTCATCATTACATTATTTGCACAAATCTGCAAACCCTAGAAATGTTTATACTTTTAATCAATGGGAACATTGTCCAACGCCACCAAAAGGTAGCTCAAAAACAATCTATGATAAATTTTCAATACCACAAATCCGGAAACGTTTTACTTTAAAAATGTTAATGAGACAGGAATGAAGAGTATGTTAACACATACAAAGCAAATGTATTCTGCAACCTTTTATGCCCAGCTGTCCTCATTAGGTTTTGACTTTTGGAGTGACAACATAGAAACAAAAAATGTCTGGGGCTCAAAAGACTGACAGGTGCAGGGAATAGAAGCTTTATTTCGAGCCTGCATTATCCCTGAACAAATAATGTTTTTAAACGACACTGTTCAACAGACATCCTGCCTTGGCCTGGCCAAGATAAAAGATTTGAACAAACCTTCCATACCTACACCTACACCTGATAGTAAAAACACTTCAGAGGGAGGGGTCGACGTAAAATGCATTTTTCTAAAAAAACAGAACTGATCCTGATTGGAAAAAATGGTTAATCTGGCCCACAGACACAAATAACTGTCAAGATAGATTCCTGAACAAGACACAAGGGTTTACAGTAACTTGGCCAGATCCAAGATATGTCCAGAGACAGCATCCAGGGATAGTAACAACATACAGCGTAGGAAAACCGTGCCTTGAGTGGCTACAAAAATCTACACTTACAGAGGTTAAACAACACTTATCTTTACTTAAAGATGGTGTTGATTTGAGGGACGTCTTATAAGGTCCTGCAAAATGACATCATAAACGTTTCATATACGCAGGTATATACGCCATTTATAATGAAACTTGGAAAGCGACACAGACAGAGACTGCAGAAAGAATACAAGAAATTGATCGTATTAATTTAGAGAAAGCACTCTCTGTAGTTGACAATGGGTTAACGACTCTGTCATCCAGAATTTGTTCTTTGGACAGCATAGTATCCTCTGCCATAGACATATTGGAACAGGACTTGCTCATGCTACAGCATGGACAGTCGCAGTTACGTTCTACAAGGCTTCTAGGCTGAACGTTGTAAAATCTTCGTTCTGGATATGCGCCATGGCATCTAATCAACACCATGTCATTGTTTTCTGTATTTACTTACTTTACTTTGGCACAGAGAGGAGCAGACTAGACAGTGCTGAGAATTGAGAAACTGGAAAGATTACCATTAACTGTTTCAGAAAAACCTGCAACGAAATGGCTCATACACCACAATTTTCAATTTTCAATACTGTTTATAACATATACTAGTTGACGTGTATGAAAGGTTGGGTAAGGAATACATAAAGTCAACCTGGGAATTACCATACACACACAGATTTGGAGTGGGGGAAAATAAGTATTTCTTAGTGGTACACAATCTAAAAGCGCACTAAACTGCACACTTTTATGTCAGGGTATTAATTTACATGGAGCCTGTGATGGTTCTTCGACCAATTTATCCTGCCACCTGCAAGGTTCTCCAGCAGCAGTGATAGATCTAAATTTTAGGCAGCTTTATAACGGGAGCTATATAATGTTGAATGATCACAGCTGTTGTGGCACGTTGCCAGGAACAGCCTATCTTGTAACTGTTTCAGCCAGGGTCACTTGTATGCAAGTATTGTTTCCTAAAGCTAAGACAGACGGGGAGTCGCCGTTATGGCCTTCACTGAACATCTCTTCTATTTGAATTGATACTTTAAGCAGAATGAAAGCCATTCTTTTACAAAAAACGGTGCCACTGACCTTGTCCAAAGAGACGTATGAACTACAAGTTGCAAGGTCCTCTGCAGAGATACATGCCCTTTTATCCATAAACTGCCCCATACATTTCGTTGAAATGTTAGGTCGTATCTTAAACGTGTCTGGTACCAGTGGTATTGTACATGTATTTAAGACAGTTTTTTGGGGACTCTTAGCACCCTTTTAAGCTATCCCCGGCATATTTGCAAACTTCGTGCACTCTGTGTTCGGCGGCCTGCCTCTCATTTTGGGACTCGTAGCAGGAATACTATTCTTGTTTCTTCTGCTCCGATATGGCAAGTCCGGTCAGCAGCGACACCCGGATCATCATAGAGAACACTCTCCTGACAATGAAGTGTTGTGAGGGCATGATACAGATTCTGGGCCTGGCTCTATTAAGAGACCTGAATACCACGTGGTTTCTATCATTCCGACCAATCTGGCAAGATTGCATCTTAACTGTTCTACGATGCCTGCTATGTGGAGAAGAATGCGTGTTGGACGTCTGTCTAATACTTCCATCAGCACTGCCAACAGATGTTGATACTTTGCTTAGTTCAGTAACGGCCCATGCATCGTGTTGTCCCCAGCGGCTACCCATCCTGATGACGGCATTCATTGGGGTCTCACAGACGCAATCTGCTGACGGTGAGATACGTGGATCGACAGACACCCAGGTACCATCTCCATCTCCGATGAACATTGCTAATACGGCTAATGCTGACGGCGATGCTTCACATTTTTTTGCTATCAGTTTACATAATGAAGTGGTCCAACTTTCACCTACTGTGGTAGACGATTTCTTTGCCAGCTTAGAGGATTTCATGTTTTCTCCAAACAACGAGAATGACTTTTGAAGTTAGCACACAGCATGGGACTCTGTATTCGATCATCACTTTTCAAAACAAAATTTCCAACTATAAGGACTTTTTCTGTGATTTGACTTTTTCCAAAATTGAACTTTTGTTTTGGGCACAAAGTAATCTGCTTAAAGTAGAACTTTTCTTAGAGAACAAGAATTCTTTGAAACATTTCCAAGTGACAAATTTGACCTTGTCCACAACCTAAACAGTTTATATATTCTATCACGGAATGGTCTCGACCTTTCTTCTGTATTTAAGAGCCATTTCATAAATGTTATTGCATGACTCATTCTGATAAGCATTTTTTCCAATTTCACACTACATGCTTCGAATGAAAATATTGCTTTTTAAAATGCGTACAGCACAAATGCTCATCTTTCGTGTACATCCATTTTGAATGCATTTTATGTATTTTGGGAGGAATTTTTACAAATCATGCCTTAGAATTGTTTAAAAATGCTTAGAATTTGGTAATATCGAACATAATAAAGTGGAGTGGATGTTGTGTAGCATTTTAGGATCCAAGCGTAATTTACCGATTCATGCCCTTATATAGGTACAATTCACATTGCCCTTAAATAGGCATAGAAATCACAACCATATTTGGACATAACCCATGCAGTCCAAATACAGGTATGGCTATTACCACTCGTTCCAAAAAGCCGCAACATCCCCTTGCTTGAATATTGATTTGTCCAAGAATTCATGGAGTTTTCAAAGAACTACCATTCCCTTGGGGTTCTTTGATGACTTTATTATGTCCGACTTTACGTCAAACTAGGCACCTTCAAGGTATAAATATGCCTACACTTGCCCTAGCAAAGACACGGTGGTTCATAGCAGCTCGACAATCCACTTGCCCGACGCAGCTTGCTACAGCAAGTGCAGAAGGAAGCTGACCCTCCAGCTGACACACTGATCGAGAAGCTGTCCTTTCTCCCGGCGAGAATCCAGCTCCAGTGTTTCCAAGCTCCCCTCGCGGAGGGTTGGGAAATCGAGTCCCGAGACAGAGATACCAGACCTCCTTCATTCTAAAACCAAGGGACGGAGTTGATTAGGCCCTAAGAGAAATCTTGGATAGATTCTTGTCAAAGAACACTAAACCTATGCTACACCTCACTTACTTCTTCCCATTGGGGTAGGTGTATTTTTTTTTAACTGTTTATTTCTATAAGAACAGTCATCAGAAAGATAGTGTGCAGTTATGAATATTTGAGTTACAACGAGTAGCAAGCCTGCAAATCAAAACATCACGTCATTTCCCTCCCCTCCCACCTTTATCAAAAAATAAACCCCTTTACTCTTCACCCATTCCGTCTCAACGGTCATCATCGGACTCTTCATCTGAGCTGTCATCATCGGATTCAGGTATGGGGTCACATATATCTCCCCTGTAAGTATTCCAGGCAGTCCAAATTTTAGTCCATTTTTGGGGGCACTTCCGTTTAGCATACACAGTTCTTTCAGTGACCATGGTAGTGTCCATGTCCCTACACCAAGCCTCCAATGAGGGCAAATCGGCTGCTCCCCATTTCTGCGCCACATTACGTTTGGCTACCATGAGGCCTAGTGTCGCCCATATTTGCCCATATCTCGATAGGTCATTGGGTTCCCAAACATTGAGGAGGTCTCTTCGAGGTTCAGGCAATATGGAAACATTTAGAGTCTGGGACACTGTTCGGAGGACCTTGCCCCAAAAGTCAGTTAGTACAGGACTATCCCAGATCGTATGGAAAAAGGAGCCCTCATTACCACATCCCCTTAGGCAATATGGATGCTGTGTTCTGCCTATTTTGTGAAGTGTGTTTCTAGTGAGATCTGTGCGATGTAAGATTTTAAGCTGGACGAGCCGCAGTCGGGACGGGATTCCCACCTCCCTGGATGATGCAAGCGCCGCCTGCCATTCCGTCTCATCCATGGCACCAACATCAGCCGCCCACTTATCCTTCAAGGCCTTCGTGGGGTCCGGTTGGTTATTAATCAACTTACGGTATGTGAATGAAATGGCACATTTTGGCATATAATCTGTAAGTAATCTATCTTCCAAGGGAGAAGATTCGGGTATGTCGACATTCTGCGGTAATACCGTGAGGAGTGCATGAATTTGTAGGTAACGGAATGTCTCAGTAGGGGCCAGCTCGTATTGTCTTTGCAGCTGATCAAATGGGATGACCGTCCCTTTGTCCCAAAGGTCGCCAACTAGGGAGATGCCTATGTTGTCCCATTGTGCAAAGCCTCTGCTGTTCCTAAGTGACCCAAGCTGTTTCGTGTCCCAAAGGGGCGTGAGTTTAGTAATGGTCCCCTTCCACCCCAAGTGTGCCTGTGCTGTATGCCACAGCATGACTGTGTGCTTTGTGGGGCCTTCCAGTTTCATCGCCCGTTGTTTATTATATAGGGCCGCTAACATACTGTCCGTTCCCAGCTCTGCCTTGTAGGCGGGGTCGGTGTGTGGGGCATGTACCCATTGGTTTATGACTTTGAGATGCGATGCCCAGTAGTCAAGTTGTATGTTAGGGAGTGCTATGCCGCCGTCATACCAGTCGCGGTGCAGTTTAGCTTGTGCAATGCGTGCAGGCTTATTGCCCCAAAGAAGTGTGGATACCAGCGCCGATATCTGCTGAAAATATCGCGGAGGTACCGGAAACGGTGTGTTCTCAAGCGCATATAAAAAACGGGGCAATGCCATAATTTTGAATAACGCAGCTTTCCCAAGCATCGTGAGGGGTAGAGATTCCCAGTGTGACACATCTCTACGCAGCCGTTCCAGAGGGGGTGCCTGATTTTTGGAAAAGAAGGCTGCAGGGTCTTTCGTTATATGTATACCCAGGTATTTAAATGTGTCCTGGGATATTTTTAACGGGCAGTGAGGGCGAAGCTGGGGCCCCGGCCCCTTAAGTAAATACAGTACTGACTTTGCCCAGTTAATGGTATAGCCTGAAACTGCTCCGAAGGCATCACAGATCTCAAAGAGGATCGGTAGAGCGCTCGTCGGATTCATTAGGTATACCTGGATGTCGTCTGCGTACAGGGATACACGGTATTCCCAGCCTTCTGTCCATGTTATACCGCGTAGAAGAGGAGTTGTTCTACGGCGCATTGCCAAGGGTTCCAACACTAGTGCAAACAGAAGCGGCGACAGAGGGCATCCCTGTCGAGTCCCCCTTGCCAGTGGTACAGCGTCTGAGAGTCGGCCGTTCGCTGTAATACATGCCACTGGATCAGTGTAGAGGAGCCGGATCCAAGCGCAGAATTTCGGACCGAAGCCCAGGCGTGGGATAACCGTGAGGAGGTAGGTCCAGTCCACCATGTCAAAGGCCATTTTGGTGTCTAAGGAGAAGACAGCCGATGGCTCCGACAGGACATGTTCCTGCACTAGTGCATTATGTAAACATCTAATATTAAGCGCAGTGTTTCTATTAGGCATAAAACCGGACTGGTCCGGGTGTATTAAATCAGGCAGATGTGCTTGCAGCCTGTTAGCGATCACTTTAGCTAATATTTTGGATTCCGCATTGAGCAGTGATATGGGGCGGTATGATTGACATTCCGCTGGGGGCTTCCCCGGCTTCAGAATCGCCACAATCGTAGCTACCCTCTGGTCCCAAGGCAGCACACCCTGTTCCAGACAGTTGTTGTACATATTAAGTAGATGGGGGCAGAGAGTGCTCGCCATGACCTTGGGGTAGGTGTATTTTAGAAGCACCAGTTGAGTACTTTTTAGCCTTTGTTATTTATGTATGTATTTATCTATGGTCTAAGAAACCATACTATGCTTTTACAGTATTATTTCATAATACTCTTCTTACTGTACGCATTATACTTTGCAACCAGTATTACGATTGTAGCAGTTCACTTTACTTCCATGAGAAAGAAGACTGTTCAAGAAACCCTTTTATTGAAAACACCCGTCTCTCTATTTCTCTGCACCTCTGATGAAACCAAGCATGCACGATTGACTGAGTAAAATATCTATCTATTGTTTCCACGACTCTTAAGATACGTTTTATTCTTGGGGAAACAAAGTTGTCATGTTTATGCGGTTGTCAGAAACTAATCCCTTCTTGTTTATTCGAGAAAGATTCTAGTGACCTCTGTGCTAGCTGGCACTCACAATTAAGTCTAATATATTCGATAGAGACCTAGTCAACCTAAGTCCTACGTCAAATCTATAGGATATATTATTCCAATGTGTAGAGTCTATTGGGAATATTGGAACTACACTACAATATGATCAGTCATTTTAAGCTCCAAACTGTCACAGGCACCTTGTATTTTAGCCTAATTCTCCTCTGAGATTGCAAATGTATACTTGATCTTCTCAGACAGTGGTACAAGCAGGAATATATGTACCAGGCTGTCCTGTGCTGCCATGAATTTTGTCTCCCACCTCATGAGGCCGCAGTTGTGATTCCCCTTCTTTGTTTTTCTCTGACGGTTCCTGGGAAAAAGCTTGGAACCTATTTGTGAGCACTAATTCTACATCCTCACCCGGGCCGTGTTGCTCTGTTTGCATATTACAGCTGTCATTTCAGCTTGGTTGACGTGTTCTCCCATGTCTTGCTCGGTCTGTACTTTGAAGAAAGATCTCAGGAAGGTATGACTTTAACTTTCCCCCTAAATATACCGGAATCCCTCAGATCTCTGTCAACTTATGTTTTATGTCATGATGTGTTAATGAAGGTAATAATGGGTTCTGTGGCAAGCTACCCGCACTCTCTCAAGAATGATGAGTAATAACAACAATGGGAGGGGAAACTGTTATTCCTCCATTTGTTCTGAAGAAATTCTAGGCCAACCCATTTACTTCTTAATGTATATCTGTTTTTTATCTTTGAGTTTCACCGGGTAGCCTCTTTCACAGGTCCTGCTGGACCCAGGTGATCTGCCTTTTGATTTGGGACTTTCCTCATTGAAAAAGAAAAAATAGCCACTTCCTTGGGCTTTACTTTAGCACCCAACACAATGTCTCGTGTGGGGTTCATAAGTCATAGTTTTCCCTCATTTTGTGCCTCTGTATCTGATCCTTGAGCCATCGGAACAACAGACAGCCAGCAGCAGGTGCTGATGCTGCCTATGAATACCGGGAAGCTAGTCAGGGCTGAGACGCTTTGGTCTCTATAGAACTCCTGGGCTGCCTGTAGCCATGGACCCCCAAGAGTTGCCTGCTGCCCATCCATGTCAGTGTCACTTTCTTTGGAGGAGTACCTGAGCATCTGGCCACTGCCCAGATGGAGTAGGAAGACGTGCTAACGTGGAAAAGACAAATGCTGACTGAGCCCTACAATGACCCCCAATGTAAGGGCATTAACTCATTATGCAATATTCCCACCCGCACCACCAGAGAGGCAAGGAGCTCCCGGCCAGCATGTCAGCTAGCTGCTGGTCACAGGAACCTTCCCTGCAACGCAGGATCAACAGGCGACTACTCCTATTTTGTTGTAAGCAAATTATACAAGTGCTGTGATATGAGGTGTCCAGGTGTGCAAAGACTAGCTAAGTAACATCCAGTTCCTGTGCCTGGGACCTCCAGACTTTGTGTGAGTCTAGTGCCTCATAAAAAGTGTTGGACCTGGCCCTTTTGGCAGGTTCACCCCGAAACTTTTTGCTTTTTCCTAGCCTGTTTCTGTAACCTGATGTTGGTGATTTTAGGCCTCTGCGCACTTTTTCACTGTGGTACAGTGTAAAGGGCGTGAGCTCTCTGTGTATGTATAAGAGTGACCTGCCCTCCCATAGGAATGCATGGGGAATATGTGTGACCATGGTAGTTCCTGATATGTGGGGAGGGCAGGGTCGAGTTTGGTATGTGCGCACTCGTGAGATTGAATGCTGTGTAATGATGTATGCGGCATGAATGTGTCTAGTGTGGAAGTGCCACTTCTAAACATGGGTGTGCGTGTGTAGTGAGTGCGCTGGCATGTGATTGGCTGGAGCCTGGCTCCAGGAGTCTGGATGGGTCTGCCCAGTGGTGAGTGTTGACATTAGCATGCTGATGTGAGGGGAGGGATACACCTGGGACCTGAATAGGGCTGGGCTTTCCCCACACAATGCTGGCTCCGTCTCCTGTGGTGCGACTGATGACCCTAGCCTGACTAGTGAATGGGAGGGGTGGCTGAGCTCATCAAGGGGGCTCCCAAACCAGCTGCGCCTGGTTTTTCCCCCACCCTGCACCTTTAGACAAAGGAATTCACTGTATAAAAAGGGGCTGTGTCCCCTTACAAAATGTTCTTGTTTCTTACTCGAATCTGCCAGGGGCTCCTGGGGCCCAGGGGAAGGCTTGCCTCCCTGGGCCCTGCCCAGCCCCTGGATACCTGGAGGACTTTCCTGGATAGGAGCTGTTGGTGCTCCCTCTCTTTGTCCCTGGACTTGATTTGTAGCGCTTTGGGGAGTGCTGGACTTTTTGTTCCTAGGAGTGCCTTCCATTTCCCCCTTTTGAGCGCTGGGGCTGTGACCTGCTGAGGTAGCGCTTTGCTTTTTATTACAGAGGGCTTTCCTAGTTGACTCGAGCGCCCCTCTTTTCTGCCCGCCGCATGGCCGCCTAAATTATGGCCTTGCCGGCGCTTCCTCGACATTTTTTGTGGCCGCTGCCCGGGCCTGAAATCAGCAGAGAAGCACCGTCCCCGACACGGAGCTGTGGGCGAAGAACCGAAGGGGTCGCACTCTGATTGGCCGCCAGAGAGAGAGGCTTTCCCGAGGCGCCGCGCTGTCAGTGGCGGCCTGCAGGAGGCTCGTCCTGGAAAGCCACGAGGTGATTGGGCCGCATAGGAGAAGCCGCGGCGTCACTAGGGGGCTTGTCTGTGGAGCCACGAAAGGATTGGCCAGCAAAGGGAACCATTGTCCGAAGACGCCGGGAGCTGCTGGAAGCGACGTGCTCCCGCGGTCTGGGGCACCCGTAGCTCTGGAGGGCCCCGGGGCCGCCAACCTGGAAATGCGGCCGGAGAGGAGAGGAAGCCGCGAGTGAAGCAGAGCCCCCCCGACCAGCCCGGTGAGTGTTGAAGGGCTGGGGGTAGGAGGGGAGCTCCGCGGGTGGCAGTGCCTGATCGAGGCAGCATTCGAGCGGCCCCGTGGCAGTGGGCCGCTCCTCCATTTTCTCCGCAATGTGTTTTAGAGCCCCGTAGGCTCTCACGATGGCCGGTGTCCTGCCCTCAGTTTAGGGGGGGCATAGTTGGTGCAGACAGGGCGGCCCCGGATGGCAGTGGGCCGCCCCAACGCGTTCTTGGTGATCTAGAGCCCACGAGGCTCCCCCATCCAGGCAGCCTATTTGTTGTCAAGCCACGAGAGGCTCAGGGGGCATCTCTTTTGATCACGTGTCCCCAGAGGGGGGACTCCAAAGTTTAGGGACAGGGACATGTGTTGTGTCAGAGCCTGTGTGTCTCCAACGTGTGCAGAGTGTCAGAGCCTGTGGGGCTCCAACAGATGGCGCAGCTTGTTCTAGGGGCTAGTGAGAGCCAGTGTTGCAGTTTTTGTCTCCAGCTGCCCAGCAAGTAGTGGGTAGCTGCACCGTTTAGGCGCAATGCGAAAGAGAGAGTCCTTCCGAGGCACAGAGATGGCACAGAGGTGCCAGGCCTTCTACAGCTGCGCAGAACTTAGTGCCAGCTGCAGCGTTTAGACCCTGTGATTGTTCCCAGCTGCCCAGCAAGTAGTGGGCAGCTGCAACATTTAGGTTTTGCTGACTGGCGCTGCATTGGCAGTGCGCCCTGACATTCTGGACACAGGGCATTTGAGCCCCCTTCTTGAGATGGCCAGTTGGCCAGGGGGCTGGTATGTGGGTAGGGCGCAAGGCCCTAATGTGATTTTTGCACAATTGTTCTTACGCCTCTGAATGTTTTTAGGCATCATGTGTTTTCCTTCCCTGCACCTCTGAATGTGTTTTGATGCATCGTGTGCCTTGTTCTTACACCTCTGAATTTTTTTATGCATCATGTGTTTTCCTTCCCTACACCTCTGAATGTTGTGATGCATCATGTGTAATGTGTTCTTGCTTACGCCCCTAAATGTGATTTATTCTTAGGGGGAGAGTCTAATGTGTTTAGACTAGTGAGAGATTGCCTACTGTAGTTATACTGGTTAGGCCTAAATATGATTTCTGCGTAATGTGCTTTGCCTTTATGCTTGTGGTATACTTCTAAATGTGTTAATGCCTAGGAGTTTACTTTGCCTAGTATGTTATACTTGAGAGGTTATGTGTCCATGCGTGATCTAGGCCTATGGTTATTAGTTTTGCGTAGTGTGTACCTACCTTTACCAGTAGTTACTGGTTGTGACCTATAATTGCTATTTTGTGTTACACTTATTCTAAGTTCTAGAAGTGCTATTTCTACTAAGTGCTGATCCTGACAGTGGCCCACGTGGCCCGGTCCTGGTGTAAATAATCCCTTGTGAATATTGCCCTTGCCAGTTGGCACAATGTATATTGTGTGACTACTATCTGATGTGTTTTTACAATACAAAAGTTATTTTTATATAACCTTGTATGGAGTTCCTTTTGTGGTGTGCCTAGGATGTTTTCACTGTTGTGTGCGTGCGCAAATGCTTTACACATTGCATCCGGAATAAGCCTGTCTGCTCGTGCCAAGCTACCAAGGGGGTGAGCAAGGGTTATCTTGGCGTGTGACCCCCTTGTCCTGACTAGAATGGTGGTTTCTGCCTGGCTTTGGCGTAAGCCTTAGCCAACCAGAAATCCCAGTTCTAACAAAAAGCCTTCATCAGCTGCTCAAAAATGTGCTGACAATTTGCAGCCCACTTCATTTTCTTTGGCTGCTTTCAGAATGCTTGCACCATAAACAGAGTCACAGTTGAGGTTTTAATTCTAGAATAGTGGTAGATTGTACTAGGTGTATGGCGCCACTGGGAGAGTTACACTTTTCTAGTATATAGGTAGTTGGGTAATAATTTTAACGGTGCTAAAAGGAGAAGAGAACCACTCCCCTCTTCTAGTTAGGCTATGCCACAGACGTTTGTTGCTCCCTAGCACACGTATGGTATTTTACACAGTTAAATACAGGTGTTTTCACATTTCAGTTCATACAGCAATCCAAAAAAATAAAATTTCAAGATCCTTTTGTTCAGGGTTTTGTCGTTGTTTAATGAAGGAGACGTCACAGCCAACACGTGTTTCGTCGTACTGGGGAATGTAACCCCCGACTTTTTCAAGGCTGTTTAAAGAAAATGGTAATGTTGTAGCACATTACTACTGAATACAACATTCAAATTAATTTAAACATATTGCTTGTCTATTGCGATAAGGTGGTGGTGCATGCATCCAATTGCATCTTAATACGCATATTAAATGTTCAGTCTAGTTCAATACCGCATTTTGTGCCTTCTCAGTGAACAATATGGTGTTTCTTAACATCATTTAAAGCGAGTATGAGCCCATTAGGAGGTATGGAGAGACCGGTGCGCGTGAGCTTATCGTTATCATGGGGGTGACATGCAAACTTTCATCATTGTGATTGTTTGTGTGTAAGTTATAGTGGGAACATGCTTATAAAGGAACCATGCCTTTTAATACCTATTCTCCGTTGCTGTAGTTCGTTCTGTGGGGGCGAAATATTGAAGCAGTGTATAAACGTGAAGTCGACCTGCTTTGAACACTTTAGTCTTAGAAGACAACATTTTTTAGGTTTAGACTCGTAATTCTACTTACGTTAATTGAGGTGATACTTCCAACCCTCAATGGGGTTCTGGTATAGCTATCGTTGTTATTTATTGCTCCAGATTCATTTGATGTGAACACCATATATTGGTTCACTCTCTGCAAGCTGTGAATAATATCAAACTTTAGTTGTTTGCATCAGGACATTTCTGTATTCATGAAAATACAGATTTTTAATTTAGCTGTGTTACCTTTCTTTCGTTTTTATTACATATTTTTGACAGGCGCTATCAGCTTTGCTGAGATATACAGATATAAACTGTATATCTCTCTCATGTTTATGGCAAGATGAAAAGGAAACATTTCCCTCGAAAAGTGCTCCCCTATACTTGACCCAAAATGTGCCTGTTTGGACGTGGCATATATTTGCCTGATTATTGCCAAGTGCTCCCCTCGCATCTAACCCCGTGTTCTCACATGTTATTATTAGATTGACCTGCTTCGGTCAGCTTTCTTTTACTGCCTAACAGTAGCCGCGTTTATGACTACCCCCTCCGTTTCACACTCCAAAGTGTGTTCCCGCGCTCGTTTAGTCAGTGCTCGCCTCCCGGATTTCGGGTCTTACCTTTTCGGTGAGTTCTTCGCGGGGATTGTAATACGTCCCTTCTGCTTCGAGTAAGAGGCAGTTTTGAAAGTTACGGACTGGCGCCATGTATTTGCAGCGGAGGTCCTGCCCTGTAAGTGGCAAACGTCATTTCCTGAAGGCCCCGCCCTCTAGTCCAATTCGGGTTTACTGATTTCGAGTGTAAACCCGGCCTCCATTTTAGAGTGTCTATTCTACGATATATAGAGACACTTGTTAGTGAATGGATTCTATATTTACCAGGGTGTTGCTATATTTCCTCCCGTGTTTTTAAGTATAATTGCGTTTGTGGATATTTAGATACTTATTCCCGGCAATAACTGTATCCTCTGTCAGTTTCACCTTAATTTTCATGTCTCTCTTTTATTGATTTAATTATGTATTATCCTCATTGGGAAGCTGTTAATCCCCACGTGCGTTGTGGTTACATTTCTTGTTATATTATTTCCCAGTCGTTTTAGTTCATGTTCTATTCATTTGTGAAACCCTGTGATATATGTGTGAGGACTTCCAATTGGCGGCGGTTATGACCTATCATTCTGTGATTCCCATCGTGGTTGTGAGCTATGTGGTTGCCACAGTTTATTTCTAAATTTTGTATTAGGCCAGTCACTAATAATATCGAATTCTCCATCTCGAATGGGCTCAGAACAGTTTTTTGTGCCATTAAGTGGCCCCTAGATGTTCAGTGATACAGATAAATTCACAGTTTATGTTCTCTTAACTAAACCACATAGTTTTCAGTGCAAGAATACAATGTTTGTCATTAATACAGATTCATCCACATTCAATATTCCTCATTCCATGCAACTCTATACCTTAGTAATTCTTATGTTTTCGCTAGTCTGCATTGTGTGTAGTCATGTTTTGTCTATGTGCCTAAAAAGTAATGTAGCTCCTGGTCGATGTTAAGCCCCAGTTCTACACTTTTCAGAGTCATTATCCAGATAGCCTCTCTTCTCCGCAGTGCTAGTTCCCTATTACCCCCTCTCGGGTGCATGGGTACATGTTCTATCCCAAAGTACTGGAATGAGTGACTCGCTGTTTGTGCAGGGCATATTGACATATGGGCTGCCACTGGGTAGCGCATATCACCTTGTTTGACCGCCCTGATGTGTTCGTTTATTCTGTCTTTTAGCATCCTTTTAGTGCTCCCTACATATCTTTTGCCGCATTTGCAATCTAGGGCATAGACCACAAATTTGCTGCAACAGTTGATAGTCGTCAGTATTCGGTATTCTTCATTGTGTGGTCCTTTGAATCCCTTTCTCTTTTTGTAGGCCCATTTGCATGCTGCGCACATACCACAGCCATAGAACCCTGGGTCTGTCAACCAACAGCTATTGGTTTTCTTTCCCTGGTAACTTGGGCTCAATATGTTCCTCAGTGTTGTGCCTTTTCTGTATGTTAATGTTGGCCTTTCTGTTATGTGTTTTTTTAGAATCGTGTCTTTGCTGAGTAGGTGCCAGTGTTTGTTGAGACTTTTGCGTAAAATGGGAGCCCAGTTGTTATAACATGTCACCATTCTAACTGTTTCGTGTTTCATTATCTGTTTGGGCTTTTCAATTAGCGTGTCTTTTCTGGCTAGTTGGTTTATTCTGCTTTCTGCTTTTTGTAATACCTTCTGGTTGTACCCTCTGTTCCTGAATCTTTTAATTGTTCCTTGTTTTTGTGTTTCAAATTCTGTGTCTGTGCTGCAATTGCGGCGGGTTCTGACTAATTCCCCGTAAGGGATTGCCTTTTTTTGATGTTCCGGGTGGGCACTCGTTGCATGTAGCAGGGAATTGCAGGCCGTGCTTTTTCTATACAGTCTGCTTTGTATTGTATTTTTCTCAATAAAGAATTCCACATCCAAGAATGGTAATTTTACTTTGCTGTATTCCATCGTGAACCTAATATTTTGATCGTTGGTATTTAGGTATGTGTGGAATCCCTGTAATTTATCTGGAGTACCTGTCCAAATCATGAAACAGTCATCGATATATCTGCCCCAGTATAGTATATCCTTATTCCATTCTGAGGCCGGTGGACCCCAGATTCGCGTCTCCTCAAACCTCCCCATCACTAGGTTGGCATACGAGGGCGAAAATCTGGAGCCCATCGCCACTCCTTGTTTCTGTCTGTACCACTGTTCCTTATAAAGGAAAATGTTATTGTCCAGAATTGTCTCAATCATTTCTAAAATCATTTCACTGTGTGCCCATGCACTAGCAGGTCTTTTGCTGAGCATGTGTTTTACAGCTGTCAGTCCCGTGTCTCTTTTGATGCAGGTATATAAAGAGACAACGTCTAATGTGACCATTGTCATGTTTTCATCCCATGGCAGGTCTGCCATGGTCCCCAGAATATGTTTCGTGTCCCTTATGTAAGATGGAAGGTTTTGTACTAACGGTTTTAGGAACACGTCCACATATTCTGAGAGCCTCTCAGTTGGCCCCCCGATGCCAGATATAATTGGTCTTCCCGGAGGGAAAATATGGGGCTTATGTACCTTAGGTACTGTATAAATGCAAGGATATCTTGGTCTGTCTATCCTTAGATATGCATGTTCATTTTCATCAATAAGACCTTTACCATGCCACTGTTTTAATAATGTATTGATATATTCTGTCAGTCTCCACATCGGGTTGGCTCCTATTTGTTCGTAGCAATCCGCATTTTCTAACTGGGTGAGTATTTCATGGTCATAATCCCTACTTTGCATTATTACCATGTTTCCCCCTTTGTCCGCTTCACGGATGGTTATTTCTCTGTTTGTACTAAGTTCTTTCAATGCTTTCCTCTCTTCCTTTGTGAGATTATCTCTGTGCATGTGTTCAACTGTTTTTTTCATGATGTGTTTGTCCAAATCCGCTGTTACTGCTTTATAAAACTGATCGATATTATTGCCTGCTGTCAGTGATGGTGTCCATTTCGATTTGTCTTTCAACCCACTTGTTATGTTATAGTCGAGGTCTATGTCAAATTCCCTCATTATTCTTTCTGTCAGTATGGCCTCATCCTCACATTCTGTGATTGACAGTAGCAGTCTTGTGTCAAGGATATCCTGGATACAGTAATTACCATCAGCCATCATACCCAAATTCTGTTGCACTTCTTTATTTGTCGGATTGGTCATTTCAAAATGTTTTTTCAATTTCAAGCGTCTAGTAAATTTAAACAAATCAATTTTTGTATTACATACATCACCAACATTGTTCGGGCAAAAACTCATACCTTTTTCAAGCACTGATATCATGTTATTTGTGAGTTCCAAATCACTCAGATTCATAACAGTAACATTGTTTATTTCCTCTGATTCACATTCTGGTTCCAGGACCTGGTTCGCATTCCTGCCCTGCCCTGGCCTGGCGCCTGCTCTTTTGCCTCTCCTTGTTTTCCTTGTGCGCCTGGTTTCTTGCTTTCCCTGTTCCCTTTCTTGATTCTGTTGATTTCCAATAAAAAACTATTATTGGGATCAACTGTACCTGTAGCTCCCATTACTTCTATGCTGGCTTCACTGGAATTAATGGTGTCAATAGAAGTCGTGCTTGAGCCAACTGAAATGGTTTCACTCGGGGTCTGAGTGGGGTTTCTAGGTATAAGATGGTCATATTTTTTGGCGAATGTAAATATTCTCCCGCCCAGGTAGTCCCGCTCATCCCTTTTAAGTTTCTTGCTTTTTTTCTGTTTAATGTCCGTGACATGTCGCTGCACTATGTCATCCAAAATTTGGTAGTTCTTGGAGGTCACATCAGGGAGATTAAAGTCTTTAATTTCTTGTTCCAACTTGTCTATCTCTGTTTGTAATTTGGCCACTTTTCTTTCACAATTTTCTATTAGGATCATTATCAAGTTGTTGGAATTATTAATCAATTCCTTTTCCCAGGCTAGTAAAAGGTCCGGTTCCAGGTCTTCATAGGTTGGCATAATCTGCGACCTGAGACCTCTTGGGATCCTTTTTACCTTCACATATTGCTTCAGGGTAGCTGCATCCCACCACCTTGATGATTCTGTGATTTTGAGTTTTTCTAACCTCATAAACTTTTCTTTCAGACCCTCAGCTCTTGAAGGTTGCCCTCCATGTCCTGCTGAGGTACTTGGTGCCTGCACACCTATGTTGTTAAATAGGTCCTCTGCTTCTTTGTCTCTGTCTGCTCTATTGTTAGTGCTATTCATTGTGGACCCTTAGGCTGCCCCTAGTTGAAGAAAACGTTTTAATTCTAGAATAGTGGTAGATTGTACTAGGTGTATGGCGCCACTGGGAGAGTTACACTTTTCTAGTATATAGGTAGTTGGGTAATAATTTTAACGGTGCTAAAAGGAGAAGAGAACCACTCCCCTCTTCTAGTTAGGCTATGCCACAGACGTTTGTTGCTCCCTAGCACACGTATGGTATTTTACACAGTTAAATACAGGTGTTTTCACATTTCAGTTCATACAGCAATCCAAAAAAATAAAATTTCAAGATCCTTTTGTTCAGGGTTTTGTCGTTGTTTAATGAAGGAGACGTCACAGCCAACACGTGTTTCGTCGTACTGGGGAATGTAACCCCCGACTTTTTCAAGGCTGTTTAAAGAAAATGGTAATGTTGTAGCACATTACTACTGAATACAACATTCAAATTAATTTAAACATATTGCTTGTCTATTGCGATAAGGTGGTGGTGCATGCATCCAATTGCATCTTAATACGCATATTAAATGTTCAGTCTAGTTCAATACCGCATTTTGTGCCTTCTCAGTGAACAATATGGTGTTTCTTAACATCATTTAAAGCGAGTATGAGCCGATTAGGAGGTATGGAGAGACCGGTGCGCGTGAGCTTATCGTTATCATGGGGGTGACATGCAAACTTTCATCATTGTGATTGTTTGTGTGTAAGTTATAGTGGGAACATGCTTATAAAGGAACCATGCCTTTTAATACCTATTCTCCGTTGCTGTAGTTCGTTCTGTGGGGGCGAAATATTGAAGCAGTGTATAAACGTGAAGTCGACCTGCTTTGAACACTTTAGTCTTAGAAGACAACATTTTTTAGGTTTAGACTCGTAATTCTACTTACGTTAATTGAGGTGATACTTCCAACCCTCAATGGGGTTCTGGTATAGCTATCGTTGTTATTTATTGCTCCAGATTCATTTGATGTGAACACCATATATTGGTTCACTCTCTGCAAGCTGTGAATAATATCAAACTTTAGTTGTTTGCATCAGGACATTTCTGTATTCATGAAAATACAGATTTTTAATTTAGCTGTGTTACCTTTCTTTCGTTTTTATTACATATTTTTGACAGGCGCTATCAGCTTTGCTGAGATATACAGATATAAACTGTATATCTCTCTCATGTTTATGGCAAGATGAAAAGGAAACATTTCCCTCGAAAAGTGCTCCCCTATACTTGACCCAAAATGTGCCTGTTTGGACGTGGCATATATTTGCCTGATTATTGCCAAGTGCTCCCCTCGCATCTAACCCCGTGTTCTCACATGTTATTATTAGATTGACCTGCTTCGGTCAGCTTTCTTTTACTGCCTAACAGTAGCCGCGTTTATGACTACCCCCTCCGTTTCACACTCCAAAGTGTGTTCCCGCGCTCGTTTAGTCAGTGCTCGCCTCCCGGATTTCGGGTCTTACCTTTTCGGTGAGTTCTTCGCGGGGATTGTAATACGTCCCTTCTGCTTCGAGTAAGAGGCAGTTTTGAAAGTTACGGACTGGCGCCATGTATTTGCAGCGGAGGTCCTGCCCTGTAAGTGGCAAACGTCATTTCCTGAAGGCCCCGCCCTCTAGTCCAATTCGGGTTTACTGATTTCGAGTGTAAACCCGGCCGCCATTTTAGAGTGTCTATTCTACGATATATAGAGACACTTGTTAGTGAATGGATTCTATATTTACCAGGGTGTTGCTATATTTCCTCCCGTGTTTTTAAGTATAATTGCGTTTGTGGATATTTAGATACTTATTCCCGGCAATAACTGTATCCTCTGTCAGTTTCACCTTAATTTTCATGTCTCTCTTTTATTGATTTAATTATGTATTATCCTCATTGGGAAGCTGTTAATCCCCACGTGCGTTGTGGTTACATTTCTTGTTATATTATTTCCCAGTCGTTTTAGTTCATGTTCTATTCATTTGTGAAACCCCGTGATATATGTGTGAGGACTTCCAATTGGCGGCGGTTATGACCTATCATTCTGTGATTCCCATCGTGGTTGTGAGCTATGTGGTTGCCACAGTTTATTTCTAAATTTTGTATTAGGCCAGTCACTAATAATATCGAATTCTCCATCTCGAATGGGCTCAGAACAGTTTTTTGTGCCATTAAGTGGCCCCTAGATGTTCAGTGATACAGATAAATTCACAGTTTATGTTCTCTTAACTAAACCACATAGTTTTCAGTGCAAGAATACAATGTTTGTCATTAATACAGATTCATCCACATTCAATATTCCTCATTCCATGCAACTCTATACCTTAGTAATTCTTATGTTTTCGCTAGTCTGCATTGTGTGTAGTCATGTTTTGTCTGTGTAAAATACCATACGTGTGCTAGGGAGCAACAAGAGTCACAGTTGAGCCTTATTTCCCCACAATGGTTTGATATTATGAAGTGAAGGCCAGGAATACACCTACATGGGTCTGGGGTGTCTGACTTGCTGAAACAGCGAGGACTTACTCAAACAGCAAGTCTTCAACTCTTGTGTAATTCAAGAGGAGAGAAAGAGGTTCTAATGTGAAGTGGGAGGTCATTCCAAGCTTTAGGATCGATGTATGAGAAGGATTGGCTTTCGGACTTGCTTATATGAATGCTTGACATATATGCTAATAAGAGTCCATGGATTGGAGGTTCTTTGGGGGTCAGTGGAAATGTATCCAGCTGTTCAAGTAGACTGGGTCTGTGTTGTGTAGTGTGTTGTATGTGTGGGTGAGGAGGCTGAACTCTGCTTGCTTGGGTGTCGGTAGCCAGTGGCGCTCCCTCAGGTGTGGTGTGATGCGAGACAGGTATGGAGGTTGAGGACGAGTCTGGCAGCTGTGTTCTGGATGTTCTCCAGTCTCTTAATGACTTGCTAGGTGATTTCTTCTTAGAGTGAGTTCCCATAGTCCAGTCTGCTGGTAGGAGATAAAAGGGCTTGGGTAATGGTATTTCTGGTATATCTTTCTCAGCATTCTTAGGATTTGGAAGGAGGATGCAGTTATGGCATTGACCTGTGCAGACATGTCCAGTTTGTTGTTGATTATTATGATCCTGATGTTCCTTGTTTATGGGCTAGGGGTGGATCTGAGGTCTTTCAGCCACCAGGTGGAGTCACATAGCAGGGCATCCTTTCTGAAAAGCCCCACCTCTGTCTTGTCTGTGTTTAGCTTAAACCAGTAGGACTTCATCCAGGTGGCCACTTTGGTCATGAAGGTGGTGCAGTTGTTGCTTGTGCTGGGTTATTTGTCCAATAGGGACAGTATCAGCTGTGTGTCATCAGCATGGGAGAGAATGTTGATGTGTGCAGATGACGTCAGCCAATGGAGACATGTTGATGTTGAAGAGGGTGGGACTGAGAGAAGATCCTTGTGGTACTCCGCAGATGAGTTCCCGGGCTTCTGAGAAGTAAGAAGATGTGTTCGGTCCTTGGACTATTTGAGTTAAGAATGTGCATATCCATTGGAGGGCTGGACTTCAATGCCAGTTTCATGTAATCATCTGACCAGGATGAGGTGTGAGACTGCGTTGAAGACTGCTGAGAGATGCAGTAGGATGAGGGCTGCAGTTTCTCTTCTGTCTAGGTTCATCAGGATGTAGTCTGTTGCTGTAATGAGGGCTGTCTCTGTGCTGTGGTTAGGTCTGAATCCTGATAGCATGGTGCCCTGGAATTGGCCGTTGGCAAGGTGGTCGATGAGGCATCTGTTGATGGCTTTTTCTAGGACCTTGGCTGGATATGGTGGTTGGGAGATTGGTCAGTAGTTCACATGCTTGGCCATGTCTCCTGGGCATTTCTTCAGGAGAGCTTTGACTGCTATATGCTCCCAGGCTTCTAGGAATGTGCTATGTCGATGGAGTTGTTGAGGTTGAGAGTGAGGGCTTTGGTGATGGAGGTGAATCCTTTTTTTAGGTGTGGCAGGGGCAAGGGTCTAATGACGCATCGGAGTGGTCTTCATTATTGTGGTGGCTTCAACTGTGGTGATGGTGTTACCTGTGGTTAGGTTGTGTTTTTTATCCAACATTAGCAGGCTCACTAGAAGGTTACTGGGGTCAGGTTGAGGGTCGAAGTTCTCATACTTGGCTGTGATATTACTGCTGGAAAATTCAGATAGGTTGCTGTCCAGTTCCTGATATGGGGTGATGTTGATGGTGGTGCCTGCTGTGTGTCTGGTGGATTGGTTGGGGATGGATACATTTTTGTTGAGTCAGAGCCTTTCAAGGAGCGCCGCTGAGTTGGTGTTGGTGAGGTCCTCATGGTTGAAATTTGAGGTCTCCTAGGAAGATGTAGGCACTGGAGTTGAGAACTAGTGGAGGGACAAAGACTGTGTTGTTGTTGATGAAGTTGGCATGGGGTCTTGGGGGTCTGTAGACAAGGGTGCCACACAGGGTGAAGTTGGCTGTGACTCACTGCTTGAATGTGAAATGCCCCTTGTAATTAGTTTCAGTTTATGCAGAGGTGGTACAGTAGATGATGTCTTTGAAGATGATGGTGATTCCTCAGCCGGGTCTGTGGTGGTGGTATTATCTGATGAGCTTGCATCCGGTGAGGATGGACAAGGCGATTCCCGGTGCTAATGCCGGGGTAAGCCGTGTATCTGTGACAAAAAGGAATACCGAGGCTGGGTTATCCAGCTGGACCCAAATCTCTGTGGCGTGGTTATTGAGCAGTACAAAATGGGGTGGTGATAGACGGAGAATCTGAATCAATCAAACACTCACATCCAGTCAACAGATCTGGGTTTAATCCATCATCGTTCTTTAGCCCACTCTGCCACCCCAGTTCAGACATGGCCATATGCAAATCAGTCTGACCCTGTGCCTCATGGGAACAGTCCAGCCCGAACTGCCAAGCCATGCCTTCCCTAGACCAGAATCAAGCTTCCTAGGACCGGTTTCTGGCATTCCAGCCGTCTTCAGCCTGCTTGCTTGAATCCAGTGGCACGTCTGAGCATACTCTGCCAACTTATGGCGAACAAAGCGGTACAGAAGGGGGTGGTGATGGACGGAGAATCTGAATCAATCAAACACTCTTACTGAGCAGGCAGGTGTTGGTGAGAATGCATGAGAGTGAGGACTGAGGTTTGGTGGGAGCTGGATTGAATTTGGTTTAGCAGGATGTATAATGGGTGCTGTTGGTGTGGGCATTGGGAGTTTTGGAGTTGTAAGCATGGGTGTGTGGATGCCGGTGAAGTAGCAGGAGGTGCATGTGAAGGCTCCTTCCTTGTTGTGTGGTGCAGCACAGCAGCAGAGCAGTGAGTGCCAGCCAGCTGGGGTTGAAGGTGTGGAGGAGCATCACAGGATAGCAGTGGGTCGGGAGGGACCAGGGTTCCTGGTGTTGGACATGGTCTAGTCGCAGACAGGCTTGCCTTGGGCGTATCTGCCAATAAGTAGGTTCTATGAGGGGGAGGTGTAGCACAGTGCTGAAGTGGGCAAGAGTGAGTGGTGAGGAGCAGGTAAAGAGTGGCAGGGAAGAGGCGGGGGGAAGGGACAAGGGGACATAGGCAAGAGACACCAGGGAGAAAGAGCAATAAATTGGCTGAGAGAAGGGCACAAATGAGAGAAAAAGCTGAGAAAGAAAGACACAAACGAGAGAAAAGAAGTGTAATCGGTGGTGAAATAAGGGCAAAAAAAGGAGAAAAAGCAGTGAAAAACAGTAGTGAAACAAGGGTACAAATGAGAGCAAGAACAGCGAAAGGCACAAAATCAGAGAAAAGCAGGGGAAAATAGTAGTAGCACAGGGCACAAAAGAATAGCACTGGCACAAGAGAAGGCACAGAAGCAGTGGCGAGAGAGGAGCGAGGTAGCACCTGGGTCCTTGACCAGTTGGAGGGCTGGTTGCAGGCAAATTCCACGGGGGCATGATCTGTACATCTGCTGTGTGAAATACCCTCGTGAGGTGAACAATCTGTCCAGCTGTCATTGAACGCGGATATGTCATCAGGTTGGCAAGGCCTCTCGGAGTGTGATTCACCAAGCTCTGGCCGGTAGCAGGCATTTACTTACGTGAAAGGCATCTCTCTGAATTGGAATAATAGTTTTAGGGAGAGAACGCATTCTCATCCTCTGTGGTGAGATCAAGGCAACCTGCCGGTACTTAATAAATAAGTAATACTTATTCAGAGAACGTACAGCCCCTGAACTATGAACAAACTCGTCACCTGTGGGTGTGGTGTGCGCTTCTACACAGAAGATGAGACCCATCTGCTTCGGGATGAACATCACTGGGTTAGTCCAGAGCCCTACCAGTGCCCAATTACTGCTCAGTCAGCCATCTTAGTTGCTCCCATCTTGGTTTAATCCTAAATCCCATCATGATAGACAGAGCTTCTGCTTTTTTTGGGAACCCGGTGTCTAAATGTCAAGCAGATAACTCGAAATGTCTTGCCTTAACTTTATAAAGAACAAGCTTGGAACAGAGAGAGGCAATCCACTGTTTCCGTCTTGCTCTTGTTCATGCTTTAAGTTGGAGAAATTCCGAGTCATATGTTTGAAATTTAGACAACTCGCATGCAAGAATATATGCAAAAACATTGGGCTCATCGCGATACTGCCGCTACAGTTTTTCTGGCATTCTAAAATGGAGGGGACAGGGGACCTGTATGGTCTTTCAATGCCGGGCTTGCACTACTCCGTTAGGCAAGATATCCTTAAAATCGCTCCGAGAACCACCACAACAGGGGCTAACAGTTCTGCTGCTGGGATCTCAAAAGGAGTTGCGAGCCATTTGTCTCCGCCGCCCCAGTAGGCTCAGGGTGAGAGTTGCTCTCTTGCTCGTCTTCTGAAGCGACAAGTAGTTAGTTTAATTTGCCAGTCGGAGGACTTGATCTTGTTCACATGGGACAAGTGATGTCGGTCAATCACTTTAGAGAGGGGTTTAAGCTCTAGGCCTGGCCCACCACTCATTTATTAGTAATTTGTCAAAGGCCCCTCCCACGCTGTCATGGGAGAGAAATCCCAGGCGGAGCTGGAGAAAAGCCTATCCTGACTCACTCATGGCTCTTCACGGTATCACAAGCTATGGAAATCCGGTTAAAAATGGTACACATGCCAGCATTCTTTTGTTCACTTGTCATCCTCAGATGCATATATTAAGCAAATAAATGGCGTTTGTTCACGACTTACAAAGATGTCTTTGTTTGTCACCCAGTACATCACAACACCTCTGCAAATATTTCTGTACTATGCAAACCATGCAGTAAGCTTCGTAGACAGGTAGCTTCGATGAAAGACTTCCAAATGCACGAACAAACATCGGAGACGAAATCGTTTCCCTCTTTTTGTTTCTTTTACTAAACAATTCATTGCTACTCCAACTAAACAAAATACGCAATACATTCTTTCTGTATAATAGGCAGGAGAAACTTCCCCCAGTGATGCACCTACCACTCAGTAGCTGTTTACCAGGGAAGAGCTATCAATAGATCTGAATGTGGAAGAGGTCCAGGAAGGATGCAGGATGTGGAGGTGAAGAGACACGTGAAGTGGAGATGGCTACCAATAGTCCAGCTGGTGCAATGGCACTGTGGTGTTGTGAGGCCCGCTGCATCTTTATTAGGGTTATTTTTAGGACTCAATCTGAGAGGGGGAATTACTGGACCTATTGCGATTACTAGGCATCTCATTAGGGGGGGCCTGAGGGAACTACAGCATGGGGGCAAGAAAAAAATACACACCAGCGCAAAATACACCAAAGTCAATCTGGCATGCTCACTGGGAGATTCCGTTATTTTCTCTAAAAAGCAGTGAACATTGTATTATTAGAGGCTTCAAGTTAACACACGCCCCTGCAATCCTCGTGGCTCAGCTCCCCACCCTTATGTCAAAATCGTACACAGCGATATGCACAAAGTCTACCTGCAAATTTATTATATAGTACTGGCGGCCTCGTTGTCACCTTGCAGCTCAGACTTGACTGCGGGTCACTATGGGGGCATTGCCAGGCCGTGGCCCTTGAATAGCTGTTATCCAATCTCCAGGGAGGACGTGCACCATTTCCGTAGCCATGAGGTGGTCGGAGTCTTTCTTCCTCGTTCAGAGCGAGCCCCAGGGTCTACAGCTCTTCATATGATGATTTTCTTTCCAATAGGTTCGAAGTCTAAATGTTGCACTCAGTCGCTCATTTAAAGTTGAAAGCAATTAGCCGATGTTTGACAGCAGTTATTCCATGTTTGTCATTCCAATTAAATTGTTTAGCCCGCCTGTAAGCGAGAAAATTGGGCACAATTAGCCCATCTGTCAGGGGGGAAATTGAGCACAATTTGGGGTTTGCCGCTGGCAACATGCTATGGTTTTAGCTGAAGCCCTATTTAATGCAATTTTAGCAAATGTAGCACGAGCTATTTTAGTGCATGCATAAGAGGTTTATTGTTGCTTGGTCCGAACAGGGGGCCCACACTTGTGAGTGACACCTGTGACCTGTGGCTGCGTCTGATTGTGGCCTGCATCAGTGGCCGACTGTGCGTGTAACCTTCTTTATCAGTGGCCCAGCCTTGAAGGTCGTATCTTCCGGTTCCACAGCTACATAAGAAGCTGCCGCTCCTCTACACCCCCTGCCTTGAACAACCTCCCTAGGTGGCCAAAGTTACAACATTCTAGCACGAATAACTGAAACAAGGGCTAATTGCTGTCAAACATAAGCTACCAGCTTTCAACTTTAAACGAGCGCCTGAATTCATCATCTAGACTTCGAAGGTAATGAAAACAATAACAAGCAATTACAATGCAATCGGTCTCGCATTTGGAAGAGTTAGAGCTACTGGCTTTGTAAATGACAATGTGTTTTGGTTTGGAGTGTAGTGGATGTATGGGGTGTGGAGAGGAAATATGGCTGCTGTATTGGAATTGATAGCTGTGGAATTGTGTGGTGTGGAGTGTTTTTGTGTAGTGAAATTCAGTGGCATGCTAAATAGATAGTGGTGAGAGCTACATGGAATAGATAGAAAGGAAGATAGAGAGGGATACGCAGTTTGTGTAGGAAGGGGTGAATGAACTCGAGACAAAGGAGGAGAAACAGTGTGTGAGAAAGAGAGGAAGAAGGGAAGAGCAGGCCTCAGACGCATAAAGAGGGAGCACCTGTGTATGCAGAAGACCCCCTATGAAGAGGAAGAGAGGGTGGGTTTGAAGGATGAAACTTTGAAAAGGCATGGGAAAGAAACTGTGATGAGTATGTGTGAGCAGGCAGTATAGAGGGGAGACAGCTAGTGTGAGGGATGAGAGGGGACTGTGGGATTGTGAGATGAGAGGGAGTAGTGGTAGTGTGAGGGAGAGATGAGAGGGGCAGTGGATGTGTGGAGGAGAGTTGACAGGGTTGGAAAAGGAGAGATGAAAGGGGCAGTGGATGTGTGGAGGAGAGTTGACAGGGTTGGAAAAGGATAGATATGTTGGATTGCAATTATTTGTTGTGGGAGTGGGTGGAGTGGAAGTGTGTAGTGTGGTGTGAAGTTGTGCAGTGGAAATATGTGGTATGTCAGTGACATACCTTTGAATGTTGATGAGAATTTGCTTCTGGATGATGTTGCCTTTTCTTCTACACAAAACATTCAAAGGATGCTTTAAACAAAAATACACGCTTGAAAGCGGTTGGTCAGTTGCAAGAATAGCAAATCACACATCTGTATCTCACGAGGAGAGGAGAGGCACCCAGTCACTGAGGTAGGTTCAGCTGTGCTCATCATGCATATCCTTTAGGGGTTCACCTGGCATGAGGAGAAACAAGAGTCCACTATGAATGACACAAGCTGCACTCAACGGCCAGTCCTTGGGCAGGTCTATGGTGAGAGAAAATGTCCACTGGACCAGGCTCTGCTGGCAGCATCCAGTCTGTCTGAAGACTGCTGACTCAGCAGTTTACCTCTGTGCCCAAGTGCATGAAATAACACAAGGACATAGGAACAGTATCACATGTACAGCATCACGGGAACCATAGGAACAGTATCAAAAGTACAGCATCACCTGAACTATAGGAGCAGTATCACATGAACCATAGGAAGAGTATCACATGTACAGCATCACGTGAACCATAAGAACAGTGTCACATGTACAGCATCAAGAGAATCATAGGAACAGTATCACATGTACAGCATCACATGAACCTTAGGAACAGTATCACATGTACAGCATTACGTGAACCTTGGGAACAGTATCACATGTACAGCGTCACATGAACCATAGGAACAGTATCACATTTACAGCATTAAGTGAACCATAGGAACAGTATCACATGAACAGCATCAAGTGAACCATAGGAACAGTATCACATGTACTCTTGTAATATACAGTCAGCCTGCCCGGCTGGGCAGGCTGGTTACCTACTTGTTGAGTAGTGTAAACTACAAGGACTGCACTTTATTGCAGGTATAATTGTTTATTGTGGTTTTAGGTTCACAAGCACGAGTTTAGCACTGTCACGTAAAGTGTATGTTTCACTGTACACGTTTTTGTGTTGTGGTGTTGATATGGTTTTAATTGGCATTGGCTTTTTCTGATTTTCTGCTCTATCTATGAGCACTAGTAACACCTCTGTTTCACTAGATTGGTGTGATAGATATATAATCCAGTTGCCTAAATACCTTTAGGGATCGAGCATTTCTATGTTAAAATGGTCACTTGATGATATGGTGTATGGTGTAGTGACTATCTAGTCTGAAAAAATGTATATATGTAATATATGATTTATTTCTCTTTTTTTAGGAAAATATTTCTTTTGCCCAAGTCCTGAGGAGGCCTTAATAACTATAGGCTGAAACGCGTCGACTGTTATCTATTTGTGCACCACCACTAAAATTTTGAATTTATTTTGAAAGAGTTTATGAGAGCCATAAGTAAAAAGGAAGCATAAAGGATTTTGTCCTTCCCCGGCTCCATGTAAATATTTTATGGTGACCAAGACAAAGGAATTAGGTCCTATAATTTAGTACCATTTTTTCCTTGTACTAATAATTGGGCATTGAACTTACAAAACGATTTGGGAGAAAACGATTTCTTTACTCTTTTGTGTTTGTTTATATGTTTGTAGATAGTGTTGATATTATATAAATATGGGTGTTGAAAATATGTTAAATGTGTTTTATATATGTAAAAATTGATTTTCCTGTAAAATGAAAAAAAGAATTGGTTTACTAAAATAAGATATAGAAACCTATGTTTGTTTTGTTTTGTGAATTTATTGAGTTATTTGGATAGTGACCAGATGAATGATGATAAAGTAGATTTTTTGATTAATTCATGAAGTATTTTTTCAAAAACTGAAGACAGATAATTTGTTGTATCTGTTTTAAACTAATGGTCCTTAGAACAAATACCATAGGCATTGTTTCAGATAAGCTACAGTATCACATGTACAGCATCACATGAACCGTAGGAAGAGTATCACATGTACAGCATCAAGTGAACCATAGGAACAGTATCACATGTACAGCGGCACGTGAACCATAGGAACAGTATCACATGTACAGCATCACATGAACCATAGGAACAGTATCACATGTACATCATCACATGAACCATAGGAACAGTATCACATGTACAGTGAACCATAGGAACAATATCACATGAACAGCAGCACAGGTACCTTAGGAACAGCATCACATGTACAGCATTCTGTGAACCTTAGGAACAGTATCACAAGTACAACCTCACCTGAACCTTAGGACCAGTATCACATGTACAGCATCAAGTGAACCTTAGGAACAGTATCACAAGTAAAGCATCACTTAATCCATAGGAACAGTATCACATGTAGAGCATTACTTGAACCTTAGGGATAGTATCACGTGTACAGCATCACATGAACCTTAGGAGCAGTAACACGAGTACAACATCACTTGAACCTCAGGGACAGTATCATATGTACAGCATTATGTGAACCATAGGAAAATTATCACATGAAGAGCATCATGTGAACCATAGGAACAGTATCACATGTCTACTTGTGCATAACATTCCACACTTATCATATGTATTGCATTCCTTACGTGCATCACTTTGCCTCAAAAGTTCTGTACATTCATTAACCCTATGTTCATCACTGCTCCCAAAATTCAATGAGTGCCCTATATGTTTCATGGTGCCCATTTGCATCACATATGCTATGTATCTAACACTACCCTACATAGATCACATGCATCTTGTGCATCAAGACGCACACGTTGTTTCCCCTCTACTAATCCCTGCATCGCCTGCTGGACATGTGTTCGGATCAGCTTTCTGATTAAGTGAAAATACATGGGTGTGAAAAAATCCTCCTCTAATGGTCTGTGCCCTCCTGTCCAATTAGATTTAAGACACTCAGACGGGGCTTTTGTAATGCCCCCAACATACTGCTTTCTGCTGGAAAGTGCAATATTAGACTGCACTCTTTTTGACAACACACCAGTGTTACTTTGGGTGGAAATCAAGCGATTTATTTCAGGAAATGTATGACATGAAAAACCAAACCGCTGTATTTTACACTGCGGTTCATGAAATAGCATGAACCAGGCGGGATGCCTCGTGTGTGAAGTCTGTCTTCAGGCGTGTGGATAATTCACAGATTTGCCAGCAGCTTGAGTGCCTGGAGTCTTTCGGCTGAAGTTTGAGCACTTTGCCCAGAATATGGAGTGACTTTAGTTTGTAAATCGGAATGACATCTACACAAGTGTCGGACCGTGTCCGGAGATCTCCATGTAGGGTGTTTACTGCAGAACTTCCGGCTATATGTGTATTTAAAGAGCTTTTAAAAATCTGCAACATTGATCAACATTAAATTAAGTTTAGTAGTTTCTAAGTGTATGGATGTAAGCCGTAATATAACATGTATGATTCAGGGGAGAAACACATGTAAAGCCCAGAAAAAGTTGCTTGCATTTAATCCTTTGGGGGTGGACATAGTTTAACAGTTGACTCCCTAGGCTAACAATGTTGTGGGAGACATTTAATTATGTATTTGTTTCCTTCTAACTTAGCTCGGTATATGAGCAGTTTTTTTCTCATTTTACTTGCAAAAAAAAAACCGCGACGTGACCTTTTGCCTGTACGTTGGGAATGCTTTGGGGTCCGGGAGTAATTTGCTATACATTTCCCTGGTGAGTGTTGAGACATTCATAAAAGCTCTGCAAGGTATGCAACTGTACAAAACACACACGAGTTACCCGTAACATGATTTTAAGGTACTTGCCATAAACACATCCTGTGTTAGTGCAACTCACTCTTGACAGAGGAAACTACTATCTGAGCCACAGGGAGGCGAGGAGGCTCTGTGAACTGGATGAACGCCAGTACTCACGCACTGATTGACATTCTACACACCCCAAACTCTAAATGGCCGGCATTGTCTGACTAAGTATTAAAGGACTGACTTCACAATCCTTTTTCTGAAATCGGCTGCGACCATGCACAGGAGAGGAGTAGACAGCCACTGCCCGAGGAAAGGGAAGGAGCGGCAGTATCGGGGGAGGGAGGAGGAGCCCGAGAGAGCAGGGGGAGGATAGCGAGCATCTGTGACATTTAGGCGCTGCGCCAGGGAAACATTAGTTGAGAATATTTAATAGGAGCAAATCGGTTGCCGTGCTGAAACATAAAGCACAGCGCCCATGCATATAGCTGTGTGCTCCTGTACGGTGCTCCCGGGCAGCAGAAATGCATGGCTCTTAGGCAGTACGCTTATCACCTAGCCAGAAGTGAAAAAGAAAAAAATGAAGGGTTCAGTTAATTAGTGCAGTAAAGAGAATGAGAAGGAAACTCAACATAGTGGTCAGCAAATTTTTTAAGGCCATGGGTCTTGTGTTAATCAGGTATGGTTTAATTAACCTGAGGCCAAGAGGACCTCCTTCAAAGACCATCTCGACAACAACGCACATAATAGCAAGGAGCTCTTCAAGGTCGTGAAGGAACTGTCCAACCCCAGCTCCAACACCAACCACATCCCGCCATCGCAAGCCCTGTGCGACTCCCTCGCCACTTTCTTCCACTGCAAGATAGCAGACATCCACTACAGCTTCAACACCCAGACAGCCCCAACAGACAGCAACACAACAGACCCTCCGCACACCATCGACCACGACCCCGTGCTAGCCTGGGCCAGCATGAGCATCGATGACACCATCAAGACCATGCGCATAATCCACTCCGGCTCTCCGTCAGACCCATTCCCGCACCAAGTCTTCAACAGAGCAAGCAGCTCCATCGCACCCCACCTGCGCAATGTCATCAATCTCTCCCTCGAGACCGCGACATTCCCAGAGATCAGGAAACACGCCGAGATCAACGCCCTACTCAAAAAACCTAAGGCAGACCCAAGAGACCTCAAGAACTTCCGGCCCATCTCTCTGCTCCCCTTCCCGGCCAAGGTCATCAAGAAAACCGTCAACAGACAGCTAACCCGAAACTCGAAGAAAGCAGAATCCTGGACCCTTCCCAGTCAGGGTTCCGCAACAACCACAGCACCGAGATTGCCCTCATCGCCGCCACTGACGACATCAGGACCCTGCTGGACAACGGCGAGACAGCAGCACTCATCCTCCTAGACCTCTCTGCTGCCTTCGACACCGTCTGCCACCGCCTCAAGACAAGGCTCTGGATTGGCCACCTCCTTCATCTCCGACAGAACCCAGAGTGTCCGCCTCCCCCAATTCCATTCCAAAGCCTCCAAGATCATCTGCGGTGTACCCCAGGGATCCCCCCACAGCCTGACGCTGTTCAACATTTACATGGCCCCGCTCGCACACGTAGCCAGACAGCATGACCTCAACATAATCTCCTACACCGATGACACTCAGCTGATCCTCTCCCTCACCAAGGACCCCATGACTGCCAAAGCCATCCTCCACAAAGGAATGAAGGCCGTCGCCGACTGGATGAAGACCAGCTGTCTGAAGCTGAACTCGGACAAGATGGAGGTCCTCACCCTTGGCTCCAACCCTTCAGCCTGGGACAGCTCCTGGTGGCCGACGGCACTGGGGGCAGCCCCGACACCCACCGACCACGCACGCAACCTGGGAATCATCCTCGACTCAACGCTCTCAATGACCAAGCAAGTCAACGCTGTCTCCTCCTCCTGCTTCAACACCCTCTACATGCTCCGCAAGATCTACAGATGGATCCCGACAGATACAAGAAAGACAGTCACCCATGCCCTTGTCAGCAGCATACTCGACTACGGAAACGCCCTCTACGCGGGAGTCCAGACCAAGCTCATCAAACGACTAACGCATCAAAACACCTCGGTACGACTGATCCTCGACGTACCACGCCACGGCCACATCAACCCCCACCTGAGAAACCTGCACTGGCTCCCCGTCAACAAGAGGACATCCTTCAAGCTCCTCAGCCACACACACAAGGCACTCCACAAGACCAGTTCAGGCTACCTCAACAGACGGCTCTCCTTCTACATCCCCAACCGCCAGCTACGCTCCGCTGACCTCTCACTCGCCACCGTCCCGCTCATCTGAAGAACAACCTCCGGTGGGAGATCCTTCTCCCACCTCACCGCCAAGACATGTAACACCCTCCCACTGAGCCTTCGACAGACCCAAGACCTGCTGACCTTCAGGAGGATACTCAAGACCTGGCTGTTCGATCAGTAGCACCCCCTCCGGCGCCTTGAGACCCTCGCGGGTATGTATGCACTTTTCAAATGATTGATTGATTGATTGAGGATGCCAGAATACAATTCAAATAATGGGCTTCACTTATATTAGAATGGCCAGGTGTTATTCTGGGCAGCTTTGCATCTAGTAGGCTGTGTATATTATAAATATAAAAGGGGGCGGGTGCTAGATGACGTTAACCCCAAGGACAGAAATAAAGTGCCGCACTCTGTCACAGACAGGGTGATGGTATGATGCTGCTTGCCTTGAGTTGCCTGATGGCCATCCAGCTTTAAGGGGGTCCCCAGGAAAAGAACACGGCACTTGCACCCCAGGCAAGCCGATGGGTCAGCTGCATGGTAGCGAGTTAAGTCCAGTGCTTAATTTGAGACAGTGGTTTCCAGTGCTCAGCACCAACACTTCATCATCAACACACACTGTGTTACTGACAGTTTGTCACAAGGTGGGACTGACTGGCTAATTTAGAGGTGATCTCAAAAACAGTTAATTATTAATTCAATGTACGTTAACAATGACTATTACCTGCTGCCCAAACCATTCTAATAGCTTTGGGGTCCTCAAATATTCCTAAATGTCACACTTGTAAGAGTGGGATGGTTAGTAGTTGTGTTGTTACTACCATTGGCAGCATGGCAGGTGTTTGTGTGGTGCAAGCTGAAGTGGCTTCCTGACAAAAGCCCCTGGCACTTATATATTCTTTTTTTTTTTTACAAATTAAGCACTGACAACTTAAGCCTACCCAATGGCAGGGTTAGGACTTTGAAGCAATAGTCTGCAACATTTAATACTGTGAACCATTAGTATTGCAGGCAAATGAAGCTTGCCAATGCCTGCTTGTGGGCCTTTTGCAAATGATTAATAAACAGAGGCATGTACTTCAATGCTGAAAATGCGCGCATGCTTTAATGTTTGAGATTGAAGGTGGCTTGAGTGTTCAACTTAAAAGGTAAATAGTCACTCCAGTGACTGCAAGGGTCTCAAAGGACCCCCCGTGGCCTTATCGCATGGTAACGGGCATGTGTGAATAACCAACAAGGAGCTTCCTTTGTTTTGCTTTCAGGCCTGGAGACAGAGCTGCGGTGAGAGCCATGTAAGAAGGTGTCAGATCCCTGTGAATAGCTCTGACATTCACCTTCTTCCCTCCCACCACCGCCCTCTAGTGTCTAGGGTGGGGGCACCTCTTCCTCCATCTTCCCCTTGGGGTTGGCGTCTTGCTTACTTGCAGAGTTATTTCCTGATAGCCGGAACTGTTTACCAGATCAAGATATGAGTGCTGGAGGCTGCCGAGCCCAGCTTGCCACCTGCCCCCCTTGGTGTGGGCGGAATTGCCACAGATAACATCTCCAACCCCCGGAGCTTGGAACCTTATCACAATTCCATGAGGATCCCAGCGCCGCCTCGCACATGAGCAGTGAATGGCAATAGGTGGCAGTGAAGCTTAAGTGGACAGAGGCTGGATCCTAATAAGACTGTAATTTGTGGAGTGTGTTCGGTGGTGGGCCTGTGTGGGCCATTCAAAGTCAAACAAGCATTGGCAATGCAATTGGACACTCATTTACACGAGACCTATTGCATTGCAAATGGCAATGCGTGCGGGTGAGGAGGCATGAGGGGGCAGCGAGAAGGCATCGGACTGTGGAGGGGGTACGGGAAGAAAGTAGTCTGTGCTGTAAAGGGGCCAGTACCCATGAAAGGATACAAATGACGGACATGGCTGTCATGGGGAGGTACTAACAAGCGTAAAACCAATGGGAAGGCAGCATTTTTAACCTAAGCCAATGAAAAAGATGGGCCGGAGAGTGGGCGGAGCTTCCATGAAACTTCCACGCTATAGTGTATACTGCATGCACGCAAAGCAATTCCAGCGCGCCAGCGCATTCGCGCTGCAACGCTAGGCGAGACCTAAAAATGCAGAAACATTTCTTTCCCATTGAATACCTGCATGCCACAATGTAGAGCCAGTGTGGCTATCACATACAACATTATTTCACGCGGTGATACCTCGTGCACAGTAACTTCATGTGAAAACACTGATTGTTGTAAAATTACCATGTATTCTACGCACGGCCGTAGCCACGAGGGGAGGGGGTATTTGAGGGCCAGGCCAGCCCATTTTAATCTTTGCCCCCCTCCCCCCAAATGACCTAAGCCTCTTGCTCAGCATTCATTAAAAGCCCTGTTTATTTAAAGGAAGTCCATTGACATTTAATTACATACAATATAATGAAAAACCCTATGCTGGAGTTCCAAAGGTGAATGAGCAATAAAAATGACTTTACATTTTGTTTTTTATTTGGTCACTTTTGCCTTGAGCTCAAAGACAGAGGTCAAATGACAGGCTAAGCCTGACAAATTGCCTCTTATTGTTTTAACATGGAGATATTTACCTTTCTTTCCCTGAGTACAAAGTGAGAGAATTTGGTAAAGTGAACTATGTGACAATCCCACTGGTGTACAGGAAGTGTGAAAATAAATGTGTAGGATGTCAATTGTTTTTAAATGCACAAAAAATTTGAATACCTCTAAATGACCTATACAAATATCTCCAAATATATCAGCAGTTCTGGAAGCACATTTTGTTTTGTAATTCTGAAGTGTGATGTAAATATACATTTTAATAGGATAAAAAACAAATTGTGGTGATGCACAAAGGATAAGTATTGTGCTGTAATGTATTGAAGCATTTGCAGAGTGCGTACTACCCCTATGTGGGGCACTGAATTGCTTATCTACATAGTAAGCAAGCTATGTCATATAGGTTGTGTGGTTGGAAGTTTGTAGTCTTTGTTTTGTGATCCAATGTGGGAAGTGTTTCTATGTCGTGCATGATGACCATTGAGATGTGGTTATCGTGTTATGGTATGCATCTAGTAGCAGTGTGCTGGAGGATGAGGAATGAGAGACACAGACATGCAGTTTATGGGTTTTCAGTAAGCTGGCAGCTTTGAACCACTCTGTGGGTCCAGTTATAGTATTTCTTATGATTATAGCCTGCCTAGCGGGTTACTGCACTGGTTTATCCAGTCAGAAATGTTGTATAATCGGGGGCCTGAGACGGCATGGTTAGCAGGGAGTAAGAAGTGTAGAGATGTGCTGGGATGGGTTTGTTACTATCATCCTGTATCTGAGTGTCATTGTGAGATGTAAAGAAATGGCCAGGGTGTAAAGTTATTTTGTACCTGCAATGATGGACTAGATTAAAGTCCTCCAATTGGTCTGCAGTGTGCAACATATTTCATGAGTTATTCCACGCCTGTTCATTTATTGATGGCTGGTTTGATAACTGTACAGTACTGGTGATGGAAACCCCTTGTAGCAGATCCATCTCTTGTGAATATAAGAGGTGTAAGTTACAGTTGGCTGCTAACCAGTGAGTGTTATGGGGTTAGCATTAGTGTAGGCCAGAAATGTTATATATGAAATACAAACCTATATAATGCCCTGACGCACCATACGTCAGCCCTTCATAGCTTATCTGCATATCAAAGTAGTTTGCTGAGTGTGTTGTTTCCAATCTGAGGATTGTGACCTGAAGATCAAGTTTTTAGGGTGTGGCTGTGTTTCCAGTTTTTGTTGTTGGGATGCAGAATGGTGTAGTTGTTTTAGAAATAGCCATCTTTTCAACTGTCTTCTTAAGGTATATGCTCCTGGATGCTTTGCATGCTGGCTGGTAGTGAGTTCCAGAGCTTAGTGATTTGTACTAACAAAGCAGTACCTCCTATGGATTTCTTAGGGTAAAGTGGTATCCGTAGTGCAAGCCTGGAGAGCCATGCCCTGTTTTCTTTGTATTGCTTGAATTTAACTTGTAGGTGTGGTGGTCCATTTCATTGGGAGGCTCTGTGGACAATGCGAAGTGCCTTGATCTTTGCTCTTCTATTAATAGGTAGCTAGTGGAGTAATTCCAAGACTGGAGTCATGTGTTCTCTTGGGTAAAGGCAGAGAAGAAGACTTGCAGCAACATTTTAGATGAGTTGTATTTTGTGTATGATAAATGCGGGTGTACCAAGGTAAAAGAAGTTGACATAGTTAAGCTTGGAGTTTATGAATGTGAGGATGGCTTGAGGTTTTTGTTGGTATCTAAGGTATGGGAACATTCGACGTAGTGTTTTCAAAGTTGTTAGACCTAGCATCCTTGTCGTGGTTCCCCTTTACTTTTTGCTTTCTGACCTCCTGTTTTGTTAACTTCATTTGTGTTGGCTTTAGGATTCTGGACATTTTACCGTTGCTAACGGCACTAATGTGTATATGCTCTGCACTCAACACATGGCAACATTGGCTAATCCACAATTGGCATATTTAATTTACTTATAAGTCCCTAGTAAAGTGCACTATATGTGGCCAGGGCCTGTAAATTGAAATGCTACTAGGAGGCTAACAGCACTGATTGTAACACCCGCTTCAGTAGCCCTTTAAACATGTTGCAGGCCTGCCACTGTAGAGCCTGTGTGTGCAGTTTTAAACTCCAAAACTGAAAGAGTGATCCTCGAGGTTGAGGGGCGTCCCCCACTTGCACTCAGAGCACTGTGTTCAAATGAACATTGTTTTTGTCAATAAAGTTTGTTTTACAATTCAATTTTTGGTGTTGTTCACTGATATCTACAATGGAACATTCATTATTCCTCCATTATGGTTATAAACTCCTTATTTAAATTTTATATTTGTGGGTGCAGCAGCCCAATGCATTTTGGGCAAAATCCCTTCTCCAGGGGTATATTCACTAATTAAATAGAGAAAACATAATATCAGCATAACAATATGATGGTTTTCACTGTATATACAAACAATCAACTATCTGATTGGAATGTGGTTTACAAGCCATTCGAACCAGGTTATTAGTGCCGTAACGGTGTGTTTGACTGGTGTGCTCATAATATGATTATCGTAGATTTGAAAAATGATGACTGTGATTTATTATAGAAGAATGGTAAATGGTCTGGATAAATAAAACAGTCTTGTTTAAATGTCCATGCTGTAGAGTGTAACTACATGAAAGTTGCAACAACACCGTGTTACTGAGAAGTAACGCATTTGTAAAATAGGAAGATAGATATCACCTTGATGTGACTAGAAACGTGCTTGAAAATCATGGCGACTTTAGCCGGGTTATAACCCAAGGTGAAACGAGGATCGAAGTCATGCGAATGATTATATTAAATAAATTCAATAGATGCTTACGTGACCAAGCACACGTGCAGTAAGAAGTTTTAAAAAAGATGATGCATGAATGTCTGTACAAAAATGACAAGAGTATGATAGGTAAAAACGGTGCTCGCAAAATGAAATGATGTTGCACAGTGAAAACCCGAGAGTGTGTGATCTTACCCCATATTACTTCGTAAACGGTGAACGATTTTGATCACTATATCACAGGTTGTTTTCAAACCAGGTAATTAGTGCCATAACGGTGTGTTTGACTGGTTGCTCTTAATATGATTATCGTAGATTTAAAAATAATGATCTAGATTATTATAGAAGCATGCTAGACGGTCTGGATAAATAAAACAGTCTTGCTTAAATGTCCATGCTGTAGAGTGTAACTACATGAAAGTTACAACAACACCGTGTTACAGAGAAATAACCATTGATAAAATAGGAAGATAGAAATCACCTTGATGTGACTCAAAACATGCTTGAAAATCATGCCGACTTTAGCCGGGTTATAACCCAAGGAGAAACGAGGATTGAAGTCATGCGATCGATTATATAAATAAATTCAATAGATGCTTACGTGACCAAGCACACATGCAGGACAAAGTTTTAATAAGATGAACCATGAAAGCTGTACAAAAATGACAACCGTATGATAGGTAAAAACAGTGCTCGCAAAATGAAATGATGGTGTTGAGTGAAAACCCCGGGAGAGTGTGATCTTACCCGAAATTACTTCGAAAACGGTGAACAATTTCATTTCATACAGTTCACTGCGTAGAAAGAAACATAAGGTTAACACAAGTGAACGATACCGATCACTATATCTCAGGTTGTTTTCTTGGTCAAGAAGCGGGATATCTTACCGGCGTGCATGCTGCTGTTGGTGTTCACATGGTGCGTTTCATCAGTGTAACCTAGATTGCCGGTTTTAGATTTAAAGGACAAACTGCGCCAGTAAGCCAATGAGATCAGTTCAGTGTCTGATCTTCATAGACATAAAAGATTTTGTTACTTGTTATCGAGATTAGTGTGAAGAAACGAAGGAGGATTCCTAAAAAGTTCCAAAATATCAAGTTACCATGATTTTGGTTTTTGTGATGTGTTTGAGCTTTGGTTTCCCGAAATTGAACAAAATTGTAGTGACGATAGTCTAACGTGACGGACATTTCTTCATTGGACTACAATAGACATAGAAAAGTTTGTAGTCTTATGCCCCGAGAGTACACTGAAACAAAAGATGTGCCTAAGGTAATAGCATGTGTGCAAACCCAAGTAATAAAAGTGACGAAAGTAGTACCCTGTGGGTTGGCGCATAAATTAATGTATCTCGCTGCTAGTGAGAAATGATCAATAATGTCACCCAAAGTTATGGGAGGTTTAACCAAATGAATACTACACTAGGCACATAAAGCAATCGGGTGAATTCAACCATATTTCCACAAAATCGGGTATTCACAATACCACAAATGACCATAACCTATGTTAATCTGGTCCTTACTGCCTCGTGGTAAAACAAGCGTGTTACAACAGTAAAGTTCAGGAACATGATCTGTACAGAAAACAATTAAATATGCGTTAAGCAAAACTTACAAAAAACAACTGAAATCTATTCTCTCATTAAGTACCTTTGGGTTCACAGAGTCTAGGAGATTAATCCAATATACTTCTCTTTGTAAAAGATATTTGGTGTTGTCACTGCCGTTAATTACAGGAATTTGTTCCAGGACACAAAAACGTAATTGACTGATGTTGTGTTGTTCATTGTTAAAATGCACGGCCACTAGAGACTAAGGGCCATATGTATCAAGATACCCATTTGCGATTCTCAAATAGCGATTTTTAAGAAATCGCTATTTGAGAATCGCAAATGGTTATGTATGTACAAAATCGCATTTTGCGATTCCTTAGAATTCCTTAATTGGGATTAGCAAATTGCGAATCGCAATTAAGGAATACTTTCCCATTCATTTCTAAGGGCCAGGAGACCCATAGGAATGAATGGGAAGTTATTCTCAATTTGCGATTCACAATTTGCTAATCGCAAATTGAGAATAATTTCAAGGGTGCAGGGGTGTCCAAAGGACACCCTGTTGCACCCCTGAAATATGCATGGGTGCACATGTGGCGCACATACAGCCCTAAGGGCATGTATGTGCGTCACATGGCACTTTGAAAAATGCAAAAATTTGCATTTTTCAAGGAATTCGCAACTCACCACCAACTAGAAGTTGGTGGTAACTTGAGATTCCTTAAGGGCATTTTGCTAATTTATTTTGCTACATACATTGCATTTAAGGAATCGCAAAATTTGCGATTCCTCAAATGCAATTGCAAAATAAGGAATCGCAAATTTTGCAATAAATTCCTTATTTTGCACCAGTTTTGCTTCATACATTCCATTTAGCAAATTCGCATTCGCAAAGGCTGAAATTCTGCTGGTAGTTCGTGTTCAGTGAAAAGTGAAAAGTGATAAGGTCTGTTATCCCTCGCGTTGAGAGGAGTTTATTCTGGATGATGATGACATACACAGACAGACGTAGAAAGAAAAGACAAACATATAATAATTAGGCAAGGATGTATAGGTTTGTCGTAGTTGGACGTACAGATACTGGTGCTCTACGCGGTGCACTTAAGCGGTAACACTTGACCATAAGTGCTGCCGTAAAGAAAGAGTGTAGTCAAAACGATAAACCAAGCTCTGATAAGTGGGAGTAACTGGCAAAGGAATTGAATAATATGCTGTTGCCCATCGTGGTTTGTATCGATACACACGAAACTGTGGGTGAAACACTATGAGTAAAGCATTTAGACATAGTGGTATTGGGCATCAAATATTTACAAAAAAGGAGTTACAAAAAGGTTGAAGTAAGTATCTCACATGTGATGTAGTCACTAACTACATCATGGGTCTCGGGAGGGGGGTGGTCGCAACAATGGCACACCCTATAGATTTGTAAAGAAAGACAAGAAGAGGGTAGTCAATTACATCAGCAGGACAGTAAAACCCCGTTACTTATCTCGTCATGCGATCATGGAGAACTCACACCTGCAATGCTGAACACCCGCTTGGTGCCTGCAAAACTCCCTCAGAAACCAGACCCCGATGGTAATGAAGCGGGGAAGCCTGCTTGTATTTAATGTGGGAGAGAAATAACCTCAGCTGTGAAAGGCGAGGCGTCACTATAGGCGTGGTCACGTAGACGCGGGTGGCATCACACGCTGTGAACCAATCAGATTTAGGAAGACTCCAAAGCCTGACGCTGTACCAAATCATATGCCCGGTACTGCCACAATGTTAGTTGTCAAGACGACAGTCAACAAAAAAGTTTGTGAGTCAGTACACGTAGAAGGTTTTTGCGGTGTAGCAAAAAAGTGATCTTTATCAAGTTAAGCAAAGGACAAAGGAGAGGCTGCTCACGTTTGTTTGATGTAAATGGCAAAGGGCAGCTCTACATAAATTGCAGTGCTGTAATGAATGAAGTTAATAAAGTTAGAGCTTGAATAGACGAGCCCCACAATAGAGTGAAGATGGCAAATTGCTGCATTCATGTAGGTTGATAGGAGAGGGGCAGGCTACACAGACAAATATTTTTCATATGGACCAAATGGCCCCAAAATCACAAAGGGGCAAAACATAGAGGTGTACGGTTGGAAATTACACCATACACATCACACAAATTATATTACTTGTAACAGTGGGCACCAAAACGCACATATCGCGCCAAAGGAGGGGGGTTTATTTAGAGTGGCAATTGTATCTTCTACAAAGCAAAGAAATGTGTACTTCTAACGCTAAAAAATAATCATCTTTTTGCTCAGATCCTATCTTAAATGTTTATTTTGTTCTAAGCTCTCTCAATTTCCTATACTCTTAAAGTTTTGCCTTTGTATGTATTTCTGTTCTTATAAACAAAAGGAAATAAAATGCATTGAAAGGCTAATAAAGAGATGGTAAACCTGTCAGCCTTACGATGGTCTTCTGTCAAACATTTTGCCTTACTCTGCCATGTTGTTCTAATCTTGTTTTGTTGGCCTTGGTACTTTGTGCACTTTGCCAATGCTAAACAGCAAGGTAAAAAGTGGCTTGTCCCCAAATGGCATATTTAATTGACTTAAGTCCCTAGTAAAGTGGTTATACATGTACTCATGATCATCATAGAAACTTTATTTCGCTCATAGCCCATAAAAGTGCAAGTACAGTAGATTACATACATGCAATTCAACGCCATAAAAAGGAATACACTTGAATCGTATTAATAAAGTCCAATTGCGGTGAGGTCTAAAATTGATGTGTAGAGTATGAATATACATGTGGCACCAAGGCAGCAAAAACCATTGTCTAGCCCCATTCAGACAGCTTGAAAGATAATAAAAAAAATATCAGATCAACGAAGACCATAGCAGCTAGATTGGTTAATAAAGTGTTTTATTGTTTCAGATAGAGGGATGTCAACATGGACAGTGTTCTCAAGTTTTCAACGAGTACCTTCTGAGTGTCCACATATGACCCAAAAACTTCGCAACAGAACAAATAATAGCCGAGCTAGTCTCAGATCTTAAGATATGAAGAGCTTCTGCGGAATGGTGAGTGCCAAGTTGCTTGCAAATTGGCCTCAGCCATTTTCTTCGTGGGCAGAAGTACTATGGGCAGGCACAAAAGATGTGGGCAATAGATTCTTTTACCATGGGACAGATAGGGCAAAACTGGGAAGTAGTGGATGCCTGTCGCCAAGAGCCAGCAAACGAGTTCAGAGGAAGGGAACCAAACCTAAACTGTATAAATAGCTTCCTATCCTGCTGTATAGTGATTGTTTCAAAATACTACTCAAATGAACCAGTTAATTTGAAGTTAATGAAGTTCATGAAGTCCTTAATTGGCTGGCTTATGCGCTTCGATAAGATGGCGGCGGGGTCCTGAGCTCCGTATCCACACAGGGTTCAGGAAGGAACTTTCAGCTGCTTGGAGACATTGATCTGCCCTTTCCTGGCGGAATGTGTTCATCGTTATATGGTAGCTCACTGCTCTGACGTCAGCTGAGTTTGTGGCTCGCCATTTAGAGGAGATTGCCGCAATGTCGTCTTTCTGAGGGGAGTGGCCGCCATCTTGTTTTATCTCATCGAAAGTGAGGACACCACCGGCGGTCAGACCTTTGTGGTAATACGAAAATACGTCTTTTTGATGCAAATGCCCCTCTCAGTTACCTTGGCTCCTCATTATCTGGGACCATCAGTCAGCCTATTTTGTTGTTAGTCATTTTGAGTCTTTCATTCCTGATTTCCACACGGAATCCAAACTTTGACATTACATGCTGCCTTTCCTTTCATGTTGACTGGATCTTCACACTACCAAATAATGCACTATTAGAGGTGTTTTAATAACATAAATGACATGGAGCACTAAATAAACCAAAGCCACAATTGTTTTTGGCTCAAGGTTTTTAGTAAAAGGAAAAAAGGAAAATGTGAGAGACCTTGAGAGACAGTGAATCTCATCAAAGAGAATGTTTACTTACTGGTACCAGCTCACTCATTCTATCAATTGTCCACTGTGAGCAAGCATAAGGGCACATCAACAGGAATACCCTCATGCATGTCTAGAGAATCTGCCAGCTACTTCAATGCACAAGGCAGCACACTCCATGTTACGATCCTATAACCGCCCGTGGTGCTGTTGAGTGCAGAAATTGTTATCCAGTTTGGGCCTTTTACCTACCTTTCTGCTCTCAACCATGCTCTCAGAGTCCCTATAATTGACACAATATATCTATTTTGCTGTAATTACTGAAATGGTCCTACCCCTTTTTTCTCATTAACCTGAAACCGAGGGGATGTGAATAAGTGTTCATATGTTGTGAGGTGTTACCTCAGTTGGCTTAAACTTCACACTGAGGATCTCGAGAATTGCAACAGAAGGAACAATCTTTGTCTGTATGGCTTACCTAACAATGTTGAGGGTCCGGATCTTCTTTCCTTTAAAGAAATTTCTGTCTGACCTTCTTAACCTTCAATCCTCTACTCCTTTTAACCCGTTCCGTGTTCCCGTTGGCAGTTGGCTGACAGGAGCACTACCTCGCGGGTGCTGCTGTCGGCCAATGGCTGACGGAGCCCCGCCCACTCAGTAGAACGCCCGCACCGCGGTGGCTAAGGCGTTAATATCCTGTGGGCACATTGTCTTGTCCGACTTCAACCTCAATCTAGCAGACCACGTTGTATCATAATGCTCTTTTTAGAATTCACTGACCTGTTGCATGTAGTAAAGGTTGCCAGAGAAAAACGTCATCTTGTATGGTCTGTTCATAATATCTTCATCTCACAGGATTTCTCCAATGTAACCAATGCCAGATGCAAGGAATTCCTAGCTCTTCGTCGTCAGTTAAGTTCCATCAACATCCGTTATGGCATATTACATAATTGTCTTTGAAAAACTACACATGAAGGTGTCTCTCGCTCATTTGATCCATCTAAACTAAAACAGTTTCTGCAATCCATCACAGGAGCACCTATGGACACAAAAACTTAATGTTCTTAAATTGTTGATACTTCTTGACTCCACATCTCCTGTTTTTTACTTCTTGTATTTTAAATATAGGTTATGCGGCCTTAATATCTTAATATATATTTTCTTACCCGTTTTAGTTCCCTCTTTATCCTTTGTTGTTCTTGTTTCTGTGTGTAATCATGCCCAATTCATATCTCCCTCTCTTCTTATCTCAGATCAGGCTTTATGTGCTTGATCTTTCCCTATTTCTCTTTATATTTCTATTCTATTTTCATTTGCTCTATCCCTGTACACTCTCTCTCAATCTCCTCTTTCTTTCCTACCTCCTGTCTCCTGTCCTTATATTCACATGAGTGCATATTTGTTTTACCTCCTTATGTGCTTATTAATTTCATCATGTTACCCTTCTTTTAATGATTGGTGTCTTTTTGTTCCCTTTGTTATCCCTGCAGTTCATCATCATTATGCCTGCACCCCTGTCCCTTAATCATCTTCACTGGTTTGGTTTCGGCCCCAAATTTATCTCGCTCATCAAACTACTGTATTCAGTACCCAGTGCATGTGTTTTTGTCAATGTTTTTATCCCCTTATTTTAATTTACATAGGGGTACTAGGCAAGGATGTCCACTTTTCCCCCTTTTTCATTTTATGCCTCAAACTTTTTCCTTGAACGCATTTGTTGTAATCCGTTGATAACTGGCATAAAACATAACTCTGATGAAATTAAGTTATCCACTTATGCTGACATTATTTTGATTTACCTTTCAAAACCCCTATCCTCATTGCCTTCTTTTCTACTGCAAATTGACTCATATTCTGAAGTATACAGCTATAAATTGACTTTTTTTTAAAATGGAGATTTTACCCTTAAATTCCTTATGCTATCAATTCATGTTTGCTGATACCAACTTTAAATGGTAAATACTTAGGAATCTGGTTCTCCTCCACTATCTCTCAAACTCTCTCCCACAATTTTAATACTTTAATAATCAAGATTCAAAACTTATTTTCTTCCTAGTCCTCCCTCTATTTATCCTGGTGGGGTAGACTGGATACCATCAAAATGATGATTGTAGCACTCATTCTATTCTTACTCCCTATGCTACTCTTTAAAATCCCCAATTACTATTTTAATCAAATCAATTCCCTTTGAACTAAATTTCTCTGGAGCCACAAACCTGCTGGTATTACTCTATCTAAATTAATAACACCAGAAAACGAAGGGGTGTACGATTTCCTCATTTTAAATTATATCACACTGCTTTTTTAATTAGACAGATTTACACATTGAACAGACAATACCCTGATGAATCGATTCCTAGTTGGATTAATTTTGAATGCTCTTTATTACACAAATTCTCTTTCTATGATACTTGTTTTAAGTCCAGTTACACTTTTATTTCCAAACACCCAATTTTATAATATTCCCAACACCTGATACACTCACTTTTCACAGGTGACTCTAATTTCACTAAGTTTTTCTTCCCTCCTCTATTTGGTATAATAAATGTATTAAGTTTTGTCATAAATCTTTTAACTTCAAAAATTGGAAGAAGAATATTATAGATATCCACCAACTTATCTCGCCTAATTCAGTTATACCTTTTAATACACTGCAAGCCGCAATGATGTACCCTCTAATTGCTTAGCCCAATAATCCCAATCATCACAGGAACTTCAATCATTTCTAATAAACAGTTTCCTCCCAATGTTTCTCTATTTATTCCCTTGACGCCTTTATATAATATTCCTTCTGTTTCTAACCAGAAAGATTCTCTTAGATATAAACTTTTATCTACCCCTAATTCTGAAAGGCTAAAATCATTAGTTGAATTAGCCTGAGAACTAGATCTCTTGATGTCCCTTTCAATTAAAAAATGGGACAAACTATGGGACACAGTTTTTACTACTTCTAGAGCTGCTAATATTACTCAATCATTATTTTTCTTATATAATAGGGCAGTTCGGACACCCATATTTATACACAAAATCAGCCCATGTTCATCTCCTCTTTGTTGGTCATGTCTTCCTCTACTGGCACATTACTTCATTTGTTATACAATTGCCCTAAAGCTCTCAAGTATTGGAAATCCATATGGACTAAGTGTTCTAAGATATTTCTTTTTTGTTTACTGTTTTTCTGGGATCCATGTCTGCTGATGTTCATGACAACCTGTTGAAGTTAAAATTATTTGACCTCTTTATTGCTCTTGCATTTAAAGTTATTCTTATTTTCTGGAAAGATAATTCTAAAATATGTATGCTAACATGGTGGAATTTTATTTGTAATGAACATAGAATTTCTACTGTCTCATCTTCATCACTGTCTCAAAAAAACCAATCTGATTTACTCTAGTTACCTTTTACTACTTTCCTATCTGCACACTCTACACTAATAATTATTTGACTATCTCCTTTCCTTCTCTCTCATCCCTTCTATTTCTTTCTCTCCTCTTCTCTTTTTCCTCTCTTATACGTCTTTCTTTCATTCCTGTATTTTTTAAATTAAATAAATATTTATTAAAAATAAGGTACCCTAATCTTTTCTCTTTTAATCCTTTACATAAGGTTTTAGCTTATCCGTTGTATTTTTTAACATGTTATTTATATTCCTTGTGCAATATGCACTCTTGGTACTTTTTATTTTACTCAATAAAAATTATTAAAATTAAAGAAATTAAGCCTATAGTTAGACGACCCCATGAAAAACTGGCGAGAGACCCCTGTTTAACCCAGTCCCAGTAATGCTTCTTAATTGCACTTCAGGCCTGTAAAGTAAATACTACTAGCGGGCCTACAGCAAATGTTGTGTCACCCACTTATGTCTCAGGACTGCCATTTCAACCTAAGGGGCCGATTATGATCTCGGTTTTCCCGCATCCTCCGGGCCGGCGGAAGCCACCGCCGGCCCGGAGGATGCGGGAAAACCGCTGCGGAGCCTCCAAAGACCCACCGCCAAATTAGGATGGCTGGTGGGTCTTGAATTCTGTCTGCAGCTTTTCCGCCGCGGTCGCCTTCTGACCGCGGCGGAAAAGCACTAACATGGCTGGCGGTGCCTATCAGACACCACCAGCCATATTAGGATGGAGGGAATCACATGCTTTTCCGCGGCGGCTTTTCCGCCGTGGAAAAGCATACAGACATTCACTTCGGGGGCCCGTTGTGGGCCCCCTGGGTGAAAGGGGGGTGGGGGGTGCACATGGGGGGTACCTATGGTACCCCCCTGCCTATGCGTGCACGAAGCGGCAGGCACCGCGCGGTGCCTGCAGCTTTGTGCATGCAAATGCACTGCTTTCATTTTTTACATTGTGGCGGGTGCTGCTTTAAGCAGCACCCGTCGCAATGTAAAAAATACAGGATGTGACCGCCGGGGTGGCGGTCACATCCTAATTGCCATGGAGGGACCGCCGCTGCCCATGCGGACGGTCCCTCTTAGTCCGCCATCATAATAGGGCCCTAAGTGTGCAGTTTTAGACTGCCATTCCGACTTGGAAAGATAAACCTTTTGCCAGGCCCAACCCTTTCTTATTAATACATATAAGTCACTCCTGGGGTAAGCCCTGGACAGCCCAAAGGGCAGGTTACAGTGTATTTAAAAAAGTAGGGTACGTACTTTTAACCTTTACATGTGCTGATAGTGAAAAATTCCTAAATTAGCTTTTTACTATTGAAAAGCCTTCCTGTCCCGTAACATTGGAGTTGTCTTATTACATTTATTTAAGCTGTAGCTTTCAAATGGGAACAGACAAACAGTTTATGTTTGATGTCTTTGGAATTGTAATGAAATGTCCTCTTGTATGGTGAAGTTGGATTTTTGTGTATAATTTTGAAAATGCCACTTTAAGAAAGTTGACATTTTCCTACTGTAGCCATTTAGTGCCTGTAGCCTGTCTCAGGGTCCCACGACTGGGTATAGTTGGCAGTTGGTCTTTGTGTATTTCTCCAATGCAGCAATATACAATAAAGAGCTTAGGTATCCCTTGATACGCCATCACAGCCAGGATGGAAAGGAGGAGTTAGACTCAGCTCCACTTACACCTGAATAGGCTGTGTCCTGCACTCACAGAAAATATTACTTATCCCATGTAGTTAGTCTGGAGCCAGGGAAAGCAGGAAATCTGTGTGCTTCAAAGGGAAGCTGAAGCTTCTCCCATTTCAAAGGAGTGCCCAGGTATAACTATTGGGCCTCAGACACCAACTTTTCAGTAAACTTCTGGACCTGTGAAAGACTGCCTTGAAAAAAAGACTGCTGTGCTGTTGAAAGGACTGCTGTCTTGAAAGCCTGCTGTCAGCTATGCAGACCTTCTGCCTGCTGACCTCCTGCCTGGGTGAGAGGGACTGGACCTGTGATCTGACACCAGGACCACCAGAGTGACTCGAAGTGCTAGTGTCCTGTAACCACACTCTGCAACTGTTAGTCTTACTCTGCCAATAGGTGCCACCCCTGTCTTGGACCCTTGGCAGTGAACCTGGAGTTGCTCTTTCAGCCCATTTGTTGACCCAGCTTAACCAACACATCCTTCCTGCTTCAAGGCTCAACATTGAGTAGAACCGACACATCGCCTCTGCTGCATGAACTTTCCTGGTGCCAGGACTTCATATCGTAGTCTTACAGTACCTTGGAACCGAGGCCTCACCTTTGCTGTGTGATGCATCCTCGATGCGGGACATCGCCGACAGGATTCTCGATAATGAGACAGGACCTCGCTGCTCTCCAGAATGGACGCATTTCCTCAGTTGTGGAACAGATCATTGATGTGAGACCTTGCAATGCTCCACAGCCAGGATTTAAGGTGCTGTTGTTTAGCAGGCATAACTGGGTCCTTGTAGCCGTCCGAAACAATATCTTCACTTAAATCTTTAAAATAGCATATCTCTGGAGCTACTGATTGGATTTTTTGTAATTTTTGTCTTATGTTATTAATAAAATCTATTTTCCTTTTTTTATTTGATGTGGGATGCTTTTCGTGGTGTGTTCTCACTTTGTTACAGTTTTAAGTCTTGCACAAATACTTCACACAGTGCCTCTGAGCTCAGCCTGACTGCTCGGTGCCAGGCTACCCGATAGTTGAGCACAAGTTAATTTAGGGTTAGTTTGTGACTTCACCCTTACCAGGACTGTGGTTCCTGCTTGCGAAGCGTTTCACCTTTCTCCCGCACTCCACCTTCAACCAATAACTTAGTTTCTTACAAGAGACATTCTCTATGCTACTGCTTGTACACATAGGCTGTTGAAGCTGGTGCATTGAACTGACAGGACTGTGGTGTAATGCAGATGCATCCTGAGAAGATGCGTTTTTAAGGGCGTGTACTTTACAAAATTTAATCTCCTTAACAGATTGAGTGAGGCTTCCAGTTTCCACTTGGTAACGACAATGGGACACCTGATACCAGGGCAGGGTGTGGCAAATAGGTTTCTGTGGGAGCTCCCAAGCACTGTAACTTAATATTAAATGTGGCTGTGTGCAGTCGTCCGGAAAAATGAGAAAAGAAACCAAACGTTGTTATTAGTCTCAACAACGTACACCAAATTAAACAGAGTAAACACTGAGGAGTTTGTAATTCTGCCGATGTCAGCATCATTAAAACAAGGAAATGCAGCACTACCATACATATTTTTTTTAAACTGTTATATTATTCAAATCGACCTGCGTTTCAAATACCAATTCATCCACACACCACCCGGTTTAAGGTGTATAGGAGAAAGAAGAAACGACTGGAATGTATCGTATTTGAAGTGAATGAAGGTTTTATTAGTCCAGTTTAAGCTGTAGCAATTTTATCTGAGTGAACCGGCAACATTATTAGCTAAAGTGCAGCTGTATCAAAATGTGACAACCAGGCTACTTACATGGCTATCCGGCCAAGACCGTGTTAGCCCCATTATTCAGGTGCTTAATGGCTCCCTTGGAGCTGTAGCCATTGCCACAGGGTCATGTCCAACCTGATTGTTGTGTCTCAATTGATATACTACTAGCCATTCTTTTTTTGTAAGAGTTGCTACATCTTAGAACGGTTACAATGTGTTGCTGCTGCAAAAATATGGGGGCATATTAGCAAGGCGAGCGATATGAAATTATCGCCCCTTTTGCGGCAGTTTTCGGCCGAGAAGCGGCGATAATTTCATCGCCCTATTAGCAAGCTGTCGCTAGCAGCTGTTAGCAACAGTTTGTAGGAGATAGTGAGCAGTTTGGGGCCCGCTTTGCATGTCAGAAATATTTATCGCTAATGACATGCAAAGTGGGCGTACCCAACCTTTTAGCGACTGAAAGCAGCCGCTAACATCACTATCGCCTTTTAGCAACACAGGCGTAGCGATTGAATAATTTGCGCTAAGCGCGAATATCGCTGAAAACTAACGCCTGCTCAGACCACTTCTTAGCCTGTATATCCAATGGGAGGTGGATATTCAGGTTAAGACCCTATTGGCGTTAATGCCTGAATATCGCTCAGTGATATTCACGCATTAAGCCTCTATCGCCGGATAGTTTATTGCATTTGAGATAAACGTTGCTAATAGCACGTTATCTCTGCGATAAAATCCGGCGATGCATGGCGATAGAAAAAATTTCGCTAAGCTTATTTAGCGCTAAATATCGCTAGTTGTTGATAATATGCCCCATGGTTTGCTCCCACTAATTCTGGTTGCTAAATCATGCTTGGTGAGTTTTCCGAGACTTTTAAAAGCGTAACTTTTTAAAATATATTTCTTCTCGGTAAAGTGTTCAGGAATGCATCTTTATGCTGTCTTTTTAGCTATTGTCTTTTCTCAGTGCCAAAAAGCTATGCGGTTCACTATCGACTAGGAACTTTGGAAACAGAATCAGATATACAGTATCTCCTGTATATCTATACTAGCAGCCCGTCCCGACGTTGTCCGGGAGCAATTAGGCTTCAGAGCCCCCGCCTGCACGTAGAAAAAGGGATCAGTTATGCTCTGGGTGTGTTTAATTCTTTTCTTTCAGACCATGTATTGGGTTTGCATAAGAGCCCACTTTTCCACCTCCTGGTCACCTTTTTAGATGCTAGGGCAGCATTCTTTCGACTTCTGTAGACACATCTGCATCATATCCACTCTTGTTAGTTTGCTCACTGACTTTCTGACTGTGCTGAAGGATGATCGTACTGCAAAAGCCGCTATTTGGTTCTCTCTACGCATACCAGCCCTCTCAAGCCTTCTGCCATATTCCTTGTGCTCCAGCTGGCTGTATACATCATACCTGTTCCCTTCCCACGCGGCATCTATTACACCTTGTCACAGCACCCCTTCCCACGCGGCATCTACTACACCTTGTCACCTGTTCCCTTCCCAAGCGGCATCTACTACACCTTGTCACAGCACCACTTCCCACGCGGCATCTACTACACCTTGTCACCTGTTCCCTTCCCACGCGGCATCTACTACACCTTGTCACAGCACCCCTTCCTGTGCGCTCGGTCTTTGTACCTCAATACCTGCTCCCTGGCCGCCTCAGCATCACTCCGCCCCCTTCCTAGCGCTGTTGCCTTGTGACTATCACACAAGTGAGTGACCCCTTTCCTGACCCTCTCTGCTACTCGCCACACGTCTCTCGTTTATCGGGTCCCCCTTTCTTCGCCTCTCGGTTGCTCCAATCACGTCTCACCAGCCCTCCAGTCTCCGCTCTTTGCAATCATTGCTTGTACGTCAGCGTCGGTTGCTCCAATCACGTCTCACCAGTCCTCCAGTCTCCGCTCTTTGCAATCAATGCTCGGACGTCAGCGTACGCCGCTCCTCCTCTCGCTCCTGATGTCATGACGCACCTCACGGCCGGCGCTACTTTCAAGCGACTACTTTTTTTATGGTAAATTTTTTTAATTACGTTTATTTTTTATTTTTATATAGCCTATGTCCATCTCCTGGACCTCCCCTTTCCAACGCTGTATTGGGTGTTGCGATTGGTGGTGTACTTTTTGAGTTTACCTGGATCAAAGGACACAGTTCTCTCTTTATAATAGTAGTATAGATAGTAGAGCTGAAATGCGCACAATTGGACTCCTTTCTAAAGGGGGGGGGGGATTTTTTAATGTAAAACCACCTGGATACACCCTTTCTCTGTTATTTGAGTCAGTGCTTATAATCAGAAAAAGGATGGCTATTGATAAAGTAGAGATCAGGGTATTGCTGTATGCTAATGACATTGTCATAATTAGATGAGACTTTATCGTGTTTATCATGTCTGATGAATGCCATTGATAAGTTTGGTCTACTTTCATGATATAAAGTTAATTGGGGAAATTCTACTTCTTTTCCATTATCACGAAACACGTTTAGAGACCATGTGGAAAGATATCAATTCTCGTGGAAGGGAGATAACATTAAATACTTGTGTATTTTGATCCAAATGGCTACAACAAAATTGGTTCAACTAAATGTAGCCACACTGATTAAACAAACAAGAAGCGATTTCGAAAGATGAAAAGAGTTGATCCTAGGACTGTGAGCAAGAAAAAATTAAAATATCAGCCCAGGTTCCTATGTATTTTGAGTAAATTGGTAGTTAAATACCCACTCTCCAGGTTCCAACAAACGGATCAAGGTAACAAAGTGAAACTCTCAATGAAGAAGCTCCACGTTTAGAAAAAAAAATCACCACGCTTTATACTGCAGCATTCAAGTCCTCCACTAATATACTGTCATCAGTAAAACAGCTCATTTGGCATGTTAGGGGACAGAGTATTTGCCAAATGCGCACGCCGAAATAGATGTGAGAATGATCATGACCATAACCATCCCAAATTGCCAAGAGGAAACAAAAGGGAAACAAGATTAGAAAGAAAAGGCAGATGGGAACAAAATGGAAAGGACTACACCAGACAGAAAAAGAAAGAGAAAAGAGACAGAAAAGAAACACAGAGGTGACAGGAGTATATATAAAGTAGACTTAAAGACTAATGCCGGGGCTTCTGGGGAGAAAGAAAGGGAAGACAGGTCTGCATGTCTAGGGGAACGCTGTGTCACGTGAAGAGTGAAGGAAGAAGGGGAGATGATCCAGAGGCAGGCAAAAGGAACCTCCAGAAAGAGTGAAGCCCAATGTAAATGGGAGCACTGAGCCAGTGATCAGAGGGAGAAGGTTTTGCAGACTCGACATATGAAGAGGTGTGGAATCGCAGATTCTGCCCCATGAGATGACTAAGAACCTAACAACTAGCTCAAGTGCTGGTGGCGGCCTTTGTCCAGTGAGGTCCATTATCCTACCATAGTCCAGGGAGGGGCTGTGTCTCCCCAGGTGAGTAGGGTGCCTTGGGGAAAGGCAAGGAGATGGAGTACTGGAGGTAGCAGTAAATGGTAGTGTTCTCTGCTAGAGATCCAATGAATACATTTTTGCCTTTGCCTGGTTTTTTTGACTGTTTTGTTTATTCAGTAATATTGTATTCTTTTTCTAGTTGCCAACCTAGTGTAGGTCAAAGAAGTAGAGCACCAAACAAAACTCCCCATAGAGAAACGTGTCTATAGAAAAGGGACATATTTGAGTAAATAGAAAAATACAGGTACCCGAGTCAGGATATGCTACTGAAGAGAGTGAAGGGAGAAGAGACGGTAGAGAGCTACCTGTTCGAGGGAAGGAAATTAAGACTTTGCAACACGGTTGTCTCTTTTGAAACTCTTGTTTCTTTAATAATGTTTTTCTCTACCTTAACACTTACCAGTTAGAATATTAGCTGGAAACAAGTGAATTCTATGAACTAATGACTGAGAACTTGCAAAAACACCAGACGCTGCCGGTTCAGGTAAAAGCAATGGAGACAGGACGGGGGTGGAATTCGACAGACGATGGAATAGGTCAAATTAGTCAGCGATGTGGCGAGCACGAGGTAAGTGGTTTTATCTATTTTTTTATATTCAATTCTACCTAGACCGTCATCCGTCGAATTACCCCCGCCCTGCCCTACCCACCACTGCTCTTGCCTGAACCAACTGCACCTAAAAAACACATCCTAAACATGAAGGCTTCACTTTCACCGTCCATGCCACTTTTCAAAAGAGAGGCCATGTAATGACAAACTGGACCTCATGGAACGGGGAACTATTGCATAGTTTCAATTTTTTTTTAATGTTGTAACACCACATAGAATTAATCAATTTATGAGGTTTTATTGCATACATTTACCACCTGCTGTGTGCAAGTGATGAGAGTATGTGCCGGCCTCTGGGTAGGGTGGGAGGCATGTGAAGGAGTGGGGAGAAGAGGAGAGAATGCCAAACAATTTTCCTAGTAGGGGTAATCCAAAGCTTTTTGGGATTTCTCTGGCCGGATTTCCCAGCCGAAAAAATCAGGTCATGTTATCCCACACCCTGTAAAACTGGTTCTGGAAAAAAAGAACAACCTTTCACTCTACCTAACCTTTAATAAGGGCAAAAGTGGGTCATGGAAATGTGAGTGACCCTCTAAATGCAATTGGGTGTCTTGTGAGGAGACTGGCTAGGAAATATGTCTATTTGCTTCAGTATGAGGGAACCAGTTTATAAAGTATTACCAGGCCGTCCCGACGTTGTCCGGGAGCAATTAGGCTTCAGAGCCCCCGCCTGCGCGTAGAAAAAGGGATCAGTTAGGCTCTGGGTGTGTTTAAACCTTTTCTTTCAGACCATGTATAGGGTTTGCATAAGAGCCCACTTTTCCACCTCCTGGTCACCTTTTTAGATGCTAGGGCAGCATTCTTTCGACTTCTGTAGACACATCTGCATCATATCCACTCTTGTTAGTTTGCTCACTGACTTTCTGACTGTGCTGAAGGATGATCGTACTGCAAAAGCCGCTATTTGGTTCTCTCTACGCATACCAGCCCTCTCAAGCCTTCTGCCATATTCCTTGTGCTCCAGCTGGCTGTATACATCATACCTGTTCCCTTCCCACGCGGCATCTATTACACCTTGTCACAGCACCCCTTCCCACGCGGCATCTACTACACCTTGTCACCTGTTCCCTTCCCACGCGGCATCTACTACACCTTGTCACAGCACCCCTTCCCACGCGGCATCTACTACACCTTGTCACCTGTTCCCTTCCCACGCGGCATCTACTACACCTTGTCACAGCACCCCTTCCTGTGCGCTCGGTCTTTGTACCTCAATACCTGCTCCCTGGCCGCCTCAGCATCACTCCGCCCCCTTCCTAGCGCTGTTGCCTTGTGACTATCACACAAGTGAGTGACCCCTTTCCTGACCCTCTCTGCTACTCGCCACACGTCTCTCGTTTATCGGGTCCCCCTTTCTTCACCTCTCGGTTGCTCCAATCACGTCTCACCAGTCCTCCAGTCTCCGCTCTTTGCAATCAATGCTCGGACGTCAGCGTCGGTTGCTCCAATCACGTCTCACCAGTCCTCCAGTCTCCGCTCTTTGCAATCAATGCTCGGACGTCAGCGTACGCCGCTCCTCCCCTCGCTCCTGATGTCATGACGCACCTCACGGCCGGCGCTACTTTCAAGAGACTACTTTTTTATGGTAAATCTTTTTTAATTACGTTTATTTTTTATTTTTATATAGCCTATGTCCATCTCCTGAACCTCCCCTTTCCAACGCTGTATTGGGTGTTGCGATTGGTGGTGTACTTTTTGAGTTTACCTGGCTCAAAGGACACAGTTCTCTCTTTATAATAGTAGTATAGATTATGACCGAATTTTACCATGGAAGAATTCACAAACAGCCAGCATCTACAGTATTTGACTAAATTGGAGTGAAAGGGAAATTGTCCCTTTTCAGAAAATAGAGACCTTGCCTTGTGCAAAAAATGATAAGGGAAACTGAATAACTGAACATTGTTTCTATGAAATAGCTGTGAGGATTGAAAGATTTAGTCAAATTTCCTGAAAGGAATATTGTTGATAATCGCAGTTGCTCCCCTGTCACAAACATGGTACTGCATACTAATAGGTTAGGAAAAATGGGGGAAAGTAAAAGACACCAGAGATACTGTACCAGAATGGCACCAATAGTAGCCTAGCTAACCATCTCAAGACGACTGCTCAGATATCTTCGAGATAGAGAGACAAAGCAACAGTATAAACCAATAAACACTGAATACATCACATCAATGGCATTTTTCAGCTTACCTCTCGCTCAGTGAGGACATACTGTGACCATACCTAATGCTTAGATCTGCTCCCCCAATCTCGAGTGTGGACTGGAGCAAAGCACCAAGGCACATAAAGAGTTTTAGAGCATAGAAATGCCCAAGTTCAAGTTGTGGCATTTCTACGCGACTCAGGAAAGAATATATGATGATACAACGAATTCCGTTGCAACGCATGCCTTTACCACGCATGCGTTACAACGGAATTCATTTACCACGCATAAACATTTCCTCGACTATTAGCGTGGTGACGTCATACGTCGTTAAGAGAAAACGGCATTTTTTTCCCGATTTCTCTTAAACGACTATGATGCCGACGTGACTTATGGTGAGTTGTTTTATTTGGGGGGGAGACCCCCCCAACCCCCCCCCCTTTTTTTTGTACCTTTACCACATATGCCTTTACTACAAATATCGTAGTAAAGGCATGCGTGGTAAAGGCATTAGTGGTAACCACGCATGCGTTGTACTGCATTCGTGGTTAAAGATTACGTGGAAACGGCTTCGTTGTAAAGGCCGTTTCCCCTCAGGAAAAAGCCACCTTGACCACTGGCAAGGGTTTGTCACTGGAGGGAGACAGTCCAGTGATTCAGCAGGATGGATGCAGAGGTTAGCAGAGAGGCTAATACCACAGATGTGATGCTGTGGTGGAGAGCACCAGCATACTTCAGGATACGGAACGCACAGAGGTAAGGGGGTAAAAGAACATAGAAGGCACAAAACTGGAGGATATAAACCAAAGGGTTCACATGAGAAGCAGGGCGGGGAACTCAGAAGGGTAAAAATAACAAACACTGAGGTATGGCAAATGCTATTGGATGAACTGATGGAAGTGAAGTGAGCGCTGACAACTGGACGATATTGCCTAACTTCCATGTACTCGTCCTCAGTCCTCCCTGTCCTGACCTCTTCTGAACTTGTAGGGTTTAAACCCCTGCATGCCTGGGAAAAATGATTGTGTTTGTGCAGTCTTTTCTGATATTCCTGACAGCAGGTGGCACTGATGCCAGGAATAAATGTTTGTATACACGGTTGAGACTAGGGAAGCCAGATCAAGGCACCAGGTATTGATGCTACACCAAGAGTAATTGTTGTACAAACATTCTTGTGTGTTTTTCTTCAGTTAAAATGCTTCCATCGCCACTGCATAGCGGCGTGTTTTTCTTCAGTTAAAATGCTTCCATCGCCACTGCATAGCGGCAGGATAGTGGCTCAAAATGGAAGAGACATTTAACCTTAGATTCCCCCAACTCATCCTTATGAAACAGTCCCAGAGTCTCTTATTGAGCACAGCAAGTGAGTAAATTGCTTCCAAAAGGACCACGCGGGACAAGATGATACTATCCTTTATATAATGGTGTGAACTATGCACTCTATACCACACCTCTCTGCAGGTGTTGCCTACAAAGCTACAGTTTTAGAGACCGTTCTGAAGGAAAGCTCACAACATAACCAAAACCTCCGGGGAGGGAGTCTGGCTTACCAAGCATCTTTCTATGACTAATGTGTTTATATACCAACTGAAAACATTTGTGTCCCCGAGGAACAGGAGGAATGATGGAATTGTTGCCCTATTGAGAATCATTTGCCATCAATAAAATACACGTGGCGTGGAAGCCCTTCTCTTCCTAACCTTTTCTGTTTTGGTTCAGCTGTATCACCTTGGTACCCAGAGGTTCTTAATTTTTCAGATTTCCGTTCTTCAGACCGTCCCTCGACAGCAATTGCCATTTGAATTTCCCCATTTCTGCCAATATTTCACTCGCTTATCAGCAGCTCTTATTGTTTGCCTATTTTATTCTTGTTCATCGTGTCCTGGGCATCCTGCTCTGCACATCACCCATCCAAGTGATGTTGCTATATACAGCAACCAATATAAAGAATGAGCCGTTTCCATAAGTCATTAAATGACAACCATAGGACGCAAGTAATTGTTCTCACAAATGTAATTATTAATCAAATATAAGGTATATACATTTTTCGACATGCAATTATTTTATCTCAGCTGCTCACTATTATTAAATACACGATTTTTATTTCATACCCATAAAAATATTGTAGTGTCTTCATGTGTCTTTTTTTTTCTTTTTTTGCATAAACGGACATATTTACGTTCAAAAATAGCTAACTATTTCCTGAAAATACAGATTAAAAAAAAAATTTAATTTCTTCCCATAAAAAAGCCGGCACTTTTTCAAATTTACTCACTATGCCTTTTTTAAAACAATTTTAGTCAGTACCTTTTTTTTGGTCCTCGAATGACACTTGCTAAGTGGTGGGGGGAGGCACCAGATGGAGCCAGTGTGACCGATGTATGAAGTCAATATAAGAGTCACGGGTACCACCTTTCATGATCGATTTTCACCCTCTACAATGCTTAATGTCTGCAAAATTCTGAATCGTTCGTGGTAAGTGTTCCAAGAAAGCCATAAGGTAGCAATTTTACAATAGTAGTAAGCACTATCCAATCTTTTGGTACGCATACAACAACAAAATCTAACGGCCAAAAAGGAACCTTAACCAAATGAGTCTAATGGGAAGCGTTTTGACTATAGACCATTATAGGAGTTGATGTTCAGTGGTTAATGAAAGGTCACAGGATGGTGTCAATGCCATTGTTCAAATAGTTCTCTGATTACAAAATCCTGGAGGTTATGCAGGTTGGATGAGAGGCAATATGAACAGATAGCAAGTTAATTGATTTAACACAGAAGAACGGGGTCATCAGCCGAAAGTCGTGTAGTTTGTGGTTTTAATTAATTAGCAACAGCCAACGGGTTTCGCCCAAACAGGGGCTTCTTCAGGGCGATAACGATATCGTGCAGATTATATCACCAATTGCGCATAAATGAAACTGCTGTTATTGAGCCTTTAAAACTCGTAAGTGTGGTCCAGTCCTTGGGATGGTCAGTGCTCTGTGGCAATGTGTATTTCTATCCATACTGGCTGTGTGGATTGTGCCGGGCCGTGTCCGGGATGTGTCCTGACATCTGCAAGTAAGACAGAGGGTTATGCAGGTTGTGCTGTCAATTCCACAGATATGTTCTGAAGTGGCACAACAAGCTTTAAATATCTGAGTATAAAAATATTTTCTCAGACTTTGAGTCAATTGAATTTTGGGAAACTGAAGCCATACTATTTTAGAACAAACATTAAGCCCAAAACACTATATTGTAACTCAACATGAATTAAGTTCATGATAACTCCAAAAAAGATCATAAGAACATCAAGGATTCATTCGAGTAGGTAAAGAGGAAACGTTTAAAATCAAGCATTAAAGTACCCAGCAAAAATAAAAATAGTAGAACTATTCAGAATGTCAGACCCTAGCACCGATCTAGTCTGACCAGTCTGAAATCAACAATTCAAGCCAAGCTAAACAAAGAAGGTGCACAACCTGTAAGCAAAATCATTATCTTCCAAAGCTGGTATACAATGTGACAATGTGAGTGTGACTGATAGAAAGCTCAGCAAGAGTGAAATGAGTATGTTGGAGGAAACAGTAGGAGTGCCAATATGAAGCTACACACTAGAGTTGCTGTCTGTTGGAAATTGGATTATTGGTTGAGGTGGGGTGAACCCCTACTCTAGAGACAACCACCATCTCTGTTAGGGTGAATCCCAAGCAAACCCCAAATTAACCTGTGCTGGTAACTTGGCACAAAAACAGTCAAACTTAACTTAGTGGCAATGTGTAAAGTATTTATGCAGCACTTGTAACAGTAATGAAGTGAAAACACAACACAAATAAAATCCCACACCAATTTAGAAAAAAATGAAATAAATTATCTGATACCAAAATTACGAATATCTAATCAGTAGAACCTGTGATGTTGAATTTTAGAGTTTCAAGTGAAATTTGCCTAGGAGCACAAAGCGCCAACTATTGTTATCTGATTGTGCCTGACCTGAACTAAGGCAACAGTTGAGGTCGGCCGCGATGGAGCTCAGGCCACATACAGGGACCCAGTTTTGCTCGCTGAGCAAGAGTTCCTTAAATCCTCGTTGCAGAGTGCTGCATGATCCCGCATCGAGGATGTGAGGCAAAGCAGAGGCGATGTGAGGTCCTGGTTTGGAGAGACATCACATATAAGTGATTCCAGTAAGCTTTGAGGCTGTGATGCAACGTCCTGTGTCATCATTGAGGAAAACATCCATGAGGGGCTTGTGATGCAAAGTCCTGCATCAAAAATGCGTGGCGCACTGCTGGGTTCCAAAGAAGTTGCGAGACTTGTGATACGGAGTCCTGTGTTATCATCAAGGATGCTGTTGATGAGGGTCTTGCAATGCAAAGGCCTGCGCTAAGGATGCATTGGACAGCGACTGTTACAGTGAGGTAGTGTTGGGAAGTCCTGCATCGTGCAGTGGTTCCAATGTGGAGTTTTGTGAGGCAATGCATCGTGCTGTGACAGTTCTGCTGGGAACACAGCTGGGCTCGCAGAGCACCTTCAGGTCCGCTTCCAAGGGTCCAGGACTGGGTTGGCACCACCAAGGAGGGTAGGACTTGCAGCAGACAGAGTCCAGGTGCTGAGTTCAAGGGGGTTGGAGCCTTCTGTCCCCGAGGCTCTGGTCAGGAGGCCAACCAACTAGCCCATTGAGTCATTCTGGTGGCCCCGAGTTCAAGATACAGGCCCAGTACTTCACTCAGGCAGCAGGCTAGCAGTGCAACAGAGTAACACTCCTTCTGACAGATCAGCACAGCAGTCTCTCTGACTCTTCCTAAGGCCCACAGGTGTACTGTGAAATTGGGTCCCATGTTTGTACCTGTTGCCCACTTTGAAGCAGGGGAAGGTTCTGGGGGGTTCCACCCCCAGAGGTGCTTGGAATGTTCTGCCTCCCTGACCTGGCTCCAGGTTGTCTGGGGTCACAATAAACTAGCGTCAAACCCTTTGTGAGCGTTCTCTGGTGGAGCCTCTGTGATGTGCAAGTGTAGTAGGTAACAGAGCCTCCTCCTTATAAAGCAAGAGATGGCCTGCCCTGCCGACACCTATGGCCCTAAGTTTAAATGTCTGGGAGCAATACATAAAGACCAACTGCCAGCGACACCCAGTCATGTGACCCAGTAAGCAGGCTACAGGCGCCGAATGGTTAGGGTAAGAAAATGCCAACTTTCTAAAGGTTTTGTAGAATTGGCTTTTGTAGTCTGGTCTGCCCTGTTCCCATGATGCACTGGGCCAGGGACAGACTAATTTGCATACAGCCAGGTTCTGAAAATGGGATGGTGCAATGAGCTAAAAAACGGTGTTGGATCTAGCCCTGATCTCTTGACTGGGTGAGAGTACTCTGCTTAATTCAGAGACTCTGTCCATCACCACCCCTTGTTGTAAATTATTTTGTCCACCCTAAGCGTGGAAGGGTATACTCAGATGTGAGTCCCTTGCTCATTGCACCATCAGGATTCAAGCAAGCCGGGCCGAAGACGCCTGAAATGGCAGAAACCGGTCCCCGGAAGCTTGTTTCCTTCCCAGTGTAAGAATTGGCTTTTGTAGTCTGGTCTGCCCTGTTCCCATGATGCACTGGGCCAGGGACAGACTAATTTGCATACAGCCAGGTTCTGAAACTGGGATGGTGCAATGAGCTAAAAAACGGTGTTGGATCTAGCCCTGATCTCTTGACTGGGTGAGAGTACTCTGCTTAATTCAGAGACTCTGTCCATCACCACCCCTTGTTGTAAATTATTTTGTCCACCCTAAGCGTGGAAGGGTATACTCAGATGTGAGTCCCTTGCTCATTGCACCATCAGGATTCAAGCAAGCCGGGCCGAAGACGCCTGAAATGGCAGAAACCGGTCCCCGGAAGCTTGTTTCCTTCCCAGTGTAAGAATTGGCTTTTGTAGTCTGGTCTGCCCTGTTCCCATGATGCACTGGGCCAGGGACAGACTAATTTGCATACAGCCAGGTTCTGAAACTGGGATGGTGCAATGAGCTAAAAAACGGTGTTGGATCTAGCCCTGATCTCTTGACTGGGTGAGAGTACTCTGCTTAATTCAGAGACTCTGTCCATCACCACCCCTTGTTGTAAATTATTTTGTCCACCCTAAGCGTGGAAGGGTATACTCAGATGTGAGTCCCTTGCTCATTGCACCATCAGGATTCAAGCAAGCCGGGCCGAAGACGCCTGAAATGGCAGAAACCGGTCCCCGGAAGCTTGTTTCCTTCCCAGTGTAAGAATTGGCTTTTGTAGTCTGGTCTGCCCTGTTCCCATGATGCACTGGGCCAGGGACAGACTAATTTGCATACAGCCAGGTTCTGAAACTGGGATGGTGCAATGAGCTAAAAAACGGTGTTGGATCTAGCCCTGATCTCTTGACTGGGTGAGAGTACTCTGCCTAATTCAGAGACTCTGTCCATCACCACCCCTTGTTGTAAATTATTTTGTCCACCCTAAGCGTGGAAGGGTATACTCAGATGTGAGTCCCTTGCTCATTGCACCATCAGGATTCAAGCAAGCCGGGCCGAAGACGCCTGAAATGGCAGAAACCGGTCCCCGGAAGCTTGTTTCCTTCCCAGTGTAAGAATTGGCTTTTGTAGTCTGGTCTGCCCTGTTCCCATGATGCACTGGGCCAGGGACAGACTAATTTGCATACAGCCAGGTTCTGAAACTGGGATGGTGCAATGAGCTAAAAAACGGTGTTGGATCTAGCCCTGATCTCTTGACTGGGTGAGAGTACTCTGCTTAATTCAGAGACTCTGTCCATCACCACCCCTTGTTGTAAATTATTTTGTCCACCCTAAGCGTGGAAGGGTATACTCAGATGTGAGTCCCTTGCTCATTGCACCATCAGGATTCAAGCAAGCCGGGCCGAAGACGCCTGAAATGGCAGAAACCGGTCCCGGGAAGCTTGTTTCCTTCCCAGTGTAAGAATTGGCTTTTGTAGTCTGGTCTGCCCTGTTCCCATGATGCACTGGGCCAGGGACAGACTAATTTGCATACAGCCAGGTTCTGAAACTGGGATGGTGCAATGAGCTAAAAAACGGTGTTGGATCTAGCCCTGATCTCTTGACTGGGTGAGAGTACTCTGCTTAATTCAGAGACTCTGTCCATCACCACCCCTTGTTGTAAATGATTTTGTCCACCCTAAGCGTGGAAGGGTATACTCAGATGTGAGTCCCTTGCTCATTGCACCATCAGGATTCAAGCAAACCGGGCCGAAGACGCCTGAAATGGCAGAAACCGGTCCCCGGAAGCTTGTTTCCTTCCCAGTGTAAGAATTGGCTTTTGTAGTCTGGTCTGCCCTGTTCCCATGATGCACTGGGCCAGGGACAGACTAATTTGCATACAGCCAGGTTCTGAAACTGGGATGGTGCAATGAGCTAAAAAACGGTGTTGGATCTAGCCCTGATCTCTTGACTGGGTGAGAGTACTCTGCTTAATTCAGAGACTCTGTCCATCACCACCCCTTGTTGTAAATTATTTTGTCCACCCTAAGCGTGGAAGGGTATACTCAGATGTGAGTCCCTTGCTCATTGCACCATCAGGATTCAAGCAAGCCGGGCCGAAGACGCCTGAAATGGCAGAAACCGGTCCCCGGAAGCTTGTTTCCTTCCCAGTGTAAGAATTGGCTTTTGTAGTCTGGTCTGCCCTGTTCCCATGATGCACTGGGCCAGGGACAGACTAATTTGCATACAGCCAGGTTCTGAAACTGGGATGGTGCAATGAGCTAAAAAACGGTGTTGGATCTAGCCCTGATCTCTTGACTGGGTGAGAGTACTCTGCTTAATTCAGAGACTCTGTCCATCACCACCCCTTGTTGTAAATTATTTTGTCCACCCTAAGCGTGGAAGGGTATACTCAGATGTGAGTCCCTTGCTCATTGCACCATCAGGATTCAAGCAAGCCGGGCCGAAGACGCCTGAAATGGCAGAAACCGGTCCCCGGAAGCTTGTTTCCTTCCCAGTGTAAGAATTGGCTTTTGTAGTCTGGTCTGCCCTGTTCCCATGATGCACTGGGCCAGGGACAGACTAATTTGCATACAGCCAGGTTCTGAAACTGGGATGGTGCAATGAGCTAAAAAACGGTGTTGGATCTAGCCCTGATCTCTTGACTGGGTGAGAGTACTCTGCTTAATTCAGAGACTCTGTCCATCACCACCCCTTGTTGTAAATTATTTTGTCCACCCTAAGCGTGGAAGGGTATACTCAGATGTGAGTCCCTTGCTCATTGCACCATCAGGATTCAAGCAAGCCGGGCCGAAGACGCCTGAAATGGCAGAAACCGGTCCCCGGAAGCTTGTTTCCTTCCCAGTGTAAGAATTGGCTTTTGTAGTCTGGTCTGCCCTGTTCCCATGATGCACTGGGCCAGGGACAGACTAATTTGCATACAGCCAGGTTCTGAAACTGGGATGGTGCAATGAGCTAAAAAACGGTGTTGGATCTAGCCCTGATCTCTTGACTGGGTGAGAGTACTCTGCTTAATTCAGAGACTCTGTCCATCACCACCCCTTGTTGTAAATTATTTTGTCCACCCTAAGCGTGGAAGGGTATACTCAGATGTGAGTCCCTTGCTCATTGCACCATCAGGATTCAAGCAAGCCGGGCCGAAGACGCCTGAAATGGCAGAAACCGGTCCCCGGAAGCTTGTTTCCTTCCCAGTGTAAGAATTGGCTTTTGTAGTCTGGTCTGCCCTGTTCCCATGATGCACTGGGCCAGGGACAGACTAATTTGCATACAGCCAGGTTCTGAAACTGGGATGGTGCAATGAGCTAAAAAACGGTGTTGGATCTAGCCCTGATCTCTTGACTGGGTGAGAGTACTCTGCTTAATTCAGAGACTCTGTCCATCACCACCCCTTGTTGTAAATTATTTTGTCCACCCTAAGCGTGGAAGGGTATACTCAGATGTGAGTCCCTTGCTCATTGCACCATAAGGATTCAAGCAAGCCGGGCCGAAGACGCCTGAAATGGCAGAAACCGGTCCCCGGAAGCTTGTTTCCTTCCCAGTGTAAGAATTGGCTTTTGTAGTCTGGTCTGCCCTGTTCCCATGATGCACTGGGCCAGGGACAGACTAATTTGCATACAGCCAGGTTCTGAAACTGGGATGGTGCAATGAGCTAAAAAACGGTGTTGGATCTAGCCCTGATCTCTTGACTGGGTGAGAGTACTCTGCTTAATTCAGAGACTCTGTCCATCACCACCCCTTGTTGTAAATTATTTTGTCCACCCTAAGCGTGGAAGGGTATACTCAGATGTGAGTCCCTTGCTCATTGCACCATCAGGATTCAAGCAAGCCGGGCCGAAGACGCCTGAAATGGCAGAAACCGGTCCCCGGAAGCTTGTTTCCTTCCCAGTGTAAGAATTGGCTTTTGTAGTCTGGTCTGCCCTGTTCCCATGATGCACTGGGCCAGGGACAGACTAATTTGCATACAGCCAGGTTCTGAAACTGGGATGGTGCAATGAGCTAAAAAACGGTGTTGGATCTAGCCCTGATCTCTTGACTGGGTGAGAGTACTCTGCTTAATTCAGAGACTCTGTCCATCACCACCCCTTGTTGTAAATTATTTTGTCCACCCTAAGCGTGGAAGGGTATACTCAGATGTGAGTCCCTTGCTCATTGCACCATCAGGATTCAAGCAAGCCGGGCCGAAGACGCCTGAAATGGCAGAAACCGGTCCCCGGAAGCTTGTTTCCTTCCCAGTGTAAGAATTGGCTTTTGTAGTCTGGTCTGCCCTGTTCCCATGATGCACTGGGCCAGGGACAGACTAATTTGCATACAGCCAGGTTCTGAAACTGGGATGGTGCAATGAGCTAAAAAACGGTGTTGGATCTAGCCCTGATCTCTTGACTGGGTGAGAGTACTCTGCTTAATTCAGAGACTCTGTCCATCACCACCCCTTGTTGTAAATTATTTTGTCCACCCTAAGCGTGGAAGGGTATACTCAGATGTGAGTCCCTTGCTCATTGCACCATCAGGATTCAAGCAAGCCGGGCCGAAGACGCCTGAAATGGCAGAAACCGGTCCCCGGAAGCTTGTTTCCTTCCCAGTGTAAGAATTGGCTTTTGTAGTCTGGTCTGCCCTGTTCCCATGATGCACTGGGCCAGGGACAGACTAATTTGCATACAGCCAGGTTCTGAAACTGGGATGGTGCAATGAGCTAAAAAACGGTGTTGGATCTAGCCCTGATCTCTTGACTGGGTGAGAGTACTCTGCTTAATTCAGAGACTCTGTCCATCACCACCCCTTGTTGTAAATTATTTTGTCCACCCTAAGCGTGGAAGGGTATACTCAGATGTGAGTCCCTTGCTCATTGCACCATCAGGATTCAAGCAAGCCGGGCCGAAGACGCCTGAAATGGCAGAAACCGGTCCCCGGAAGCTTGTTTCCTTCCCAGTGTAAGAATTGGCTTTTGTAGTCTGGTCTGCCCTGTTCCCATGATGCACTGGGCCAGGGACAGACTAATTTGCATACAGCCAGGTTCTGAAACTGGGATGGTGCAATGAGCTAAAAAACGGTGTTGGATCTAGCCCTGATCTCTTGACTGGGTAAGAGTACTCTGCTTAATTCAGAGACTCTGTCCATCACCACCCCTTGTTGTAAATTATTTTGTCCACCCTAATCGTGGAAGGGTATACTCAGATGTGAGTCCCTTGCTCATTGCACCATCAGGATTCAAGCAAGCCGGGCCGAAGACGCCTGAAATGGCAGAAACCGGTCCCCGGAAGCTTGTTTCCTTCCCAGTGTAAGAATTGGCTTTTGTAGTCTGGTCTGCCCTGTTCCCATGATGCACTGGGCCAGGGACAGACTAATTTGCATACAGCCAGGTTCTGAAACTGGGATGGTGCAATGAGCTAAAAACGGTGTTGGATCTAGCCCTGATCTCTTGACTGGGTAAGAGTACTCTGCTTAATTCAGAGACTCTGTCCATCACCACCCCTTGTTGTAAATTATTTTGTCCACCCTAAGCGTGGAAGGGTATACTCAGATGTGAGTCCCTTGCTCATTGCACCATCAGGATTCAAGCAAGCCGGGCCGAAGACGCCTGAAATGGCAGAAACCGGTCCCCGGAAGCTTGTTTCCTTCCCAGTGTAAGAATTGGCTTTTGTAGTCTGGTCTGCCCTGTTCCCATGATGCACTGGGCCAGGGACAGACTAATTTGCATACAGCCAGGTTCTGAAACTGGGATGGTGCAATGAGCTAAAAAACGGTGTTGGATCTAGCCCTGATCTCTTGACTGGGTGAGAGTACTCTGCTTAATTCAGAGACTCTGTCCATCACCACCCCTTGTTGTAAATTATTTTGTCCACCCTAAGCGTGGAAGGGTATACTCAGATGTGAGTCCCTTGCTCATTGCACCATCAGGATTCAAGCAAGCCGGGCCGAAGACGCCTGAAATGGCAGAAACCGGTCCCCGGAAGCTTGTTTCCTTCCCAGTGTAAGAATTGGCTTTTGTAGTCTGGTCTGCCCTGTTCCCATGATGCACTGGGCCAGGGACAGACTAATTTGCATACAGCCAGGTTCTGAAACTGGGATGGTGCAATGAGCTAAAAAACGGTGTTGGATCAAGCCCTGATCTCTTGACTGGGTGAGAGTACTCTGCTTAATTCAGAGACTCTGTCCATCACCACCCCTTGTTGTAAATTATTTTGTCCACCCTAAGCGTGGAAGGGTATACTCAGATGTGAGTCCCTTGCTCATTGCACCATCAGGATTCAAGCAAGCCGGGCCGAAGACGCCTGAAATGGCAGAAACCGGTCCCCGGAAGCTTGTTTCCTTCCCAGTGTAAGAATTGGCTTTTGTAGTCTGGTCTGCCCTGTTCCCATGATGCACTGGGCCAGGGACAGACTAATTTGCATACAGCCAGGTTCTGAAACTGGGATGGTGCAATGAGCTAAAAAACGGTGTTGGATCTAGCCCTGATCTCTTGACTGGGTGAGAGTACTCTGCTTAATTCAGAGACTCTGTCCATCACCACCCCTTGTTGTAAATTATTTTGTCCACCCTAAGCGTGGAAGGGTATACTCAGATGTGAGTCCCTTGCTCATTGCACCATCAGGATTCAAGCAAGCCGGGCCGAAGACGCCTGAAATGGCAGAAACCGGTCCCCGGAAGCTTGTTTCCTTCCCAGTGTAAGAATTGGCTTTTGTAGTCTGGTCTGCCCTGTTCCCATGATGCACTGGGTCAGGGACAGACTAATTTGCATACAGCCAGGTTCTGAAACTGGGATGGTGCAATGAGCTAAAAAACGGTGTTGGATCTAGCCCTGATCTCTTGACTGGGTGAGAGTACTCTGCTTAATTCAGAGACTCTGTCCATCACCACCCCTTGTTGTAAATTATTTTGTCCACCCTAAGCGTGGAAGGGTATACTCAGATGTGAGTCCCTTGCTCATTGCACCATCAGGATTCAAGCAAGCCGGGCCGAAGACGCCTGAAATGGCAGAAACCGGTCCCCGGAAGCTTGTTTCCTTCCCAGTGTAAGAATTGGCTTTTGTAGTCTGGTCTGCCCTGTTCCCATGATGCACTGGGCCAGGGACAGACTAATTTGCATACAGCCAGGTTCTGAAACTGGGATGGTGCAATGAGCTAAAAAACGGTGTTGGATCTAGCCCTGATCTCTTGACTGGGTGAGAGTACTCTGCTTAATTCAGAGACTCTGTCCATCACCACCCCTTGTTGTAAATTATTTTGTCCACCCTAAGCGTGGAAGGGTATACTCAGATGTGAGTCCCTTGCTCATTGCACCATCAGGATTCAAGCAAGCCGGGCCGAAGACGCCTGAAATGGCAGAAACCGGTCCCCGGAAGCTTGTTTCCTTCCCAGTGTAAGAATTGGCTTTTGTAGTCTGGTCTGCCCTGTTCCCATGATGCACTGGGCCAGGGACAGACTAATTTGCATACAGCCAGGTTCTGAAACTGGGATGGTGCAATGAGCTAAAAAACGGTGTTGGATCTAGCCCTGATCTCTTGACTGGGTGAGAGTACTCTGCTTAATTCAGAGACTCTGTCCATCACCACCCCTTGTTGTAAATAACTTTCTAAAGGTGGCATTTTCAGAGTTGTAGCTTAGAATCCAACTTCACCATGGAGGAGAGCTTGACATTACAATTCTTCAGACACCAAACTCAACATTCCTACCTTCTCCCAATTGAAAGTTATCACTTATGAATTGTAATAAATTTACCAAATATATCACAGAAGAGAGGTAGGCCATTCAGTAGAGAAAACTGGATTTAAGAGTTTTTTACTATCCGGACATGTCAAAGTTCAAAGTAGATTTCCAACCTTTTAAATACACTGAACCCTACCCTATTGGCTGTTTAGGGTGACCTATATGTAATAAAAAGGAAGGTCTAGACCTGGCAAAAGTTGAATGGTCGAAGGGCAGTTTAAAACTGCACACACAGGCTGCAAATGCACGTCTGAGCCATGTTTAAAGCTCTACTTAAGTGAGTGGCACAATCAGTGCTGCTAGCCCACTAGTACAATTGAATTTACAGGCCCTGGATACATGTAGTACCAATTTACTAGAGACTTACAAGTATATTAAATACGCTTAATGTGTGTAAGTTAATGTTATCATGTTTAATGGAGACCGCACAAGCAGTTTAGCACTAGTTAGCAATAGTAAAATGTGCAGAGTCCTAACACCAGCAAAAAACAAAGTTAGCAAAAACAGGAAACTGTAAGGCAAAAAGTCGGAGGATATCGAGCCAAGGATGCCAGCTCCAGCACTGCCCAGCTCATGCCTCCTGGACATCAAGTACCCACTCCAAGCATGTCCATCTTGTTCAGGGAATGCAAAACCAGACAGACACCAGAATGCATTCATTTTCAAATAAAGCCCCACAATAGAAAAATACAACCATCTGTTTAATTGGGTAATATGGAATGGGCTCTGATTTAAAGAGGATGTTTAGGTTTGGAAGAAAGTCTGCCACAAGACGTCTCCCCAGAAGATACTCCTTACATGTGTGAAATATTTCCAGTAGATTCACTTATAGTACAATCATTCCTCCAGAAATCAGTTGGAACTAAACAAATATTTTGCCCTCTTCATCACAAACTCACGTTTAGAGAATCAGACCGCGAGAAATAAGGAGGCTGCATGAGCGTTTTCACAATGTCTACAAATGCATTTAGTTTTGTTGGTGATGGTGATGACCATTTTGCCTAGAAGATTGATATGATCCATAATCCAAAAGTGTTAAAAGGAGGCTTTCAAGTAGGGTAGCAGATTCATTTGCCTCTTGTCTCAATAGATTTGGGTGGGGAAGACCTAAGGAGCTAATTATGACTACAGTGGTCCAACCGTCCTATTACGAGTTTGGGAGTTGGACTGCCAAAGGACCGCTGGGAATCCCAGATCCCTGGCGGTGGTGCAGCAAGCCCTGCCAAGCATATTCCGAGTTTCCTTATCTCCACAGTTTTCATGGCAGTGAGCCCGCCATGAAAGTGTGGTGGTGAGGAAACAAAGGTGGCCCTACAGGGCCCCCTGTTGCCTCAGGGTCAGGGGATGCATGCATGCCCCCCTGTATGCATGAACCCCCGTGCACTCCCAGTTCCAGCACAGCATGGATTTTACAGTCTATGCTTTGCTGGAACGCACTGTGGTGGTCCCACGGTGCTACCTTTCAAAGGCTCACAAATGAGCCTTTGAAAGGCACCACCCTTGAGTCTGCCGTCGCAGGACCGCCAGACCAGGAGAAAACTCCTAACCTGTCAGGTGGACAGTGGAGGGCTTTGGCAGTCTTGCGGTGGGGCACTAGCATGGCAGTCTGCTTTGAGACCGCCAAAGTCATAATCAAGCCCTAAGTCTTCATTATCCTCTTGAACTCTAGGTGATTATCGATGGCTCTTATCTTTCTAGAAGTGAGTTCCATAATTCAGTGACTTAGATGGACATGGATATAGCACAAATTGTTTTTTGTGCAGTTTGTTGAAAAAGAGTGTAAAACTGATATATAGGGCCCTTTTATGATGTCATGCGAAGTTTCCACCACCCAACATCGTCTTGGTCATGGGATGGAATGACACCCGGTCGGCGGTCCCGACCGTCAAGTTAGGATGTGACCGGACAGGGTTTGGTCACATTCCTACATTTTTCAATGGGAGCATACATTCCGGGCATAAACCGGCCTGAATGTATGCTCCCATTGCAAAATGGGAGGTCAATTACATCCCTGTACCCCGTGGCATGCACCTCAAGGTGCCTGCTATGTGGTGCAGGGATCAACAGAGTGGCACTATAGGTGCTTTCTCGGCTTCCAACTGGAGGCCGTGCACCCACGGGGGCCCTGCTGGGGGCCCCAAAGTTGAGTTCTGACAATCAACCTATCTGTGTCTGATAGGCCGACACATAAAGGCTGCTAAATTCCGACAACCTAATCCAAGGGCGGAAAGAGCCGCCCTTGGGATATTACAGCATTCCGACTGGTGGACGGGTTCTCCAACCCCTTCGGAAGCCAGTCGGAATATCCGGGTGGATTCCTTTCCAACCGCCTCTATTGTAATGAGGCGGGTGGAAAGGAATCTCTCTGGCACATTACGATGGTGGCAGAAAGGCTCCAACCAACGGTCGGACCCTTTTCCGACAGCATCGTAATAGACGCCAGTGTCCTTTTCTGAAAATGTATCTTAAACTTCCTTTATAAGGAGACTGGTTGCCTTTCTGTTTATTGCTTTACATGTGATGCAGAGTAATTGGAAAGAAGGTCATCTATCGACAGGGAGCCAGTGAAGGCTAATGAAACTTCAACATGTTTTGGGTTTGTAGGGGAGTAGGTCTGTGTTTCTAAATAAATTATTGTTGTAATTGGTAATTATGTAAATTCATTTAATAATTGTTTAGTAATTAAATAGCAAATATATATTTCATGTTTCTATTTTTACATTTTAAATATTTTAATGATTGTTCATGATTAATATTTCATAATTGTAATAGAATTGTACTAACATAAATGTATTTTATTTTTGTTGGTAGGTTATTTGGTTTGTAAGGGAGTACGCTTGGAAGTGTTCTAAAATATATTTATAGTTTGTTATTGTTTTTTAATGATTACTTCGGTAATCATATAACTTAGTTAAATATTATTGTTTTTTACTTTTTTAATTGCTTTATGTTTAAATGTATGTTATTTTATGCTTTGCCGTGTTATTTTTATTCAATTTTTTCATGGGTTCGTAAGGGAAGTAGTGTGGGAAGATGAATACAAATTGTTTATCCATTGTTTTTTGTGAATATTTTAGATTTTTTACCACACATTTTGTAAGTTTCAATCTGATTGCAATTTTTTTAAATAGTTTTAAATATAATTTATTTTAGTTTATTTTAATGTTTAATTTTTTTTAACTTTTATTTAATTGTAATGATTGATATTTATTTATTTTAGTTGGTTGTATTTAAGGATATGAAGGCCCAGTAGTAAAATTTCAAATGTTACTTAATATAGCTTATTTTGGAGAGGGGATAATCAATTTGACCTTTCTATAGTTCAAAAAAGTCCCCACTTTAGCTTAGTGGGAATAGTAAATATGCCCCCTTCATTGCTCAAAATTTTTCCTACTATATTTGAGGTTGGTGTGACATTTTCCCCAGACGTATAAGTGGGAACCTGACCTCCCCAGAGTCCTACAATCTCTTAATTGCTGCTAAGTTTGGAGTGTGAATATTAATCCGGACCCCCCTAGAGTCTTTTACTTCCTCTACTGTTGCTTGGGGTGGCCTGGGAATAGTATATCTGATCCCTCTAGATCAGAGGTCTTCAAACCTTTTTTGCTCTGAGCCCCCCTGGAGCAAAATTGTATGTCAAGAATAGGGAGAGTGGGAGGGGAAGGGGTGAGCTTCAGGACACGCTTAGAAGATCGTTTCAGGGGTATTTTTCTGTAGTTTCTAATGTACACTATATGTGAGATTTATAAAAGTACAAATATATCAAACCAAAACAGAAATTGACCATAATTTGTGTGTTACTAGTCTGGGTTGCAAAGGAACTGTGCCTGCTGCACTAGAAAGACCTACAAAAAAGCCCCAAAAACTCCTTACCTTCCTCAAGGCATCTATCTGAGGAAACTGTCTCTATCATTTGTAATCTAAAAAAAATCCCCAGACCACATTATTGCAGCACTTCCTCAGGGCTATCTTTGATGCTATCCAAAGATCTCAATATTTTCCTCTTTCTCCCGACCATTACTCTGAGGCCCAAGGGGTCTGGACGATCAGAGCGCTCAGTCTGAACATGACCCTGCTGGCCTCCTTCCTGTCACTCACTGGACTCACCTTGAAGGACATGTGCATGTAAACAGAGGTTCGAGTGGACAGGATCTATGGGTACCCACGTCCCCCATGCTTTTTTAATTTTACAAAAGCAGTTCCCATACTTATCATTAGAAAGCATCCATCCCTGAACAGTTATTGTAACCCTTGAAGTGCCTCTGCGTAAAAGTGAGGGGAGAGTGGGGTTGAGGTGTGGAGGAGTTTCCCTGTGCTATGAAGCTCACCAAGGGACTCAGAGCTAAGGATGAAACAAGCATTCTCACCAGGGTGTCTTTTACCTTAAATAATGTAAACGTGTGCAATAGGTTAATCACCAAATGTAAAGGCTGCTTGGAAGCCAATTTCGGCTTTAATTGATGGAATCACCTGAGGCTTCGTGAAACTTAATGTCAGAGTGCTATAAGATGAATTCTAGAAAGAGTACTCTTAATAGACAAATGTGTGCATTTGGTAATATTTACCTATTAATAAAATATATACGTTTAAAGCACTTAATTTATCTTAAAACATCAAATCAATTGGTAGCGCTCTAACTTACACTGTGTATAATAAATCTTTTAAGTAATGACTTGCATATTCACAGTGGTTTCCACTCCAGGCTGGGACCTTGTAGCAATATAAATGCACAAGTCACTATTCAATTCAATTCAATATTCTTTATTCAGATACAAAAAAAATGTATCCATAAAAGCACATTCAATATAGCAGCAATATAAGAACAGCACAGTAATCAGTAGAACAGGGGTTAAGGAGATGAAAACGTCACATCTAAAAAAGTTGATATGCATGGCCAACATAAATTCAATACATGGTACATTACCCAAATTAACTTTCATAATGTAAACAATGTATGTCTATCTGATTAGCTTAATCTGCATTTATTTTTCGTTTAAGGCTTCTCCATTATTTTACATACAAACAGGCTGAATCTTACCATGTTTTTACATGCACCCCGTTTATCACCAAATTTACATAAAAACATGAACCAAGTTCCTCCGTGTACATGACATGTCTGGGGAGGTAGCTGACATCCAAGGGTTCATCTGTGTTTTTCTTATGTGGACAGAAGCGTGCTTTGTGTCCCGAAGTCCTGCAGTCAAAACATTGAGGGCCCTTTGATAGCATAGGTTCAGGCCTAGGGGTGCAGACTTTTGGTGGGTCTATTGTGGGCTTAGTGTATTTCTGTTCAGGTTTCCCTTCATTAGGACGCATGTTCCTAGCCATCTCCCAAGAAGGCATTCTTGGTTGGGCTCTAGAGTAAGTAGTGGCCATCTTTACTGCTTGTTCTACTGTGAGTTTTGTGTGTTGTCCAAGCCATTGTTGCGTTGGGAAGGGGAGGACCTCCATAATTTTTTCTAGGTATATCAGTGACATTATTTCCTCCTTTGAATTTCAGCCATTTATCAGCTGCGGCTTTCATTTGATTTAAAAAAAAAAGTTTTGGGATTCTCTCCGGGCATTCCTTTATCTTTCCTGAATCCTACTCTGTAAGCTTCCAAATCCATACCTCACTATAGGGCGTGTTTCCTGATGGGTTGGCCTGGGTTCCAGGAAGTGCAGCCCTCCGCACTTTGACCAAAGGGAGACTGTAAATAAAGTATAGAAGACTCATAAGGGGGGAATCCATCCTCATTCTCCTCTTCCTCCTGATCCAGATCAGGTACGTTGTGACAATTACTATGCAATCTTTTATATTTTACTTGTTCAACTTATGTTTTAGTTCCTCCTTTTTTTGGTCCTGTCAATGGTCAAGTGTTTCTTTTTCCGTAGTTCTTTTCGTTTTCCTACTTATTTTATTGTTTGGGCAACTAAAAAAAATATTACACTTTACAAACTGTTTGTATATATTTTGTACTTTTTTTTGTTTTATTAGCAGGTATGTAAGAACAGGTACATCGGTTCCAAAAACAGACATCATCATATGTTTCATGGTTCTTACTATACAGTAGTGGCACGTCAGTTGTCAAACATTTTCCATGGCATATACACCATTAATTTTCTCCCTAACTCCCCCCTCCCTTGCCCTCCCTTCCCCGGCACACAGTCAGATACATCAGGTATATACAGTATGCAACTTTGATATGTGTTTCTATTGACCAGTGTCCATTTTCAAACAAACCAATACAGGACTATACATTATGCAGTACTCACACAAAGTTCGCGCGTTACACCCGGAGGCATTATCCACCTACGTCGCTATAATAATAGCGGGGGTGGGGGGGGGGGGGGGTCCACACGTTTTCGGTCTATCTCTCCTGTGTCTACCCATTGGTTGGTGACTGGGTGGGCGTAACATCATCCCCCGCGTCGAATGCCTCCACCAAACTATTCCAATCTAGGGATATTGGGGTTTTCCTGAGTCCCCTACGCTCTTCGCGCTGGAGTGTTAGACCCTCTGCCTTCCCCCATCGTATTACCTCTGCCTGCCACATCTCTGGAGCTGGCGGTCTCGCCGATTTCCAGCGCATGGTGATGGTACGCTTAGCAAGTAACAGGGCCAGGTCCGTGAAACGCGCAGTTACGCTCCTTTTCCGCTCTGCAGGCCCCAGACCTAACATGACGTACTCCAATGAGGTGTATGGTCTGGAAGGAGCCAGTTTACAGAGTGTGTCCTTGGACCGTCGTCCAGTAGTGGCCCAGCTTTGGGCAACTCCATACCATGTGTATGAGACGCGCGTCATCCACACCACAACGGGGGCAAGTAGCAGGGGTGGTGGGGAACATCACATGAAGCCTGTAAGGGGTGAGATATGCCCTGTGTAACAACATTAGTTGGATAAACTTAAATTTCGGGTTCCTGGATACTTTCTTGGGGAAACTGAGAGCTCGCTCCCATTCCTTGTCTCGGAGTGTTCTGCCCAGATCACCATCCCACTTGTCCCTCAGTGGCTGCAGTTGCTGCAGTGTCACCATCCTTCCTGCACGTATACTACTTGTTATCCACTTTGGCAGGTGGCTCCCCGTTCCCATGAGGTATTGCATTGTGAGGAGGGGGCTTGTGGGGGGTTCTACGCCTTGCGGGGACCAAGTCTTAGTTATATATCATCGCAACCCAGCGTGTAGGAGGAACAGCCACCCCGGAGTGCGATGTGTATTGCGGAAGTCCTCAAAGGACATTAGTCTGCCATCAGCAAAGAGGTCCCCCACCTGCGATACCCCCGCATCATGCCATACTTTCAGTGTGTGGGTCGACAATGGGCCTGTTCCTATCGGAATCCCCAGTAGTGGTATCGTGGGGGCGTAAGTGGAACCCGGGGCCGTATACTTCACCGCCCTCTTCCAGCAGCTAAGCGCAAGCCAGAGCAGGGGCGGTGCCCACCCGGGGATCTCCGCCCTTGGCATTAACAATGTGTGGACAGCCCTTCTCCCCCACTCTGCCTCTGTTGCACCTATTTCATGGAGGTTGCGTCCCGCTATCCAGAAGGCCAGCCACTGCAGTTGACAAGCGTGGCAGTACGCCTGGAAGTCCGGAACTCCCATGCCCCCCGCTGTTGCGGGAAGTTGCAGCTTAGCCAAACCAATACGCCTCCTACCCGGCCCCCATATCAGTTCCGTAAGTAAGGTGTTCAGTAGCTTGAATAATGATACAGGGATCGTGTGAGGCAGGTCCGTGAAATAATATACAAGGCGGGGGAGTACCACCATTTTGGAGATGGTCACTCTGCCCGCCACTGACAGTGGCAAGGAGGTCCAGAACTTTATCTGTGGTTTCAGCCTCTCTACTGCCCTCCCCAGGTTCCCGTCTATCATCTCTCTTGCCTCCCTATATATTTGTATCCCAAGGTATTTGAAAGTAGTTTCCGCTATTTGGAATGCGTATGGTGGGAAGAGCAGTCGGGCAGTCACTCCTGTATCCCTGAAGTAGTACCCATAGGACTTAGGTTCACTAATAGCTAGGCCCGACAGTGCACGAAAGTCTTTGAATATCTCGGGTATGGGGTCAAGCCCTCCCCCCAGGTCTCTCAGATATATGATGATATCATCCGCATATGCGGAGTCCACGTGCACTGCCCCGGCCCTGCGTATGCCCCGGTGCAACGCCGATGCACGGAGTTTACACAGCAGTGGTTCTAACGCTAGTATAAACAGGAGCGGGGATAGCGGGCATCCCTGCCTAGTACCCTGAGCTATTTCCAGCGGCGGCGAGATACATCTGTTAGTGTGAACCCGGGCTGTCGGGCGGGTGTACAGTAGTTTCACCCAGGCAACGTATTCCGGCGGTATTCCAAATCGCGCTAGTGCCGCTAGCATGAAATCCCACCTCAATGAGTCAAATGCCTGTTTAAGGTCTAAAGAAATGCATCCCTCTGTTCCCAGCAGCGTGCGGTCACGTACCATGAGCTGGCTGAGCCTTCGCAGGTTCATAGCCGTGCTTCTGCCGGGGACAAAGCCACATTGATCAGTGTGTACGAGTTTCGGGATATATTGGGCCAGCCTCGCTGCAAGAATATTACTCAGGATTTTATAATCTGTGTTCAGCAGAGATAGCGGTCTGTAGTTAGCTAATTGCGTGGTGTCCCGATCCGGCTTCGGAAGTGAGACTATCAATGCCTGCAGGGAGGAGCGTGGTAAGCTTTGTGATTTCAACGCCTCTTGATATACCGCGTGAAGGCGCGGGGCAAGCAGATCGGCGTATGTCCCATAAAACTCGGCCGGGAGGCCATCCGTCCCAGGGGTTTTATTTCGAGGCAGTGCACGGATGGCCCGGCGTATTTCTGCTATTGTGATGGGTCACGCCAGGTCCGTCTTCTGACAGTCCGTGAGCTTTGGGAATTCTAGTCCGGTCATGAATGCCTCCAATGCCGTGTCAGACATCTGTCTGTGCGGGCCATATAGCGTTCCATAGTAGTCCCTGAACGCATCATTAATACCTATTTGGGTCGTGATAGGTGCTCCTCCTTGGTCAGTGATCTCAAGGATGGGCAGGTGTATTGGGTCATCCCGTACTAAACGGGCTAGCAAAGGACCTGGTCTCTCGGCCTGCGCATGCTGTTTGCAAGTGTATGTTCTGTAGTCGAGAACCCGCAGTTCCTCTAATAATTCGGCATGTTGAATGTGTGCCTCCTGCAGTGGTGTAAAGGGCAGGTTCGTGCCCGCGGCTTCATTTTCGAGCATAGCCAGGCGCCCCTCTACATCTCGGAGTTTTTCAAGCACAGTGTGTCGCATGCCCACCCGTGTACCCATCGCTACTCCCAGTATACACTCCTTGAAGGCGTCTCATTCCACCTGTCTAGAACTGGCAGTGTCAGTGTTTGTGTCGAAGTAGGTTGTGATAGCCTCCGTATTTTGTACTTTTTTAATGCATGTTTTTAAATTTTTTTATTGTTTGCGATTTATAGGTAAATATATCATTTTTGCATTACATTTTTCCTACTTACACTTTTTGTGGATTTTCTTTTGATCTTTTGTGTGTACTTCAGGATTTTTATTTTACCTTTTAATATTAACTTTTTCAGACCTTTTATCTGAATGGAAGGAATATTTAAAAAGGCAATTTCTATGGTACGTAGCTTTTAAAAAAATCTTTTTTAATCTTGCTTTAAATGAATCATATTTTACATTATTTATGCTGACTTTTGTAGAGATTGAAATGGTTTCCTTCACTTCATGTTATTGTTGAATAACATATGCTTTTAATATTTTGGGGTCTTATTGTATGCTCTTTTGTTTGTTCACTATCTTTAAGAATGATGGGTTGTATTCCACTCATATTATTGCAATGCTGATAATTTTAATTTCTATATTTTTTATTTTCAATACTGTTTGTTTTACTATATTTTTCACTAATACTTTTGTTATCAATATTTTTTAATTGTGCTTTAGGAAAGTCAAAAATAGGGTTTACAATATTTTTTATGTCCATATTATATCACACATCCTTGTACCATACCACAAAATGTCATGCAGTATTATACCTATCTTGGTCTAGTATTTATGTATATTTGTAGGCCCCTTATATAAGTTTGCTGATGTTTGTTTGTACCATGCTAGTTTAGGTTCATGCACCATGTTAGATAAGAAAGACATTGGGTAGTATACCTTCCTGAAAATGCTGGTTAGATTTTCGAGTTTTCATAGCTAAGTTGACATTACCAGGTCAGGTGACTCAGTGGAGTAACCTTTTTGCATGATGTTGCATTCTTTCAGTTTAGCAAAATGTTCATGAAATCTTGACTATCTGACGTGTTTCCAGGATGGCTTAATAACCTGATACACTGCAACCTTTCCTGAAGTAAACAATTTCATCCTTCATTGACTGCTTTATTTACATGGTTACAATAGTTCAAAAGACATGTAGAAGTGATTGGCATGTCAAAAGCTGCTATTAAAATGTGTACATGTATGTCAGTGGCAACCATGATCATGCTGTCACTGGGTAAATAAAATATGCTGGTGGTGTTTTTTTACAGCTAAGGATTTTCACACCACCAAACCCACCTGAGGACCGCCCAGGCTATAATGGCTTTTTTAGTAATTGGTGGGCGTTTCCTTTGTCGTTCCCACAGCTGTGCCTAAAAATTAGGCACCGCAATGAGAATGTCAAAGCAAGTTCCAGCACGGCATGGAATCAAAAGTCCATACCATGCTGGAACTTCTGCACATGTGCCCCCCTCTTTGATGTGCCCCCCTGTGTCCCTCCACAAGGCGTGAGGCACAGTTTTCATGGAGGAAAGACCCCCTCTGCACAACCCAGCCTGCGTGAGCACCTCCCACCCTATAAAGACCCACCAAGCATACATATATACCTCTGGTCTGCCCTGCTGATGCCAGCGACTCGTAATCATACCCAAAGTTGTTACTTTAAACAATGAATTGAAGCAGCACATTTTATTCATTGACAGTGAAAGATCCCTGTTTATGGTCTAGCTTGACAGCGCAAATATGTGAGAATCCCAAGGAGGGGGCCTTTGGCTCAGCCCACAATTTGGGTTCCAGGAGTACATGTTTTGATTGGGCAGAAGTTGTGTGCTTTCACAAAAAAAACCTGCCCTCCACCCTGCTGTGATCATTTTGTTTATTTATCCAGGTGTCTGAGTTTGAACTTTCAGGGGCACACACATAACATTGTTATGCTTTAAATTGCCTTAGATCACCAGCTAATGAATGGTAGTTTTCTCTGGCCGAAACACAGCTGGGAGAACGGCAAACATTCCCTACATGGAGTTTTAAATCTGGCTTGAAAATGCAACTCTCATATGACCTTGTGTGACAGCCAACTTCATCAGTTGTTGACAAAAGTGCTGGAAGACATCTTTTATGAAGCCTGAAGAAGGTGGTTGTACCTATTTATACCACCGAAATGTGTCACTTCTTGGCCTTTAGAAGTACCAAACTATAGGGGTTCTTATGTACACAATTCACTATATGTTCAACCTGCTATAACCATTGGATTTGTTGTGTATATTTACCTGCACTTTGTTATTATTTTCCCCATACTTTGTATGGCATGAAATGATTTGATGCCAATTGCTGTTAGCATTTGATATACTATGCATTGTGTATATTTAAATCATTTAAAATTTTCATTCTATTGAATAGATCTATCAAATAAACATTTTTATATTGTTTTGTGGCTATTGTTATATTAGCTGGTGATTGACTGTTGGTTTGAATGTGGTGTGCAAACTATATGGTATGCTCTTGAGGAATCCCAAAGGGAGTCTGTTTTTGACATAGGGTTATGGTGGCAAGCCAATGATAACACCTAATATCCTGGTCTTTTTATTAGGAAATGTTATGATAAAGGAACTAGACCTGACATTTTTTTTGAGATAAGCATTTGTTAAAGTCAATAGGTATTTAGGCATGGGTTGTTACTACTCAATCAATCAGAACTTGTAAAGCGCGGCTTATCACCAGTGAGGGTATTCAGGCACTGGGTTCCTGGGTTTAGTCGAAGAGCTAGGTCTTGAGTCCCTTCCTGTAGTCCTTCAGCAAGGGAGATGTTCAGAGGTGGAGGGCACTCCAGGACTTGGTGGTGAGGTGTGAAGAGCAGTAACCCTCATGTGTCTATGATGGATGTGCGGTGTCTGTTCTAGGGCGAGGAAGACAGAGAGAAGGTTTATGGATGGTTGGTGGAAGTTCCGGTAGTGGCTCATGTATGCTGATCCTTGATTATGGAGGGCTTTGTAGGTGTGTGTCAGTAACTTTAATTGGCATCTTTTCTGGATGGGAAGCCAGTGGAGGTGTCTCAGGTGTTGGGTGATGTAGATCTGTTTGGGCAGGTTGGGGATCAGTCTTGCTGCTGTATTGTCTGGAGCCTTCCGATGAGTTCAGTGGTGGCTGCTTCATACAGTGTATTCCTATAGTCCAGCCGGGTGGTGATTAAGGCTTGCATGACAGTTTTGTTTGTGCTGATGGGGAGCCATTTAAAGATTCTTGGGAGTAAGCGGAACGTGTGGAAGCAGGCGGAGGAGACTGTTTTGATCTGTTGCTTCATGATTAGTTTGCTGTCCAGGATGATGCTGAGGTTACAGGTGTGGTCTTTTGTTGTAGGAGTGGGTCCGGGATTGCAGGCTACCAGGTGTCATTCCAGAGTGAGGAGTGGCTGCCAAACATCAGCACTTCAGTCTCGTCAGTGTTGAGCTTCAGACAGACACTGTTGGTCACTTAAACACAGCACGCTACGGTTCCTCCTGTCCTCCCTTTTTTAGCATAATATGTTCATGGAAATTAATTCAATGTCAGGCCTATAAAGGTTGCTTCACCAAAGCCCAGAAACAAAACCTATTCCAATCATAGGGTCTTGTATTGTCCAAACAAATACACAATAGCCCTCCAAAAACGGTAGAACGTGGCGTCGCCACAGGTCTCCGCTTTGGCACTTGTAATCCACTCCTGTCAAACGTAATAGTTCTCTGTGGAAACCACAATCCTTCAGGGTAACGGTAATGTGTAGCGAACGCCACAACACTCCGCTACTCAATTGTTCACTCTGGCACGAGTCACCAAAATGGAAATCAACCCAGGAAATCAAAGAAAACAAGCTGGTATGTCACAGAACTTCTCAGGTGCTACTTGGGACTACACAGAACAGATCCCCGTTGCCGCAAGCTCCCAAACACCTCCGAGACAGAGCCCATGCCTCGCGAACTGTAACAGACCTGAAAAGCTCCAAACTGCCTAGGTCATTGCTCACCACCGTAAGCAGAATGCGGGAACTTCCGAAACCATCATAAGCCTCCCGCGCTTCATTGAAGGTTGATACTTGGTACGCCGCCTCTGATCCCAGACGCGCTAAGAGAATACTTCGGAGCTTCAACCCGGAAGCGCCATCAGAACACCACACAGAATTACGCACAATGTGCTGTGCGTTGCTCAGCGTCTTAAGGCCTGCATCATGCATGAGCCTTCTGGGAAATGTAGTTCATTGAGGCGCGTCATGGTAGTCCCTGACACAGGGCCTTCAATTCTCTCCTGTAGAGTAGGGCATGGATGTTGTCAGTGGCGGCAATCGGGGTGGTCTTGGTGCTGTGGTTGTCGCTGAAACTAGATTGGGAGGTACCTAGCAGGTTGTTTCTCTCCAGGTGCTCTGAGCTGCCAGTTGATGACCTTCTCCAGGACTTTGGCAGGGTAAGGAACCAGAGAGATGGGGCAGTACTTCTGGTGTTTGCGCAGGTCGGCAAAGGTGTCTTGAGGAGAGGTCTTACTTCCGCGAGTTTCCAATGCATCAGAAAAGGTGGCTGTGGTGATGGATGTGTGGAGTATGGTGTTGAGTTGGTGGTTGATCTCGTTGCTTCTTAGGGTGAAGAGTCAGTGGAGGCAGGAGTCTGTATGTGCTCATGAGTGGATGGAGTTTATGATGGCTGTGGTGTTCAGTGTGGTGAGCTGTTCCCATATAGTGAGTTGCCAGCTGGGGGAGACTTCCGTTGAGGTGAGAAGGTTGGTGAGTTACGGTTCAAAGTTCCTTTTGATGGTGGATATTTTGTTGTGGAAGTGATTCACTAGAGCATTGCAGATTTTCTGTGAAGGAGGAATCATGGTTCTGGTGGCTGTTGGGCAAGAATACTCTCTGACGATGCTGAGGAATTCCTTGGTGTGATTGGTGCTTGCTTCAATGCGGTCTGCAAAAGTGTCCTTTTTCGTGTCTTTGAGTCATTGGAGGTATTTGTTGAGGTCTGGTTTGAAGGTGGCTTGCTCTGTGGCATCTCTGCTGGTAAGCCATGTTCTCTCTAGTTGTTTGCATCTGTGTTTCATTGTACTGAGTTCTGGTGGGTACCAGCTGGCTTGTTCAGTGGATCTGTGAGTTTTGGATGTTTTGATGGGAGCTACTAGGTTGGCAGAGTTGGTGATCCAGGTGTTGAAGTTCTGGACTGCTTGTTCCAGGTTGGTTGTGGTGTCAGGCTGGGTGGCGTCCCTTTGCTCCAGCTGCAGAAGGAGGTGTTGGAGGGAAAGGAGGCCCTGCCCGGTGGTCTTGCAATGGTAAAGTGGACGATGGAGTGGTCCACGTGAGTTCTGTTGCATGGCTGTATTTGACTCTGTTGCTGGATTTTAAGATAGGGTCTAGTGTGTGTCCTGCTCTGTGTGTGTGGTCTGTAACCAGCTGGATGAAGCTGATGTTGTTCATTGGTTCCTAGAGGTTAGCGGACTTAGTGTCTGTCGGGTGGTCCTGGTGGAATTTGATTTCTCCAAGGAAAATTCAGTGCTAAGACTCAATAGCAAGTGGGGTGATGAAGTCTGTGATATCTTCGCAGAGGTCTGCGCATTTGTGGTTGATTTGTTTTCAGTGTGGAGTTGGACATTGAGGTGTTCCTCTGTATTGAAACCTACAGATCGATGTGTGTTGCATGGAATCTTATAGAATTACCTTTTTAAGGAAGGGTTTTGATGTTGGTTACCCCCTCTGACAAATTTAATATAGATGATTGCATTGTGAGAATACTTGTTAAATTCTGTTAGGGGAGATACTACCCTGCTTTGCCAACTGTGATTGTGCATACATTTGCAATTGTATGACTGTAAAATTGATGATTGCCTTGTGAGAAACCGTATACTCAGTACAGTAGGCCTGAGTTGGTTATGGTGACAAGCAATGGTAAAAGCTACATCCTTGATTGTTTTGCAGGGAAATGTTATGCCCAATGCCATTGGTCTGGCCTGTTTATTATGAAAAGTTATGACAAAGTGGATTTTTGTCAAATTATGTTAAAGGCCATCAAAATGTATTTGGTTATATGCAATCTCGCAGGTTACCATAGTAGGTAAGTGTTTTGGTGTGATCACCCACTCTGACAAACCCTGGGAGTATAATTTCACTGTGATGATTTGTATTATTCATGTTGATAGGGGTTGTATATAGTTTTGCTAAGTGTACATTTCTTAATGTTTGTCATTTTATAAATGTATCCCTGATCAATGCCAGCTTCAGACCACATCACCAGGCCTAGGTTGTATATAGTTTCAAGCCACTGGTAAACGGTAGAAATGCCTTAGCGTTTCACTTGGAAAGTTATGTCAGTTTTGTTTGATGTGTTTATTTTAAGAATTAAAAGTTATTACTAAGCAATATATTATTTTGACAGCTGTATGTTGTACGTATTTGTAAATTATTTTGGTGTATCTGATAGTTGCTTTGTCAGAATATTTAAGAACCAACAAAGTAGGGGTCAGTTCATTATGGTGGTAAGTCAGTGGTAAAGGTTATACGTCTGACTGTTTAGCATGAAAAGATACTATAAAGGCTGTAGGCCCACCATATTTGTTGTGAAATTAGTATGTTGTCAATAGAAATTTAAGAGTAGATTGTTATTACTCAATATCTGCCTTCAGATAGGTATTTTGTTAAAAGAAATCTCAGGGATTAGTACAGTAGGCATGAATTTTGCTGCTGGTTACCCCCTGGCAAACCATGAATATAGATGGTTTTTACTGTCTGAATCCTTGTTTTGCCCTCTGAGGATAGATAGTATTTTCCTTGCTGTTAGAAATGGGATTTTTGGTAGGCTGGGCATGTGCCAAAGCCAGGCAGAAACCACCACTCTAGTCAGGATAAGGTAGTTACACTCTTAAAATAATACCCCTGCTCACCCTCTTGGTAGTTTGGCACGAGCAGTCAGGCTTATCTAAGAGGCAATCTGTAAAGCATTTGCACATAACCAACAGTATTACAGTGTAAGCACTACAAAACGACACCACACCAGTTTAGAAAAATATCCAATATTTTTACATACTTAAGACAAGACCAAAAAAGATAAACATCCACAAAACAGTACTTAGAAATCTTCACTCATCAAAATAACCTTGGAAAACAGTTCCTTGAAGTCGATAGCTCCATCCAGGGCTATCACGGCGTCGTGAACAAACAAATCCAAACAGTTCTGGCTGACCGCGGCGTCGCGGGTCAGCTATGGTGTCGGGAACACCCACAAACAGTACCTTTTAGAAATGCAGGGCATCGGCGACCTCTTGCTGAGCTTCCGAAAGCACGGCATCCGCAGGCGCCGGTTCCGGAGATCGGTGCAGGAGTCGTCGGGGCCCACGAAGTCACATGATTTGAAGATTGAACTCCTCTCTGTTGAAGTCAGGAGCACCGGCGTTGGCAGGCATTGGGTGCTACAGGGCAAAGTGCAGAGGTGCGTCGCGCAGTGCCCTCAGGTCGCGGTGCGGGCAGCAGCTCGGTGGCGGCGTTAGATGGTGTCGTCTGTGAGACCAGGGTCGCAGTGCGAAGTGAATGCGGTGCTCGTCGCGGTGCTGGCAGGTCGCGGTACAAGCAACATAGTCGTCATTGCTGGAGCACTGCCGTCTGGTGTCGATGGTGCCGGCATCGGTAGGCCAAGGCTGCTGTGCGGGGTGAGGGTGGTGTGTCATGTAACTTTACGAGCAGTGCCCTCAAACCATGGTGCAAGCAGCGCTGTCGCTTTTGGCATAGAGCGGCGTAGTCGGGGAGGCCAAGGCGTATTCGTGAAGCACGGCGGTGCTAAGTGTGGTACCCACAGGTCGCGGTGCAAGCAGCAGTTTGGTGGCGGTGTCAGCAGGCGTTATCGGCAAAACCAGTGTCGCGCTGCGGCGGTGCCCTCTGCTGTGCTTTCAGGACACGGAGTCTGCAGCGGCATCGTAGACGGCGTCGGGTTGCTTTTTCCTCTGTTGCAGCACAAAACTCACAGTCCCCAGTGCTAAGGGCAGAAGAGCTTGAAGTCTTTGCTGTTCCTGAGACTTCTTGAACAGGGGGCAAGCTCTACCTCAAGCCCTAGGAAAAACTCACAAAAGTAGATTGCAGAAAGTTCAGTCCAGTTCGTTCACTGCCCAAGACAGAAGCAGCCACTGCAGGCCAATACAGCAAAGCACACAGCAAAGTGGTAATTCCTTCTCAAAGCTTCTTCAGCTCTTCTTTTTGGCAGTCTTCTTGATCCAAAATAGCTCTAAAGTTCAGGGGTCTGAGCCCCAATATTTATAGCCCATAATCCTTTGATCTCTTAGGCAGAGAGTGCATGTGCCCAGCCAGAATCAGTTCTGCCTTCTCTGGTGTGACTTGCTAGCAGGAGGTGGAGACAGCATGGTCAGAGGCAGGCCAGGCTCTTTGAGGTGGAAGGAAATCTCCTCCCACTTCCCCAATTGCACCCCAGGTCTATTCAGCCCTTTTCTGACCCACCTAGACTATATGGAGCCACTCCTGTTCCCCAGCCTTCTGTCATCCAAAACCCAGACAAGCAATCCACATTCCAAGAGAGGCACATGGGATGACTGAGCAAGAAAATACCTGCTTTCTAAAAGTGGTATTTTCAAACACAGAAAGTAAAAATCACCTCCACTAAAAGATGCAGCTTTAGATTCTGAGTTCAGGCATACTAAACTTTATTTTCCTACCTAATTCCCAGGGCCAATTCTGTTTATAAGATGCTATAAACAAACTCCCCATTCTCTCCTATGGGAAACAGGTAGTCTTGCAATATCGAAAAAACAAAATTGACAGTAATTCGCTATCAGGACATGCCACACACCAGGGCATGTCCTACCTTTCACATCCACTGCACCAGGCCCACAGGGTTACCTTGGGTCTACCTTAGGGGTGACTGACATGTAAAAAAAGAGAAGGTGTGGGACTGGTAAGTGTGTGCACTGGCCAAGTCGACATGGCATTTACAAACTGCACGCAGACTCCCCAACGGCAGGACTGAGTTACCTTTTCACGGCTACTCACTTGGGTGGCACAATCAGTGCCGCAGGCCCACCAGTAGCATTTGATTCACTGGCTCTGGCACACTCAGTGCACTTTACTAGGGACTAACAAGTAAATCAAATGTCCAATCCTGGAAACACCAATCCTTAACACAATTTACCACAGGACCACTTTCACTTTACCACTGATCAACAGTGAGAAAAGTGTGCAGAAACACTACGCCAGCAAAAACAGGTTCAAAACCGGTAGGTCAGAAAGCAAAAACTCAGGGGAAACAGGCCAAAAGATGCCAAGTCTTATACTTGCCAACTGTGATTGTGTATATTATGTCATGCTATAGATGTATGCCTGATGGTTGCCTTGTAAGAAAGCTTATGTTCAGTACAGGAAGACTCAGTTTTCTATTTTGATACACAATTGATAACAGCTACAGGACTGATTGGTTTACTAGGAAAAAATATTGCTTAGCCATAGGCCTGATCTTTTTATTATGAAAAGTTATGATAAACACATTAAGTGTGACATATTGATTGTGAAATTAAACAGACATTTAAGGGTGGATTGCAATTTCTTTATATTGAAGCCTACAAATAGGTATTTAGTTACACAAAATGTCCAATTACCTTTGCACTGAATGATGTTGGTTTTGCTTACTGCTTCTGACAAACCCTAGGGGCAGAAGATTTGCAGTGTAATAATTATCACTTAAGTCTCTTCTTAGATGCCTGCTAGGAACATTAAAATAGAAACTTGCATCCATGTATCAATAAAAATCTGTATAGATACATAGAGAGCCTTTTGGTCCACTCTGTTCTGCCATTGGTCTGTCTGAGTGTCATTTACACTTTGCTTCCCTCTATGAGGAGTGAATACACGGGGTAATGGTAAAGTTTGCATCTGTAACTGACTTTTTGCCTTGTACATAATGGCATTTTCTGTTTGTGTGTATACATCCACCTGAAAATGGATGCACTTCAGTATCCAGGCTGGTTGGCTAGTTCTTTAGTTTAAGAATGTTTTACTTTTATAGGTCCCCTTTCATTTCTTTACTTCTCTTTTTATTTCAATGTTTCTTAAGAGGATACAACAGCTTTCCAGGCAGTAGTAACAGGTTGCTTGCTTGGTGCTCATTTCAGCTGCAATTTGCTGCATTACACCAGGCCACTTCCTCTAAAGCATGAGACCCGTATAAGATGCAGTTGTCCATAGTGTATCATTATTTTACCATTCCAAGATGGTCAAAATATCGGTTATAAATGAGACAGCAATGCTTTTACTTTAAATCAACAATACACTATTTACAATATCCTTGCAAGAAGGACATCTGCTGCTATGTTTTCCAAATCGAGGGGGAACTGTTTGAGAAGATCATACATTGTCTAGTCCTTGGACAACGTCCATGTAAGGTGTGTGTTTTTGTTTGGGAGATTATGTTTATGTCAACAGGATTTCTCAATGGTGGGTTGTCATTCTTGCAAATCAGTTTGTAATTAGTGTATTTGCTGTGTTGTCTTTAAATGGTGGCTCTGATCAGCGGTTAAAATGTAACGGCCCTGTGCATGAGGGACATGGTGTGTGCCAGTGGTATCTTGACTTGTTGCCATGTATCCTCTTCTTGGTAACCAGTTCCCTGCTGCTAAGAGTGGGAGTGTGATTTTATAGAATGTGCATGTATGCTTTGAGAGATCAGTTGGAGAGAGTGGGCAGATAAGCAGGAGGCTGCTCCTAGTGGGGTTATTCAATTACCATCTTATCTACCTGTAACCTGGACTTATCTCTTACAATAAATCTTACTCCTGTTTTCTACATGTCCAGCTACTTAACTTCCTGCCTACGAGGGATTGTTCTTACTATTATACTGGTGACGATGTGCACTGACTACCCATGATGGAGCTTCAGGCCCAGCTAGTCTTTTTTCTTGCGTGATTTGTTTTTGACACGCTCGGACTCTTTGTATACATTGCTGAACACCCACCCTGTGTGCTCAGCATCTATTAACCCCCCCCCAGACTCCCTCTTGAAGCCCCACTCCGAATTTCTGCCAGCGTTCTTACCGCCTAGTAACGATGACTAGCTGTGGAGCGCTACACTGTGACACCATCCCACATCGGGACACTGCCAACATTTTCTCAGTTCAATGCATTATGGCCAGTGTTATTGATGGTGCAGTGTCCAGGACCACCCTGGCCAATTCATAGGATTGGAAACTCACTAACTAGCCCTAATGCCTAATAGGAAGTACAGAGCTTTAACTTTGTTCTACACCTACGTAATTCTCCCAGCTGGGCCAAGTACACACGCAGTCGATAAATATCTTAGCATAATGCAAAAGTTAAGGAAAACCGTCAAGAGTGTGCATTCTTTAAGAGAAATGGTAGATGTAAAGGGCAGGCTTCTCGTCTGTGAATTAACATGCTGAAAAGTGATATCTTTGAATAGACCTTCTGCAGGGAACCACATGGGCATCCATTGGATTATTTTACATTATGCTTTATAGCAAGTAGTTAGACTTGTTTTGACACACAGACCTTTAATGTCTGGTTTCTATAACCATGCATGACTCATATCTAAACAGCATTTTCGAAAAAGCTAATATTTCGCTTGAATTATTATTAGAACAATAGTCTGAATCGCATTAATTACGTGACTGACTTTTTGCCTTGTGCATGATGGCATTTTCTGGTTGTGTGTATACATCCACCTGAAAAATGAATGCACTTCAGTATCCAGGCTGGTTGGCCTGTTTTTTTGTTTAAGAATGTTGTACTTTTATAGTTCCCCTTTCATTTGTTTACTTCTCTTTTGATTTCAATGTTTCTTAAGAGGATAAAACAGCTCTCCAGGCAGTAGTAACAGGTTGCTTGCTTGGTTCTCATTTCAGCTGCAATTTGCTGCATTACACCAGGCCACTTCCTCTAAAGCATGAGATCCATATAAAATGCAGTTGTCCATAGTGTATCATTATTTTACCATTCCAAGATGCTCAACATATTGGTTATAAATAAGGCAGCAATGCTTTTACTTTAAATCAACAATAGGCTATTTACAATATCCTTGCAAGTAGGACACCTGCTGCTATGTTTTGTGTTGTTACTGCAAAGATAGGATGCCATGTTTCGAAGGAAGCATGTTTCCTCCTTTATACATGTGTTCTTTTAATTTATCTTGCATATGTTGAGTGTGTTTTATTGCTATTGCTTCAGAGGGTGAATGGAAGGGTGAGTCAGTGGATCGAAGAATGGAAGCATGTGTGAAAAGATGAGTGCCCGAGTGTGTATGATGACTTATTGACACAAAAGGAACTTTCATTCATAAGCCAGATGGTTATTAGTCACAATTTAAAAAAAAATATATCGACTGGACAGAATATCGAGTTTCTAAAATCGAATGGACAGAATATCGAATTGCAAAAATATAGTGGTGCAGAATATCGAAATGCAGGTAAGAAATATCGAGCTCCACAATATCGAAGTTAGTAATATCATTTTTTGTGTGTTCTAAGTGTTAGTATATGTGTTAAAAGTATGTATATTTTTGTAATGTGTGATTGAATTTTGTAAAGGTAATGCATTTTATGTTATTTAATTTTTGTGTAATTTAATTCCGTAGTGGGTTGTGGGTTTATAGGGTAATATGGTGGGAAGTAATTTACTTATAATACATATTATTAGCATTATTTGGAATTAATTAATTATATGTTCATTTTTTTGCGTAATTTAATTCTGTAGCGGGTTGTGGGTTTATAGGGGAATAGGGTGGGAAGTAATTTAATTGAAATAAATTAATTTATTATTTTATTACTTAATAATGTATTATTTAATACGTTGTATTGTTGATTAAGCTAATTAATATATTATTAATTAATTGTAAATTGATTAATAATAATTAATTGGTAATTATGTTAATTGTGTCATATTTTTATTATTTAGCAATTTATCAAATTTTAATTGTTAACAATTAATTTGTAAATATGTTAATCATATTGTTAATTGTAATTCGTTAAATAATGAATTGTTAATTAATTATGTTAATTTATTAATATGTTATGATATTGTAGGTGATGTTTATAGGGGGAAATGGTGGGAGGTAAATTAAGTTTTTACAAAATGATTAATTGCTAATTAATATTAATTATATTTCAGGAGTGTGTGTATATCAAATTATTCCCCTACGCTATCCAACACTTTCCTTACTGTTACACTCATTGGAGTGGGAATAGTAATTTTTACCCTACCGCTATCCAACGCTTTCCCTACTGTTGCACTCACTGAAGTGGGAATAGTCATTTTTACCTCCCGCTATCTAACGCTTTCCCTACTGTTGCACTCACTGGAGTGGGAATAGTCATTTTTACCCTCCCGCTATCCAACCCTTTCTCTACTGTTGCACTCACTGGAGTGGGAATAGTAATTTTTACCCTCCCGCTATCCAACGTTTTCCCTACTGTTACACTCACTGGAGTAGGAATAATAATTTTTATCCTCTGCTATCCAACACTTTCCCTACTGTTGCACTTACTGGAGTGGGAATAGTACATGTTACCCTCCCGCTATCCAACACTTTCCCTACTGGTCCACTCGCTGGAGTGGTAATAGTAATTTTTATTTACCCACTATCCAACATTTTCCCTACTGTACCACTTGTTGGAGTGGAAATAGAAATGTTATCTTTTACGCTGTGCAATTTTTTCAGCATTGTTATATTTAAGGTAGTGGAAAATATATATATATATATATATATATATATATATATTTTAATTAATGTTTATGTTTTAACGTATTATATATCATTTATTTTATATTTATATTATAGGTTTATTTATATATATGTAATTATATTTAAAATTATGTTTTTAACATTTAATTATCCAAAATATTAATTATTTTTTGATACTATTAAGTTAATATATATGTAATAAAAAATAAAAATGCATGTTTATTTTTTTACTTACATTTATTATGTATTAATTTTAATTTTCTTAAGTATTTTTAAGTATGTTTTACTTAATTATAGTTATTATTTCATTAATTTTACAATACTTTTAAGAGATTTAAAAATGTCGATATTTTAGCAAACTATGGGCCAGATGTAGGAGCCATAATACCGGTCGGTAACAGCCGATTTCGGACGTTACCGACCGGTATTTAGGATTTGGCATGTAGGGGGCATATTTTACCGATTCGGTAAATTTACTGAATCGGTAAATTTACCGAATCAGTAAAATACCGAATCGGTATTTTTACCGATTCGGATTCTTTCATATGTAGGTGGGACTCTTCAGAGTCCCAAAGCCATTACAGATTCGGTATTTTACCACCCAATCCAATTGGGTGGTAAAATACCGAATCCAGGTGTGCATCTTAACGATTCGGTATTTACAGAATCTGTAATACCTACATCTCCCCCCTTCATATTTACCGACTCTTAAATACCGAATCGGTAAAATTCGGTATTTAAGAGTCGGTAAATATGAATTACCTACATGTGGCCCTATATTATTTACAACGATATTTAGGATTCGATATTTTTGAACTTACCTGTTTGTAGATAGGAATTCGATATTCTGGTAGTCGATATTTTGTCAGCGATATTCTGGCAGGTCGTTATTTTGATTGTCGATATTCTTTCAGTGATCCAAGCCGACCTATTGGCATTACCAATGTTTATTAAATGTTCCTATCCCAGTAACTTTCTGTTTGCTTAAAAGTACTTTAACATATATTGATAGCAACAATCAATTATATGTAATACATAAATAGTGAAAACAATATAAATATTGGTTTTGGACCACTGTTTAATTTGTGAATAAAGTAAGAGCAGCGGTCCAAAGTTATGTAGGATCCTGATTTCATCCCTACCAAATGCTGAGGTTGTAGAATACCAAGAGCTACTAAGCTTGATTTCACTCCATGGCTCTTTTTTCTATCAGCATAAGGTATACCTCTAGTCTATCAAATTCATTATTCTGCATGACAATAATATCACACCCACAACATGCACCTAACTGCTATATTGCAAGGCAAGTATAGGTAAAGGTAAACATAGTAATTGTATACTTACTTTGTGATGTAGTGGTAGGCGATGAAGTGTTTTTGATATTCTTGAAGGTCGATATTATCAATCTCAGTACTGTATTGTACAGTCACACCGTCACACCATACATTTACTATCTCTTTATCTCACACCTGCAGTTTCTCACTCTTCCCGGCTGTCTCTCTTTGTCACTGTATTCTCATATTTCTATTCCGCCTACTTCTTCTGTTGCTCAGGGTCAAATTTCCATTATGAAAAATAAGTCCCAGTACCTGAAAATAAATGCTAATGTCCACGTTGACAACCACCAGCAAAAACTAGGCAGATGTCTGTAGGTGTATATTGATGCAGGAAGTACACTGCATATTTCACAATTTGTTTACCACAGTTTTTGAAAAATGTCAGAAATCCCTCTGCTCTTAAATGACAGATTTATGCTTTCTAAAGTGACACGAAGCTTAGCTTTTTCACAGACCTGAAGCATAATATTGTTGACAATAAGCTGCTGGAGATGTAGAACCATTATGCTCTAAATGCATTCTTATACTTAGAAGATTATTACATCATTAGATTTCAGAAATTGCAATCTAACATCTATTCTAGTTAACATTCACCTGGCTGAATCGATTGTGTATCAGTTTTTGCTACATGACACTGTTGAGTTATCTTTCTTTCAATAGTTTGGGTCTTTACACATTTATTGTTTAATTGCCAAAACTACAACAAGGGGACATGCAGCTGGTGGTAAATCTATAACATCTTGCAAATGTTTTAGCAATACATTTCCTGCTGGATTATGTGTTGGGATTTGGCCTCCCCCAAGCCCCAATGGTGGATCATTCAATGGCCAGGCATGATTATTCAATATTTGTGAATCAGTAACACTTGTAATAAGGGGTTGTAACTGCCACCCATGCCCCTGCTGAGAAATACCAACTAGCCTGCTCTGCCCCACTTGTACATCCCTTACTAATTGGGTCGAAGGAGTTGGTGTGTAATTTTAGCCATTTGTGCTATTTACAACAGTATGGGTAAAATGTTTCGCCTGTGTCTTGCCTGATTCTGGGGCCCCGGATTGAGTGGTTAACAGAATACCTTCCCCGATGACTTTCACCGCATTTGTATCTTTCTTCCCTTCTACAGGTTTTGCCGAACGGGCAACTTTCTCCTCAATTTCCCCTAATTTGGTCCAGAAAGGTGCAAGAATCGTTAGCATTAGCGTTTCCATTCGTTCCCAGTATGCCTGATTGGCCTCTACACCTTGTTGTTCCATCATATTTTCAGGATGGGCTGTTCCAGATTTAAGTAGCTGTGTTAGTTTTTCTTTCTGGTGCTTGCCTCTTCCTTCATCTTTATTTTGGGCTCGCACTGCTAAACTGCCCCTTGTTTGTTTTGCTAAGAGTTCCCCCACACCACCCACAGCCCCTATACTTTCTCTAGATGGTCTCTTTGACCTAGTGATCCAATTGTCTTGGGCATCCCCTTCATCAGTATGGGAGGTGTTCGCAGTATGGGGTGTAAGTAGAACCGAGGGGGCATCAAGAATATATGGGGTAGTGGGGACCATCATAGGTCCGTGAGCAGAATCATGTATAGACATATCCAACGAGATACACTCCGGGGCCAAATCCAGACGCTCCTGAGATATACTCTGGTGCGTCTCAGCCATGCCCCTCTGTCTATACTCAAGTGTATCTATATTTAGTTGGCTAACTGTAGCTGCGACTACCGCGGGTGACTTAGCCTCACTTATTGCTCCCAAGGACGATCTTTTTTGTGCTACATAGGCTCCCAATGAAAGCCTTTTTTCCGTGAGCTGTATCTCATGCTGGAGTACCGATTCAGCCCTATTCCAAAAGGCATCCAATGTACCTACCACCCCACCCGCAACTCTCTGGCCCCCCAGCTTCCGTTTTGTAGCCATAAACCCTCTTTATATGATATTCACCACCCGCCACAAAAATGGGATACTTATCCTCTTTGCCCACAGTTAATTCAAAGTCACAAGGAAGAGTCCCGCTTACTTATAGTCCGGGCGCAGGTGTTAGAGATGTGGCCCAGCCCAGCCTCCACCAGGCTATGACAGGCGCGGACGGGCCCGCCCTTTGCCCGGGCTTGGCCCGGGCACGCCCGCGTGCGTCCCGTGCCACGGGAGCCCTGGTGAGTTCTTAAAACACCTCCTGGCGCTGCCGCTCTTACGCGGAACCGGGCGTCTGCTGTGGCCGCTGGGAACTGTAGTCCCCACTGCGCTCGTGGCGTGGTGTGCGCGATTGTTGCAGTCCCCCCCACCCCCGAGACTGGTTTTAAGCAAAAGAGGATCCGGTAGCTGATGATGAGCAAAAGGGCACAGAGCAGGTAAGAGGGCTCAGTCATTTAGGTTATGTATAACCCTCAGATAAGGCAACACATTAGAATACGTCACAAGTATGCCGTTTTTGTGAAATGGGGTATTACTTATTTGGTATGTTACACATATGTTTTATATAATGCAATATTCACCATGACGTGGCACTTCTTGTGATAGATTTGGGTCAACAGTTGCAAGTTTTCCAAATCGAGGGGGAACTGCTTGAGAAGATCATACATTGTCTAGTCCTTGGACAACGTCCATGTAAGGTGTTTTTGTTTGGGAGAGGATGTTTATGTCAACAGGATTTCTCAATGGTGGGTTGTCATTCTTGCAAATCAGTTTGTATCTAGTGCATTTTCTGTGTTGCCTCTGAATGGTGGCTCTTATCAGCAGTTAAAATGTAACAGCGCTGTGCATGAGGGACAGGGTGTGTGCCAGTGGTATCTTGACTTGTTGCCATGTATCCTCTTCTTGGTAAGCAGTTCCCTGCTGCTAGGAGTTTGAGTGTGATGTTATAGAATGTGTATGTATGCTTTGAGAGAGCAGTTGGAGAGAGTGGACTGAGAAGCAGGAGGCTGCTCCTGGTGGGGCTATTCAATTACCATCTTATCTACCTGTAACCTGGACTTATCCCTTACAATAAATCTTACTCCTGTTTTCTACATTTCCAGCTACTTGACTTCCTGCCTGCGAGTGATTGTCCTCACTATTATACTGGCGATGATGGGCACTGACTACCCATGAAGGAGCTTCTGGCCCAGCTAGTCTTTCTCTTGAGTGATTTATTTGTGACACTCTCTGACTCTTTGTATACATTGCTGAACCCCCACCCTGTGTGCTCAGCATCTATTAACACCCCCTCAGACTCCCTCTTCAAGCCCCACAGATCTTTAACTTGGTTCTACACCTACGTAATGGGCAAAGTACACACGTAGTCGATGAATATCTTAGCATAATGCAAAAGTTAAGGATAACCATCAAAACCGGGCCAAGGCTTAGTCATGAGTGTGCATTCTTTAAGAGAAATGGTAGATGTAAAGGGCAGGCTTCTCTTCTGTGAATTAACATGCTGAAAAGTGATATCTTTGAATAGACCTTCTGCAGGCAACCACATGGGCATCCATCAGATTATTTTACATTATGCTTCATAGCAACTAGTTAGACTTGTTTTGGCACACAGACCTTTAATGTCTGCTTTCTATAACCATGCATGACTCATATCTAAACTACATTTTCGAAAAAGCTAATATTTCGTTTGAATTATTATTTGAACAATAGTCTGAAATGCATTAATTACATAATTACAGTCATTCATTGCATTTACATTTATTGATGACATTTGCACTGTAATTGAGCAGAGCCCTGAAGCTTATGAAGACTCTATTATTGTATGCTTAATGTTTTTAATTCCTGTCATGGGCATGCAACTGTTGCATACATTTTATATGACCACATGTGCAATAATTTTACTAAAGTACAGGTGTTTTACTGCAGGAACATTCTGCACATTAATGAGAAAGCTCCTTTGGTGACTTGCAGCTGATCATGTGCTTAAGTTCCCTAGCAAACTTCATCACACCTGCAACAATTTTCTTGGTGGTTCCTCTCTTCTAGGAATATAGTAATTTCAATTTGAAATTTATAAAAAGAATGTTTCCACATAGTTCATATTTTTAGAGACTTAGGGCCTGATGTAGGTAAATGGCATTTACCGATTCGTAAATACCGAATTTTACCGATTCGGTATTTACAAATCGGTAAATGCTATGTAGGTATTTTTACCGATTTTGTTACCGAATCTGTAACATTCGGTAATTACAAAATCGGTATTTACAGATTCAGTAATTGCTATTGATTCCAATGGGCCTGGAGGCCCATAGGAACCAATGCCAATTACCGAATCGGTAAATACCGATTCGGTAAAATTACCGAATTTACAAGGGGGACAGGGTGTCACTTTGACACCCTGTTGCACCACTGATTCAGGCTTGTGTGCCATGTGACACACATACATGCCCTCATGTACAGGTGTACATGCACAGTTGTGCATGTACACAGGAATTCGTTATTTACCATGCAATAGTATTACATGGTAAATAACAAATTACTTAGGGGCCTGTGGCATTGTTTCCAGTGCCACCTACATATAGTTTTACCGATTCGGTAAATTTACCGAATCGGTAAATTTACTGATTCTGTACAATATTGGCCCCCTACATCTCAATCACCAAATACTGGTCGGTAACGGCCGAAATCGGCCGTTACCGACCGGTATTTGGTGACCTACATCTGGCCCTATGGGCCTTATTACGAGTGGCGAGGTCCATCCGCGTAGGACCGTGTCGGCACCCGCCAGCAACCTATGGCGCTGGCAGTCCAAAAACTGCCATATTACGAGTTGACCACAGAGCTGGTGGTGTGTAGGTGGCGATTTTGCAGCAGTGGTCAGTATTTTTCACAAATATATTGATGCCTGTGTGTCAGTGGCGGCTCCTCGAGGGAGTGCTGCGGCGGCAGGGCAGAAAAGGGGCAGGGTAGTAAACTCCAAACGGAGTTGTGTATATGAATTAAAAAAAAAATTACATTGCGCTCGCTGCAATGCCAAATCGGCGATGTAATTTGTTTAATTTATTTATTTATTCACTCGACTACGTTTGGCCACATTCCGGAGTAAACTACCCCCTACCCTGCCCCTTTTCCGGAACCACTTCACTGCCCGCAGCACTCCCTCGAGGAGCCGCCACTGCTGTGTGTGCATTTCGACTGCTGATGTGCGGGATGCACATATATGCATGATATAGATGAAAAAATACCATATAACCAAACAGGGTTGTAATACTCGGGATGTAGATAGGGCTTTGAAGGGGGACCTGAAGAAAGAGATCCATGTTGAAATGTGCCTGGAAGAAAAAGAAAGGGGTGAGTATATACCCCAAATCCTTTGTCACCACCACCTTGAAGCAGGCCATGAGATCGCTGCGGTCTGCTTGTTGAACAAGCAACTCATAATACGGACGGTGGTGCAGCTCCCCTGTACCGCACTAGGGCAGCTGCCTTTCCTCTACTGTGAACCCGGTGCACAGAGGTCTGCTAGTAGGCTCAGCTGTCCAGCAGCGGCCTATGCAATGCTGTTCCACCCAACCCATAATACTGAGATTGAACCGCTGAACTCACTTCACTCAGACTGTCATCGCTGATGAAGTGATCCACGGGACTGCCAAACTCCTAATATGGCCCTTACGGTTTCATAACACTGTAAGTAACAGGTATTAGCTCTCGAATTTGGAATGTTGGGGTCTTGTCAGATAATCCGAATGCTTCTTTTTTGTACAATAGCATCTAGTATATGCCACTCAAGCATTTTTTAAATTTATTTTAAAGTTTTCAGACAGAAAAATAACTTAATTTACCATAACAATGGAACAATGATAGAGATTCAATAAACAATATGAAACTTGCAGTTGTTCATCATGTATGGCCACAAAACTAAAGAACAAGTGGAAATAATTCACGACCAAACACCGACTGTCATACCATTTGCCATACAAAGTGTATTAGAAATGCTATATAGCTCAGTTACCACTGTGCAAAGGTAATCCGTATATTCATGAATGTGAAGTCCAGTATGTTCATTGTCCCAAAATGCAGGCCAGATAGGGTAAGACCTATATCTAGCCCCAAGCACACCCAAGCCAGTCAAAATAAGGTCTTCCCTAATAATGAGTAATATTACACTATCTATAAAACAAACTAGTCAAGAACAGCCCCATTCTGCCCAACCAGGCTGCTCTAGTCGGGGCAGCGGTGGAGGGGGATGTGGGCACACCCAAATCATTGTTCAGAGTAGTCCAGTAGGACCGCAAAGGACCACAGATGTCTCTAGGCCTAGAAGTAATAGGTTGCAACATAGTGTAAACCTCAGCTCTATTGTGACAGGTCACCTTTTGACTTCTGGAGCAAGCCCCTTAAACGATGACATTGCCACTCGAGCTTTGCTAGCAATAGTGCCAGGGCTTTGAAGCACCTAGCTGAGTGAGAGTCTCTCTTTACATAGCCTAGCAAGGACAAATGTCGGAAAAACTCCATTCGGAACTGAAGGATAGTCTATAATGTATCCAGTACTTGTTGCCACTGTATATTAAAAGGAAATCTCTTGGAAGATACAGAAAATCGACATGTACGGAGTGACAGCTAGAGTATAAACAACTCATATTTAAGTCAATCTTGCGTATTTTGTCAGGTGTATAATACACTCTGTGCAAGAATCTAAAATGTAGAATCTTGTACCTATAGTAAATGGATACCCAGGCTGCATCTGCACAGCAATAGTCCCACCATTCTTCAGATAGCTTCCAGGCAAATCTACTACTATTTGTGTCTTTGTTACAAGTCTCCATGACAAAGAAATAGAGTCTAGCAATTCAATGGTGTGAGTTCATCAATGGTGTAAGCTGTGTAAGAGGTTTACATTTGGTAGCAGGAGTTGTCACTGATATTTGAATAGGACAGTGGCTGTCCTCACACAACGCTGTCTCCACCACCCTGTAGTATGTCTGGAGACAGGCCAGGGAAAGGCAGGGCCTTGTGCACTGCAAAGACTTTCCTTTGAAGTTTGCCTGCTTCAAAGGCAGAGACGGGTATAAATATTGGACCTCTGACACCCAAAAATCAGATCACTTCTGAACTAAGGTCATTCTGTCTGGAAGAGGAGCTGGATGCTGTAGAAGGGACTGACACTCTGTCTGTTGCTTTGTTGGGCTGGCCTGCTAATTGTTGCTTCTTTCCTGGAAATGAAAGAACTGGACTTTGCTTTCTGAACCCAAGGTTCTCCAAGTCGGTGGTGTTTCTGCTGATGGCACATACAGTGGAAGTGGAGCTTGAATTTCCACTAACCCAGACGTCGGATCCCGTGAAATATCATTGGGTGTGGCTGCACAGGGATCCAGGTAAGGTGAATTCTGAGAACTATGGCCGTACTGTCACACGTATCACTGAACTAGCTGAGCGGTGGGCACACATACCTCTTTCACTTGCAGATAGGATAGCTGTTGTGAAAATGGCCTTCCTCCCCAAGCTCCTCTATTTTTTTGTCAATATTCCTATAACACTGAATGTGGCGCTGTTTAAAATGCTTCAATCGTCACTGCTGACATTTGTATGGGGTGGAAAGAAGCCCAGATGTAGGTGGTGTCTTCTGGTTCAATGCGACAGTTCCAGTGACGACACCCTTGTTCAGAAGTGCGATGGCAGCAACAGCGACACGCTTCTACCTCATTGCGAGACTCTTCTCACAATGCGGTGCAGTGCGAAAACTCCAGTGGTTGTTGTTAAGAAATGCAAAGGCAGGCAGCAGCGACGGTGACACACTTCCTCTTCATTGCAAGACGCTTCTCTTCATGTGGTGCAGTGCGACAACTCCAGCAGCGACACCCTTGTTCAGAAGTGCGACGGCAGGCAGCAGCCACGGCAACACGCTTCCTCTACATTGCAAGATGCTTCTCTTGATGCGGTGCAGTGCGACAACTCCAGTTGCATCGCGCTTCCAGCTCCTTGCGACACGCAGTTCCTCAGAACTGCGTGTCGCAAGGAGCAGCAGGCACTTCCACAAGAACTCCTCTGGGGAGATGGGGGTTGAAGTCTGTTGTCCCTGAGACTTCAGCAGGAGGCAATATCTTTTCCAAGCCCTTGGAGATCCTTCACAAGTTGAAAGCAAAGTACACAAAGTTCCTTTCTCCTCTCTTTGGCAGTAAGGCAACCACTGCAGGCCAATCCCCTAAGCAGCACTTCAGCTTAGGAATAGTCTCTCCTCAGTTTCGTCAGGTTCCTCTCCTCAGCAGAGGTTTCTTCTTGTAGTCCAAAAGTGATCTAATTTCTTGGGATCAGGGTCCCAATATTTATACCCCAAAATCCTTTGTTCTCTGAAGGGAGAGGGGACTTTGCCTAGTCCAAACCAGTTCTGAAGCACTCTGTTTACCAGACTTCTCCTTTCCTTTCACAGTGCAGGGCAGAAACATCAGATGCCCCACAGGAGGTGGAGCCAGCATTGTGGAAGGCAGGCACAGCCCTATTCAAGGTTCAGGTGCAACTCCTCCCTCTCATCTAGATACAGATCTCCCTTCACCACTGGGCTGACTCATCCTGTCACTTGGAATCTCCCAGCCCTGTCACTCACAAACTCCAGACATGGAATACACAACCTAGCAGAGGCAGGCTTGAAAGGTTAGACAAGAAAATAACTACTTTCTAAAAGTGGTATTTTCAAACACAGAATGTTGACATCAACTTAACTAAAATATATATTTCATTATTCTGAGTCCAGGCATACTAAACTCGAATTTCTACCATGTTCTCTGAGTCAGTTATGATAATAAAATGTAATACTTCTGAAAGCCCATTCTGGCCTATGGAGAACAGGTAGCCTTGCAATAGTGAACAACGAAAATGGCTTGAATTCACTATTAGGACATGCCACACACACCAGGGCATGTCCTACCTTATATTTACAATGCACCCTGCCCTTGGGCCTACTATAGGGGTGACTGATATGAAGAAAATGGAAGGTTTAGGGACTGGCAAGTGGGTGCATTTGCCCAGTCAGCATGACAGTACCAGACAGCACACAGGTTCTGCAATGGTAGACCTTAGACACATTTTACACGGCTGCTTCTGTGGGTGGCACAACCAGTGCTGCAAGCCCACCCGCAGCATTTAGATTTGGATGCCATGGGCACACTCAGTGCACTGTACTAGGGTCTGACAAGTAAACCAAATAGCCAAACATGGAACCACTGATTAATATATCAATTTACAATAGGGGGCACTTGCACTGTGGCACTGGACAGCAGTGGCACAGTGCCCAAAGCATCTAACACCAGCAAAAATACATGAGGCAACAGCAAAAATGGAGCCAGATCTAACAGTATCACAATCCTTTCCCTGCTGGTCCCGGATCCCCGTGAAGCGGGACGCCAGTCACTGTGCGCATAGCCTATTAGTGAAAAGCCTCCCGCACCTGTCACCCCCTACATAGAATGCATGTTTCAGGTAGAGAGCTGTGTACTCGGCCCGATCATCATCCAGTCCCACCAGGTGCGCCCTAGCTGCCTTAAGTTGGTTCCAGACTCTGGGTGCCCCCGTCCTCTGGTGGATTTTCCCAGTTCGGCAATCTCCCACGATAGTCGTTCCCATTTATCTCTCCTGTCTTTATTATCTTCTGCCGTGATGCCCAGGAATTCCCCCCTAACCACCGCCTTCAGTGCTTCCCAAAAAGTCGTCGTACAGATGGTAGGGAAATCATTAAGGTCTAGGTAATCGGTCATGCATTTTTGGAATTGCTGTACCACCGAGGGGCGTTGCAACATGGTCTTGCGCAAGCGCCAGAACCTGCGTGTGACCCATCATTGGTACAAGGACAGGGATATCCGAACCGCTGAATGGTCCAGATAAGGGGCAGGGAAAGATCTCCACTTCCCCTGTCTGCTGTGTCAGTGTATCAGAGGTAATTACATATTCAATTTGGCATATGAGGATGTGAGTAAAAGGTGTATTCTCTGGATGTCGCAATCTTCAGATGTCTGTGAGTCCAGCCTCTGCCAGAAGACGCCTCCCATCCCCAGAAAGGGCCCCAGTTTGCCCCCATCTCTGTCCCGACTGGCCCACCGTGCCATTAAAGGCCAAGTTAAAATCCCCCTAGGACAACAGTTTTGTCTGGAAGGCCCCAGTGAGCTTGTGTACTACTTCCTGGATAAAACCCTCTTGGCCTCCGTTGGGAACATACACTGTAGCTACCGTGAATGTGCGTGTGCCCAGGGTCAAAGTGTGTGCCAGGAGTCTACCCTTAATCTCACAACAAAAAAGGGAGGGAGAAGGAGGAGCTAGCTAGGTTCAACCTCCTATATTTTACAGTACAACACAAAAACCCATATGTGATGGATCAAAGGGTCCTAGCCAGGGAGAGATTGTAGGTAGAAATAATTTAGCCCAAAATACCGACTATACATATTAATATAAGCAGAGTTCCCTAACTATACTCCCGTTTCATAATGAAAGCTTTACCCAACTTAAGATGGCCGACAGCTTTCTGTAAGCAGCTACAGGGTTCAATACCCCCTGTCCACATTTTTAAATTTTTTAATTTACCACCCGTATTTCTTAAATCAGGCAAATAAACAAGAAGAAATAATTTAGCACTTGTACCAACCCCTTTTTTGGCACGAACATGAGCCCAATGGCGCTCGCGACGTGCCGTTTTCTTTTTCTTTGATACTACAACACTCACTAGTCTTCCTTTCCAGGTGGTGACTGGGCAAAAACGAAGAACTGCAAAACAGCCCCGAGGCTCTGACACGCTATGACGCTGCCGAGCCTTGGAGTTGTAGGTCATACCGACGGAGGGCAACTGAACAAAGTAAGTTCTTTTTTCCTAAACAGGTACCGCGTTTTTCTAAATAGGAACTGGGATCAGTCTTTAAATAATTCTGCATTTATCATTGCCTTTCGCTGTTAATGTTATGTTATTTTATTTTAGGAGCACCAGAGCGCTTTACCATCGCTTTTAATTTTCATAGGCACTGACTACATTGATCAGCAACTGCCTAAGAACTGTGACTTCCCATTAGGGCAGGGAGAATGCACTAATATATTATTTATTTTTTCTCCCACAATACAGATACTGCGGGTACAGCATTAACCGTATGCATAATTTGAAAAGCACGTATAATAGATGTGTTTTCTGCAATTTTTTCTGATTTTCACCTTAATTTAGGTTTACTCACCAGAGTGGTACTCATAGGGCTGGCCCCCATGTTGTCCTGAAGAAAAGGTGTAGGGGATACCTTGAAACATGTAAATGGATTATTAGGGACTTTACCCCCTTAACAGTTATTTTTGCTTTGATCTACCCCCTTTTTCATCCTACCGACTAGAAGCAGGAATAAAACTTTGGCTTACTGGTTAGGTATTTTTAAACTAGCACAATACACCACTCCCCCATACACTGCACTACACATAGATTCACAATCCAGTGCTCCTACGTATCCTTCGCAAGTCGCAGCACGCCCCATGCAGTAGATGCTTGGGATGGCCCCAATGATGAAGCATGCTACCTAGGGGCAATCCTCGGTGAGTGAGGGGACTCAAGAAAATACATTTGTCTTTTCTATTTAGGCACACCCAAATCGGGTGGACCTACAATCTGTCCTTGGCTAGGTTCCTATAATCCATCACATATGGGTTTTTGTGTTGTACCCTTAATCTCAGCCTGCTTGCTGCACAACTGACCCAGGAACTTAGCAGAGACCAGGTTCACCAACCTCGCAGTCTTAGAGGTATGAGAGGAGAACATTTGATAAGGAAAGGTCATGGGCCTCAGTCTATGTGTATCAGTGGATAGAAGGTGCGTTTCCTGAAGCAGGCAGATATGAGCATCAGAGTTTGAGGAAGGACAGTACGGCCCGCCTTTGGTAGGGTTGTTCAGCCTCTTAATGTTAAGGGACAGAATATTAATGTCAGACAACATAAGAGGAAATCCCGGTGTGGCTACGAGAAATTGCCCCCAGCCCGTAAAAGCTAATATAAGGTGCTACCTATGGAGACCATCAACCCATCATAGCTAGAAGGAGGAGGAAGGAACCCAGAAACCCAAAACAAAGAACTTACAACTGAAAACATCAATTTGCGAAGTCCACAAATGTCCCGGGCAATCTGCCCTGTGGAGAGACATGAGATGGATAGCAGGAGCTTCCTGTAGCCCCCACCCCGCACAGGGCCCAGCCAGTTAAATCAAAATGGATCCCAGTAAGATTGCAGCTGATATCACCAAAGCCAAAGTGTTTCAGTCCGTGGTATTCAAATCTTCTGACAGAGAGTGCAGTGCAGCCATGCATTCTTTAGCAATTGCCTCCGGGTCTGGACGGTGACTTAGCAGAGAGTTCCCAACTCTTTGCCATCGTGCTGCATCATTGTGGCGTCTGGTGGAGGCATCTCTCTCTGGAGCATCGTGATCATCCCCTGGTAGATGAAGAAGTGATGCAGCCTCACTAAGAGAGTGGACCTGGCGGAGGCTGTCCTCCCATTTAAAAATGAGTCTAAATGGGTGGCCCCAGGAATAGGAGATGTCTTTTCAGTGCAAAGACACAGTTACAGGTCGGAACTCCCATTATTACTGCAAGGTAGAGGTCTTCAGATCCTGGGAGAGAAGAGGCCTGCAAGAGTGAAAATCAATGGGATATTTGGCCTGCTCCTCCCATAGAATGCGTTCTTTAAGCTGAAAGTCAAGTACTCTAGATATTGAATGGGGGGCAGTCGCTTGTCTCTTGGGTCCCACCCGATGTGTCCGGTCTAGCTTAATCCTTCATTCTGGAGGACCCCCCAAGATATGATGAAACAGTTCCACGACAAAGGCCTCAATGTCTTTGTCTTCTGACACCTGAAGTACCACCCGGATCCTCATGTTGTTCTTGTGGGAGCGGTTCTTGAGATCCTCTGCATGGGCTTGGATATCCAAGTGCTGGTCCCAGAGTCGCAGGACCTCTTGTTGAAGCTGTGACACCTCCTCTTCTTGTGTGGCTGTGTGGTTCTCCAGCTCATCGACTCTCTCTCTCCCACCGAATCAATGTCCATGCGCATCTCCCGCATCTCTGTGGCAAAGTCCTTTTTCATGGTGTAGAATTCTCTCATGAGATCTGCAAAAACAGATTCCAGGACACTATGAGTGACTGGCCCCTTTGGATCGTCTGAGCACTGTCCCGCCGGGGGACTGCCCTGAGTTGACGATGCCTCGGCTCCTCCAGCCCCGGCCTTGAGTAGGAGGTCTTTTACAGATCTGTCCTTTCTAGATTTGTTGGTGGCCATTGTGAAGTGGCTAGCTCCCTTTGCCTGCAGTTGGGAAGCGGTAGTATAATGAAAGAGAATACACGCACCAGGGACCGGTGAGCCTTCCCTCCAAGTTGCTCACTCGTTGACCGCCACCAGGCATGCTCCAAAGGGTCTGAGAGTCCATATATCTGCGTGCAGGTACCAGTGCATGGGCCTTCGGCGTACTCGCTCAGCTGGCCTGTACTACTGCTACGCCATAGTGCTCCTCTTCCGCCCACCCCCAGAGGTCCTAAGGGCTGCCTCCCAGGAGTCTCCCTCCAGTTTCAGGCCCTGCCGTTGCAGCTGCGGCGTTAGGGGCGTCTGGCTATATCGCACCCTGGCCAGATCAGCCACTCGCCACTCTCCAGGTCTAAACGGCTCCTGCTCCATCCTGTGTCTCAGTACAGGGCCCATGCTAGTGCAGCAAGAGGCATGCCTCCCCGTAAGGTGATTAGCAGGGGTACCCACCAGCCAGGGGGCACCTTCCAGGGAGTCAGGCGCGTGGCTCAAGTACTGTCACCTAGGGGCCTCCTTCAGGGGTTCAAGGGCCCGGGCCCAGCACAGGCTGCACCCACCCCTCCAAGCGGCGTAGGGGGGATAAGGCACAGCATCTAGGGTTGAAGTGTAGTTCCTATATCCCTAATAGGCTCTGCGCATTGGAATAATATACACTATAGATTTGACATAGGGCTGAGGTCAGTATGTCTCTATCGAGTACATTAAACTTAATTGTGTGTCCCAGGTAACTCAGAGGTCACTAGAAACTTTCTCGAATGAACAAAAAGGGATTAGTCTCTGACAACCCCATAAACATGACAACTTTGTTTCCCTTAGAGTCGGAACAATATCTTCAGAGTCGTGGAAACAATAGATAACTATTGCACTGAGTCAATCGTGCATGCTTCGTTTCTACAGAGTTGCATAAAAATAGAGAGACGGGTGTTTCAATAAAAAAGGTTTATTGAATAGTCTACTTTCTCATGCAAAAGATATGAACTGCTACAATCGTTAGACAAAATGCGAAGTATAATGCGTACAGCATAAACAGTAATATAAAATAATACTGTAATAGCATTGTCTGTTGCTATGACATATATAAAAATATATACATAAATAACACAGGCTAAAATACTCAAATGGTGCTTCCAAAATATGCCTACCCCAGTGTACCTAACCTAGGTCTAGTACGAGGGAAGAAGTAGGTGCTGGTTTAGCATAGGTTTAGTTATGCCAAGAATTGCCAAAGGTTTCTCTAGGTTCTAATCAGCTCCATACCTTAGAATGAGAGAGGTTGGTATCTCTTTCCCGGGATTAAATTTCCCAACACCCCGCAAGGAGAGTCAGAAACACTGGAGCTGGATTCTCAGCAGGAGGATGACAGCTTCTGTTCAGTGCTTCAGCTGGAGAGTTGGCCTCCTCGCTACTTGCTGTGGCGAGCTGCGTCGTGCAAGTAGGTAGTCGGACTTCACCGAACCACACCGTGCTTTGTCATAGCAAGTGAAGGTATATTTATACCTTGAAGGTATTTAGAAATGCCAGTATGGACGTAAAAGTCGGGCATATGAATGTCATGAATGAACTCCTAAGGAATAGATGTTCATGCATAATAAATGAGTTCTTGGAGAAATCAATATCCAGGCAAGGGGAAGTCCCTAAAGCTTAAGATTCTGGTTTTCCAAGAAGCCGTTGTGACGTAGATGAACGGATGTAAGTAGCCATGTCTGTATTTGGGTAGCATGGACTAAGCATAAATAAGGACTGGATTTCTATGCCTATATAAGGGAAATGTGAATTATACCTATATAAGGGCATGAATCGGGAAATGCATATGGAATCTAAATTGATACACAACACCCACTCCACTTTCGTATGTACGACTTTACTATAGTCTAAACATGATAACATATCTAAAAATGTATCTACACACAAAGTGCTAAAAACATGTTTCAAACACATTGTAAATAATGTATTCAAACTTGTTTGTAAGCGTAATTTGCATTGGTGCTGTACACATTAAAGCAAGTTATTCATTCATAGCATATTTTTGACATTTTGGAATGCAATCATGATTGAATCATAAAAATATATATTTATGAAATGGCTCGTAAATACAGAAGAAAAAAAGCCAAAACCATTTCATGTCAGATTACATAAAACTGTTTGTTTGTGGACAAGGTCATATATTGTTTCTGGAAGTATTCAATGAATTCTTGTTCTCGATGACTAGTTCTACCTTTAAGCAGATTACTTGTGCTAAAAAATGAAAAATACAAATTTGGAAAAAAGATGTAATCATAGGAAAAAGTTCCAAAGTTAGTACCTTGTTTTGTTAAACTTGAAGGTCAAAGTCAAAGTCTCTCAGAACACTGTGTGCCAAAATCAAAAGTAAGTATTAAGGCTTTGAGAAAGCATGAAATCATCGATGTCTGTTGACAAAAAGTTGTCTACCATTGTAGGCGAAAGTTGGATTACCTCGTTTAGAAGATTAACCGCACATAGATAAAAAGCAACACCTTCAGCATTGGTCGCATCAGCAATGCTCAAATTGGATGGTACCTGCGTGCCTCTAATTTCCTCTCGTACCTCAGCATCAGCATTTTGCGTCTGTGAGATCTCAATGACTGCCATCATCAGAATTGGTTGCCGCTGCGGACAACACAAAGCATGGGTTGTTACGGGGTCCAGCAAAGTATCAACATCCGTTGGCATGACTGATGGAAGTGTCAGACAGGTGTCTAGCATGCATTCTTCTCCGCATAACAGGCAGCGTAGAACAGGTAAGATGCAATCTTGCCAGATTGGTCTGAATGACAGAAACCATGTGGTTTTTAATTCTCGTAGACGAGGTAACCCCAAATTTTGGACGATGCACTCACGACACTTCATCGCCAGTAGAGTTGTTTCCATGGAGAACTGGGTGTCGTTGGTGATTTGGCTTGCCATATCATAGGAGAAGTAGTAAAAATAGTATCCCTGCAACAAGTCCCAAAAGGAGCGGCAGTCTGCTAAACACAGAGTGCACGAAGTTTGAAATGATTCCGAGGACTGCTTGAAAAGGTGCTAACAGTCCAGAAAATACGGTCTTAAATACATTTACATTACCGCTCGTATCAGACATGTTTAAGATACGACTTAACATTTCTGAGAAATGTATAGGGCAGTTTGTATTTAAAAGGGCATCTATCTGTGCAGAAGCCCTTGCAATTTGTAGATCATAGGTTTCTTTGGCCGAGGTCAGTGGCACAGTTTTTTGCAAAGAATGCCTTTCATTCTGCTTAGAATAACAATTTGTATAGAAGAGATGTTCAGTGAAGGCCATAGAGGCGACTCCCTGACTGTCTTGGTTTGTGGAAACAATACTTGCATACAGCAAGTGACACTGGATGACACAGTTACTAGATATGGTATACCTGGCAACATACCACAGCTGTGATCGTTCAACATAAGGTAACTCCCATTCGAAAGTTGTCCAAAAATTGGATCAATCACTGCAGCTGGTGAACCTTGCAGGTAACAGGATAAGTTGTTAGAGGATCCATCGCAAGCCCCGTGTAAATTAATACCCTGACAAAGGAGAGAACCGCTTATTGCTTTTTCACGGTTTGAACCTCTAAGAAACATTTCATGTCCCCCACTCCAACATCTGTGTGTGTATGGTAAATCCCAGGATTTCTTGATGTATTCTTTACCCAACCTTTCATATGTGCCTGCTGGTATGTGTTTTAGATAATACTGAAAATAGAAAATTGTAACCGGCAGAGTGATTGTTCCATGTATTATCCATTCAGTAGCTGGTGTTTCTGTTACCGTAAATGGCAATCTTTCCAGTTTTTCAATGCTCAGCACCGTATAGTCTGCTCCCCTCTGTGCCCGTTTAATCTGTTTATCAGTGAGATTGAATTCTGAAAACAGTGACGTGGTATTGATTAAACACCAAGGCACATACCTGAACAAAGGTTTTGTAACATCCAGCCTAATAGCATGATAGAACGTAGTTGCAACTGATCATGTTGCAACATGACCAAGTTCTGTTCCATAATGTCTATGGCAGAAGATACTATGCTGTCCAATAAGTATATATCCTGGACAACAGAGTTGGTAACCCATTGTCAACTACAGAGAGAGAGAAATTAATACGATCAATTTCTCATATCCGTTCTGCAGTCTCTGCTTGAGTAATCTTCCATATTTTGTTATATGCAGCATATATGCCAGCATAGATGAAATGTTTCTGACACGGTTTTCTTGCTCCTAACAAGAATTCCCTAAGATCTGCACCATCTTTAAGTAAAGATAAGTGTTGCTTTACATCCTTAAGTGTCGATCTTTGTAGCCAATCAAGGTAGAGCTTCCCTACTTGTTGTTACTCTTCCAGGATGCTGCAGTTAAACATATCTTGGGTCTGGCCTATTGATTTTAAAGTTCTACATGATTGAAGGGGGGACAGGGAGCTAGTTATCAAAAAGTTCAGGTCCAGTCCCAATGCTCCAAAGGTAACACATGTCTGCACTAAGGTGGCTAAAGTTCCTCCTGATGAAAGATAGATAGATAGATAGACCGAGGTGTATGTTATGCCAAAAGAAAGACTAACGCGGATATGCACGGTTAGAAAAGTGGTTTGTTCGTCGTTCTTATGGGTGGTTGGGATGTGGTGTACTGATAGAATTTCTCCTATTGTCTCGAGTGCCCTCAGACACCCTTGCGAGTGTCAAATTTCATCATAGGGCGTTGCTCCTCGTGTGGGTGGCGCTGCAGTCCCTCACGGGCCCCACAAGGGTGCTCTTTGCTTGAGATCTTTTAAAGGAGATGCCGCAGATGTGCATGTGGGTGTGAGGGCCTAAGAAAAAATATTATGTGGTGAGTTAAAATTATCTAACAGTACCCTGAATCAGTTTTATTCTTGGGTCCGTATGATCAATTAAAATGGGGTGGGTCCTGGAGAAAACCTCTAAAAAACAAATAAGAGGAGTAGTTGTACAACTAGCCACTATTCACGGGACAGGTGATCTGGTGTACTAGTGTGAATAATTCTATGTGGTCAACATGTTTCGCGCTCCCTAGTGGTCCCTAGCGGATCCATAAGCGCTTCGTCAGGACCAGAAATCAAAGTGAGTGTTGCTAAAGTGATGTACTAAAAAGTCGAAAAATAAGTTCTGGGTAAAGGGCCCATGGACCTATAGTACCTTAATCTTCAAGGTGTGTTGCGGTTTGGCGCTAATGGGTAACTTTGTTCTTGGTACTCATCTCCAACCTAGATAAAATAAACATAGAAAAAACAAACAAGCACAAAAGGATAAACAATCGTCATATGTATTGTATAATCCCATCATTAACATGCTTTGTGCTGACGTGCCTGAAAAGATAATCTAATGGGCATGCGGCGCCATTAGGTCGACTCATGGTGATGACCCGTATGGTCACACGGTGGTGCTCAGAATCAGGCAGTGGTGCTCCATATATAGATGCAACAAATACAATACAAACAATCAAATGGACCATCTGGCATACAAAGGTGGACACATTTATCTGGATGAGAGCTGTGGGTTTCTGAAAGGAACAAATGGTTGCTAAATATATTGTTCAGTAATTTAAATACTGTGCCGCTCGCTGAGGAGGTCGTGAAATCTGTGCCCTTGGACCTTGCTGGGAGTCAGCCTTGTGCCAGGTGAAGCTGCGTTAGGGGAAAGACTGCTGTGTTCGAGGACGGGACTGCGAGGCCCACCAGGCTGTGCGCGGAACAACAGGCACACCTGCCGCCTCTTCCCGTGACCCCTCCCCTTCATCATCACTGCCTTTGATAACTCCTCGCGGCCCCCGCTTCGCGGGAGCCGCTCGCTGAGGAGGTTGTGAAATCTGTGCCCTTGGACCTTGCTGGGAGTCAGCCTTGTGCCAGGTGAAGCTGCATTAGGGGAAAGACTGCTGTGTTCGAGGACGGGACTGCGAGGCCCACCAGGCTGTGCGCGGAACAACAGGCACACCTGCCGCCTCTTCCCGTGACCCCTCCCCTTCATCATCACCGCCTTTGATAACTCCTCGTGGCCCCCGCTTCGCGGGAGCCGCTCGCTGAGGAGGTCGTGAAATCTGTGCCCTTGGACCTTGCTGGGAGTCAGCCTTGTGCCAGATGAAGCTGCGTTAGGGGAAAGACTGCTGTGTTCGAGGACGGGACTGCGAGGCCCACCAGGCTGTGCGCGGAACAACAGGCACACCTTTCGCCTCTTCCCGTGACCCCTCCCCTTTACCCAGCCTATCTTATAAAGACCTGGTGCTCCAACGCGTGAGCGGGACGCGTGTGCGGGACATATCCCGGGACAAAGCCCGGACTAAGGGCGGACCCTCTGAGACCCTCAGAGCACCGAGGAGACCGGACTGGGCCCATCCCTGTACATTTCACGGACGTGCATGCATTTGAAACCGATTGAGATTGGGTTGTTTCTTATTTGATTGAACACTGTGGCTGTTTGTTACTAATGTCTGCATCAACGCCTACTGTTGAGTCGCCCGTGTTGGATAAACAGGGAGTACTGCTGATTAGAACTTTGGATAAGTACTTTACAAAATCTACCCCTGATACTACCAAGGAAGCTGCCCTGGCGGAGCGGCGAGCGGAACGCCGCCGCTCCGTGGAAGGCATGAAAAGTAAGCCAATTTCTTTTGGCACCCCTTCCCACTATCGAGACAATTGATATTGTCCCAATAGCTGATGCTCCAATAGTTATATCGAATAGCCAGATCTTGGAAACAAGTAATGCTGTGCCAATATTGAATATCTTCCCCGAAGTGGTTGTGAATGGATTGCCCATTATAATCGAACTAGGCACTAGAAGTGCATTAAAGGCATCCGACTTGGCACACGCAAAGATAGTTAAAAATAGAGCAAAAAAAACCTATGCCCTTGCCCAGGATCTGTGGCCCACCGCCGAATAAAAAACGGCCGAAAAGGGGGGATTCGAAACAACCCAAGCTGAGCTGTTCCGATTTTGGCAAAAAGGCTACAACTATTGACACAAAATCTAATACAGCTCAATTAGCCATGGATGGAGTGCATGCTATACCTCCCTCGTTATCAAGTTTGTCTATGACCAAGGAGGAGAGCATGGACACTAGTATGCTTGCTACTGTATCCAATGAGGATCAGGGTTCTGTAACTCTGTTAAGTTTAGAAAGTTTAATAAAAAATTACTCTGCATCAATTATAGAGAGGTTGATGGAAATAGAGTGTAGATTGTGCAAAATTGAACAGGTTTTGGGAAAGGTGGATGTAATAACTAATACTGTACAAAACAAAGCATCTACTTTAGTACTGAATGATGCATCACAGAGTATATTATTACCCCCCAAACCACTGATAACAGCTCCTATTCCTATTCTTTTGTCACAGTCAACCGCCCTAAAGCCCCCGGGGACCATAGTATCTGTGGAACAAAACCCACCCCCCAATTTACCCCCACAAAGAAACCAGGATCAGTTGCCGTCTACTAGTATTAGTAAAACTTCCAACAATGTGGCTAAAACATCCTTGGACAGATCATCAAGGGGCATGGGGGATTCTAGGTATACAAGGGGGGAACCTAGAAGAACTCCACTTCCAGAACTACCACCTGATGCAGTACCCTATGTGGTAGTCCTAACAAGGGTGCCAGTATTGGAACAGAATAAACGGGAGGGCTTCGCTCAATTGAAAAATAAGATTATGCATTGGCTCAGACTTCACAGGCCAATCGCTAATCATATCAATGGCGAAATCATCCATGTTCGATGTCTCCAATGGTTGGGGGGCAGACCTAAAAACATTGATGGTGACGTGGTGGTCGTGAATTTTAGGGACCCAAATGCTGTCCAATATATTTTAAATTGGCCAACAGATAGTTCTAACAACTCTATAGTCCCCAGACCACTAACATATTTTTACCCTAGGTCTGTGGTGTTTCCATCTCAGCACCAACCAACACAGCATACAACCTATATCAAGCCATCCAATTATCCAATTGCACAAGATTTAGGGAACAGCCAATATACATTGGGTCCTCCCATATTGCAGAATGTTAGGAACTTGCAGAATGTTAGGAACTTGCAGTTTGTACCTTATTCTATGACAGCCCCAGAATTCTCCGCATGGAACCATGTCCCAGTTAGAACTCAGAATGGTCCCAACAGAGGGATGGATCATTTCATACCATTTACTCCCCTAGAGACTTACAATAGATTTGATATTTTCAGTGGTCTAGAGGATTGTGATTGATGGTTTTTGCATGGGGGGGCGAGGACAGAGGAATGAGAAAATCTACCGTTGAGGTTGTCATCAATGAAATTAAAGCAACAGTGCCTTCTGAGCCCCCTTTCGAGAAATTTGAAGCAAGGGAGGTAATAACCCCAGGAGAACGATGTATAGAATTAGATGTACCAGTAATACCCCATAGTACAACGAGGGAAAGGCTATTGCCTGAGGAATTAGCCCTGGTAGTGCATACTGTGGCACCCGTATGTCCCAGAGAGGCACTAAAGGTCCACCTAGAGACCCCATTTGGAAATGGGGAACCAGTAAAACTAGTCTGCTGGAACATAGCCGGAGTCGCAAAAAATCTAAGGGACCCGGATTGGGCGAGCTACATTGAATCTTTTGAATTCTGTATGCTACAGGAAACTTGGGCAATTGATATACCGCACAGAGTGGGGTATAAGACATATGGAATTGGTGCGATTCCATCTAGAAGCGGAAGGCCTTCGGGGGGTCTTTTGACTTGGGTAAAAGTAAACTTAAGGGTAAATATTGAGGTGGTGAACACAAACTCAACAGATATACTGGCATTAAAAGTTACAACGTGTAAAGGGAAAAAACTATTTTTAATAAATATCTATAATAGGCCTTTACCTTTATCAAGTGTATCACCAACCTTAGCCAAATTAGATGACTTTTAAGTGGACTAGATCCAAGGGAGGATCTCATTATTGTGGCTGGTGATTTCAATTGCAACTTTGAGCCAGTTTTGGGCCTTAGCGACATCTTTGCTAAGGAAGATCAGGCGAACAATATCCCTATTTTGGAGAACGTCAAACCAGTTAAATGCTCAGCTCTGGCGCTCCATTTGAATAAACTATGTACAGAGTATTGTTTGCGGGCATGTAACGGACGGTTACCGTCTGACTGCTTGAAGAAACCAACCTTTTGCAGGGCTAACTACAAAAGTAATCTAGATTTTGTGATCGCTTCTATACCCACTTGGTCGTATCTTCTGGACCTCGACGTAATTGAGAGGCTAGAAAGTGACCATTTCCCCTTAAATCTTACAGTAGACGCATCCTTGTTTAATGATGTAGCCCAATTGCCCCCACTACAGGAAAATAGTGGTGACCTTGTCGAGATCCATATTAGTAACAATAGGAGATCATTAAAGTGGCCTTTTATACTGGACCATTGTGATATCCTCAGAGAAATCTATACACTCTTTGTGGGGACCTTCGAACCCTATTTAGGCTTAACGCTCGAAGAGGAAACTAAAACCTCTTTTTTGCTAATACACCAAAAATTCTTTACTGATCTTAAACTATTAGTCACTAAAATGCCGAAAAAGAAACAGCAAAAGACCCAGAATTTGTCTCACAGTAAACCCTGGTACAATAGATTGTGCAGAGAATCCAAAAGGGAACTTTTAATGGCTGTCAAACTTAAATCCCTGTTGGATATTCAAAAAGCAAGGAACAAATATAAATCCATCCAGAGGGCTTCCAAAATATCCTGGGAGGAAGACAAATGGGCCGCAATGCTGCTGGCAGCCAAATCACACGACAATGTGGCCTTTTGGAGGCTAGTAGCAAATGGCAATAACGTCGGTAGAGTGGTCAAGGACGTCTTTTTGGATGAACAAACTTGGGTCAATCACTTTACCAATTTATATAAAAAGTATGATGACTCCGATATGGTCATGGATTTCCCAAGCTATGAAACACCAACAGACCAGCTTGACTTTACATTAAGGGAAACTGAGCTGGCAATAAGCCAAATAAAATCGGGCAAAGCTCCAGGCCTCGACAAAATCCCAGGGGATTTATATAAGCATGACCTAAAAGTTTGGGCACCCTATATTAATCATTTGTGCAATACGCTATCTTGCACTTTAGAGTTTCCAGAAAGCTGGAAGGGAGCAGAAATTGTTTTAATTTTTAAAAAAGGAGATAGGATGGACCCCGGTAATTACCGGCCAATTAGTTTAATGGATATCCTCCAGAAAATGTACTCACGACACATTCTATTGTGAATGAGTGATTGGTTGGAGGAAAATTCAATTTTAACCAAGTTCCAAGCCGGATTTAGATCTAAAATTAGTACACTAGATCAGATTTTTAGATTTTGTTGCCTTTATTGGAAGTACGTAAAGATTAAAAGGGGTCACTTATATGTTGCATTTGTTGATTTGAGGGCAGCTTTTGATTTGGTACCTCGCAACCTTTTATGGCAAACCCTGATTGCAGCAGGTCTGCCCAACAATTTAATAGTTCAGATTAAAGAATTACATGAAGGGAATTTTGCGCGAATTCGATGGGGTCCAAATGGTGAATTAACCCAAAAAATCCCTATCGAGCGCGGTGTTCGCCAGGGCTGCGTTCTGGCCCCCACGCTTTTTTCCCTTTTTGTAAACGACATTCCCTCATATCTAGAGGGATGTAATAATGATTCACCAAAACTGAACGGCGCAAGGGTAACATCACTACTATTTGCTGATGATAATATCCTGATTTCCCAAACCAAAAAAGGCCTCCAGACACTGTTGAATACTTTTAGTGAATACTGCAGTAAGAAGGGGCTGGAAATTAATGGGAAAAAGACCAAATGCATGAGCCTAAATCCAGCAAAATCAGACAAGGGTTGCTTAACTTTAAAAGGAGTAAAACTCGAGTCGGTGCCTCATTTTTCATACTTAGGGGTGTCACTTGATTCGAGTTTTTCCTGGAAAGTCCAAATAGAAAAAAGCAAACTGATATTTGCCCAGAACGTAAAACCAATTCTTAAGGAACAAAGCCTGAGCACCAGTAAAGAAGTGCCTCCAGTGATTGAACTCTTTAAATTTAAAGTTCAACCAGCGGTCCTATATGGTGCAGAAATCTGGGGTCCGGGGTCCAAGGATACTTTAAGTGTCCTGGATAATAACTTCATGCGAAGCTTGGTAAGGGTCCCTAGAGGTACTCCATTAGTACCTCTGCAATTTGATTTAAATTTTAAAAGAACTGACCACCAAGTGGTGATCCGACCTTTAATGCATTGGGTCAGATTATGGCATGTTCCCGAACTCCAAGATTACAGAGACGGGCTAAAAGAAATTATGGCACTGGATAGTCTAAAAGTAATTCCATGGCTTAGGCATGTTAAAGTTTGGTTCAGTAACATTGGTTTGAAACACTTCTGGGAGAATCCTGAACAACTACCCCCAAATCCGAAACTAATTTTAAAAAGGGCCTTTTGGTCTTTTATAGTGAATAGGACTACAAGTGCTATTAATGGTGGGACGTTAGTTTCAAACTTTTTAAGTTTCAAGGATGTCCCACTTTTTGAGACCTTTATGGATGAAATAGAGCCTCCAATTGCCAAAACTTTGTTTTTAAAATTTAGATATGGGAATCTTTTAATTAAGACAACTTTGGCACGTTGGGCTAGAAATCTAGACTCGTCGTCCTTAGCAACTGATGAAATTTGCTCTTTGTGTCATCTAAATCAGATAGAAAATGTACAACATATTCTCTTTTTTTGTCCTGTGTATGCCCAGGCCAGGAAAAAATGGATTAAACCAATATGTTTATTGTTGGGCCTTAGGTCATGTTCACAGGCATTGAGAATCCTGACAACAAATTCTTTGCAAACTATATCATTTAGTGTCAGTAGATTTCTACATAGCATTTTCCTACAAAGGAAAAAATTGGGATATAAGTTGTAATTTGATCCTGGTTTAGGATTAGAAATATCTTCTGCACTGATTTAGGCAGAAGTCCATCCTATGATTTTATTATTGTTTATTTCTGCTCCGATTGTCTTCCAACATAAAATGTATTGTTTTAGATAATGTTTTACAATTTAAAATGTAATGCTTTTCTTTTATGGCACCAAAGCCGAAATAAAGAATATTTGATTTGATTTGAAATACTGTGCCCAATGGTTATTACATCACCCAACCTTTCGCAATTTCACACCGAGCTTCGCAAACCTTTAAATACCCATTGCACATGCGGTCGGGAAGAGTGTATATTTGCCACAACGCTCATGTACCCGTGGTTAGGATGGTGGGTTCCAAAGGGCACATCCTATGTTTAAACAACAACAGCCATATTGTAGCCTACCCCTAAATGTGAAAAGTGGGGCTCCCTCGGCAGCTGTTCGGTGAACGCTGGAAACTGTAATGGAAAAATGTGTCGGGTATAAACATAGAGGGAAAATATGTCAGGACAAGAAGCCTCTAAAGATAGTCACAGCGCTCAATGGAAAAGCGAGTGAAACAGCGTATGTCCCGCTTGGTAGCGCTGCAACGCCGCGTTCGTTACTTACTAGTGTCTAGAGCTCCTGCTGCTGTCAGACCTACCCATTCGAAAAGGTGTCAGAAAGTGGTGAGGGTCTCTGTTTGTCCGTCCCCTATAAACTGTCATGTTCCGGGGCATCACGGTTGGCAGCTGGGCGAGGCGTCGCGCGTTGACGTCATACGTGGGTTAGTGCGTGTCAAGCTCTACTTTGCTTTAATAGAGCGGGTGCGCGCAGCGGCCATCTTAAGATGGTCAAAATTGTATAAAACCGAAGTAAAAACTGTGCAGTGCCTGCCTAAGTTGATCAATATTGTGAGTGGTTTTTCAACCGACGTGGTGTAAGACATCAAAGGGGAAGGTGGGTCTTACATAATGATCCCCGTTGCCTTATCCTATCCTCCTCGGCTGTGACTGCGGGGGGGAATGGAAGTAATATAGGTAAGTCACGGTGTTCCAAAATATGTTGTCAGCATCCCCCTAGGGTTCTATTCCATAGTGATTGTGGTAGTGTCCTAGGATAAGACTAAGTTGTCACGCAGATATAGTATGCTCAGTGGGTGTCAGGTGACTGAATAGGGTCCTAATGATAAGTAGCGTGACCAATCAAAACCTGAGCATCTGGGATATGTGTCCTGGTGATTCAGTACAGTTCTACCCAGGGTATTTCCTCATTCAGTCCTTCTACATTGCATTTGAGTCTGTGGACCCATCTCTGTTCGTTCCTGAATAGGGTTGTTGTGCTCCACTTCTGGTTTGACTCAATGACGGTCCACCTCAAGCTGGTCGCGGGGTGTTTCTCTGTAGAGAAATGGGCCAGCATCTTCGTGTTGGTTTTACCCCGCCGTATCGTGCTTTTGTGTTTGCCTATCCTTATATTTATAGGCCATGTTGTCATCCCAACATATCTCTTCCCGCAGGGGTAGAGAATGGTGTATATACGGTTCTTAGTGTTGCAGTTCGTGTGTTTGGTTTGTCGCCATGGGGTCTTGAGGCCTAGTTCTATCTCTTTTGTGGCTGCCGTTTCTGCACATGAGGTACAAGACCCACAGGGGTAATGCCCCATAATAGGTGGTAAAGCCCACAACTTAGCTTGTTTCTCCTTTGTCTGTTTCGGTCGCGTGTGGATGAGATGGTCTCTGAGATTCTGTGTATGTTTGAAGGCAAACAATGGGGTGGGACCTGGTGAAAATGTTCCTGTGTTCAATATATTCCAGTGTTTTTTCACTATGTTTTGCATGGTTTTGGAGTTTGGCGTGAAGGTCGTTACACATGTGATAGTGTCTGAAGGTTGTTTTTCTTTTACTTCGAGAAGGTCCGAGCGTGGATTGTTCCTGGCTCTTTTGTATGCCTGGTGTATGATGTTGCTAGGGTAGTTCCTTTTTTGCAGATTTTCAGTCAGGATTTCTGATTGTATCTTGAATTCAGTAATGGTGTCACAATTCATCCGTAGGCGTAAGAACTGCCCTACTGGTAGGTTGTTCCTTAGCGCTCTGGGATGATGGCTCTCAGACAAGGAGGCTGTTTCTGTCAGTAGGTTTTCTGTAGTTAGTAGTGTGTAGTGTGCCATTCTCCAGAGAAATCAATAGGTCCAAAAAGGGGATCTGCTCCTGTGACCTGGAGCTGGTGAATTTAGGTTTAAAGCATTTTATTGAGTTATGCACAGAAACAAGAAACAATAGTCGCATTAGAGTCTAGACACAATATCGCCATTCTAGAGCGCATAGCATAGAAAGTCATTGCGAAGAAAGCGACTAGCCGGTATCTTTGTCGATGCACCTACAGCGACTATAACACACTAATAAACAAATCCCTTACCAACTCCCCCTAACCCTCCCACCTCTTCCATTCCCTCCCCCCCTCCCTCATCCAGTGCCTTGATCATATCCCTGTTCCACCCCTCGATCCCCGCCCTACCCCCCCCGGCTCACCCCACCCTCAATCCCGTCAGGCAAATGAACTCGCAGGTGACGTTAGCCTCAAGAGTCTAAGGTACCGGTGGCATGTGAGTTCCCTAAATTCGGTAACCTGTAGCGAGTGGAACGGTTGCCATAGGTCGTCAAATTGTTCAACGTCACCCGCTACTGTGAGCGACAACTTCTCCATGCCTAAGACATGCCATAATCTATGCAGCCAGCCCGTGATAGAGGGGAGTGTAGTGGTGCGCCAGTGTATAAGAATGTTTTGAACGGCTGAGCCCAGCGCAATTGCAATCTGTCGGCCTCTTCGGGACTTTAGAGGGTACCTTAACCGGTTGGGCAAGCCCAGCAGTACATAGGCAGGGAAGCGTGGCAGCTCAATGTCAAAGTGTGTGTCTATTTCGTCCAGGACCTCCTTCCAGTAGGGGCGTAGCAAAGGGCAGTCCCATAACACATGCGTAAGAGTTCCCACCTGCCCACAAGCCCTCCAACATGTGTCCTCAATGTTACGATTCATTTCGTGTAGTCTTTCTGGGGTGTAATACCAATAGGTAGTCACCTTAGTGAATGTTTCGGTAAGGCCGGTGTGGTATGCGAAGTGTCGTGCCCGGTATGAAATCTGCTCCCACTCTTTATGATTCAGTGTCCTCCCCAGTTCCCGTTCCCACCGTTCCCTGCCCGGGTTATGAATATGATAGGAGGGGGGCTGCAGAAATTGGTAAAGATCTGAGATCAGCTTCGCGTCTGAGGAACGTGTTATCAGCCACTTCTCGTAGGGCGAGAGCTTTCTATCTGCTGATTCACGCACCTGTGGTTGCAGCGCCCAGTGTCGCACCTGCAGATACTGCATCCTTTCCGTTTCAGGTACATGATATTCGCGCTTAAACTCCTCAAATGAGATAATACCCTCTGGAGTATACATGTGATACAGTGCTATACACCTCTCCTCTCGCCAACGCCGGAAGGCACCCAGGTCCATCCCGGGGGTGAAATCTGGGTTTTCAATTAGTGGAGTAAACGGGGAGGGGAACGTGGTGAGACCATGGGTAACACTAGTGGTGTCCCACACCTGCAATGGGATTCATGTGATGAAGGATGAGTATAAATTGGGTGGGCGGTGTGGTCTGCGCAAGAAGGGTACCTCCTGTAAAGGCCTACCCGCCACTGCCTGGTCTTGAAAAAGCCAGTGTTTATCTGACTCCCGTCTGCTCCATTCAACGAGATAGCGCAACTGCGCCGCTTGAAAATACTTGCGTAAATCTGGTATACCCAGACCCCCTGCCTCCGGGGCCAATGTGGTGAGGGCTCTCTTCAGCCGGGGTTTGCGTCCCTGCCAGATGAACCGTGCAAGGTCCGCTTGCGTCTGTTGGATCCACCCTTTAGGAGGCTGGAGCGGTAGGGCTCGGAACAGATATAGGACTTGTGGTAAGATTGTCATCTTAACTGCCACTACTCTGCCCAGCCAGGACAAGGTGCCTTTGTCCCAGCGTCTCAGTTCTTCCTTAATTTTCTGTCCCAAGGCCGCGTAGTTGGCGGGAACCATGGTAGGCAAGGTGGGTGCCAAGAGAATGCCTAGGTAGGGTACAATATCCGAAGACCAGTGCATGGGGAAGAGACTCTGGAGTTCAGTTCGTGTGGCCGCGGTCAGTGAGATATCAAGGGCTGCGGACTTCCCCATGTTCATTTTGAATCCCGCCACCGATGAGAAGGCGTCTAACTCCGCTACACACGCTAGAAGGGCCCCCCTCGGATTAGCTAACATCAATATAACATCATCTGCATAGAGGCTGATCGTGTGGACAAATCCCCCCATCTTCACTCCTGTCGCGGCTGGGTTCAGGCGTATCCTCTGAGCTAGAGGCTCCATATAGAGGGCGAAGAGCAGCAGTGACAGTGGGCACCCTTGCCTGGTGCCCCTCTCTATGTTGAATCCCTGGGAGCTGTAACCATTCACCCGCACTACCGCCGATGGGTGTCTATAGCAGTTGAACAATAAAGTGCGGAACTTCTCTCCAATTCCCACTTTTGCCAGGACCCGCTCTAAATAAGGCCAATGTACCCGGCCGAACGCCTTCTCCGCGTCTACGGCTAACAGCATTGTTTCCCCAGGGATCCAGGAGGCCTTCTCTAGGAGGTGAACCACCCGCTTGGTGTTGTCCACCGTCTGTCTCCCAGGGACAAATCCCGCCTGGTCTGGGTCAATCAGCCCTGGCAGATGGAGCGCCAGCCGGGTCGCAAGGATCCCGGTGTAGAGCTTGAGATCAATGTTAAGGAGGGAGATTGGTCTATATGAGCTGCAGTGAGTTCGGTCCTTCCTTGGTTTGGGGATGACCGATACGGTCGCTCGGAGCAGATCAGGTGGGATAGCCCCCGGAGCGGAGAATGAGTTGAATAGGCGGGCGAGAACAGGGGCCAGCACGGAGCAGAACGTTTTATAGAAAAGTGAAGTATAGCCGTCCGGGCCCGGGGCTTTCCCGTGCTTAAGTTTAGAGATGGCTGTAATCACTTCTTCGACCCGAATGTCCCTTTCCAGGTATTCAGCTTGCTCCGGAGTTAAGGAAGGGAGGATGACCAATTCCAGGTAACTCGCCTCCGTCCGTGGGGATGGAGGTTCACCCGCGTAGAGCTCCGCATAGTATTTACGGAAAGTCTCTGCTATCTGGGCGTCTTCCGCGACCGTCTCATCGTTGGAGACCCGCAGCTCCTTCACCCGATGCTGCTGGTGCGCCACTCGGAGTTTGTTCGCCAACAGCCGGCCGCACTTGTCCCCTCCTGTATAGTACGCATGCTTCAAGCGTAGCGCTGCATATTCCGCTCTGTCTGTGTCCAGAGCCGATAAGAGTTTCCGTGCCGCTTTAAGTTGCCTCCATACCCTAGGGGCCCCCGTGCGCTGATGCACCTGTTCCAGCTCTCGAACTTCACGTGTGAGTTCGTCTCGCTTGAGCTGTCGATCCCTGTTCTCCGCAGAGGATATTGCTATGAACTCACCTCTGAGCACCCTCTTCAGGGTCGCCCATTGCGTCGCTAACGAGGTGTCAGTATTATCGTTGTGGGTCTGATACTCACGGATAGAGTCCATGATATGCTTCACCACTGATTTTTTATGCAGTAGCGTGTCTCTGAGGCGCCAAACCCCACGAGACGAAGACACCGGTGGGAGGCAAAAGGTGCCCGTGACGGGCGCATGATCAGACAGGGAGAGAACCCCCATTTCTGACGCTGTAGCTAGGGCACAAACTGGCCCGGTGACCAAGAGGTGGTCCAGTCTCGCATACGTCTTATGCGCGTGCGAGTAAAAGGAGTAGTCCCTGTCGGTGGGGTGAAAGCAGCGCCAGAGATCGTGTAAATCTAGGTCCTTCAAGTGGGATTTGCCTCCATGGGAAATTTCTCCCGTTTGTGGGTACCGCTGCGCCGATCTATCCAAGGACGAGTCAAACACCATGTTCAGGTCCCCCCCTATGATAATGTGCTTGTCTGCAGTGGCTGTGACATCTACTATGGCTGAGTGAAAAAAACGCTCCTGCTGCTCGTTGGGGCTATATAGTGACCCTACGGTGAATACCAGCCCGCCCAGCCTAACCCTGTATACTAGAAGTCTCCCTTTCTGTTCAGCAAATTTATGTAAAACCTCCCCCTTAAACGTCCGGGAAATCAAGATTGTCACCCCCGCCGTCTTGGTAGTGTTGGAAGAAAAGAATTGTTTGGGAAATTTGCGAGACCGCATCCTATGGCAATCACGGGCTAGCAGGTGGGTCTCCTGTAGGAGACAGATATCCGCTTGGGTGTTTTCAAGCAGGGATAGAACCGCCCTCCTCTTGACCGGGTTATTCAGCCCCTTCACGTTAAGGGACACTACTTTAAGAGTTGCCATGGTCGTAGGTCAGTATTAGCGTAAGCAGTGAATCAGAGCCCAGGCAAGGCGGCACCGCGTAGTGTACAGGGGCATTGTCTAGCTAGAGTGTGTGGCTTCAGGGCACTGGACGGTCCCTCCCCCTCCCCCCTCAACTCCTCCTGAACAATCCCTGACCCAACTCCCCGAACCTCAGAAACAAGAAACCCCAACATTCCCCACCTCCCTCCTCCCCCACCCTGCAATGAGCCCCAAGTTCTCATAGTCCCAGTCCGGTCCATCCAGGACAAGACCGTGGTTGGTTACGATAGTGGACGTCCTGCCACCGCATCCCCATCCGCCCCCCTCCCCCCGCACTCCCAAACCTGCATTATAGAAAGGCTACATCCATCTCCCCCCGGAGACATTTCAAGCTGTCAGCGCGGCAGTATCAGTGGTCGTGCCTCTGGCTGCTTCCTGTATCGCTCTGTCCATGTCGGACCGGACAGTGGGCGAGTCTGGGCGGTTGGGGGAGGCAGACGGTCGGTGGTCCGGGATTCGCTGCCAGCCTTCCCTGGTGGTGCGTCTGCGACGCGGTGTAGATGGGTGTTCGTCCGACGCCGTGATGCCCAGTACTTCGCATGTGTCCTGAAGTGAACGGAGTGGATGCAAGGTGCCGTTCCAGCGGAAAATAAGTCGGAAAGGGTGGCCATACGCGTACTGTGTGTCGTGGCTTCTCAGAAAGTCAGTTGCAATCTTAAATGTCGTACATTTTTGGAGCGTAATCGCTGATAAGTCCTGGAAAAGCGCGATCGGGTGTCCACGGAAGTACAGCGACTGTCGCTTCCTCGCTTCACGGAGGATTCGCTCCTTAAGCGAGTAGTCCAGCAGGAAGGCTAGGATGTCTGGTGGTGGTGTTGAGGACCGGCGCGCTAGGCCCACTCTGTGCGCCCTGTCTATCCTGATGGGCAAGTCCTCTGATTCCCCCAGTATGTCTCTGAACATGCATTGCAGGTAAGTGACAACGTCCTCCCCCTCTTCTTTGGATGGCACCCCCGGACTCTGATATTATTGCGACGGGACCGGTTCTCAAGGTCTTCATTGTGTGCTTGTAAGTCCAGTTGTTGATCCCGTAAGCGGAGCACTTCCTGCTGCAAATGTTCAATCTCTTCGTCCCTGGAGTGACAAGCTCCCTCCATCGTAGCCACTCTCTCACCCAGATTATCCACTTCTCTCCGCACTTCCTTGACTTCTCCGGCTACTTCCTGCTTCAGTGTCTGGAAGTCGTCTCGCAGGGAGCTGAATAGAGATTCCAGAAAGGATCTGGTGACCGGTGGTTCTCTGTCTTCCGCTTCCGGTGGACTTCTCGAGGAGCCCGGTGAAACTCGCCCTTTGTCAGGTTTCGGTGGCACCCTGTTCAGCATTTCTGGCAGAGTGCGGTCACCCTTCTAAAATCCTCTATTGCCCGCCATCGTTGAGGGTGGCGGTGCGTGCGTGGTGCGTGGCACGTCCCCAGTTCCTGTTCTGTAGCCCACTTCTCCCAGCTGAGGGTGCAAAACAATCCACCTCTGCGTTGGGACACCAATCTTCTTCCGGGGCAGGTTGTCGGGACCCCCCCTTCTGTGCGGAGCGAGACTTCCGGGTGATGCTCCGCCGTCCTCCAAGTTCTCGCAGCAGCACGTAGTGTGACTCCCTGCAGCGGTGAGGCCGTCAGTCCCAGCACGCTAATGTCCGTGCAAAGCGTCTGTAGTAATCCAACGGGCGCACGTCGAGGCGAAGTCCTCACCGGGGTTCAGGCCGGCACTGTGCCCGATCGTGTCTTCGGCGCTGCCCAGCGCCGGAGCTCACTCCCTCGGCAGTCGTCGTGGATCAATGCTCCTGGAAGTCCGGACCCACTATCGATGCCGGTCCGTCGCTTGTCCTCCTTCGATGAGAGGAGTGCCAGCCGCGCCGGCCGGGGCAGGGGAGACGTCCACTCCGGCCCGAGGTCGCGTCCCCAAGTTCGCCTGTGAACCCTTCCCCGGGGGCGTCCAGTCGTGTTCCCGTCGATCTTCTGCTGTCGTCTCTGGAGGGTAGGTGTCTGCAGCCCCCGATCAAGCTCGGGGCAGGGGGACGCCGATATCGGCAGTAGGCCGCGTCCCCAGCCTCACGTGCGAGCGGAGCCCAGGGTCGTGTTCCGATCAGCTTTCAGCCTTCCACTGACGTCCTTCGGTATCAGGGACCCGCAGCCCGCTGTCTGCCACTGCTACTGGGTTCGGGACGGGGAAGCAGGGCCCCCCTGCATCGAACAGTCGCGCAGCGTCGGGTCCGGCCACCTCACCAGGAGACCTCGAGCGTTGCGTGTGCCGGAGCTCGGGCCTGCTTCCTCCTTCGCCGCTGCAGCCGGGCTACCACCGGTGCATCCTTCAGGGTCGGCTGGAGCTGTGACCCTCACCTCCGGAGCTGTTGTGTGGTGCGGTCTGCCTGAGTCGGCTTGGACTATGGCAGAGAGCCGGGGTGCTCCGTCAGTAGGCCGCGATCCCGGCCTCGCTTGAGGACTTCCGGTCCCGTGGGTCCCCGGATGGCGCCGCCGCTCTCTGTCTTATGGACGCCACTCGTTCTCGGGGTCTGACCGGGCGACCGACGGTGTCCGCTGTCAAGCGTCCAGCAGTGCGGTGCCCTCTTCGTGGTCTCCCGGTACTGGATTCGGTGCTCTCCGACTCCCAGGTGCCTCGTTGTGTGGAGCGTCGCACAGGCCGCTGACCGGAGTCCGCCGTTCCCCGGGGCGTCCCGGTTGTAAATTGCTGGTAGGGCGAGTATCTTGTGGCGGATCGTGGCAGTAGTGTGACGCGGCTACTGCACTATTGCAGGGGGGAGATCCGCGCTATTTCGTGGTTTAGGGGCCTGAGGTCGGAGGAGCTCGCGGAGAGTGCGTCCGCTCAGCTCGCCATCTTGGCCACGCCCCCGAGCTGGTGAATTTAAGGAATGGATCGAGGGTGTTGACCCAGTCGTAAAATTTATCACGTTGTTCTTCATCCCCATTCCAAAAGATGAGGACATTGTCTATAAATCGTCGCCATAACAAGACATTCTGTCTGTATGGATTGGATGTGCCCAGAATGTGTTTGTCCTCAAAGTCTGCCATATAGAGGCAGGCCAGACTGGGAGCAAACGTGCTTCCCATGATGGTGCCCTGGGTTTTATGGTAAAGTTGGGATCTGAAGGCGAATAAGTTTTCTTTGAGTGAAATTGAATTGAATTGAATTGAATTGAAAGACGATTTATATAGCGCGATAGTTACCCTAAGGCGTCCTAGCGCTGACAGACCATGTGGGCAGGCAGAGTGGGCCAGGCCTAGATGGGGGTTGAGAAGAGCAGTGTCTTTAGAGTTTTCCGAAAGGTCAACAGATTAGGTTCTGCACGTAGATGGAGGGGAAGGGAGTTCCACAACCTGGATGCATTGTACGAGAACGCTCGGCCTCCGCATCTGGCTTTCCTGATCCTAGGGACCCTCAGTAAAGATGAGGTCGATGATCTGAGATGCCTGGCAGGAAAGTATGGGGATGCCAGAGGCCGATTAATGGGGGGGCCAGTTTCCCAGATTGCCCGGTGCATGGTGCACAGAGATTTGAATTCAATTCTTCGTCGGACTGGCAGCCAGTGTAGGCTCCTCAGTTTATCTCTAGCTGATGTTCGACGGGGGATTTGGAGCAGAGTCCGGGCTGCACAGTTCTGTACGATCTGCAGTGTATTCAGGGTCGACTGGGGGAACCCAGATACAAAGCATTTCCAAAGTCCAGCCTGGACAGGATAAGACCCTGGATCATGATCTTTCTGGCCTCAAATGGTAGTGCGAGGAAGATCTTCCGTAGGGCCCGTAGCAAGCCAAAGCAGGTTGCTGACAGTTTTGAGGCTTGGGTGTTAAAGTTGAGGGCTTTATCGAGCCAGACCCCCAGGCTTTTTATTTCGTCTTTGTGCGTCGGGGGCGGGCCTAAGGAGGGGGGCCAGAGACCTTTGAGGGCTAAAGGGGAAGGGTTGCCCAAAAGCATTAGCTCGGTCTTATCACTGTTTAGTTTCAAATATGACATGTTCATCCAGTTGGATACCTCCTCCAGGCATGATATCAAGTTCCCGGGGTTGGACTCCAACTGGTTGAGGGACACCACCAGCTGGGTGTCGTCCGCATAAGTAACAATTCGTACTCCAAATGGACGGACGACATCCGCTAGTGGTTCCATATAAACATTAAACAGTGTTGGGCTTAATGCGGAGCCCTGAGGGACACCGCAGACCAGAGGTTTACTTAGTGAGGTATAGTCGCCCTCGAATACTTGGAAGGAGCGGCCATAAAGGAAGGATTCTAACCAGGATTTGGCCTTGCCCGATACTACGATGTTTGATAGTCATGTTAGTAGTGTACTATAGTGGACAGTGTCGAATGCGGCACTTAGTTCAAGGAGGATTATGGCCGCTGAACCCCCCTGTCCATGATCATCCGTGCCTCCTCCGTAACTGCCAACAAGGCAGTTTTGGTCCCATGCTTGGGCCGAAAACCTGTCTGTGAGTCATCGAGCAGGTGGTTAGCTTCAATGTACTCCATGAGGACTGAATTAACATATTTTTCTAATACCTTACATGCCCAAGGGAGAAGTGAAATTGGGCAATAGTTCTTGGGGTCGGTGTGGTCAAGGCTAGGTTTTATGAGCGCCTTGACCATCGCATGTTTCCAGGGAAGAGGCACCGAGCCAGTGACTATGAAGGCGTTGAGTACATTCAGTAAGGTAGGGTAGATGTTATCCTTTACCATGTCTATGGTTCGAGGTGGGGCCGGGTCCTTAGGAGAGCCTGATTTTACCAGGGGGGCGATGGTGCTGAGAGTTGCCATATTAATCTGGGGAAAGAACTGTAGGGAGTGGATGGGGTGGGTCTCCGGATTAAGTGGAATCTCTCCCTGTGAAGGAGCAGAGTGGGTCTGGAAGGAAGAATATATTAGTTGAATTTTTCCTGCAAAATAATTGGCCAAGTCGTTACATCGAGATTGTGCAGTCTGAGGTTTGGGGGCCGCTTCTCCTCTTTACAAAAGGGTCTTAGCGATCCTGTAGATCTCTTTAGATTTAGAGGCGGCCAAATTGATTTCCTCTGAAAAAAAGGATGCTTGGGCAGTTTTAATCTCCCTTTTGTAGGACATGATCGATTCTCTATAGATGGTTTTGCCAACAGGAGAAAAGTCGAGTCTCCACTTTCTTTCCAAACGTCTACATTTGCTCTTAAGTTCCCTCATTTCGGGCAAGTACCAGGGAGCGGTTTTAGTGCTCCGCTTTGCCTCAGTCCTCCGTAGAGGGAGTACCTCGTCGAGGGCCCTAATAATCCAGCTGTTAAGGTCCTCGTTTGCTAGAGTGGGGTCTGTGTTACCGAAAGGTCTGGTTTTGTCCAAAGTGGATTGCCATTTGTGTACAGGGAGCTTGGACCAGTTCCTCTGTAGGGGTAAAGTAGTGTGGTGTGGTGACTGAGAATTGATTACGGTCCATGTAAAGGGAATTGAGTAGTGGTCAGACCACGGGAGAGGCACGGGCCTACACACTTCCAGACCCGGGCAATTACTAAATATCGGGTCAAGAAGGTGGCCCTTGATGTGAGTAGGGCTATCCACTCTCTGGGTGAGTTCTAACGCCGCTAGGCAAGAAATGAGCTGGAGGGCGGGTGGACTTGAGACTTCATCTAGATGGATATTAAGGTCCCCCGGCAAAGAAAAATTGGAAGGCATGGTTGCAGAGTCAGCAACTAAAGAGGGTAAGATGTTTATGAAGGTTCCTGACGATCCGGGTGGGCGATATACTAAGATTCCAGAGAAGGTAGTAGTCGGGAAGAAATCCATTAAAAATTGCATACTTTCACAGCTGGCGATGCAGGGGCAGGAGGTCCGGCACTGGTAAGAGTCTCTAAAAATGATGGCAAGTCCTCCTCCCTTCCCTATCTTGCGATTTTCGTAAGCAATTTGATACCCTGGGGGAAGGGCCTGGGCCACGTCTGGTTCTGATTCATCAGTGAGCCAGGTTTCAGTTAGGAAAATGGCATCGAGGTCAAATTCCTGGATTAAGAGGTGAATCTCTAGGGCATGCTTCACTAGGGATCTACAGTTTAATAAAAGCATGTTGTACCTGTCCCTAACCGGGTTGTCGGTAGAGAAAGGCTTGACTTGAAAGTCGCATGTGGGACAGGCAAAAAGAGGCATAATCGGATCCCAGATATGGTGACATGAAATAGGGGAGGTTATCCTAAAAGATTTAAGTTCCCTAGCGCTGAAACTTCTCCTTTCTGGGGTCCGAGTTATAGGGGTTATGGCCCCTGGCCCCGTCCGGCCGCGGACGGGCGCAGACCGGCTTGCCTTAGGCGTGCCTTTGGCACGCCTGCGGCGCGCACGCTGCACGCGTCCGCTGCGCGGTCTCGGTATGGGCTGCATTTGTAGTCCCAGTAGGAGGAGTCAGGAGGCGTGTCTCGCTCTCTCCCCGTTCCGCCCTCCACTCAAGCAGCCCTGGGCTGTGGTGGACCGGGGTCGGAGCGCGAGACGTGCGGGGGGAGCTGAGATCTGGAGGGTGACTGGGCTAGAGGATGTCAGGTACGATTAAAATTGAGCTTCGCAGGCTTCTATTGTGCTAATAACACTGTGCTGCAGTTTAAAAACAGGAGCAACAAACTAGCGAAGTTTTAAATCAATAATCACAGCGACACACACACATCAGGGTACGGCCACACAACACGGCGCCCAAGTAATCTGGACCGCGGCGCGAGGCTATGAGCCTGATATAGGTCAGCTGGATCAGGGGGCGTGTCTCGCTCTCTCCCCGTTCCGCCCTCCACTCAAGCAGCCCTGGGCTGTGGTGGACCGTGGTCGGAGCGGGAGGCGTGCAGCGGGGGGAGGGCTGAGATCTGGAGGGTGACTTGGCTAGAGGATGTCAGGTACGATTAAAATTGAGCTTTGCAAGCTTCTATTGTGCTAATAACACTGTGCTGCAGTTTAAAAACAGGAGCAACAAACTAGCGAAGTTTTAAATCAATAATCACAGCGACACACACACATCAGGATACGGCCACACAACACGGCGCCCAAGTAATCTGGAGCGCGGCGCGAGGCTATGAGCCTGATATAGGTCAGCTGGATCAGGGGGCGTGTCTCGCTCTCTCCCCGTTCCGCCCTCCACTCAAGCAGCCCTGGGCTGTGGTGGGCCGGGGTCAGAGCGGGAGGCGTGCAGCGGGGGGGCTGAGATCTGGAGGGTGCCTGGGCTAGAGGATGTCAGGTACGAATAAAATTGAGCTTTGCAAGCTTCTATTGTGCTAATAACACCGCGCTGAAGTTCAAAAACAGGAGCAACAAACTAGCGAAGTTTTAAATCAATAATCACAGCGACACACACACATCAGGATACGGCCACACAACACGGCGCCCAAGTAATCTGGAGCGCGAGGCTATGAGCCTGATATAGGTCAGCTGGATCAGGGGGCGTGTCTCGCTCTCTCCCCGTTCCGCCCTCCACTCAAGCAGCCCTGGGCTGTGGTGGGCCGGGGTCAGAGCGGGAGGCGTGCAGCGGGGGGGCTGAGATCTGGACGGTGCCTGGGCTAGAGGATGTCAGGTACGAATAAAATTGAGCTTTGCAAGCTTCTATTGTGCTAATAACACCGCGCTGAAGTTTAAAAACAGGAGCAACAAACTAGCGAAGTTTTAAATCAATAATCACAGCGACACACACACATCAGGATACGGCCACACAACACGGCGCCCAAGTAATCTGGAGCGCGAGGCTATGAGCCTGATATAGGTCAGCTGGATCAGGGGGAGTGTCTCACTCTCCCCCCGTTCCGCCCTCCACTCATGCATCCCTGGGCTGTGGTATACCGGGGTCGGAGCGGGAGGCGTGCGGCGAGGGGGCTGAGATCTGGAGGGTGACTGGGCTAGAGGATGTCAGGTACGATTAAAATTGAGCTTTGCAAGCTTCTATTGTGCTAATAACACCGCGCTGCAGTTTAAAAACAGGAGCAACAAACTAGCGATGTTTTAAATCAATAATCACAGCGACACACACACATCAGGATACGGCCACACAACACGGTGCCCAAGTAATCTCCAAAAACCAATAGAGGCACATTCACAGATGAAGGAGACCGGTGTCTCATAGGGCCAGGGTGTTATGTCCCGTAATGGTGTGCCCAGGACCTCTAATGTAGCGTCCTGGGAATGTTTTTTTATAGGGCCTCTACGTCCATAGTGACTAGAATGTTAATCATGCCTGGTTCAGAGAAGTTCTCTATCAGGTTCAGCACTTCTGTTGTGTCCCTCAAATAGGATGGAGTTTTACTCACTAGTGGGCGCAGGTAGAAATCACATAATTTACTCAGGGGTTCTAGGACTGAGTCAATCCCTGATACTATCAGCCAGCCCGGCAGGGGATCCACTCTTTGTGGATCTTGAGTAGGGTATAGTAATAGGGCGTCCGAGGGTCCTCATTGGTCAGGAATGCTGCTTCTTGCTGTGAGATCCATTCTCCCGCTGTAGCTTCCTCTACAACGCCCTTGATGCGATTAGTTAGACGTGGGGTTGGATCTTCCATGATGGGATGATAATACCTCCTGTCAGATAGATGGCGGTCACATTCGGCGACATACTTGGTTACATCCTGGATAACAATGGCTCCGCCCTTGTCCGCTGGTTTGAGAATGATACTAGTATCTTCTGTGATGGACTTGAGTATCTTCTTCTCTTCATTGGAAAAGTTGTTGAATGGACATCTATGGTTCAACGCTGTCACATCTTTCAGGACGGCTTGTTCAAAAATTAGGATTTCATTGAGGGTCATAGCCGCCGTAGGAGTGAACCTGGAAGGTTTCTTAAGTCCTGTTTCAGTTGGTTCTGTGTCATGTTTGTCTTGGAAAAAGGCTTTTAACCTCACTTTTCTGAAGAATTGGTGGAGTTCTTTTTGAAGGCGGAATGGGTCTTCGGAAGGAGTCGGCACAAAGCCTAGACCCTTCTCTAAGAGTGTGATTTCGCTGCTGGTCAGTTCTCATGAGGATAGGTTCACAACTAGAGTCTCTGTCCCCTTGTCTTGTTCTGCTGGCTCGTTGCAGCTTGATCTTGCCATTGGACCGACTTGGAGCCTCCTCTTCTTCTGCCTCTTCCTCTGCCCTCCCTCTGTTGTAAAAAGGGGGATTTGGGAATTGGTGAAAAAAGGATGGTTGTTGTGGTTGGTTCCCCGGTGGTATGTTATGTTCCACATTGGGCGTTGTCCCATCCATGGGCCATGGTATGTTGGTGGTTAGAATGGGGACTGTGGAAAGTGATGTAGTAAAGGAGGTGGAAAGTGTCCTCGTACTCCTCTACTGCCTGATTCTGAGCACCACCGTGTGACCATACGGGTCATCACCATGAGTCGACCTAATGGCACCACATGCCCATTAGATTATCTTTTCAGGCAAGTCAGCACAAAGCATGTTAATGATGGGATTATATGATACATATGACAAAGGTACCCATTAGCGCCAAACCATGCCACACCTTGAAGATTAAGGTTCTATAGGTCCATGGGCCCCTTACCCAGAACCTATTATTCGACTTTTCAGAACATCACTTTAGCAACACTCACTTTGATTTCTGGTCCTGACGAAGCGCTTATGGATCCGCTAGGGACCACTAGAGAGCGCGAAACATGTTGACCACATAGAATTATTCACACTAGTACACCAGATCACCTGTCCTGTGAGGAGTGGCTAGTTGTACAACCACTCCTCTTATTTGTTTTTTAGAGGTTTTCTCCAGGACCCACCCCATTTTAATTGATCATACGGACCCAAGAATAAAACTGATTCCGGGTACAGTTAGATCATTTTAACTCACCACATAATATTTTTTCTTAGGCCCTCACACCCACATGCACAACTGCGGCATCTCCTTTAAAAAATCTCCAACAAAGAGCCCCCCCCGTGGGGCCCATGAGGGACTGCAGCGCCACCCACACGAGGAGCAACGCCCTATGATGAAATTTAACACTCGCAAGGGTGTCTGAGGGCACTCGAGACAATAGGAGAAATTCTCTCAGTACACCACATCCCAACCACCCATAAGAATGACAAACAAACCACTTTTCTAAGCGAGCAACCAAGTTAGTCTTTCCTTTGGCAAACCATACACCTCGGTCTATCTATCTATTTATCTTTCATCAGGAGGAACTTTAGCCACCTTAGTGTAGACTATTGATTTTAAACCCTTGTGTCTTGTTCAGGAATCTATCTTGACAATTGTTTGTGTCTGTGGGTCAGATTAACCATTTTTCCCAATCTGGATCTGTTCTGTTGTGAAGCAAAATAGTATGTATGTCGACCTCCCCCTCTGAAGTGTTATCACTCTCAGGTGCAGGTGTAGGTATGGACGGATTGTTCATGTCTTTGATCTTGGCTAACCCAAGGCAAGACGTCTGTTGAAGAGTGTCATTCAAAAACATCATTTGCTCAGGGATGATACATGCTCTAAACATAACTTCTACCCCCTGCAGTTGCCAATCTTTCGTACCCCAGACAGTTTTTGTTTCAATGTTGTGTTTCCAAAAGTCGAAACCTAGTGTAACAGTTGGTCAAAAAAGGCTGCAGAATAAATCTGTTTGGTCTTTGTTAACATACTTTTCAGTCCCGTTTTGTTTACATTCTTAAAGTAAAAAGATTCTGCATTGGATATATTGAACCCTGAAAAGTATGGAAATTTCATAGCAAAGGTTTTGAGCTACCCTGTGGTGGAGTAGGACAATGTTCCTATTGGTTATACATTAATAACTTTTCTAGGATTTGCAGATTTGTGCAAGAAATGATGACCATAATGGCTATAACAATACATTTGTTCATAATCTGAAGAACCTTCTAAATAAATAGAGAACTTCTTGGCAAGTTAAGACTACGTTGGACACTTATTAGATGTTTGACCCACCGTCACCCGAACCTAATACCCCCTAGCTGTTATAGATTGCTTTATGTCCCGTTTTTTTCTCTCCACAACCGAAATTCCCTCAGGATGGAATGGACAGGAATACCGCAATGCAACGCCCAAACTGGCCATGGCCTCTTTGTAAGCTTGAGAGCTAAACGCAGGACCCTGGTCAGAATGTAGGTGCCAATTGCGTATGTGCCGATAAAGACTCGCAAATCTTTTATAAAAGATCGAGCGTCAGCCGATGGCTGAGTCCACATTCAAAAGAACCGTTTTTTAATATTTGGTGGAACGCATTTGTCCACAGGGACTTCTGCATGTAGAAAGTCTAATGCTGTCTAACAATGGTGTCTGTACTGGGCTGGCTATGCTATAGTCAGGTATCTGGCGGCGTTCTGTGCTGCGATCTGAATTGCAGTCTATGCAGTCAATGACAAACATATGAATGTGAGCACTCATTCCTGGCCACCAGCACATCCCCTTTACCGTTAATATTGTTTTAGAGATCCCTTGATGTATCAGACCCTCTCCCAAATGAGCTTCGTATGTCAAAGCTACTCTACATTACCCTATCCCCCACTCCAGGGATTCGAGCAAACGGAATGCTATTTGCATCAATTATATATGAGTATTTGAGTGCAAACTTTTTAGGTAATGTTGCACCACTGCCTTTGCATGTAGCACGGACAGCCAGCATTAATTCACTGTCTATTGTCATTTTTGAACAAGTGATTGCAGCTACGGAAGCTGATTGCACAGCCCCCTTTGCAGCTTCAATCAATCAATCAATCAATCAATGAATCAATCAGAGAACTTGTAAAGCACGCAACTTACCCATGAGGGTCCCAAGGCGCTGAGGGGAGGGGGGGTGCTGCTACTGCTCGAAGGTCTTGAGGAGCCTTCTGAAGGTGAGTAGGTTTTCGGTCTGTGTATGTGGGTGGGGAGGGTGTTCCAGGTCTTGGCGGCGAGGTAGGAGAAGGATCTGCCACCGAAGGTCGTCCGTTGGATTCGGGGGCAGCGGCGAGTGCGAGGCTGGCGGAGCGAAGCTGGCGAGTGGGGGTGTGGAAGCTGAGTCTGCTGTTCAGGTAGGCTGGTCCGGCGTTGTGGAGTGCTTTGTGAGCGTGGGTGAGGAGCTTGAAGGTGATCCTCTTGACGACGGGGAGCCAGTGTAGGTCTCTCAGGTGGGGGTGATGTGGTTGCAGCGGGGGACGTTGAAGATCAGCCGGGCGGAGGAGTTTTGGATGCGTTGTAGTCGGCGTATGTGTTTGGCTTGGATTGCTGCGTAGAGTGCGTTGCCGTAGTCCAGTCTGCTGCTGATGAGGGCCTGTGTCACCATCAGCCAATGAATTCCCTTCAACGTGAACGCCATCATGTTGATGACTCAGCGTGTGTATCAGGTGAGTGTTTTGTAGTCCTTCTTGTAACTGAACTACTTGTTCCCAACACGTTTTGTGCTTGATTGTGCCACCTTTTGCGTCTTTGAAACCGTTTTGAAGCCAATTCTGTAAATATTTGTTGTAAGATTGGACACAGTAGAAAGAATCGTACACTATGAGTGTGGGGAATTTGCAATCAATATTTTCAAGTGCCATTTTGAATGCGTGTAGTTCAGCTCGCTGAGCTGTACAATCTCCTAGAGATTGCATTTTTGTGACCATAGGTCTGAATTTGCCATCGCGCATACAACCTTTAACGAACGCGCATGCAGCACTATAAGCTTGTTTACCATCTGTAGCGGGTTGTGCTGATCCGTCAGTATAGATTATACATTCATACTAGTCTAGAGGCAGAATTTCAGTAGGCAGATGACATTCTTGTTCGTATTGTAGAAATGCTTGAGTTTTCAAATATGGATCAAAAATGTATTCAACATCAGTTGCAGTCAGAGAATTAACGCATTGTATCCATCTTGGATGTAAAGCTTTTGCATTTGGAATGCTCGCTTTTGTCACTGCCTCTAAGGCAGGTATGGGAGTTCCGACCATAATGCGTTTCCCCTGTGCTAGGACTCTTTCTCTTGCTACAGCGATTTGAACAGCTGTCAGAATTTTTTCTGTAGAAGTGAATTTCATTTCTTCTTGTGTGTACAAATGTGATTTGTATGCGATTGGTACTTTTTCACCTTTGTTGAAAGTTAAGTAGGTGTATCCGTATTGACCCGGAATGATTCAAATCACTAAATTTCGTACGTTTACGTGTGTTTGTAAATGTTTGGTTGCTAACATGTTTGTTTGAAGTAAAAGCAATATTTCTGTGTGTAATTTTTTCCAATGAATGATTTTAAAATCGGGTTTAATTAATTTGTAGAGAGGTTTAACCCTTTCTGTGTAATTTAGAACGTAAGTGATTCCGAAATTCAGGAAACCTAGAATTGACTGTAAATTCTTCTGCATTTTTGGAGGTTGGAGCAGTGCACACTTTTCTAAAAAGTTGGCTGCCAGGCTTTTTCCTTCACTTGATAGTTCATATCTTAGAAAAAGAATGTTCTTAAAATTGAATTTACACCCTGCAGAGGCGAAGCCCAGTATAATGGTGTTCACCCTGTTCAAGTGCCTATTCAAGTGATCGTCTGTCAAATAGATGTCATCGACATATGACAGTGCATCGTCATCATAAGTTTGTAGTAACTCTGTTACCCATGCTGAGAATAACCCAGGAGTATTCTTGAATCCTTGAGGGAGATGACAGAAGTAACCCTGTGTCCCCATTATTGAGAAAGCAGTCAAATACCTACTTTCTGGTGCAATATTTTGACAAAAGAAACCGTTAGAAATATCTAATGTGGTTTTATATTTTTTTATGCACAATGTTATTCATTAATGCTGTACTGTGTGCATTTTGCACTGCAAATGTCTTGCAACAAGAGTTTAAGTGTCTGTAATCCAATAACAGATGATATGTGTTGTCTGGTTTGAAGACAGGACACAAAGGATTGTTCATAGATGAGGTGTATGTTTCAATCACCCCTTGGTATTCAAGTTGATCTAAGATCTCCCTGACCTGTTTTGTAGCTTCTTGCTTAACTGGATACTGCCTTTGTGCAGTTGGTTGATTTTTCAACTGGATTTTATGATGAGGAGAATCCTCATCCCATCCTACATGATTTTTGTATAATGCTGGGGCTTGGGCGACTGCCCATTTCCTGTCATAAGTATATTTCAAATGTATTGGAATATGATTAGAGAAGGCTGGCATAATGATATTTCCGCCATGTGGGCACTCCCTGACAAATTCTGGTGGTCAGTCTTGTTCAGCCAGAAGCATATCGTAACCCTTAGAAAGTCACTCCCAAAAGAGTGCTTTCACTTTTCTTGGTATGTATCCCTCCATCTGGAGTGTTATTTCATATAACCTATGTGGAGAGCTAACCCAGGTATCTGCAGTTTCAACTTCAATGTTCTTATTCAAGTCCACTGTCTCCAGAAGTCCCTTCAGGTTCTGGCGAGCTATAGTTACTTCTGCTGTGCTGTCCAGCATTGTCTGAGCCCATTCTCCGTTCTTGAGTTGGGTCCTCAAGATCCTCGACACTGATTTTTATATTTTCTACCTTCTTTTTGGTGAATTGAGGTTTTGGTTTACTTTTCTGAACGTGTTGATCGTCTTTGGACTTCATGCATTCTTCTTTGTTTTCTGACGTCCTCTTTTTTTGGATTTCTGTGACAAAGTCTTAAAGGTACGAGAGGAATGTGTATCAGTATCTTGATATCTATCAGGTTTTCTCAAATTATCCCTATTCCTGAGGTTGTACCTCCTTTTAGAGGGCTCCTTTTGAGGAGATCTACCTCGGGAATGAGAACGCTTCTTTTTGGAAGTTTGTTTGCTATTTTCCCACTTCTTTTTAGAAGGAGTAGGAGTGTTTTTACTAAAGACCTTTCAGGACTTTCAGACAGTTGTGGTTTCACTGGTTTCCCACCCAAACTGTCTGCCTAATTCTTCATAGGATTTTTCAGTTATTCTTGCTAGTTCTTGTGGTTGCTCTGTTACGTCAAATTTCCTCAACATCTGGCGGATCGCCACTGATGCTGCTTCTCCTTTGATATTAGATAATATTATTGTAGAGACCTGTTTGAAATCTTTCAGCAGTTTCATACCTAAATTTAGAGCAGGCTCTGACCCGTATTCATTTTGAATCTGTTTCAGGACATCAGGTGTTACCGCCATGGACGGAACACCGTGTGTCTTAGTGTAGATTGCAACGAAGACTGTACCCCAAGTTGTGCAGTCCTCCAGATGTGGTGTGATCCCCATTGCTAAACAGAATGTTAAAATTCTGTGTTTTTCATTAGGGCTAGTATTAGGAAATACTGCTTCAATCAGAGTAATTTTCTGAGCTATGCAGAATGGAATCTGTTCACGTTTAGTGGGTAGTTTACCCATGACTGCATGTAAAGTCTGTGGTGTAATTTTTTGTGTATTCCCCTGGTGAGAGGTTTGTTGTGGAATAACTATTGTAGCCTGAACAGTAAGAGCCCGCATGACATATTGGACCAATTGTCTTTAGATTTTGATTAACTCATTGAGATGTGGTGTATAGCTGGCTAAAACCAGCCATGTCGCTCCTGGTCTACCTAGGGGACCAAGTCTGGTGATGTGATTTAAATGTTTAAGGGCACCGTTAAACCAGAGCTCATGCTCCTGGTATGTGAGTGGAATTTCAATATCCTCGAAAGGAATATATTCCTTTGGTGGATCATCTTCTTTATAAAAGTGTACCATATGTGTTACTGAATTTGCTTCAGGGAAGACTATCCATGAATAGAATACCTCTATCTGGTGATATTCATGTGCCTCTATCACAAAAACTGCTCTACCACCTCTTGATGATAGGCCATGTTTTATAAATTTTATAGTGATGGCTTTCCTTAAATTTTGAAGAATGATTATAGCATTCGCATCGGTTTCTTGAAAACCTGTAAAGTTAAAAGCTGCCTCGGCTGGATCAGCCGCAGCTCCACCGGTTTTGGTGTTGTTATCCCCGTTTAGAGACTTTTTTTGTTTAATGAAAACTATAGAGCAAGTTTCAAGGGAACAAAGATAAGGTGCAAAATATTTTGGAACACTGTATCATTCAACGTTGAATAAACCAAAAAGCTAATACATAGGATTTTTTGTCCTACTCAGCTATGGCGGATATTATCCCTTACCCACTCCAGACGTCTATTGGAGTATTATGAGTAAAAGGGGTATCTGAGAAAAGGAAGACTGAGTTACTTCAGTATCTAGCATTAAATTAGTGTCTTACCAAACCGTTGGGCGCCATGTAGTGTAGTTCCTATATCCCTAATAGGGTCTGCGCATTGGAATAATATACACTATAGATTTGACATAGGACTGAGGTCAGTATGTCTCTATTGAGTACATCAATGTTAATTGTGTGTGCCAGCTAACTCAGAGGTCACTAGAAACTTTCTCGAATGAACAAGAAGGGATTAGTCTCTGACAACCGCATAAACATGACAACTTTTTTTCCCTTAGAGTCGGAACAATATAGTTAGTTTTTAGTTTTTAAATTTATAATGCGCTACAGCTACCCAAAAAGGGTTTCCCGGCGCAAAAGGCAGGTCAAGGCGTAAAAGGCAGAAAGCATTTTTTATCTGTTGAACAGCCAAGTTCTTAAAGACTTGCGGAACTGGATATAGTTTGTCTCGTTACGGAGTGCAATGGGAAGAGAGTTCCAAAGTGAAGGGCCTAGGTACGAGAAGAACTTGCCGCCCATCCGGGCTAATTTAAATTTTGGGACAACAAACCTTTCTTGGCTGGCTGAACGGAGATTACGAGAAGAAAGGTATGGATTGGCTAGGGCTAGAAGATAGCTGGGAGTGCTGCAGAATTACATTTTGTGCACATAGCTAAGTGCCTTGAATTTTAGCCAGTGCAGTTTGCGTCGATAGGTCGAGATGGAAGTGGTCTTAGGGACTCCACACAGAACTCTGACATCGGTGTTGTGTACCATCTGTAGTCTATGGACTACAGATTTGTTTGAGCCCATATAGAGCACATTTCCGTAGTCCAGCCTCCATGTGACAAGGGCATTGACTACGGTTTTCCTGGTTGCTTCTGGTAGCATTCAGCAAATTTTTCGTAACCATTCGATGATGGTAAAGCAGGTTGCTGTGACTTTGACTGATTGGGGATGCATGCTAAATGCATCATTGAATATGATGCCTAGATTAAGGACTTGAGGTGAGGAGGACGGGAGATCACCCATTACGCATGGCCAATGTTGGTGGTTCCAGAGATCTTTTTGTTTTCCCAACACCAGTATCTCCATTTTCTCTCTATTTAGTTTTTAAACGTAATCTGCATCCACGATGCTATGTTGTTTAAACCATTTTTCAGAATGGAGGAGGTAGTTGTATTTTGTGAAGAAAGGGACAAAATGATTTGAGAATCATCGGCATAAGAAAACAGGGATAAGCCCGATTTCTCTGCTACCTCAGCCAGTTGTCTTACATACAGATTGAATAACAAGGGGCTGAGGATATATCCCTGTGGCACCCCATGGGCAAAAGAATGGACTTCAGAGCAGGCAGTTTGGGAGAAAACTTGGAAGGTGCGATTTGAGAGGAAAGCAATGAGACAATTTAAGGCGGACCCTCCAATACCCTGTGACTTGAGTGTATTTATAAGCACTGTGTGGGACACCGTGTAAAAAGCGGCGCTTAGATCCAAAAAAATGAACGCCACTGTATCCCTGTTGTCCAGGTGGTGACGTATCCCTTCCGTAACCCCAAGTAGGGTGGTTTCGGTGGAAAAGCCCGCTCTGAAGCCTGATTGAGAGGGGTGGAGAAGGCCATGTGTTGTGACATATTGAGTTAGGTGTGAATGAATGCGTCTTTCCAGAATTTTAGAAAGCACAGGGAATAATGATAAGGGACGTTAATTGCTGGACACCTCTGGGTCAGCATTTGCCTTCTTGAGAAGGGGATGCATGTTTCCATGTTAAAGGGATAGTCAATTCCTTTATTGAGGCATTTAGGAGATGAGTTATCACAGATAATGAAGAGGTGTTCAACTGTTTTAATACAGAAACGGGTAATGGATCATTAGGAGATCCAGATTTGATGTTGTTTAAAAGTTTAGTTACACTTTCTGTTGTAAGTAGAGGCCAAGTCATAAGAGAGTGGTCTGAGTCATCAAATCTTTCTGCCTGATTTGGAAGAGAATAAGCTATACCAAGAGAGGGTTGTGATAGAAGTGTAGTGGTGTGATGGCCTGCCTGTTTCAACACAATGTCTTGATATATTTTGTCAACTTTATGGATAAAAAAATAGGCTAACTCATCACATTTAAGCTGAGTCAGTGCAGGAGGCTGCATTACAGTTTTGGATCCTGCGAGTTCCTTTACAGTATTAAAAAGAGTTTTAGAGCAATTAGCCACTTTGGAGATAGTCGAGGTAACAAAGCTTGCTTGTGCCAATTTGCAGAGTTTGTGATATTTATTCAAGGCATTTTTGTAGATTAGTTTGGATGAGGAAGTGTAATTCTTTCTCCACTTTCTTTCTAAGATCTTACAGTTAGTTTTTTGGATTTTGAGTGACTCATCATGCCAAGGAGCAGGCGAACGATGATTATTCGGTTTTTTATTAGTAAGAGGTAGACAAGTATTTATGGCGTCAGAGAGCCAATTTTGCACTGAGGATGAGAACTGATCAACGTTTTGCACAAACTATGGATTTTAGGAATCTAAGAGATTATTAAGGCTATTCATGTCTAATTTTTTCCAATTTCTTTTTAGTGACCATGGTGTGCTAGTAATGGGAGATTGCTGTATTGGAAGTGTAAGGCCAAATTTGATAAGATAGTGATCAGACCAACTTGTTGGAAGGGCCAGCGAGCAAGAAATCACTGTTAAGTTGGAGAAAATGGGATCCAAAAAATGCCCAGCAACATGTGTCGGACCCGAGTTTAATAAGTGAAGATTCAAGGAAGCTAGATCAGAAATAAAATTAGAGCTATTTTTGCAAGCTGTGTTTTCTAGATGAAGATTTATGTCTCCTAGAAGGGTGAAATGGGCTGTTTTTGTAGTATATGAGGCAATGAATTCGGCAAAAGTCGCCGTCCAGGCTGAGGGGGAATCAGGGGGATGGTAGACAAGTATACCTGAAAAGGTGAAGTTAGGGAAAAGAGTCAGCTTAAACAGGGCAGCTTCACAGTTTGGAAAAGGAAGATGTTCAAAGTCGCATTTGAAGGCATTCTTAAAGATAATTGTTATCCCTCCACCTATGTTCCAGTTGCGATGCTTCCTTACTATGGCATAATTTAAAGGTAGCGCTGCTGCGCTGACTGGGCCTGAGCTCTCATGGAGCCAGGTCTCTGTGAGAAAGACTGCATCGGGTTGGTCATTATATAATAAATCAAAAATATCTGATTTATGTTTAGGCAGCGAACAACAGTTAATACCGATGAAAGTGAAAGACTTATTTTGTGGTGTTTGTTGGTTTGAGTTGGGAGATAAATTATCAATCTTAGCTTCTAGATTGGGAGTGAAACGAAAACCGCAGTTTGCGCATAATTTGAAATCTTTAACCCCTTCGCCGCGGGGCTAATTCCCGCGCGGCGCTGGGGGAGGGGGAGCGCGCGCAGTGCCACCTTGCTTGTGACGAGCTCGGAGGCGCTGTGCTCATGATGAGCTGAGCTCGTCATGACCACGCCCGTTTAATGGAACACTCAGTACTGCGGGGGAATTAGCCCCGCGTGTGAGCGCCGCGCGTGTCATGACGAGCTCAGCTCATCATGAGCATACGGCCACCGTGTATCATGACGAGCTGAGCTCGTCATGAGCACGGAAGGAGTTAATAGCGTGGGCTCTAGTACAATTAGAAATCACCGGTAGCTGGAGAGCCTTCAATTGTTCTGAGGCATATTTAAAATTGTGAACATGTGCCCTGGTTTCCGGACTCAGATTGTGAAAATATCCTAACTGTTTGAAAACGGGACCAGGGATTCTGGCCCTGGTCCCAGTCCAGGGGCGGACGGGCTTGCCTTGGGCGCACCCGCTGCGTGTACCTGACATTGGTCAATTTTATGCTGACCGTAAGCTAGCGTCAGGGGGGGTGTCACGCTGTGCTGCTTCACCCTCCTTTCAAACAGCCTACAGCTGCGGTGGACCAGGGTCGGAGCGGGAGACGTGCGGCGCGGTAAGTTTCCCCAAAGTGCAATGAATGAGCCCTGTGCCCTGGTAAAATAGCTTTGCTAAAAGGAAATAATACGCTTTGTTTTAAAAACGTGGAGCGTTGCCTGCAGTAACGCGACTCACTGAAGTCCTTGTCCGCGTGTCTCTGAGGTTTCAGCCCTTTTGTTTAGAAGCTGGCGTCAGGGGGGGCATGTCACTGTGCCGGTCCGCCCTCCACTCAAACAGCCTACAGCTGCGGTGTACCACGGTCGGAGCGGGAGATGTGCGGCGCGGTAAGTTTCCCCAAAGTGCAATGAATGAGCCCTGTTGCCTGGTAAAATAGCTTTGCTAAAAGGAAATAATAAGCTTTGTTTTAAAAACGTGGAGCGTAGCCTGCAGTAACATGACTCACCGAAGTCCTTGTCCTTGTCCGATCTTCAGAGTTGTAGAAACAATAGATAACTATTTCACTGAGTCAATTGTGCATGCTTTGTTTCTACAGAGTAGCATAAAAATAGAGAGATGGGCATTTCATTAAAATGGGTTTATTGAACAGTCTTCTTTCTCATGCAAAAGATATGAACTGCTACAATTGTTAGACAGAATGGAAAGTATAATGCGTACAGTGTAAACAGTAATATAACATAATACTGTAATAGCATTGTCTGTTGGTATGACATATATAAAAATACATACATAAATAACACAGGCTAAAGTACTCAAATGGTGCTTCTAAAATATGCCTACCCCAGTGTACCTAACCTAGGTCTAGTACGAGGGAAGAAGTAGGTGCGCTTTAGCATAGGTTTAGTTTTGCCAAGAATTGCCAAAGGTTTCTCTTGGTTCTAATCAGCTCCATACCTTAGAATGAGAGAGGTTGATATCTCTTTCCCGCAGCTCGATTTCCCAACACCCCGCAAGGGGAGTCAGAAACACTGGAACTGGATTCTCGGCAGGAAGATGACAGTTTCTGGTCAGTGTATCAGCTGGGGAGTTGGCTTCCTTCGGTTGTGGTAAATAAATAAATAATACCCTATTTTTGAATGTATAAATGAATAACAGATAGCTCAATAAATAAGAGTCAAGATTCGAGGTAGTAGGAGTTTCGCAGGTTTATTACAGCATAAAGGACAGGAACAGGACAACCTGCATAGGAATAGGATGGCAGGGCCCAGCAGCTGCTGGGGCTGGATCTGGGATGAGCGCGCTAGCATTTAATAACAATACACAAGCATATATAGTAAAACAGTTGCATTACAGTACATATGATAGGCGGAGCAGTGGGTGGAGCAAAAGGCGTGACGCGTAGCAGTCGCGAAAGATAAGGGTGAAAGTGGGTGTAACAGGGCGTATACATAGACATGTGATGCAAACGTAACAGAATATGTCATGAATAGGGCGGAAACCGTGGAGGGGGCTACCTAAGGAGCCGGGACCTCTAACCTGATGGTGCGCGCAAACTAGCAATGACGTATCACTAGGAGAAACTGGGGGCTATGAACTCTGTGCTAGGAGCAGAGACTGAAGTCTGGAGAGTCAGGGCGACATGTACCTAAACAGTATCTAGTATCTGATGTTTAGAGAACATGTTGATATAAACTAGAAGTCAGGAGGGGAAAGGCTAACTTGATTCTAAGACTGGACCATGCATTATTCTACATGTAGTGCGTGATGAAGAATATTAAATGACCATTAAATGCAGTATTTCTCTAACATGGAGACGTGAAGGCTAGACAATGACGGAAACTATTGATGCAGTTCAGTAGCTTAGGAATGCAGAGAAGGAGGACTGAACTGATAACTGGAATCATAACATTTTCTTGGCAGACTCAGAGGCAGAGCCAGGCTGAACCGGGCACTGCGAGGCAGGAAGTAAGTGAAGGGTCGAGGATACAGGTGGGGGCTGTATCGCTCCTCAGCGAGGGCTCAGGAGACAGGAGCTGAATCTGGTGTCCAGGCCCTTTTGAGGCCTAGAAACGGGGACTTTACAATGAAATAACGTGCACACTGAGAGACGTGGCAACGTAGCTTTACATAGGCCTGATATTCGTAGTATTCACGAGAACTGGAAACTGGCATACTAGAGGTGGACACAACTATAATTGCGTCTTGAATCGAACATAGGGAATACATATGCATATTTAATCATGCACACATAACATATGATGGATGACACGTAGGGACACAGAACATGGCAAAATTTACTTTTCCACATTCCCTCCTTGTCACTACGTTTCCATCAGGAAACATCAATATTCATGATACCATCTATCATTTCATACAGTATCATTTGCTCGTCTCGAATTATCCTGGAACGGGATTTAGAACGGGGCTTGGGACTAGGAATACAAGAGGTAGCACAAATGCCGCAAATCGCAGGGCCACATTGTATACAGAGACAGCAGCTGAATATGATCGCTACTGCAATACCTAGGAAGGACAATATTTTCCATCCCCATGCGGAAATTATATTCCAGAACCAACCGGACCATGTCCAGGTGCCTGGATCTTGGTGTATCAGATGGGCAATTTTATGGAGTCTGGTTATAGCTGAATAAACAGACGGCGCGTTATTTGGAATGAAAATGCAGCAACTAGATCCGATGACTCTACAGGCCCCGCCCCTATCGGCCAGTATGACGTCAAGGACGAGACAATTCTGTAAAACGACAAATCTCATAGCAGATTGCTCTTCGGTTAAGTTACCTAGAGCAGAGGCAGTCTCATTTACTACAGCTTTGAGGGTTCTGGTTAACCTACGGATCAGTTTACTATTCTGGATAGGTCCTATAAAGAAGAAGAAACCTCTGTTGAAATCTGTATATTGTTCTAGAGCAGTTTCAGTATAATCGACAATTGGGGACTCCCTTCTATGTCTAATGTGTACTAGATGTGTGTTTCTGTGATAATCAGGTGGGGCTAGGAAAACAGGTGGCAGTAGGAAGGCAATGTAACAGGTTCCCTCCCAATCGAGGGGCAGACGAACATATGCAGTTTGACCACAAATAAAATAAGAATGACGTGAAGCTTTGAAAATAGATTTCCCACTGTCACTATACTTGACAATAGTAGTACAATCACTATGTCCTACATGTACAGAACCATAATTTCGGACACATAATTCGCCTTTGACTGGTAATACTGAAATAGCAGGTAAGTCGGGAGTAGTATCAGACTGAACATTCAGGACCATGAAATTCGAAGAATAGTTACCTAAATTATACACTTCATTTTCTAGATCTAAACCTGTTCTGTGGGGGAGACCTTGCTTGTCTGGGAAACATGTACTGTTAAGAAAAGACATATCTGTTGAGGATGACGTTAACGTGGACCATGCTCCACACGAACCATTATGTGAGAATGGATAAGGAAAAAGTGGCAGAACTCCCTTCGGTGTCTGGAAAGGGGGGAGTCGACCACACACCCAACAATTAGTGGCATTGCTGGTCTGGTGTGAGTAATGTAACATGCGGATAAAGGAATTATTTCGCATAGCGAGGCGGTAAGAGAGTTCATGAGGAGGCAGATCACTAAACATGTGCTCTACAGTAGCATTAGAAGACGTATTTACATGAGGAACTGGAAGATACAGGTAAAATGCATAACTGGTGCAGGAAATCATAATGCTGAGAAATAATATGAAACTTAAAAAAACGATACATCGGATTGAGTTTTGACTGACTCTCTCACTATGGGGGTCTATTTTATACATGTCAGAAACAGTCTAACCGTTTCACCTAGGGGAGGACTTAGACAATCAAACTGACTGACTTATTTTACTAGACCGGAGTTTTAACTTATACTCCTGTTGCGGAGTTTTCTCTAACAGGGGGGGTGTAGTAACATTGTCTTTTGCGGGACAGTCCTTAAAAATGGTGCTTTGGCAATCCTTCAAATCCTGGGGAATGTTCTTTAAGACGGGTTTCAGTCCATTAAATTGTTTTACATGAGAAAGGTGCACCCAGCCTTTGCGACCTTCCAACTTCACGGCTGTACGGGTGGTGAGGAGGACCTGTCGGGGCTCTTTCCAGCGAGGCTCCAGCGGATTTGATCTGTCAAAATTCCTCACCAACACCATGGATCCTGGAACGATTTCATGCGGTGCCACCTCGGTATTGTCTGGAAATGCGGCGGCAACCTGTGAACGACATGAGTTGAGGGCAGACATCAAGGAAGCTAGGTAATCTGTCAGCATATTACTTGAAACATCGGTAATACTTCGGGGTCTAGGAGTACCCCACATGTTAGGGGGGCGGCCGAAAACGACCTCATACGGGGACAGACCTGATCTGGAATGTGCGACCATGCGCATATAAAATAAAGCGACTGGCAGAGCTACTAGCCAGTCCACACCTTTCTCTTTACACACTTTGGCGATTCGGATTTTCAGAGTCTGGTTATGTCTCTCTACGAGACCGGCTGCTTCAGGATGGCGTACACAATGAAACTTCCACTGGTACCCTAACAACAGGGAAACATGCTTCATTAACTCAGATGAGAATGGCTGGCCGTTATCAGAATATACGACTCTAGGGAGTCCATAACGGGGGAAGAACTCACGAACCAACTGCTTGGCAGTGGTCGCGGCTGTGTAATCTGGGACTGGATATGCTTCTGTCCACCTGGACAAAGCGCATACAACTACAAGGACATACTTGAAACCTCGACATCGCTCCATCTGAATATAATCCATCTGGAGGACTTCAAAAGGGTGGTCAGGGGGCTGGAATCCACCTTGTTCCACCGGGACACTTTTACCTGGATTAAACTGACAACATATCATACAGGTACGGACTTTCTGCTTGGCTGCAGCTCGTAAATGCTTGTTGAACCAAATGTTCTGGATACTGTCTAACATAGCTTTTTCTCCTAAATGTGCTGGACTATGTGCGGTATTAATAATGACTTGAACCATAGAGTCGGGGAGAAACCATGTGGCTCTACCCTTCGTTAACCATCCTTGATCTGTCTGGACCCCTCCTTGTTCGGACCATTTCTTGATTTCTTCGGGAGTAGCATGTAACTGTATGTCTATGACATCTTGAGTAGGGTCCTTAACTGTCATGCATGTAGTCGGATCTGGAGTATGTGTCTGATTAACTGGAATGTCTGGAGTCTGTGCTGTAAGCTTGGCTGTGCGATCTGCTAGATCATTACCTTGGGAAATAATGTCAGTAACTTTCGTATGTGCTTTGCACTTCATGATAGCGATAGATGTCGGTAAGTGTATGGCATCTAACAGAGCTTGAATAAGGAGACCATGCTGAATCTTGGTTCCATGAGAAGTCATGAAACCTCTCTCCTGCCAGAGCACTCCGAAGTCGTGTACGACTCCAAATGCGTAACGTGAATCTGTGTAAACATTAACTTTCAAGTTCTTGGCGTGTATGCAGGCTTGTGTCAGAGCAACTAGCTCTGCTGCTTGAGCGGACAGGGTGTCAATACGGTGTGTCTCAATAACTTCAGTGTCAGTAGTCACTGCATACGCGGCGACTAGTTCTCCTGTACTTGTTCTCATACATGAACCATCCACATAAAGTGTCAGGTCGGGGTCTGGTAACGGAGTATCTGTCAGATCTTGTCTTGGCTTTGTCGTAATGTTAACTACTTCCACGCAATCATGTGTGGCTGGATTTGAATTAACTGATGGTAACAGTGTAGCAGGATTAAGGATGTTGCAGCGTCTGATTTCTATGTGTGGCTGGAACAGTGTCAATTCATAACCTGTTAAACGTGCAATTGTCAAGTGCTGAGTTTGTGTTCGGTTCAAAAGAACTTCCACAGAGTGTGGAACCTGTACTGTCAGGAAATGTCCTAAGACTATGGAATCACTTTGCCTGATAGCTAGGGCTGCGGCTGCAACTGACTTGAGGCACGCAGGCAGAGCCTGGGCTACAGGATCTAATGTGCTCGAAAAATAAGCACATGGCTTGTATTGTCCTGCTTGATCTTGTGTGAGAACAGATAATGCTGTACCTTCGCGTTCAGTGACGAAAAGTGTAAAAGGCTTACTGTAGTTCGGTGTCGCTAGAACTGGAGCTTGGCATAAAGCTTTCTTTAACTCATTGAAACTAAGTGTATGTTCAGATGTCCAAGGGAGAACAGTCGGTACGGCTGCCTCCTGTGTCGTTAACTGTATCAGTGGTTTGGCTAGAAATGCATACTGAGGAATCCATTGTCTGCAATAAGAAGTAAGGCCAATAAAAGCACGTACCTCCTTCTGGGTCTTGGGCTGAGGAAGACTCGCTATTAACTGGATACGGTCTGGTGTCAACTGCCTACCCCTCTTGGACAGTAAGTGTCCTAAGTATACCACTTGCTGGACACAGAATTGAAGCTTCGAAGGGGACACCTTGTGCCCCATCTCGGCTAGGAAATACAAGACTGTAAGGGATGCTTGCTCGCAAGCACGTTCAGAACGGGCTGTGATCAGTAGATCATCGACATACTGGAGCAGGGCAGTGTCAGTTGGCATGTGAATGTTGTCTAGTTGTCTCTTGAGTGCTTGACTGTAAATACTAGGACTTTCTGTGAAACCTTGAGGAGCTTGTGTGAATTTATAGCTCCTTCCATTTAAACAAAATCCGAAAAGGAACTGGCTGTCTGGATGAATGGGAACACTGAAAAACGCGTTCTTGAGGTCGATTACAGTGAAGAACGTGGCTTCGGAATCAATGGCTGTTAATAGGGAAGAGATGTCTGGGACAACTGGGTACTGAGGAATAATACACTTATTAAGCTCTCGTAGGTCAATCACTAATCGATATACTGGGGGTGCATTTGGATCAGTACGTTTCATGACTGGAATGATCGGAGAATTACATACATTGGAGTCAGTTTCTACAACCACTCCTTGAGCAATAAGCTCGTCAATAATTTTGGACAAGGCTGCTACAGCCTCAGGTGGCAATCTGTACTGTCTGATTCGTGGTAACACTACACCTGGCTTGAGAGTCACACGATAGGGTGTGATTTGCATATAACCTACATCAGTTGGACCTTGCGCCCATAGATGCTGTGGAACATTAGACAGTCTTGAATCAAAATCTCGTAATACATAGTGACCCTTGAAGTCACGTAGGAACAATCGTATTCCCTCTGGGGAACAGCATATAACTGCACCTAACTCTTTCAGTGTCTTAATGCCTAATAGATTTTCTGGACATGACTTAGTAAGTAACAGATCAGTAGTGCGGGACAATGGACCTACTTCTAGAGAAACTGGCTTTGAGATCTCATTTACGATAGGCTTTCCTGAAAATCCAAGGGAAACATTTCTTGAGCCTGAGAGCGGAGCCCCTGGAACTTCGGCGTGACTAATTGTGGTCCTACTTGCCCCTGTATCAATCAAAAACTTTCTGTCTTTCCCTAATACTTGACTATGAACATAGGGACCTTCTTGATCTACAGGTATCTCGATGAGAGGCAAGCCTACCTCCCTCTCTAGGCTGTTTCATGAATACTGTTGGTACTCTGGATACTCAGACTGTGCATACTGGTACATCTGCTGTGTGACATGCTGTGTTGCAGCGATAGGCTGCGGTACTGTAACTGTCTGTGGTGTATTCTGTGGCTGAGGAGTCTGTGAAACTTGTTCTTGTCTAGGCGGACGTGGTCTTTCTTTAGTCTTACCAGTAGCTATGTTGTGTTTCAGAACTGCACACTCATTTATAAAATGACCTGGCTGTTTACAATAATTGCAATTCCCTTTAACGGGAGCTGCAGGATGACTGGCTTGATTCGGACCCCTCTTCTGACTGTCTTGAGGAACAGATTGTGCAACTAGTACTTTCATTTTCGTGTCTTTCATATGTTTTCTCTCATGTTCTTGCTCTTCTCTGATTCTATTCTGGTGGTATTGGAGCATCTGCAACATCTGGGACGGGGTATTAGCTTGCCAGGTACTTTCGACTTTCAGAACTCGATTTTTAATTGGTGAACTTGAATTCTCGACTAATTTAGTAACAAAAAGGTGAGGGTATGACTCACTACTTGTCTTGAGGCCACTGTTGATGCTAAAACATTTCTCGAATCTAGAATAAAAATCACTAATATCTTCGTCTTGTTTCTGTTTACAGGCTGAGATTGCATCCCAGTCTTCTTTTCTAGTTGTCAATAATCTGGGTAAAACTTGAATCAATAATTCAGGTAATTCTTTACATTTATCTCCGAGACCGGTACCTGGTACTCGTATCTTATCTTCAGCTTCTAGGACTGCCCAATCGATCTTTTTCTCTCCCACCTCCCATTCTTTTTCCTTGAGCTTTTCATACACCCCTGCGGGCAACAGAACCTTTAACATTTTAATTATATCTGGATACGTGTATTCTCCCATACGGAGCATGTCTTTTAATTCTCTATGGAACCCTGCTGGATCTTTATCATGACAGGGAATTAATTTCTTCATCTCCAAAAGTTCCATCTTTGTGATCGGAGTGTATACAAACACTCGCTGCATTTCGCCACCCGTTCCTCTAACTGGGTGGACTTCTCGTAACGGATTCTGTCTGTCTATGTAAAATGGTTTACTTTCTGGGGGTGAGACATGAACAAAATGCGGGTTCAGAAACGTTCTATTTTTGTGGCGCTGTTCTAGAATGACACTAATTAAATCGATACCTAGACCTCTCCATCTATACTGGAGTAACTCGTTCAGGATATCATGTAACGGACCTGGATCAGAATGTTGACCCTCATACAGAGTAATGAGGTGCTGAATCATATACATACCCACCAATCGTTGCTCGGCTGGGGGCATTTTCAGAAACATTTGTGCCACTATTTCGTCTGGAAAAGTGGTAGAATCAGTAATCCATCGGACTGCTGATCGGGCTAGTTCTTGTTCATGCATAGTACTTAACTCACTGTAACCGATTCGTGATTTCAGAATGTGATCGGTAGCTTGAAACACTTGTTCTAGAGAACCTTGGTCTGGTACTGGATGATGGAACGTAGACTTGGGTTCTAGACGTAAATGGCGATCTGGAAATCTAGGTTTTCCTACATACGCTATTCTGGCGGAATTCTCGTCGTCTAACTCTTCAGTATCAGAGTTACTTTCTTTCTCGTTTACTTGTGCTGCTTTACGTTGTTCGTGTAACTTTATTATTTCTTTACGGATTTTCTTGTACATACTCTCCATAGCACCGATAGTCTTGTGCTTACCCTCGGCTATACTATTACTCCACTTCATCAGGGCTTTCATTTCGGCCTGATTTTTGGACGGGTAATCTTGTTCTCTTATTAGACAATTAATCAGAAACTTTAATATCATGAGCTGGATCTCGGCTTTCCTTTGAGACATGGCCTCGCTAATGCTTTCTGGATCATCCCCTGTACGGATGAAACGATATATTCTGTCTAGATCTTCTTTCATATTCGGTAAGGTGACTAGATACTCGGCCACCTTTCTTACGCGGAATGAATATAAAACCATATTATCCTCGCCTGGGACTGGATCATAGCCGCATTCGGCAAGGGATTTTCTTATTTCTGCTACAGACTGATGTCTGGGCGTACGCTGTGACGCTTGTGCATGTAATTCGGCTGTCGTTAAACGCTTGTGTGGCGGCGGGGTTTGAGGAGTACCTCCCCCTGCGGCCCCTAAACTAGAGTCGTCTACTGAGGCTCTTCGTCCTGGCAGAGTGGGAAATGGAAATGTAGGCTGGACTTGTATGGCGGGCTGGACCGGGGGTACCGTAACAGGTACTCCGGTGTCTGGAGGAGCGGGAAGTGCCTGATTTACAGGGACTGGCGGAGCGCGAACAGGATTTGCATATTCTGGGACTGTGTCGTCCAAATAGGACGAAATAAAAATATCAGCTGCGGTCTGTTTGTGACGTAGCTTGGTCGGAACTAATGGTGGCGGGAAATTACTGGATGCCTCTGGGGTCGCTTTTGGCAAGCCCTCGGCAAAGAGAGGATACATACCCCTAATAAGGGCATGCCTCTGTCTGTCTGACTGTTCGGCTTTGACTTGTTCACCTATCTCGATTAGTACTTTTTCTTGTGCTCGTTCTAAGGATTCTCTACTTAATTCTGACTTTCTGATTTCCTTTTCAGTTCTTTTATGAGCTTCTTTGCGCCATAACTCGATGGCATCTTTCTGTGACTGTCTGGCTTTCTTTTTCCATAATGCTTCTTCTACTCGCATGATGCATTCGGCATCCCATGTACCCGATACGGGCCATCTATACTTTTCTTCTAACTGTTTGGTATACTCTACCCATAAATCTAGATACAGTACGGCGCTTATGCCATGCTTCTGATACATAAAATGACCTGGACTGTCCCTAGGCGGAACTGGAACTGCTGCTTCCAGCAGACCCTTTCTGGTTTTTAACTGACGTAATTTCGAAAAGAGCGGCATGACTGAACTATAATCTAGACACAATACAATACACAATGAACACGATACTTATTCCCCATTCATACCACGACATTAAAATACATGAAGAACATTTAAAAATAACAGTTCGAACAGAATACTACCTGGAATACTGGCTACAGGAAAACAGAATGCATGAATTTTTCTCGAGAACTGAACTGACTAGAACAGAAACTAGATGCACTGCTGAAACAGTACGAAACTTACCGGTCTCATAAAGAGACACGTCAGGACCCGCATCCACCGAAGTGGACACTTCGTTTGTGTGTCTGGGTACCACCAACCCACGGACCAGAGTCAATTAGATTGACCCTGTCTAGATACTACCCCAGTAATGGTACTCACCGGGCAGCAAGAACGGAAGGCCTCGGACTGGACTGGACTGCTTCGACGACGGACAACGAACTTCGGACTTAAGTTACGGGTGGACCTCCGGATACCTCGGACCTTGGACTCTTGGCTTGGGCTCTGGTCGGGACTCGCCGCATTCCTCCACCGCCTCGTCTGGATGCTGGACCGCCTCCTCCGTCTCCTCCGTGGGCCTGAGGGATACTTGAAGCAGAAATATCTGCACGTGCACGGTATGGTTCCGTCACGGCTGCAGAGGGTCAGGGGGCCGGCGTGGCTTCACCGGCGCGTGGGGAAAGGGCAAGTCCCTGTTCGGGCGCCATTATGTGGTAAATAAATAAATAATACCCTATTTTTGAATGTATAAATGAATAACAGATAGCTCAATAAATAAGAGTCAAGATTCGAGGTAGTAGGAGTTTCGCAGGTTTATTACAGCATAAAGGACAGGAACAGGACAACCTGCATAGGAATAGGATGGCAGGGCCCAGCAGCTGCTGGGGCTGGATCTGGGATGAGCGCGCTAGCATTTAATAACAATACACAAGCATATATAGTAAAACAGTTGCATTACAGTACATATGATAGGCGGAGCAGTGGGTGGAGCAAAAGGCGTGACGCGTAGCAGTCGCGAAAGATAAGGGTGAAAGTGGGTGTAACAGGGCGTATACATAGACATGTGATGCAAACGTAACAGAATATGTCATGAATAGGGCGGAAACCGTGGAGGGGGCTACCTAAGGAGCCGGGACCTCTAACCTGATGGTGCGCGCAAACTAGCAATGACGTATCACTAGGAGAAACTGGGGGCTATGAACTCTGTGCTAGGAGCAGAGACTGAAGTCTGGAGAGTCAGGGCGACATGTACCTAAACAGTATCTAGTATCTGATGTTTAGAGAACATGTTGATATAAACTAGAAGTCAGGAGGGGAAAGGCTAACTTGATTCTAAGACTGGACCATGCATTATTCTACATGTAGTGCGTGATGAAGAATATTAAATGACCATTAAATGCAGTATTTCTCTAACGTGGAGACGTGAAGGCTAGACAATGACGGAAACTATTGATGCAGTTCAGTAGCTTAGGAATGCAGAGAAGGAGGACTGAACTGATAACTGGAATCATAACATTTTCTTGGCAGACTCAGAGGCAGAGCCAGGCTGAACCGGGCACTGCGAGGCAGGAAGTAAGTGAAGGGTCGAGGATACAGGTGGGGGCTGTATCGCTCCTCAGCGAGGGCTCAGGAGACAGGAGCTGAATCTGGTGTCCAGGCCCTTTTGAGGCCTAGAAACGGGGACTTTACAATGAAATAACGTGCACACTGAGAGACGTGGCAACGTAGCTTTACATAGGCCTGATATTCGTAGTATTCACGAGAACTGGAAACTGGCATACTAGAGGTGGACACAACTATAATTGCGTCTTGAATCGAACATAGGGAATACATATGCATATTTAATCATGCACACATAACATATGATGGATGACACGTAGGGACACAGAACATGGCAAAATTTACTTTTCCACACGGTACTTGCTGTAGAGAGCTGTGTCGTGCAAGTAGGTAGTCGTACTGCACCGAACCACACTGTGCTTTGCCATAGCAAGTGAAGGTATATTTATACCTTGAAGGTGTTTAGGAATGCCAGTATTGACGTAAAAGTCGGGCATATGAACGTCATGAATGAACCCCTAAGGAATAGATGTTCATGCATAATAAATGAGTTCTTGGAGAAATCAATATCCAGGCAAGAGGTAGTCCCTAAAGCTTAAGAGTTTGGTTTTCCAAGAAGACGTTGTGACATAGATGAAGTAGCCATACCCGTATTTGGGTAGCATGGAATAAGCCTAAATAAGGACTGGATTTCTGTGACTCTATAAGTGCAATTTGAATTATACCTATATAAGGGCATGAATCGGGAAATGCATATGGGATCTAAATCGATACACAACAGGATGCTCCCAGGGGCCCGCAGAGGTTGCTCACCTTCTTTGGACTGCGAGGTCTTCTGCTCCAGCGGCATCAGCCGAGTGCCGCCATTTCCCCCTCCGCAGCCGGGGCCATCTCACAGGTATGCTTAATGCTCCCTCCGGCAGCAGGACACGGGATCTTCTCTCCCCCACCGGGTCAGGCACCAGCGCTCAGGGGACCTCTGATGGGCTTCGTCCCAGAGTGTGCAGCCACTCCCGCTCTTCTTTCAGCTCGGCCGCAGGGTAGGCCGCAGACTGCGAGGGCCGGGCATGGTGCCGATCGCGGGAACAAAGTACCAGCACCGGGTCGATTTCAGAGCTACGGCTCTACAGCATGTACCGGACCGAAACAAGGTCTGAGACGTCGTCTGGGAATCCGCTATGAGTCGCTATGAGGCTTGGGCCCAGGCCAGGGGTTGGAGGGACGAGCAGGCACGTCCTACTCGGTCGCCATCTTGGCCATGCCCCCAAGAAAAACCTTTGAAGGTTTTTGGTGTGTACCTAGTAGTGATGGTGCATTGGTATATGCATCAGAAATTGTTTGAAATTACCTTAACTTGCTTTTCAGAGTTCTCCATAACATTGGACAAACAGCTGATCCCCATGCAACTGCCATAAAAGATGCATCTACAATTTCTAAATCACAAAGTAATTAAATGTACAAATACATGCAGTGGACACTACTAAATATTTTACAGCATGTTTAATTATATTGAAAAATATTACAATGCTGTCACCTATGAAGATTCCATAATATATGCTAGCTCCAGTAATCGCAAACTCCTATATATACTAAGGACCCTCCCATCACATAAGTAGCCTCAAAAACAGCATCTGCCAACGCATCCATGCATTTCACATTTTGGGGGAAAATTATATATTAAGGTTGAAAGGCCACCTTATTCACTTGTTTTCTTTTAAGGTGACTCAGTAGGCCCACTGACCTTAGCAGTTTCTGCAGCCCTACATTGCGGCCTCAATTGATAAGCGTGGCTCAAATCCACCTGAGCGACTTACCTCACTCATCTATCATTCTCATATAATAAGCCAGCCAGACAGTGGAGAAGAATTAGTAATATATTTATTTGGCCATAAGATTCATCTGCAGATGGGCCCCGTCAGGTCTACACCCCAGGGAGTGCACCGAGAGGACTGACTCATCCCATCATGACAATAGATTATAACATAACATGGCAGGGTAAAGGCACGCCCAGACTGGAAAATTACAGAACTAGCGAAATGGTGAACAATGAACTCATACATGAGGCATCTGCACCTGCGAAGGCAACACTGTTATCTCCCCTCAAGGCCACAGAGCCGAGGCTCTGCTTCTCCAGGGCATGGAAGCATTTCTGCAAAACTAACTCAAGGCAAGAAATGCTGAAACAGGGATTTTCTGCTCATAAGGGAGGGGGGGGACTGTACCATGAGACATTGGAGCTGCAGAGCAAATGTCAGCATCAGAAGTCTGTCTGCCATAGACAAGTCTCTCTCTCTTATGAGAGAAGTTGAAGCTTGCATATTACAAAAATGGCTCAGTGGGTTGCAGCACATGAATAATAAGCTGTAACTGCATATTGGTTAGACACATTAGGCTAACATATTCATAACATCATTAGAACATTCTGCAACAGGAAAATTACTATCTATCAGACCCTCCTTTTGGCCTATTGTGGCTAACATAAGTGCAGCCTTTATTGCCTAAAGCTAAGGTCTATACAATTCTAAAGGCATCACTCATCAATCAAAGGGAAACAAAAAAAACCACAAGAATAACCAATAGTATATCATCATAAAAGATATCTGGTATCGGTAAATGAAATACTAGGATAAGCATGATCACAGAACTAGTGCAGCATACTATAGGGCAGGAAATGCACAGGCAACAAGGAAAAGAACAACCCCTGCAATACCTACTAAGACAAAAATTATTATCTGGGTGTGAGACACCCTCCTTTTGACTAATGTAAGCATATGTTCTCGGGGTACCATTTCTCTATAATACTATGTCATGATTAGACTACTTTAAAATACATCACAGTTTAAGTCATGAGCAGGAATTAATGCAAATAAGATCAAACTGTCATTATCAGGGAAAACACCCTATTGAATTCAATACTGAGGGCTCACTTGCATTATCAGCGAGTACCTATATCTAACATCCATGAAGTAGATGTTTATCGGACTGAGAAATGTATTTTACAAAACTACTCAAAGTATACTAACCCTCACAGCTACTTCCATAGGGCAAGAATACAAGCAACAATTTTCCACCCATCTGTGTGTATGAAGGCAATGACCCACACACCCAATAATTTGCAGTACTATAAATAACATGTGTCAGGTGCAACATTTGAATACTACATCATCCTAAAGAAATTCCCAGTGCTCCTCTTCGTGAGGAGCTAGGGTACCAATGACTTTCTCAGGTGGCGTTGAAATAATACTCATGAGTGTATGCGCCAAGCAACAAGAAACTAATTCTCTAAAGAGAAATATGAAAGCAACAGTTAGGATACAAACAAACACAATATTAAATTTGTAGACCATGAGAACCAAACGAGATCATGGACATCTGGACAAGGAGCCGCAGAGGCTGCTCCTCCTGGGGAATAGGAACATTCAAAGGGACTCGTTTTCCTAGCTAAAAGTCCAAAGTAAACTAAAGGAAACAATCTGCAACACAGCCAGCCAGAGGGCAGTCTTCTCCCTGTGTCCGTCTGAGCCTCACAGGCAGGCTCGTATTGTCCATCAAAAATTCAAAAATCATCTGCGTTGGAGCTGCACTTGCTAGCAACTCAGATGGAAAACAATCTTGGCCAATGATGCAAAGTCTTTCTTGCAGAATTTAGCAACCACCAATCCAGATGGTGCCCTCTACAAATTCTGTCCAGTGTCTCGCTCAGTACACCAGATATGAATCTAACAGATATTAAGAGCACTGTATCTGTACCCTAAGACTAAAGTCTCTCTACCTCCTACTTTTCTTCTCCTGGTGCACCGCTCTTCTGTCGAGGCCATAGATTGTATAAAGTGTGACCAGGTACCTCCTTATCAGCAGACAAAACTGTAGATTCCAAAACAGATGGGGAACAGGGAAACTTGAAGCATAACCACTGGAGAACTGGCGGCAGCCTTTTGCACAGACGGAACTGCCCCTCTCAAGTATTTCTGAGAAACCATTTCCAACCATTGGGAAATGGCACAAAAGCGAAGAGTGAGTCCTCCATCTCGGTCAGGCCTGCCCTTTTCTTACCCAGGAATCACACACCTACAGCAGCTTCAGCGGTACCTTGGCTCCAAGCAAGACTTCCGTTGGTATCTTCTGACGACGAGACTTGACTTGCACCAAGTCTTGAAGTTGGATCTGATACTTGGGTCCCCTCTGACTCCGGCGGTGTGATACATTTCTATTGATGAACAGAACAAAGATCTTTAGACAAAGCATATGAATAAAATTCAAATTCAAAGAAACCAAATGAGGTCTATTCTGTGCTTTCATATCGCTCTACCAATGTCAATTTGAAGGTGAACACAGGTAATACATTACATATCAGACTTTTCGCTGTATTACCTGTGGACGGGCGTATGCATTTACTGAATTCTAAGAGAAGAGAAAAAATAAAACAAAACAGACATGTTGTATTCCTGCATTTGCACTTGAGAAACAGCAAAAAGGGAAGTTCAAACCGCTCTTCCTATAGCGAGCACACAGCGTCTACTTTGTGAACCTTTACTGTGGTGCAAAACTTCAAACATTTCTAATATTCTTTTTCTTAGTCAAAACAACTATATTTTTGCTCATGACCATGCTCACATATTATAGATGCAGCAGGAAACTAACTTCTACAAATCTTTAATTTCTAAAAATATTTTGCTGAGGATCACACAAGCATCTTTCACCTTTCTCACTATTTAGACTGTAATATTTTTATTTAGGGGAAAACCTGTTCACCAGCTCTAATAGGGATTATCAGCTCAACTATACAGGCTAACTGATAAGAGACTTGTACACCTTTAGTTAGTGCTGCACAATAATGATGTTGTTACCTAGGAATGTGAAGGAAAAAATCAACAAAAAGGTACCGACCTATTGTTTCCTTAATCAACAAAAAGGTACCGACCTATTGTTCCCTTAATCAACAAAAAGGTACCGACCTATTGTTCCCTTCAAAGGTCAAATAAGGAAACACTAGTCTGGGCTGTTCCCTTCAAAGGTCAAATAAGGAAACACTAGTCTGGGGCAACCAGTCCTTTCATCCCTTTCATCCCAATCCAATTAAAATAATCCTCTAATAAAGACTATCAGTTTATTTTCACAGACTAGCTAATAAAGAACTAGCAATGTAATTGCAAGACTACAATAATGGTATTATCACCCAACACTTGTAGAACAAAACTACCCACATCTAATTCCCCTTTTAGATCAAAGCAGGACAGGAGGGAGCAATATACATGTGACCTAGTTTTAATTTATAGGAGAACTAGCGGAGAGCTAGCTCCAGCGGGGAGCTAGCCTCCTCCCCAATTTTGACAGGAGGAAATCTGAAACATATTTCACTGCAGTCAACACCATCAACCCCCTGGGTGTAGCACTGAGCATAAACAAAATTCTAGGGGATTCATAGCACTTTTGAGAGGGCTAGAACATCTTTTAGCACATGTACAAATGTCATTGCCTCAAAATGATGTGTGTGCCTATTAATATCTAATACAATGTTACTAAGGAAAATTCATTATAATTATTTATCTATTACAAAACACGCTATTTCTTTTTGAGGCCTTTTATTCCCATGAAGGAGTAAGGAAAAGGAAATGGGACTGGGACACAGCTAAAGTCCCCCATAACTAGCCACTATGCGACAATCATTAGGGAAATGGCGGCAAAAGGAAAATCTATAAAAGAACAAAAATTACTTGGGTGGTGGTCAGGCTTGGGACACAACACCATGAGTACACCGCAGAACTCTTGTATTTTTCTTCCATACCATTTGACCAAATAGACATACACTGCTTAAGTGTTGTCTGTGGAATTTAGGGACCAGAACAAATTCCCCACAGAGGAGCTTGTACTAGTATCAAAAATAGAATTGTCAAAACAATACAAAACAGAAACATACATAAAATAAAAACAAGCATACCAAGGCAGCAGGTATACTTGCCGTGCTAAGCACAGAAAGCATAGACAAACCACAGTAACACATGCAAATGAGCTGTGACACACAACACGATGCCATGCATTTCAAGCACAGTGAGCCTGCGGCCCAAAACCCAGCATGCTGGCCTACTTAATTTGTCAGGCTTAAGATCGATCAGCATACCATCCACGCAGAACAGAACAAGCAATGTACAATAAGCCAAAGAAAACATAAAACACACAATATAGGTAAATGCGTATAACATAAAATAATACGCAATAATAAATATACCAAACACAAAGGCCACAAAAGGAAAACACAATATTAGTTACTCAAAGGACTATATTTTTCTCATGCATGTCATGCATCATGCAGTGTCAGTGCACACTTAATCTGTCTAGCACAAAGCTGCATCAATACTCACCGTAACACACCGATAAAAATATTTCCCATTGCACTGAAACGAAACAAATCAAACCTCAAAAAAAATATATATATTGGACAAAAAGGCAACCACTTAGTAAAAATACCTTCCACAAATACTTACCTTAAAACCTATGCTTGGAGCTCATTCACACCAGATCATCTATATTATCTATCATCACCCTATATATACTAACTGTTCACTTTCCTTCTTTTAACTATCAGCCAAAAAGATAAAACATTTAGCAGCATTGAAAATCACATGACAATCTTGTAATGACATTTATTGCAGCATCAAAAAGGGAAAAATATACACATTTACTGTCACATCTTTAAAGAAAAAGGGCACCATCTCACCAAATTTAATCCTGTTGCCAAAGGTATATTCTCACCCCCAGAACATACTAAATACTCCAGTGCACACTAGCAGACATTTGCACAAAACACGCACTCTGCACCTCCACTCAGCGGGTGGGGCACTGGGCCCACTGCAGTGGTGTCCCATGGACAAACTGCATACAAACACTGTTACACACATATATACATTCCCACCAGGCCGCTCCTGTGAACAACACAATCAATATCTTTTACCTAGTAGGCGCTATGCATTTACCTACCCTCGCATGATCAGTACTCTCCACTAGAGATCCACTAGCAAAGTCACTAATTAGTATGCCAATCAGAGACCCCCCAACTCAATAATTATTTAAATAGAAAGCTTTTATACTATGACATGGACCAACAGTGAAACAAAAATAATATCAACAACAAAATGGACACAACAGACAACCAATAAATCTCTTTTTCTCTGTGCCTTTAAACTGCACACAAATCAGTCACTTATTCTGAATACTATTCAAACAATAGTAGTAACATGTGCTTAAACTATTGCATCTGAAACACTCACTAACATATTTAGTAAATTCATTTTTCTCAAAACAATCCTTCTTTTCTCAGACTAGGCCATTTTAAAGTGTAATTCTCTATGTCCAAATGGAATAACCTGTTGAAAGTTATTCATAATTTTGTTCCTAATACTAAATCACATGTATTCTGAACAACTGCATTATACTTTAGTCTAAACCAGCAGCAGTTTGCACTCATAAGTATGCAGACTCGCTCCAAATTCACAATTCACATGGCTCCAACTGTGTATCTCTGCCTGGGCGTGTCTGTGCCAAGAGCTGAGCCTTCTAGCCCCCCCATAATCTTCTGTCTGTGCTCTGCGAACCCATTGGAATGCTGTTATCACACCAAGGTCACAACTGCTCTGCTCTTTCACACACTGTTATTCTAAACCTTACCAGCCCAGAGCTCTACAACACTTTTTTATTTTATTGTGGACTGAAACACATCCACTCAACAGGTTATGTTTAAAACTAACTAAACAACTTCTGCTCTCCACCCCCTTTGGAGGCCGCTTTTGCCATTCAAAAATGCATTTCACTCTCACCGTCTTCCAAGAGCTAAGAATTCTGGGCTGCTAACCAGCCTTCCTGGCCCCCCTGGCATTCATCACCAAGGCCAAATCTGCCTCGCGCTCCACGCTCGTCGTTCTGGCGCTGACAAAGCCAATAAGCCTTCCTAACTCTTTCTAACATGCAATAATTAACACTATTTTGACAAATACATTTCACTTTTTTTTTCTCTTCTTTCTAACTTTACAATCTTCCTACATTCTATTAATATACATTCTAATTACTGGTAATCAAATCCTTTTTTCTTCATCTTCTACTGTTCACAAATTAAGGGGATGAAAGAAGCCAAATTCTTTTCCATAAAGCACAGCCCTGCATGCACTTTTAAACTACACGAAAAACACACTGATAGTCAGGCACAACCATCTTAGGTAGCTCACAAGGACCAGACAATCTAACTCATGCAACAAGACGCACTCAGTTCATTCAAACAAACATTTACACAAACAAAAGGCAGCCCACAGACTGCTCACAAACCAAACCAATTATAACCAAATCAAACATATTACATGAAATGCATACCCCATCCTCTTAATCACTGCTCACATTGGCTCACTGAGCCATTAAAAGCAACTTTAAATGTACACATTTTGTCTTCTTTTAAAACTAAACTTTTGATCTGTCCATATTCTGGGCTATCCTCTCATCTGTCTTTGCTGAACCTCTTTCTGCCACAACCTTAGGGAATCAAACATGCTCTGACAGCTGTGCCTAGCAAACAATCTCTCTTGCAAGTAATCTATCTTAGCTGCATCAAAAATATTAAACAAAATCAGGATAAATCCATATTCACATACATCTCAAAATTCAAAGAGTCTTCTACAGGAGCGTGTTGCCTCTCGGCCAATCTGACATCAGTTGAACTGCAGCAACACCCAAAACATCGCAACTTACTGAAACGCGGCATCTTGCATACTCAATCAAACACCACCAAACTCACTCAATCAGATACCGCCAAAGAACCCACACATACCCAGACACAAAAGAACCAAGCAACTATCTCCATACACACCCACACACGCACACACACGTCCTATGCATTGAGTCCCTGCCAAACACGTGTTACCATAATGGGACAAGGCCCGTCGACCAAGTCCTGGGGAACCTGGACCCTACCGCAGACCGAACAGTACACTAACTGTTCTGAGGTTGGAGGACACATCCGCCACCCGGGCAGCACTACAGACCGTTGCGCACTTTACCCCGGAAGATCTGGGACTCTTCTATCAAACCACTTACACTAGGGGTTTGGGTCCTTTCCCAGTATTTAACCGTGATGAGCCACACTCCAGTCTCAGTACCACCCGGTCGAATGCTCTAAAACAGACATCCACTCAATACCCCATCACCAATAGTCTGTCAGAGCGCCACTTGCACTCTGAGTTCCCCGGAGCACACTAGCCCCAGGAGCACACTAGCTCCTTTAACCACTGGGGACACACTAGTCCCGGAGCACACTAGCTCCTTCAATCACCAGTCGGACCACTCAACTCCTGCTCGCAGAACCGACATCCACCGTTCTCCACCGCCGGCTGCTGGGACCAACACGGTCAGCTCCAAAGTTCCGCCTTCCGGACCCCGGCGCAGGATCATGAACCGGGACCCCTCCCGATCAGCAGGGTGGGGCAGCGCTGCGAGAATCAAGCTCGGCATCAAAGTGGGTACCCAGACCCACCGTGCCGACCAGAGGGTCCCCGGCCTTCTGCTACCCACTTACGGGTGAGAAAGATCCTTATCGCGGAGTTCCTGTTCGGGCGCCATCTGATAAGCGTGGCTCAAATCCACCTGAGCGACTTACCTCACTCATCTATCATTCTCATATAATAAGCCAGCCAGACAGTGGAGAAGAATTAGTAATATATTTATTTGGCCATAAGATTAATCTGCAGATGGGCCCCGTCAGGTCTACACCCCAGGGAGTGCACCGAAAGGACTGACTCATCCAATCGGGACAATACATTATAACATAACATGGCAGGGTAAAGGCACGCCCAGACTGGAAAATTACAGAACTAGTGAAATGGTGAACAATGAACTCATACATGAGGCATCTGCACCTGAAAAGGCAACACTGTTATCTCCCCTCAAGGCCACAGAGCCGAGGCTCTGCTTCTCCAGGGCATGGAAGCATTTCTGCAAAACGAACTCAAGACAAGAAATGCGGAAACAGGGATTTTCTGCTCATAAGGGAGGGGGGAAACTGTTCCATGAGACATTGGAGCTGCAGAGCAAATGTCAGCATCAGAAGTCTGTCTGCCATAGACAAGCCTCTCTCTCTTATGAGAGAAGTTGAAGCTTGCATATTACAAAAATAGCTCAGTGGGTTGCAGCACATGAATAATAAGCTGTAACTGCATATTAGTTAGACACATTAGGCTAACATATTCATAACATCATTAGAACATTCTGCAACAGGAAAATGACTATCTATCACAATGGAGATACAGTCTCTGAAAGGTGGAAATGGGTGAGACATAAAATAGAGGGGAAGGTATTGTTCTGCTATGTTCAGGGTCCGAGGTAGGGAGCAGTGAGAGAGGCATCAAATGATTTCCCAATCTACCATTCACACAGCTGTTCACCTGCATTGCCATTTTATGAGAAAGCTGATTCTGTGGCAAAAGGTCTAACATGTTCCGCAATGCTACGTGTCTCTCACTCTTTTGCTGCACTGATTATCTGATTATCTGGCTGCTGCAGTCACTCAACGAAGTGCCCTGTTTGCCCAGTCAGCTTACATCTGAAACAACCATTGGTTTTGTCTCGCCTTATGTCATGCCTCTTCATATAGCTTCCTGGTGCTGCCATGACACGAGATGCAGTAGCGAGTCACTTATGTTTGGTGATGCATCTAGTGCAGTTGCAGAGTAGCAGAGGCCTCAGAGTTGGCAATAAGACTTTCTCAACCACTCTGTGGAGAATCCAGCCTCTCCAACATGCTCTCCATCTACTGGGCCAAGCACTCAATTGCGTGCAGGGACTCAAGATCTCTGGCCTAGTTGCCCCCTAGCTCCTCAGCGCTCCTGCTCCAGGGACCCTTGCAGTGCCACCTCCTCTCCGACGCCGTGAGCGGCGCACCAGCCGCCGCAGGGCCGCCCGCTGAAACCGATCCCACTTTCCCGCCGCTTCCTGCCTAAGGACCCGCCCCCTCGCCAGTCCATTGGTGGACGCGACCCCGCCTCCCAGCTGACCCGCCCTCCCGGCTCCCCTCTTATGACGCCCCCTCAGCGACCGCGCAGCGGACACGCGCAGTGGGAGCACCGATTGAGCGCCGAAGGTGCGCCAAAGGTAAGCCCGTCTGCGCCCGTCCGCGCCTGGACCGCGCCCAGCGCCAGGACCCCTGGCCCCCGCAGACCCCAGCCCACCCGCCGGACGTACGACGCCACCACCCTCAACGCACTCAACGCCGGCCGAACCCCTGGATGCTACCGAGCCACCCCGAGACGCACCCACGGACCCTTCATCTGCCAGTCCTGCAAGTTCTCCTGCATCCGGACCGGCACTGCACCAGCATCCACCAAGCAGAGCACCAGCAGCACCCACCTGAAGTGCATCCTGCTCAACACCCGCTCCGTCCACAGACACGCCGTCGAGCTCTGGAACCTGCTCGACACCACAGCCCCAGACGTCGCCTTCCTCACGGAAACCTGGATGAACGCCTCCTCAGCGCCCGACATCGCCATCGCCATCCCGGACGGCTACAAAATCATCCGGAGGGACCGCGGCAACCAGACAGGAGGAGGCATCGCCATCATCCACAGGAACACCATCCGCATCACGACCAACACCGATGACACCATCGCACCCGCCGAACACCTGCACTTCCAGATCCACGTCAACCCCAAGACCACCCTCAGAGGCACCCTCATCTACAGACCCCCGGGACCACGCACACAATTCAGCGAGGACATCGCCGACTTCATCAGCCCGCTCGTCCTCCCCTCAGCCGACTACATCCTCCTCGGGGACCTCAACTTCCACCTGGAGAACAACAACGACCGCAACACCACCACCCTGCTGGACAACCTCGCAAACCTGGGACTCAAGCAGCTGGTGACCACCCCCACCCACTACGCCGGACACACACTCGACCCGATCTTCTCTTCCAGCAAGGACATCGCCTTCAGCCACGCCTCGGGACTCCCATGGACGGACCACAGCTGCGTCCACTTCAGCTTCAGAAGGACCACGCTCCACCATCACCAGCAACAGGCTGCCCGCAGAATCTGGAACAAGACCACTGCAGACCAGCTCACCACGTCCTTGAGCAAGAACCCTCCCACCAGCACAACGAACCCCAGTCAAGCAGCCACCAACCTCACGAAATGGATCAGCGACTGCGCAGACGAACTCGCCCCGCTGAAGACCCCGCCGAGCCGACCCGGCAGCAAGAAAGCCCCATGGTTTAACGACGAACTCAAGAGCTCCAAGAAGAACTGCAGAGCACTCGAGAAAACCTGGCGCACTGACCCAACACCGGACAACATGACTGCCCTCAAGCTCGCCACCCGAAAACACCACCAGCTGATCCGCGCCACCAAGAAAACTGCATTCAAGGAACGACTGGACAACAACGCACACAACAGCAAGGAACTCTTCAACATCGTGAAAGAGCTCTCCAACCCCAACGCCGGAAACAACGACATCACCCCTTCGCAAGACCTCTGCAACTCCCTCGCCTCCTACTTCCACAACAAGATCGCGGACATACACAACAGCTTCAGCACTCAACCGACGCACGCCGCGACTGAACCACCGCCCCCCACCACCACCCTCCGCGCCTGGACCCCGATCAGCACTGAAGACACCATCCGCACGATGAATTCCATCCACTCCGGATCTCCGACAGACCCCTGCCCGCACCACGTCTTCAACAAGGCCGACACTGTCATCGCACCCCACCTGCGGGACATCATCAACACCTCCTTCGACATCGCCACCTTCCCGGAGAGCTGGAAGCACGCCGAACTCAGCGTTCTACTCAAGAAACCATCAGCAGACCCTACCGACCTCAAGAATTACCGCCCCATCTCGCTGCTCCCGTTTCCAGCCAAAGTCATCGAGAAGACCGTCAACAAGCAACTGGCCGCCTTCCTCGAGACGAACGGCTCCCTCGACCTCTCGCAGTCTGGCTTCCGAGCCAACCACAGCACCGAGACCGCCCTGATCGCAGCCACAGACGACATCCGAGCCCTGCTCGACAAGGGAGAAACAGCGGCCCTCATCCTCCTGGACCTCTCCGCGGCCTTCGACACTGTCTGCCACCGCACCCTAGAACAGCGCCTCAGCAACGTCGGAATCCAGGAGAAGGCACTGGAGTGGATCACCTCCTTCCTCACCGGAAGGACACAGAGAGTCCGCCTCCCCCCGTTCAGATCGGAGGCCACCGAAGTCATCTGCGGCGTCCCTCAAGGCTCCTCGCTCAGCCCAACTCTCTTCAACGTCTACATGAGCCCCCTCGCAGCCATCGCACGCCAGCACAACCTGAACATCATCTCCTACGCCGACGACACCCAGCTGATCCTCTCCCTCACCAACGACCCCGCCACCGCCAGAACCAACCTGCACGAAGGGATGACAGAAGTAGCCAAATGGATGTCGAACAGCCGCCTGAAACTGAACTCAGACAAGACGGAAGTCCTCATCCTGGGATCCTCACCCTCCGCCTGGGACGACTCCTGGTGGCCCCCCGCCCTGGGCAGCGCACCCAAACCAACTGACCACGCACGCAACCTGGGCTTCATCCTGGACTCCTCCCTCTCCATGACCAGACAAGTCAACGCCGTCTCCTCGTCGTGCTTCCACATCCTGCGAATGCTACGCAAGATCTTCCGATGGATCCCCACCGAGACCAGGAAGACGGTCACCCAGGCCCTCGTCACCAGCCGTCTGGACTACGGCAACGCCCTCTACGCCGGAACCACCGCCAAACTCCAGAAGAGACTCCAGCGGATCCAGAACACCTCAGCACGACTCATCCTGGACATCCCCCGCCGCAGCCACATCTCCGGACACCTGAGAGACCTGCACTGGCTCCCGGTCAACAAGAGAATCACCTTCCGGCTCCTCACCCACGCACACAAAGCCTTACACAACCAAGTACCAGGATACCTCAACAGCCGCCTCAACTTCTACGCTCCCACGCGCCAGCTTCGATCGACCAGCCACGCCCTCGCCGCCATCCCCCGCATCCGAAGAGCCACCACAGGAGAAAGGTCCTTCACCTACCTGGCCGCCAAGACTTGGAACTCCCTTCCGACCCACCTCCGCCTGACCCAGGACCACCTCGCCTTCAGGAAGCAGCTCAAGACCTGGCTATTCGAGCAGTAGCGGACCCCCCCCCCCAGCGCCTTGAGACCCTCCGGGTGAGTAGTGCGCTATACAAATGCCCAGATAGATAGATAGAAGATGTGCTTCAGGGTAAGTGTCCCCATCAGCTTCTGAATCTCAGCCTCATGGCTCATCTTGTGAAGAACCCTCTACCGGCAGTTCCTCTATCACCTGACTCTCTGTCACTCCTCTGGCTGGATGACTAGGCTAAGCTCTTCCTGTGGCATGGAAATACTTTGTCTATGCATTAAACGTGAACTTAACATATGTCTAGCTTCATTGGTGGTTGCAGAGGTTAAGACAATTAATAAGCCAGAGGTTGCTGTAGTAGTGATGGTACTATATGTTCCAGAGGACCCTTGTGAAGATGTGCAGATGCACTGGTAGTTATTGCAGGTCATGAGGATGTTGCACCTGACAGTTTCTCTCTCCTCCTTAATGTCATCTTTTCTAGGAGAGCATGGCAGGTGGAAGGCCAATCCTTCACCTCATTCTCCTGGTTGAGGTCACTTGGAACAAACATCAAATTTATTTGAGTTAATTGAATTGGCCTTATCTGTTTTTAATTGTTTATGGCACTCAAAAGAAGTGCCCCTTTAATCCTAGCATCCACTATAGCATTCTGGAGTGAAGTGATTTGAGTTTGTAATGATTTGGAGGTTTCTAAAAGTTTTGATGTTTAAGAGGGTGCCCTTAGAATTGAGTAACTGCAACCATATATTTGGCGTCCATATGCAATTCATTGTTGCAATGTTGCCAGTAACTGCTGTTACGGGCCCCATAGGATTAAAGAAAACTCTCATAATGAGACCCTTAACCATGGTTATGAGATGTAACATTCATGCTCACTTAATCTGTCATTACCAAAAGTATGTTAAGATTACTAGGTACATTTGAAATTGTAAGAAAAACTGGGGCCATCATTTATCTGTGTAGTGATATTGTATGAGGCCTTTAAACCATCAACAATATCTTTCAGGTTTAATAAATGTCCAAATAGTTTCATCCCAGGTCTCCTGTTTCCTTTTTTTAAGGGGAGTTTTATAGTGCGCACCTCGACCTGAAGGTATCAGAGCACTTTACATGAGCACCAGTTGTGTTACAGAAGGACACATGCATTGTTTGTTAGGTACAGGGAGAAAGAGTGATTTGCCTAGAATCACAGGATATTGAGCAATTCTCCCAGGACTCAAATATGGTCCCCCAGCTCCGAGGTTGGTCGCCCTAGCCGGAAGGCCACGTCCTCTATTTCAATCCAGTTGCAGGCTCTCAACCAGCAGGAAAGGCATTCTAATACTGTTACTTGGAAAGGGATTCCCTTACCCGCCTCTTAAGGTCACTAAAATGCTTTTATCAGTCTACAACTAAACATGATTTAGTAGAAACTGCACTTATATGTTATGTTATGATATGTAAGCATGTTTTGTATAGTGCACAGCTACCTCAGTAAAGAGGTGTCCCAGTGCTGAAGCAGAACATGGAAATTGGTCATCAGGAGAAAACCCGCCTACAGTGAGGGGAAGGTTGAGTTTTGATGGCCCTACGAAAGGCCATGTAGTTGTTCATGGCACTGATATACACTGGCAAAGCATTCCAAAGCTTGGCAGCCAGTAAACGGAAGGAGCACCCGCCCGATCGTGCCCTCCTCATACGAGGCACGGTCACCAGATGTTGTCCCATTGAGCGAAGTTGGCACGAGGTAGAATAGAGTGAAAGCAAGTTAGATAGAATGCCAGGAGAGGAAGATTTCAAAATTTTGAACGCAATGCAAAGGACCTTAAATTCCACTTGATTGGCAATAGGTAGCCAATGTAGGCGACAAACTGCCCTAGAGGTGGGACAGGTTCTAGGGAGACCCAGAAAGGTTCTAGCCACAGTGTTTTGTGCTCGCTGTAGTCTCAGGGTTACGGTCTTGCTAACACCTAAATACAGTGCATTGGCATAGTCCAGTCTTAACAAAATGTAGGCCTGGATAATCACTTGCCTGTTGGACATGTCGAAGAACCCAAGTAACTGTATAAGCCCCTGAAGTATGCCAAAGCAAGTCCCTGCAACTTTCTTGGTTTGAAACTGAAAGCTGATGGCCCAATCGACCAGACACCTTGATCTTTCACCACCTGCTTAGGGGCAGGTGCACAGCCCAGTATGGCCGGCCACCACCATTCCCCCCACAACTCTTGATCTTTTCCTACCAACAGGACCTCTGACTTGCTGGAGTTCAATTGGAGACAGTTGGTAGTCATTCACTCGGCGAAAACCGTAAGATCGTCCTGAAACTTGGATGCTGCCCCACGGTGTCATCCGAGAGAGCGACTACCAGCTGTGTGCCTCAGCATATGACAAGATGGTGAGCCCTCTGCTCCCTGCCAGTACCGCGATCAGTAACTTTCTTCCATAATTGGGCACTTACCTTCCCACTAGTCTTTGTTATGAGGTGACCCATTATCCATAGGTCCTTACCACCTCAACTGGAGGAACCTACAGCTCCCTTTCAGAAATGTTTCATGTGGGTTGCTTGTCATATACCATGTTATTACAAATTTGACCTATTTGGAGGTGGATGTCAAAAAATAGCTGGATGGAGATGGATGGTATTTTGACCTTACTGTTTTATTAGTTGTCCAATAGTATGGCTTCATGGAATAATAATATATTATTCTTGAATGATCTCTGCAAAGGACATTCAACACATGTGCTAAGATAGCAGACAGTCATTGGGTAGTCATTTTAAAGCCTCCTGTTTTTCTTGCAGCTTCGTGAGGTGGGTTGCAACCCATGTCACTAATGTGGTGTGGCTTCACAGAGTATTTTTATAGCTGTAGCTTCTTCTAAGCAGTGTCTTCATGCCCAGCCGCCTCAAGTGCCCAACTTGTGCAGGCAGTAGGCTCTCTTCTTCAAAGTCTGTTGCAGTCGGTCCCAACTGGCAGGCTACTTGGCAGGCTACTTGACTTTTCTCCAGGTTAGTGGTCCTGAGTAAGGGTGGGCAGTGAATCCCTCTACTCAAGCAGAGTTTCCAGAGTTTTACCCACTCTGCGCTCCACTTGAGCACGGCAAAAAAACTACACCAACCGCAGCGTGACTGAGTTTTGTCACGCGCATGGCTAAGTGAGAAAATTGAGCACTAGACCTCCACCCAGCGAGAATTCTCAATGCAGGCGGTCACTACCATTCACATTTGGAAAGATGCCACTCGCATTGCGAAAGCTGCCACTCAAGCTGCGGGGTGCTGTTCCCACTGAATTTATAGCCCAGGATAAGCTTTGAGAGCCATTTAAAATCAGCACGAGCAGCGCAGCGTTATCAACTCTGCTGCCCCCGGAACTCTGCAGAATCTCATGGAGTCTTTCGGTAACTATGCAGAGTGAAACTCTGCAAGTTGCACCCACCCCTAGTCCTGAACCTGGGAAGGGGAGTGTAGGAAATTGAGTGGGCACCAGATCGTTAGGCATGTGAACCTTCTTCACCGCCTCAGGCACTACATGTATGCGGACACCATAACTGCTGTAATCTGCTTGTCTGGCTCTGATGTCCAACTCTTTGAGGCTACTTTCATGAGCCTGCCACTCAAGGCTAGGTTCTCTTCTTCTTTCCTCCATCTTGAGTTTGGCCTTCTGCATCTTAAACTCCTGTTTAGCCTTCTGTCTGCCACCTCCTCCGGGGATAGGCTTTGTGAGTGCACACTGCTTTCTGCTCTGGAAGGGAGTTCCAATTCAAGGGACAAGTTCTCCCTCTCCCATGTTTGCTGCACTTAAAGACCTGCACCCAGGTTTCCGCATGCTCCTCCACAACATTCCCCCCTCCTGATCAGCCTCTGCTGCCATTGATTAATGAACTTCCAACCATCTTTGGAGGAGATGGTTGGAAGTTCATTAAGACTCTGTCTTCTGGAACTCAAGCTTCTTTGTGTTCCTCCTGGCTAGAACTCCCCTCTCCTTGCAGAATTCTTTGAGCTTAACCTCAGTGTAGTTATCCCGGTTGGCAACCTCAAACTTTATCCTTGCATGTATTGTCACAGGCACAGACTGTCAAGTAGAATGAGGATGAATATGGAAAAAGCAAAGCAAACTCTAAATGGTATCAGATTATTTATCGGGGATTTTAGTGTTACACTAAACCACTGTATGGCACTGTACAAAAACCAAGTCCTGAATCTCACCGCTGAACACCAATGTAGGAAATTGGGTTACTGGTTGAAGGGATAAAGCCCTACTCTAGCAGCAACCACAATTACTGTCAGGGTGAAGTTACAAGCAAACCCTAAATTAAACTGTGCTTAACCCTGTGGTAGATTGGCACAATGCAGTCAAGCGTAACTTAGTGGCAAACTGCGCCAACACCCTCGCCCCGCTCAAGAAACTCCAGAACAGCCGCACCAGCAAGAAAGCCACCTGGTTCACCGCAGAGCTCCAGACCTCCAAACGTACAAGCCGAAAACTGGAGAATAAATGGCTCCATGAACGTACCCCGGACAGCCACGCAGCCCACAAGAACGCCACCCGCAGACATCACCACCTCATTAGACTAGCCAAGAGATCGTCCTTCAAAGACCGCCTGGACAACAACGCACACAACAGCAAAGAGCTCTTCCGCATCGTGAAGGAACTCTCCAACCCCAGCGCCAACAACAACGACATCCCGCCTTCACAAGAACTGCAGCTCACTGGCCACCTTCTTCCACCGCAAGATCACAGACATTTACGACAGCTTCAACACCATGACCTTCCTGACTACGCCAGACCCCACCGCTATGAACACCACCCGCACCAACCGCCTGACCTCCTGGTCCAACGTCAACGACGACGAGACACGCAAGATCATGAACTCCAACCACTCAGAATCACCATCAGACCCCGGCCCATACCACGTGTTCAACAAAGCAGCCGCAGCCATCGCACCCCAGCTATGGAAGGTCATCAACATCTCCTTCGAGACAGCGACATTCCCGAAAATCTGGAAGCACGGTGAAATCAATGCCCTCCTCAAGAAGCCCAAGGCGGACCCAAAGGACCTCAAGAACTTCCGGCCCATCTCCCTGCTCCCGTTCCCGACAAAGGTCATCGAGAAAATCATCAACATACAACTGACCCGCCACCTCGAGGACAACAACATCTTAGACCCGTCCCAGTCTGGATTCAGACGAAACCACAGCACCGAGGCAGCCCTCATCGCCGCCACAGACGACATCAGAAGTCAACTGGATAACGGCGAAACATCAGCCCTCATCCTCCTAGACCTATCAGCCACCTTCGACACAGTCTGCCACCGCACATTAAAGACATGCCTCCAAGAAGCCGGTATCCAAGAGAAGGCCCTCGACTGGACCACATCCTTCCTCTCCGGCAGAACCCAAAGCGTCTGCCTCCCGCCCTTCCGCTCCGAAGCCACCAACATCATCTGTGACGTCCCCCAAAGCTCATCTCTCAGCTCAACGCTGTTCATTGTCTACGTGGCCCCCCATGCACAAGTGGCCCGCCTTCATGACCTCAACATCATCTCCTACGCTGACGACACCCAGCTCATTCTCTTCCTCACAAGCACCCGCACACCACCAAAACAAACCTCCACGAGGGAATGAAGGCCGTTGCCAACTGGATGAGGAGCAGCCGCCTGAAACTGAACTCAGACAAGACGGAGGTCCTCATCCTTGGACCCACCCCCTCAGCCTGGAACGACTCTTGGTTGCCGACCACGCTGGGAACAGCACTGACACCCACCTGCCACGCACGCAACCTAGGATTCATCCTTGACTCCTCCCTCACCATGTCAATGCAGGTCAGCGCCATCTCCTCCTCCTGATACATCACCCTCCACATGTTCCGCAGGATCTACAAGTGGATCCCCACCAACACAAGAAGAACAGTGACACAGACCCTCGTCAGCAGCAGTCTGGACTACATCAACGCACTCTACGCAAGAATCCCAGTCAAACACCTGCGTCGACTACAACGCATCCAAAACGCCTCCACCTGACTGATCCTAAACATCCCCCGCCACAGCCACATCAGCCCCCACCTGAGAGACCTACACTGGCTCCCTGTCGACAAAAGGATCACCTTCAAGCTCCTCACCCATGCACACAAGGCACTCCACATCACCGGGCCAGCCTACCTGACAGCAGACTCAGCTTCTACACCCCCACTCGCCAGCTCCGCTCCGCCAGCCGCGCGCTTGCCACTGTTCCCCACATCCAACGAAAGACCTCCGGCAGCAGATCCTTCTCCTACCTCGCCGCCAAGACCTGGAACACCCTCCCGACCCACCTACGGCAGACACAAGATCTTCTCACCTTCAGAAGACTCCTCAAGACCTGACTCGTCGAGCAGTAGCAGCACCCCCTCCCACCCCCAGCGCCTTGAGACCCCCACGGGTAAGCAGTGCGCTATACAAGTACTCTGATTGATTGATTGATTGTAAACTATGCATTGTAAACTATGTATGCAGCACTTCAAACAGTAAATACGTGAAAACCCAACACAAGAAAAATCCAAAAATAGGTAAAATGTAATAAATGATTAGAGACCAAAATTTAAAAAAATCAGTTATTACAACTGGATCCATGCAATGTTTGAGATTAAACTAACTGTGGTTAGCTGGTCGTGCCGTACTGGGGAAAGTCACAAGTTTGGGCTGACCACAATGGAGAGTGGGCCAGATACAGGGACCATGTTAGGCCCTCTGAACAAAGTATCTTCAATCCTGTTTGCTAGGTGTTGCGAGATTCTGCTTTGAGGATCAGTTGCACTGCAGCGATTCAGACGGGTGGGACTGCGATGCAAGATTATGTGTCAAGGATATAAGGCACAGCGCTGGTTCTGAGGAGTTGTGGGAACGTGGTGCAAGGTCCTACGTTGAGGAGGTGTCACAGAGCAACTCTTTTGAAGAGCTATTGGGTCCTGCATCAGGGATAAATCATGTAGAGGCAGTTCCAATACAGAGCTGCAAGGAGATGTGTCTCACTGCTTCGTTCTGCCTAAAGGACCAGGCTGTTAGAGCACCTTCATGCCCACTTCTAAGGGTCTAAGACTGGAGTGGCACCACATGGGGGACAATATTTGCAGCATGCAGAGTCCAGGTGCAGAGTTCAAGGTGGTTTGAGTCTTTTATGTCATTGAGGCTCTAATCAGGAGGCCATCCAACTAGCCCTTGGAGTTACTCTGGTAGTCCTGGGTTCAAGATGCAGGTCCAGTCATTCTCACTCAGGCAGTAGGCTAGCAGAGTAGCAGTAATTCTTGCAACAGAGCAGCACAGCAGTCCTCCTGATTCTACCACAGGTCCAAATATGTACTGAAGAGTTAGGTCTGAGGGTCCAATATTTATACCTGTGCCAACTTTGAAGAGGGAGAAGATTCTAGTCTTCCTCCTACAGAGGTGCCTGCCTGAACATTCCTGCCACCCTACCCTGACTCCAGTTTGTCTGGAGGCACAAAAGACTAGTGTAAAACCCTTTGTGAGTGTACTGAGGCAGAGCCTTTGTGATACACAAGTGGAGAAGGTGATAGCTACGCCCCTCATCAAGTAAGAGAATGCCCATTCAGGCAATACATATTGTATGTATGTATGTATTTGCAATCTTATATAGCGCAACACTGTCACCCAGAGGGTATCCTGGCGCTTTGACCAAACATTGCTGACATACACTCACAGAGATCACAATACTCTTGGAAATAAGTAGGTTTTAAAATTTCTCTTAAAAGATGGAAATTCGCCTTGGCTCCTCAATGGTAGCGGAAGAGAATTCCAGAGCCTAGCAGCGGAGAAGCTGAAAGCGCGACCTCCCATCCTTGACCTCTGAAACCTGGGGATCGTTGCCAGGCATGCAGAAGAAGAGCGCAAGGTTCGAGGAGTAAAATACCAGGAAAAAAGACTCTGCAGCAGAGCAGGTCCCTGTCCATGCAAGGCTTTGAAAACCAAACACGATGCCTTAAAAAGAATCCGTTGCTGGACAGGCAGCCAATGAAGATCAAGCAACGCTGAGGTAGAGGAGGCGGTGCGCAGACGAGAAAGAGACAACTTGGCTGCCATATTTTGTATGCGTTGCAGCTTACCAACCAAGGTTTTAGGTGCTCCCAGAAGCAATGCGTTGCAGTAATCCAACCTGCTTAAAATAATCCCCCGCACGACTTCAGGTCTAGCCTGTATTGGGAGCATAGGAAGGACTTTGCGTAGCATACGGAGCAGCAGCATACATGTAGCTACGGTCTTGTTGGTGAAGGCGTCCAGTTGTAAATTTGGGCCAAACATGACCCCCAGGTTGCGAGCAGACTCCGCTGCTGTCACTGCCCCCGAGAAGGAGGAGGGCCAGAAGCCCTCTGGCAGGGAGCGTGGGACGTGGTCGTTAGAGCAGTACAGCACCTCCGTTTTAGACCCATTAAACTGGAGTGAGTTGGAACACAGCCAGTCCGCTGTTGCTGTCATACAGCGGTGAAAGGTCTCTAAGGAGACGGCCTCTTTACCTTCCAAGGAGAAGACTAGTTGAGTATCATCGACATAATTAAATACCGAGATACCAAAGGAACTTATCAATTAAATTAAGGGGCGGAGGTACAGGTTGAATAGTATTGGGCTGATGGCCGAGCCCTGGGGCACCCCCTGCCCTACCTTCCGAACACCTGATCTAAAAGGCGGCAATGCCACCACCTGTTGCCTGTTGTGAAGGTACGAGACTAACCAGTCCCGTGCCAGCCCTGTTACCCCAGCCTCCTCCAGTCTCCTGATGAGGGTCGAGTGCCTGACCGTGTCGAACGCGGCCGAAGTTTGTCCAACGCGAACAACAGTGCCGACTCCGTGCCATGCGCTGGCCGGAAGCCGAACTGGGCCACGTCCAAACAGATGTTATCTTCCAGAAATCTGGACAGAGACTGGGTAACCAACTTCTCCATGATTGTAACCGGAAAAGGGAGCAACGAAATAGGCCTGTAGTTCGCCGGGCAGGTGGGATCTAGTGTGGACTTCTTCAGGAGGGGGGATGCCACTGCTAGCTTCCAACACTCAGGAACCATAGCGGTTTCAAAGGACTGGAGACAGATGGAATACAGTGGGCGAAAAAGTTCCTTAGGGAAAAGTTTCCAGAACTTGTGAGGAAGAGGGTCCATAGGGGAGCCCGAAGACACAGTCTGTGCCAGTCGACAAAAATCGAAATGTGGGACAGAGAAGCAGCTCAGCTGAGGCTGGTCAGATAGATCTTCCGGGCCACCCGGAGTAGATGGAAGAGCCGGGGGCACCAAGGACTGAGAGTCAGGCATGGTAAGACCACTCAAGATGGTAGCTATCTTATCTTCAAATGCAGCTGCCAGAGATTCGCATAGAGCCTGAGAGGCTGGGATGTTATTCATGGCACATGCAGGCCGAGAGAGGTCGCTAACAATCCTGAACAAAGTCTGTGACTTGTTAGTCGCTTGATTCAGTGTTTCCTCAAGAAAGGTAGCCTTTGCACACTTAATCTGTGCTTTATATTCCATCAAAGCAAGCTTAAAGATGGTTTTTGCCGGGTCTAAATAATGCTTCCTCCAGGCCCTTTCTGCCCGCTTGCATCGCTGCTTCAACTGCCAGAGATCATTAGAATACCAGGGCTTGGCTCGTTTCTGTCTGTCCCATGACCTACAGAATGGAGCCACCTTGTCCAGAGAGTTCGAGATTTGCTGACACAGACTGTCGTAGCTTTCTTCAGCATTAGCCCCCAACACGTTCTCGCTGGGAAGTAGAGTTGGCAGAGCCGGGGTTTTTAAAAGTTTATACCATGGTCTGCCCACTTTGGTAAGCTTCGACTTTGCAACATTCGAAGAGTCCGCCGGTAAATAAAGAGAGAAGGAGACAAGTGCGTGGTCCGTCCAACACTGGGGGATTATATCCTTCACCGCTACCTGCATGGTATCAGCAAAGACCAAATCCAGAATATGGCCCCTTAGGTGAGTTGTGGAAAGTACCAGCTGTTGCAGCTGAATATTGCTGCCGGCCTGGCTTAGATCACTATAGGCAGTATGTAAGGGGCCGTTCGGCCACAGATTAAAATCTCCCAAAATTAGTAGCCTGGTATGGGAATTAGAGAGATCATAGATGAGATCAATCAGTTCAGACAGAGTAGATACTGTGTTACCCGATGGTCTGTAACAAAGCACCCCCGATTGTAGTATTCCTTTCTGTCCTTTAAAGGAGAAGCCCATCAATTCAAAGCCCTGCACCTCCTTAATCTCCAGCTGAGTAAGGGCTAAAGTCTCTCTAAAAATGAAACCTATTCCTCCACCTCTGTTCTTCAGGCGAGGAGTATGCCTAATTTTGTAGCCCGATGGACATGCCAGTCCCAGTTCTACATCGCTATTTGCCCGCGTCCAAGTCTCCATAAGGAAGAGCACGTCCAGCCAAAGAGACTCGATAAGAAAGGCGATCTCAGTATGATGCTTACAAAGGGACCGCACGTTAAGTAGGCCGCAGGCAAGTACCTCCGGCTTGCGGATAGCAATGTCCTGCTGTCCACAGTGCGATTGGTCCGGTCTGAGCTGCCTAAGTTCTAAACTGGAATAGACAGAGCGATGGGAGATAAGAGAGGCAGCGGAGCCGGCCCTAGGCTCGCCCGTAGCGCGAACGGGCGCAAACGGGCTTACCTCTGGCGCACCTCCGGTGCCTACGACGCGCCCGCTGCGTGCCAATGCTGCGTGCATGAGCGCCGTCCATCTTAAGTACCGTAGATCGCGAGAGTCCTGTGAGGGCAAGCCGCTGGCCCCTCACCCAAGATGGTGCCTAGGAATGATCACCACCTCGATGCCCAACCCAATATGGCGGCCAAAAACGGCGCGAAGCATTCCAAGTGAGCCCCCGGAGTCCCTCTGTCCCGCAAAATGCGGGTGCCAAACAATTACAGTGCAGGTAAGCTCTGCCTAATGTTCCCCAATTAAACTACGAAGCTAAGGCGCCTGCGTCCTGTACTCGCGCAGCGCAATATTTATAAATGCAAATTATATTTTTAAAAGAGTTAAAATCAAGCCACACAGAAAAGCAGTAGCGGGTCACGCAGCGCGCAGCCAGCAAGTAAGTCTACCTGGCTGGTGGGAGAGTTCCTGCTTAAGTAGGCTCCTCCTTCGAGCGCGAGAGTCCTGTGACGGCAAGCCGCTGGCCCCTCACCCAAGATGGTGCCTAGGAATGATCACCACCTCGATGCCCAACCCAATATGGCGGCCAAAAACGGCGCAAAGCGTTCCAAGTGAGCCCCCGGAGTCCCTCTGTCCCGCAAAATGCGGGTGCCAAACAATTACAGTGCAGGTAAACTCTGCCTAATGTTCCCCAATTAAACTACGAAGCTAAGGCGCCTGCGTCCTGTACTCGCGCAGTGCAATATTTATAAATGTAAATTATATTTTTAAAAGAGTTAAAATCAAGCCACACAGAAAAGCAGTAGCGGGTCACGCAGCGCGCAGCCAGCAAGTAAGTCTACCTGGCTGGTGGGAGAGTTCCTGCTTAAGTAGGCTCCTCCTTCGAGCGCGAGAGTCCTGTGAGGGCAAGCCGCTGGCCCCTCACCCAAGATGGCGCCTAGGAATGATCACCACCTCGATGCCCAACCCAATATGGCGGTCAAAAACGGCGCGAAGCGTTCCAAGTGAGCCCCCGGAGTCCCTCTGTCCCACAAAATGCGGGTGCCAAACAATTACAGTGCAGGTAAGCTCTGCCTAATGTTCCCCAATTAAACTACGAAGCTAAGGCGCCTGCGTCCTGTACTCGCCCAGCGCAATATTTATAAATGCAAATTATATTTTTAAAAGAGTTAAAATCAAGCCACACAGAAAAGCAGTAGTGGGTCACGCAGCGCGCAGCCAGCAACTCTCACTATTTGTGAGTAATACGAAAAGAACAACTGCCAGCTAGACCTAGGCATGTGACCGAGGATACAGGCTGCAGGCAGCAAATGGTTAGAAGAAAATGTAAACTATCTAAAAGTGGGATTTCCAGAATTGTGACTTAAAATCCAACTTTACTTTTTACGAGGGTTTTACATTACAATTGTTTAGACAATTCCGGCCTGCTCCCAATTAAAAGTTCTCACTTATTAAATGTAATAAGGTAACCCAATGTTATCCTATGGGAGTAGTAGGTCTTGCAGTAGTAAAAAAGAAAGTCGAGGCATTTCACTACCAGGACATATAAAAGGTAAAAGTCTATGTCCCACTTTTTAAATACACTACACCTGGCCCTGTGGGCTTTTTAGGCCCTATTCTGGGGGTGACTTATATGTATTAAAAAAAGAAGGTCTAGGCCTAGCAAAAGTTTTATTCTGCTAGTTCGAAATGGCAGATCAGAACTGCATAGCCAGGCTTCTATTGCAGGCCTAAGACATGTTTAAAGGGGTGCTTAACTTAGTGGCACAATAAGTGCTGCAGACCAAAGAGTAGCATGTAATTTACAGGACGTGGACACACGTAGTACCACTTTACCAGGGGACTTACATGTAAATTAAATATGTCAATTGGTTGTAAGCCAATGTTACCATGTTTAAATGAGAAGCACAAGGGCTTTAGCAATGGTTAGCAGTAGTAAAGTTAGTCCTAAAGCTAACACGAATGAAGTCAGCAAAAAACAGGAGCAGATATAGTTTGGGATGACCGTGCAGAAAGGGCCAAATCCAACAAGGAGTTGGTGATCAGCACCCGACCACAGACCTCAAAGAAATCTCTAACTCAGCACAGATGTGGGACCCCAAACTTCTGTTCAGCAAGTATTGGCACACTGATTCAAAGTTTTTGCCATGTCTTTATACTTAAGTTTCAAACAGTCCTCATACATTCCATGAGTTCAATTCAGTGATGTTCTGCACTTTTGTGATTTCCACACAGACTATACAGCATGGTCTTTGTGACAAGCATGAGCAGGAAGGCTGGGGCTGCTGTGCGTCTCCTCTCAGGAGCAGCCCAAAGCAAGAGTGGAGGGTAAGTAAGATCATACTATCTCTTAACTTTTGAGTGGCAGTCTTTCCCATGTTAAAAGTGTGTCACAGATAGACAGCAGAAACTCCAACTTCAAAAGTGCATTAGGGGGCGTGACTTGCGCGCCGACGGGAGGAGACGTCTGCTCCGTGAGCTCCGCTTCGGACCAAAACTACAGATGCCGAGAGAGCGGTAATAAATCATCTTTTTTGACTCGAGACAGCTGCAATTACGGCGGAAACCACCTAGACCAAGTGGATGCTGTTTTCCGACCGTTCACGCTCAGCGGGGATGAGTTCTCATATCTACGGTAATTCTCTCACCCTGTAACGCGTGCAGCCGCCATTTTAGAGGCCGGTCTCGCACATGACTTTTTCCCCGCTTTTGCTGTCCTGCTGTTGAAAGAGAATGCTTATCTATCAATTCTACACGGAGATGTCGTGCAATGACTCCAGTTTACATTCCATTTAATGGAAATACGGCATGTTTCTTTTTTGCCGTTTTTCCTCATATTTGGAGTCTACCTCACAGGAATGCTTGCCGCCATTTTAGGAATGCTTCACCTTCTGCTTTTGAAGTTTCCTTATGAAGTGTTCCTTTTCTCTCCAGTATCTTTCCTCAACCAGGGACTGTCATTCATTGACTATACATTGATAATTTCTTCTTTGCTGGCGGTCATGATAGTTTATTGCCTGTTCTGAACATTTCATGTGAAGCTTCCTCTTCATGCTATTTCTGCTGCGCCAGTGCTTTGAGATTTCCTGCTCTTCTCATGCTCTTCTCTCAGTGATTTTTGCGGCTTGATTGTGGTGCTGGTGGTGGATCCTTTGCTCTTAGTATTACCACATCTAACCTGGGCTGTGTTTATCTGGCTTCTCCTGCCTGCACGGTTCCCTTTGCACTCTTCTAGCGTTGCAGACATGGCGACGGACTCTCAGATCTCGAAAATGTCTCAAACAGGTACCAAGCCTAAAAGACTCAAAAATGACCCGCCTTCTCCCATAAAATCTTCACCAAATCCGGTGTTAGACTCTATTCTAGAGGAGGTGCGTGGCCTCCAGCCATTTATGTCTGTTACAAATGATCGTCTTAAGCAAATTGAGGACCGTTGGGTGCTTATGGAGGGCAAGGTCTTAAATTTAGAGCAGAGAGTGAGTGATATCCAGGATGCTTCAGTCAAAATTCCAATGTTAGAGAGGGAGATCCATAAACTTAAGCTACATACGGAAGATTTGGAAAATCGCAATCGTCGAAATAACCTTCGTGTCTATGGTGTTCCGGAAAATTTGGAAGGGCCTGACATGGTGGCTTTCATCCGTAAATTTTTACAAGAACTTTTGAATCTCCAACCTGCGTCACACCCTCTTAATATCCAGAGGGCTCATCGCCTGGGCAGAATTAACTCGAATCTAATAAGCCTCGTGGCATTATTATGCTTTTCCTGGAATTCACGGAGTTGATGACTGTATTAAAAGCTGCTCGACTCAAGAGACACCTCCAATGGTCCGGCCATAACATTTTCATCTCTCAGGATCTTTCATCAGCGACGAATGCCCGACGCAAGGAATTTCTGAACCTCCGTCCTCTCATGAGACAGCTTAATGTTCAATATGGCATCCTGCATCCATGCTTTTGCAAGATCACACATAATGGCCGCACCTCGTCCTATGATTATCCTCAGAAGCTCCATGAATATCTTCAGAGTATCACGCCTTCGAATATGGACAGTGCTAGCTAATGCTCCACTTACTAGCTTTCTCTTATGTTGCTGTTTTCTCCATACTGCAGCTATTCTCTTTTGTTTCTTATCCTCTTCTTGCGCTTTCCTATGATCTTCACTCTCGTTTTTGAGGTTTAGCTCTCACACTGAATTCTTTTTCTTTGTGTGTCCTTTTGTGGTTGCTCGTGGGGATATGTCCCCTGTCTGGTGCATCCATGCCTCAGTTGTTTTGCTTCTCCTTTCTTTCTCAGTTCAGGCGTCTGTGCCTTGATCTGTTTATTCTTCTTTCATTTTTTATTCTCTCCACTTTTTCTCTTTCACTTTTCTTTCTTTCTTCCCTATCTTTCCCTTCTTCCTATTTTCTAATTGGATTCTTCTTCGTCTTATTCGTTCCATATATCTTTGTTCCTATGCGATCTTTTCTTCATTTGTTTGCGTTTATGTCGATTCTTATGGAATATGGTATGTTATGTTTTTGTTTAGAGAGTATCCTGGGAATTTACGTCTCATGCGTTTTTTGTATCCGTTATTCTTTATTCCGTAGATGCTCCCTTATCATGTGTTTCCTTCATGTGTCACCCATCTCCTACTCCCTCCATGGTGTGTAAATTTGTCTCATGGAACGTGCGTGGTCTTGGTCATCCTGTCAAGCGTCAAAAGGTATTGTCTCATTTATCTAAACTCAATTCGCAGGTTGTTTTCCTTCAAGAAACGCATTGTTCTGATGTGGAATCTTTAAAGTTGAAAAGGCAATGGGTGGGCCAAGTTGTATTTTCTCCTGCTGTTGATAAGAAAGGGGGGGTCGCAATTCTATTTCATAAAGCTTTAAATGTACAGATAATCTCTACTCAAAATGATGATGCAGGTTGTTGGGCAATGGCAAAGGTGATTATCCATAATAAGACACTGGTGTTACTCAATATTTATGGCCCGGTACGTCCTGACCCTAAGTTCTGGACCGATAATAAAACATTGATTTCCTCCATTGATTCCCCAGATTTTATTATTGCAGGTGATTTTAACCAATGGTTAGACCCGTTTTCTGACAGACTTTCCTCCAGCAAATTTCAACCTGATAAATCCCATAAGGGTTTTCAATCTGCCATTGCCTCACGTCCTTTATTTGATTCATGGAAACTGTGTAATCCTGATGTGTTGGAGTATACCTTTTTTTCAAATGTTCATCACACCCGATCTAGAATTGACTATATTATGGTGAGCAAATCTCTACTACCCTCCCTCCAACATTCTGAGATCGGTTCCATTTTTATTTCTGACCATGCCCCTGTTTTTACATCACTTGACCTTTCCCTTATTTCCTCCAAGTTTAATCGTTGGAAATGTAACTCCTTTTTGTTATCTGACACGGTTTTTATGAAGAAAAGTGTGGAGTTCTTTGAAGAATTTTTCTCCTTTAATGTCCCCACTGACACCTCTATTCCCAACAACTGGGATGCCTTTAAGGCTGCTTTTAGGGCGTTTACTATTTCATATGTTGCTCACAAGAAGAAACTCCATAGGAAAAAATATGAGGAGCAACTCCAGAAAATCAAATCCCTGGAACATGTTAATTTTTCCTCTAAATCACCTTCTTCACTTCAAGATTTAATTTCAGCCAAAACGGCCTTGAACAAGATTGTCACGAATGACGCTTGTAACACTATACTCAAAATCAAGTCCAAATTTCATGGTGGCCAAAATAAAGCGGGGAAAATGTTAGCGAATTATTTGAAAGTAAAATCAGAACGTAAAACTATAGGTCCAATTTTTAATGACTCTCTAAACAAACTTGTTTCATCGGATGAAGATATCGCTACTGTCTTCCATAATTATTACAAGGCCTTATACACTGATGATACTCACCCCTCTAATATTAATTTGACGTCCTTTTTTGCTGGCCTTCATTCTCCCCCCTCCATGCCTGATGAGTTCGCTCTTCTGGAAAAAGAGATTACTATTCAAGAGATAAATCGAGCTATTAACGCACTTAAAAAATCTAAAGCACCGGGTCCAGATGGCCATCCAGTGGAATTTTATTCCTCTTTTCGTTCCATTTTTGCTCCAAAACTTTTACAATTATTTAATTCGTTTATCTCGGATGCAAAGGCGTCTGGTTCCTTTTTGGAGGCATTAATTATTATCATTCCCAAACCTGACAAGGATCATTCCCAATGCAAAAATGTTCGCCCTATTTCACTGATTAATTATGATTGCAAAATGTTCGCGAACATTTTGGCTTTACGTCTTGATTCCCTGATCCCCTGTCTAATTAAAACCGATCAGGTAGGTTTTGTAAAAGGTAAACTTGCCTCTGATAATACCCGTATGTTCTCCGATGTCATTTCCCACAGTACAAAACTTCGAATCCCTCTGGCAGCTCTTTCCTTAGACGCAGAAAAGGCGTTTGACCGCATAAACTGGCAATTCTTGTTCCACACCTTACAGTGGTTTGGCTTTGGTTCTTCTTTTATATCAATGGTCAAACTCCTGTATTCCTTTCCACGTGCTAGCATTTTTGTTAACAATACATTTTCAATTTTTTTTCCCTTTCTAGAGGTACTAGACAAGGATGCCCCTTATCTCCCCTATTATTTATTCTGTGTCTTGAACCTTTTTTAGAAAAAATTTGTTCTAATCCCAAGATTTCTGGTTTTAAACTATCCGATACCGAAACTAAATTGTCAGCTTATGCGGATGATGTGCTGGTATATATGTCTAACCCTTTTCGGATTTTTTGCTGTTCTTACCGGACTCCACTGCGACCTGGTGTGCCTTTGCTGGGCGGAAGCGGCTTCTGTGACGACTCGCCGGACCCGCTTCGCGGGTCCCGCAGCGCGTCTGTGTTGGAGGAGGCTGCTTGCTACAGGCAACTGTTGGGAGGAGCGCGGGAGTGGCGGTTGGACCAGCGGGGCTGCGAGCTGCTAGGCAGGGACTCCAGTGTCCAGGAGCCCCTGCGCGCCCAACCAGCAACACCTGGGCTGCTCTCCCCGCTGGCCACGCCCCCCTGCCGACGGAGTCATAAGCGGCATTCACCCTCACCTAGCTGGGACCCTTTTCGGATTTTTTGCTGTTCTTACCGGACTCCACTGCGACCTGGTGTGCCTTTGCTGGGTGGAAGCGGCTTCTGTGACGACTCGCCGGACCCGCTTCGCGGGACCCGCAGCGCGTCTGTGTTGGAGGAGGCTGCTTGCTACAGGCAACTGTTGGGAGGAGCGCGGGAGTGGCGGTTGGACCAGCGGGGCTGCGAGCTGCTAGGCAGGGACTCCAGTGTCCAGGAGCCCCTGCGCGCCCAACCAGCAACACCTGGGCTGCTCTCCCCGCTGGCCACGCCCCCCTGCCTATCAGCCATCGACTAAAGGGGACCAGTGTACTTAGGTCCGCGGAGCTTCCGCTATGCGGGAGCGTGCGGGAGCACGCCGGGAGAAGCCCGGGACAAGGGCGGGACCGTCTGTGGCCGTCCGGGGCCGCTGGAGGCCGGGCTGGGCCATTCCGCTGACATTTGCATACATCTATTAGTTAGCAGCTAAGTGGGTTCCCAACGTTCCAAAATGCAGGACCACCCCAATGGTTCAGTCCTGAGGTCCCCAACGGCCGATGCTAGCCAATCTGTGGTCGGTCCTTTGGATAAGTTTTTCAATCGCCCCGCCAACCTTATTGACAAAGAGCAATCGCTGGCTGAGAGGCGCGCAGAGCGCAGACTATCAATTGAACTGTTAAAGAACTCGGGGGACAAGCGCTCTGGCCAAATCTATCCCGCTTTAGTAACACCATTGTCCTCACTCCAACTACCTGACTTCTGCAATCTGGGTCAAGACGCAAGTATGAATGGGGCCAACCAGGGTAGTGTGGGTGATTTGATCGTCCCCCGTGCAAGTCCCATCACAACCCCAACCCCCCTACCTGTGGTGTGTGCTCCACTGACCAACTTAAAACCGGGTCTTAAAAGGAAAAGTAACAATACATCTAGGAAAAGCCTTCCCCCTAAACCACCCCATAAACTGAGGAAAGTTAATAAAAGTATGTATCCTAGCAAGGCAGCTACTGTAGAGAGTCGAGGGGCTGAACCTACGCAAGAGGGGGCAATTACACATTCTGGCAATGCAGATCCTAGTCCACCCACCTCTATAGATACAGGGACGGTAACAGTTGACACACAGCCGTGGTTGACTAGCTTGCTTCCCGAAGTAGAACGGATATTACGGTCCCTATTGCTTCCATTAGAGGAACGCATTACCAAGCTAACTGACCACCTAAACCACTTCGAGCAGGCTACTCTTGATAATTTCTTCTCGACTAAGGCATTAATAAAAACACAGTCAAGGCAGGATGGCAACAGCAACTGCAAGACCATTGCCGAAGCCCCACCACATGCTAAGGGACAAAGGGAACATCCCAACTCTCCCCTGTCTGCAAAAACTAGCAGTGGAGCGGCAAAGAGACCCCCGAAGTCGCTTAATTCTGCACCATCAGGGACTGTCGCAAATGCCCCCATTATTGCATTAACTGGCCAATCTGTTGTGCATCAGCCGATGCCTAGCACTAATCGGTTGGGTATTGCAGAGGGAGGAGGAGCGGAGGGCACCAAAAAGGGTATTGCTGTACCACCTGCCCCCGGAATCGGAAATCAGTCAACAACGAACAAATCGATACCCCGCCCTGCCCCCCCTGTCCCCAGACCGCCCCTACCACCCTTGAAAAAGCCCCCACAGAAGAAACCCCCTATGAACCTCACCCCTGACTCCTTCCCCTATGTAGCAGTCCTGATAAATGTCCCACCACTTCCACCGGGACAGAGAGAAACCTTCCAGATGCTTAAAAACAAAGCTATGCACTGGTTAAGGGTGAATCGGCCGCTACCTGGGGAAGTTGATGGTCTCATTCTGGGAGTGAGGCGAATAGATTGGATAGGTTCCACCATTAAAAACCTGGGGGGGACTGTATTGTGATCAATTTTCAAGACCCAAGGGTGGTGGGGTGGATAACGAGACAGGGTTGGTGCACGGGCAAGGGAGGTATTGGCATTGTTGACCTTACATTTTTCTACCCACGCCCCTCTAGTGTTTTAACCTCCTTGATCGATGAGGCGAATGGCCCCGGAAATTGTCCGTGGCCAGGGATAGCAGCCCCTTCCTCACAGAATCTTATTTACCCTACCATCCCGCTCACCTCTGTTGCGGGCGGGTGGAACGATTTTGGGAAGGGACGGTGACAATCCCCTGATTGCCAGGTAAATAATAGGAGCCCAATACCCAACAGAGTGACTGGTACCCCTAACTGCGGAAATTTAAATTCCTCTGTAGAATCCAACTCACCGCCCGCTTCTAGGGAGCATATGGTTCAAGGTGGTACAAGGGAACTAGGGATAGTGCCGATTCCGACTGAGCCCACGAACGCCTGCCCCTCGGTGGGAGTTATAGATCTGGCGAATACCATCGAGGCCGGTAGCATCCCGACTGTGACGGATCCACTTATTAGGGTTCTCAGTTGGAATGTGGCCGGGCTGGATAGGAAACTGCCAATGCCTGATTGGAACGCCCTGGTGGAGGACTACTCCATATGTCTGTTCCAGGAAACCTGGCGTAGGGAGCCTTCTCATAAGGCGGGATATTCGTCCCACCATATACCAGCGGTACAAACTGAGCGTGGTCGTGGCCGTCTTTCGGGAGGCCTCCTTGTATGGGTAGCTACCGCACTCAATTGTAGGGTGGTCGAGCACGATACTCAATGTCCCGACCTTCTTAATATCACACTAAAAAATCCTAAGGGCCAGGTTATCCTCAATATATTTAACATCTATGCCCGAGGTGTAAAGGGAGGTAGAGAATCCCCCATTATAGCACGGTTGGAAGCCTTGCTTCGATCCTCGCCATACAAGCACTGCACCTTGGTGGGTGGTGATTTTAATTGTACTTTTGAGCCCCTTGGCCTTGAAGTACTAGAGGATCAAGAGGTTGTGGATAATAGGTGGGGCATACCGGCTCTAGAGCTTAGACCAATCAAGAAATGGTCGGAAGTGGCGCTCCAGGTCAACTCTATAACATCTGAGTTTGACCTGAGGGCACTCAATGGTAGGACCAACTTTGACAAAAAGGGAGCTCATACCTACAACAGGCCTGCGCACTCCTCCAGAATAGATTATCTTTTTCTCCATATCCATTTATGGAGCCTTGTTAAGGATATGGTCATTATACCCACCGTAGAAAGTGACCATAATCTCCTTTCACTCTCCTTGTCCAACAGGTGTTTAGATGATTCTGGCAGAAAAAATCTGTGCTCCTCAGTCCCGGATATGTCAGTAGTTTCGAATTGCAGTCGTCGGCTAAAATGGGCCAAGCTGTCACTTTCAACTGAGAAACTATTTTCCATATCACAGATTCTAGCGGCAGCTGTAGGTAACCTTGATCCTCTGGGGAGTGGGGTGGGGGATGTATCTGCAAGATTTTGTAAATTAACCCTGACCCTTAGTGACCTTTTTACTGTCCCAAGTAGCACCAAGGGAAAGAGGCCAGGTTCTTGGGCCAGACAAGGCTGGTTTAACCGCACGTGCAGAGAGGCGAAGACTCTGCTGGTTGATGCAGTTAAATCTAAATCCCAAATAAGGATTAGGGAGGCCAGAAGGTCATATTCACTTTGCCAAAAAGTCGCAAAGAAGGAGCGGGAAGACAACTTCTGGCAGGAACTCCTGACGGCTAGTCGCGGGAGAGATGCAAGAAGTTTTTGGAAGTTGGTGGGTAGTAGGGAGCGTCCTGATGACACCTTGAGGACGTGCACTATCACAGCCAAGGCATGGTTTGATCACTTTTCGGGTCTCTACTGTGCTATTGATGGCCCACTTAATGACCAATTCACTCTCCCCTCCTATCCTATGGATAGAGATATGGTTCTTTTTTCAGCCCAAGAAGTTGCGAATTTTACTCCACTAAAAGCAGCAGGTCCGGATGGGCTACCAGGGGATCTTCTTCGTGCATATCCAGGTGACTGGGGGGTGTTGATCTCCGCTCTCCTCAATGCCATCATGGAGGGTGGGTCTGTTCCAGAGTCCTGGAAAGGGGCAGAGGTAGTCCCAATATTTAAAAAGGGAAATCGTGATCTACCAGGAAACTATAGGCCCATAAGCCTGATAGACTCGACCCAGAAGGTGGCAGGAAAAGCAATTTTGGGTAGGATCCTCTCTTGGGTAGATGAAAACTATATACTATCCGAGATGCAGGCCGGGTTCCGCACAGGCACAGGAACAATTGAACAAGTCTTCAGACTCCTGCTACTGTATTGGAAGGTGGTGGTACTGGGCAAGGGCAGCCTTTATCTGGCCTTTATAGACCTGAAGACTGCCTTTGACCTTGTCCCCCGGGAGGAACTCTGGAGGGTGCTGTACGGCCTTGGGATGCCCCCATACATCGTGGACCTCCTAATGAAATTGCACAAAGCTAACTATGCCCAGGTCAGATGGGGCTTGAATGGGGAGAAGACTGACAAGATCAAGGTAGAGAGGGGTGTACGGCAGGGCTGCGTCCTAGCACCCACCTTATTCTCGCTTTATGTGAATGGGGTGGTTGACTACTTGCTTGAAGACCCAGCAGACGCCCCCACACTCTGTAATGTTAAGATTCCAACTTTGTTATTTGCTGACGACACCCTTCTCATCTCGAAAACTCCCCAGGGCCTTCAAAAACTCCTGAACCGGTTCCAGGATTTTTGTGTAATGAGAGGTCTCGTCATAAATGTACAAAAAACTAAATATTTAGTCATGAATCCCCCCAGAAAACTGGGGTGCCCCCCTATCCTGAATTCGATCCCGCTGGAAAAAGTTGCAGAATTCGACTATTTGGGAATTCGGCTGAGTGACAGTATGAGTTGGGTACCCCATACCACCAAAATGACACTGGTTCACAAAAGGGTGGGGGGAGCCTTGCTTAAGGAGTACAGCACATCATCGAAACATTGCGTATCACCAATTATTGATATATACAAGGCTAGAGTGGTACCTGCATCGCTATATGGAGCAGAGTTATGGGGTTTGGGCTGTATGGAGTCTCTGTCTAAAGCAGAGAACAAATTTATCAAAGATTTAATGGCAGTCCCGATGAGCACCCCGACCGTACCGATGCTTATGGACGCAGGTTGTAAACCAATTAAAGACCTGGCCCGCCTTCGGCCCCTTCTACTGTGGGCCCGACTCTGGCGAGTCCCGGAACTAAAATCCTATGCAGACGGGCTAGCAGAGATAATGCATTCGGTTGGCTGGTCAAAGATTAAGTGGCTCAGGTACATTAAATGTCTGCTCGGGGAACTAGGTCTGGACAACTGCTGGCTTACTCATTCAGCCCCCCCAAAGGAGATCCTGAAGAAAATATACTGGGGTTGGGTGTCCACAAAACTCATGAGCTACCAACACCACTGCAATTCCACCGCAGTATATTTAAGGATTAAAGATGTCACTGCCTTTGAACCCTTTCTGGATATCATCACCATTCCAATGGATCGGGCTCTGTACATCAAGTTCAGACTAGGAACTTTACCCCTAGCTGACCTCCTTTCCAGATGGAACTCGCAAAAGCAGGTATCACGCTTCTGTGCCCTCTGTTCTGACTGTTGCGAAACTGTGGCGCATTTTCTCCTTGATTGTCCAGATTATGCGCGCCCAAGATCTTTTTGGCTTAAACCGCTTTGTAATGAGATGGGTATCCGCAAGCATTCTGAGGCTCTACGCATTTTACTGACTAACACTGCCCCCCCTATTGTTTGTGCTGTGTCTAAATTTTTAAAATGGGCCTGGTTGATACGTCTTAAAAGACTGTCTTTATCGATTTAATACTTTTTTAAAAAACAACCTATTTATCCTGTTTTTACTTGATGTTATGTACAGTCTATGAGTTTCTGATATGTCGTTTTTTATATATTTCTGTGTAATGCTTTTATGATATACGCATATCGAAATAAAGCTATCAATCAATCAATATGTCTAACCCTGAATCTTCTCTTCCCCCCCTTTCTGGAAGAGGTCCGTTTGTATTCCTCTGTTTCGGGATATAAGCTGAACCTCTCCAAGACTGATGTCTTACCACTTAACTCGCTATGTTATCAATACATGTTTAGTAACACGGATTTCGCATGGTGTCCAACCAAAATAAATATCTTGGTATTTGGTTTGCTCCATCATTGAGAGAAACCCTTAAATTCACTTTTGATTCGCTCATACTGAAACTCCAATCCCTTCTTCAAACGTGGTCTCCTTTATTTCTCTCATGGTGGGGGCGTTTGGATACAATTAAAATGATGATTTCTCCACATGTCTTATATACTGTCTCTATGCTCCCCTTCAAAATCCCCATTTCCTATTTCTCCCGTTTAACCTCTATTTGCTCTAAATGCCTATGGAATGGTAAACATCCTCGTATATCTATGCAGAAACTGATGCGCCCCAAGTCAGAAGGTGGCGTTCGTTTTCCCAATTTTAAAACGTACCATTTAGCCTTCTTGATTCGTCAAGCTTTTTCTTTGGCATATGTTTTCAATGATACTCCCATACCTGCCTGGGTTATCCTTGAACGTTCTCTGTTGAAGGATTTTTCTTTTCAGCAAACTGTTTTTATGTCTAATTCTTCGTTTTTGACTAAATTCCCTATTTTAAAACACTCTCACACTGTGTTATCAGACATGTTTTTTTCTCAACTTTCCCCATTGCAATGTTTTCTAGCCTCTGTTGTATGGTATAATAAATTCATTCGTTACAAAGGTAAATCGTTTTACTTCAAACATTGGAAGGAAAAGAATATTGTATTTGTGCATCAGTTTTTTGTTGATGGCTCTCTCCTTCCTTTTCCTGATTTGCAAACCTTATTTGACTTACCCTCTTCTTTTGAGAATGAATACAACATTATTACGTCTGCCATTTTGTCCCACTTAGGGCCAGATGTAGGTAGGGTTTTACCGGTCGGTAACGGCCGAATTCGGCCGTTACCGACCGGTAAAAGGAATTTGAGATGTAGGGGGCAGAATCGGTAAATTTACCGTTCGGTAAATTTACCGATCGGTAATTTTACCGAATCTGTAAATATACCGGTCGGTAAATTTACCGACCGGTATATTTACAGAATCTGTAAAATCGATATGTAGGTGGGACTCTTATGAGTCCCACAAGGCCTAAGAAATCGGTATTTTACCATCAAATTCAATTTGATGGTGAAATACCGATTCAGGTGTGCATGCACATGTGTGCATGCACACCTGTGCCATATGACAGGCAGACCTGCCCTTAGGGCAGGTATGCCTGCCATATGGCCCCCGAACCTTTTTTGGGGGTGCTAGAGGGTGTCAAAGTGACACCCCCTGCACCCTTGCCAAAAATCGGTATTTACCGATCCGCAAATACCGACCGGTAATGCCCCATTCATTCCTATGGGTTTCAAAGCCCATAGGAATGAATGGAGCATTACCGGTCGGTATTTACCGAATCGGTAAATACCGACTTTTAAAGAATCGGTAAATCCACATCTGGATTTACCTACATCTCGGTACTTCATATTTACCGACTCTTAAATACCGAATCGGTAAAATTCGGTATTTAAGAGTCGGTAAATATGATTTACCTACATCTGGCCCTTAGCCTCCTACTCTTCTCCTGATATTTTTCCTTCCTTTGTCCCTGTCTCCCCTTTATATCCTTTATTCTCCTGCCATCAACCTAAGGCTGCTCATGTTTATCAATTTTGTCTTCGACTATTGGTACTGTCCCAAATCTTCTGTTGAGATTGCATGGGAATGTGACCTAGAAACTGAGTTCCCTGTTTTGTTGTGGGATCGTATATGGTCCAAACTGTTTAAAACATCTGTTGCTGCTCGAATTACTCAGTCTTTGTTTTTTATTTATCATAGAGTCGTTCTTACACCTGTTACAGTTCATAAGTTTTCCCAGACTTCTTCTGCTATGTGTTGGTCCTGTTCTAAAGAGACTGGAACACTTATACATTTATTATATGCATGTCCTCTAGTCCTTGAATTTTGGACAGACGTTTGGAAAACATGTATGCGTATATTTTCATGTTCCGCTCCTTTATCTTTACTGCACATTTTTCTGGGTTCATTATCTGATGATATTGTGATCACATCTTCTTCTGTCACATTGTTAGACCTGCTGATTTCTATTGCATTCAAAGTCATTTTATCGTGTTGGAAAGATAATTCTAAGCTTTCTGTTAATATCTGGTGGAATTTTGTATGCGATGAACATAGGATCTCTATTGCTGCCTCTTCTTCTATTCCCCTAAAAATTAAATCTGATCTTTTATGGCTTCCTTTCACATCTTATCTTTCCTCCCAAGCTTCTTCTTGACTGTTTTGGATTTAATCCCACATTTTTTTCCCCGTTTCTTTTTCTCTTTCTTTTCTTTTCTTTCGTCTTTCCTTCTGGTTCTTGTCTGTTTCTTTACCTGTGTTCTTCCTTTCTCTATCCTCTCTACCCTCCTCCTCATTCTGTTCAGTTTCTTATACATACGTTATGTAGTTTATATATACTTATAGTAGTTTATCTGATGTCTATGGCCTCATAACGTATGTACTGTGACTATTTTAAATATAAACTCAATAAAAATGTCTTAAACAGAAAAAAAAGTGCATTAGGCTTCCTTTTCCAATCTCAGCAACACTCCTCTGTCTAACCCACTGATAGAGATCCCCGGAATGTTCTCGAAGGTGCCCTACACTAGAAATATACATGCTGTCACTTAAAGCCTCCATTTAAGCCTGATACAAAATGGAACCCATGCTGGCCGTAGCCACATGAGCATTTGCTCTCCACGTGCTCATTCACAGCAAGCACGTGCACAATGTAAGGTATACCCACCCATAATGCTTGCACACGCAGCTCATGAATGGAAACTGAATCCAGATGTAGGGGACTTAAAGATTATTTAAAAAATATAGTTATGGCTGGTAAGCTGCTTGCTCTCCGCAGCAGCTAATAGGGAAAACGACTGCGCAGCACTATATTCACTCAGTAGACCGGGGAGACGGCAGTAAACACTCCTCTATGAATGGTGTGCCCACCCGACCAAAGAGCCACCCTCTGAGTCTTATTCCAGTTCATAGGAAAACGTCTTCACACATGTATGATAGTTGAGGGTGTCGTGGTGTGGGTCAAAAACACTACATCTTCCTTTGGAGGGGCACATGCTGTCAGACCCATGCAAAAGACCTTCCACTTTCTCAACACCACCCAACTTGGGACACCTAATAGCATAGGAAATCCCAGGTGATAAGAATTCTTTAATCAAGGGGATTGTCCATCCACCTTTTCAGTCAGGAAGTTGGACCTTAATTAATCACGTCTCGACTGTTGAATTTTTTTAAGGACTTTTTTGGCTGCGTTTTGTTGTATTTCGACGCAAGTGCATGACAATGAGCAAACCTCCAGCCCTGAATCTGACTTTCGTGCAAACCCATCCCTTACTGGGGTTTGAAGAAGATGCAGCCACCAGTGAGCAGTCATCCGTGTAGGGTGAAAATCTCTTATGCTTAAATGTGACTTCTCTCTACCTGATCCGGCCCTGGCCTCACAATAACTCAGACACTCGTATTCAACTCAGTGCCTGGTTCACTTGTCGTTTTCAATGTTTGCAGACCTGTTTTATGACACAATCCTGGGTGGTGGGAGCAGAAAAACCTTATCTCACATTAACTTGCCACCTTCACACCTTGTGCGTCGCTATCTTCATAAACTGGCTGTAGCTAGTGCGCATACACACTCACACAAAGCCCAAGCATGCCAATACAGCTCAACCTGGAACAGCCTTTCTATTGTTTACCATACATGGCCAGGAAAATGTCTATGCATTTGTCCAAACCCTATTCACTCCCTTAATAGATGAAGGTATACCAGGCTACTGTTTGGAATTTACTGCGAATGATAGATAGTTCCTTGAAAATGCTGTGTTTTTATACTGTTCTGCAATATTTTTCAGTTTACTTGCTGAGTTATGGTCAAACAACAGGTGTTTTATTTCTCTTGTTCACCCCCTCCCCATTTCTGAGCAACTGTCCTTTGCCGTGGCTCTCAAGTCTCAAGACAGCCATAGGGTCACAAATAAAAAGCATAACCGGGGTGAAGATCTAGATTCCGAAACTCCCTGGAGGCACCTTTATTCTACACATTTGTTACCAAAACCCTGACTCAGCGCAGTCTGGCCCTCCTCCCTCTCCCTGCAGCAATCCTGATTCAGGTGCTATGGGGTGTTGGCACCCACCTCGATAAGCAAGTTATGCAAAATAATTAAATTATTACACAGACCCGCCGGCATTTCGGCGGAAATGTTTAGCACTAAATACTAAGGGGCAGATTTACAAGACGCTTGCGCCACCTTTGCGTCACTTTTCCATGTTAAAAGTGACGCAAAAGTGGCGCAAGGGGCTTGTAAATCTGCCCCTATGTTTTGCTGGTCGGAATGGGGACATCATAGTGCACTGGTATATGCCCAGCAGTGAAGGGATTTCCACAGGCGATATTACCTTTAGGTAATAACACGGAATGATTGTCCAGGCCCACAACCTGAATGGTGCACCAAGGAAGTTCAAATAATTAAAACAAGATTCCCTTATTATTTATTGACTGTTTGACACGGCATCATATGGCCTAGTGACGCATAGATTAATGGAGGGAGCCTTTTGTAGGTTATCAGTTAAGAATGCAACCTTATCCGCGATTTCTAAAAAACACCGACATTTCACTTTGTTTTGTTAGTTCCGGTGTTGCCATGACAAGAGTCACTGCTGATGCTAGGTGGGGCTCTGGTGCCATCAAGTTAGGCATCCCCTCAGGAGGTTTCGTCTCGCTGTGGTAACCATCTGAGTGATGCTGGGTGTGGCTTTGATGATATAATATTAGGTGTGCTCTAATGTCAGGAAGCGTGAAACGCTTGGAACCAAAATTGACAGTCATTGACGAAACACATGAGTGAGAAATTAATCATCCCACAAACCTGACGTGTTATCAATCCTTGAGGGGCCATTAGTTTGTGAATGAGCAAACATCTTCAAACAGCAAACAATGAAATATATGCTTGTCAGCTAATTCTTTATGAGCCTTAATACTTGCATTTGTTATTTTTTAAATTAAAGTATTTTTAGAACAGGATTCGTTCTGCTTAATACACATCTAAGAAGAGTATACATAAAATAAAACATTTTGTGTTCTGGGATATAGCTTCGTTTGCCTCAAGTTAGAGTTCCAATAGACATGAGTGTTAGCTCAATGTTTAAAGAAGAAAGTTCAACGGTCAAAGAAGAAAACTAGTGACAAATGTAACAACAAAGAGTAATCCGGGATGACGAGGAGATAATGGAGAAATGAAAGAGGTGTGAATTTGGACAGATCAGGGTGAAGGTAGAAGAGGCGCTAAATGGTTGACAAAAAGTTCAGATTTTCGTCAATGGTAAAACACAAGACGTTTGCTGCTAGATGCTAGATGCAGTGCCGACCTTGTGCATGGGCAAGCTGGGTCCAGGCCAGGGGTGCAGCAGGAAGCTGCCTGACTTGATGTTATGCAAACAGCAGCTTGTCCATCCCACTTGGCAGCGGTGGTTCCTCCGCTAAGTGTCACCCCACTGCGTTCCGTTATTATAATTTATTTTGTATTGAGCTTGCAGTTGAAGCCAGGTTAGGGCGGGACGGGGCCAAGCTCCCATGACCTTGAGCGAGGAGGAGTAGTGGCTGCAACTTAAGTGCACATGACGGTTTGGCTGGCCGTCTTGTGCCAGCCAACCCATCATCCGCACTTTGCATGTTCTCCACAGGCTGTATTATACATCCTGGGTGGAGAACATGCACAACGTCTCGTCTCCGACTGAGCCCTGAACCACAGCGCACAGACCAATCACAATGTTGCTGTAAAGCAGAGTCATGATTGGCTCGGAGATTCTGGGAGGCTGTGTGCTTCCTGCTGCGGAGAAGAGGATGGAGAAGAGGACAGAGGAGAGGCGGCGGCCGATGGGATTCAGGTAAGTGCTTTTATTTATCTTTTTATTCCCCCTCCCCTGCCCACCAACCCCATTCGTTAGCAGCTGCAACTGCCAATTGGTCTCAATTGGGTCCAGTTAAAGACTTTGCAATCAGCCCTTAATGTTCCTCAAGGTAATTGTAATCATCCCATCAACCCCCCTGCCCTCCTCCCATCTTCCTCACACCTCCTGCTGTCACACTGCAATGACCCCCCAAAACAAACACCTAATTTTCTTTCCACCCAGGGTGCTGCACTGGTCCATCTGATGTAGGGCCAGCCCTGGCTAGATGAGTCTTGCCAATGAGCAATGGAAATAGTCATATAAATGAGTTGGGGAGAGCTCTGGATCCACAATTTAAATGCATGAACACTGGTCCAGTAATATCAAAGGCAAAAGAAGAACGGAGAGCATAGACTGGGCTTCATGATTTGCCTTCTGTAAACTTTTTGTGGCATGTTGTTGGACTTGGCTCTCTTTGCAGGGTCATCCCTAAACTTTGTGCCTTCCTCCTATATTCTCTCTGACCTGTTTTTGTTGGTTTAATGACTCTGGGCACTTTACCACTGCTGACCAGTGCTAAAGTGCACATGCTCTCCCTGTATAAAAAGTGTATATGTGATTGATTTCTATGATTGGCTTATTTGGTTTACTGTCACACCCCAGTAAAGTGCACCAGAAGTGCCAGGGCTTGTCAATACAAATGCTGCTAGTGGGTCTGCAGCACTGGTTGTGCCACCCACAGAAGCAGCCTTTTAAAATATGTCTAGGGTCTGCCATTGCAGAACCTGCATGCAGTCTGGTACTGTCATGCTGGCTGGGCAAGTGCACACACTTGCCAGCCCCTAAACCTGCAGACTTTTTCCTCGTTCGCGATCAGCAACATCAAGTTGCTGATCGCGAGCGTGGAAAATAAACCTCCGCACGGCGAGATTCTCAGCACGGGGAGGTCAGGTTTCTCTTTGCGAGTGGTCTTGTATGCTCGCGACCGCTCGCGATGAGAAACTACCAGTCCGCGTTGAGAAAGCTGCCGCTCGAGTACAAATCTACTCGAGCAGCAAAAAACGAACGTTTGCACTGTGTAAGATGCCGTTTGCAATGATTGCACAGTGCAGACAAGCATCCAGCACTGTGCAATCAGTGCAAACAGCATTTTCCCTAAGTGCACTTTGCGTAGCTACGTGTAGTGCTACTACGCAGACTACACCCAGGGTTACTCAACAGCCACCCACTCCCCATAGCAGAGAATAGGCAATCACTTCTTCATCTCAATACTATGCGGGCCTGACCATCACAAGTAGCCAGCAATCATCAACCCAAGAAAGGGTTATTCGTCCATTTTTCTGTCGTATTTCCATATCTTTAACAGTAGTTTGTGCTTTCCCTAAAGTTCTGTGTATTAAAATTACCTCAATTTTGGCTAATCTAGGTGGGTCATGGTGGATGGCAAAGACAATGCATCAGTGGCATGGAAGTCAAACACCATATGTAAGCTGCACAACTTACCTATATGATAAACAAGTACTGCTGTTAGGATTACCACTGCACTGTGGCAGTACTTCAATCAAAATCATGGGTCTTCAATGAGTAGCTCGGGAGCTACTGGTGGCTCACCAACACCCTTGAAGTAGCTCTTCAAAGTGAAGCCCAGTACATCATTTAGAGGATGTGTGCACATTTAAAGAAAATAGCACTGCTTATTTCCAGATCCTTAGAATGGATGCCAGCCAAAGGGCCTCATGGTGAGACACAAACATGCAGTGTGCTAACCTATGGGGCCTGCATCATGACCATAATTTTCCACTCTCAATCAGGTCTCACAAAGATTAGACATGTTGCAGGCTCTAAGATTAGTCACACTGTGCATGAACAATGGCCTAGGAAAGAAGAGTGCAAACGGTAGCCACAGAGATAGGTAGAACACATCGACATAGGTGTGGACCCACAGGAGCCAGAGAGAGTATGTGGGTTGAGTGCATGAACAGCCCAGGAGCTGAGAACTTCAGGGGCTGGATCCAAAGCTGAGATCCACTTCTCTTCTGAGCCTCACTGTGCATGCATCTTTGCTGTTTTCCATTTCCAGCACAAATGCCTGTTCCTGCATAGCAGTGCCCTAACATAATTGTCATCCTTGGCATATGTTTTGCATTCTTGGTCTAATTGCACAGTATGGCAGGCATCACTGACATACAATGAGCATAGCTGATCTAAATGTGGCCACCAGATACATAATAGTGGCTGCCCCTGGTATAATAACGGCCTTGACTGATGTCTTGTGAGCATCGTGGCTGCTATGGCATCACAGCAGTGACACAGTGTTGCCTCTGGTATAATGGTGAGCATTATTGACATATTATAGGCTTCCTTGACATTATAGGGAGCATCCATGGCATGTGATCATAAATTTAAAGCAGAATTTGGGTCAGTGTCTTATAAAAAGTTTTTTTTTTCTCCCAGAGTCAACACAGCATTAAAGCCAGTTATGCCAGTCATCTCACTTTTGGAGGCCAAATACACTTTCTTTCTGGAGTTAACAACCGGGCTCTCCACAGGAAAATGGCTAGGCCTCTGGGTGCAGGTAAGCAGGGGGTGTTGCCAGCAGTTGACATCTTAAACAGACTAACCATTTCTGTGCTGGATGCAAACAGTTGGCAGAACAAAGGTCAGCTTTCTGTCTACCCGTTTTGATTTGGAGATGTCAAACCAGGCTGACAGAATCTGCTCCCATTTATTTTGACGGCACTCCTAGACTTTCTGTCTCTAGTCCTAGCATGATAAAAATGTTTTGGCCTGGCATGGAGGAAACCTAACTTAATTCGAGAGAAATTTAGAAGTAGCAAAGCCCCTTCTGATGAAAGGGGTGAATCCGTTTGGATGTAAGTTTTCTTAGAGGTTTTACAGTAAAGCAAAGAGGGAGTGCTGCAAAAGGAGGTGGGGTAAGAAAGTACAATAATCAACAAGAGAGAGAGGTTTTTTTTGTAGGGAACACTCTTGGTCCCCTTACATAATACAATCAAATCAACAACAGAGTGTACCTCTCAATGAGAGGAGGAGTGGACAGATGACAAAAGAATCAGATTAGATTCTTTTAGAAGGCCCTCACTCACCAACCTGTGTTAAAATCTAGATTGCGACGTAAACATTATCGGCGCCATCTTGTCCCCTTTTTAGCTCAAATGTGCGCGTAAGTAGCAGCCATTTTGAACACCATGGCCTCTCTGCCCACTGCCGATAGCCCGCGCGTCTCTCTCTCTCTCTCTGACCCCGGCAGCATCCCCCCGCGCGCTGACAGCCCACGTTCTCACATGTTTGGGCCATAAACCACCCCTTCAGCGCGGCCCTGCCTCGGAGCCACATTCCGTACCCGACTAACACCTCCCTCCGTCCCTTTAATGATCACGCATCCTTTGATGAACCCCCTTCCTCTGTGCCCGATTGTCCCGCCCGATCCCAGGCCATCACCTAGCCCCGCGGATACAGTTTATTGCCCCTTACAGTAGGAAGCTGTCCTTCTTCAAAGAATCTATGAATGATAAAAGCCCCCACCCCATGAGATCCGATCAGCCGCGCACATTCCGGGAGCCGGCGGGATATCCAGCTGCGCGATAGTCATCACCTACTGAGATCGGGGTGGGACTTTTACTGTAAATATGTGTGGGAACGGGTTTGGAGCGGAGATTCCGAGGATGCCTTTCCATACATCAAAGTATTGACAAGAATGTGTTTTATGTAATAAAGCAATAAACCTGTGTATAAGAGGCCAGGCCTCAAGGATGCGTTTAGAGCACCTCGAGAAGATACCCTGTTGTCTGATTTGACGTGTTCTGCTCCGTCGGAATAAACTCCTGTTTCCTGCCTTCTGTCTCCAGCGCCTGCCTCTTTGTTTGGTAATCTCGAATGGTATGAGAGGCGGCTAACGCCGGGCAAATACTGAAGGGTTCTTGGTCTAATTCGGCCCTTCCTTTCGACAATTGGCGTCCCAAACGTGGGGCCCATCAGCGACGCGTGGATCCAGTGGGAGAGGTCCCAACGACAGAGTGAACGACTGCAACGATCGGGAAGAGCTCCTGCCCGATAGACCCTCGTCTGGCAGCCGATCATCCGAACTTCACCGGTTCCGAGCAGACCTCTCTCGAGTGATCTACGGTCCTGACTGGGAACCATCAGGAGTGCCACAGCAATTACGGAGAACAGAGGACGATCAGGCGTTGGAAGCGGAAGACGAGAAACTGTCCATTCGGTCCGGGTAAGGTCGTGTAACACGACGAATTGCGAATTGATTGTTTGATTGTTTGAAAATACTAGTATTACTCATTTGATTGTTTCTGAGAGATTCTCTATTTGCAAACAAGCACAGAGTCACCATACTCTGTTTAGTCTTTGCAGATAGTGAAGGGTAGGTAACGCAGGCTTTTGCCCCCATTGTAACCCGTCGTGCCTGCTTCCCTCTCCATTTGATTGATTGTTATGCAAGCATTTACTGTTTTGGAATTGGTTCTCTTTGGATCATTCTCTATTTGCAAACAAGCACAGAGTCGCAATACTCTGTTTAGTCTTTGCGGATAGTGAAGGATAGGTAACGCAGGCTTTTGCCCCGTTGTAATCTGTCGTGCCTATTTATCTCTCAATTGATTGATTGTTTATCCGAACATTGATCGTTCGGAATTGGTTCTCTTTGGGTTATTCTCTATTCACAAATAAGCACAGGGTCGCAATACTCTGTTTAGTCTTTGCGGATAGTGAAGGATAGGTAGTGCAGACTTTTGTCCCCTTTGTAACCCGTCATGCCTGTCTTCGCCCCGTTTGTTGGTAGTTGGTTCAGCCCGGACCGCTTATTGGAGGTGAACCATCCGGCTCCACTGGAGGGCACCCCTAATAAGGACATGTTTACTAAATATGGACTAGTCACCGTGGCTTATAGTAAGCTGTGGCATAAATACACCAGAAAAGATCGGGGAAGTCAGTGGCCACTGATAGGGTCCTTTGATAACGACAAAATAAACGCGCTGGAAACAGCCCTTTATAATAATAAGACAACACCCACTATGCTCGATAGCTTCGGCATGTGGCGCAAAGAAACAGAACAACGAAAGAGGAGAAATGAGGTCAGGTTAGAAAAGGAATTACGCAAGGCAGCTCACCTGGCCGCTAACAAATTAAAGGAAGAAATAAAAGAAAGAGAGGAAACCAAGCTAAAACAAGATTCCGAACCATCAGGCCAGTGTCCCGTCAGGACACCCTCTACACTTTATCCCGAGCTACCTTCGAAACAGCGAACGAACGATGATTTACTACTAGGTCCCCCGATCATCTACATGCCCCCTCCATATGCCCCTTCCCATCCCTTAGCACTGCACCCGCAACCCCCAACGACAAGCGAGAGTAGTGCCGGAGCCTCGGTCCTCGTGGCCTCTGCGCCGACCGAATCCCTTGCACTCAGCGCAGCACAAGCAGCAACTTCAGGTGATCCCGAAGCTGGGAGGAAAGACCCTGCGAGATCGAATAGATTAAGCAAGGACGAACGAGCTGGGATCGATAAGATCGTAAAGACACTGGTGGTGCGAAAGGAAAGTGAAGATTATATAACAGATATGTACCATACATATGCCAATAGCCACAGGCGACACATTGTCGTACGCTTTTGTTACCATACCCTTAATGCCTACGAAGACCGCTACCAAGGAAAAGGCCCTGAAAACCTAACGACTCTGTATAGAAAAGTTGATGTCGGAGATGGGGCCGAGTGTGATGTGACGAACCTCTTCACGCGTACGCTTGAAGTTTTCCGCCACCTCACGGAACTGAAACCAGAAACCAACACCACGACTCCTGCAGTGACTGAAGCCAGAGTAGAAAAAATTGACACTATGATGCCCATAAAGGAGGCCGCTCCCTATTGGGTTCCCCCACGAGGACTGGGAACACACGACGATATTAATCACCAAGATGCAAGAGGGAGGGTAGTTTACAACTGGGTTTACCAACCATGGGATCGGCAAGACATCCTGACTTTCCGAAAGTCCTTGCCTGATCTGCGAAAGAACCCCACAGCCTTCTATACAGAATTAGCCACCGCTCTGGGTTCAACGATTATGACCCTAGCGGATATCGATTTGTTTTTCGGGTTATGTCTGCCAGCTGATGTGTGGAAGCAAATCCGGAAAGTCGACCACCTTGAGCTGTTCGGACATACCTGGATACAACTCGGTGATGTAGACAAACAGCGAGAGCCGAGACAGAAACCTATGAAAGCCATTCTAGACCTACCAGATAAGATCGTGCAGAAATTAAAAACCTTAGTCCCAGAAAGGAAGGTGGACTGGTCAGTAGTAACGGCCTGTCACCAGAAACCCCAGGAAGACGTATCAGAATACTTCTCCCGGTTTGAAACGGTGTTCTCCGATTACAGCGGCCAGGACATGACCACTGCAACCGGACATCACTTGTTTGTCCAGAACTATGTGAAAGGCCTGACACCAGAAGTCTCGCAGAAACTACAGACTAGCGAGAGTAGTTGGGCGGCCTCCAAGCCCGCAGCTATCCTTCAGATGGCTCAATACTATGAGCGACAAAAGAACGAGAATAATCAAGCGACTGAGAAAAAGAAAAAGGACCTGAAAGAGAGGGTAATGATTGCTCAGTTGCAAGGGGTGACTATAGGAAGGAAACAGTATAGAGGAAACTACCAGTCGAATGCTCCTAGAAATCCACCCCCTAGAGACCGCACACCCGCACCCGGCGTTCCAAGAACAGACCTCGATGAGAACCAGTGTGCGTTTTGCAAAGGATTTGGCCATTGCAAATCTCAATGTCCAGTTCTGCTAGAAGCACTGAGAAATAAAGACACGAGAGACGTAGCGGGCGGGCCGAGAAATAGAGGACAGGGACGAGGGCACCCAAACGACACCAACAATGACAGGCCTGGTAGACCGAACACATTTGACCGTCCCCGACAGAATCAGTGCCAACAGTCTGACTGCGACAATGCCCACGACTTTGCATACGACTGCCAAGGGCAAGGAAGGGATCCAGTCGAGCTCTATGTTGACCAGCAAGGCCCTTATGTCACCGCTAAGGTCCTAGGTACGAAGTCTCCATTTCTGGTAGATACTGGTGCAACACGTAGTGCGTTGTCTAAACGATTGATTCCCAGGGCACCCTTGTCTGGCTCACATGTGACATCAATAGGTTTTGATGGAACGCCCTCCACTAATCCCTTGTCTCTTTTAACTTGGACAATAACACCACTGACACGACGTTTTTGCTCTCCTCCAACACCCCCGACGCCATTATGGGACTTGACTTATTGAAACATTTTCGAGCTACTATTAGGTGTTCACAAGACGGAGTTCGAGTCATTCTGTACGACAACCCAACACTGCTCAGATCTTGTCGCACACAACGCATGTTTTCTATCGCTGACACTGACTTGTCCTTACTCGACACCCTACCTCTGTACCTATGGGCAAAGACTGACTCGGACGTAGGACGCATGATGATAGACCCTGTACACATAACTGTTCGACAGGACGCAGTACTCCCCAAACTCCCGCAGTATCGGATATCGCCCGAAGGCGAGAAGGTGTTGGTAAAAATCATCCAGTCCCTGGTAGATGCAGGAGTGGTAGAAGAAGTAGTTAGCAAAGTTTGCAACAGCCCTATCCTACCCATTGTGAAGAAGCAGGGTGAGGGAGATGAAAAAGCGTACCGCTTCATCATCGACCTACGAGAAGTCAACAAAGTGGTTGTACCCCAGTACCCTGTAGTCTCAGACATCACCACCATTCTGACCCTGATTCCTTCCACTGCCACCACCTTCACGGTAATCGACCTCAAGAACGCATTCTTCTCCATCCCCATTCACGCGGACAGCCGCTACCTTTTCGGCTTCACTTTAAAATCCCGCTCATACAGATTTTGCAGAGCACCCCAGGGCTACACTGAAAGTCCCAGCATCTACAGCCAGGCCCTCAAGAGACAGCTGGACGCAGTCCAATTGCCGGATGGAGTGGTGTTGATACAGTACGTCGATGATATCCTTTTGGCGGCCGACACCACTCCACTTGCAGTCACAGCCACCATCCAACTCCTGCACTTCCTCGCGGAAAATGGCCACAAGGTCTCCAAGAAGAAGTTGCAATTCTGCCAACCTCAAATCACTTACCTAGGCCACCTCTTGTCCAAAGACGGGAGAAAGCTCACACCCGATCGAATACAGGCTATTCTAGAGACCCCTATCCCTAAAACCCCGAAGCAAGTCCGCTCTTTGGTAGGCCTCACCTCCTTCTGCCGACAATGGTTGCCAAATTTCAGCCTCATTGTGAAACCACTACTTTCCCTACTGGCTAAAGATGTCCCCTTTCCGCTCCCGTGGACCCCTGAATGTCAATCCTCCTTCAAGGAACTGGGAGACGCCCTTTGTTCAGTGCCTGTCCTAAGAACCCCTGATTATACAAAGCCCTTTTCTCTCTACACTCACGAAAGGGAGGGATGTGCTTTGTCTGTCCTGACTCAGTCCATTGGCCCCAAACAACGACCATGTGCCTATTTCTCTGCCACTCTTGACCCTGTAGCAAGAGCTTTGCCTGCCTGCCTTCGAACAGTAGCCGCTGCTGCTGTCTCTATCCGGCAAAGTGAGGGAATCGTACTCTCGAATTCCCTCACGGGACTAGTGCCTCATGCTGTTGACTCCCTCCTAAACCAGACAAAGACACAACACCTGACCAGCGCGCGACTGACTGGGTACGAACTGACACTGCTCGCACCTCACATCACGCTGAAACGATGCACCACACTGAACCCAGCCACCTTGCTGCCTCTGCCTGAAGACGATCCCGATGTGCCCCCAATACATGACTGTGTGACCCTCACGGACGAACAGACTAGGAGTAGAGTTGACCTCCGAGACACTGCCTTCCCAAACCCTGACGGAGAGCTATGGGTAGACGGCTCTTGCATTAAACTTCCCGACGGTACCACCTCAGCTGCCTATGCAGTTACCACAGCCTGAACTGTAGTTGAAACCGCCCGCATCACGCAACGATCCGCCCAGGCGGCAGAACTGATTGCCCTCACACGAGCATGTATCCTAGCACAGGGGACGACAGCAAACATTTACACGGACAGCCAGTATGCCTTCGGGGTGGTTCATCATTTTGGGCTCTTATGGAAGGAGAGGGGATTTCTGACATCTCATGGCACACCCATCCTGCACGGAGATCTAGTCTCCGCTCTGACTGAAGCGGTTCTCCTCCCCAAACAACTTGCCGTAATCAAATGCCAAGCACACAAAAAGGTGACAGACATCATTGGACAGGGAAATGCACTGGCCGACATCACTGCCCGAACCACAGCTGAGAACAGGACGACGACTCGCATGTACGTGACTAGGTCACAAGCAGAAAAATAAACGGACGCTAGGGAAACTATTAGGGACATCCAAATGGCCAGCTCACCACAAGAATTGACTGAATGGGCACGGGTGGGATTAAAGGATGATGAAGGCTGCTGGCGGACAAAAGAGACGAACAAATGGTTGCTACCCAACTCGTACCTGGTCCCCATACTGACGATGGCCCATTCCCCTGCACATATAGGATCTGCCCCTATGGCCGAACTTGTCTCCCGAGTTTGGCATAATGATAGAATTACAGACTCAGCCAAACGATTAGTCCAGCAATGTCTAGTCTGCCTACAACACAACCCTGGGAAAGGAACTGTCGTACCCCGGGGAGGGTTTGGGGTCCCCAACCATCCATTTGAAGTCCTACAGATGGACTATATCCAGTTAGAGAGATATCACGGACTGAAGTATGTACTTGTTGTTGTGTGCGCTTTTAGCAAATGGGTGGAAGCCTACCCGACGCGTGACAACACTGCTATTGCCACTGCAAAAGTACTACTGAAAGAGTTCTTCCCTCGCTACGGCCTTTGCCGTATTTTATGGAGTGACAATGGCCCCCATTTTGTAGCCGAGGTTATCCAGCTCATCCTGAAAGGACTGGGGGTACGACAGAAATTCCAGGCAGTTCTCCGCCCCCAATCTGCTGGACTGGTCGAGCGGCACATTGAAACTAAAACTGGCGAAAATAGTGGCTACCACAGGACTAAAATGGCCAGACGCTCTCCCCCTAGCATTGCTGTCAATGCGTTCCACCCCCACCAAACACCAATTGACCCCTTACGAGGTTGTTTTCGGCCGGCCCATGAGTATCTGGTCCGCACCCAAACCAACATCTATTCACGATGTCCCGGACGTCCTAATGTCTGACTACCTGTATAACCTAACTAAAACACTGTCTGTTATTCATCATCAGGTGCTGCAGGCCATCCCCGATGCTTCCAGGGGCCCCGGACATGCCATCCGGCCTGGAGATTTCATCCTGATTCGGAACTTCCAGCGGGAGAAGAGTCTGGAACCTCGCTGGCCAGGCCCCTGGCAAGTCTTGATCACCACCCGAACAGCTCTTCGAGTGGAGGGGAAGCGAAATTGGCTGCATGCACATCATTGCAAGAAAATCTCTCCGACCCTGACGTCGACCGAAGACGTGACCACCCAAGAAGAGCTCCTGAACAAAGACCGACCATCCCTGAGCTGCTACCCTGAGACAGAGACACTCGAATTGGCGAAATTCCCTGATCCCACTGTGCCATCCAGAGAAGGGTATAACCTGCGACGAAAGGAGGGAGCTTCGGTTAAGTAGACCACTGACTAAGTTATCATTCTCAGAGCGGCGGCCTAACACTACAAAGGCTGCCAGGAGAGAAACCAAACGAAGTCTGTGGTTCTGCCCGCTACCGAGCACCTTGAAGATGATGGAAGCACCCGATACGAAGATGATGGAAGCAACCGGACATCCGAAGACCCGCTACAGGAACCCGAAAACTGACAGTTTGCACAGCTCAAAGACTATTGCTCTTCTTATCACTCTTCTCTTTTGCCTCCTCCTCATGACTACCTTCTGGATCGTGGAAGAGAACGCACCGGCTCATAAGACATTTCTAACGACTGCACAGCCTACCACCATGAAAGAACACTACCTGGTCTCTCTTTCACCTCAAATCCAAGAAAGGCGTAAGGAGTTCTGGAACAACTCCTTCGTACAGTTGCTGCACCAACACAACCTTACTGCAAATGCCACGAATTGCTGGATCTGTGGGTTGATACCACATGCCACCGGACATTCCATTCCCTTCAGCCCTTCACCTTTCTCTGTTCACGGCTCATGCCTTGCCTGGCTGATCCTCTTGCAAGAGAGCTACAGAGACAACGCCACTTCCAGCGAGACTATGTCACACTTTTATCATGGAGTCTGGCTGAACAAAACCGGGAGAGTTGCTGCTCCTTTTTGCCCTCTATCCTCCAATGCCTCTGTTCACATGGACATCCCCGCTAAAGAAATGGTGGAGATGCAAATATTCAACAATCCAGCCAGACCCACCTTCTCCTACCTCCGGAAACGAACAGCTGCCACCCTGACTGTGGCCCTATGTGTCGTCAATGTCTCGGGCCTCGTATGCATCACAGGCCGTGGGACACAAATGGTGGGCCACAGCACTTGCCGCATCACCAGAACTTTGTACTCAACCGACCCACCCTCTTTTGTCACCTCTCCAAACATGTACTTCGTCTGTGGTACAAAAGCCTACACCTGGCTCCCAAAGGGCTGGGGAGGTACCTGCTACATAGCCTTCATCCTTCCTCCAACCTATGTGGCTCCGGAAAACCATCACCGACAGAGACGAGCAAAGGACATCGAGCAGGCCAACTCCACTGGAGCACAATTCTTGGATGCAATGAAAGGACTCGTTCCACTTTGGGGTCCGATGGCGAACAGTCGTGCCATTCGACATTTATCCCCGGCAGTCGAGACAACGATGAACATTACAGCTGGTATCCTCACAAACAATACAGCCGAGCTTCAGGCGGTCCGTCTGGTGGCTCTTCAAAACCGCCTTGTTCTAGATGTGGTTCTGGCGGACCGTGGAGGAGCATGTCGTATCATCGGGTCCAGCTGTTGTACCTACATACCAGACAATTCACCCTCCGTTTACAAGGCCATCGAACACCTCCACAGACTCTCCTCAGAAGTTCATCAGGAACAAGAAGGATGGTCGCTCGGGAGTTGGTTCTGGAATACTGTAAAGGACTGGGGATGGAGGTTGCTCATGATTGCACTGATACCAATCGTTGTAATATGCGGACTCTGCCTGGGTATTCAATGCTTGCCACCTCTGTGTTCACTATTTGCTAACTGTGTTTGCCCTAAGACTCCGAACTTTGAAGCTGAACGCATGAAAGCTTTGTATGATGTAGAAATCCGTAATATGATGGGGATAGACATAAATTGACAAGCTGGCTAGATATGTTGAAAAGGGAGGACTGTTAAAATCTAGATTGCGACGTAAACGTTATCGGCGCCATCTTGTCCCCTTTTTAGCTCAAATGTGCGCGTAAGTAGCAGCCATTATGAACACCATGGCCTCTCTGCCCACTGCCGATAGCCCGCGCGTCTCTTTCTCTCTCTCTGACCCCGCCAGCACCCCCCCGCGCGCTGACAGCCCACGTTCTCACATGTTTTGGCCATAAACCACCCCTTCAGCGTGGCCCTGCCTCGGAGCCACATTCCGTACCCGACTAACACCTCCCTCCGTCCCTTTAATGATCACGCATCCTTTGATGAACCCCCTTCCTCTGTGCCCGATTGTCCCGCCCGATCCCAGGCCATCACCTAGCCCCGCGGATACAGTTTATTGCCCCTTACAGTAGGAAGCTGTCCTTCTTCAAAGAATCTATGAATGATAAAAGCCCCCACCCCATGAGATCCGATCAGCCGCGCACATTCCGGGAGCCGGCGGGATATCCAGCTGCGCGATAGTCATCACCTACTGAGATCGGGGTGGGACTTTTACTGTAAATATGTGTGGGAACGGGTTTGGAGCGGAGATTCCGAGGATGCCTTTCCATACATCAAAGTATTGACAAGAATGTGTTTTATGTAATAAAGCAATAAACATGTGTATAAGAGGCCAGGCCTCAAGGATGCGTTTAGAGCACCTCGAGAAGATACCCCGTTGTCTGATTTGACGTGTTCTGCTCCGTCGGAATAAACTCCTGTTTCCTGCCTTCTGTCTCCAGCGCCTGCCTCTTTGTTTGGTAATCTCGAATGAATGAGAGGCGGCTAACGCCGGGCAAATACTGAAGGGTTCTTGGTCGAATTCGGCCCTACCTTTCGACACCTGGTTGGTGACATGCTTCATCATCTGGCCCCACCAGGAAGGTCCAAAATCAACCCGGTGTGCTTCGACACCAGAATTACTGCGGAGCTGGTTAATATTACTGTGTATGGTGAGTGAAGTGAGTTAAAAGTGACCAGGTTGTAACCTAAAAATCTTTTATTCACAGGCCAGCCTGGCATGGTTAAAAACGTAAAGCGGGCAGTTAAAAACAGGATCGATATGTCAGCTATGCCCTGCTTGGTGAGGTCACCATGTTTCTGCCTATCTGATTGCTAATCGCTAGGCATTCGTCAGGACCAGTGTGTAGACCCCGGCGGTATGAGCGCGCTAAGGCTCACCCTAACCTGGTGGTCATAGTGTGAAAAATAAAACAACAGAAGGAAAAACATTGAAAACCTGGTTGTAGGTTAGGTACTCGTAAATTATCAGCACCCAGCGGTGATCTGTAAGAGAAAAAGACACAAACAAACATATATATATAAACATGGTACCAGCAATTCATGCATGTTTGTGACATTTTAACTCAAAGTGATCCTCTCTGTGCACCCGAAGGAATTTTACACGAAACTAGCGTGCTATTTTGTGTTTAGTATAGGTGAATTTACGCTTTAGGTTTATCTGTGCGAGTAGTTTAAAAACACAGCCACTCAGATAGTCAAGGTACCTTTAGATGGTAGCGCTACTTAACCTGCACGCCAACTAGGGCATTAAGTGGTATTGGTGCATAAATATGAATCGCACTGTTGTACAACGTGGCTAAACATCACTCTGTGGTATATTAAATGGCGGTGCCATTGAACATATGAGGGACTAGCGGGAAAAGGCTTACATGTAGTGCGAGCGTTGATCGCACCATGGGTCTTGCGAGGGAGTGGTGGCTAGTAGGTACACCCTGGAAACAAAGAAGATAGAAGAGAAAGAAGAAGTTAAAAATGAGCATATCCCCTTCAGTCTACTTATCTGCTCTGTAGGTAGACTGTCCGTGTTCAAAGTTGTCAACTTACGCCAGCAAAGCCAGACACCCATTCGGAAATCTGGTGCGACCTCAAATACCGCACCCCATCGATGCTGGGACCGGGGTAGCTCTGCCTTTTTGAAGAAATATGCGGCCATTGGAATTGCCCGAGCCAGAGCGTCATTCAGTGAAGGTGCGCATGCTGGGCACATCAGAATAAGCACGTCATTGTGCTTGTCCACAGTGCGCTAATCATATTGCTGCAATCTTGGCATGTGATCGGAAAGACACTGGTGGAACTAGTGCGCTGACTGCACTCAGGAACTAATTGTTCTGATTTGAGGAAGAAAACTTTATTGATAGTCAGTCACTCCAAATTAATGGTAGCGGAGAACTCTCAGTACAATTCCTCGTTGTGAAAATAATTAAGCAGAGCAAAGATGCAGAGAAAGAACGAGACAAATTGTTAAGTTTCACAGAAGAATCAAATGCTGAGCGTGAAGGAGGTGTTAGGGCTCAGGGTAGGTCAATCTGTGGGGGTAACGGGAAAATAGTACTAATAGTCACGGACCCCGGTGGAACTTAGTTGGAAAACTAGATGTACAGGTTACCTCTGGGATAAGAAAAACCCAATTAAGAGGAGATCGTGGTAGTCACTTTACATGGGGAAACGTGTGATGCGCCATCCAGTAGCATCACATCATCATGGGTTGGTAATGAGAAATCCGAAATGGTTCAGATCATGTGCAGACTGGGTGTAATGCTACATTGTTAATGTCTCAGCCGTCCTATGACACTGCAAGTCCTGCAGACCTATGTCACTACTCAGGTCACAGCCTAACACTCCTTCCGTGACCCTGCAACTTGATGGATAGTGAAAAAAGGAAATGTCACCAAAGGAAAAGATAACAAAGTTCAATTGTCTTTCGGCAACCTAGGTCTTAAGTTGTACCGTGTCTTGCCAGGTATCGTTTGGTCTCGAAACAAAGTCTCTGGATTCGTTGTGTCTAGTCTCAAATGTGTTGGTACAGCTTCTTGTAACATGTCGTCATCTTCTTTCTCAGAACTTGTCCAGTCCAGGCGTGCACTACTGAAAGGTACACATCGGGGTACTTTTTCACTCTCACTGTCACCTACGCCTTCTTGGACCCACTGGTCGTAAGGTAAAGGCAAGGGTACCCTCTTACAGTGCACGCTGTGGACCCAATTTTTCTTCCCGACGACCTTCACTGCTGTACGGGTCACAAGAAGCACTTGTCGCGGCGGTCCCCAACGAGGTTCTAGGTTCTTTTTCCTCTGGAAGTTCTTTAAACACACGAAATCACCAGGTTGAATGGAATGACCTGGATCTGAGGAAGCCTCCGGCAAAGCGTTTTAAACCTGTTGATGAATAACACGTAATTTAGTGGTGAGGTCATGCAGGTAATCAACCAACAATGGGTATGGAATATCAGAATACTTTTTAGATCGAGGGACTCCCCAAACATTGGCTGGGTATCGAAAAACGACCTCATAAGGACTAAGTCCCAAACAAGAAGGTACAGTTGTTCTCGTAGAGAGAGGTGCCAAGGGTAAAGCATCGGGCCATGCAAGGCCCGTGCTGGTCTGAATCTTTGCTAATTTGAGCTTGAGAGTGCCATTATAGCACTCTACCAAACCCACTGACTGAGGGTGTTTTGCCGCATGGAATTTCTGCCTAATACCAAGACCCGCACACACCTTCTGCATAATTTGACCCACAAATTACTTCCATTGTCACTCCAGACAATGCGCTGCAAACCAAACCTCGGGAAGAATTAGCTCGGTGGAGTGTGGGCGCCATCTTCGTTTGGGCAGGTCAGGCGACCTAGCTCGGCACCACACCCCCCGCGCTCCGCCCCTATTTAGGAGCAGCGTCCTCAGTGTTCGACATTGGAGGCAGGCGACCCCGGTGGCAGTGGGTTCGCGCCTGCAGTGGGACACGAGACTTTGCAACGCTGACGCCCTGCTGAACGAGAGCAACAGCGCAGGACTTTTAAAATCACTTTTATCTCTCCAAAGCCAACAGGAGACAAACTTTTTATCTTACCTTCCAGGGCTCGGTGGAGTGTGGGCGCCATCTTCGTTTGGGCAGGTCAGGGGACTAGCTCGGCGCCACACCCCCCGCGCTCCGCCCCCATTTAGGAGCAGCGTCCTCAGTGTTCGACATTGGAGGCAGGCGACCCCGGTGGCAGTGGGTTCGCGCCTGCAGTGGGACACAAGACTTTGCAACGCTGACGCCCTGTTGAACGAGAGCAGCAGCGCAGGACTTTTAAAATCACTTTTATCTCTCCAAAGCCGACAGGAGACAAACTTTTTATCTTACCTTCCAGGGCTCGGTGGAGTGTGGGCGCCATCTTCGTTTGGGCAGGTCAGGCGACCTAGCTCGGCGCCACACCCCCCGCGCTCCGCCCCTATTTAGTCGTCCCCCAATGAGGGAGCGCAGCGGACGTGCGCAGCGGGCGCGACGAAGGCGCACCGAAGTCGAGCCTAAATCAAGCCCGTCTGTGCCCGACCGGGGCTAGGGGCGCGTCCTCATGTCCCTCCCTATTCTCCCATGGACTTACTTGCTCTCCAGGGCCCTTGGCCCCTGGCTAAATCCATCATCATGCGCATTTCTGCTCTTGGCCTTGATCCCACTCCCCATTATCCTACACTTACTAATTTGACTACCCCTTTGTCCCACCTCCCTGATTCTAGTCCCGTACCCCTTCCCCCCCTCTGTCCCTTATCCTACTTAATATTAGGTCGGCTGTAAAGCACCACCAGGAGCTATTCGTGCTGCTTGATACTCACCAGCCTGACATGTTACTCCTAACAGAAACTTGGTTTTGTGACACCTCCCTGCCCTCTCTGTTGGCTGCCCTTCCCACTCCTTATGTGGCCCTCCGTGCCGACCGATTAGCGGGTAAGACAGGAGGTGGTGTGGCTCTCATTGCTCGAGCTGAGCACAATTTTCAACTTCTTCCCTCTCCTATTATTAATTCTACCGAGCACTTGGTAGCTCGTTCACTTGCCTTTTCCCCCCCGCTCACTTGTTTATTAATGTATCGCCCACCTCAGTTATCTCATCTGTTCTTGCCGGCTTTTCAGGACCTGTTGGCCACTTTAGCGATTAACCACGCTTCTGTTTTGGTATTAGGGGATTTTAATTACTGGCCTTCAGACCCCCAGGAAAGCACAGCCTCTAAACAATTTTCTGACTCACTTACATCTCTCAATTTTATCTCTCATTTGCACACCCCTACGCACACCCACGGCCATGTACTAGACCAGGTCTGGTCTCTTAATGCCTTGGTCTCCTCCATGACCGTGTCCCCATGCCCCTGGTCAGACCATGCCCTGATTTCCTTTTCCCTCCGCCTTAAGTTGGCAATAAAGATTCCGCCTGTCAAAAACATCTGGCGCGAACCTGGAATAGGGTAGACCTTCCCCCTCTGTCATCTTCTCTTTTGAATTCCGCATCTAATCTAGAGGGCTTATCTTCCATCTCTCAAGCCACTGTCATCGACACTTGGCTTGCTGGAGGCTGCGACACGGTAGCCCCATTACGACGGATATCCACCCGAAGATCCAAGGAGTCAAATCGGTGGTTTGGTGACGATCTGAAGACAAAAAAGCTGACCCTCCGGCGGGCCGAGAGGCAATGGAGAACGGATTACTGCCCTCTATTAAAAACTTGTTATCTGTCTTTGCTGAGCGACTATAAAAAAGCTATACTGAGTGCTAAAACAACATACTTCTCAGCTAAAATTCTGGCAGCGGAAAACAAATCCAGGGAGATTTTCTCCATTGTCCAGGACTTGGCCTACTCTGATAGGGCCACTCCCAAACCCCCTCCCTCTCAGTCCCTTTGTGACTCCTTGAATACTTATTTTTTAGAAAAAATTATCAACATTAGAGCTAACATCCCACCTCCTTCTCCTACTTTTTTTGAGCCTTCTCCCCCGATTGCCCACGGCTCTCTTTCCTTCTTCCCTCCGCTCACCGAGGAAGTATTCCTTGCAATACTCCCCAAAATAAAATCTGGCTCCCCGGCGGACATCTGCCCAGCCCACATCCTGCAACAGATTTATTCTGTTTGCCCCAAACCACCTATATCCTTCCTCAATAGCTCGCTGGCTCAGGGGGTGGTAATTCCAGCTCTCAAATCTGCCACCATAGTCCCCATTCTTAAAAAGCCTGGCGCTGACCCTTCCACCCCAGCCAATTATCGTCCCATCTCCCTCTTGCCTTATTTAGGCAAGGTACTAGAGAGACACGTAACATCGGTCCTCAGTGCCCATGTGGAAGCCAATGGGGGTCTTGCGTCCCGCCAGGCTGGTTTTCGGCCTAGGCACTCCACCGAGTCCGTCGTGGTATCGGTCCTGAACCATCTCAGGGAGGGCATGGACCAAAACAACAACCAGGCCCTGGTGCTCCTCGATCTTTCCGCCGCTTTCGACACGGTGGACCATTCCATCTTACTCTCCCGTGTCGGAGCGGCGGGGGTCGAAGGCTCAGCCCTGGTCTGGCTATCGTCCTTCCTGAGGGACCGCACCCAGGCGGTTCGGTTGGGGGATTTCTCGGCCACTCAACTTAAAGTCACTTGTGGTGTCCCTCAGGGTTCTTCTCTTTCTCCTCGTCTGTTCAATCTTTACATCTATCCTCTGATCTTTGCACTTCAGCAGCTGGAGGTCACTGTTTTTAACTATGCAGATGACCTCCAGCTTATCTTTAATCTGTCTTCTTCCCCTCATTCCATGTCTAATTTTCAGTCTATTATGATTTTCATCAGGGACTGGATGAACCACAACCATCTGAAGTTGAACCCTGATAAAACAGAATTGGTCCTTACGGGTGGTTCCTCCAGTCCCTGGAACTCTCTTTTTTGGCCTTCTTCTTTAGGATCCCCTCGTACACCTTCTTCCTCAGTTAAAACTCTAGGTATCAAACTCAATAATCATCTCAATCTTCATTCACAAATTAGTTCTGTGGTCTCTTCCTGCTTTCTTGTTCTTCGAACTATCTGCTCTGTCTCTCGCTTTTTCTCTTCCGTTGCACTTAAGTTAATTATGTCCGCTCTGGTTGTCTCCCGGCTGGATTACGCTAATGCCCTCTACAACGGCATCCCGGCGTATAGTTTGAGGAAGCTCCAGCTGGTTCGAAACCAGGCGGCCAGACTGGTGTATGGCCTCCCCCGCTCTTACCACTCTACCCCCTTACTGAAAGCACTACATTGGCTACCTGTTAAGGAGCGATCTCTCTTTAAGACTGGATGTATGGTCTTCCAGGCACGCCAAGGGACTGCCCCTGCCTTTATCTCTTCTCTACTAAAAGAGTACATTCCTGCCCATGAGCTGCGCTCATCTACCCAATCATTCCTTCAGGTACCCCGGTACAGACGCAAGAAATGGGGCGGAGCCAATTTCTCTTTCTTGGCACCATCTTTTTGGAACTCCCTCCCCGATCACTTGCGTTTGGCCACACATTATTCTTCATTCCGTAAAGATCTTAAGACCCTTCTTTTCACCCAAGCCTTTCCCAATGTAAATTGATTTCTATCCCTTTCACTCCATTAGTTTTCTGTCTTACTGCTATATTAGCCTCCACAGCGCCAAGAAACCGCACGGTGAACGTTGCGCTTAATAAATATTTTAAATTCAAATTCAAGAATTCCTTCAAGAGGACTTTGGCCATGGACAAGGCAGTATTATCCTTTAGAGGGTAGGCCTCTATCCATCTGGAAAAGGCACAGACCACTACCAGAACATACTTGAGGTTATTGGAACGTTCCATATGAATGTAATCAATTTGTAATACCTCAAAAGGATACATAGGAGGAGCAAAATTACCTGCCAGAGTTGGGGTTCCCTTTCCTAGATTATGCATCAAACAAACAATACAATGCTTTACCACATTCTCCGCACATTTAGGAATACCTTCATTCTGCCATACTGGAGCCAGAAGCTTACATATTCCTTTCGCACTGATATGAGCTGGACCATGCGCCATAGTAACTACAGGCAGTACATAGGCATCTGGTAACAGCCAACGTTGGTGTTCTGACAATTCCGTCCAACACCCTGTTGCGTCCAACATTCCCGTACTCTCTCTCCACTTACTCAATTCCTTCTCAGTTGCTTCTTCTTGACTCATTTTCACACTTTCCACTGTGTCCTCACACATTCCTGCGTCTCTGACCCATCTTGCAGGGCCTGCAACGTACATACGACTCCTAACATCTTTCGCTTTTTCCTTTGCTACCACGTCTGCAAAAGCATTCCCACGACCCACATCATCAGTGATCCTTTTATGTGCACTGCACTTCACAATCGCTATCTGAATAGGAAAGGCAAGTGATTCAATAAAAGGCCAGTCACTAACTGACCATGCTGTATTTTAGTCCCATGAGAAGTAAAGAATCCTCTTTCCTTCCACAAACGACCACAGCTATGAGCCACGCCGAAGGCGTATTGGCTATCGGTATAAACAGTCACTCTCCTTCCTTTTGCCAACACACATGCTCTCGTCAGTGCAATCAACTCAGCTGCTTGTGCTGAATTCTGTGCAATATGTGCAGTTTCTACTACTTTATGCAAAGTGGTAACAGCATAGGCTGCAGTCGTATCGCCATTAGGAAGCTTGAAACACGACCCATCTATCCATAGGATCCCATCCGGGTCCAAGAGTGGTGTCTTTCAAATCTATTCTACCTTTCGTTTCTTCCTCTGTACGAAGAAAACAATCATGCTGTTCCTCTGTATCTTTCTCTTCTGTGATAGGTAACAATGTTGCCGGATTTAAAACATTGCATCGCTTGATATGTATGTGACTAGCTAAAAGCGTCAACTCATACCCAGACAAACGAGCACTCGTAAGATGTTGCGTTTTTGTCCTGTTCAAGAGAGTATCCACAGCATGTGGTACCATACCAACAAGAGTGTGATCCAATACCAATCCAGCAGATTGACGAATAGAGATCGCTGCTGCTGCTGTTGCTCTGAGACAACTAGGCAATGCCTTGGGGGGGTCATTCTTTGCCCGCAGTTGAACCGGACCGGCCAGGGGAGCCCTTACCTGCTGCAGTTGCTGGACGCCACTTCACCCCTGGGGGCCTGACGCTGTGGTCTCGCCGCTGCCGCTCCACTCCATCGCGGCTGGTGGCGGCTGGAGACTACAGCTCCCAGAGGGCTTAGCGGCCACTTCCGGCCACTTCCTGCCGCTGCGCGCCCGGAGGCGCTATTTGAACAGGGCACTCCCTCGGTGGAGCGGGGGGTCATTCTTTGCCCGCAGTTGAACCGGACCGGCCAGGGGAGCCCTTACCTGCTGCAGTTGCTGGACGCCACTTCACCCCTGGGGGCCTGACGCTGTGGTCTCGCCGCTGCCGCTCCACTCCATCGCGGCTGGTGGCGGCTGGAGACTACAGCTCCCAGAGGGCTTAGCGGCCACTTCCGGCCACTTCCTGCCGCTGCGCGCCCGGAGGCGCTATTTGAACAGGGCACTCCCTCGGTGGAGCGGGGGGTCATTCTTTGCCCGCAGTTGAACCGGACCGGCCAGGGGAGCCCTTACCTGCTGCAGTTGCTGGACGCCACTTCACCCCTGGGGGCCTGACGCTGTGGTCTCGCCGCTGCCGCTCCACTCCATCGCGGCTGGTGGCGGCTGGAGACTACAGCTCCCAGAGGGCTTAGCTGCCACTTCCGGCCACTTCCTGCCGCTGCGCGCCCGGAGGCGCTATTTGAACAGGGCACTCCCTCGGTGGAGCGGGGGGTCATTCTTTGCCCGCAGTTGAACCGGACCGGCCAGGGGAGCCCTTACCTGCTGCAGTTGCTGGACGCCACTTCACCCCTGGGGGCCTGACGCTGTGGTCTCGCCGCTGCCGCTCCACTCCATCGCGGCTGGTGGCGGCTGGAGACTACAGCTCCCAGAGGGCTTAGCGGCCACTTCCGGCCACTTCCTGCCGCTGCGCGCCCGGAGGCGCTATTTGAACAGGGCACTCCCTCGGTGGAGCGGGGGGTCATTCTTTGCCCGCAGTTGAACCGGACCGGCCAGGGGAGCCGTAACCTGCTGCAGTTGCTGGACGCCACTTCACCCCTGGGGGCCTGACGCTGTGGTCTCGCCGCTGCCGCTCCACTCCATCGCGGCTGGTGGCGGCTGGAGACTACAGCTCCCAGAGGGCTTAGCGGCCACTTCCGGCCACTTCCTGCCGCTGCGTGCCCGGAGGCGCTATTTGAACAGGGCACTCCCTCCGCGTCGCGGAATGCGCGCGGGCGTCGACGGGCTGAGCCCGGGCAGAGGGCGGGCCGTCTGTGGCCGTCCAGGGACGGGACGGGCCACCCCCCTTGGCACAACGTGTGAGTACACCTAAACTTTGCAAATTGGTGGTCACCCCATTGTTTTAATATTTGCTTATCGTCTCCTCTGAACTACCACCCATTATGTCTATCCAATCCACCCTACCAGATAACTACTTATTGAAAGTGGTTAACAGAATCAATACGGACAGAAGGAAATCGCTAGGGAAAAGTCCCATGCAAGATCAGCCAATGGATGTGTCCCTGAATTTTAATTCTGATGCTACCAACACGCCTAATGTCATTGCGGCCACTATTACACCATCCGTGCCTGATATCACTATCATTAATGCTGAGACCAATGAGCCATCTGAAAGGGTGACCGTATCGGAAGCTGACCAGAGTGAGACCTATGAAGGTACACCTAGACAGTCCATCAGGGCCACAAGACTTATGAGAGCGTGTAGGAAAACAGCTCCAAAACGGGGAAATCATCATCCTGGCAGAAAAAATAAAAAGGATATTATCGACAAGGAGAACATTGAGAATATAGAGGAATTAATGAGAGAAAGTTGTGTTACTATTAAGTCAGACCAAATAGACTTGTTGGCAAATAATATTGATGATAGACTAAAAATGATTGTTGAGCCCTTGATATCCAAGATTGAGGGTCTGTGTGCAGAAGTTCTGAGATTGCGAGATATGGTGGATAAGCAGTCTGTCACATTGGATAAAGCCTTGTCAATTGTTAATGATTCAATGCGCCCAAATATAGTCTCTACACAGGAAAGGGCACAATCATGTAACACAAATGGTTCCCATGCTATTGCTACCACTAGTGAGCAACCACCCATAGAGTTACCTGCATCGACAAGCCCATTAGTTCAGGGCATGGGTCAACCATCTCAGTTGCAGGGAGCAGGGCTAACTAGTGTAGCCAAGGCTATTCCAAATCAGACAATTAGACCATCGTCTTCTATAAGTAGGGTGAAAACTGTTCGGGGGCCAGTATCGTCAGCTATCCCAGCTGCTACTGGGGGAATAAACAGGGCATCAGTGAGGATTAGTAAGCGCCCTGTTGATCTTCCCCCCGAATGTGTACCCTATGTTGTAGTATTAACGAATGTTCCGACCGTAACTCAGACCCAATCTACCCAGGAGTCGGTGGACTCACTAAAAAACAAAGTGATCTCCTGGCTACACCGACACTGTGGTTATCCAGTGGGCTTCTCTGACCAGATTATTTCTATCAGAAGAGTCAACTGGATAGGTAACACAAGAAAGACCTGTGTCGGTGACTGCGTGATTATTAATTTTAAACATCCGCAACATGTTGCAACGGTCCTACTTAGAGCGGCCTCAATCACGCAGTCAGAGACAGATGTTGTTGCTAGGCCTTTGGGATATTTCTATAATCATCTCAATAGGCCTACATCTGTAAATAACGGGGAGGGCTTACAGATCTTTAATAATCGCCAACCCATTGTAAATAGACCCGGGTTACCTATGTTTTGTCTTGGACCCCATGAGGGAACACCTATTTCACCGATGTATATGCTGAACTCGGTGCCCGGGGGGAATAGATTTGCAACACATGCCCCTAATTTCCCTTCTGTATGTGAAAGTACCCTGTCACCAGTTAATGGGATGTTTTACCAAGTTCCAATCCAAAATAGATACCAGTCGCTGAGTTGTTTGGATCAAAACGACTGACATAAGAGTAACCCAGTACATGGGAGCGGTGATACTGGAGGTCAATCTATTTCTATTTTTGTAAATGAACTGGATAATAATGCGACAGTGGACTGTATGATTATGGAGGGAGCGGAGGAGAATTCTAATGACATAGAGCTTTTTAATCTAGATGTTAACATGTCCGTAACTGATGACGAAATGCCTACCGTCAATCATGATAGGGATAGGGAAACTTACTATATCGCCAGCTGGAATATTGCAGGGGTGATGGCCAAGGTGGAAATGCTGGGATGGAAGGATTTCATTGATTTATTCGACATCATCTGCCTACAAGAAACTTGGTGCAAAAATTTCAAGGGCATTGATGCTTTTGTAACCTACGAGCTTTCCGCCATGGCTTCACCACATGGCAGATCCAAAGGAGGGCTGCTAGTATTGATCTCTGTTAAATTACCAGTTTTAGTGAAGAAGTATGTAAAAGTAGGGATTCACTCCCAAATCCTATGGCTATCACAAGAAGGGGGTAGAAATATACTTTTGATCAATTTCTACAATAGCATATTTGATGGCACAAGGCATATAGTCATTAATGAGTTAGATAAAGCTGTTTGTAATGTTGTGGAAAATTTTAATGGTGTTTTTGAATGTATTTTTGTGGGGGATTTTAATGTAGCTGTTTGCCCTTTGTCTTCCCAGAAGTTATGTGGTGTGTATAATTATTCAGGGGAGGCTGAGGTTCATTCCCCTCATCATTTATACGGTGAAACCCTGAATAACTTTCTGGTAGATCATGATATGGAAATCATGGAAAATGCTAAGAATGATCTAGGAGAAAGTATACCAACATTTAAAGGGAGGGGGGCAAATACGGTTATCGATTGTATATGCATGTCTCCTAATCTAATCCCTATGTGCTCTGAGCCCAAGGTGGTTGATGTAATGCTTAGTGACCACAACTGTTTAATTACCGAAACTAGATTTTGGAAACCTACCACCACATCCAATATGGATACTGTTGTTGTTAACATCGAGCCCCATAGGTCAAATGGAGTTAGGCTGAGGTGGAAAGGAGAAAAAGCCGCTGTCACATCAGAATCTATCATCAACAGTTGCCTGATGGATATTTCGGCAATCCTCGAACAAGAGGAAATTGTGGCTGCCAGTATTGCCCACTTTGATAGTATTAACTTAACTATCAATAAGAAATTCACAAAAGAGATAGGGCGCAAGATTAAACAAAATAAGGGGTGGTTTGATCATGCTTGTTCAAATGCCCGGAGTAATCTTAAGGAAGCTCTAGCAGTTAAACCAAGAAATAAGAGTCTTGTGATCCAACTTAGGCAGGATTTTAACCAGGTCCTTAAACGCAGAAAGGCTGAATTACAGCAGGAAGCATGGGTAAAGCTAAGCCAAGCCGCGGAATTAAGGGATTGTACTTTGTTCTGGTCTACGGTTAATAGCCCATTCCTCAAGGACGAGAAGGCTCCAGAGCTCACATCCAATGTGAGTGTGGAGTTATGGATCCAACATTTTTCCAATATATTTGACTCAGGCAAAAAATTAGTTTCCGTTGAGAATGGCTGGCCGATTGTTGCTTTAAATATTACAGTCGACGAGGTTATGGCCAGCATAAAAGCCAGTAAAGGAGGGAAGGCCCAAGGACCTGATGGGGTACCCATAGATGTATATAAGACTGCCCCGGAGATCTGGGGCCCACTGCTGGTCAAGATTTTCAATACAGCAGTTAGTTCTAAAATGCCATCTACTTGGGTAGAATCAATAATTATCCCTATCTATAAAAAAGGAGACCGGGGTGACGCAAAAAATTATCGTCCAATATCCCTCCTGGACTCATCGGTTAAAGTTATGAGCCGGGTCCTCTTAGTCAGATTAGAGGAATGGGCAGAGACCAATGATATTTTAACCAATAGTCAGTTTGGTTTCAGAAAAGGCCGTGGCACAATCGAACAGTGCCTGAATCTGGAACTCTTAGTCGGGAAATATACCCAGGCTAAGAAAGGGTCTCTATATCTTTGCTTGGCTGATCTAAGCAGTGCTTTTGATATGGTAGACCACGCCATACTGTGGGCTAAACTGATCGAAATAGGTGCCCCCGATGGTATAGTTTATTTCTTGGCCCGCTTGTACGAGAAACTTAGTACCAGTGTACGGTATGGACCCAATGGGGAGTGCACGAGTAAATTTGGCATTGGGAGAGGAATCAGGCAGGGGTGCGTCTTAGCGCCCCTACTTTTTACTCTCTTCATTAATGAGGTTGATTCTGTCCTGAAGACAGTTGCGGCTGACGCCCCTAGAGTTAACAATCTGAATATTCCGGTGTTACTCTATGCGGACGACGCTGTGCTGCTGTCCAGGACCCCGTTGGGCCTTCAACGCTTGATGGATAAGTTTGTGCATTTCATCAAAAACAGGAAGTTGGTGATCAATAGGTCTAAAACCTATGTGATGGAGTGTAGGTCGGGTCGAGCTAAACCGAAAGTTAATTCTCACTATTACATCGAAGGCGAACAAGTTTTAAAAGTTGATAATTTCTGCTATCTAGGCATTAACTTTTCAAAAAATGGTAGCTGGGATATTGAACATAAAGCAGCTAAAACTAAGATGATTAGGAGTGCCAATGGGGTTTTTGTATTTGCCAGTAAGTTGGGGAGTAGACGCATCTTGGATATGTTAAAAATTTTCCAATCCAGATGCCTATCTGCTGCCGTGTATGGGGCAGGAGTTTGGGGTGTGACATCAGCCGGGTGCCTTCAGGTGGAGGAGAACAATTTCCTGAAAAGGCTCCTGTGCTTACCCAAATCTACCTCTAACATTCTGGTCCATAAAGAAACAGGGATTCACTTTCTTAGTGATTTTATCATGTTAAGACCTCTTTTATTGTGGCGCTCCGTTTGGCTGAATGAAGGCACCTCATTGAATAGAGCCATTATAGAGGTTTGCCTTTCTTTGGACCAGCACCTGATGATCCCGTGGATTAAATATAACATTGTTAATTTTCAAAATGTTTTTGGTTTCAATGTGTTTAATGATCGGTATTGTGCCTCCGTTATCTCCAAGTCTAATTTGAAAACTACGTTTCTGAACTTTTGTGCGGAGAAGCGTGCTTTGGAAGAACTGAACCAATCTACATGTAAACTGTACAATAGCATGAATGAGTTCATTGGATTTCATCCTTATTTGACAGAGGTGACTAGAGTCTCGCACCAGTTTGTACTAACCAGAATAAGGATGGGAATTGTACATTATCTGGTTGCGTGCCCAATTGTAAAAGTACGCCCTACTGGTCCCTGTGCTTGTGACAACAAGTCTGAACAGAGCACTATGCACTTTCTCTTGTCTTGCCAATTGTACAGCGAACTACGGAAATTCTATCTAAAGCCCATCCTAAATAGATTTGGAGTAAGAACAATTATTGACTCGATGAAACTGCTTTTTAACTTGCACCATCCGGACATTTGTTTTTTCACAGCAACTTTTGTACTTAAGGCCATTAGTATTAGGAAAAGCATGTGTTTTTAATCATTTTAATATTTATTCCATCCCGCACTGGATGATTTATGTATTATGTGTCTTTTTATTTTTACTTTTTTCCTTACAATGAAATGTCTGTATATGTAACTGTTTGTGCTTTTATGGACATGTTTTATGTTCTGAATAAAGCTTTATGAAATGAAATGAATGCCTTGGCTACTGGATCCAATGTAGCCAAAAAATAGGCACATGGCCTTTGTTTGTCTCCAAATTGTTGCGTTAAAACTGACAATGCACAACCTTCTCGTTCATGCACGTAGAGTGTGAAAGGCTTACTATAATCTGGAGTACCCAACACAGAAGCAGAACACAAAGAAGTACGTAAATCAGAAAAACTCTTCTGACATTCATCAGTCTAAGGAAGAGGTTGGGGTGTATCTTTCAAAGTAAGTGCCAACAAAGGTTTAGCCAACAGGGAAAAATTCGGAATCCACTGTCTACAATAAGAGGTAATGACCAGAAAGGCACGCACCTCCCTTTGTGTAGATGGTACAGACATTCGTGCAATTGCATGAATACATTCTGGGGTCAATCGCCTTCCCTCCTTCGACAAGAGATGACCTAAATTGGTAACCTCTTGGCGACGATATTGTAATTTAGAAGGTGACACCTTATGATGTAAATCGGACTAATGACGCAAAAGCGAAACAGTCGCATTTTTACAATCATCCTCTGAATCAGCAGCCACTAACAGATCATCCACATACTGAATAAGAGTAGCACCTGGAGGCAAAGAAAAAGCATCAAGCTGGGATTTCAAAGCCTGACTATAAATGGAGGGACTTTCACAATAACCTTGAGGTGCACGTTGAAATCGAAAACTTCGGCCTCCAAGAGAGAAACCAAAGATATCCCTACTCTCCTCAGCAATAGAAATGCTAAAGAATTCATTTTTAAGATCAATAACTGAGAACCAAGCAGCCGAAGTAGGTATCATTGTGAGCAAAGCAGTGATATCTGGGACAACAGGAAACTGAGGGACAACAGCCCAGGAGCTGAGAAGTTCAGGGGCTGGATCCAAAGCTGAGATCCACTTCTGAGCCTCACTGTGCATGCATCTTTGCTGTTTTCCATTTCCAGCACAAATGCCTGTTCCTGCATAGCAGTGCCCTAACATAATTGTCATCCTTGACATATGTTTTGCATTCTTGGTCTAATTGCACAGTATGGCAGGCATCACTGACATACAATGAGCATAGCTGATCTAAATGTGGCCAGCAGATACATAATAGTGGCTGCCCCTGGTATAATAATTGCCTTGACTGATGTCTTGTGAGCATCGTGGCTGCTATGGCATCACAGCAGTGACACAGTGTTGCCTCTGGTATAATGGTGAGCATTATTGACATATTATAGGCTTCCTTGACATTATAGGGAGCATCCATGGCATGTGATCATAAATGTAAAGCAGAATGTGGGCCAGTGTCTTATAAAAGTGTTTTTCTACTCCCTGAGTCAAAATAGCATTAAAGCCAGTTTTGCCAGTCATCTCACTTTTGGAGGCCAAATACACTTTCTTTCTGGAGTTAACAACCGGGCTCTCCACAGGAAAATGGCTAGGCCTCTGGGTGCAGGTAAGCAGGGGGTGTTGTCAGCAGTTGACATCTTAAACAGACTAACCATTTCTGTGCTGGATGCAAACAGTTGGCAGAACAAAGGTCAGCTTTCTGTCTACCCGTTCTGATTTGGAGATGTCAAACCAGGCTGACAGAATCTGCTCCCATTTATTTTGATGGCACTCCTAGACTTTCTGTCTCTAGTCCTAGCATGATAAAAATGTTTTGGCCTGGCATGGAGGAAACCAAACTTAATTCGAGAGAAATTTAGAAGTAGCAAAGCCCCTTCCGATGAAAGGGGTGAATCCGTTTGGATGTAAGTTTTCATAGAGGTTTTACAGAAAAGCAAAGAGGGAGTGCTGCAAAAGGAGGTGGGGTAAGAAAGTACAATAATCAACAAGAGAGAGAGTTTTTTTTTGTAAGGAACACTCTTGGTCCCCCTACATAATACAATCAAATCAACAACAGAGTGTACCTCTCAATGAGAGGAGGAGTGGACAGATGACAAAAGAATCAGATTAGATTCTTTTAGAAGGCCCTCACTCAGCAACCTGGTTGGTGACATGCTTCATTATCGGTCCCCACCAGGCAGGTCCAAAATCAACCCGGTATGCTTCGACACCAGAATTACTGCGGAGCTGGTTAATATTACTGTGTATGGTGAGTGAAGTGAGTTAAAAGTGACCAGGTTGTAACCTAAAAATCTTTTATTCACAGGCCAGCCTGGCACGGTTAAAAACGTAAAGCGGGCAGTTAAAAGCTGGATCGATATGTCAGCTACGCCCTGCTTGGTGAGGTCAACATGTTTCTGCCTATCTGATTGCTAATCGCTAGGCATTCGTCAGGACCAGTGTGTAGACCCCGGCGGTATGAACGCGCTAAGGCTCACCCTAACCTGGTGGTCATAGTGTGAAAAATAAAACAACAGAAGGAAAAATATTGAAAATCTGGTTGTAGGTTAGGTACTCATAAATTATCAGCACCCAGCGGTGATCTGTAAGAGAAAAAGATACAAACAAACATATATATATATACATGGTACCAGCAATTAATGCGTATTTGTGACATTTAAACTCAAAGTGATCCTCTCTGTGCACCCGAAGGAATTTTACACGAAACTAGCGTGCTATTTTGTGTTTAGTATAGGTGCATTTACACTTTAGGTTTATCTGTGCGAGTAGTTTAAAAACACAGCCACTCAGATAGTCAAGGTACCTTTAGATGGTAGCGCTACTTAACCTGCACGCCAACTAGGGCATTAAGTGGTATTGGTGCATAAATATGAATCGCACTGTTGTACAACGTGGCTAAACATCACTCTGTGGTATATTAAATGGCGGTGCCAATGAACATATGAGGGACTAGCAGGAAAAGGCTTACATGTAGTGCGAGCGTTGATCTCACCATGGGTCTCGCGAGGGAGTGGTGGCTAGTAGGTACACCCTGGAAACAGAGAAGATAGAAGAGGAAGAAGAAGTTAAAAATTAGCATATCGGGGGCGTGGCCAAGATGGCGACGGAGTAAGACGTCCTTGAGAGTCTCTCCGGCGCGGACCTACGCTTAGCCTTGCCCAGCACCTGGAGCGCCGCCCGAACGGCACCCCCATTGCCTGCTGAACAGCCCGAACAAGCGTGGACGATCCGGTGCAGCGCACTTGGCCGGCGGGGGCTCTGAAGCGAAGAACGGCCGCCGGAGGCCTGCGGCCTTGTGATCCCCGACCTCGCGTTAAGAGACGGGCCCGACCACTGCATTGATACGAGGGGGAGCGGCGGTGGAAGCGGGCCGCGCGCGACCGATTCCCTGGAGCCTCTGCTTTGCAGACCCCCCTGCCTGAGAGCGCTGCCCTGAACCCTGTGGGGGCGTACACCTCGCGACCTCTACTGCAGGCGGAAGACGGGCGCTATCGGCGAAGGACAGCTGAGGCGGGTGGCGGCCGCTCTCCCCCCCATCGCCGCTCCTGACCTGCCCCCGTGCGGGGGCTGCCCTACTGGAGGCGTTAGTGGAGAGGCGACTCGAGAGTGGAAGGCGCCCGGGGCGGCCTACATACTGGTGCTTCGACTACACAGCCGGCCACAGCGGAGGACGCCGCCATTTGTGATCCCGACCTGCGGGACTGCTTGGCGCGAGGGCTGTGGCGAGAAACCTCGGCTGGAGCCTCTTGTCGGCGGAGACGACGGGCCAGGACTGTCCTTGCTGCTCGTGGCCTGGTGATCGTGTGGCCTCACGGCAGTGGCCACGACATTGGAGCGGGCGGAGCGGAGGACTGAGTTAGCTCCCGACCTGCCTGCGCCGAGGTGCGGCCCGGCGCCACGTGGTCTGACATTCCCCGGTCGCGGGGGGCCGGCGCCGACACCTACGGGGCCCTCAGAAGTGGTGGCACTCAACACTACCACGTCAGGAGAGTAGCAATGCCGCGAATAATATCTGGCTCTGGTCGGCTGTCGCTATTTACAAGGTGACTGACACTGCACCTTGCACTGCTCCGGGAACACCACTGGTTCGTGCAAGTGGGTGGATACCTGAGGCCATAATGTCCACGTCCCTACGCAAGGGCCCAGCAGGGAGGGACCGCAGCAGAAGGGGGCTCAACAACCAGCGTCCCCCGGAACCAGCGCGTCCTCCGGACAGTCCGACGATGAGGCTCCGGCCACCAAGGCCTTCATGAAGGAACTCTTTGCTGCCATCAAGGGCGACATCTCGGAGCTTCGTGCTCAACTGGCTTCTGACCTACGAGAGGTGAGGCGGGATGTCGACAGCATTGGGGAAGATCACGACCTCGGCACAGCTAATGACCTGCACCAATTGCAGCAGGAGGTTCTCCGCCTCACGGAACAAAACCTGGATCTCCAGGCCCACACGGAGGACTTAGAGAACCGCTCCCGCCGGAATAACATCCGCGTCCGAGCGGTGCCGTGGGATAGAGAGGCGGGGGACCTACGATGATGCGTTGAGGCGCTCTTCATACAGGTTCTTGGTGATGCAGATGTTACCGCCATCAGGATGGACAGAGTCCATAGGGTTGGCCTGCCCAAGCGTGGAGGGGGGCCGCCCCCCGACATTCTAGTGTGCATCCACGACTTCCGGGACATCCTCCGGAAGGCCCGGGACGTCCCTTATATACAGTTCCGCGATCACCGACCCCAGTTATTTCAAGATTTGGCGGCGTCCACTCTCTAGAAACGGCAGGAGTTCCGGCCTATCACCTCTCGTCTCTCGTCTCCGAGAACAATCTATTTCCTATTCCTGGGGCCATCCCTTCCGTCTCATCTTTCGATGGCAGAATAGACTGGTACAGGTGAGGTCACTTCAGGCGGCCAAGGACATCTTGGGCATTGACGACGCGACTCCGGAACCCATGGACGAAGACGCACCATCGAGGCGGAGACGCCGCTCATCATCCTAGCAGAGAGTGGGATGAGACAGAAACCTGGGTCGGCCTGACCATCCGACCAGCTTGCAGGAGCGGGGGGAGGCGGTTGCCTCTGTCACATCAGTAACGATGTCTTCGACGCAAGGTAGCTCTGGGGCGGCTTGAGGCCAGGACTTCAGCTGTTGGCGCCGGAGGGGCCCTCCGCCTTCAGGTACTGTGGGTAACTTGTACTTTTTGGGAAGACGCCACAGACCGGTCTCAAGAGGACCCATCTTTTGGGCCCTTTCCCCCACGAGAGAGACAACTACATTACCCTGAGTGGAACCTAGATGGTTCCTTTGTCCACTGGTGAAGTTCTTTGGGGTTGGGGGGAGTTGACTGCGGAGGGGTAGTTTAGGGAAGGGTGGGGGTGGGAGTTGGGATGATCAGGGGGGTTGTTCGGGGGGGTGGTGATGACAGGAATGCTTGGATTGTCATGTCTGCTGAACTTGCTGGGGAGCCCTTTCCTTGTCCCGAGAGGACGGGGCTCTGTGGAGGTCATAGCCTGTTTCTTGTCTCTGCTGGCCCTGCCTTTGGAAGACTTTTGATGAACCCCGGGAGGGGGAGTGGGGAGAGGTACTGGGCGCTGCACAGAGGGATGGTGGGGCGGGTTGCCGGGAGGGACGCTGAGTTATGGGGGAGCGGGGGGACCCGGGCTGGGCTGCTGGTTGATGCGGGGAGGCGAATGGATGAGATGTCTGCAATGCGGGTGATTCTGCTCTATTTCGATGCCACTTAATATTGCTACTTGGAATGTGAAGGGCCTGAACTCTCCGCAGAAGCGTCAGAAAGTCTGGAAATACCTGAATGATCACCAGCTGGATGTGGTGGGCCTGCAGTAGACCCACTTGGCGCGTAAGGATGAGCTCCGTCTTAAACATAGGCACTTTCCCCTTATTTATAGGTCCTCGGCCCCCACCAAACACAGAGGGGTGGCCCTTATGTTTCGAGCGGCCCTTCATTTTCAGCCATTGGGGATGCATGGTGACAAGGAGGGCCGCTGGCTGATGGTCAAAGGGTTGCTGCGCGATAGGCTTTGTACGTTTGTGGTTGTGTATGCTCCTAATTCAGGGCAAAATAGCTTTCTCCAGGAACTGCTGCGCAGAGTTGAGAACTTTGTTGAGGGTCACTTGATTTTTCTAGGAGATTTTAACTTGGTGTGGAATAAAACCCTGGATAGTTCAGGTACTCTTAGAGCTGATGCCGGCTCGTTCTCCACAGCCACACAACGTAAGATTGAGGAAATGGGTCTGATTGATAGCTGGCGCGCGCTGCACCCTCTCTCCCGAGACTACACCTTCTACTCTTCTGTCCATCGCACCTATTCCCGGCTAGACCATATCTTCCTCAGCCAGGCCCTTCAGGGCGATGTCCGCGACTCCAGCATATTTCCATTCTCTGTCTCAGACCACAGTCAGCTGGTCCTTGGGTTGAGCTGGTCGGCAAGGGGGGACGGTCTACGCAAATGGTATTTCCCAGCTGCCTTGACTCGGGACGACACCTCTTGTAAGGCGTTACGGACGGCCATTCGGGACTTCCTGGCTCTTAACCCCGTGTCGGACACCTCCATATTCAACACCTGGGATGCCTGCAAGGCTTCCTTGAGGGGCACTTGCCTCGCCCTTAACGCTAATCTTAACAAACTTCGAAGGGCGGAGCGGGAGAAACTGGAGGCGGAACTTGCCTCCCTGGAATTAGCACATAAATTGAACCCCTCCCGACTCACCCTTCGCCCCCTCACGGCAGTCCGGGGGAAACTGAGGGCCCACTACAACAATAGGGCGGAATTTACTCTCCTGCGGTCGCGACACGTCTCGTACGTGCAGGGGGACAAGGTGGGGAGACATTTGGCCCGTCAGCTTCGCGACAAAGGTGAGAGAGAATATATTGGGGGCATGCGGGACGGGACGGGTGACCCACTCCATCGAGATGGGGAAAAGGCGGCCCTGCTTGGCCGCTTTTATGCTGGCCTTTATAGAAGCGATGACCTTGATCGTGCAGCACAAGAGAGTTACCTAGCGGACTTGACGCTACCCCAAGTCTCTGCCGACCGAAACGAACTCTTAACGACCCCCTTCTCCCGAGAGGAAGTACTAGACGCTATCAAAGCCCTGAAGCCTCACAAGGCACCAGGGCCGGATGGGTACACCGCCCTTTTTTATCAGACCTTCTCCACCGAGATCTGTGACTTTCTGGTGGACCTCTTCAACACGATGGCCGAAACAGGAGGCATCTCTGGCTCTATGGCCGAGGCGGTGATTTTGGTCATTCCAAAGCCTGGGAAAGACCCATCTAGTTGCTCCTCCTACCGACCGATTGCGCTTTTAAATATAGATGCGAAACTGTACTCGGCTATCATTGCAAGACGCCTACAGGATTTGATGCCGTTCCTCATCCACCCGGATCAATCAGGCTTTATCACGGGAAGGCAGACTCACGATAATTTGCGGCGGGTGATCCATTTGATTGAAAAGGCCAACAGGTTCCGCATCCCGGCAGTACTGGTGGGACTCGATGCGGAGAAGGCCTTCGATCGGGTGGACTGGGGGTTCCTGTTCCGTACTCTGACGGCCTTTGGGTTCTCGGATAAGTTTGTCACGATGATCCGGGTGAATTACGGTACCCCCCGCTCCAGGGTGGTGGTCAACGGCCACTTGTCCCCAGCTTTCTCCCACTCCCGCGGTACCAGGCAGGGCTGTCCCCTTTCCCCTCTGCTCTTTGCGCTGAGCATAGAGCCGCTGGCGTTGATGGTGAGGGAGCACGAGGGGATCCGGGGTCTCCCCTTCACTGGGGAACAACACAAGATATCACTCTTCGCGTATGACGTTCTCCTGTCTGTTGGGGAACCAGCTCGCTCACTTCCAAACATCCAGGTGGCCTTGTCCAAGTTTGAGGAGGTAGCTGGGTTTAAAGTTAACTTTGGAAAGTCGTATATCCTTAACCTTACTCTTCCACCTGCCGAAATGGAGCGAGTGCGGCTCTTGACCCCCCTGTCCTGGGCAACCGGCTCCCTCTTGTATCTGGGGGTCCGTCTGACGCCTACCGTGGGGGGCCTCTTTTCTGCTAATTTCCCCCCAATGTTGACATCCGTACGGGCAGAATTGGCCCGCTGGATGCCCAAATACATTTCGTGGCTCGGCAGAATCCACGCCATCAAGATGGTTCTCCTCCCCAAATTTCTTTACCTCTTTCAGGCCCTCCCCATTCCGCTAGACTTAGACTTTTTTAGGCGGCTCAAGACGTTGATGCTCCGCTTCATCTGGCAGGACGGGCGAGCCCGTTTTTCCTTCTTTACATTGCGCCGATTACGATCGGTGGGGGGAGTGGGTCTCCCTGATCTGCACTTGTATTATAAGGCTGCACAACTGCGAGTCCTTGTGGAGTGGTCCCAGCAACTTTCAGAAAAACACTGGCTGCATATGGACAGGAGTGTCGCGGGTCGGTCCATATGGGACCTGGCCTGGAAGCCCAAAAGAGATAGGCCCAAGAACGCCTATATCAGTACCCCCACTAGCACGGTGCTGAAGGTGTGGGACACACTTTCGGGAGATGACCGCTGGACGACATTCCCGTCGCCCTTTACCCCCATTCATTTCAATCCGGCCTTCCCCCCAGCGTTGCAGGAGGGTCCCTTCCGTCTGTGGCATGAGGGGGACTGCAGAGCACTTACCCATCTGTTCCACGGTTCCGTCCCGCTTACCTTCGATAACTGCATGAGAGACTATGGGGTTCCTCCATCTGAACGGTATCACCATCTCCAGCTCCTCCACTGCGCTACTTCCACCGGAGTGGGAGATGCGGCCACTAGACCGCCGTCCACCTTCGAGGCCTTTCTCCTGCGTACTGCCACCATGAAGGGAGTCATATCCTTTCTCTATAAGTTACTCCACACAACAGCGGCATCACCCCGCCCACGATATATGGGACACTGGGAGGCACTCCTCGGGAGAGACATCACTGACGCGGAGTGGGTGGGCCTCTGGCGGGACATCACGGCGCACAACCGCTCTGTGGCACTGCGTGAGGCCCATCTCAAAACATTGATGGACTGGTACTTATACCCATCCAAACTGCACCACATTTTTCCTTCCTCATCGGACCGCTGCTGGAGGGGCTGTGGATTCTTGGGGGACTTCCGCCACATCTGGTTGGACTGCCCGATCATTCGCCATTACTGGGAGGAGATTCTGTCCCACCTCAAGGACATACTTGGATACCCGATCCCTGACTCGATAGAACATATCCTACTCGGCCTTCGAGACTCTGCTCTCGAACATCAGACGAGTGCTGACAAGCAAATTCTTTGGCTGTGTCTTGGAGCGGCTAAACTCACCCTTGCGGCAGCATGGAAGAAACCGGCTGCTCCAGCTATTTCCCTCTGGCATGCTAGACTGTGGAGACTCCTGAGTGTGGAACGAGTGGCGGACATCTTTTTGGGCAACTTTAAGAACTTCATCTTCCGCTGGGGACCTCTGGTCCGATTTCTTTCCCGAGGTTTGCCGTCAGCAGTTTGCCCTTCCTCAGTGCGCGCGCTCCACCTGTTTCAACTTTAACTATGCAAAAAGTATGTGTGTTAGGATGAAAGGCTGTCATCACCACGGGGGGTGGGGTGGGAGGGAGGGTGAGGGGGAGGGGTTTTTCTAGTTGTGTCCTGTTTGGCGACACCCCTGGCATATGTAGATGGGTTCAGCGATTTTTACATGAGATACCTGTTTCTGACCCGGCCGCCCTCCATAGCAAGACTTACGATATTGACTTGGGATTCTTGTGCTACACTTCTTTCGAGACTATTCTGGGCTGCGAGGGGCTGGCCTCCTAGGTTATTTTGCCCATTTGTAGATTACATAGCAAGGGTGTCGCTCAATGTGTTGTTTTGCTTCCTACTCCCACTTTGTATTCTGGAAAAAACGAAAAAAAAAAATTACAAAAAAAAAAAATTAGCATATCCCCTTCGGTCTACTTATCTGCTCTGTAGGTAGACTGTCCGTGTTCAAAGTTGTCAACTTACGCCAGCAAAGCCAGACACCCATTCGGAAACCTGGAGCGACCTCAAATACCGGACCCCATCGATGCTGGGACCGGGGGAGCTCTGCCTTTTTGAAGAAATCTGCGCCCATTGGAATTGCCCGAGCCAGAGCGTCATTCAGTGAAGGTGCACATGCACAGCGCGTCAGAATAAGCACGTAATTGTGCTTGTCCACAGTGCGCCAATCATATTGCTGCAATCTTGGCATGTGATCGGAAAGACACTGGTGGAACTAGTGTGCTGACTGCACTCAGGAACTAATTGTTCTGATTTGAGGAAGAAAACTTTATTGATAGTCAGTCACTCCAAATTAATGGTAGCGGAGAACTCTCAGTACAATTCCTCGTTGTGAAAATAATTAAGCAGAGCAAAGATACCGAGACAGAACGAGACAAATTGTTAAGTTTCACAGAAGAATCAAATGCTGAGTGCGAAGAAGGTGTTAGGGCTCAGGGTAGGTCAATCTGTGGGGGTAACGGGAAAATAGTACTAATAGTCACGGACCCCGGTGGAACTTAGTTGGAAAACTAGAGGTACAGGTTACCTCTGGGATAAGAAAAACCCAATTAAGAGGAGATCGTGGTAGTCACTTTACATGGGGAAACGTGTGATGCGCCATCCAGTAGCATCACATCATCATGGGTTGGTAATGAGAAATCCGAAATGGTTCAGATCATGTGCAGACTGGGTGTAATGCTACATGGTTAATGTCTCAGCCGTCCTATGACACTGCAAGTCCTGCAGACCTATGTCACTACTCAGGTCACAGCCTAACACTCCTACCGTGACCCTGCAACTTGATGGATAGTGAAAAAAGGAAATGTCACCAAAGGAAAAGACAACAAAATTCAATTGTCTTTCGGCAATCTAGGTCTTAGGTTGTATCGTGTCTTGCCAGGTATCGTTTGGTCTCGAAACAAAGTCTCTGGATTTGTTGTGTCTAGTCTCAAATGTATTGGTACAGCTTCTTGTAACACGTCGTCATCTTCTTTCTCAGAACTTGTCCAGTCCAGGCGTGCACTACTGAAAGGTACAAATCGGGGTACTTTTTCACTCTCACTGTCACCTATGCCTTCTTGGACCCACTGGTCGTAAGGTAAAGGCAAGGGTACCCTCTTACAGTGCACGCCGTGGACCCAATTTTTCTTCCCGACGACCTTCACTGCTTAACGGGTCACAAGAAGCACTTGTCGCGGCGGTCCCCAACGAGGTTCCAGGTTCTTTTTCCTCTGGAAGTTCTTTAAACACACAAAATCACCAGGTTGAATGGAATGACCTGGATCTGAGGAAGTCTCCGGCAAAGCGTTTTGAACCTGTTGATGAATAACACGTCATTTAGTAGTGAGGTCATGCAGGTAATCAACCAACAAAGGGTATGGAATATCAGAATACTTTTTAGGTCGAGGGACTCCCCAAACATTGGCTGGGCATCCAAAAATGACCTCATAAGGACTAAGTCCCAAACGAGAATGTACAGTTGTTCTCGTAGAGAGTAGTGCCAAAGGTAAAGCATCGGGCAAAGCAAGGCCCGTGCTGGCCTGAATCTTTGCTAATTTGAGCTTGAGAGTGCCATTATAGCACTCTAACAAACCCGCTGACTGAGGGTGGTTTGCCGCATGGAATTTCTGCCTAATACCAAGACCCGCACACACCTTCTGCATAATTTGACCCACAAATTCACTTCCATTGTCACTCCAGACAATGCGCGGCAAACCAAACCTCGGGAAGAAATCCTTCAAGAGGACTTTGGCCGTGGACAAGGCAGTATTATCCTTTAGGGGGTAGGCCTCTATCCATCTGGAAAAGGCACAGACCACCACCAGAACTTACTTGAGGTTATTGGAACGTTCCATATGAATGTAATCAATTTGAAATACCTCAAAAGGATACGTAGGAGGAGCAAAATGACCTGCCGGAGTTGGGGGTTCCCTTTCCTGGATTATGCATCAAACAAACGATACAATGCTTTACCACATTCTCCGCACATTTAGGAATACCTTCATTCTGCCATACTGGAGCCAGAAGCTTACATATTCCTTTCGCACTGATATGAGCTGGACCATGCGCCATAGTAACTACAGGCAGTACATAGGCATCTGGTAACAGCCAACGTTGGTGTTCTGACAATTCCGTCAAACATTCCCGTACTCTCTCTCCATTTACTCAATTCCTTCTCAGTTGCTTCTTCTTGAATCATTTTCACACTTTCCACTGTGTCCTCACACATTTCTGCGTCTCTGACCCTCTTGCAGGGCCTGCAACGTACATACGACTCCTAACAACTTTCGCTGTTTCCTTCGCTACCTCGTCTGCAAAAGCATTCCCACGACCCACATCATCAGTGATCCTTTTATGTGCACTGCACTTCACAATCGCTATCTGAATAGGCAAGGCAAGTGATTCAAGAAGGTCAGTCACCAACTGACCATGCTGTATTTTAGTCCCATGGGAAGTAAAGAATCCTCACTCTCCTTCCTTTTGCCAACACACATGCTCTCGTCAGTCCAATCAACTCAGCTGCTTGTGCTGAATTCTGTGCAATATGTGCAGTTTCTACTACTGTATGCAAAGTGGTAACAGCATAGGCTGCAGTCATATCGCCATTAAGAAGCTTAAAACACGACCCATCTACCTATAGGATCCCATCCGGGTCCAAGAGTGGTGTGTCTTTCAAATCTATTCTACCTTTCATTTCTTCCTCTGTACGAAGAAAACAATCATGCTGTTCCTGTGTATCTTTCTCTTCTGTGATAGGTAACAATGTTGCCGGATTTAAAACATTGCATCGCTTGATATGTATGTGACTAGCTTAAAGCGTCAACTCATACCCAGACAAACGAGCACTCGTAAGATTTGCGTTTTCATCCTGTTCAAGAGAGTATCCACAGCATGTGGTACCATAACAACAAGAGTGTTATCCAATACCAATCCAGCAGATTGACGAGTAGAGATCGCTGCTGCTGCTGTTGCTCTGAGACAACTAGGCAATGCCTTGGCTACGGGATCCAATTTAGCGGAAAAATAGGCACATGGCCTTTGTTTGTCTCCAAATTGTTGCGTTAAAACTGACAATGCACAACATTCTCGTTCATGCACGTAGAGTGTGAAAGGCTTACTATATTCTGGAGTACCCAACACACAAGCAGAACACAAAGCAGTATGTAAATCAGAAAAACTCTTCTGACATTCATCAGTCCAAGGAAGAGGTTGGGGTGTATATTTCAAAGTAAGTGCCAACAAAGGTTTAGCCAACAGGGAAATATTCGGAATCCACTGTCTACAATAAGAGGTAATGCCCAGAAAGGCACGCACCTCTCTTTGTGTAGATGGTACAGACATTCGTGCAATTGCATGAATACGTTCTGGGGTCAATCGACTTCCCTCCTTCGACAAGAGATGACCTAAATTGGTAACCTCTTGGCGACAATATTGTAATTTAGAAGGTGACACCTTATGATGTAAATCGGACAAATGACGCAAAAGCGAAACAGTCGCATTTTTACAAACATCCTCTGAAGCGGCAGCCACTAACAGATCATCCACATACTGAATAAGAGTAGCACCTGGAGGCAAAGAAAAAGCATCCAGCTGGGATTTCAAAGCCTGACTATAAATGGAGGGACTATCACAATAACCTTGAGGTGCACGTTGAAATCGAAAACTTCGGCCTCCAAGAGAGAAACCAAAGAGATCCCTACTCTCCTCAGCAATAGGAATGCTAAAGAAAGCATTTTTAAGATCAATAACTGAGAACCAAGCGGCCGAAGTAGGTATCATTGTGAGCAAAGCAGTGATACCGGGACAACAGGAAACTGAGGGACAACAGCCCAGGAGCTGAGAAGTTCAGAGGCTGGATCCAAAGCTGAGATCCACTTCTGAGCCTCACTGTGCATGCATCTTTGCTGTTTTCCATTTCCGGTACAAAAGGGGGTGGTGATGGCTGAGCATCTGAACCAATCAAACACTCACACCCAGTCAAAAGATCTGGGTTTGATCCATCACCGTTCTTTAGCCCACTCTGCCACCCCAGTTCAGACATGGCTATATGCAAATCAGTCTGTCCCTGTGCCTCATGGGAACAGTCCAACCCGAACTGCCAAGCCATGCCTTTCCTGGACCGGAAACAAGCATCCGAGGACTGGTTTCTGGCATTCCAGCCGTCTTCAGCCCGGCTTGCTTGAATCCAGTGGCAAAGTGAGAAGGTGACACCTTATGATGTAAATCGGACAAATGGCGCAAAAGCGAAACAGTCGCATTTTTACAAACATCCTTTGAATCGGCAGCCACTAACAGATCATCCACATACTGAATAAGAGTAGCACCTGGAGGCAAAGAAAAAGCATCAAGCTGGGATTTCAAAGCCTGACTATAAATGGAGGGACTTTCACAATAACCTTGAGGTGCACGTTGAAATCGAAAACTTCGGCCTCCAAGAGAGAAACCAAAGATATCCCTACTCTCCTCAGCAATAGGAATGCTAAAGAATTCATTTTTAAGATCAATAACTGAGAACCAAGCGGCCGAATTAGGTATCATTGTGAGCAAAGCAGTGATATTCGGGACAACAGGAAACTGAGGGACAACAGCCCAGGAGCTGAGAAGTTCAGGGGCTGGATCCAAAGCTGAGATCCACTTCTGAGCCTCACTGTGCATGCATCTTTGCTGTTTTCCATTTCCAGCACAAATGCCTGTTCCTGCATAGCAGTGCCCTAACATAATTGTCATCCTTGACATATGTTTTGCATTCTTGGTCTAATTTTACAGTATGGCAGGCATCACTGACATACAATGAGCATAGCTGATCTAAATGTGGCCACCAGATACATAATAGTGGCTGCCCCTGGTATAATAATGGCCTTGAGTGATGTCTTGTGAGCATCGTGGCTGCTATGGCATCACAGCAGTGACACAGTGTTGCCTCTGGTATAATGGTGAGCATTATTGACATATTATAGGCTTCCTTGACATTATAGGGAGCATCCATGGCATGTGATCATAAATTTAAAGCAGAATTTGGGCAAGTGTCTTATAAAAAGTGTTTTTCTTCTCCCTGAGTCAAAACAGCATTAAAGCCAGTTTTGCCAGTCATCTCACTTTTGGAGGCCAAATACACTTTCTTTCTGGAGTTAACAACCGGGCTCTCCACAGGAAAATGGCTAGGCCTCTGGGTGCAGGTACGCAGGGGGTGTTGTCAGCAGTTGACATCTTAAACAGACTAACCATTTCTGTGCTGGATGCAAACAGTTGATTAATAGTAGGGGGGTTGACCCAGTTAAAGTTACGGGGACCTGGGTAATTAGGTAGATAAGAAGAAGGGGTCCCAGTAGCAATGGAACATAAAACCACACAGTTGAAAAATAATCAAGGAAACATAAATTGAGTCCACATTGTTTACTTCACAATGGGAATGCGTATTGAATATGCAGAATAGATACACACAATAATAAATCACTAGTTTACATGGTGCCCCAGAGAGGGAAGCGGGATGGGGTGGTGTAGTGATGGTGGGGAAATGGTGAGGAAGAGAGTGACAATTCGTAAGTGACAATAAATTCAACAGTTGTCAGTCGTTTGATAGAGTTACACACTATGTACAGAAAAAATGAGACACAAAATGTTCATAAGATTGTTCGGAAAAAAGTCATACTCCAAGTAGTCCAATAAATGTAGACAGTGGGGAGTGGAGTTGACAAACGAAAATGGATGTCGACGTTTCGACCCTCAAGGATGCAGATATCAGTGGTTATCTTGCTGGGGGGTCTTCATCAGGACTGGAGGGACACACAACCTATTTAATATATAAATATACGTTGTAAATACGGGATACACGTCCCTGTATATAGATCAAACATAGTAGCACATCACCCCAATAGGGTTGGAATAAAGTAAATGAATTGAGATCCCATACGGATAGTTGTGACACTATAACCGCTAAAATAGCATTATATTGGAGCGTCAGTAAAATTATGTACTGGTCGTGAGCACGTGGCGAAAAGCTCGATCAAACAAGGTGGATGGAGGCACGGAGGAACTGGGGTGGTTGGTGCCAGCTAAGGCCTGGTCAACAAAGTGCCAGAACAGGGAAAGGCCAAAGAGTCACTGGGGACTGCATACATTGCAATGTAGAGGTAAAAGACTTACCACAGATGTGGTATCGGCGGGACCGAATCAATTATGTAGAAAATGCCACGGGTTGATCTGTGGAATAAGTACATCCAAAATTGAAATAAGCGCCTTGCTCTAATGCAGGGTGATACTGGGTAATGGTGGTTGAAAAACTCACCGTAGTATACACCAAACGTTGTAAAATGGTGGCGGGTAGAGAATGGGGTCGTGGATACCTTTGTAGTATACTTCTATCTAAAAGTAAGGTAGAGGCGTATTTAGGCAACATAGCGAGAATGGCATCAGCACATTAAATGAGGCATAGAGGAGGGAATGCGGACTAACCCCGATATCGTGATGTGGACAAATCCGGCAGGGGTAATTAAATGTGTCAGTCAGGTAGGAACGCTCGCATGTAGCGGTCTAATGGGAAAAGCATGAAAAACGCTGGGATTACATTACAGACTGTAGATGTGTAGCGTCTGAAAACACAGACACAAACGCGGGAAGGTCTTAAAACACAAGCCGACTGCTTACCGGTCATGGAATGAATCCATCTAAGATCGCGGGTTGGCGTCTCAAAGGCGGTGCAGGTTTCCGGGTTTGCTCAAATCACCGTGGCAACACAGTCACGTGACTGAGTCACAGGGTGCGGACATAGGCAGACTAGATGCCGTCGCTAAGCAACATGTAAACAATGAAAATAGTGGACATACTTCGTTAGGGGTAGCGTGGCTATCCACTGGTAATCCTTATGGGAAAAAAATGGTCGCCCTGGCGAGAATTAACAGCGTGAACGAGTGACATGGACGAGACCCAATCCGAGGGGAGTACTCAGCAAAGGTCTTTCTGTGCAAAGGGAGTCCCGCACGATAAACGGGCAGATGAGTCAACCATGTGAATTAGCATACATAAAGCTTGTGTCATAATATACTTCACGATATAGAGTAGTAGGCCAATGGGATGGCGCACATAATTGATGGAGCAATACACTGAACATTTGTGATGTTACAACCGCTATTCTACTAACATAGCATAAATACAGACGGCGTACCTCACACAGGCGGGTAAAAGCCGTAAACGATTACAGTAAGCCAATGCTACAACATACAGAGTGATGGCGTACCTCGCACATGCGGGTAAAGGCCACTCCAGATCAGACCTGAAAAATCCCTAGGTCAAGGTGGCCAGTTGCGAGAAAGAACTGTCCTGTTCGTTGAGCCCTGATTCAATTGAGTCAAAGGTCAGCATCCATCTGAGTTACCGTGTGTTTAGGATGTTGGAGATGTTCCCACCCCGGGGTCCCAGTATGGCTCGTTCAATGATTACCCATTTCAGACTTTCTGGTGAGTGACCTGCTGTGGAAAAATGGTCAACCATGGGTGCACCTTGGACTTGGCAGCGGATTCTACTCATGTGTTGAAGTATCCTGGTTTTGGCTTTCTGCTGAGTCTGGCCAATGTATACCAAATTGCACGGACACAAGATGGTGTAAATGATATTGACCGTGTTGCAATTGGTATGACTCTTGAGTGGAATCTTGTGATGACGATATGTAAATTCTCTGGTCTGTATTGTACTGTCACAGGCTTTGCAACCCCCACATCGAAAGTGGCCCAGGATTGGTGGTAGGTTCCACATGGTATTGATGGTAGGGGCCTCCGGTGTACTGAGGAGAGAGCGGACCACATGATCTTTGACACTCCTTGCTTTTTTGAAAGCATGTAATGGCAGTTCTGTTTGCTGGATATCATCCGATATCAATTCCCAATGGTTGTTGATGATGCGTTTTATTTTGTTGCTTTTAGTGTTAAACGTAGTGACGCATACAAGTCTCTGTTCAGTCTGGTCTTTATCAGTTTTAGGAACCAGTAACTCCACGCGAGGGTAGAACCAGGCTCTTTTCCTCGCCCTCTTGACCAAATGTTTAGGGTAGCCTCTGCTCAGAAGTCTCTGCTTCAGATCTTCTGATTCGGTGAAGTAGTGTTCTTTGATGGTGCAATTTCGGCGTAAGCGTAGAAATTGCCCGAACGGCAGGTTATCCCGCAATGCTCGAGGATGGTGGCTGCCGTAGTGCAGAAGTGAATTCCTTTCGGCAGGTTTGCGGTATAGTCTGGTCAATAGATGCCCTGTGTTCTCATAGATTGTGAGATCCAAAAAGTTGATTTGATGGTTGTCAAATTGGATGGTGAATTTTAAAAATTGAGATTGAGCATTCAGCCATTCAAAAAACCCCATCAGTTGTTCCAAGTTGCCTTGCCAGATCAGTAAGATGTCATCTATGTATCTCATCCAGAGACCGAGATGGTCTCTGAATGGATTGATCGAGTTCAGTACAGTGTCCTGTTCGAAGGCAGCCATGTATAGAATGGCTACGTCCGGGGCAAAAGGCGCTCCCATGGCTACTCCCGATGTTTGCATATAGAATTTGTCCTTGAAGACGAAGAAGTTCTTAGTCATTGCTATGCGTAGCAACGCCACTATAAACTCCGTAGGTACTTGGACCGGGGAAGGTCGCTGATGCAGGCAGCGTGCGATAACCATTAGGGCTTCCTGTTGCAGGATGCACGTGTACAGTGACACGACGTCACATGTAGCTAAAAGTTGTTGGTTCGCATCAAAGGGTAGTTGTTCCACGATGTTTATGGTGTGCATGGTGTCACGCAAATAGGCCGGAGTGGCCTCTGCAATGGGCTTCAGAAAAAAATCAATGTATTGCCCCAGGGGCTCAAGGATCGAGCCGCACCCGGATACTATAGGTCGGCCAGGGGGGTCCACCATTGATTTATGTATCTTGGGTATAGTGTAAATGGTTGCCAGCCGTGGGTGTGGTTTGTTCAGAAACTTGAACTCTAGTTCGGATAGGAAACCTTGGTCTAGGCCAGCTGTGGTGATTTCAAGAATTTCTCGTGCAATTGCCTGTGAAGGATCAGATCTTAATAGATGGTAACTGGTGCCGTCATTCAATTGACGGAGAATTTCTAATTCGTAAGAGCTAGCATCCTGTACCACAATGGCGCCACCCTTGTCGGCCGGTTTGATGACAAGTTTGGTGTTCTGAGATAATGATTGTAGGGCCAATTTCTCATTTTTGCTGGTGTTGAATCTGGTGTAGCCTTTGGTTCCTAGAAGTTGCAGTACGTCCCGTAGTACAACTGATTCGTAGGCCAGAATCTTGTGTGACATAGCACTGCTGAATGGAACAAAGGTTGATGGAGGTCGTAGACCCGTGACAGATGATTGTGCACTTGGTGCGGAGTTTCTGAAGAAATATTTCAACCTGATTTTGCGAAAAAATGTATACAGTTCGGTGCGAATCACAAAAGAGTCTGGGTGGCTGGTGGGGACATAGGATAAGCCCTTCTCCAGTATTTTAATTTCATCATCGTTTAGAGTTTCTTTTAATATATTCACAACAGGGCTGTCTGTACCAGGAGGAGCTCCTCCAAGAAGGCGTAACCGAGGGTAAGTTGCTGCCTCTGAGGTGTTAGTACCAACTACCATCTGTAAGTCTTGTTGCGGGTGACACGTTCCCCGTGCTGTGGCTCCGACTGGAAATGTACTTGTTTTTGTTGTTGTTGGCCACGACCCCCATTCCAGGTGTTGGTGTTCTGCTGAGATCCACGTTGTTGGCCGCGCGGCCAGAAATTGCCTCTGCCTCGAGGTGGGCGCCATGCGCCCTGGCGTTGCCCTAAAAAAGGGTTGAACTGGTATTGCTGGTGATAGCCGGGATCCGAATAGTTTTGTTGATAGCTAGGACCAGGTTGATCTTGTTCGCCTTCCGAGCTGTAAGAAGAGTCGGAAAAGGTATAATAATTCCGTCTACCTCTAGACGATCCTCGGCCACGGTTTAGGAATCTGCCTTGATTGTCTTGCTTGAAATGGTCCTCTTGAAGATACGGATAAGTTTTCTTCTTGTCATACAATCTAATGTCTCGTGCAAGTTTCTCCAGTTTTCGATTCTGAGTTGTTAAGTCGAAGTCGTGGAGTGAGGTATGTAGGTTAGTGATGGTTTCCTTAGCGCTTTCGAAATTGGGATCAGCGGTAATTTCAGCTTTTAAGGTGTTGATTTCCGCAGTGATTAGTTTGACTTGGTCAGCGGCGGTTTCCACGCCGAGGACCATCCAGTGACGGCTGCAGTTATTCGCCACGTGACTGAATCCCTCCCTGAATTTGGGTACCTCGACGAAGATAGCTGGCTCAATCTTTATTTGCAGTCCAATCGGGATGACGTTTTCCTTGAGGTACCTAGTTAAGAGATGACCGTGCCACCGAGTCCGGATCAGCTTTTTCTCCAAACGCTCAAGTCGGGAAATCTTATCCTTCAGTGAGAAATCGATCGTGGGAATATCGGAAGAGATGAACAAATTATTTTGATCTTCTAGTAATTTATCTATATATTCTTCAGAGTAGGAAAGCAATTCGGCCATGATGTGCTGAGATCAAATGAATTGAACATGAAGAGAAACCTCGCAGAAAAGCTTCTGCTCGAAGTAGATTAATAGTAGGGGGGTTGACCCAGTTAAAGTTACGGGGACCTGGGTAATTAGGTAGATAAGAAGAAGGGGTCCCAGTAGCAATGGAACATAAAACCACACAGTTGAAAAATAATCAAGGAAACATAAATTGAGTCCACATTGTTTACTTCACAATGGGAATGCGTATTGAATATGCAGAATAGATACACACAATAATAAATCACTAGTTTACATGGTGCCCCAGAGAGGGAAGCGGGATGGGGTGGTGTAGTGATGGTGGGGAAATGGTGAGGAAGAGAGTGACAATTCGTAAGTGACAATAAATTCAACAGTTGTCAGTCGTTTGATAGAGTTACACACTATGTACAGAAAAAATGAGACACAAAATGTTCATAAGATTGTTCGGAAAAAAGTCATACTCCAAGTAGTCCAATAAATGTAGACAGTGGGGAGTGGAGTTGACAAACGAAAATGGATGTCGACGTTTCGACCCTCAAGGATGCAGATATCAGTGGTTATCTTGCTGGGGGGTCTTCATCAGGACTGGAGGGACACACAACCTATTTAATATATAAATATACGTTGTAAATACGGGATACACGTCCCTGTATATAGATCAAACATAGTAGCACATCACCCCAATAGGGTTGGAATAAAGTAAATGAATTGAGATCCCGTACGGATAGTTGTGACACTATAACCGCTAAAATAGCATTATATTGGAGCGTCAGTAAAATTATGTACTGGTCGTGAGCACGTGGCGAAAAGCTCGATCAAACAAGGTGGATGGAGGCACGGAGGAACTGGGGTGGTTGGTGCCAGCTAAGGCCTGGTCAACAAAGTGCCAGAACAGGGAAAGGCCAAAGAGTCACTGGGGACTGCATACATTGCAATGTAGAGGTAAAAGACTTACCACAGATGTGGTATCGGCGGGACCGAATCAATTATGTAGAAAATGCCACGGGTTGATCTGTGGAATAAGTACATCCAAAATTGAAATAAGCGCCTTGCTCTAATGCAGGGTGATACTGGGTAATGGTGGTTGAAAAACTCACCGTAGTATACACCAAACGTTGTAAAATGGTGGCGGGTAGAGAATGGGGTCGTGGATACCTTCGTAGTATACTTCTATCTAAAAGTAAGGTAGAGGCGTATTTAGGCAACATAGCGAGAATGGATGCAAACAGTTGGCAGAACAAAGGTCAGCTTTCTGTCTACCGTTTTGATTTGGAGATGTCAAACCAGGCTGACAGAATCTGCTCCCATTTATTTTGATGGCACTCCTAGACTTTCTGTCTCTAGTCCTAGCATGATAAAAATGTTTTGGCCTGGCATGGAGGAAACCTAACTTAAATCGAGAGAAATTTAGAAGTAGCAAAGCCCCTACTGATGAAAGGGGTGAATCCGTTTGGATGTAAGTTTTCTTAGAGGTTTTACAGTAAAGCAAAGAGGGAGTGCTGCAAAAGGAGGTGGGGTAAGAAAGTACAATAATCAACAAGAGAGAGAGTTTTTTTTGGTAGGGAACACTCTTGGTCCCCCTACATAATACAATAAAATCAACAACAGAGTGTACCTCTCAATGAGAGGAGGAGTGGACAGATGACAAAAGAATCAGATTATATTCTTTTAGAAGGCCCTCACTCGCCAACCTGGTTGGTGATATGCTTCATCATCGGGCCCCACCAGGAAGGTCCAAAATCAACCCGGTGTGGTTCGACACCAGAATTACTGCGGAGCTGGTTAATATTACTGTGTATGGTGAGTGAAGTGAGTTAAAAGTGACCAGGTTGTAACCTAAAAATCTTTTATTCACAGGCCAGCCTGGCACGGTTAAAAACGTAAAGCGGGCAGTTAAAAGCTGGATCGATATGTCAGCTATGCCCTGCTTGGTGAGGTCAACATGTTTCTGCCTATCTGATTGCTAATCGCTAGGCATTCGTCAGGACCAGTGTGAAGACCCCGGCGGTATGAGCGCGCTAAGGCTCACCCTAACCGGGTGGTCGTAGTGTGAAAAATAAAACAACAGAAGGAAAAATATTGAAAACCTGGTTGTAGGTTAGGTACTCGTAAATAATCAGCACCCAGCGGTGATCTGTAAGAGAAAAAGACACAAACAAACAAATATATATATATACATGGTACCAGCAATTCATGCGTGTTTGTGACATTTAAACTCAAAGTGATCCTCTCTGTGCACCCGAAGGAACTTTACACGAAACTAACGTGCTATTTTGTGTTTAGTATAGGTGCATTTACGCTTTAGGTTTATCTGTGCGAGTAGTTTAAAAACACAGCCACTCAGATAGTCAAGGTACCTTTAGATGGTAGCGCTACTTAACCTGCACGCCAACTAGGGCATTAAGTGGTATTGGTGCATAAATATGAATCACACTGTTGTACAACATGGCTAAACATCACTCTGTGGTATATTAAATGGCGGTGCTATTGAACATATGAGGGACTAGCGGGAAAAGGCTTACATGTAGTGCGAGCGTTGATCGCACCATGGGTCTCGCGAGGGAGTGGTGGCTAGTAGGTACACCCTGGAAACAGAGAAGATAGAAGAGGAAGAAGAAGTTAAAAATTAGCATATCCCCTTCGGTCTACTTATCTGCTCTGTAGGTAGACTGTCCGTGTTCAAAGTTGTCAACTTACGCTAGCAAAGCCAGACACCCATTCGGAAACCTGGAGCCACCTCAAATACCGGACCCCATCGATGCTGGGACCGGGGGATCTCTGCCTTTTTGAAGAAATCTGCGGCCATTGGAATTGCCCGAGCCAGAGCGTCATTCAGTGAAGGTGCGCATGCTCGGCGCGTCAGAATAAGCACGTCATTTTGCTTGTCCACAGTGCGCCAATCATATTGCTGCAATCTTGGCATGTGATCGGAAAGACACTGGTGGAACTAGTGCGCTGACTGCACTCAGGAACTAATTGTTCTGGTTTGAGGAAGAAAACATTATTGATAGTCAGTCACTCCAAATTAATGGTAGCGGAGAACTCTCAGTACAATTCCTCATTGTGAAAATAATTAAGCAGAGCAAAGAGGCCGAGACAGAACGAGACAAATTGTTACGTTTCACAGAAGAATCAAATGCTGAGCGCGAAGGAGGTGTTAGGGCTCAGGGTAGGTCAATCTGTGGGGGTAACGGGAAAATAGTACTAATAGTCACGGACCCCGGTGGAACTTAGTTGGAAAACTAGAGGTACAGGTTACCTCTGGGATAAGAAAAACCCAATTAAGAGGAGATCGTGGTAGGCACTTTACATGGGGAAACGTGTGATGCGCCATACAGTAGCATCACATCATCATTGGTTGGTAATGAGAAATCCGAAATGGTTCAGATCATGTGCAGACTGGGTGTAATGCTACATGGTTAATGTCTCAGCCGTCCTATGACACTGCAAGTCCTGCAGACCTATGTCACTACTCAGGTCACAGCCTAGCACTCCTACCGTGACCCTGCAACTTGATGGATAGTGAAAAAAGGAAATGTCCCAAAAGGAAAAGATAACAAAGTTCAATTGTCTTTCGGCAACCTAGGTCTTAGGTTGTACCATGTCTTGCCAGGTATCGTTTGGTCTCGAAACAAAGTCTCTAGATTTGTTGTGTCTAGTCTCAAATGTGTTGATACAGCTTCTTGTAACACGTCATCATCTTCTTTCTCAGAACTTGTCCAGTCCAGGCGTGCACTACTGAAAGGTACAAATCGGGGTACTTTTTCACTCTCACTGTCACCTACGCCTTCTTGGACCCACTGGTCGTAAGGTAAAGGCAAGGGTACCCTCTTACAGTGCACGCCGTGGACCCAATTTTTCTTCCCGACGACCTTCACTGCTGTACGGGTCACAAGAAGCACTTGTCGCGGCGGTCCCCAACGAGGTTCCAGGTTCTTTTTTCTCTGGAAGTTCTTTAAACACACGAAATCACCAGGTTGAATGGAATGACCTGGATCTGAGGAAGCCTCCGGCAAAGCGTTTTGAACCTGTTGATGAATAACACGTAATTTAGTGGTGAGGTCATGCAGGTGATCAACCAACAATGGGTATGGAATATCAGAATACTTTTTAGGTCGAGGGACTCCCCAAACATTGGCTGGACATCCAAAACGACCTCATAAGGACTAAGTTCCAAACGAGAATGTACAGTTGTGCTCGTAGAGAGAAGTGCCAAAGGTAAAGCATCGGGCCAAGCAAGGCCCGTGCTTGCCTGAATCTTTGCTAATTTGAGCTTGAGAGTGCCATTATAGCACTCTACCAAACCCACTGACTGAGGGTGGTTTGGCGCATGGAATTTCTGCCTAATACCAAGACCCGCACACACCTTCTGCATAATTTGACCCACAAATTCACTTCCATTGTCACTCCAGACAATGCGCGGCAAACCAAACCTCGGGAAGAATTCCTTCAAGAGGACTTTGGCCGTGGACAAGGCAGTATTATCCTTTAAGGGGTAGGCCTTTATCCATCTGGAAAAGGCACAGACCTCCACCAGAACACACTTGAGGTTATTGGAACGTTCCATATGAATGTAATTAATTTGTAATAGCTCAAAAGGATACGTAGGAGGAGCAAAATGACCTGCCGGAGTTGGGGTTCCCTTTCCTGGATTATGCATCAAACAAACAATACAATGCTTTACCACATTCTCCGCACATTTAGGAATACCTTCATTCTGCCATACTGGAGCCAGAAGCTTACATATTCCTTTCGCACTGATATGAGCTGGACGATGCGCCATAGTAACTACAGGCAGTACATAGGCATCTGGTAACAGCCAACATTGGTGTTCTGACAATTCCGTCCAACACCCTGTCGCGTCCAACATTCCCGTACTCTCTCTCCACTTACTCAATTCCTTCTCAGTTGCTTCTTCTTGGATCATTTTCACACTTTCCACTGTGTCCTCACACATTCCTGCATCTCTGACCCATCTTGCAGGGTCTGCAACGTACATACGACTCCTAACATCTTTCGCTGTTTCCTTCGCTACCTCGTCTGCAAAAGCATTCCCACGACCAACATCATCAGTGATCCTTTTATGTGCACTGCACTTCACAATCGCTATCTGAATAGGCAAGGCAAGTGATTCAAGAAGGTCAGTCACCAACTGACCATGCTGTATTTTAGTCCCATAAAATACAGTTGATGGACAGAATGTAGAACAATGTCATACATTCACCCCAGTACAAGGATCTGGGCCTAAATCCATCGTTTTTTTCACTCCACACCACCCTGGGTTAGACACTGGCTATATGCAAATCAGCTCTGACCCTTTGCCTCATGGGAAAAGTCCAGTCCGAACTGCCAAGCCCTGTCTTTCCCAGACCGGAATCAAGCATCCAAGGACCGGTTTCTGGCTATCAGCCTTCATTCAGCCTGGATAGCTTGACTCCAGTGGTGTGGAGAGCCTGGGACTCACGTCTGAGCATACCCAGCCCACTCGGGGTGAAAATTACAAAAAATACAGTTGATGGACAGAATGTAGAACAATGTCATACATTCACCCCAGTACAAGGATCTGGGCCTAAATCCATCGTTTTTTTCACTCCACACCACCCTGGGTTAGACACTGGCTATATGCAAATCAGCTCTGACCCTTTGCCTCATGGGAAAAGTCCAGTCCGAACTGCCAAGCCCTGTCTTTCCCAGACCAGAATCAAGCATCCAAGGACCGGTTTCTGGCTATCAGCCTTCATTCAGCCTGGATAGCTTGACTCCAGTGGTGTGGAGAGCCTGGGACTCACGTCTGAGCATACCCAGCCCACTCGGGGTGAAAATTACAAAAAATACAGTTGATGGACAGAATGTAGAACAATGTCATACATTCACCCCAGTACAAGGATCTGGGCCTAAATCCATCGTTTTTTTCACTCCACACCACCCTGGGTTAGACACTGGCTATATGCAAATCAGCTCTGACCCTTTGCCTCATGGGAAAAGTCCAGTCCGAACTGCCAAGCCCTGTCTTTCCCAGACCGGAATCAAGCATCCAAGGACCGGTTTCTGGCTATCAGCCTTCATTCAGCCTGGATAGCTTGACTCCAGTGGTGTGGAGAGCCTGGGACTCACGTCTGAGCATACCCAGCCCACTCGGGGTGAAAATTACAAAAAATACAGTTGATGGACAGAATGTAGAACAATGTCATACATTCACCCCAGTACAAGGATCTGGGCCTAAATCCATCGTTTTTATCACTCCACACCACCCTGGGTTAGACACTGGCTATATGCAAATCAGCTCTGACCCTTTGCCTCATGGGAAAAGTCCAGTCCGAACTGCCAAGCCCTGTCTTTCCCAGACCGGAAACCGGTCCGGTCCTCGGATGCTTGATTCTGGTCTGGGAAAGATATGGCTGTTGTAGTTCGGACTGGACTTTTCCCATGGGGCAACAGGGTCAGAGCTGATTTGCATAAAGCCATTATCTGACCCAGGGTGGTGTGGAGTGCAAAAAAACGATGGATTTGGGCCCAGATCTTTTGACTGGGGGAGTGTGTGACATTGATCCACATTCAGTCCATCACTTGTTGTTTTTTGCAATTGCCGCCCTAAGTGCGCTGGGGATGCCCAGACGTGGGTCCCAGGCACTCCACACCACTTGGAGTCAAGCTAGCCGGGCTGAAGAGAGGTGTTACCTCGAAACCGGTCCGGTCCTCGGATGCTTGATTCTGGTCTGGGAAAGATATGGCTGTTGTAGTTCGGACTGGACTGTTCCCATGGGGCAACAGGGTCAGAGCTGATTTGCATAAAGCCATTATCTGACCCAGGGTGGTGTGGAGTGCAAAAAAACGATGGATTTGGGCCCAGATCTTTTGACTGGGGGAGTGTGTGACATTGATCCACATTCAGTCCATCACTTGTTGTTTTTTGCAATTGCCGCCCTAAGTGCGCTGGGGATGCCCAGACGTGGGTCCCAGGCACTCCACACCACTTGGAGTCAAGCTAGCCGGGCTGAAGAGAGGTGTTACCTCGAAACCGGTCCGGTCCTCGGATGCTTGATTCTGGTCTGGGAAAGATATGGCTGTTGTAGTTCGGACTGGACTGTTCCCATGGGGCAACAGGGTCAGAGCTGATTTGCATAAAGCCATTATCTGACCCAGGGTGGTGTGGAGTGCAAAAAAACGATGGATTTGGGCCCAGATCTTTTGACTGGGGGAGTGTGTGACATTGATCCACATTCAGTCCATCACTTGTTGTTTTTTGCAATTGCCGCCCTAAGTGCGCTGGGGATGCCCAGACGTGGGTCCCAGGCACTCCACACCACTTGGAGTCAAGCTAGCCGGGCTGAAGAGAGGTGTTACCTCGAAACCGGTCCGGTCCTCGGATGCTTGATTCTGGTCTGGGAAAGATATGGCTGTTGTAGTTCGGACTGGACTGTTCCCATGGGGCAACAGGGTCAGAGCTGATTTGCATAAAGCCATTATCTGACCCAGGGTGGTGTGGAGTGCAAAAAAACGATGGATTTGGGCCCAGATCTTTTGACTGGGGGAGTGTGTGACATTGATCCACATTCAGTCCATCACTTGTTGTTTTTTGTATTTTAGTCCCATGGCAAGTAAAGAATCCTCTTTCCTTCCACAAACGACCACAGCTATGAGCCACGCCGAAGGCGTATTGGCTATCGGTATAAACAGTCACTCTCCTTCCTTTTGCCAACACACATGCTCTCGTCAGTCCAATCAACTCAGCTGCTTGTGCTGAATTCTGTGCAATATGTGCAGTTTCTACTACTGTATGCAAAGTGGTAACAGCATAGGCTGCAGTCGTATCGCCATTAGGAAGCTTGAAACACGACCCATCTACCCATAGGATCCCATCCAGGTCCAAGAGTGGTGCGTCTTTCAAATCTATTCTACCTTTCGTTTCTTCCTCTGTACGAAGAAAACAATCATGCTGTTCCTGTGTATCTTTCTCTTCTGGGATAGGTAACAATGTTGCCGCATTTAAAACATTGCATCGCTTGATATGTATGTGACTAGCTAAAAGCGTCAACTCATACCCAGACAAACGAGCACTCGTAAGATGTTGCGTTTTCGTCCTGTTCAAGAGAGTGTCCACAGCATGTGGTACCATAACAACAAGAGTGTGATCCAATACCAATCCAGCAGATTGACGAATAGAGATCGCTGCTGCTGCTGTTGCTCTGAGACAACTAGGCAATGCCTTGGCTACGGGATCCAATGTTGCCGAAAAATAGGCACATGGCCTTTGTTTGTCTCCAAATTGTTGCGTTGAAACTGACAATGCACAACCTTCTCGTTCATGCACGTAGAGTGTGAAAGGCTTACTATAATCTGGAGTACCCAACACAGAAGCAGAACACAAAGCAGTACGTAAATCAGAAAAACTCTTCTGACATTCATCAGTCCAAGGAAGAGGTTGGGGTGTATCTTTCAAAGTAAGTGCCAACAAAGGTTTAGCCAACAGGGAAAAATTCGGAATCCACTGTCTACAATAAGAGGTAATGCCCAGAAAGGCAAGCACCTCTCTTTGTGTAGATGGTACAGACATTCGTGCAATTGCATGAATACGTTCTGGGGTCCTTCGACAAGAGATGACCTAAATTGGTAACCTCTTGGCGACAATATTCTAATTTAGAAGGTGACACCTTATGATGTAAATCAGACAAATGACGCAAAAGCGAAACAGGCGCATTTTTACAAACATCCTCTGATTTGGCAGCCACTAACAGATCATCCACATACTGAATAAGAGTAGCACCTGGAGGCAAAGAAAAAGCATCAAGCTGGGATTTCAAAGCCTGACTATAAATGGAGGGACTTTCACAATAACCTTGAGGTGCACGTTGAAATCGAAAACTTCGGCCTCCAAGAGAGAAACCAAAGAGATCCCTACTCTCCTCAGCAATAGGAATGCTAAAGAAAGCATTTTTAAGATCAATAACTGAGAACCAAGCGGCCGAAGTAGGTATCATTGTGAGCAAAGCAGTGATATCCGGACAACAGGAAACTGAGGGACAACAATTTTGTTGACCTCTCGAAGATCAATCACAAAACGATATACAGGGGGCTTCTTCCCTCCAAACTCTTATTATTATACACCTCATCCTCCCCTTATGGACGAGGATTATCAACGCCTATCTTACACAAGGCTCCATACCTGATTTTCTAAAAAGTGACCAGGTCACCCCTATCTTAAAAAAACCTTCTACCAGTCTGATCCAAACAACTACTGCCCAATCTTCAGCATCCCAACATTAGCCGAGTTATTGGAAAAATGTGTTCATCAGCAACTCTGCAGTCACATTGAGCAATTCCAACTCCTTGACCAATGCCAATCTGGCTTCAGACCGGAGCACAGTACTGAAATTGCCCTGGCTCACATTGTTGACAGAGCTCTACGCTTACTCGATAGGAAGAAATTCTGCGTACTCATCCTACTCGATCTATCTGCTGTGTTTGACACGGTCAAACAGGAGATTCTCATGAACCTCTTAGAATTCAGGACGGATCTCTCTGGTACTGTGTTAAAATGGTTCTCCTCTTTCCTGCACAACAGATCCCGAAGAGTCCTGATCAACCAAGCTCTATCTGACCAGATGCTAGTAACGATAGGAGAACCTCAAGGCTAAACTCTTTCCCCCACCCTGTTCAACCTGTACATGGAACCCCTAACCGAACTTCTCAAACTCTCTAACATCTCCTACCATATGTATGCTGATGATGTGCAACTTTACATGAAAATTGCCTCCCATGAAAACATTAGCACCCTCCATAACTCTTTGGCAAATATTCAACATTGGCTGACTTCTAACCATCTCAAACTTACAGCACTCAAAACCTAATTCTTCTTAATCTCTCCATCCAATACCACTCCTAACATTAAAGAATGGCTCCCACATCCTAATGCCTTTAATTGTACCCCAAATAGCAATTCAGCAAAATCCTTAGGAATAACCCTGGATAATAACCTCTCCATATGAAACCACATCGGTGTGTCCACCAGAGGGGCCAATCACTAACTACACGCACTAAGGAAACTAAAACGTTTTCTTCCCACTGCAGATTTCAAGCACTTGTGATCTCAAAACTAGACTGCAGAATTGCTAACCTAGTGGGCCTACGGAATATACAATTAGCACCTCTAAAGACTACCTTGAATGCGACTGCTCGGCTCATCACATGTGTAAATAAAAGGGATCAATTAACCCCTGTCCTCCATTCATTGAACTGCCTACCCTACCAATCAAGGATTCATCTCAAAATTGCTTGCATGACATGTAAAGCTCTTCACCACAACACTTCGTGCTACCTGGCCCAGAAACTGGCTCTATCTGGTTGGAATAGACCTTCTTGTAGCACAAGCTCCCTACTAATGAAGCCCCAAAATATTTAACAAAAAGAAAACACACAAGCGAGCCTTCTCTGGCATTTACCCAAAAATTTGGAACCCTCTTTCTCCAGAGACCAAGGCAACCCCTTCAATAATCCTCTTAAAAAAAGAAGTTAAATTGTTATTATTGAATATCTTACTTCCCCTCTGAAGACACACCTCTCTTAACCTTGCCGACTTGAATATAGCTGTTCCAGGCTACATTTTTCTTGATAGTTTCCCTTTTTTTGCCATTCAATCAATTATTTGTGTGTCCCTATCAGTTGTGTTCTTCGCCGATCTTCTTCTCATAACCACCTTATGTGTACTGCTTTTTAACTCTCAGTTACCAGAAAAGGTTCTGTTCATGATTTCACCCCAGAGAACATCTGTGCTCCTCTCTGTATATTCTCTGGGTTATTTTCCCATTGTACATCGCTCTGATGCCAGAAATGGTCTTGATGCGACATAAAACGTCATAAATAAAAATAAAAAAGAATTGAGCTCCCAAGCATCCCCATGACTGACTAAATGTGCCCAGTGACAGGAAGCCAAGTCAACATTTTTACAAACATGCACTTTCCAATGGAGATTCTACATAGTCCAAATATTGCTCAAACATTGGAGCACCTTTAAACAGGTAACGATATCAGCCATCCTATCCACAAGCTTGCTAGACCATTAATTTCTAAACAGATCTTTTTCACAATTATCATAAATTGGGAGGTTCTCATGTGAGGACCCCCAAACTGGGCCCATCTGAGCATTCCACCCCCTGTAATGACCTCAGTATCTCAAAAGGTTCTTCTCTAAATTACCTCAACTCAACAGTGCTTCTTCCGAGCACTCAAGATAATAGTTGTCTAAGTCACACTTCAAGGTCACTCTATTTAGGGCCTAATTCAAAATGTAAATAAACTAGTAGCTTTACTCTGCAGTAGCCACAGCTCATTTTTCAAGAATTTGTTTTCTGATATCTCCAAAGACATTATAATAACAAACTCCCAAAATGTGGACCTGCAGATTGGGCTTACGTTTTATAGACTGCTCGCACTATAGTTGCCAGCCACCTAACCTTTATACAAAATGCATAGTGGGTCCAGTTTGCTGCATCAGGAAAGCTTACTTTTAGAGACATGCTCATTCCACACAATTTTATTCCTAAACAATCAATGTCTCATACTATATGTAAAGTTAAGTGGTCCAGTCCTAGGTTAATGCATAATGTTTTTTGTGGGTTCCAAGCAATGGACATGGTCTGATAAGTATTCCTAATAATCCATTCACCTTGCAATATTAGGGAAACCTATTCAATAAATTCTGAATTCCGAGTGGAGTTCGCGTTCTTTAAGAAAAGCCACAATGTGGTTAATATACAGTATACAATGTTGGGTCAAAACTCCCAGGTTGACTGAAAACCAATGTGTTATTTCCTTATTAACCCTTGAAGTATTCAGTCCATGCAAATAGAGGTATTTGAGGATGTTATTACTGATCGCACAAACAAAAGCACAAAGATATTTCAAGATGGCTGCTCAGAGAAAAGGTTCTAATGTTGCATGCAGTTGGTGGTATCCTCAGATCCAGATACTAGTATCTGCACAAAGCCAGATTCTCTCTTGGTCAAAATTAATTGCTTGTAGTAGGATCTTCATAGAAATGTTATCCTTTTTAGCCACCTGCTACATATCCTATGTTTGTTTAAATATACACAACTATGAATAACACAGCATATAACACACCATATTACCTTTCACAATTTTCTTCTCATACCCATTAAAACAGCAGTGCCATCTTTGTGATGTCACTAAGCATACAAACGCTAGTGTTGCAGCTCAAGCATGTTAACATTGTATTATACGCTTACTCTCCTTACTACTATACCCGTACTGGGCCCTTTACGATTAGACAATCTGAGGCAATGATCCTCTGATGGTTCTTTCTCCGATGGTCGGAGGGCTGGAAATTAGGGTGGACAAAACACCATGCTAGCTGTCCAATGTCGTTCATTAATTGGCAGCTAACTCTCAAATTTGAGATCAGATTTAGACACCCCACTCTTAAGACCATGCTATCGAAATAAAGAATAGCAATGGGAAGAACCAACCTCCTGAAGAAGTTAAGTCAAACTAGAATACTACAGACCAAAAGCTCTACAACAGCAACACAGAACAAAATAAGTAATAATTGATGTTCTGACAAAGCTTGCTGATTCTCCTTAAAACACATTTGTCATCACATTATCAGTGGAAGAATCAACAAGACTCAATAAGTGACTCAGACAGATATTAAATGAATTTGGTTATTGTATTAAAGATTCAAAATCCATGGCAATAAGCAATCTTTTGAGAATTTCAGTTAAGAACATCACAGTTTGCATTCAAGCACCAAACATTTAGGCAAGGCTTTATCAGATGGTATTATAAAATCTGTTTACAGAGTCCCACTACCATTACAGGCAGAAGGATAGTTTGTTTATACAGCTCAAATCCAACGAAGGAGGGAAAGGGCTCATATTTAAAGTCCATTAGGGGTGAGTCCATTAGCATGGAACAAAAGATATAAAGTAAATTAAATTGAGATGGTTCGGCAAAAAAGGTTTTGGTCAATCAGCTACCGACTGTAGCATCAGCAAAGCAGTCCAAAAGTAATAGGTTAGAGCCAGATGTATGTCCATTTTTTTGAGGTCGCAAAGGGGAATTCTGCCTCTTTGTGACCTCAAAAAAGGTCTGCCCAATATACTAACCCTATTTTGCGAGTCACTAACCTATTAGCGACTTACAAAATATGGTTAGTGACTCGCTATTAGGAATGGGTGTGCCAAGGGCTTCCCTTCCTAATAGCAAGTTCAAATGGCATGTACCATTATTTAGCGACTGCATTTGCAGTCACAAAACACTCCCAGTTTACCACCCTTTTCAAAAGGGTGGTAAGCCACTCACAAACGGAAAGGGGTCCTCAGGGGACCCCTTCCCCTTTGTAACTGGACTCAAAAACATGTTTTAAGGGCAGGCTGTGGTCCCAGGGACCACTGCTTGCCCTTAGAAAATGAAACTGATAAGTTTCAATTTTAAAAATTAAATGCATCCAGTTTTCCTTTAAGGAAAGCGGGCTGTATTAAAAAAAACTGCTTTATTAAAAAAGCAGTCACAGAAATGGTGGTCTGCTGACCCCAGCAGGCCACTATCCCTGTGAATGCGAGCCATTCCCAATGGGGTCTCAAATTGCGACAGCCTCATGAATATTAATGAGGGATGCAATTTGCGGCCCCATTGGGAATCGCGAACAGTATCTGAGACACTGTTATACATTCATTTTTGTGAGTCGCAGTTTGCAACTCGCAAAAATGAGTGGTCGTACGTCTGGCCCATAGTTCTTAGTAATCATCAAAAAACGATAAGCTTTGAGTCCTCTCACAAGGGGAAAAGAAAACATAGCAATCTGTCAAGGAGCAAAAATCAGGTAGCGTTGCATGTCTAAGAAACAAAATCAAGTGGCTTTTTGATGCCCCTCCTTTGGGATTTCTTCTTTTATAAAGTCTTTAACAATGTCCCACTGATGTAAAATTACACCACTATCAAAAGACTGTCACATGCTCAGATTCACATAATGTCACCTAGGACACTCGCAACAGTAAGATGCGTTCCCATGCTAGTCATGAGAAATGAAAGGTTTAACATTGCAAAATGTCAAGATCGTATCTAGTTTCTACACATTTTTGCGCCGACTTTTCTAAATGGTGCATTTGAACAAAAGGCATTAGAAACACTAGGCCACTTTACTAATAGCACATTTTCATCAGTAGTCATTATTAATCAACATGTTGATAAGAAACTCATTAGTGCAACTCATTTATATGTATTGGTATTACTTTATATTTATTTTTTCTTCATCTAACATTTTAAAGCACACTTTTACGGTGCTTCCACTACACTCAGTCTCAGGTGACACTGTGTCTAACAAGTGCAAAGTGTACTTCCAGATTTTCATGTCTTTAATCAGTAAGGGCCATATGTATCATCAAACTATTTTGCATTTCCTAAATAGCGAATTTTAAGGAATCGCTATTTAGGAAATGCAAAACGGTATGTATGTACAAAATCGCTTTTCAATAGCGATTCCTTAGCATTCCTAATTTACGATTAGCAAATTGCTAATCGCAAATTACCCATTCATTTCCATGGGCCAGGAGGCCCATAGGAATGAAAGTGCAATTTGCGATTAGCAATTTGCTAATCGCAAATTAGGAATTTTTTCAAGGGTGCAGGGGTGTCTCAAGAACACCCTGCTGCACCCCTGAAAAAGACATTTGGGGGCATATGGCGCACATACATGCCCTAAGGGCATGTATGGGCGTCATATGGCACCTGTGTTTTTTTGTAAAAAGCTTTTTGAAAAGAATTCGCAACTTACCACCAACTAGAAGTTGGTGGTAATTTGCGAATCCTTAATGGCAATTTTTGAATATTTTTTGTTTGATACATTGCATTTAAGGAATCGCAAAATTTGCGATTCCTTAAGTGCAATCGCAAAATAAGGAATAGCAAATTTTGCAATTCCTTATTTTGCATCAAACATGTTTGATACATACCATTTATCTAATTAGCATTCGCAAAGGCCGAAATTCGCAGAATTTCTGCCTTTGCGAATGCTAATTAGCTTGATACATATGGCCCTCAGTGTATTGTGTATTATGATTTTCGAAATCTTGCATCACCACTAGTTATGGGCCACAGTCTCCATTATGAAAAGTACCCAATTGTAATGTAACCATGATGCTGTTATGCATACCCTCCCTCTTATGCGGTGCATAACTGCAAAAGAACATCTGCCACATGCCTCAGGTTTAGAACCCGTCATGTAGACTGCTTTGTCGCCTGTTTACATTGAGGATGACTCATCGGCTGTCACTGGACCACTCATCTCCTCTTCATCTGCTCATCATTTGTACATAATGTATCTGTCCACACTAGGGTATGTCTGTTGCTCGCTTGGAGAAGTCTTCTCATTGTCAAAGACCTCAGCACTACTGTAATTGATTGCGCCCACCTCGCCCCCGCTTATCAGCAGCCTTCCTCTGTTCCTTTTAACGAGGTTGGTTCTTAGTGACAAAGGCATAGGGCCACGTGACTTTAGAAGTACTGCAAGTTGTAGCGCCACGTCATACCTACGAGCACAATATAACACAAAGGTGTGTGCATTTTCCTTTGAATATTAAGTGATGCTTCTTCGCAGTTGGCAACGCTTTTTACCTTGCACGAGTTGGAATCTTTACGTAGTTAAATATAAAGACATAGGTAATGGGATGTGAGAACACTTTATTGCAGGGTCTGTAGTTCTGCAGTGTGCATTTTGGAAATTTGTAAAAGCTAGCATTTGAAACTGTGAAATGTTAAGTCAAGTTTGAGTGAACAAGGGAGGTTTAAGTCAAGCAAGCAATATTCATGTCTTGGCAAACCGGTGTAATAATCCTCTCAAAGTGCGGAATAATATTTATTAGACGTACATCTGCTCTCCATATGTTAGTGGACTGAGAGAAAAGCACCGCTTCTGAAAGTGCTCCAAAGGCGCAATTAGATTAGCTGCTCAGTTGCACCCAATATTACACACAAATAAAATGCTACATTTATAAATTCCCGTTAAAAAAGAAAAGTAACGTTTAACTACCTAACTCCTTAAAATAACAAATGAAAATAATTCTACAGGGCTGATTTACTGGACGGCCGAAGTAAAAAAGACTGCATTAATTCAATATCACTGAAGTGGACACTGGACAAAACACGGTGACCCAACCTTAATATTATAATACATTTCAGAAATTGAACAACCATTAGAAAAATCGGCTATTCAGCCAGCAGCAAGCGACTGGCAACCAAGAACGGATCCTGACATATTTACAATAGCAGCTAAATATTGTACTAATCAAAAATGAAAAATATGTATTTTTTTCTCACTAAAGGTAGTGAACACTCTGCTCAAGCCAAAAAATAGCATCCCATCAGCAAATTAGCTAAAAGTATTCAGTTTCGTGTAAACTGTCCAAAGAGTGACCAGATGTTTATAGGTCACTTTCCATGCCTAATATCCATACAAATCCTATTAGCAAATTTGTGTTAATAGGAAAAACTACTGGACTTGAAAGAGAAACTATCCTTGCATCCTGCTAGGCTTGTAGTAAACAGCAAGCCTTCAGCTAACATATGATGTCTATGAGCATCTACCCACCAGTTGGGCTCTATGGTATATATTATTGGTGTATGTCAACCAAGAATTAGACTGTGTGAACCGGGTGATGATTTTGTCATACCTAAAAAGTGAAAATATGGATTTAGGTTTATTATTTGCATTTACAGAATAAATTCAGGGCACGAGACTTGTGCCCTTTAGGCCATGGGGGAAGACTATGGTGACTTTGCACATACCAAAAAGGAGATGAATCACAATCATATGCACCCTTCCTCCATTTTAACCTCTTTGTAAATAACATCATTGATATATCTGGCAGCATGATAAACTCAACAAACTCAAAAACATAGTATAATATAAAATAAAATAAAGAGGTAATTTAGACCTTGTTGAGCAACACACCAGGTCAGCAAATGCCATGAATCCAGTCTTCCAGGAACAGCTACCTGTCATATTGTGAAATAAACACCCCCATCACACAGATCACACTGTCTCTGAGAAAAAAATTCACTGTGGTGGCTGCTCTGAGGTGCAGATGTCAGACTTATTGTGGGGTTCCCACTACACCAAACTGTAAATGAGGCAATAGGATAGTTGCACATTACTTCTCATCTAAGCTAAATGAAGGTAGACAATAAGAGTAGAACTAAAACCATACAGCCTTGATGGCTTAAAAGCCTGAATAACATATCTTGAATTATAATGTCTTCTTAATTTATCTCAAGTAGATAAAGACATAAAAAGACTCCAAATGCCATATTAAACAGACCAATAATCCTATTTTCCTGTGCTTACACTGCCATCAATCATGAGGAGTTTGGTTTCTTTTTCTGTAGCTAATGCCCATACATTAGAGCTGATGTACTACACTCAAGACCATATTAGGAAGCTGGCTCTTTATATGATATACCATTATTTCGTACAAAGAGTCCAGATTCCCCCAGAAGCGTACAGTGATTAATGTAAACCCTAAGTGCTCTATTTGTGATTGTGTGGTCAAGCAGCGTTAGGTCTAATACAGGGGAGTGTAAGGCATTTGTTATACACATATTGATCAATACATGACAGACAACTCAAAAAAGTGATCCACACCAATTTTAGAAAAATAAACTTTAAGACCAAGATACTCAAAATGGTAAGTAAGATTTTCAGGAAAACACTTTTTCAGGCTTTGAAATGTTAACTTATGGGAGGAAAACAAGAATGCAGTTTTGCAGGTAAGTACTCAACTTACAAATTCAGTCTCCCGGTTGTGGGGTCAACACCAGACAAGGTTCAAATCAGCACCAATATTGCACCACCAGCAGCACACGTGTGGCCGAGTGCATAGGTCAAACTCGGGGTCAGACGCCCAATGTTATTAAATGGCGATAAGGGTTAATCGAAGTTGTGCGGCTCACAGGTGAGTAAAGCTGTGTCAGGGGTCAATCTCCTGGAGTAAGGTAAGTACAGGGGGTGCCCCTAGCCAGCACCAAACTGCACCCTCAGTGGCACAGGGGCGGACGGGTGCAGAGGGTCAACACAGCATCGGGCTCCCAATGCAATTCAATAGGGAGATAGGTCTTGAGGAAAGGCTGCAGGCTCAGGCCAGGAGGCCAACAAATAAAACCTCCAGCTTCCCGGGTAAGCAGAGACTAGGGGACATAGGGACATCATTGGCCAAACTCCCCAGAGTCCAGGGGCTTAGCTTGTGGGGGTGTCCTTAGGGTTTGGAAGGCCTGCTAGAGAGGTGACCTACCCACCTACTCATACCTTAGGCCGTGCTTCTTTGACATGGCACCCAGGCAGTGCGCGATGTCCACTTTGGCATTTTTCTCTGCACTAAGGCATGCAGACTGCAGTGGCATTTTGCATGGCCTCAATGCCCAAGAAACCAAGGATACCATTTACTAGGGGCTTACAGGGGAGTCTGAAGTTGTGCCAATTGTGGTACAGTTTTAGGGAAAGAACACTGGTACTGGGAACCTGGTTAGCAGGGACCCAGTACTAGACAGGCAAAGTTGTATCAAAAACCAGGCAAAAAGTAGGGGGGTATGCAACAGAAACCCACTTTCCTACAGCTATCCATACTCCTATCATCAACCATTCTTTCAAGCTGGCAACATCTAAAAAATATTTGGTCTGAAACTATCCAGCTACTCTAGTGATCCTGTCCCCATGATCACCACTACTGAACCAATCTTCTAAACCTCTTTCTATTACAGGATGAGGGCCATCATTTCTTAAAATGTTACTTCATATAATAATAGTCCCCTCTGATAGGGAGGACCTAAAAAAATACAGAAATATGAGTGGTCTTCCTTTCCGTGATAATGTCATTGAGAAGTGTGTGGCACACTTGCGTAAAACCTACACCCTCTTTATTTGAGACTGCACCAAGTTGAGACAGCAATGTTTATAATGCACGTCTAACCTTAGAGAAGGGAGAAACTGCCTTCTCATTCCTCTGGACCTTTTTGCAGTTTTTAACACAGTTGATTAAATAAAGTTTTTTTTAACTCCCTCATCATGTCCTGGTCCTTATGGAGTACCACAAAGCTCTGTATTATTACTCACCAATTTCAAACTTTACATAAAAGCAGTTAGTTAACTGCTGCCTGACTCCATACTCTACCACTAATATGCTCTTGGCATGCAGCTACATTTGAAGTTTTCAGAGGACTCTGATATTTCTTACCTGTCAGTGGCCTTTGGAAGAAATCCAACCTGGATATTACAGTATCATCTTAGAATTAATCTAATTCCACTAAGATCTCTGTCCTTCCAGTCAGTCTTGGCTGACTACTGTAACTGCACTCAACATTGCACCCAGTGATGTTAATAATGCATAATCAAATAACTGGGTTCTTGTTTTTTTTTAGTTTTATGTAGTGCAGATTTGACCCAAAGTTTTTGAAGCACTTTATATAAGCACCAGTTACATTAAACAAGGTCAGATCTAACTATTTTTTTTTTCAGGCATGGGGTGATTTAGTGATTTGCCCTGAATAACGGAATATTGGGCCAATATTGAGACTAAAACCAGGGGGCATATTATCAAGGGGGTTTATCTCCGCTTTTTTGGCTTTAAAAGCCAAGAAAGCGGAGATAAAATTATCTCCCTATTACCTAGCTGTCGCTAACACCAGTTAGCGACAGCTAGTAGGTGATAGTGACCATCTTGGGCCCCACTTTGCATGTCAGTGATATTTATCACTAATGACATGCAAAGTGGGCGTGCCAAGATGTTAGCGACTGGAAACAGTCGCTAACATCGCTATCTCCTATTACCAACTTCTGGAGATATTCGCGCTAAGCGCGAATATCTCCAAAAGCTAACACCTGCCCTGAGCAGTTCTTAGCCATGTTAACCAATGGGAGGTGGATAACATGGCTAAGAGCATTTGCTCGATAATGCATGAATATCGCTGACTTTTCAGCGATATTCATGCATTGCGGCCGTTTTTTATCGCATTTGCGATAAACCTTGCTAATAGCAAGGTTTATCTGCGATAAAAATCGCCGATGTGCGGCGATAATTTTTGTCTCTAAACAAGTTAGAGACAAAAATTATCTCTATTGGTTGGTAATATGCCCCCAGGTTCCTCAATTCCACAGTTAGACTTCATATTCAACTCCAGGTGAATTCATTGCTCAGTAGAAATGTAAGCTACTAAGTGCTAATGAAATCCACCTCGCTACATTGGGAATGCAAGTTGTGGTCCTACAGAAATTAAATTATGAAAATACACTTCAGCAGCTTCAGGGGTTTTGACCAAATTTCTTTTTATTGATGCAAAATGTATCTCCAGTACACTAAAAGGGTTCCATCCAGTTAGTCCATCAATACTTTTCACAATTGAGTACCCAGCTTTTGTACTTTTACTGCAAGCATATCTCACTACCTGAGTCCCACTCACTGTAAATTCACGGATATTAGACTAAGCGTGTTAATCGGCAGTGTCCACATTTTTAAGAGAAAGTCGATGAGGTGCAGTAGGGGTAAGAGGCATAGGGCTGGTTACATGTGAACATGTGTACAGGGGTGTGCAGGCTGTATGTGTATAACTGTATTCTTTCACAGCCCAGTATCTCCACACCGGTAGTTTGTCACAGATGGACCTCTGCAAGAATTGGTGTGAACCTGGACCAGGCCTTTTAATATGAGTGGGAATTCACACTGTAGGTCTGTATTGCTTAAATCTGCAGTGCTTTCTGCCCTAATGTGCAGTTTTGCTCCACTTAGGCCTACAGCACCCAACAAGGTACCAAACTGAGGTAAAACATGCACACCGATATTGAATTTGTATTTCCTAACAACAGAAATCCATATCTTATAACATATCAGGATTTTTCATATTTCTCTGGATCTGTTCATAATCAGATTCCACACTCTTGTCACCACTACAGGGCTAAATTAATTACTCTGCTTCCCAGTAGAGGAAACAACGGCCTACATACGGAAAAGGAGCAACTATCAGTGATTGACCACGTTCCTGGGAGAGGAAAGGGCAATGGGGGTAATTTGCTTCTGACAATTAGCTTGTCACACTGCACCTGGGCTGGGAAATCCCATGCTCACTAGAACAAAGGAGGGAACCCAGGCATCTGGAGCCAACACAGGAGAGGCTCACCTTTGAACTTTTGGTTGTAGTGGTCAGGCAGCTGTGGCAGTTTGGGGTTAAGCTGACACCCTACAGAGAAAATGTGAAGTTGTTCTTTGGATTGCCCCAGAATGCTGTGCAAGAGGCTTGAGACAGGGGTGGATGGATTATGTGGCATTGTAGGGTTGGCCGGGTGGTTTGGCCCCCAAAACTTTCCACCCTACTTAAAAAAGAAACATGTACAATGGAGAGACATTTGAAAATACTCTAGACCTGGGTGACAATGACAGACGAAAACACCTGCTGCTCTATAAGGATGGACTAAGGACTAAGTGTAGACATTCTAATATAAACGTTTTTGGGCAAGGGATGTTAAACTCTTCTATGAACCATTCAACTGCTTCTAGTGCTTCTTTCTGTGTTATATTGCTATATAGTGACTCTATGTCTAGAGTCACTAGGATATCAGTGGGGGGTTAAATCTCAAGTTCTCCACTTTATTAGTAATTTCTCCTGTATCTTTGATGTAAGATCTAATTTTTGGGATAAATGGTCTTAATATTTTATCAAGAAATTTAGATACAGGTTCAGTTGCTGCTCCAAGTGTGGAAACTATAGGTCGATATGCAGGGTCTCTTTAATTTTTATTTATCTTAGGGATGCCATAGATACACAATGTTTTACTTTTAGAGTTATTCAGGTACTCCTATTGCTTTAAAGTAATGTTCCCTGCATTTAAGGCATGATTAGTTAATATTTGAATCTTCTGGGATATTTTGGGTGTGGGGTTACATGTTGTTTTAGAATAAAAGGTCTGATCATTGAGCATAGTCAACAGCTTGCATTCATAATCATTAGTGTTGATGACTATGATGCCGCCCCCTTTGTCCCAACTTTTTACTGTTAACATTCTGTTTTGGATAAAGGATTTCAATGACATGAATTCTTCTTTGTTCAGATAGTAGGTGGGTTTTGGAATGAACTGAAGGTCTTGTTCTAGGCGACTCAATACTACACGTTCAAAACCAGCAACCTCTGGTCCGACTTGTTCCAAGGTTGGTGTAAATGTAGAGGTTAAAGATAAAATGTCGTTTGTAGTTTGCTGAGGACATATTTCATCATCTTTGGAGAAGAATTTTTGTAATCTAATTTTACGAAAAAAGGCAAATATATCTTGATATAATTCAAATTTATTAGCAGATATATTGGGTCCAAATGATAAGCCTTTGGAAAGCAGAATCATACTGTCAGCAGCTAGGGTCTGTGATGACAAATTAATATTGGTATCGGATCCCGTGTTTCCAATACTGCCTGTTTCTGGTTTCCAATATGTGTTGCGGATCCGGTTGGTAATGGTGACTTTGGTAATTGTCCCTGAGTTGCGGTTGGAATCTTACCCTCTGTCGACGCCTGCGGGTTCCGCGCTGTCCTAAAAAAGGTTGGCGTGTATTTCTATTTGAGTTCAATGTACCATAGGGAGCTTCAGACTCATAATAATGTGAACTTCCTTCACCTTCTGATTCGGAAGTATCCGAAAAGGTGTTTACTTTCTGCTGTTTGGAAGTATTTTCATTAGTATAATGATTCTGTTTATAGAAATGTTCCCCTAAGTATGGGTATGTTCTTTCTAAAGTATAAAATCTTTTACCTTTAATTAGCTTATCGGTTTTTCTTTTGTTCAAATATTCTGCAAAAGATGCTAATTCTCTATTAGATTCCTCTAGTTTTTAAGTGGCCTCTTCTATGCTATTTGATTTTTTTATTTTTTCCTCTAATTCATTTAATTCTATTTTCAAAGAGGCTGCCAGTTCTTTCGCAGTTTCTATTATCAGAATCATTAGATCCCTGGAGCATCTGTTGGCTATCATGCTCCATTTTTCTAGAAACTGTTTGTATTGAACAAATAAGCCATGACTATTACGAACTCGTAACCCTTGAGGTATTATGCCTGCTTTTTGATATTCTAACATGTATTCTCCATGTGCTTCCATTCGTTTTAATTTCTTTTTCAAATTAGATAGTTTGTTTAGGTCATCATTTTCCTGGATACTTGATTTTGAATTACTGTTGAAGGAATTACTCGTGCCTACTAAGATGGAAAACTCCTCATCGGAGAATCCGAATGATTTAAGTTGGGCCATTTCTGAATTTATTTGATAACAAGATGGTTCCAATTGCTAAATGATTAGACTAGTTTTTAATTTTAAGGGAAAGGGAGAAACCAAAGTGAACAACAGAAATAACTGAATGAAAAACAGAAGAGAAGCAAAAAGAATTTAAAAGGTTAGCAGTGTCTCATTACACAATATATAAAAAAGGCAGGTAATTAAGCTACAAATTGCTACTTGTACACTTTTAAGGTTACTGAACAGTACCACACAGACCAGCTGTGTGTAAATCAATTGTGAGTATCAAGGACCCCCTGTAAAATTAGAGTACAATTCCTAGGACAGGCAAATATGCAATTGAAGTTAAAGTTCCTAGGAAATCTACAATCTATCACAATGAAACAAATTAAATGAAATAATGATAATATATGAAAAAAGCTCAGTATAACTGATGATGATAGTATTCAAAAACATATTTTAATTATAACAAACCAATATAAAATTCATTTTGAAACAATTTACTGTTAAAAAGTCATCAAATTGATTGCAGTACAGAGTACATTCTTTATATTGATGATATTTTATTTTATCTATACACAGTTGACCAATACAATAACAATTAAAATCAAGAGTGGCAGAAAATAAATCTTCGACGTGCGTTTCGGCACCAACAGCGCCTTCGTCAGGAAATGCCACAGGTAAACCTAAAACAATTAAAAATACACTGAGCATTAATTTTTCTTAATTCTAACATCTTTTCTTATTGACAATCAATTTACATTTTATTAATAATACAAGTGCCTTCACTCGGACACCAAAGTACCAGACCTAGAAGCCATAGTGTAGCAATACAATAGATAAAAATGAAGAAGAGTATATAGTCAGATGTAGACAGAGTATAGTTAGAGAGGTGTGGCGCCGCGGCCAGGGCGACTGACGCTGGAATCTGGGGATCAGGGTTCGATCGCCGGCTCCGGCGGCAGGTTAGCCCAGCACCATGCGACTCTGGGCAATAGCTTGCTTAATCTTCCCGACGGCCCCCCAGCGCCTAGAGACCCTAACGGGTGATTGTGCGCTATACAAATGTGGATTATTAGATAGACCCATTCCTAAATTTTTGCAACTAAGTTTATATGTATACATTTTGTCAGCTTACTTTTTACAATAGCTGATGTTTTTCTACACGAAATTGAGGGCCGATGTACAGGAAAATCTTTTAGCCTCTGCAATAGTCCTTATATATAAAATTAGAAGATAAGTGACATTCATTATTATTATCAATTGTTTTAGCAGATAAAAAGTTGTTAACCTACTTTTAACGGCCAATGTTAAACAACGGTATTCTGTCTGTAGTTATTACATAGGATATTTCTGTCAAATAATTCTAAAGAGCGAAACCAGACTTCATATTAAAATAGACGTATTTATTTATAACGTGTGAAAGATATTTTTTTAAATATATATGTAATAAAATTTCATTCAACATCTTCCTGTTTAGTGATAGTTTTTCATGATAATGTGCATCTGATAACTTTCTTTGAAAGAATCTGACTAGAAAATAATAGTTAAAACTATTGTTAATATTTATTTATAATACAAACTCTTATTGTGTCTACATCCCATTGGATATTAATATTATTTTTAAATTAGCAATTTCTACAGTATTAATCCGCACTTACCCATTAAAAGAGGATAGATTCTAAATGCGGGCGAAAAATTGTATTGATGGCAAAACATACACGTTCCTAAGTGAAAAATGAAATGCCCAGCAATGAACAGTGTCAGACGGGCAGAGAGTTGACAAGACAACACATGAGTGCACCCAAAACAAATAGAAGAATGTGGTGCAATGCTGCCTCTCCTAAAGAAAAGCCTCTTATATAAAATTCACAAACTCTGGAGAGGAGCGAACCATAATGCCCTGCAAGTGGTCTTATTTGCATAATTTTCTTCTCCATGGTCCCCCAAGAAGGGATAGGGAACCACCAACGACATGTCCAAGGGTTGCGGGGGTGCCACATGACATGCAACTGTACCCCTGCAGTGATTTTAAGTTATTAAACCTAATGGTCCTTGGGCCTAGAAAGGATGACCCTGGGGGTATGTTGCTCATTCACTGAAAGCACTCTGAGCTAGAGCGTTTGTTCTCTGGTTCTGGAATACAGGGACCCCAAGAGTTTGGTTCTATACAATACAATAGGATTTGTAAAGTGCTCCTTATCACCCTTGAGGGTATCCAGGCACTGGGGTGGGAGGTGCAAGTTTCTACTGTGGGCTATCTGTTGAACAGCCAGGTTTTTAGTTTCTTTCTGTACTCTTAGACAGTGTGTATTGATTGGAGTTTCAGAGGTAGTCTCTTCTAGTGTTTGGCAGCCATGTGGGAGAAGGTACGTCCGCCGCTCCTGCTTTTTTCACTGCATGGTGTGTGGGGCAGCTGGGGGAACATGGAGAGTATTTGTCTGGTGGGTTGGTGCAAGTTAACTCTGTGGTTGTGGTAGGCGGGCCTGAGTTGTGGGGATCTTTGTAGGCATGGATGTGTAGTTTGAGCTGGTACAGTTTGTTTATGGGGAGCCAGTGTAGTGCTCTGAGATGGGGGTCATGTGGGCTCATCTTAGGCGGTCAAGGATGAGTCTTGCTGCCATGCTCCATATCATCTGGAGTATGTTCAGAAGTTGTGTGGTGATCCCCACTTAGAGGGAATTGCCAAAGTCCAGATGTCTGGTTTTGAGTACCCGGGTGACTGTGTGTCTAGTGTCAGTGGGGATCCACTTGAACATTTTCTTTCTCATGCAGACTATCTGATCAGGCACACCCACTCAGGCAACCCTAACATCTCCAAGTGCAACCTGAGCACCACCTCCTTCCAGATGGTGTGCTCCAAGCCATTGCCAAGCAGACAACCCACAGGCATGAACGAATCCAGCTACCCACAAGGAATCTGAGAACCCCCCTGCCCACTCAAAAAGAAACAGAGCCAATGGGTAGTGACTCTCATGGTTGTCACTTGCAACAACTTGGTGGAATACATTAGGGACGACCTGTTTTGAGGTCACCGGATGACATCTAACGGTTGTCATGTTGCCTCCATTTTCTCTCAGAGCCTCTACCCTCTACCTATCAATGGTGACCCACTGCCTGGATTTCCTAGCATTACTAGGCATGTGAGTTCTCTGCACCATCTCTGACACCCAGAGACACTAAGGTAACCGCTACACTGCCCCCCCACTAACTGGGAAATTCTCTTACCAAAGCCCTACACTATCAAACCCAAGTGACTGCCCACCAGTGAGGGACTGTGCCTGCTTGGGACACTTGGCACCCCCCCCTGTGGTGCCTTTCTTGTTGATAGCACTTTGGGTGCCTCCTCTGAGGACTTATTATCAGGGAACCACTTTTTATTCTTCTCAATTGGGGGATCGGAGTAATGAACTGTGGAATAATTTTGGGTGTCTTTAGAGAATGTCCTAGTTTTATTTTGTCTCCCCCTCCTTCTTCTGGTGGGAACCCTTTCCACCCATGTGGTGATCTCCCCCAGATACCTTCTTGTGGAACCTGTTGCTGACCCAGTGGTACACCTCCTTATCAAGCTCCCTGTGGTCAGAGAGCTTAATGTCAATCAGGTGCAAAACAAACACTGAACATGTGTCCTTTTGCAATCAAATTGTACAACCCCTGATAATCCTTTACTCTACTGCCCTTAACCCAACCTTCTAGTGCCTTGCAAAATGAATCCACACAATCAGTCAGGTCTGATGGGCCAGTTCTGGCTTTCCCTGACAGTTGCGGCTGGTACAGGTAAGAGTGGTGGGGCGGGTCGCGGGGTGGAGTCAACAGCTGACGATGAGAGAAAATAAAATGTAAAAAAAGAAAAACACCTTGCTCTCGTGACATCGCCGACTTGGCGATGTGGCAAGTGCAAGGTAACTGGATTTGTTTAAAAAAAAAAGTATTTTCCCTCACCGTACGCTGTCGACTTACCTACCGCCATGCACCCGCCCTGCCGGTCCTACCTGTACCAGCCGCAAATGGTCCCTGAACTACTGCCGATAACACTCGGGGGCAAGGCAATACTTGCTGACAAGGGCTTCCTTCAAGGGGGATACCTCATCCTGTCCCATTTATAAGCTCAGTAGAGTGTGCCTCCATGCGATACTGGTATGCTTCAACAGAGTTTGAGTTTGAGTTTAAAAGTATTTCTATAGCGCACGTACACCAAGCGGTTTCATGGCGCTTTTTGTAATACTACAAACCCAAGTAGATGGAAAGAACTAGAGGCCAGGTGCAAGGGGTTTAAGAGGGAAATGCCTGGGAGAAAAGAAAGGTTTTAAGAGCTTTGCGGAAAAGGGAATACTGGGGACAAGATCTCAGGGAAAGTGGGAGAGAATTCCAGAAGGCAGGAGCCACAGTTGAAAACTTGGATCCTCCCCATTTTTTCCGTTTAAAACGGGGAACGGTGAGAAGTAGTTGGGTGGACGAGCGCAGTTCTCTGGTCGGGGTATAATCGTGGATAGCAGAACTGATAAAGGCAGGGGCAGAACCAGACCGAACATTAAAAATGATACAGCCCAGCTTAAAGAGAGCACGTTGCTGGACAGGGAGCCAGTGTAAAGATATAAGAAGGGGGGTGACGTGATGTGACTTGGGTAAGTTAAACACAAGGCGAGCAGCCTGGTTCTGGACCAACTGGAGACGCCGCACGAGGTACGCCGGCATGCCGCAATAAAGGGCATTGCCGTAGTCCAAGCGGGACGTTACCATAGCCAGAAGTATTAGTTTAAGGGCAGATGGAGTGAAAAACCGGGAAACTTTACGTATAGTCTGTAGGGAAAGAAAAGCTGAAGAAACAACCGCACCAACTTGAGAGTGAAGGGAAAGTTGATCATTAAATTTAAAACCAAGGGTTTTAACCGAGGAAACAGGGATGGGTGGAGGACCTAAAGAAGGGGGCCAAAAAAGTGAAGACCAAGGACTGGAGCAACCACCCGTCAACACCAACTCCGTTTTATCGGGATTGAGTTTCAGGTGTTTCAGGAGTTTCAGACTAGGCCCCCAGTCCTCCTTAGGCATACTGTGCATCTGCAAAGTAATCTCATAAGCCTCAACCACTTGTAAATGCCATTCCCTACAACAAAGTCAGGCACCAGACCTTTAGTGATATGGACCCTCTAGTCTCCAAAGGGCACTGTGAATATGCTGCCACCATCACTGCTGGACCTTCTCTGGACTTGATGTCCAGCTCCTTCAGTTCATGAGCCAACAAGATTTTCTTTCCTTCCATGGCCAGTTTTCTTTCCTACAATGTCAACTGGGCCATCTGCAGTTTGAATTCCGTCTTCTCCCTCCACTCAGCTAGTTCCTCTGGGGACAGGCAATGGGAAGAGACAATTCTCCCTGCCCTGACAGGTGGCTCCACTTCAGAGGTCATCATCCCCCTCGCTTGCAGTTGGTTCCACAGGAAGAACGTCTCCAGGACCATCCAACTCACTATCCTCTCCTACGGGTTTAACAAGTGACTGTGCGATTTCCACCCAGAACCTTACCACCTTTTGGAGCTCCACCTTCCTGGTGGTGCTATTATCTTGTAGAACTCCTTGAGCTAGGCCACAGCATATGCATCCATGGTGGCCAGCTCAAACTCCATTCTTAAAGGTGTGGTCTCAAGTGGTCAGGAATAAAATTGAGAACATTGAAAAGGCTAATCAAGGGGAAATAAAAATGTGATTTGTTCTCAGATACGGGATGGCAGTGAACACTAAATCACTGTATGGCACTGCACAAACACAAGTCCTATCCTCACTTCTGATCACCAGTGTGAGCAATTGGGTTGTTGTTGGACTGGGGTGTGAGCCCTGTTCAAGCACCAATGGCAATCCTTGTCAGAGTGAGGCAAAAGCCAACCCTAAATTAACCTGTGCTCAACTCACAGGTAAATGGTTCATAGTAGTCAGGCTTAACTTAGAGGCTATGTGTGAAGTATTTGTTCAACACTTCATAAAGTAATGCAGTGAAAAACACCACACAAAAAGGAACCCACACAAAGTTTGAAAAATAGAGTAAAATATTATAAATAAAAAAATAACAAAAGAACATAAAATCCAATTAGAATAACCGGAGAGATGCAGTTTTAAAGATATTACTTGAAATAGCGCCAAAAATCACAAAGTGCAAATGGATATTTGGTCACTCCGGACTAGGACAGAGTCACAAGTTCAGACCACCGCGATAGAACGTGGGCTGACTAAAGGGGACCCAGTCAGGCCTGCTGAACAAAGGCCATTAAATCCTGGTTTGCGGATTGTTGCAAGGATCCGTGTCGAAGATGCATCACACAACCGAATCAATGCTTCAGTTCCGGCATGTGGTGAGGTTGTGATGCGAGGGCCTGAATTGATGTCGAGGAGTCAGTCAACGGGGCTTGCAATGTGAATTCCAGCTCCGAGAATGTGGTGCAGAGTCTGACGATGTGTCCGTTTCAAAGAGCTGCAAGGCTGAGATGCGTAGTCTGGAATCTTCATCGAGGCTGCCATCAATGAGAGATGAGAAGGCCTGCACTGAGGATGCATTGCCCAATCATGGTCCCGCAGGGATGCGGGTCTTGGAGATGGGTTCAATCCACACAGCAGTGGAGATGCATCAGTTCTGCCGGGTCAACAGAGGCTGGAAGAGCACTTTAAGCCCACTTCTAAGAGTCCAGGACTGGGGTGGGACCACCAGGCAGGATTGACTCAGAGTTGGCAGAGTCGTGGTACAGGCGGAAGGTTGTGGGAAGCCTGTTGTATCCTTGGAGCTTGAGACCAGGAGGCCAGCTTACTAGCCCTTGGAGTCACTCTGGGTTCTGGGTTCAAGAGAAGCATGTCTAGTCCTTCTCACTCAGGCAAGAGGGCATCGTGTTAGCATAGCAGGCCATCAGTTTCTTTTGAGCTGCAGTCCAGCAGAGTGGCAGTCCTAGTAGCAGCACAGCAGTCCTTCTTCTTGGCAGATTATCCTCAGGTCTAGAAGTTTACTGACGAGTTGATGCCTGAGGTCCAGTATTTATGCCCAGTTATGCTGTTGAAGTCAATCAATCAGATATTTGTAGAGCGAGCTACTCACCCGTGAGGGTCTCCAGGCACTAGGGGGTAGAGATACTGATCGAACAGCCAGGTATTGAGGAGTCTTCTGAAGGTCAGTTGGTCCTGGGTTTGTTGTAGGTGGATGGGGAGGGTGTACCATTTCTTGGCTGCGAGGTGGTAGAAGTGGGGAGAATCTTCTAGAGGCATGCCTTTGAAGTGCACAGGTACCCTGCCTTCTTGGCCCTGACTCTAGACTAACTACAGAGGGTGTGCAGCCCTCTGTGTGGAGACAAGACACAGCCTATTCAAGTGTACGTGGGGCTGAGTCCAGCTCCTCCCTCCCATCCTACCATTCGGTTCACTGATAGAATATCGGTTCCCAAAATATCTCCATTCTCAAAGGTGTGGTCTCAAGTGGTCAGGAATAAAATTGAGAAAATTGAAAAGGCTAATCAAGGAGAAATAAAAATGTGATTTGTTCTCAGATACGGGATGGCAGTGAACACTAAATCACTGTATGGCACTGCACAAACACAAGTCCTATACTCACTTCTGATCCCCAGTGGACAGCACAGCAGTCCTTCTTCTTGGCAGATTATCCACAGGCTATTCAAGTGTACGTGGGGCTGAGTCCAGCTCCTCCCTCCCATCCTACCAGTGATGTCACTCCTAAGCTCCCTATTGTGTGTGACTGTCACCGAACCAAGTCATGTGATCCAGAGACAGGCTGCAGGCGCTAAAAGTGTCATTTTCAGAATTGTAATTTAAAATCAGACTTCATCATAAGTTAGGATTATAAATTGTGATTCCAGATACACCAAACATGAACAGGTTGCCTGTTCCCATTTGGAAATTATACTTCTAAAATGAAAAAAGGTATTTCCAATGTTATCCTATGGGAGAGGTGGGCCTTGCAGTAGTGAAAATTTAAGAGTTTTTCACTACCAGCACAAAGCTTAGAAGTGCATGCCTTACTTCTTAAATACACTGCACCCTTCATTGGGTTGTCCAGGGCCTACCTTAGGGGCAATATATATGTATTAAAAAGGATGGTTGGGATCAGATTCTCCCACCTTGCATGCACCCAGGACTGCCCTACTGCCAGTTATAGAAAGAGAAGGTTAATTAATATCTTCTATTAGACATATGAATGGGTAGAATGTTTAAGTAGAGGTCAAAAAGAGTGGCAATTGGTCAATTTCGCATCTAAAAATATGCCATTTACCCAGCTTTTTCTCAATTTTGCATTATGGTCTTGACAGAGTATTATTCACAAAACCATGCTGAAAATAATGAAAAAACAGTAAGTAGTCCATTATAATCTTTAATGTAGCTAAAGAAGAAACAAATATTAATTGCCATTTTTCTGAAATCTATTTTTGAAGGTTGAGAAACATTTTACTCTGTCTAGACTTGAAAATGGCTCATCAGGGAATCTAATTCCCTCTTACTCTAAAGAGCAAAAAACTGGATGGTAATGGGTAAATGTTGTCAAATATTTGATGACTTTCCCCAAATTTAGCACGATTTCCTGTATAAAGAAAAATGCCGTTTCTGCATTAAAATGTAGTTACTATTCATTGTATGGGAAATCTGTTACTGTTAGCACAAGCAAAATCCTGGTGCTAACTTTGTACATTGCACTGTGAAACACCACGTCTAGGCTTCTCTTCACTTAATTCTAAATTCACTGAAATAACACAACTACTGTGTGAGGCAAAATAATTCACAGAATCTTAGAATGTCTGCAAACAATCCAGCATTCTGCCAATGACTGCCTTCAGCTTGAAATGGTGTCTTGCCTTCAATCAAATGATGGAAAATCCATGAAAATTTAGTGGAATTCCAAATAACTAGGGGGCATATTACCAACAACTAGCGATAATTTTTGTCTCTAACTTGTTTAGAGACGAAAATTATCGCCGCAAATCGGCGATTTTTATCGCAGATAGCAAGGTTTATCGCAAATGCGATAAAAAACGGCCGCAATGCATGAATATCGCTGAAAAGTCAGCGATATTCATGCATTATCGAGCAAATGCTCTTAGCCATGTTATCCACCTCCCATTGGATAACATGGCTAAGAACTGCTCAGGGCAGGTGTTAGCTTTTGGAGATATTCGCGCTTAGCGTGAATATCTCCAAAAGTTGGTAATAGGAGATAGCGATGTTAGCGACTGTTTCCAGTCGCTAACATCTTGGCATGCACACTTTGCATGTCATTAGTGATAAATATCACTGACATGCAAAGCGGGGCCCAAGATGGTCGCTATCTCCTATTAGCTGTCGCTAACTGGTGTTAGCGACAGCTTGGTAATAGGGAGATAATTTTATCTCAGCTTTCTTGGCTTTTAAAGCCAAAAAAGCGGAGATAAACCCCCTTGATAATATGCCCCTCGAATTCTATGTTTGCTTCTGAGATTTCGGAATGTTTCATTGACAAACTTGGACAGTATTGCCCACGAGGAGAGAATCCAAAGACAGTACTTACAACTCCCTGTAAAAAACAGCACAGAAGGTTTACCACCGAGAAATACCTGATAACGAAATGTGGAAATTCCGTCCTTTCAAGAGAAGAGATATGATGATTGAATTTTGAGAGCTAATTTCTGGTAGATGAGTGAATACATTTTGACCAGCTGGCGCTATCTTTTAAACACACATGTGCCATACCATCTTCCACCTTGGATAATGATGGGTTGCCTCGAAGACTGGCAGATTGATTTGATAATACGGTAACCCTTCATCACCTCACATCTGCAGATAATATTCGGTTTCCTTATAAATCACCCCAGACAATTGTTCATTTTTGCTGTCCCTTATTAATGTTTTTTCCTTATTACATAGAGCAATTATCATTACAGTCCCTTTATTGCATTCTCATGAGTACAAACTGTGCTGTGTTTTTTCAGCATTTACTCATGTTCTTCCTTTTTATTAATTTTTATACCTGAGCCATGTGCTTCATTTCTTTATTTCAGTGATTTAATTAGTGGCGCAGGAACTGTCGGTTGTTTTTTATTAAAATGCTAGCCAACAATAATTGTTAAACAACCACAGTTTGTTTTCTGTTCTAATTAATTCATGTTTGAAATTGACTCACTTGTCCTCACATTTGCTTTCTCCTGATGATGACTTTGTAAGTAAAACATGAGGTAGGAACGTCGACATGTATTTACCAGCAGACTTGCATTTCTCTCAACATGTAGGAGATTGTACTGTGTGCCACAATAAGGAACTTAAATGAGTCCTTGATGAACCAAAGTGACCTGTATAAACATCTCTCAACAACATGGTTGATAAGAATGATCTGCGTACTTTTATCATTCCAAATATTCTGTCTGGGAAGTTTTGTACAACACTTTATTAATGGTGTAGATCATACCTATCGCAACCTTCCAAGACATGAGATTCCCCATTTTCAAGTAGTTCAGAAGAGATCAGAAAGACTGGTAACTTGTGCCAAGCCTATGGACTACATCACAAAACCCTGAAATCACATCACTGGTTTCTGTCCATCCACACCTTACTGTCAATATCTTCTATCTCACCAGCAAATGGATCCGATATGTAAAAAGCCCCAGAATACCACAGAAAGAAATACAACACCTTGTTGCTGTCCATCTCCTGCTCTGAAAGTGAAAAAAGCTCACCACCCTGACGTGCGCATTGGGAAGAAGTTTTGGAAATCATAACTGGCAAACAACTATTCTTGTTTTTGAAGAGATAGGTTAGCTACCTTGCACAAGCTCTTCAGTTCACTGATAGAATATCGCTTCCCAAAATATCTCCATACACAAATATCGATGCAAAAATATCAATGTAAAAAATATCGACATCCTATATTTAAAATTGTAAATACAATAATATCGAAACAAAAATATCGATGTACAAAAATATTGATTTTGTTATTTAAATAAAAATTAATGTTAAATATATTAAATAATCAAATTAAACAATTTAGATTTAATATAAACTTTAACGAATATTTTAAAATTATTTTAATTATAAAAAATATTTAAACATACATATATAAATGTAATATATGTGTATATTTCCTTTAAAACAATTCATAAACTATTAAGTTTAATTTGTTTTATAATTTTATAATTATATACACATTTACAGATAAATATATACATATTTACATACACTTATAAAATAAAATCGAATAAAAAATCATTATATTATAAATTAAAAAAAACATATTTAATAGTCTTTAAAATTAAATGTTGCACTCCATTAAGTGCAACATTATACATAAAAAATAATCATTCATTCATTATAACTAACTTACTTCCCACCCTATTCCCCTATCAACCCACTACAGAACTTAAAAACACAAAATGTAATTAAGATGAAATTAATAACTACTAAAGATTTACCACACATACTAAAAACCAAAACAAATTCATATACAAAAGATCACATACTTTTAAAATACATACTAAAATACATACCATTAATTAAAACGCCAATATTTTAAACAACTATATTTTTGCAGACGATCATAACATCTTCGAAATTTCCAAAAACAATATTTCTTACCAGCAAGTCGATATTCTTGACCACGATATTCTTCCGGTCGATATACCTTTATCATGATATTTAAAACTCGATATTTGTGTATGTTGACATTTTAAACTCGATATTCTCTCTGTGCACTGTTTATCTTCTTACACCAACATAACTGCTTTGTTCTACACTAAGGGCCCGATTACGAGTTTCGATGGTGAGGGAGTGGGAGGTACGCCTCCTCTGCGCCCCTACACCACAGAGACTCGCTGCTGACGGTGATGTGGTCCCGCGGCGAAGTCTTTGAAAAAGACACCGCAATGGGACTGCACAACAAGGTTCCTGCACAGCATGGATTCCAAAGTCCAGGCAATGCAGGAACTGTTGTGTATACACCCAAAAGGGCACATGTTATGCCCCCCTGTGTGTGCCCACATGCGGAGCAGGCACAGGCGGCCCTGTTGGGCCCCTTTGTTTCGTCTCTGCACAGTGTACATGGAGGAGGAACCTCCATAACACCGCCGGCAGAGAGAAAACTTGCTATATGCTTAGCAGGACTGCAGCAACCTCTGACCACTGCAACTCCACAAGGGAACAGCGGTTCCCCAGCGGTGGTCCCAGGGTGGTCCATCCACCCAACTCATAAAGGAGCGGTCAGACCAGGTGTGCGGTGGTCCTCGGACTGCCACTCTCGCACCCCCAAAAGTCTGGCAGTCCTCGGACTACCATGCTCGTAATGAGGACTTAAGTGTTCTTAAAAATATAACACATTAAGCATTGACATTTCACATATAAACTCATTTAAATAAATGAAATTTCACACAGGCAAACTAAGCACTGGCCAGAACCTTTAACCTTTATGCTTGTTTTTATTCCTACTAAAAAAAATGTGTCCCTTGTTCCTCACACAAATGACTGGAGTTCTCTGGTCTGGCCCGCACTCAGGACCACTCCATGGCAGACTTGTCCATGCATTAGGTGAATAAATTGGCCTTCAGGTGGTGAGAGTGCACAGGCAAGGCTAAGAGGCAGGTGCTCACGGTGTCCAATATGAATGAACAAGCCAGGTGAAATGTGTGAGTGTTAAAACAGACGTGCACATGAACACTGGCTATGGGGCAAAATGGGTCGCTTGAAGGAAGCAATGTGGGGGGTGAGAAACTGGCACTGTCTTCTATGCTGCCCTGCCTAGCCTGACAAAATGTTTTTATATATACTTTTAACGATGCTGCACCATTTTCTGAAGGCCATCTGTAGAGCAGTCCCTCGCCTGCAGCCCACCGTCACCATGTCATGTTAATGACCAGTTCTGCAGTGCCCACACCAGGGGGCATATTTACAACAGAATGGAGTAGCGTGGCGTTAAGCAAACATTGCTAACACCACGCTTCTCCATTCTGAAAACGCAGGGAAGCGCCGTATTCACAAGAAAGCAGCGCACCCTTGAGTTTCCCTAGCACTGGTGCTGAGTTCAGCTGCCTAGCGCCAAGGCAGGCACCCTTGCACCATAGTGAAAGAGTGTCTGTGTTGGGTGAAATGATTGTTTATGTGCAGGACGGTCTCCCTTTGTGGTGTTTTGAAACTTCTATGTGTGCTGCTGAATCCAGCATGCATAGAAGTTGCAAAATGTCATTTTGTTTTTTTATTGTTTATGTGCAGGAAGGGCCACCTTAGTGCGCATACACAAACAATGTCAATTTGCTGTTTCTATGTGTACTGCACAAGGCAGCACACATGGAAACAGCAAAAACCAGGAGAAATAAAGCATTTCTCCTTGCGCGAGGGTAAGACCAGGTTTTCCCTGGTCTTAAATTTGGTGCTGCCTCCTATTTACGCCACCCTTGTAAATAGTGGGCAGCATCAAAAGCAATGGGTGGTGCTGTGGACCACCCACCGCAGGACCCATTGCCCTCCTCTGTCACTCTGAGTACAGCGTGAAAGGGTGCCTAATTTACAAGGCAGTGTTAAGCCACGTTAAGTGGCCTAACGCTGCCTGTAAATATGGCAAAGCCCCTATCGCCACCACCACAACATCACTCAAAGTGATGTTGTGGTGGCGATAAGGGCTTGTAAATATGCCCACAGGTTAGCATTGAGTTTGATGCAGACAGTCCCGCTCTTGACAGAAGCAGGCCTTCAGCTTCAGGTGGATAGGAATATTGGTCACAAGTGCATGGACAGGAGACTGTAGGGCTCTTCGAGTGTAGATTGTAAAACTGCTAACGGCCTTTTCAGGTCTCGCCTTCGCATGGCGGAGACCTTTAGACGTCGCTATGGACATTTTCAAGCACACACTCGTGCTTGTGACGGCATCCACCTTGCGAGAACACTCAGGGGCACGCCACAAGCACAAGCCCTCCACTCTCTTTCGCCACTTTATCCACTTCCACTTCCACCCAATAGAATAACCGGTATCTGACGACAGCTAAACGCTTCCTCCTTAGCGTGTACTGCTCAGGAAGAGTGCCTTGATTAAACCAATCTATGTTTTATTTTTACATCGCGGCACACCGTGCTTCATCTTTAACTTAACGGCAGTGCTTTTGGTGTCATTTGTGCGGCGCGCCCAATTCAACTTATTTAAAAAGATACACTAATTGTCCAGTTCCAGCACTGAGGGCTTAGCACAACAGCGCACTAGTCGATTTAGTAATTTTAAGACAAAAAGTAATTCCAAATGATATTGATGCTCACTCCTCGTAGTCCACCGCACAACAACCACCTTTCCAGAAAACTAGACTATAAAGAATGTCGATTGTCGATTCGTGTCACAATCAATTCTTGAAGTTCTTCTAATAAAAAGTCCTCAGGCAGTAGATTCAATGCTAAGTTCTTCTTCTTTATTATGTATCAACAAACATTATTTTCAAGCTGCTCACCAGTGGGATTCATCTGGCTGCGTGAGTGAGAAAACATGTTTCGGACGTTGTGACGTTTAGAACGAAATCGAGGCAATATGAGACAGGGAGTTGAAGATTTTTTTTTTTTTTTTAAGTTTGAGTTTATTAAAGAGGCAAAGACAGTAAGCGAAAAAACAATCAAAGATTACAATCAGTGGAAGGTTAACTCATGTACTAAGATTAAATAAACATAAAGAAGCAGAAGAAACAATTGAAGATAAAAATTATACAATATAGAAATTATACAATATAGAAAGAGGCAATGGAGAAAAAAAAAACATAATAATTGAAGGCAAATAAAAAGATACAATCATGAACAATATTAAATAGTAGTATTAATGGTAAAGTCATTGAAAGAAAATCATGGTGGTTTACGAACTTCAACAGTCTCAGAATGGGGAAATTGTGGGGAGGACGCAACTGAGGACAGATAGTTGGTTAATGGGAGCCACAGGAGGTCTCGTTTGACTGCAAGGGTAGTGGGAGTAACAAAATTGGTGTCCAACCTGTGATTGAAACAGACCGCATTCCACCAAGCTCGAAAAGTGACATTAGCAGCTTGTTTCCAGTTAGAGGTGATGAGGTGAAAAGCAATAGCTATCAGGAGATCCACTAGAGTGCAATGGTGTGAGGGTTGGGAGTAAATAGGGGAAAGGGAACCTAGAAAAATGTTAACAATAGAGAAAGGGAAATGAAAGGCAAAAATCTTCTAAAGTTAAGCCCATACCAGATTCCAAAAACGAGAAATGGGAGGGCAATCAAATAACATGTGTTTTAAATCTGCCGACGGGTGGGAACAAGACCAACAAGTGGCAGGAGATTCAGGAGAAAAAGTCGATAAAGTTGAAGGGGTAAATAAAGCGCGGTTATAAATGAAATACAGAGTTTGGGTGGTACTAGCAGCTCTAGAGGTTCTATGTAGTTTCAACCAAATTTTATCCCATAAAGGAATGGGCCAATCTTGTAAAAGATCTCTTTCCCAAGCCAATTCAACTTTGGATTTTGCTCTATCTAGGACATATTGAAAGGATTTATACAGAAAGGAGGCCGAAGGCGCGCCGTCCAATGCAGAAGAAATGGGACGAAAAGAAGTAGGAAGATCATTGGAGGGGGGTATTGAACGAAGATATTGAAGATTTATTTTGAAATAATGAATACTTGCTAGAGGATAATCTATCAGTAAACTGAATTGAGGACAAACATAAATGAATTGAAATATTGACCAGAACCTAAAAATCGACACAAAAAAATAAATAATTGACAAGTAAAAGTGGAAGGAAATAGCAAGCACTACAGGCGTGCTATTACTATACTTAGACTACTTATGTATAATCTTCCAGAAAAGATCATACAGGAGCATTGCTTGACTGAGCAATAAAAAGTATCTTTAGAAGAGCATTAAGACAACGGATTCTTGTGAAAATTGGAGCCCTGTTAATGTCCATTGAGCATGAAACGCGTTGGCTGACTTGAAATGAAAATTGAGCAGCTTGAAAAGAATGTTTTTTGATATATAATAAAGAAGAAGAACTTTGCATTAAATATACTGCCTGAGGATTTTTTATTAGAAGGACTTCAATAATTTATTGTGACACAAATCGACATTTGTGGTGCTCCTTCTCTTTATAATCTTATTTAAAAAAAAGATAATTTTTGGCAGCACGCAATGCTGCGCTTTAACTTTATTATCGCCATGCACCTTGCTTTTGTTCTGTGCGGCTTGGTTCACGAGATGCCCCTTATAACATCGTTTTAACTTTAATAATGCTGGCAGAGCACCTTTCTTCGGTTCTACTTGGCTCGCATCAGCAGCAGCCACAAATGTGGAACCAACACTCCCGCTGAGCAGCATACGGAATTCCTATCTGCTCCCACAAAACACCAAGTGGCCGATTCCGATTCAGGAAAAACCGCACCGAATAGCCGTATGGAGCGTTTTTCCCATACAAATCGTACCCTGCAACGTCCCCCGTACGTACGACGAAGTACGATTCGTACCAGGAGCTGGACTCTGTACGAATCGTACAGAGACCGTACAAATCAAACCCCCGTACGAATCTCCCATGGAACCCGAGGTACGCAGCATCCGTACGGTTCGTGGCTGGTTCCTCTGACCCAGCAAGCACGATTCGTCTCGGGTACGCACCGTACGCCGCTTTTTTGACGGGAGCCGATATCGTCTGGAGAAGCAGAGTTCACCTCAAAACAGGTACGGAACAGCCCCCCCGGGTACGGTGCGTACACCCCATGATCGCAGGGGTACACACCGTACCCCTGCGATCATGGGGTGTACGCACCGTACCCCATGTTCGCTGGGTGTACGGTGCGTACAGCCTGCGATCGCGGGGTACGGTGCGTACACCCCATGATCGCAGGGGTACGCACCGTACCCCTGTGATCATGGAGTGTACGGACCGTACGGTGTGTATGTGATTGTGTGCTTTTCCGTACGAATTGGCCTTACCTGACGTGGACCGTACGAATCACGTCCTCATACCCCGGTCCGGATCGTACTTGTCGGGTCGTACGGCATGTTTACGATTCGAACGGAGAGGGCTCCGGATATGAATTGTACGTTCGTTTTTTTTCCAGGATCGGGATCGACCCCTAACAGTCGGCATCTCAGCAAAAGCAGCGTACAGTGGGAATACCACTCCTGTCTCCGTTCTCTCCATTAACCAACCCATCACTTTCTCTCACCCACCTCATCTCATTTAATAAAACAAAACAAAAATGTTAAAGGCAATACAGCAGCAGATTGGTTTTGGACCACACTTCTGTACTAAAAAGCACTACAGATCACTTACCATGGTTCTTTATTTACTGTTCCAAGAAGGGCATCTAGCATATTAAAACAGTGAATAAAAGTTAAATACTAAATAGCCAATGGGTGATAATGCATGCCTCGGTATCCATGTACACTCATGCGTGTGACACAGGAGTTGCTCAGAATCATAATGCCATTTCCTGCCCACAATTTCATGCCCCAATTCCTCCTGTCCCCACCAATTCCTGTATTGTTGTGCTACCACCTCAATTTCATTTACTTAGCATCCAACAATGACTTCTATCTCAGCCCTATATAAAACATTCACTATGTATGGCTTTGCACTCTTATGTATTAGTGGGACCTCAAACACCCATCTCCTCTGCTGTAAGTAAATTGCCATCTAATTAAACAAGCATTGGCATAGCCAATAGGTCTCGCCTTTGGGGCCTTAAGTATTTAGTTATGCAGCACAATATCCTTGGTGCAAAAACATCAACTGTTGCACGGCTAAACACTTAAAAGGCTCAAAGGCGAGACCTATTGGCTATGCCAATGCTTGTTTACAGTGCAGCAAACCGGGACTTTGAAGCGATTTAGTTTGTATGAAAGCACCATACAAGTTTATTCATTCATTACCATCACACTTTTACGACAAAAAGCACATCTTGCCAGGATTTTCTTCTGGCCACCGGCATTAAAGTAGTGGACACAATATTGGTGCCACTGCACACGAGACATTCCTTCTAGAATGTATGCCGTTCTCTCAGGAAGAAGGGCAGTTGTGTTTAGTCAGTGTGATGTAAATTTAAAGCAAAAAATCATAAGTAATTTTTAACGATCTGTTCAAGATGCCTCCATTGAGAAAAGTATTTCAATATATACAGTTCTGCAGGATCAGGTAGAATCTAAGATGTTTCAAAATTCAGAAAAAATGGGGTCATTTTAATGAGTGTGCCTCTCAGTGCCGTGGTACAAAGTGTACCGATAATAGCTGTTTTATCGCAATATTCAAACTGTGTGGAGTAAACAGGCTGTTTGCTGCCTACATTGCCTTGTGCTCTAAAAGAGCAACTAGTTGGAGTAAGTAAACAGACCGGACCCTCTTCTGTATTCCTTGTTGTATCTGGCAACGCAAACGCGTGGGATAAATAATAACTGAAGCTGGTAAAAGGAAACAGACTCTCCCCCAACGTTGCGCCTTCGGCTGTAATTGACAGACAGTTTAATAAACGGTTTGGGAATACACAGATAATTTTAGAGCAAAACACATTTTTCATATTTAAAAGACCAAAATGTGCAGTTGCCCGATACACACTGTGAGAATAAAAAGATTCTGGCAGAGGGAAAGGAGACATTTCATGGGTAGTTCGGCAGTCCTTCAAAAAATGTGGTTCCATGTGCATCCTTTCACTTCTTTTGACTGCTGAAGTTCAGGACAAAGTCCTCTTCTGCGGTCAAAGTTTGACCTGCTGGACATTCCCCTAGCTCTCATGATCATAAAACCCAATGTTCCCAGAACACAATCTTTTTTGGCAAAGAGCTTATTGGAGTTATCCACACTCTCTCCCTTAAAACAGGAAATAGGCCTCCAGGCTACAGTATGTCGGATACGCCCACTTGGGCTTACTCCATAACAGATGGGCAGTTTTAAAAAAAATGTATTTAAACAGTCAAACCAGTAACAATATGCAATAAGACTGGCCTCCCTTGTGAATGGTATATAGCGTCATTTTCTTAATATTGTAATATTATTTATTGAACGTTTTTGTCAGGGCTTTACTCTTTATTTTTTGTCAGTGTTCAGTTAGAAGAGCACAATATTTCTTACCATATTTGTACAGCATAAATGTTTGTGGGTCAAAGGTCCATCATTGTCTCCTCACTAGTATGTGGAATGTAATTCGCCCATGAAGGGAGCAAAAGGGAACAAATGCACAGTGGCCCTTATTTTGAGTTTGGTCAAGTGCTTTTTTTTGCAATTTATGTGCGCAGATGAACAACTAAGTCCGCAGTGACGTCCTTTAGGCCTCCTTTGTTTGAATACATTATCCTTTGCAGTGGCGGCTGGTGAATATAGAAAGTAGTAGGGTGCAAATAATGTCTTTTATTTTGACTTAGTAAGACAGTGAAGAAAATGAGCTTCATTTTTTTCAGGTGGGTTTGGGGATCAGACAAAAAAGTTTGCAAAAAGATTTTTAAAAATGGGCATTTTACATCACAATTCTCTCACAGATTGACCTAACCATCCGCATAGTAGCTGAGCCACTGCAGGCTTGAGCCAGATGTCTAGCTCATATTGAGGTCTTCTTTGACCTTCGAGCCCAAAACAAGCCGAACTTCCATGTGGCTTTTTTGCCACCCACTCTCTAATTTCAAGCACCAAGAATGAAACTCCAAGCATTAACCTAAGAGGTAAAAAAAAGAAATACCCATCTAGTGGATGAATCGCACAATATGAAACTAGAAAACCTGGGATCGTTCTGGCTTCCCCTCTTGACCAAATTTGGTGATCCTAGGAAGGTATTTTATTCTAGCTGCCCTCCCTTTCTTCCATTATCACATATGCAAGCACCTTCAAATATGTGAGCTCAGGATGTGCGCTGTACAAAAATCTCTCATGTTGGATTTAATAGGTTATAATGTTGCTTAATGTATAATGAGAATCTAGGCCCAAATAAAGGTGGGCATTACAACAGACTTTCCTTATAGTTCGCTAATGGAATTGTCGTTAGGGATAGGAAGGTGTATGTTTCTTAAGTTCATGTTTAAAAATACGGGAGGTGACATGGGTTAGTGGCTACAGCTGCCAACCATGCAACAATGAAAAGCAGTATTGAATCCTGTCAAATCTCTCTGTGCCCAAAAATGTAATGTAGTGTGTGTCTTTTGTCCAGCGCGTTGATCTGATCCTCCACGAATTAAGGACAAACATTAAGGACATTTTGATGTCCAAAAGAGATACCAGTTTTGTGACTTACTGCACTGGGTGAAACTGGAAAAACTGTAATCAATCTCGGCTACTCTGCTTGACTAAATTGCCTGATCCCACCTTTTCCTCCCAGAAAAGAGCTTTTAAACAGACTCCAGGAGCATCAGTCCTATACAATACTATGCTTATTCATAATGGTCAATATTTGATGTGAATACAGTTCGCTTGAGAGAAAGGTCCTGGCTGTACAACAGGAGGTTTACCAAGGCACACTGTTCATCAAAGATCCTCCTGTACCTCTGAAGTACTGAATCAAAAGCTGCAAGTACGCAATTGTCTGAGGAGCATTCATATTTTAACAGTGTTCTTTTTTAATCAAAATTGTGCATCATTTACCAAGAATTGAGTTTTATTTCGATATCAATATCAGCAGAATGATGAAACAAGTAGGTTTGTGGTGCTGCTTAAAACCGAGCTGCTTTCCTGTGTATGATTGAATTGGCAACATAACCAAAATGACTGATTAATCTGTAATGTGTCCTAATGCCTGGGCTTTCTGCCAGTGACCAGGAGACACAGGAAGGGCAAACATTAAAACATTTGAAAGCAGCAAATATAAGAAAAATAATAAACTGGAGAGTGTCTGACAAATATACAACCAAGCAACTGCCCAACTGCTACAGCGTTAGAAAGCGTCGGAAAACTTTATGCCTCACTTAAAACGGAGCCACCTCTAGGCACTTGAGGCAACCAGGGATATTAATAATGGCGTCAGAACGAGGTTCATACCTTATGCCCAATCAGAAGCTCAGATAGGAAAGGAGGCTGTCCTTTCTCGAGGCTTCTGATGGGACATTAGGGTGAATGAAAGACAGGCCCCATATCACCATTTTCTGGCATGCTGCACTAGTGTCAGCACTGCAGCATGTCAGATATGTATTGCATTGTGTGAGGCCGGGCTGTAACAGCCCACGCCTGCCACATGCTCAATATACCCAGGGAACCCCATCTCTGGTGTGAGGTTATATTGCAGGTTTTGCATGAAATCAAATGATTAGTAAGATCATGTATTTCCACGTAAAAGCTGCAATAGATAAGACATGAGATGCAGCGTGAGGCAGTGATGGAAAAGAAAAAGAAATAGGGGGTTGCCGCCCTTGTGCCCTCCATGGTGGAGCCGCCACTGATTCATTTGCCTAATCGTATACCCGGGGCAAATGGCACCCGCATTGAGTAACCCACAGTATGCAGTAGTTCTGTCAAAATTGATTGTACATCGTGCACAATCTATTTCTAATTATCTGACGCAAGATAATTTCATCTGTATAGTTGCATTGACTGAATTATTCATGTGTATAGCAAGATATAATCAAATAAGCGAGGAGAAGAACCATATCGCAACCACCACAAGCTAAATAATCACGAGTTATTTCCTGGGTTAAAAGCGGATGACATCAGTATTATAGTAGGTGGGCAGTTTCTTCTCAAAGACCGTCATGCAATTGCTACATGCCTTGGCCTGGATCCCTGAACTGCAAAAACTTCTCGGTCTTTTTGGGTACAGCCTTTTTGTTTTAGTTTGTACAGACCTTCTTTATTGCTGAGGAATGTAGGGCCTTTTCTGTGGATGCATTTGTTTGCAAGGAAGAGTATCATGAAAATACTTTACATGTTTATAAGGATTCATTGGCGTATTTTCAGGGCGTGAATGATGGGACATGGGTTGTGTTGTTCACCAGAGTAAAGGTAAATCTCAGGTAAGTGTCTTTAGATCCTTTATTGACCACCATCACCAACCTCCAACTCTAGCTGTCATCCTGGAATCCCCACATCACTGCATTCCAAGATGATCAACATTCTTCTGGGGAATGGAAAACAGATCCAAATTCCAGACATAGAGCACAACTCTTATTCCCTTTCCCAACGACATACAAGCATAAGTATTTAAGCTGCAACATGCAAACGAAAAGGAAAACATAAGAGAAATCCATTATTGTTGAAAGTACAGCTAAAACAGTAAAATGATCTTTAATACTGTACAAGTGAAATTGGGAAAAGGAACAATGAAAGTGTAAAACAGAATAATAATATAGTACCACACTATGACACCACGTAATCTTTCTACCAGGTTGGTCAGGAAGAAGACCTTGTGGTATGTCTGGGAAACAACCTCGTATGACAATTGTCAGTACTCTCAGAATTAACACCATAACACTTCCTAGTCCAGGCATACTCCACACATCACCATTATCCAGCCTAACCACCTTCTTCATGACCGTTTCAATCTTGCAATGGCCCATGTAGGCTGACTTGCCATTCCTCACAACCCCAGTTTTCTCACCAATACCATTTCACCAACCAACCACAGCAAATGCTTGACATAATTCTCCCCATCGTATCTCTTCTCGTATTTATATTGATACTGATCTCTCAACAGTTTGCTCTCTTTCTTGAGTACACCCATGCACACTTCATCTCCAAATGCTCCAACCCCTTGATTCCCCCAATCATCGTTGCGGGATTTGACTTGGTGTTCCCTACCCTTACTCCCATTCAAAAGAAAGGTGATTTGAATGCCACTGGATTTGGAGTGCTACGATGTGCCCATCACACTTCACTCAAAACATCAGGCAAGGGCCTTCTTATTTGCACTGCATTCTGTACACTGGGTTTCACTGATTCATGCGCTCAGCAAGCCAATTTGCCTGTTGGAAATATAGCGCTGTTTTGAGTTGGACTATAGAAAGACCCTTAAAACCCCCCTGCATTTCTTGAGTAGTCAACTGAACCTCATTATCTGTAACAATTTTTTGAGGAACACCTTTGGGAAAAAACTCCTTCTTTAACGAATCAATTGCAACTCTGGTATCAATTGAGCTTACACACTTTGTCCCAACCCACTTGGACATATAATCCACTGACAGTATTACATAGCATTAACCTGAGGTGTAACGATAGAAATGACCAGCAAAACCCAATCCTAATTTCCTCCAGGGTACTTTTCGAATTTCAACCGAAGGCAACGGATATTTTGACACCACTCTACTCTTATCACTCCAAGTTCAGAAAATACAGTCTTTGATCACACATTAAACTTGTGGCCTAATCCTGGCACAGGTACAACTCCCTCACTCTAGCTTTGGTGAGATTGAGAGCTAAGTGGCCTTCATGAGCCAGATTCACAACGTTGTCTCTGAAATCTCTGGGTGGAATCAACCTCGTACCACTGAACAGTTCTCTTTATTCCAGCTTAATTCCTCTTTTTCATTCCAAAACCCTTACAAATCTTTCTAGAGAGTTCTGAACTCTGGCTAGCCCTTAACTATGAAATCCCTGAAATTTAGTCTCAACATCTTTCTCTATAGCCAGCTGCCATTCACCTTCACATATAGCACTCTCACAAACCAAGGTAATGTGGTGAACATCCATTGACTTAACATGTCTGTCCAAAGGTGGCTTAGACAGCCAATCCACAACCTTGTTCCTTGTACCAGCAACATGCTCCACCTGGAAGTTAAAATCACTCAAACCCTCCATTCACCTCTTAATGCTAGGCATCAACATATTATTCTTCTGAATAGAAAGCACAATATCCAATACTCTGTGATCAGTCCTGGGAACAAAAGGCATTCCCCAAAGACAGAACTTGAAATATTGAATCACTCACGCACACCCTAAAGCCTACCTCTCAATCACAGAATACCATCCATCTGCGTCCTTAAATAAACGTTATGCAAATGCCACTACATGCTCATCACAATCAGTAATTTGTGAAAGCACCGCACCAAGACCCTTGAGACTGGTGTCAGTGGTTTAAACTGGTTTTCTTGGTCACATCAAAATGCCCCAGAGAAGGCATTCAACTTATGCTGTTCTTAATTGTTTCAAAAGCCACCACACAATCACCTGACCAAACTAACATAATACCTTTTTTAGTAACGCTCTGATAAGCTGAGCCACACTTGAAAAATTGGTAACAAGTAAAACTTTGCCAAATCAAGGAGAGAGCTCACTTGGTCTTTATCTTGCAGTGACAGTGCCTTCAAAATCAAGTCAACCAACTTCCACTTGGGCTTGATCCACTCAACAGAAATTGTATGGGTCAAATGGGAGACTGAATTGACTCAAAACTTACATTTCTCCTTCTTGATCATTAGCCCAGCATCCAACAGTCTCTTCAAAACACCCACCAGTGTTCGATAATGCACTTCAAGATCCTTCCCATAAATTAGAATGTCATCTTAGAGAAAAGCATGTAATAAATACCTTCCAACACTTTCCTCATAATATTCTGGAAGTATACCGCCACAGATGCCAATCTAAATGGGATCCTGACAAAGTGGTAAGCACCCAGTGTTGTCACAAATGATGTCAAATGCCTGAATACAAAATGTAGTTTAACGTGATTGTATGCAGATGAAAGGTCCATAACACTGAACACATTTGCACCCGAAGCGAGGGCAGGGCCTTAGAGATGTAGGGAAGAGGTTGATGGTTAACCCATATGGGTTTGTTCAAATATCTAAGATAAACACTCATCATGATTTGTATTCCCATGCGTTGGTACCAGTGCAATAGAAGCAAGCGATTCCGAAGATTCAGTATCCTCAATTATACCATCACCAATCAATCTACTGATCTTCCTCTTCAAAGATACCAAGATTAGGAACTTTGCTTATCTTACAAATGCAAGGGATGGCATTTAAAAAAAACTATCTTGTGTTTGAAACCTTTAGGGAGACCAAGATCAACACTGAATACACATCGAAACTGATAGTAAATTCTCATGTTTCCACTCCTCTGATACAGATACAACTTGTTGCAATGAATTGGGATTCAACATGATACCCATGTCATGTTGGTGACACCAACCCAGCAAATTGTTCCCCTGCTTGGCCACATATACCTTCCCCAAAGTCTCCTTATCTTTAAACAAAATTCTCATGCTGGTGTAACCCAACACATCAATCTGGTCAGCCGCGGCCCGTGGAGGGAGTTACGGTGGGGCAGGGAGGCGGTGAGGGGGAGGGGCGGGGTGGAGGGTGCTAAAAACCGGCATATGGATAATTGCAGGTAAGTAAACAATTTAATTAATAAAACGAATTTCGTAGCGCGCACTGCATCGCATTTTGCCCACCATAGTGTAGGATGATTCCGAATCACTAATATAACAATCTTCTTGCCATCAAGCTTAATGTGACACGCAGGCATGGTTATGGGACCAATATTTACCTCACTCGGATTGGGCTAAATGTTTAAAACCATCGTCGTAGTCTATCTAGCATTTACTTGTTGCATCAACAGTTTGATCCTTCTCACTCTTACAAACTTACCCTTTTTTCTGCATTTTTTGTAATTAGAATTCCTGGCGTAACACTGAACACTATTTGCAGATTGGCCAGGACTACATCCTCAATAACATTTCATTTTGATGTTCTTGGTTTCCTTATTACCACCAACTTGTATCCCTTCAGATATAATTCTATCAACAGCATTGTCTGCAACTTCATTTATCCCAGCGGTAGTGGACTCACTATGCAATGAAGGAGGCATAACATGCATCTCACACACCCATGTGCTTGTGCTTTAAATACTCTCAACAATAATAATATACTTTTTAAGGTCAGAATTCCCCACTAACAATTTCCTTTGACCCATGACACTGCTGTTGCACCTGTAACTAAGTAAATCAGTTAAAAGATCAAAACCGCAAATGCGTGCCAGTGTCCTCAAGCAAGCCACATAGTTCCTAACACTTTCATTTTTCCCTTGAGTCCTTGAGAACACCACATTGATCCTTGCTTCAAAATGTTTTTCAAGCATCAATACGGACATGCCAAAAACATCTCCTAGTTCTCCTTCTGCATTCTCTAAAGGAAAGGTTTCTAAACTGACATACATGTTACATCCTTTCACTCCTAGATTGTGTAACAGTACAGCTTGTTTCCTGGCTGCAGAACACTTTTCACTCCCAATGGCAACAATATAAGAATTTTTTTTCCATCTCTTCCAAGGTATCAGTGGTTCACACTTCTGAGGCAAAATACAGGAGGACAGGGTATGCTAACCGTAGCCATAATGAAGCTCAAAACCCATGTAAGTATAAGGCTTTGAGAGCTTTACCAGGTTGTTCACAGGCCATGATGTTATTCAACCAGTGATATAAAATAAAATAGATAAGATGAATCAGTCACTCATAATGAAGGAAGCAGTATTCCTCCAACAGGTAATATCATGCCCGTGGAATTGAAACTCATTGCTGCCAACAACCGAATGTTATTAATTAACTATGACTTTCCTCTGTGCACTATGCGTGTCTTAATGCGATCATCCAAACCAATATTTGTTTGTCCATCAAAATTACATGCCTGCACCAATAAAATGGCAGCTTGAGTTGTGCGTATAACAATGCGATGTCCCAAAGAGTAATTGCTGCCCCGTCAAGTGTCCTTGATTATGCGACAGCTTCCACTTCTGCTGCTGTGTATGCGATGATGCTACCGAAAGCGCTCAACAAATGAACCTAGAGCGAAACTCCGGCCTGCAGCTTCCTCGTGCCACACTCCAAAATCCACAGCAATCACCCTATAACCGAAAGGTACCTTATGTAAATGATTCACATGGTCTTCAAAAGCAGAGCAAGGCAAGCAGATAGCTTCAGCATGCTACAGGCACCACTCCAGTTACAGCATCCAGTCACAGCATTGTGTGCTGCACAAAGCAGCACACATAGAAGTTACAAATTGCCATTCTGAATTGTTTATGTGCAGGAAGGAACAACTTCCTGCACATGAACAATCATTCCCTCAATGCAGGGACCCTTGCACTATGCTGCAAGAGTGCGTGCGTTGGCGATAGGCAGCTTAATTTAGCGCCAGCGAAGGGAGAAAAGCAGGGGTGCACTTTATTATTGTGAATATAGAGCATCCCTGCGTGTCTAACACAACCAAGCACAACTTTAGCAATTTCGGAGCTAACCAGCGCTCCGTCACATGCTTGTAAATATACCCCTCGGTATTTTGTTAGACAGTGTTAAGGAGAGTTGTCATTGCAAGTCAGAAATTTAGTTTTAGTTCCTAATATTATAACTGTTGGCCTTCTTTAGAATTTGTTGCAAGTGTACTCCTCCAACAATGTGACAAAGTATCTTGTTCACCAAACTTATAGTTTGTTTTCTCTATTTTGAGTAGAGTGAACCTTCATTTTTCTGCCGACAGGTTCTCAGCTGGCTCCACCATGTAAACCTTTGACTCACCGTCCAGTTAGCATCAGACCATCGGTTTCACACCATCCTTCTTTTTTAGGGCAGACATTCTAACACATATATATTTTCCTGCCTGGAATCACCAAGGTAAGTCTAGTGGTTCTGAACAGGAAAATAAATAAATTACTGCCACATGTTGTTAGCAAACCTCACCATGTCAGCAAAATTTATTTTTTGTTGTTTAACCCATTTGCTGCCGGCGACGTCCAACGGATGTCGCGTACACTACCTCGGTAGTGCTGCGCACGTCCGTTGGACATCGCGGCCCCGCCCGCGCAATAGAACGTTCCACACTAGCGCAGAACGTTCAGCGCAGGGAACGGGTTAAAGAGAACCTCCCGCTTTGAAAAACAAAACAATTTGCTGCATGGGTGCTCTGAACATGGTGCTTGCACAGCAAAGCTTCAGTGCCTTCAAAAGAGCTTATGTGGCAGTGGCTCCTCTGAGGAACAGATCTCTCTCAGGGAGGTGGAGAGCTCTAAATATGGTGTATTATAGTCTGCTAGGGTAGTGGACTGCATCCTTTTGCTACCTTAGTGAAATAGAGTACAGCCTGCCATACGCTTAATAAGACGCTATCTTCTGGTGTTAAAATATGGATCAGAATTCAGAAGCGATGGAGGTGCTCATGAGTGCACTATCGACTAATTTAATCTAAAATTCCAGTCTCAGGCTTAAGTCACGATTACTTGGTTAATAGACACCATAGTGTCTTCAAATGGATATTTAAGATATGGGGAGGAGAGGCCACAGGCTTGATGAGAGATTTGACTGAGCGCTTTCAAATCCAAATCAGTCTGATTTGTTTTAGGTCAACCTATTTCTGTGAGGAATACCAGGTTCACCCTTCATAGCGTGGTGTCAGCTGCCAGGCTTTCTACGAAGCAAAATGAGTGTGGTACAGGTTCAGCAACATCAGTTCTCTTTTTACTTCATGAGCTAAACATGCCTGTATGTTGGCCAACTTGTTGAGCCAGAATTTGTAGCACCAGCCATTTATGATGAACACAATATCCTTCGCTATCACCCCCTTTAAATCGCAAAAGCATTTGCCACCTATTTGATGGACTCCACCATTATGAGCATGAAAAAGTCTTTTTAAGCAATCTTGCATTACCAAAATTCTCTGATGATGGCAGATTACCACCGGAAGATGATATTGGCACTGAAGGAATCTTTAGAGGCTATCAAAGACAAGACATTTAACCAGGCACCCCAGGAAAATATACACCTTTGGTATATTAAAACTCTCCTCCTGTGTAAATAAAGTATATAAGGGGAAGAGGAATCTGTTTTTTGCAAACATCTAAGCTAACAAGTTAAGGAAAGTAATACTGTATGGTGCTGAGCTGATCTTAAAGAAATCATCTGTATGCCCTTTCACATCCTAGGGAATTTGTTGGGCAGTAACTTCAAATATCTGGGAGTTATAATAAACAGAGGTCTCAAGAAGATGTTAACAGACCATTTAATACCTTTGGTTGTTAAAATTGATGATGTCTTCACTACATGGTCCTGCTCATCTCTGATAATGTGGTCGAGTTCAAGTGACAAAAATGGTGATGGCTTATGCTATAATTATATTTGTGGAAAGTTATTTCAGTCGGTACCTCTGAAAATGATTCAACACATTGATCTCTGCATTGAAAACAATGTGCTGGTATCTGACCTCAAATTAATTCTTCAAACCTTCATGCCGCAACAACATCTGGAGGCTAAAGGATACCAAATAAGGAAAGGTATTGCTAAACCTGCTAAATTTAGCAATTGGGTTTCCTGTCCCCATGTTTGTCAGCAGCACCAACATTGTCTGAGATAGAAAGACAGTCTTTTCAGAATCATGAAGGCATGATCATTGTGTACTTTGTGAAAAATCCTCCTTCCAAATCCAATAGCCGCTCATTTATATAATGATTGATGCCTAGTCTGTTTCCCAAAAGAAACTGAAAGTTCACAAATTTACCCTTCTATATTCCCCAACTTACATATATTAAAAAATGTGTTTCACCCAAAAAAATCCAATAAATAAAAAACATATCTCAGGGTGATAATTAACACATGGATTATCTGCATCAGATTTTTTTTTTATTCAACCCATCAATAATTGCTCTGGCTATTGCAATGCAGAAGATAAACATTTATGATTTTCCAATCAACATTCATTTAATTCATAAAATATGATAGATTTGTGCAACAAATTTGTATATGGTATCATCTATTGAATCACAGGGCTGTGTATGAAAAAACTTAGAGATTCTTTGAAAAAAACAAAGGTTAAAGTGATTTTCTATCTTGGTGTTGAAATAAGTTCTAATCTGATGTTTTAAAATATAAAAAACTGAAAGTTTGCTGAGCTAATGTACTGCTTATGACCTCATATATTACATCACTAAATGACATACTAAATTACGACATTGATGGTATCACTGGTGACATAATTGATGACATCTCTGCTAACAGTATAATCAATATGTAGCAAAGCATGCACGGTATTGTCATCTTCAATGTAATTTGAGATGTTGTAGTGATTAATCAATCAATCAAATGTCTTGTAAATCATGACTACTCACCTATAAGGGTCTCAAGGGACTGGGCGGTGGGCTGCTGATCTGTTAAAGGCACCGTGGTTCAGTCAAAGAGCCAAGTCTTGAGGTTCTTCCTGAACTGAGGCAGTGATGGTGATTGTCTGAGGTGGAGAGGCGTGATGTCCCAGGTCTTTGCTGTGAGGTAGGTGAATGATCGTCCCCTGGCCGTAGACTTGCAGATCCGTGGAGTGGACTTGGACTTTCAGATCCATGGAGTGGACTGGGAGCCAGTGGAGATCTCTCAGGTGGCCAGTGATGTGGCTGTGGCTGGGGATGTTGCGGATGAGTCTGGTGGAGGCTTTCTGAATGTTCTCCAGTTTCTTGAGGAGTTTCTTGGGATGCTGGCATAGAGTGTGTTGTAGTCGATTCTGCTTCTGATGAGTGCGTGCATGACCATCTTGCTGAACTCAGTGGGAAAGCAGACGTTTTGTGCTTGGTCTGTGGGGGGTTCCAAGAGCTGTGGGCCACCAAGAGTCGTCCCAATGAGGTGTAGCCCTAGATGAGGATTTTGGTCTTCTCTGAGTTGAGCTGAGGTAGCCACTCCACATCCAGGTGGCAACAGCCTTAATCCCACTGTGTAAGTTGTTCTTGGCATCTGTGGGTTCATTGGTGAGGGAGAGAATCAGTTGGGTTTCAGCTGGGTGTCATCAGCGTGGGGGACAATGTTGAGACCGTGGTTCCTGACAATGGCTGTGTGGGAGGCCATGTAGATATTAGAGAGAGTTGGTCTCAGGGAGGAGCTTATCATTGTAGGTTCAGAGTGGAATGGTGATTCTCTGTGTTTGGCCGAATAGAAAGGAGCGGATCCATTCCAGGGCTTTGTCATGGAGGCCGGCATCATGGAGTCTTGTGCATAGAATGTGATGAGAGACGGTATTGAAGGTAGCCAAGAGGTCCAGGAGGATGAGGGCTGCAGTTTCACCTCGGTTGTGGAGGATGTGGACATTGTCTGAGGAGGGCAGTCTTGGTGCTGTGGATGATTCTGAAGCCAGATTGGGGGAGGTCCAGGATGTGGTTTGCTTTGATGAACTTGGACAGCTGAGTGTTGATGGCCTTTATGATGATCTTGGCTGGGAAGGGTAGTAGAGGGATGAGTATGAAGTTGTTGAGGTCCATCAGGCACCCCATTAGCCCCCCAGAGGGTTTCTTCAGCAAGGGTTGATCTCAAAGTGTTTCCAGTCTTCCAGAAAGGAGGCAGAGTTGATGGAGCAGTTGATGGTGGTGCTGCAATTTATGGTGCAGCAGAGTTAGGGGGCGAGGGAGGTACCTGCTCTGTTGAAGATGTGGTGCGGGCAGGGGTCCGAGGGTGCTCCGGAGTGGATGCTCTTCATGATCTTGAGGGTGTCATCAGGAATGAGGGGAGTCCCGCTGAGCACGGTACTCAAGGTCTGGTGTCATTGTGTGCGTTTGTTGCGCCTGGGTGAGAGGGTCTTGGGTATCGATGCTGTCAAAGCTGTCATATATCTCCTTAATCTTGTGGTGGAAGTAGGTGCTGTTAGGTTATTGCAAAGGTCTTGGGAGGGTGGGATTGTCTGCTGTCTCTGTACTTGGTTTGGCAAATTCTTTTACCACAGCGAGCAGTTATTTGCTGTTTACGTTGATTCTGTCTTGTTGGGCCACTTTCTTAGTTGTTCTAAATGAGGTGATGGTGTGCGGTGACTGCCGTTTTGAAGGCTGAATCGTCTTATGAGGTCTTGCTGCTCTTCCATCTCTTCTCAAGCCATCTACGGGTGCGTCTGGACTCATGAAGGGTGGGAGAGAAGCAGCTGGCTTTCTTGGAGTGTCATTTGCCCGGGTCTTACTTCAGGGGAGCCAGTGTGTCGGCGCAGTCGTAGATCCATTGGTGGAGGTTGCTTGCTGAGGTATTGATGTTATCAATGATGTCATAAAACTTGTCATGAGCAATACTATATCTTTTCAGGGAATTTCTAAGGCTTTTTTTATGTGAAGCAAGATATTATGGCCATACCTAACTATAACGTCATTTTAACCTTTGGTTTTTTAGTATATTTTTATGGCTTTTTTTAACATAAAGTGTGTGGGTTTGGCCACAGGGTCTGGCTTGATTGGGTGCCAAAGAAGTGGCAGCAGCTATTTTAAGACTTGGGAACTCAGTTCCCTGTCCTGACAAATAATAAGAAAATATTATATTGGGGTGGGGCAGGGAAGGCCTGGTGGGGGTCCCAGGGGACCCCCTTTGGGGTCTAAAACCTACATTTTTAAAAACAGGATTGTGGATCCACAGTGGATCTATGGATTAGTGGTCTAGTTAAAAAATCAACAAAATAGAGGCTCTAGAATTGTTTATAAATAAACACCCATTGGTGGGCCACTGCCCAGGGTGTCGGCGCTACATTGCTTAAATGGGAATGAGGGTGTGCAGCCCCTCTCTTCAGGCCTTTTCAAGGACCAATGTACTCCACTGCTAAGTTATTAATGTTCTGTGGAGGAAAATTCAAGGGAGATGCGCTACCCCACTCCCCGGGCCTTGCACATGCCCTGTGGACCCTATCCCCATAGGCTGATAATAATAAGGGGAGGGGAGTGTGAAGCCACCCCTTCATGAACTGTAGATCCATCCCGGGTCCCCATACCCTGAGGCCAATTTAGCTGCAGTCTTCCGGGGACCCTATCTCCTGGGTGTTGGTGGGCTTACAAGAGGCAGGGACACCATCAACAATTTTTAAACACCCATTGGTGGGCCACTGCCCAGGGTGTCGGCACTACATTGCTTAAATGGGAATGAGGGTGTGCAGCCTCTCTCCTCAGGCCTTTTTAAGGACCAATGTACTCCACTGCTAAGTTATTAATATTTTGGGGAGGGAAATGCAAGGGAGATGCACTACCCCCCTCCCCGGGCCTTGCACATGCCCTGTGGACCCTATCCCCATAGGCTGATAATTAATAATAAGGGGAGGGGAGTGTGAAGCCACCCCTTCATGAACTGTAGATCCATCCCGGGTCCCCATGCCCTGAGGCCAATTTAGCTGCAGTCTTCCGGGGACCCTATCTCCTGGGACACTGTAGTTCCCTGCTGTGTAGCTAGATGGCCGGGAACACAACTTTGCTTTCATCCAGGCAGGAGCAAATTTACTGAGCCATCTCCCGCCAGCACCACAATGGGTTCTGGCTGTGGAACAGATGTGGATTCCCCAGGTGGGCACCAGAGCACCCACTTGTAAATTTATTTTTGACTGCTCTGGTAAGGAACATCATATAATTCCCTAGGGCTTCTTAAAATTAACATTTTTCTTCCTGTTGGTAGGCTTAGAAGCGGCAGGGACACCACCAACATTTTAACTCATATTGAAGTGGTCTACAGAGAGTGAAGCAGCACTCCAGCAACATTAAAAAAACACACAGGAAGTCTGTTGGGTCATTGAATTCCTGACTCCAGTAGAGCTGACCCAATTATTTAATCAGCACTCTGAGCTGGACCTGTATGCTCTTCAGCTGGAGTGCAGGAACTTCCAGTACTTGGTTCTATGGCTGCTGTTTGTGGCCTGAAAAATGTTGTTTTTTAAAGAGTCAAAGATATGTTAATATTTTTGGAAAAAGCGTAATCGACATTTTTGGGGATAATCACATTGAATAAACATTGCAATGTGTGAATTTGTTTGTGTACTATACATTTTACTACGGTTATTGGTGACTTTTTCACAAAGCTGACCACTTGAAAAAGCCAATAGGCCCAGTCACTGGTATTTGGATATTTTGAGCTTTGACAAATCCAGTAGGCCTGCCTTACTTAAAATGACTCCTTTTATATTGTTACATGACATAGCCAAAGACCAGGCATTGTGGTGGGTTAGGCACCCAAACCACACCATGCATGGCAATGGACATCTTACATTTCTTTTCTTTTAAACGTAGAAATTTGCTAAAAAAACGAAAGTTTAAGTGCCATTATAGTTAGGAATTGTAATAATACGTTACTTTACATTGAAAAAAAACCTTTGAAATGTTGTATTAAAAAAAAGGTTAAAAGGATGTTACGGTTAGGTGAAAATGTCAGTTAAAACATACTATTTTAAACAAACAAAACTAATGAATATCACCAGTTATAGTTATCTCTAATAAGTATAATTTGTGCTACAAAGTAATTATAACTCGCGTCACAGGCATGCACTTCTAAATACCCCAGGTATTACATCACTTATGGCCTGTTCTAGGACATTATTGAAATCATTACTGCAGCATAAAAATGATGTCATTGATGGCAACACTGTCATTTTCACCTATGTTCATCTATGTTCAGAATAAAAAACACTTTGTAATTACCGAAATATAATAAGATTTGTAAAAATAATTTTTCTTAGACTAGTGAGACAAGAAGTGCCTGAGACAATGTCAGGCTTTAGTTTTGAAATTTATGGGCCGAGATGGCTACTGAAACTGGTCAAAAGGAAAGTGTAACATGTCAAAAAAATGCAACTGTTCGCTTAAGCATGAAAGGTGAACCAGTATTTTCTTTGGATATTTCCTAACTTAGGTCTTGAATTAAATTCCAATTATTCGAGATACATTTCAGACTTACAGAAATATAATTATGAACCATTTTTGGAAACCCACAGTAGCCTTGATATTCATGACCAAATGTTCTCTACGGAATAAACTACTGAAATGTACTGGGGAAGTTGCAGCTTTTGCAATGTAGTTTTGTACCTTTCCCTGTTCTTTTAACAGAGATTACTTAGGCTTCTTTTGTAGGGAAAAAGTGTCTCAGTTCTCAAACAGTGGTGCAAAGAAAGAGTTCTTATCCACAACTTAGGAAGACATGAGCATGTGAGATGAGCACAGAGGATGTTACTTAGATTGAGGAGGAGCAGGAATAGTGTAACGTATATTGAGAAGGAGGAATTGCTTCAGCCAAAACTCTAATTATGCTTTTGGAACACTCCTTATCCAGTAATAAAAAGAAATATTCTCTCATAATTTGTTGACACCTTAATGCTAATGTTTTGCCTTGCAATATGGACGCACTGGCCAGGAAAGGGTGTTAAAAATAAAAAGAGGAGAGTGAGAATAATTCAGAAGAGGCCAGTATCCTCTTAAAAACCAGTGGTCTGGCCTCTGTCAGGGTTTAAACGTCTAGAAGAACTCTTCCTGAACAAGTTATGAATGCTGAGAGTTTCTTAATTAAATACAAGTGGACTCAATGTCTTCATTGCATGAAAAATTCAAATACAGGATGGCCCATGCAGTGAGAATGAACAAAGAATACATTTCTAATAACAGGAACATTTTACATAATATTCGGGGAAAACTATGACATATGTATGCAGAGACTGGCAGACACAACAAGACTTAACAGAACCTGCTGTCAGAAAATACCTCTGGCCTTTAGGGACATATTCAGTAGGATGTGGCCAAAAGCCTTTTTGAGGTCACATAAGGTAAGATAAACAATATACAATTGATAACTTGCTCCTCTGTGACACAAACCATGGACCAAAAAAGAAGAAGCCTGCAATGTATCGGGATTTTTCCATTAACCCATATTTTCTTGATTCTCTGGATTCCATGAACTGGCTGCAGTCAGTTGATCTACCCCCTGTGGTAGCCTTAACTCAAGATTTGGGTTCAGAGATCAATGACATGACAGCGATAGGTCAGCATTCTAGCATTCCCTGCTTGTAAACACTTGCACAATAGCTGATCATTACCCCAGTCACCAGGAGCAGTGTAACAAGACTACTTTGTCGAGTTTACCTTATATACCTTGTACAACAGACAATATATAGCCTTGAGAAAACCCCGAGCTTGTGCTGTGCATGGAGTAAAACGTGTTAGTTGAGCATCAACTTTTTCTGTGCAATCTGTGCTGCACATTGTAATTAGACTGGTGTATGATTAATCAACCTGAATAAACACAGTAAAAAACATAACATAGAGAAATACATTTTAGGTGTCTACAATCTAGGTCTTATTAATTACTAACATAGTATGGGGCAAGGGGTCCGACCCAGTGTTCTTTGCGATTGGACCAGCACCACCTAATACGCTTTCAGCTGGTCCTGGAGACTAGAGTGAGTAAATCCCACCCCCAGCACTGTTAACTTGACAAGGAGCCTTTACAGTGTCCAAATGTGAAGCAGGATGTTTTCCAAAATTGCATGAAAGCACTTTCATGTATTACAGTTCTTTGAAGTTATCTATGAAACCTCAAACATTGTTTCAGAGTTGGTTCATTTTACTTGATAATGAATTTTTGCAGCACATGCAAGGGAATTAAAGATCCATTTTCAAAAAGTGACTTGATGGTATCCACAACACAGATGTAATTTGAGCTACTCAGGCGCCACCTATGCTGGAATACCATGTGCAGACTAGGCAGCTCATTCCGGGTATCAGAGAATTCCTGTTTCAAACAATATAAAAACAACTAAGTCTGAAGGTAATCTTTGCACCGGTATGAACTTGGTCCCTCTATCCAACCAAGGCTCCCTTGTGGTCACCCAGGCCATACATTTTGATTTTAATGTGGTCTTGCGTGAACAGATACCCACGGTTGGCGGTTTGTGCCTTTTGCAGCTAGAATTATTTAAAACTTCTAAAAATCATATATCCGAGTCTCTACATCCAATTCTTGTCATTTTGGTGTCAGTCTGTTCACGAATATTTACTCTATTTTTATAAATTGGAGCAGAATTTTCATTGTGTTGTGTTTTCTACTTTTTAACCGTTTTGGTACTGATAAATGCTTTACACATTTCTGCTAAGTTAACCTTGTTTTCTCTGTGCTACAGCTACTAAGGGTTGAGCCAGGCTTAAATTATTGAGACCTAACTGGACTTAGTACAGAGATGAAGACTCATGCCACCTTCAACTAATTATCCACTTTCTCATAATGATGTTCAGCAGTGGGATCCAGAACTTGGGTTTAGCAGTAGCGCTTAGCTACTAAGCTTGAAAATTAAAAATCTCCAAATGCACTGAATTCAAACATGCCTTTTTTTTTATTTCTATTAAGTCTTTTAATAGCTTTTTAGGTCGAGCATTCGAGAGCTCTTGCATATACTTTAGTATATACTTATTATATATGTATATGTGTATGTAATTTGTGGGCTCTGGAGATCATCCCTAGGACTTGGCTGCCTCCGCTTAGGGACTTTTTTTCCTGTTCAACTGCCTCTATTTAACTGTCTTGATAGAAAACGACCAGCAGAGGTCGGTAAAATACCAGAATCACTTTAGCATTCTCTAGATTCTGGTCCATAGAAATTGTCTTCCACGAGCACCCGTAGACAATAATATGTTTTTTAAATCTTGTATTTTCAGTAATATGACCACAGAAGGCCCTGATTTTATATTAAAAACAGAGTTTTAGACTATTCCGCTGAAAGGCTATATTTCTCTCCATGTGTTTCCATACCTGGTGTGCCACGCAGTTTGGTGCCTGCTTTCCCTCCATGTTAAAGAACAGTAGATGTTTCAGCATCCAGGCTAATGTGCTGCATAGCTCAATGCATGTAAGGTCTCTAAAACGAGACGATTACATTGCAAATGCTTGTTCTATATTATTTCTGATTCCCATTTTTGCACCTTTTCAAAAGTTTCAGGGAACATGGAGGTTCAGGTGAGAGAGCTGAAGGTCCTATGGACAGAAAAGGAACTGAAATTGGGTTGTCTGGCCCTGAAAGAGGCTTGGCCAGCCATGATAACCTCTGAGGAAGAGGCAACTCCATAGCAAGAGGAGGTAGAAGGTAGGGACTGCAGGTCCCAAAAGTAATTTCCAGTTGTGCTAACCATGGTTAGCAGTGAGCATAGTTCTTCCAGAATAAGCCCCTCTGAACTGGCCCTCTGCCAGCTTAAGGCCAGTAAAAGCTAAAAGCCAAGCTATGAGCTATAGCACTTAATTAAAAGAAGCCGGCTTTGCAGGAAAAGAAACTGGCCTTAGAGGAGAAGAAGGCCAGACTGGGCTTAAGTCCCAATGACCATGATGGCAGTAATGAAGAGGTATCTGCAGGGAAGTTACAAAACCCTTGTCTGCCTAAGGGCCTGTAGTGGGGTGACATTGATAAATGGCTTGCCTCTTTTGATTGCGCACGTAAAATTCACAAGGTGGGCCCACAAAACTAAAGTTCTCTACTGTGGAAATGTGTGCCTGCAGTGGGGAGCGATAGGCTATTGACTCTAGAGGAGGGGACTGAATCCTATTAACACATGAAAGATGGCCTATTGGATATATATATAACAGATACATAACAGTCTTGGGTAGACTTTGTGGATATTTCAGTAAAACACTAGGTTGGGTACAAGGTAAGGAGGTAACAACTTATAATGAGCCATATAATTTGATTATCAAAGAGCACATTTTAAGTAACTGTTCTTCAGAGTTGTTACACCAGCATCTAGTGAATTCAAATGTGTCTAAACCCCAGAGAGCAGGAAAGTTTTATGCTCATAGTGTACAAATATCTCAATGGAAAAAATGATTATCAGGGAAGTTTTGTGATTTTGTAATAAAGTAATCTGTATAAATATGAGCTTTTGAGTTTCACGTCTTTATGGGGAAACATTCTAATTATGTTTCATTTTTTTAGGAAAATTATATGAGGTGTAATATGTGTTGGGCCTTGACATTCTATTAAGAAAATGTAGGTTAGAAATAGGATGTGCTAATTGTGGGGAACTGTTCGCAGGTGGTTGAATGCAGAATCAGAAAGAGAGAGGGATTCAATCAATCAATCAATCAATCAATCAATCATTTGTAAAGCGCACTACATACCCGCGAGGGTCTCAAGCCACTGGGGAGGGGGGCGCTACTGATCGAACAGCCAGGTCATGAGTATCCTCCCGAAGGTCAGCAGGTCTTGGGTCTGTCTTAAGCTCAGTGGGAGGGTGTTCCATGCCTTGGCGGCGAAGTGGGAGAAGGATCTCCCATCAGTGGTTTTTCCTTCGGATGCGCGGGACGGTGGCGAGTGAGAGGTCGGCGAAGTGTAGCTGGTGGTTGGGGATGTAGAAGGAGAGCCGTCTGTTGAGGTAAGCTGGGCCAGTCTTGTGGAGTGCCTTGTGTGCGTGGGTGAGGAGCTTGAAGGATATCCTTTTGTTGACGGGGAGCCAGTGCAGGTTTCTCAGGTGGGGGTGATGTGGCACGTCGAGGATCAGTCGTGCCGAGGCATTTTGGATGCGTTGTAGTCGTTTGATGAGCTTGGTCGAGTCTGCTGCTGACGAGGGCCTGGGTGACTGTCTTTCTTATATCTGTCGGGATCCATCTGAAGATCTTGTGGAGCATGTGGAGGGTGTTAAAGCTTGCTTGGTCATTGAGAGCGTTGAGTCGAGGATGATTCCCAGGTTGTGTGCATGGTCGGTGGGTGTCGGGGCTGCCCCCAGTCCCCTTGGCCACCAAGAGTCGTCCCAGGCTGAAGGGTTTGGAGCGGAGGATGAGGACCTCCGTCTTGTCCGAGTTCAGCTTCCGACAGTTGGTCTTCATCCAGTCGGCGAAGGCCTTCATTCCTTCGTGGCTTTGGCTGTGATGGGGTCCTTGGTGAGGGGGAGGATCAGCTGAGTGTCGTCGGCATAGGAGATTATGTTGAGGTCGTGTTGTCGGGCTACATGTGCGAGCGGGGCCATGTAAATGTTGAACAGCGTCGGGCTGAGGAAGGATCCCTGGGGTACGCCGCAGATGATCTCGGAGGCTTTGGAATGGAATGGGGGAGGCGTAGGCTCTGGGTTCTGCCGGAGAGGAAGGAGGTGGTCCACTCCAGAGCCTTGTTTCAGATCCCTGCGGGGTGGAGGCGTGCGCGTAGTGTGCGGTGGCAGACGGTGTCGAAGGCGGCAGAGATGTCTAGGAGGATGAGTGCTGAGGTCTCGCTGTTGTCCAGCAGGGTCCTGATGTCGTCGGTGGCAGATGAGGGCAGTCTCAGTGTTCCGCAGCAACCACAGCACCGACTGGGAAGGGTCCAGGATTCTGTTTTCTTCGAGGTATCGGGTTAGCTGCCTGTTGACGTTTTTCTCGATGATCTTGGCCGGGAAGGGGAGCAGAGAGATGGGCCGGAAGTTCTTGAGGTCTCTTGGGTCTGCCTTAGGTTTTTTGAGTAAGGCGTTGATCTCGGCATGTTTCCAGATCTCTGGGAAGGTCGCGGTCTCGAGTGAGAGATTGATGACGTTGCGCAGGTGGGGTGCGATGGGACTGCTTGCTCTTTTGAAGACGTGGTGCGGGAATGGGTCCGACAGAGAGTCGGAGTGGATTGAGCGCATGGTCTTGATGGTGTTATCGATGCTCATGCTGGCCTAGGCTAGCAGAGAGTCGTGGTCGATGGTGTACGGAGGGTCTGTTGTGTTGCTGTCTGTTGGGGCTGTCTGTCTTGTTGATTTATTATTGATTGAATTCTGAGCCATAAGCACAGCCTCCTGAGCTAGTCCCGTTAGTCACTCTCTTCTTAAATAAAGAGGAAGATGAAACTTACCACAGCCTGGGTCTTCTTTTCCTCAGACAGTCAGGCTACTGAAATAAGTCTGAAGCCATGTTTCCCTTGCCGGCTTAGTGAATGGCCCAATGTGTGCTTTTGTCCACAGGTGATATTTAACCTTTCATGCCATGTGTAAATGTCCTGCTCCATATACTATTCCCTAAGTGGAATGCTAAACATGCCACTAGAGATTAGCCAATTTTACCATGGGATAATGGCCATAGCACATACATTGGGTACTGGACAGCAGTAAATGTCTATTTTTACATCACAATATTTTACATCAGGAGTCATTACATCAGGAGAAGGTTTACATTACAGCACTTACATCAGGACTACTTTACCTTGCAGGTAAGATGTTAAGTATATATTTGCCCAATTAATTACCCAGTGGAAGTCGCCACTGGGTAGTTATAGTTATGTCAGTGTTTCCATAGGAAATAGGGGGTTTGTGTTGCTAACAGCTTAGCAGCATTTGATGAATCTTTGCAAAACATTCCAAAAAAGTGCTCTTTTGTGCTTAGTTTGTGCATTGAAAGTTCCAGGTTGATCCGTCAATCAGGGCCGGAGAAAAAAGCGTGGCCCCAAAATGCAAAATCCCCATGCATTTTCCATAGACTTCTTCGAGAATCACTACCACAAAAACTGCTGGATTGAATTACCCTAAATTTGGCAGGAAGCTAGGCCCTGGTCCACAGATTATGCATTTTGTAATTTGGTGTACATCTGTTCTGTAGACTTGACAAAATAAGGTTTAAAAATAATTATATATCTGAATGGTTAGGCCCGGGAGAGGTTCACAAGAGTCTTGCGGGAGTACCATTTTAAAAATGGAACATTCTGATTGGCACACGGGGCTTTTCTTCCTCTTTTGGGCCATCTCGTGGGAGTCAGTCTCCCATGGGAGCAGGCACTCTCATTGGCTACAAGCAACATGAGAAAAATTTTGCTGGCAGCCATTTCAGGACTCGGGCACTTTGTCCCCTGTCCTGAAGGTGCAAGGGACAAAGTGCACCTAGATCCCCCTAGATTCTATTGGGGGGACCCAGAGGTACCAAATAAATATAACAAATAGTTCCTTTGGGATAGCAAAGGAAAATATGCGGCCTGGGGAGGAGGTGATTGGTCCCCCTCCCTGAGCCATTTTTGGCGCTGGGGTCCACATCCCCTGGGATCTGATTTACAGTTCCTATGGAGGGGCATGTGGCCCCCTTCCCTGAGCTGTATTCGGCCCCAGGAACCCCTATTTATCAGGGCCCAATGCAGCTGTCCCCAGGGCCTATTAAGGCTCAGTGAGGATGGCTGCATGCCCTTCTCTCCTGTTTAATTGCTTTTGGTCTCAAGGGATGGGGTCGCTGGGGACAATAAAGGGTCAGAGAGGGGGCTCCCCTTAATGTATATGTTTTGTGGCCTCTGGGGATGGGTGTTCCGGTGGCCCAAAACACCAAACCATCCGCTACGCACGCCAAAGGCTGTGCATGGTGTGGAGTTGGCAGACTGCTGGGCATTTGGCAACAGCGCTCGGCAGCAGACTAAGCCCTGTGACCAGCCTCCCACTGAACACAGCCAGAGGCTGTCTACTTCATGGGGTTGACTGCCTGTGGGGAGTTTGAAACAGGCCCTGCGGATAAGCCCCCCACCATGCGCTGTGGGGGGTTGGCTTTATAGATGGTAATAAAATATTACTTTACATTTATAAAAAACCCAATAAATTAACTGATAAAAACCATTATTAAAGTAATGTTACAGTGTGATAAAAACATCTGGTTTTGTTTAAACAAAATCTTAAAAATTCACTAAAAAAACAAAACAAAGTCATAAGTGATGTCATGAATGCTGTTTATAGAGCATGTCATGAGCGATGTAATATGTGAGGTCATAAGCAGTGCATTGCGAGGGCCAGTTCTTCATTTGTAAAAAACATAAATGCCAGGGCTCTCGTCAGGAGGTCAATGCATTGTGCACCACACATTGCCTTTGCCAAACTGCCAAAGAAAGTGACCACACAACTACTAATCATCACACTCCCACAAGTGTGACAAGTCGGACTATGTCAGGCCCCCAAAACTATAAAAATAGCAGGTAATAGTAATTTTTTATGTATATTGAATTAATAATTAACTGTTGTTGTGGTCATCTCTAAATTAGCCAGGCAGCGCCGCTTTATGGCAGACTGTCACAAGCATCGGTGTTCGCAATTAAGTGCTGTGTAGTGTAGTTCCTATATTCCCAATAGGCTCTGCGCATTGGAATAATATACACTATAGATTTGACATAGGACTGAGGTCAGTATGTCTCTATTGAGTATACTGAACTTAATTGTGAGTGCCACCTAGCTCAGAGGTCACTAGAAATTTTCTTGAGTAAACAAGAAGGGATTAGTTTCTGACAACCGCATAAACATGACAACCTTGTTTCCCCAAGAATCGAAACGTATCTCCAGAGTCCTGGAAACAATAGATAACTGTTGGACCCGGTCCTTTGGGCAGGTTCACCCGAGACTTTTTTCTTTTTCCTAGCCTGTTTCTGGAACCTGGGTTGGTGATTTTAGGCCTCTGCGCACTTTTTCACTGTGGTACAGTGTAAAGTGCATGTGCTCTCTGTGTATGTGTGGTGAGTGACCTGCCCTCCCATAGGAATGAATGGGGAATATGTATGCCCATGGTAGATTCCTGATGCGTGGGGAGTGCAGGGTCGAGTTTGATATGTGTGAACTCGTGAGAATGAATGCTGCATAATGGTATATGCGGCATGGCTGTGTCTAGTCTAGAAGCGCCACTTTTAGAAGTTGGCATATTTGTGTAGTGAGTCTGCTGGCACGTGATTGGCTGGTGAGCCTGGCCCAGGAGTGCCTGGGCCTGCTGGTGGATTGACTGTCTGGTTTGAGTAGGACAGGGTCTGCAGGGCCCCGGAGGAGGGGGTCGGAGTCAGCCGTGGATGAAAGGCCACATCTGTCAGGGAAGCGGGAGGAGATAGCGTCTGGTGGTGCCGGGCTGTGCCTGCCTGACCACCATGCGGGCTCTCCCTCCTGATGGCCCACTGTCACCTCTGACCTGAGGCTGACAAGAGAGGGAAACCAGAAACACCCAGGGCTCAGGGCCGGCTTACACAAAGACTTCAAAAGACTTCAAAGGCTTTTCTGTGTATAAGAAGGGGCTGTGTCCCCTTCCAAAATGTTCTTGTCTTGTTCGTGTTCCTGACTTGAATCTACCAGGGGTGGGCGCTGCCCAGCCCCTGGATGCCTGGATTCTCGGACTCCTGGGGGACCCCTCAGCCCTGCCTGGGCTGATGGGGGGACTTGGCTTTGCCCCCTGGGAAGCTCTGGGACCGTTGCAGCATGCAGAAGCTGCATTTTTCTGTGGAGAGCGCTGGAACTGTATTTCTAGCGCCTGGAGGCGCGGAGCTTCCCCCTGAGCACCTGGGAGCGCTCTGCCTGTTGTCTAGCGCTTTGGAGCGCTTCATTTCCCCCAAGCGCTTGAGAGCGCTTTCTCTGGACTTCCTAGCGCTTAGGAGCGCTTCATGTTCGCTTATAGCACTGGACGCGCTGAGGTGTCTTGCCCGTATTTAATTACTTATTTACGAGTGCCCACCTCGATTTGCCGTGGAGAAAAACAACCACGAAGGGGCCGCGACCGGATTGGCCGAGACCCGAGGAGAGCCGTGCTCTGATTGGTCCTTTGAAGGGGGCCTGGTCCAGGAGCCGCACTGTGGTTGGCTGGCTCCCGGATGCTGCATGACGTCGTGGGGAGGCTCGCCGAAAGAGCCGCGATGGGATTGGCCCATCGCCTGTGACCTGCAGACGACGAGGCGGCGAGGAAGAAACGTGGCGGCCGGTTACAAGGGCTCCCGTGTGCCGAGGGAGCCCTGCGGCGAGAGAGGGAAGCCAGGATGTTTTCTTCCGGTCCCCCGTGAGGAGAGGGAGACCGGAGAGGCCCGCCGCCGAGAGAAGGAGAGCGGCAGAGAGCAGCTGAGCGTGCAGGCGGGGCCCCGTGGTGGAAGAGGAGCCCCGCGCTGCCCAGAAGAAGAGAAGAGGACGCGCCGCCTGCTGCTGGGGCTCCCGTGTGCTGAGGGAGCCCCGGAGAGAGAGAGGAGGCTGGCGTCCCGCGTCGGAGTCCCGGTGAGTCTGGGCTGGGCCGGGTAGCATGGGACAGAGGAGAAGGGAGGGGCGCCGGGACACATTGTCGGTGTCCGCCCCCCCCAGTGGCGCGAGCTGGCGCTCCTGGGCAGTGTGAAGCCACGAGGGCTTCAAGGGCGGCCCCGGTTGGCAGTGGGTCGCCCCCACGTGTTTTGCGAGCCCAGAGAGGCTCAAGGGGCCTCAGCTTGTTTGGCGAGCCCACAGAGGTTCGTAGGGGCATAATTAATGTTGGTGCATCTAGGGCGGCCCCGGTTGGCAGCGGGTCGCTCCAACGTGACGCAAAGCCTGTGTGGCTCCAACATGAGGGGGCATGTGATGCCCAGAGCCCGTGTGGCTCCAACGTTGGGCACGTGTACTGCCAGAGCCTGTGTGGCTCCAACGACCCCTTAACTGTGTTAAGAGCCTGCTAGGTTCAGGGGGGTATTTTGTTGAGGAGCCAGAGGGCTCAAGAGAGAGGACTTGATGCCGAGCCTGTGTGGCTCCCCCCGCTGTGGCGCAATTCGCCAGAGGAGCTACTGAAGGCCCTGCCACAGTTTGTCAGGATTCTCCAGCTGCCCAGCAATTAGTGGGCAGCTGCACCGTTTAGGCGCAAGATGGAGAGTGAGTCCCTGAGAGGGATAGAGATGGCACAGAGGTGCCCGGCCAGTCACAGCTGCGCAGCACTTAGTGCCAGCTGCAGCGTTTAGGCCCTTGTGAGTGTTCCCCAGGTGCCCAGCAAGTAGTGGGCACCTGCTACGTTTAGGCCCCTGACATTGAGACTCAGGGCGTTCTAGCCCCAACAAGGCGAGTTGGCCTAGGGACTGCCACAGGTGGTGGCTTATGTAGTTTTTGCGCAATTGTATGGGTATTGTACCTCTGAATGTGTTCTCTTGCATCATGTTTTATTCCTGCACCTCTGAATGTTTTAGACATCATGTGACTTTTGCGCTACTGTAGTATTCTGGTACCTCTGAATGTATTTGTATTGCATCATGGGCTTTATTCTTAACACCGCTGAATGTGTAGGTTTATGCATTATGTGTTTTTCTTTACTACTCCTCTGAATGTGCTTTATACATCATGGGTAATGTGTTCTTTCTTAGACCCCTAAATGCTGTGTGATACTTAGGTGGTTGTTCTTTTTAGTACAGGTGGTCCTAGTGAGGTCCTGGTCCCCTGCGTGACAGTCTCCTAAGGGTTTAGGGTTGCGTAGGTGGTACTTACCTGTCCCCAGTAGTTACTGGATGTGATCTATAACTGTTACTTTGTGTTACAGTGATTTTATACACTTTTATTCTAAGTTCTATAAGTACTATTTCTATTTCTAAAAGTGCTGATTATGACAGTGGCCCATGTGGCCCTGTCCTGTGTAAATAATCCCTTGTGAATATTGCCGTGCCAGTTGGCACAATGTACATGTGTGATGTCTATCTGATGTGATTTTTACAATACAAAAGTTATTTTAATATAACCTTGTGTGGAGTTCCTTTTGTGGTGTGCCTAGTATGTTATTGCTGTTGTGCGCTGGCGCAAATGCTTTACACATCGCCTCCGAGTTTAGCCTAGACTGCTCGTGCCAAGCTACCTAGAGGGTGAGCAGGGGTTATCTTGGCGTGTGACTTCCTTGCCCTGACTAGAATGGTGGTTTCTGCCTGGCTTTGGCGTCAGCCTTAGCCTACCAGAAATAGTCGGTTCTAACTTTGTTGGTCAGCGGTGCGGATTTGGACTTGTGTTTGCGCAGTGCCATAGCAACAACTGGGTACATTACAAAAACTCTGCATTTTTCAGATAGTCACATATTTGGGATTATTGTTTTTGATTTTGTTTTTCCTCAAGAGTGTCATTTTCAGACGGTGTTCCTGCGCTTTATGTTTAGTGGCAGATGAGAGAAAATGACCGGGCGGGATGCCAGTAGAGAGGGGAGGTTCCCATAGATTAGGAATCCCTTGCTGGGTCCAGTGTCCAATTCCTGTTCCTGTCCCTGTGTGGGTAGATGGAAGAGAGGGAGTGTGGAGGAGAAATTGCTTGCTCAGGAGGGTGGTTATTCCCTGAGTGTAGTGTGTGTGTCTGGATTCCCCAGTATGGTAGGATCCAGTGGTGGCAGCTTAAATGTGTCCAGTGCGTGAATTCCCCTTCCCAGTTCCCAGAGTATGGTGCCTGGTGCTCAGTAAGAGGGTGACAGGTTGAGAGTCAGAGGCAGTGAGGACTTGTCTCACCAGTCTGGAGGGGGAGTGTGTGGATGAGTGGTGTCTTGAACTGGAGGAGTTCGTGTGAGTTTTTTTTAAGGAGCTTGCACGTGAGGTGTACCTCTGGTGGTGTGCAGGAGGTCCTGCAGAGGCATTGGACAAGAAGGTGGATGTCTGGCGGTGTGCTGGATGTCTTGCAGAGACATTAGGGAGTGATTCTAAAAGTAGTGGCTTGTGTATCTGATGATCCTGTGTAGGTGAAGAGGTTCATGTGTAGCCCAGCTAGGTCCCATTAGGATGGTAGGGGTGTAGGGGCTCACGTCCTGTCTCAGTGGAGGCGGAGTGAGGGTGGGACGGTGTGTCCCACGTTGGCCCGAAACCCTGTCTCTGGGCCTGGAGGGTTCCCTAAGGGAGCGCCAGGTCAGGGGCCTAGGCTGTACTTACAAGTCATTTGAGGAGGATCTTCCTGTGTCCAGAGGACGGGGAGTGTCTGTAATCAGAACTCCGGCGGTCCTGGTGTTGGGCAGTACCGCTCCTAAGTGGAGGGTGCAGAAGTCCTGGTTCGCTGGGCTTTTGACCGTCTAGAGTGCTTGACCATTTTTTTGGGGCCTCTGGAGGTCGTTCCCCGAGGAGGGGGGAGGCCAGGTTCAGGTTCAGCCTGACCTGGAGGGAAGGGCATCTGTAATCAGTGTCCTGACCGGTTGTTGGCTTCCAGGGGTACCGCTCCAAGGTGGGAGGGTGCAGAACTCTGGAGGGGGGTGCAGAGGGACGGTGTCCTTACTTCTGACCCCGGTGGGAGGAAAGTGTGTTGCTGATACGCCGCTGGCGTGTGCTCTGTCTAGCCTGGAACATACTGAGAATCACCCTGTGATAGGGAGTACTGGAGGAGAGTGTGTCGCTGATACGCCGCTGGCGTGTGCTCTGTCTAGCCTGAGACATACTGGGCCTGTAATCATGGAACTGGAAGGGGGTGCAGAAGGACGGTGTACTTCTGACCCCGGTGCAACTGGAGGGTTTAGATCCTAGGTTGGGAGATTAGGAAACTTCTAGGTCAAGAGGAATCGCTACCAAAGTAGATCAGCTGAAGAGACTGAGGGGGCTGCCCTTGCTGTGTGTTCTGGGGCCCACCTGCAGTTTGTTGTTTCCACTAAGGTAGAGAAAAGGGGGCTTTGCTGTGTGCTGTGTCCCCCCACCTGCTTGAAGAGGAACTGTGCTGTGTGCTTTGTACCTCAGAAGTGGAATAGTTTCCAGGTGGTAGACCAGTGACGGAGTGAGGTCCTGATCTGGTAAGAGAGTTGTGTTCTGGTGAGTGCTTCCCTGTGAGGGTGCGGGAACACAGAAGTAGAGGTAGGGTGGGGCATTCTTGCCCGTGACCTCTGGTCAGCCTGGGGTTGTGGACCCTAGGTTGTAGGATCAGTGGTAGTTGTAGCTACCCTGAGAGAGAGAGTGGAGATTGGCTATTGTGTGCCAGGGGCTACTGCCCCCCACTCTGTGAAGTGGTTAGTACCTGTGACATTTGGATGGCCTAGGGCCTGGTCCTGGCTGTGGATGACTAGTGTGTACCAGTGGGGTACCCTAGTTGTGCCAGAGAGTTTTTTTTTAGGGAAATCTATGTGGGTTCAGAGTGGCGAAAAACTGGAAGGTGTCCCTGCCGTGCAGGCCCGTGTCCGTGCTTTTGTCGCCCAAAGCAGTGAAGCCCATCAGTGGAGTGATTGGTCTACCCTGCGTTTTGGCTGGAAGGGGGTTGTGTTGGACCCGGTCCTTTGGGCAGGTTCACCCCGAGACTTTTTTCTTTTTCCTAGCCTGTTTCTGGAACCTGGGTTGGTGATTTTAGGCCTCTGCGCACTTTTTCACTGTGGTACAGTGTAAAGTGCGTGTGCTCTCTGTGTATGTGTGGTGAGTGACCTGCCCTCCCATAGGAATGAATGGGGAATATGTATGCCCATGGTAGATTCCTGATGCGTGGGGAGTGCAGGGTCGAGTTTGATATGTGTGAACTCGTGAGAATGAATGCTGCATAATGGTATATGCGGCATGGCTGTGTCTAGTCTAGAAGCGCCACTTTTAGAAGTTGGCATATTTGTGTAGTGAGTCTGCTGGCACGTGATTGGCTGGTGAGCCTGGCCCAGGAGTGCCTGGGCCTGCTGGTGGATTGACTGTCTGGTTTGAGTAGGACAGGGTCTGCAGGGCCCCGGAGGAGGGGGTCGGAGTCAGCCGTGGATGAAAGGCCACATCTGTCAGGGAAGCGGGAGGAGATAGCGTCTGGTGGTGCCGGGCTGTGCCTGCCTGACCACCATGCGGGCTCTCCCTCCTGATGGCCCACTGTCACCTCTGACCTTAGGCTGACAGGAGAGGGAAACCAGAAACACCCAGGGCTCAGGGCCGGCTTACACAAAGACTTCAAAAGACTTCAAAGGCTTTTCTGTGTATAAGAAGGGGCTATGTCCCCTTCCAAAATGTTCTTGTCTTGTTTGTGTTCCTGACTTGAATCTACCAGGGGTGGGCGCTGCCCAGCCCCTGGATGCCTGGATTCCTGGACTCCTGGGGGACCCCTCAGCCCTGCCTGGGCTGATGGGGGGACTTGGCTTTGCCCCCTGGGAAGCTCTGGGACAGTTGCAGCATGGAGAAGCTGCATTTTTCTGTGGAGAGCGCTGGAACTGTATTTCTAGCGCCTGGAGGCGCGGAGCTTCCCCCAGAGCACCTGGGAGCGCTCTGCCTGTTGTCTAGCGCTTTGGAGCGCTTCATTTCCCCAAAGCGCTTGAGAGCGCTTTCTCTGGACTTTCCTAGCGCTTAGGAGCGCTTCATGTTCGCTTATAGCGCTGGACGCGCTGAGGTGTCTTGCCCGTATTTAATTACTTATTTACGAGTGCCCACCTCGATTTGCCGTGGAGAAAAACAACCACGAAGGGGCCGCGACCGGATTGGCCGAGACCCGAGGAGAGCCGTGCTCTGATTAGTCCTTTGAAGGGGTCTGGTCCAGGAGCCGCACTGTGGTTGGCTGGCTCCCGGATGCTGCATGACGTCGTGGGGAGGCTCGCCGAAAGAGCCGCGATGGGATTGGCCCATCGCCTGTGACCTGCAGACGACGAGGCGGCGAGGAAGAAACGTGGCGGCCGGTTACGAGGGCTCCCGTGTGCCGAGGGAGCCCTGCGGCGAGAGAGGGAAGCCAGGATGTTTCCTTCCGGTCCCCCGTGAGGCGAGGGAGACCGGAGAGGCCCGCCGCCGAGAGAAGGAGAGCGGCAGAGAGCAGCTGAGCGTGCAGGCGGGGCCCCGTGGTGGAAGAGGAGCCCCGCGCTGCCCATAAGAAGAGAAGAGGACGCGCCGCCTGCTGCTGGGCCTCCCGTGTGCTGAGGGAGCCCCGGAGAGAGAGAGGAGGCTGGCGTCCCGCGTCGGAGTCCCGGTGAGTCTGGGCTGGGCCGGGTAGCATGGGACAGAGGAGAAGGGAGGGGCGCCGGGACACATTGTCGGTGTCCGCCCCCCCCCAGTGGCGCGAGCTCGCGCTCCTGGGCAGTGTGAAGCCACGAGGGCTTCAAGGGCGGCCCCGGTTGGCAGTGGGTCGCCCCCACGTGTTTTGCGAGCCCAGTGAGGCTCAAGGGGCCTCAGCTTGTTTGGCGAGCCCACAGAGGTTCGTAGGGGCATAATTAACGTTGGTGCATCTAGGGCGGCCCCGGTTGGCAGCGGGTCGCCCCAACGTGATGCAAAGCCTGTGTGGCTCCAACATGAGGGGGCATTGCCTGCAGAGCCTGTGTGGCTCCCGCATGTGGGGCATGTGATGCCCAGAGCCCGTGTGGCTCCAACGTTGGGCACGTGTACTGCCAGAGCCTGTGTGGCTCCAACGACCCCTTAACTGTGTTAAGAGCCTGCTAGGTTCAGGGGGGTATTTTGTTGAGGAGCCAGAGGGCTCAAGAGAGAGGACTTGATGCCGAGCCTGTGTGGCTCCCCCCGCTGTGGCGCAATTCGCCAGAGGGGCTACTGAAGGCCCTGCCACAGTTTGTCAGGATTCTCCAGCTGCCCAGCAATTAGTGGGCAGCTGCACCGTTTAGGCGCAAGATGGAGAGTGGGTCCCTGAGAGGGATAGAGATGGCACAGAGGTGCCCGGCCAGTCACAGCTGCGCAGCACTTTGTTCAGCTGCAGCGTTTAGGCCCTTGTGAGTGTTCCCCAGGTGCCCAGCAAGTAGTGGGCACCTGCTACGTTTAGGCCCCTGACATTGAGACTCAGGGCGTTCTAGCCCCAACATGGCCAGTTGGCCTAGGGACTGCTACAGGTGGTGGCTTATGTAGTTTTTGCGCAATTGTATGGTTATTGTACCTCTGAATGTGTTCTCTTGCATCATGTTTTATTCCTGCACCTCTGAATGTTTTAGACATCATGTGACTTTTGCGCTACTGTAGTATTCTGGTACCTCTGAATGTATTTGTATTGCATCATGGGCTTTATTCTTAACACCGCTGAATGTGTAGGTTTATGCATTATGTGTTTTTCTTTACTACTCCTCTGAATGTGCTTTATACATCATGGGTAATGTGTTCTTTCTTAGACCCCTAAATGCTGTGTGATACTTAGGTGGTTGTTCTTTTTAGTACAGGTGGTCCTAGTGAGGTCCTGGTCCCCTGCGTGACAGTCTCCTAAGGTTTTAGGGTTGCGTAGGTGGTACTTACCTGTCCCCAGTAGTTACTGGATGTGATCTATAACTGTTACTTTGTGTTACAGTGATTTTATACACTTTTATTCTAAGTTCTATAAGTACTATTTCTATTTCTAAAAGTGCTGATTATGACAGTGGCCCATGTGGCCCTGTCCTGTGTAAATAATCCCTTGTGAATATTGCTGTGCCAGTTGGCACAATGTACATGTGTGATGTCTATCTGATGTGATTTTTACAATACAAAAGTTATTTTAATATATTGTGTGGAGTTCCTTTTGTGGTGTGCCTAGTATGTTGTTGCTGTTGTGCGCTGGCGCAAATGCTTTACACATCGCCTCCGAGTTTAGCCTAGACTGCTCGTGCCAAGCTACCTAGAGGGTGAGCAGGGGTTATCTTGGCGTGTGACTTCCTTGCCCTGACTAGAATGGTGGTTTCTGCCTGGCTTTGGCGTCAGCCTTAGCCTACCAGAAATAGCCGGTTCTAACAATAACTATTTTACTCAGTCAATCGTGCATGCTTTGTTTCTACAGAGTTGCATAAAAATAGAGAGACGGGCGTTTCAATAAAAGGGTTTATTGAACAGTCTTCTTTATCATGCAAGAGAGGTGAACTGCTACAATTGTTAGACAGAATGCAAAGTATAATGAGTACAGTGTAAACAGTAATATAAAATAATACTGTAATAGCATTGTCTGTTGCTAGGACATGTAAAAATACATACATAAATAACATAGGCTAAAATACTCAACTGGTGCTTCTAAAATACGCCTACCCCAATGTACCTAACCTAGGTCTAGTACGAGGGAAGAAGTAAGTGTTTGTCTTTAGCATAGATTTAGTTTTGCCAAGAATTGCCAAAGGTTTCTCTAGGTTCTACTCAGCTCCATACCTTAGAATGAGAGAGGTTGGTATCTCTTTCACGTACTCGATTTCCCAACACCCTGCAATGGGAGGAAGAAACACTGGGGCTGGATTCTCGGCAGGAGGATGACAGCTTCTGTTCAGTGCATCAGCTGGAGAGTTGACTTACTTCAGCACTTGCTGCCTGTAGCGAGCTGCGTCGGGCAAGTAGGTAGTCGAACTTCACTGAACCACACCGTGCTTTGCCATAGCAAGTGAAGGTATATTTATACCTTGAAGGTGTTTAGGAATTCCAGCTTTGACGTAACGTCGGGCATAGGTATGTCATAAATAAACCCCTAAGGTATAGATGTTCATGCATAATAATGAGTTCTTGGAGAAATTAATATTCAAGCAAGGGGAAGTCCCTAACGGCTTAAGAGTCTGGTTTTCCAAGAAATCTTTGTGACGTAGATGAACGAATGGAAGTAGCCATGCCTGTATTTGGGCAGCATGGGCTATGCCTAAATAAGGACTGGATTTCTATGCCTATATATGGGCAATGTGAATGGTGCCTATACAAGGGCATGAATCGGGAAATTCATTCGGAATCTAAAATCGAACACAACACACCGGCCCAAATTGTAATGTAATGTAAAAGACATTTCTATAGCGCTACTTTCACTCCAAGGAGTATCTTGGCGCTCCTCCAACCTAGGTGGAGGAGTTGGAGGGAAAGGATGACTTACACTCTACACCACAGATTACACCAACGCCCTGCATGCCACATCGGGCAAAGAGAAGATCCAGGTTTTTAATGCCTTCCTGAAAGAAGTTTCTTGGGATAGTGAACGTAAAAGGGGCGGAAGCTTATTCCAGGCCTTGGTGCCTAATACAAAAAGGGATTTACCACCTTTTGTGGACAGCTTGAATCGGGGAGGTGTAAGTAGATTCTGACTAGCAGACCTCAGACAGCGTGTCGGGTGATATCTCTTGAAACCATTGCATAGGTATTTTGGGCCTTGCTGAGGAAATGCCCTAAAGGTAATTACGAGAATTTTAAACAAAATTATTTTACCTATTGGCAGCCAGTGGAGGATGTTAAGTGCTGCTGAGGCTGAAGACCTACGGGGCCAACGCAGTGCAAGGCGGGCCGCCGCATTTTGGACCATTTGTAACCTGTGGAGAACGGTTTTGTTGGCTCCAGCATATAGACCGTTACAATAATCCAGCCTAGAACTTATTAAGGCCACTGCGACTGTTTTCCTAGCCGACAGCGGAAGTAGGTCAAAAAACGTCCTCGGAGCTTTTATGATCTGGAAGCACGTCCCAGCTACTGCCACAGCCTGATGTTTAAAAGATAGTTGGTCATCAAATTTGATGCCTAAATTGCGGGCAGATGTAATTGTATTGGGAGGGGCTTCTGCATCTACCGGCCAGCACATTTTTGGGGAAAACAGATTATGACTCCCAAATTGCAAAATTTCTGTTTTTCCAGCGTTACATTTTAAATGATTGTTAGTCATCCATTTAAAAGTTGCTGCTAGACATTCCTTAAGGTCTTCCTCGGCACCTGGCCGTTCCCTATCCAACACCAGAATGAGTTGGGTGTCGTCAGCGTATGAAATAGAACTGATCTGGAATGACGCGATCAGTTTCACTAGGGGTGCCATGTACAGATTGAAAAGTACAGGACTTAGGCTCGAGCGCTGAGGGACCCCTGAGCTGACGGCTTTAGCCTCAGACTGATATTGACCCAACACTGTGACTTGGCGTCTGTTGCTAAGGAAATTCCTAAGCCAGGCCAAGACCTGCTTCTACCCCTGCGGCAGCCAATCGGTCCACTAAGATGTTATGTGAGACCGTATCGAAGGCTGCCGACAGGTCAAGTAGGATAAGGACAGCCTTCTTTCCTTGATCCATGGCCGCCCGTAGGGTCTCTGCTGTAAAAAGCAGGGCAGTCTCGGTAGAATGTTCTGACCGAAACCCTGACTGGTTAGGATGGAGGATGTTGTTTTTCTCCAAAAAGTTCGTCAGTTGACTATTGACGAACTTTTCTGTAAGTTTGAACAGGACAGGAAGCAAGGAGATAGGGCGCAGGTTGGAGAGAGTGGTGGGGTCAGCAAGTGCCTTCTTTTGGAGAGGCTTGACAGCTGCAAGCTTCCAGTCATTGGGAATGTCTGCCGTAGTTAGAGAGGAATTGATAATCCTGTTGATTATAGGATTAACTATCTCTACTAAGGTGTGTAACACTGGAGGAGGACAGGGGTCAAAAGGGGATCCCGATTTGCTGGCCAAAATAGCCTTAGAGGTGTCTTCAAGAGATACTGGGGCAAATTCCTCCAGACAGGTAGAGGTCTTCATCTCCACTGTCTGTTCAGAAACCACCGACGCGATTGGTCCTGGTGGGAAAGTCTTCACGATGGTAAGGATCTTGTTGTCAAAGTAGTCAGATATCGCATTACAGAGATCTTGAGATGGAGGGATCTCCTGCGATAGAGCTGATGGATTCATAAAGTCCTTTACAATCTTGAAGATTTCTTTTTGTTCCTGGCCTGCCATGGATAAGGTCTGTAAATAATGGATTTTCTTTGCGGATTTTATTCCAGCATGGTACTTCCGTCTTGCTGCCCTATAGGTGTTACGGGCGGTGGCATCATAATTTCTACGCCACCTCCGTTCCAGTGCTCTGCCCTCACCCAGCTCTAGTTTCAAGGCCATTGAGAACCAAGGGGCACTTTTTTTAGTCTCAATGGTTCTTGAGTTATTATTTCTGGGTGGGCTTAACAGGGCCCCCATTCTAGCAATCCAGTCACAAAAAGTCTGATTGTCTACAGAGGTGAGGTCGGATAGAGCTGGTATACTGGCTTTTAACTGTTCAACCACATCAGGTCTACTGGATAGTGATTTCCAATTAGGAATGGTTTTAGCTTTGGAATATTTTGTGCTACTTATGGGGTTGGCAATGGATGTCGTATTCCACACAATGTTAAAAGGAATAAAAAAATGATCGGTCCAGGTCTGGGGGCTAGGGGGTTTGATTCTCAAGCTGGTGGAATTAGAGCAAATACAATCCAACAAATGTCCCGCCTGATGAGTGGGTTCCCGATTCAAAAGCGTGAGTCCTAACACATCAATAATGTCCATAAAGCAGCCTACTCCAGGTTCTTTCAGGGAGTCTAGATGCAGATTTAAATCACCCAGTACTGAAAAATGGGAGAATCTGAGTGCTAGTTCACTCAGAGCATCGCCCACAGTTTCCAGGAATTTTAATGGAGATCCCGGGGGGTGATAAATAAGGGCCCCAGAAAATACAAAGGAGTCATGAATCCCCAAAGAGAATGCTAGCGCCTCTGCCCCCTTAATGTCCGTCAATTCTTGAGTGGAACACTTAAGAGTGTTACGGTAAATAATAGCAAGACCCCCTCCCCGTAGTTCAAGTCTATCCAAACGTTGGATAAGAAAGTTCTGCGGGAGGGCTATGGCTAAATCGGGATTACACCATGGTTTTAACCATGTTTCGGTGACCAGAAGCCAGTCAAGATTAGTCTCGACGATAAGGTCATGAATATTCTGGGCATTCTTGGAAAGAGAACGTGCATTAATTAATCCACCCCGTATAACAGGGGAATCTGCAGATATTTCCATAGGGGGCTCAGGGGTCAGCGTCATACGACACCGAACACAACAAACGGGGCCATGCCATTTGTCGGGAGGTAACACACCATTACAATGGACATGGGACCCTTTACAGGACAGCAAGAATTCCCTTGACATACCTAGATCGAGATAGGTGAATGGCGGTGGTGATCACACAGAGTCTCCCGCCTCTCACGCTTCCTTAGCGCTGACGGGCGCAGACGGGCAGACTCTGGCTCGACTCAGGCGCGAGTCGGGCGCGACCGCTGCGCGTCACCGGTGCGCGAGAGGTGGGAGGATTAAATAGAGGCTCACCTGATCGTCTGCCTGAGCACTAGAGCGCTCAGCCCAATGGCACCACGAGAGGTCCTGGCTACCCCTAAGATGGCGGCAAAACGCCACGAACAACTAACACAGCCAAATTAAGCACTGGTGGGGGCGCAAGCTTGTTTTTTTCAGTGAATATACACATATAGACATATGCACAGACACATCTACATATATTTAAAATATATACATTTATATTTAATATCCAATTGCATTCTAAATCTTTTAAAATAAATCATTTCAAAAAGTCGAAATTAATTCAATTCATATATCCATCCCTAAGCCCTTAAAATACATAGTACTACCCATATGCACATGCCTACCTGAACCATAAAATCTCCTTACTATCCATATTTACTACCAATTACTAAGCTCCAAAAATTCCTGTTAGACCTGCCATCCTTATTGTAGTTGTCCCCCAAACGTTTGCCTTCACTCCTCCTGTTTTGCTGAATTTGTTTTTGTTAGCTCCAGAACTTTGCACACTTTATCACTGTTAACCACGGCAAAAGTGCCTGTACTCACTCCAGTAAACATGGTTAAACTAGCGTACACCCAATTGGCACATTTAATTGACATGTAAGTCCAGAGAAAAGTGGCATACATATGCCCAGGGCTGGTATATAAATGCTACTAGTGGACCTACAGCACTGATTGTGCCGCACACTTAAGTAGCCCTTTAAACTTGTCTTAGGAAAGGCATTGCAGTCTATGTGTGCAGCTTTAAGCTGCCATTTCGAGCAGGCAAAATATACCTTTTTCCATGCTTAAACCTTAGTTTTTAATACATATGTCGCCCTAGGGTAGGCCCTAAACAGCCCATAGCGCAGGACGCTTTGTATTCAAAAGGTTGGACATGTACTTTTAAGCTTTACATGTTCTGGTAGTGAAAAACTCTCAAATTCATTTTTTTTATTGCAAGGCCTACCTCTTCTACAGGATAACATTGTGTTACCTTATTACATATAGTAAAAGATACCTTTTGTTTGGGAACAAGTAAGAATGTCAAGTTTGGTGTCGGAGAAATTTGTAATTTAAAACCTTTGTTAATGGTAAAGTTGGATATTAAGTGACAATTGTGAAAATGGCACTTTTACAAAGTGGGCATTTTTTCGTCCTAATCATTGGTGTCTGCAGTCTGTATCGTGGGTTACTTGACTAGGTGTAATTGGCAGTTGGCCTTTATATATTTCTTCCAGACAATATCACAATAGAGGGTCTGAGTGTTGGCAGGATGGGCCATAGTGACTTGATGAGGGGGCGGAACTGTCACCCCTCACACTTGAACTTCAAAAGATACTGCTCAGGACTTCACATTAACCTATTTTTCCACCAAACATACTCGGACCAAGGCAGGGAGGGAGAAGATTCCAGACACTTCTGTGGGGGGAAAACTCCAGACTCTTCTCCCACTTCAAAGGGGCACCAGGTATAAAAATGATACATTCAGAACCACTTCTCGCTGAATCTTCCACCATGAATGGAACTCTTCGAGCTGCATTTAGAACATAACTTTTTCAATGGGACTAACATGGTCCCTGTATCTAGCCTGCACTCCAACGTGGTCGGTGTGAACATGTGACTTTCACCCGGTTTCACACAACCAAAAAAATGTGAGTGGCCATTTGTGCTTTTAGGAGCTATACTTACTTCAAATCTTTGAAATTTAATATCTCCGAGTTCTACTGATTGGATTTTTTTCATTTTGGTGTCAAATGATTTATTGAACTATACTCTTTATTTCTAAATTGGTGTGGGATTTTTCTTTTGTTATGTTTTCATTTTATTACTGTTTAAGTGCTCCATAAATGCACATTGTTTCTAATTTAATACAGTCTGCTCTTGTGTCAAGCTACCAAAGGGTTAAGCACAGGTTAGTTTAGTGAATTTATGTGGTTCACTCTGACAAGGAGCGTGGCTTTTGCGTGAGAAGGGGTTTCCCCCTCTCAACCAACAACACAATTTGTCACAACTCATTTCTACCCCTATACAATACCCATGCTTGAGCCCTGAAAATGTCTTTCTACCCTAATACAGTCCCATCACTGAGCCCAAAAACTCCTTACAGCCCCTGTACACTACTTATCCTTGAGCCCTAAATATTCCATTCTATCCACGTACACTACTCATCCCTGAGCCCTAAAAACTCTTTACTACCCCTGTACACTCCCAACCCTAAAAAACACTTACTACCCTTAAACACTATCCATAACTGAACCCTAGAAACCCCTTAGAAAGCCTAGTCACTACACCTCCCTAAACTCTAAAATCAGCAATCAATCAATCACTATTTGTATAGCGTGGCTTGTCACCCGAGAGAACATCCATGTGCTTGCTGTAGGTCTCATTTAAAGAGCCAGGTCTTTTGGCCCTTCCTGAAGTTGCCTAATACAAAAAAGACCTAGACCTTATAGGCACTTATACATTCATCTCATTTAGGGTATACTGTATGTTGCATAATCATTACAAAGCTTACTCCCCATCCGTTAATTATCAGGGTAGCCAGTACGTCCTGATGATGTACCTCCTTTAACACTCGCCCATTCCCTAAGAATAAACATCCAGTTGCGAGACAACGAAAATACACACACTTAGTTTCAGATAGTAACACAAGAAAAACAGAAAAAGTGTGTGGGAGCGAGATGGCACCTCACGGGCGCACCACCAACGGGAACCTGGCAGGTACTCACCAGGATTGCCCTGTTCTCATCATTGGCACCATCAAGCTCATGAAAGGAAAATGTGTCCAGAAACACAAAAAGAAAGTATTTTGTGAAGATATGCAGTGAAAGAAGACCACAAGACAACCAAAAAAGTGTCAAAAAACAACATATAAACCAGCACGACAACACAGATATACAATTTTATTCTGTCTCCTGTGTTGGGTGTGGGATCTAAAAAAAGTGAATGTTGTTACTAACTATCCAACCAACACCACTTTACTTGCCGACATGTTTAATTTCCATCGGAATTTTTGGCAATTTCTTCAGGGCGTCATATATATTAAAGCCACCGCATAGTAAAGGACTGGACTTTTTAACAGTACCAGCGGTGCCAGGGAACAACACCTATAACCTTCATGGGATACCTGTTTCGGCGCACAAACTACAGAGACACGGGACACTTCCTTCGGCGTCAAAGATTCAAGGTTTATTTACTGCAGGGAACACAGAAGTCACAACAAGTACAACACGTGCAACTTGGGGAGACTGCTTCAAATTGGTTCTGTGGATCGCTCCTTTTATACAAAATTAACTCATAGGACAACATGGTACACAAAAGTTTACAACCTGGTTCCCATAATTATCCCTCAGAGGGGTCGCTTTGGTCACTTTGGTACACATAAGGTCCGGAACATAAGTGCGGAAACATTTGGCGGTTCCCAACTGTAAAAACCCATCTTCCCAACATTAGTGAATTCCAATCGGCAGTAAAACAGATCGAAATAGGGACAAAGACAGGTGCAGAGGGAGATGGAGACAGTGGGGAAATCGAAAAGGGTGTAAAAGGGGAGGTATCGGGAAACACGAGATACAGGCATCAAAGGGACGTGCCTAATGAGATGCACGGCTGAGACAATAAACCGGACGGCAAGATGAGCCTCGAGCGGGGCCATCTGCCTTACAGTATCATCCCCCTCATCGTAAAAGATATTTACAAAGTACATGTGTCTTCCACAAATATCCTGAGAGTCCCAGGGTGACGAAGCGGACAGTGTCCGTTCGCTGGCTACTTGAGGGCAAGAGACAAAATGGATGCCGTATCTAAGATGGAACCCGTGGGTACAGATGAAAAACCCACATATCAAACGAACGGTTTAAGTTAGCACAGCGAAACTGCGCACACTTACTAAACTCGTCATTTGCGGTTCTTAGATACCAGACTCGACCATATTCGTGCGAGTCGAAAACATCACTTAAAATTGTCACGGAACCTCAGACGCTCCTTTTGCCCTCATGTAGGCAAGCACTAGTCGGAATCATATTCGATATTCATCAGACCCTCGAGATGTTGCTGTAGCATAGCTCTGTCCAACCGAGACCCTTTGGTAACAGGTGGCTGTCTCATACACGTTGTAGCACAGAGGCCACATAAGGCAGGACCGCACTGCACGCAAAGGCAACACGTGAACAGGAACACTACAACGACTCCAATGATCGTCAGAATTTTCCAACCCCAAGTCGACATCAGGCCCCAAAACCATCCAAGTAGCGTCCAATCCCCTACATCCACGTGTATGGATTCGGAGATCTTATGCAACTTCGAGATGGCTTGATAGACAGTCGGAGCGTTATCAGGAATGAAAATACAGCAGCTCGAATGGATCACCTTACATACCCCACCTCGATCTGCTAAGATCACATCTAAAACCATACGGTTTTGTAACGTCATAAGTCTATCCGCCTGAAGTTCTGTGGTGATATTACCAAGGGCACTGGCAGTAATATTAGCTGTCGATTCTACCACTCGAGTCAACTGTCTCAGGTTCCTACTATTAACCATAGGTCCCCAAAATGGGAGGAAACCCTTGAAAAAGTCTCCTGCCTCTTGACCGGCAGTATCCTCTTCGCTAATTACGCCTCTCACAACTCTAGTTTTGTGATAATCTGCATCTACAGTAAATGTCGGAGGCAACAAGTTTGCGATGAAACATGAGCCCATGAAGTCAGAGGGCAACCATGCATACGCACGATCATGACAAATAAAGTATGTACCCTTGGCAGCCAAAAACACAGGGGACGAGACCATTGGCAAAATATAATTTTCAGTGCAAGCACTCTCTCCAAGTCGGGCTTTCGATCTACGGCCGCGACCTATTAAACAAAAATTGCCAGTGTGGGGTACGACCCATATCGGAGGCGAGCTTTTAAGCTGTTTTTCACCAGTGAACACACTATATTCGCCTCTACTTAGGACCCTATAGGCTTGTACCTCTTCTTCAGGGATAAGCGAGGGATCATAGATATCGCTATCTAAATCCTCTATTGCTATAGACAAAGATTTTTGGTACGAGGTAGGACCAGAGTAGGGGGAACGTGGTTCTCGAATGGGGTGGAAACCCAGTGCGCTTCGAAACATTGTTTGAAATGCTCGAGCAGACCCTTGGGAGCTATACGGTAACACCAGATATGGAATTCCCTTATCCGTAGTATGTGGCATCAACCCACACACCCAACAATTAGTAGTGTTAACCACTAACTGATGCTGATGAAGGAGCTGAATAAAGGAATTGTTGCGGAATTCTGCACGTCTAGCCTGCTCGTGTTCAGGTAAGATGTGAAAAGAATGAGGAGAAACAGTGGAGGTGAGTTTAAAGTCAGGGGTAGGAGTAGGTATGATAGAGGGCAAGAAGTAAGACATTGTGTAATACACTCCACCCGCCAATAACGCAGAAACAGTCACAAACAGTACGAATATTTGGAACACACAACATTTGGTACGACTGAGTTGCTGCAGCTTGAATCTTTGTGCTTGAGCTCTTTCCAAGTCCATCAGCTTTGAAAATGCCATTTCCTATGACCGTCCGCAACGTTTCTTGACGCACTTCGTTCTGTGTAGCAATAGTCAATTCCTAGGAGTTCCCAGGAACCGACGGTCTTTAACCTAGCGTCAAGACCTACTAACCAGGAGGAAGTACACGCGCGGCCCTACGGCCTTTATTTCACATATATATATATATGAAAACAATGTCTCTCAGCTGTGGAAACAAAAATGTAAGGAACAAAGCTCAATGAATATGTACGAAATAATTACAATAGAATGAGTGTTCAAACTGATCATGGAAACGGGATAATGCATTTGTCAAGGGACAGAACGGGGTTTTTTTATTAGTCTTTAGTGCTGGATCTCAAAAAATATCGGGTTTTCCCAGGACGTGTCTGTTCGTTAAACAAAAGATCCGTTGAAGGGACAACGCCCTGTTGATCAGCTGAATGTTCTGGTCTTGAGTCTTCTGATGACAAGTGTTCAATAATGCCTTTTTGCTGCACTGAGGATTCTCCGACAGGTTGTGCGTCGCTGAAAGGTACAAACGCCGGCAATCCTTCGGTTTCAGTTGATGCAATGCCTTTCCTTACCCACGAGTCTGCTGGCAACGGAATGGGGACTTTCTTGGTATGGGTGGCATGCACCCAATTTTTCCGCCCCTCAAGACGAACTGCAGTTCTCGTGGCAAGGAGGACCTGATAGGGTCCAGTGAACCTGGGATCCAAATTGTTCTTGCGTGAAAAATTCCGCGTTACCACCCAATCTCTGGGCTGGAGCTGGTAGCCTGGACCCTCCGTCTGTGTCGGCAATGCTTCGTGAACCTGTTGGTGAATTAACCTCAGTTTAGCAGTCAAGTCATGAAGATAATCGATCAACATTGGATACTCAAGATCACAAAAGGCACCCGGTCTAGGGACCCCCCAAACATTGGCAGGACGACCGAACACTATTTCATAGGGGCTGAGCCCTACTCGGGAGTGTACAGTTGCCCTTGTTGACAGTAATGCTAAGGGTAAAGCGTCAGGCCACGAAAGACCTGTCGTAGCCTGAATCTTTGCTAGTTTTAGTTTAAGGGTGCCATTGTACCCTTCAACCAAACCGGCTGACTGAGGATGATTGGCACTATGAAATTTCTGTACAATCCCTAACCCGCGACACACACTCTTCATCACGCTCCCAACAAACTCACTTCCGTTGTCTGACCACACAACCCGAGGCATTCCGTAGCGGGAAAAATACTCTTTGAGTAAAATTTTTGCCGTGGATAAAGCCGTATTATCCTTAAGGGGGTAGGCCTCAATCCACCTAGAAAATGCACACACCACAACCAGCACATACTTCAAATTATTACATCTCTCCATGTGGATAAAGTCCAACTGGATAACTTCGAAAGGGTACGCAGGAGGGGCAAAATGGCCAGGTGGAGTGGGAGTGCCCTTACCAGGATTGTGCATCAAACACACCATACAATTCTTAACCAAGCGTTCAGCACATTTCGTAATACCATCATTCTTCCACACAGGAAACAGCAATTTACAGATACCTTTCGCGCTAATATGTGCTAACCCATGTGTCATAGTCACAATAGCCAGCACATACGCATCAGGCAACATCCATCTTTTCTGTTCCGATAAGTCAGTCCAACAACCATTCGCATCCAACTTTCCCGTACTTTCTTTCCACTTCGCCTTTTCAGTCTCGGTGGCCTCATTCTGAATTGCTTTCACACTCTCGATAGTGTTCTCACACATACTTGATTCTGCAGGCCACCTAACCGAACTCGTCACATACATTCGAGTGCTAAGGTTCCGGGCAGTCTCCTTAGCAGTCTCATCCGCAAACGCATTACCACGACCAACATCATCCGTCACCTTACGATGCGCACTACATTTAACAATTGCCACTTGCTTAGGCAACGTAAGTGCATCCAAAAGATCATTTACAAGCTGTCCATGTTGAATCTTCGTACCATGTGACGTAAGGAATCCTCTCTCTCTCCACAGTCGTCCAAAACTATGTGCCACACCAAACGCATACTGGCTATCTGTAAACACATTCACCCGTTTATCCTTAGACAACACACACGCTCTCGTCAAAGCAATTAACTCAGCAGCCTGAGCCGAATTCTGACTTAATCTTGCACTTTCCACAATTGTTCTCAATGTAACTACAGCATACGCAGTCGTCACATCACCGTTCGGTAACTTGAAACAAGAACCATCCACATACAAAGTACCATCGGGATCTGTCAATGGAGTATCTTTTAGGTCAATGCGACCCTTAGTTTCCTCTTCAGTTTTGAGATAGCAGTCATGTACTGCTTCACCACTTGATTCTGCATCGATCGGCAGCAATGTTGCTGGATTCAACACATTACATCGTTTTATCCGTATATGACTGGCCAGCAACGTCAACTCATATCCAGACAATCTTGCGCTCGTCAGATGTTGAGTTTTCGTTCGGTTCAATAGAGTGTCGACTGCATGCGGAACCATTACCGTGAGCATATTATCCATGACTAGACCTGCGGACTGTCGAATGGACGCCGCAGCTGCCGCTGTTGCCCTTAAGCAACTTGGCAAAGCTCTTGCTACTGGGTCTAAAGTCGAAGAAAAATAGGCACATGGGCGTTGCTTACCACCAAAAGACTGTGTCAAAACACTCAACGCGCAACCATCCCTCTCGTGAACGTATAGTGTAAACGGCTTACTGTAGTCAGGGGTACCCAACACAGGAGCCGAACACAACGCATCACGCAATTCCGAAAAACTTTTCTGACATTCTTCAGACCAGGGTACTGGGGATGAAACATCTTTACATGTAAGGGCTATCAATGGTTTCGCCAACAATGAAAAATTTGGAATCCATTGTCTGCAGTAGGACGTAATACCTAAAAAGGCACGAACATCTCTTTGGGTTTTTGGCACAGTAATTCGGGAAATCGCTGCAATTCTCTCTGGGGTCAACCTTCTCCCTTCTTTTGACAATAAGTGACCTAGATAGGTAACTTCTTGACAACAATACTGTAGCTTTGAAGGCGATACCTTGTGGTGCAAGTCATGTAGATAGTGCAATAATGATACTGTAGCCGTTTTGCAAATGGCCTCCGTATCAGCTGCCACTAAAAGATCGTCAACGTATTGAATCAAAGCTGCACCTTTAGGCAATACAAAGGCATCAAGCTGACCTTTAAGTGCTTGGCTGTAGATTGACGGACTCTCACAGTAGCCCTGTGGAGCGCGTTTTAGCCTAAAACTGCGACCTCCTAATGAGAATCCGAACAGGTCTCTGCTTTCCTCTGCAATCGGGATGCTAAAGAAAGCATTCTTTAGATCGATCACTGTGAACCAGGAGGCAGATGCCGGAATCATTGTTAATAAGGCTGTAATGTCAGGGACCACAGGAAATTGCGGAACCACTATTTTGTTTACCTCTCTCAAATCTATTACAAAACGATACACAGGAGGTTTAGTTGGGTCAGTTCGTTTCAGAATTGGTAATACAGGGCTATTGCACACGTTTCCACGCGTTTCTTCAACAACACCTTTTCCAATGAGATCATGAACGATTGCTAACAGCGCTCGTTCGCCCTCAAGAGAAATACGATATTGAGGTAAACGCGGTAATCGCGCATTTTGTTTCAATTGAATCACATAGGGTGGAATGTCTAACAGGCCCACGTCATTGGGACCTGTGGCCCATAGAGACGCAGGGAGGGAACTCAATTCCGATGGGAATTTATCAACCGATAAATACATGGGAGAGATCACTCTCCGTCCCAATGTAAGTTCCACTCCTTCGGGGGAACAATACAATGTTGCATATAATCGTTTCAACAAATCCAGACCCAAAAGATTTTCACCACAACCTGTAGATAGAATCAGTGGAGCGGTTAGCTCACAAGGTCCAATCATAAGAGGCAAAGGATTAGAGACTGGGTTACTAACAGGGGCGCCAGAGAATCCAACGGAAACATTCGTTAAGCCAGACAAAGGTGCGCCAGGGAGTTTTGAATGCATGATGGAACTTTTCGTCGCACCAGTGTCTAACAGAAAAGGCTCAACTACACCCGATGTAGCCACTGCAACGTAAGGCCCACTCTGATCGACCGGAACTGACACTACTCCCTCTCTTTGTCGTTGGCTGTCCTAGTAATGGTCATTTACAACAGTCTCGTGCTCTACGTAATAATCATCCACATTATACTGTGCAGATCGAACTGACCCCGCATTTCGCTGGTCAAAGTAATTATTTGCATCTGATTGATTTTGATAACGATCACTCTGATTGTGGGATGAACCACGACCTCTACCACGTGGTGCCTGTTGAGGACCACCACCACGGTTTCCACGTGTCGACACACCATTCAGGCGGTCCCGTAAAGCAAGACAATCATATTTTAGGTGTCCCTCTTTCCTACAATATGCGCACTGATTATACCCAAGTGAAGATCTGGAATCAAAGTTGTCAGAGCGCGGCTGTGTCCTATCGGGCTGTGCTCGCGGTCGATACTGCTGTTGTGCATCATTTTGGTTTGATCGTGGAGGGTATGCTTGTTGCAACAAAACCTTTGTTTTGAGTTCTTTCGTTTTCTTTTCTACACGATCACTTTCTTCCTTTTCCCTATTCTCATAATACTGAGCCGTTGCTAGTATTTGCGCAGGGGTTGAAACTGCCCACGCACTTTCTGAATTCTTTAATTTGTTGCATAGCTCAGGTAGCAAATTTGACACAAATTTGTCAACGAATAACCGCTGACCTCCCTCAGCGCCCATGTCCTGGCCGCTGTGGTCGACAAATGCTTCCTCAAACCTTGTAAAGAAATCCGAGACACTCTCGTCTTTCTTTTGCTTACAAGCTGATAACTTATCCCAGTTCACCTTCATCGCTGGCATGAGAGTTTTCATGAGCGTAATGATTTTCTGAGGTAAATCCAAGATCAACTGTTCAGGCTTGGCCCCACCAACTTGTAATGCATCAGCTGCTAGTAGTGCAGCCCAATCACCCCCTAATTCAACTGCGTGATCGGCTTGACGAATTTTAGCCCAAACTGGTTGCGGTACAACATTGCCAAACAACATGTCGATGTCGGCAATATTCATAATAGAAGCTTCTATCAGTTGTGATAACTCCTTATAATAACCAGCCGGATTTTTACGCGGATCGGGTAAGGATTGCTTCACTTGCAAAACTTCCGATCGTTTCCATGGAAGATGTATCCACACCCTTCGAAAATGTGGTAAAACCGCAGGGTTAGCTTGCGGATCTCCAGGCACCCACAGTGGCGGGACTTCTCTCATGGGATACTGACCAGGAACCGCTTTCCAGTTCTCAGTGGTATCATCTAATGTCACCCGAGAATGTGCTGTGGATCTGAATGCTAATAAGAGTTCCACTGCACGTCGTACATCGTCTCCTATAATCATACCGTTCGAAAAGTGACTTTGAAGTTCAATTATGTCGGACGGTACATCATCTACATCATTATTGTACCATCCTTCCCTCAAAAAGTTACACATTTCCTCAAATACGAATCTCTGTGTAGGCTCATTAAACTGAGAAAACGTATCAAAGACTACCCGCGGAGTGTAATTAGCAGGATGTCTTATCCACCTATGTGCCATTGTTACTAACGTCTCTTTCTCCCTACCACTAGGGATCTGACTCCGTCTCTGAGGAGTGTCAGATGAATCAGATGAAAATAACGGACCAGAAAGAGGTGAATAAAGGGTAGCAACAGAGTTAGGAACACGCTTACGAACAGAAGGAGAAAGAAAAACAGGGGCAACAACACTAGAGGTGAAGGAAGGCATAGTAGGAACGGACAAGGTAGTTGGAGTAGCAGAAACAACAGTCTGCAAAGGTACAGGTACGGGAGCAGTAGGAACGAGGACAGGTGGTGGAACAAACGTAGGGTTAACAGCGGGCTGGCCCGCAGCCGCTGGAGCAACAAAAGGGACAACAGGAGGAGCTATAGGAGGAACTACAGGAGCAGTAGCACCCTGTACATAAGGAGGTGGTGATTTCATCAAGTATGATAACAAGGAATCCTCCTTCAAATCTTCTTCTTTCTTTTCTAGATTATTCGGTAAAACTGGGTAACATTTATCTATTTTCATGTGATGCAATCTAGTAGCGATTTCCATATCTTTTTCTTCTTTGTCTTGTCTACATTCTTTTATAGCTTGCATTACAGGAACGAACTCTTGCTTTTTATCTTTTTTAAGTTGTTTGATTTCTTTCTGTTTGGCCTCTTTACGCCATATCCGAAAGGAATCAAACATAGCTGGCCTAGCTTTCTTTAAAAATAATTTAGCCTCAAGATTATCTAAAATCGAAAGTTCAAAAGTTCCGTGTGGTGGCCATCTAAGGTCACCGTCTTTCTTTGTATAGCGGATCCAGTAATCATTATATATTATAGGACCCACCCCATGTCGACTATAAAGATCATGTATCGGAGTTCCAACTGGAGGTATCGGACATGAGTCCTCCAACCGGGAATCCATTGCGCAACATTTGAAAATACGAAACAAATCACTATGGCTAGGCATCGTGCACACTAACCTAGTATCAAACTTCAAGGATTACCGAAGCAATAAAACCTTGTGTAAGTCAAAACCCTCGGTTTTTGGCAATTGCAACTGTCAAATAATACTAAGAACCAATACTAAGAACCACAAATGCAATGGAACCATGCAACACAACAAAGCCTTAAGGCTATTACAAAGCTCGGAGAGCTAACCACAAAGCCCGAGGAGGCTATTACAAAGCTCAGTGAGCTATTACCACAAAGCCTTAAAGGCTAACCACAAAGCTTTCAAAAAAAGCTAGAACAACCACTAAGGACTGGGAGCGACCCACAAATACTTAACTCAGAACTTCAATGGCGTCACCAGGAAGGCCCGTCTATCGTCTCGCTTGTACATAAGGTCTACGCCGGGCGTCGAAGACAGGTCGACAGTCAGGGCATCGGTCCGTTGCAGCCGTCAGGAGGCGGGAATCTTCGCAGGGAAAAACTTCGGGCCACTTATTTCGACAACAGGATCGATGAAGCGGGGTGCACCTTCCCTCGGAGATTTCACACGAAGTTCCTCACGATCATCAGGCTTTGGACCGGACCGGTACCGCTGAAGTCGCCCCACGTTGGGCGCCAACTGAAGGACTGGACTTTTTAACAGTACCAGCGGTGCCAGGGAACAACACCTATAACCTTCATGGGATACCTGTTTCGGCGCACAAACTACAGAGACACGGGACACTTCCTTCGGCGTCAAAGATTCAAGGTTTATTTACTGCAGGGAACACAGAAGTCACAACAAGTACAACACGTGCAACTTGGGGAGACTGCTTCAAATTGGTTCTGTGGATCGCTCCTTTTATACAAAATTAACTCATAGGACAACATGGTACACAAAAGTTTACAACCTGGTTCCCATAATTATCCCTCAGAGGGGTCGCTTTGGTCACTTTGGTACACATAAGGTCCGGAACATAAGTGCGGAAACATTTGGCGGTTCCCAACTGTAAAAACCCATCTTCCCAACATTAGTGAATTCCAATCGGCAGTAAAACAGATCGAAATAGGGACAAAGACAGGTGCAGAGGGAGATGGAGACAGTGGGGAAATCGAAAAGGGTGTAAAAGGGGAGGTATCGGGAAACACGAGATACAGTCATCAAAGGGACGTGCCTAATGAGATGCACGGCTGAGACAATAAACCGGACGGCAAGATGAGCCTCGAGCGGGGCCATCTGCCTTACAGTATCATCCCCCTCATCGTAAAAGATATTTACAAAGTACATGTGTCTTCCACAAATATCCTGAGAGTCCCAGGGTGACGAAGCGGACAGTGTCCGTTCGCTGGCTACTTGAGGGCAAGAGACAAAATGGATGCCGTATCTAAGATGGAACCCGTGGGTACAGATGAAAAACCCACATATCAAACGAACGGTTTAAGTTAGCACAGCGAAACTGCGCACACTTACTAAACTCGTCATTTGCGGTTCTTAGATACCAGACTCGACCATATTCGTGCGAGTCGAAAACATCACTTAAAATTGTCACGGAACCTCAATAGGGACAAACCAGTCTCAGCAATTGAAAAAACATAAAAACGCCTTTGTAACTACTTGCCGGTCCAGTGTCCAAAACTTCAACCCAAACGCATTTAACTCAAAATGTAATTACCCTCACTCGGCCATCTGAGCTCATACCAGCCGGGAGGGCAATGTCATCGTGGAACTGCAACCCCGAATGTGGGTCGTTAATCCTTCCCCTTCAATTTGCTATGAGGGAAACACAAAGAACAGTGTACTTGCTTAACTCGTGTGTTTCTATCTCCTTATGAAAGAACGAGTGATCAACCTCGTGTCATCCCTCTGTTGTTCTACAGGCTTATCAACAACAACAAATCTCAACTTGCCCTTATCAGTCTCTTTCGGTGACACCACAACCAAATGTTCCAGAGTTTCGCTCTCTGCTACAAACGTGGAAGCTATCGAGTGAATGCTCCAACTCGATGCATATTGTCTTAATATTGGTTTGGTGGCCCAGCGTTTAGGACTCTCCCGAACTGCTATAAGTCCGATAATCCTATCAACATCAAGGCAAAGAAATATTCAACATCCAGTCAGATTTCCTTTCCACGTTGTAGATTTACCAAAAAACTTCTAGCGCACCCATTCCCTGTAGTTAAATGTTGACCTGCTCGATCGAAAAGGCTCGGACTTTGTTAAAGCATGTCCCGCCCTCGTCTCGAGGTTTACCAAAGCCCTGTGGCAGAGGGCAGAGGTTTAGCGCGCTGAGCGCTGTGAAGCCTTGTATTTTTAACTTTGTTCTGCTTGCCTCTCTGCTGCTGAGTGCTAGCAGCTTTAAAACTTCATTTCCCTCGCTGACTACTAGCGGTGAGTGGCACACCTTGTGTTTTAACTTTCCTCCCCCACCCCGCCCTCCTGACTCCTCCCCCTCGGCGTCATCGCCTATTTAGGCTCCGCCCACTTTTGCCTCGCGATTTACCAAAGCCCTGTGGCAGAGGGCAGAGGTTTAGCGCGCTGAGCGCTGTGAAGCCTTGTATTTTTAACTTTGTTCTGCTTGCCTCTCTGCTGCTGAGTGCTAGCAGCTTTAAAACTTCATTTCCCTCGCTGACTACTAGCGGTGAGTGGCACACCTTGTGTTTTAACTTTCCTCCCCCATCCCGCCCTCCTGACTCCTCCCCCTCGGCGTCATCGCCTATTTAGGCTCCGCCCACTTTTGCCTCGCGATTTACCAAAGCCCTGTGGCAGAGGGCAGAGGTTTAGCGCGCTGAGCGCTGTGAAGCCTTGTATTTTTAACTTTGTTCTGCTTGCCTCTCTGCTGCTGAGTGCTAGCAGCTTTAAAACTTCATTTCCCTCGCTGACTACTAGCGGTGAGTGGCACACCTTGTGTTTTAACTTTCCTCCCCCACCCCGCCCTCCTGACTCCTCCCCCTCGGCGTCATCGCCTATTTAGGCTCCGCCCACTTTTGCCTCGCGATTTACCAAAGCCCTGTGGCAGAGGGCAGAGGTTTAGCGCGCTGAGCGCTGTGAAGCCTTGTATTTTTAACTTTGTTCTGCTTGCCTCTCTGCTGCTGAGTGCTAGCAGCTTTAAAACTTCATTTCCCTCGCTGACTACTAGCGGTGAGTGGCACACCTTGTGTTTTAACTTTCCTCCCCCACCCCGCCCTCCTGACTCCTCCCCCTCGGCGTCATCGCCTATTTAGGCTCCGCCCACTTTTGCCTCGCGATTTACCAAAGCCCTGTGGCAGAGGGCAGAGGTTTAGCGCGCTGAGCGCTGTGAAGCCTTGTATTTTTAACTTTGTTCTGCTTGCCTCTCTGCTGCTGAGTGCTAGCAGCTTTAAAACTTAATTTCCCTCGCTGACTACTAGCGGTGAGTGGCACACCTTGTGTTTTAACTTTCCTCCCCCACCCCGCCCTCCTGACTCCTCCCCCTCAGCGTCATCGCCTATTTAGGCTCCGCCCACTTTTGCCTCGCGATTTACCAAAGCCCTGTGGCAGAGGGCAGAGGTTTAGCGCGCTGAGCGCTGTGAAGCCTTGTATTTTTAACTTTGTTCTGCTTGCCTCTCTGCTGCTGAGTGCTAGCAGCTTTAAAACTTCATTTCCCTCGCTGACTACTAGCGGTGAGTGGCACACCTTGTGTTTTAACTTTCCTCCCCCACCCCGCCCTCCTGACTCCTCCCCCTCGGCGTCATCGCCTATTTAGGCTCCGCCCACTTTTGCCTCGCGATTTACCAAAGCCCTGTGGCAGAGGGCAGAGGTTTAGCGCGCTGAGCGCTGTGAAGCCTTGTATTTTTAACTTTGTTCTGCTTGCCTCTCTGCTGCTGAGTGCTAGCAGCTTTAAAACTTCATTTCCCTCGCTGACTACTAGCGGTGAGTGGCACACCTTGTGTTTTAACTTTCCTCCCCCACCCCGCCCTCCTGACTCCTCCCCCTCGGCATCATCGCCTATTTAGACGGGCCCCATGCGTCAGCGCAGCGGACGAGCGCAGCGGGCGCGACGTAGGCGCGCCGGAGTCGCACCAGAGTCAAGCCCGTCTGCGCCCGTCCGCGCCAGGACGGGCCTAGGGCCTAGGGATGTGGATACTACCATCTCCTACTCATCCCCCGCCCTGATGCACCTTCGAGCTGCTGACTGCCCTCTATCGTTTGACACCTGGACGCGGATCACTACTTTAGGAATCACTGGTAATCTACCCCCCCACCTTGGCCCACTCACTCCTCCCACTTCCCTCACTATTCCTGAGTCGCAGATCCGCCTACTATATTTGAACACTCGTTCTTTAGTCAGGCATCAAACTGATATTTTCCATCTACTTACGACTGAAAGACCTGACGTTCTTCTACTTTCTGAGACCTGGCTTACGGACGACTCCCTCCCGGACATACTGGCAGCATTACCTCCTGACTACTGCCTGCTTAACACCAACCGCCATGGGGGTCGCCCTGGAGGAGGGGTCGCGGCGGTAATACGTAAGGATATTCAGGTTATCACCCCCACTTCCATGATTTTTCCCGATGTAGATAATCTTGTCTTCAGTCTTGGAACTGAGGTGGGCGCTGTTACCTTTATGGTACTTTACCGCCCCCCACAATCCATGCCCTCCTTCCCCGCACTGTTTATTGAGCAGCTTGCTAGCATTGCTACCTCTTCTCCTCGCATAGTTATTGCTGGGGACTTTAATTATTGGTTTCAGCACAGGGACGCTGGCCCCCACGCCCTCGAATTGTTTGAAGGTCTCTCGAGCCTGAACTTCAGCCAGCTAGTCACCTCCCCCACCCATAGTGGTGGCCATATACTTGATCATATCTGGGTCTATGGGGTGAAGCCCTCCCACCCGCTTATTACACCTTGCGTGTGGTCGGACCACCGCCTTATCGATACCACCATCTCGATGGCTGGTCAGGTCAGGATCCCTTCGCGGGAGGGTGGCATGGCTCGTAAGTGGAAGGCCGTCGACTCTTCCAAACTGTTAACTCATCTGTCTCACACTCGTCCGCCTCCCCCCAATAACCCTGACATTAATGAGCTAGATGGGCAAGTCTCTAACTGGCTCATAACAGCCAGCGATATCTTTGCCCCACTAATCAAGTTCCCTCGCTCTCGTCATAACCATTCTCATAAATGGTTTACTCCACTCCTCAAAACTTTACAGTTAGAACTTCGTCAATTCGAACGCAGATGGAGAAGAGACTACTGCCCGTCAAGTAGAGATATCTATGTGGCAGCTCGTAATAGGTACAAATCTGCTATCTCTGCAGCCAAGAAAGCCTATGTCTCCGAGCGTATCCTGTCAGCTCCCTGTAAGTCGAAGGAGATCTTTAGAGTTCTGGACGAGTTCACGTCTGACGCCAGAACGCTTTTGTCCCAGGCCCCTACCCAGGAATCTTGCAATGCACTTAGCACCTTTTTTTTTACAGAAGATTGTTTTGATTAAGGGCACTATCCCGGTCACTTCATTGGATGCTGTTCCCATCACACCCCCTCATAATGCTTTCTCTATCACCCAGCTTCCCCCACTAGACGCTAGATCTCTAGCCAACCTGGCTGCCCGGATCAAGTCTGGCTCCCCTGACGACCACTGTCCACCTTCCATACTTCGCGACATCTGCCATTCTCTACCCGACTGTATCCTTCCTCTGCTCAATTCTTCTCTTCTTTCCGGGACGGTACCCAGCTCCTTCAAGGAGGCCGTTCTAGTGCCTCTGTTGAAGAAGCCTGGAGCCGACCCTGCCGTCCCGGCAAACTATCGTGCTATCTCTCTCTTACCTTTTTTCTCAAAAATCTTGGAAGCCCATGTCACTGCCTGTCTCTCGGGGTTCATCGAGAGTTCCATCTTTCTCGAGGCCAACCAGGCCGGCTTCCGCCCTGGTCATTCTACGGAGGCTGTGATCCTGGCTGTCCTAGACACCTTGAGAGACGGAGCTGACAAGGGTACCTCCCAGGCCCTGGTTTTACTAGATCTGTCGGCCGCTTTCGACACGGTGGACCATAACATCCTTCTCCACCGTGTCGAACAGGCCGGCATCCAGGGCCTGGCGCTGGCCTGGGTGAAATCTTTCCTTATGGGGAGATCCCAGTCCCTCAGCCTAGGTACATTTAGGGCCCCTAGGGAACATCTGCCTTGTGGGGTCCCTCAGGGCTCCTCTCTATCCCCTCTTCTTTTCAATCTCTATCTTCGCCCTCTTCTCTCTTCTCTGAGGCAGTGGGACGTCCGCGTCTTTAATTACGCGGACGACCTACAACTCATTTTCTCTCTTAACTCTCCCTTTTCTATTCCTACTTTTCAGGCAGTCATGTCCCATATCTTTCAGTGGATGTGTCAGAACCAGCTGAAATTGAACCCCGGTAAGACGAAGCTCCTCCTGCCGGGTAAGAGCGCCGTCCACTGGGGTCCACATTTCTGGCCGACAGAGCTTGGCTCTCCTCCCTCCCCGGTAACCTCGGTGAAAAGCCTCGGGGTCACTATTGACGCTGGGCTCTCTCTGGGGCCGCAGGTGGGGACAGTGGTTTCCTCCTGCATGTTCCAACTGCGCAGGATCAGGAAGGTGGCCTACCTTCTTACTCCCGATGCCTTGCTTCAAGTCATCATGGCCCTTGTTCTCTCCCGCCTGGATTTTTCAAATTCCATCTATCACGGCTTGCCCAAATGCTCCATCAATAGGTTGCAAGTCATTCAAAACCAGGCGGCGAGACTGGCCCTCGGGATTCCGAAGTGGCAGTCCGCCAAACCCCTCCTTATCAAGCTACATTGGCTCCCGGTTAGCCTAAGGGCTGCCTTCAAGGTTGGCTGTCTTATTTTCAAATCTCTCTCTGGTTCCTGTCCCGCCTTTCTGAAATCCCTTATCTGCCCCTACTGTCCCTCACGTAACCTTAGATCACTTCACTTACATCTTCTGGTGGTCCCTCCTTTCAAACTCTGTAGATCTGGGGGTCGAAGATTTGCCTTTCTCGGCCCCAAACTTTGGAACTCTCTTCCCCTCTCAGTTAGGACTTCCGGTACTCTCATTCAATTTCGCAAATCACTAAAAACCTGGCTTTTCCCACAATCCCGCTAAATTCCCTCTGTTTCTTCAGCACCCTTTCAGCGCCATGATACCTCCGGTGACAGTGCGCTATACAAAATCCCCTTAACATAACAAAGAGACCCGGAGCCGTTGTGGTGGAAGGTGGTTGAAGGTGTCCGGCGTTTAATCAGCACGTCCATATCTCGAAAGGATTTCTGCTCTATAAACATTAGTTTACTTGCGTGTTCTCGCGATATAACGCGACCGCCATCTTGGGCATGTTTCCATTACAATCAATAATATTGCCCCTAACGCGAAAAAATCTCGCGAGATCTCGATGTACAAACCTTACACTCGCAACTTTCTCAATCAAACTTTATTAGTCATTACCACGTAAATCAATGGTAAACCAATATACTTATAATGAAAAAGCCTACGAAATTATTGTTTTTCTTTTTCTGATGATGTCAAATAAGGGCTTCTTTCTACATCTAATACCCCAACGATCATTAGATGTATACTTGTATCCATTTTTCATACAAAAGTTCGAAAAAAGATTTTTGAAAAAAAGTTCGAAAAAAAAGGAGATTGGGTGCTTCCTCAATAATCTACATCCCATCACTGTATATACGTAATTGCATAGCTACTTCAACACCCAGCAACTTTGAGGAAGGAGCTACTCGCTGGATTTCACACGATTACTCGGGCAAGTGTATATTGCAAAACATAATACATATCATGTGTCTCTGGGGCATAGATAGAACCCCATACTGATGTAAATATTAATAGAGCCAGATTACATATATAGTATGGAATCATGAGTCGGTACCCATACAAATGCCAAAGAACTCCCATTCTATCCGATTCAGTGTAATCTGTTCCATTCCAGTTGATCGTTCAGCCCAAATTTTTCACTCTTTTCTTGAAAAATCCATTTGGCTTCTCTTGCGATTAGTAATCGCTCTACTGTGCGTGCATCTCCTGTCACTTTTTCTAACACTAACCATTTAAAAGAATGTTAATTGTTATGGCAGTGTTGCACCAATTTTGTAGTTAGTTTGCCAGATTTTATGGTGCTCAAGTGCTCCTGAATGCGAGTTTTTATCTTACGTGTGGTAAGGCCTATATACTGTAGTCCACATTCGCAATCTAGCCTATATACCACATCGGTGGTATTACAGTTACTGAACTGTCTCAGATGCCATTCTTTGCCTGATTTTAAAGTGATACTCGTAGCCTTAGAAGTGAGAGGACAAACAGTACATGTAACGCATGGATGGTGACCTATGGGTCGTGTTCTGCTGATATCTTTGGGGATTTGTGTGAGGGTATACACCAGTTTGTCCTTCAAGTTGCTGGACCGTTTGAAGGCAAACCTGGGTGGGGGCATTTTGAAGTCTTTATTAGACAGGATCGCCCAATGCTTGCGTATTGACTGCCTTATTTTGGTGGCCAAAGGATCGAACATCAGCACTACTGGAAGACATTCTCTTTTTTCTTTTTGATTAACCTCCAATAAGGCACTTCTAGGGGTATTCAGTGCTCTCTTCTTTGCATGATTTACAATTTTAGCTGGGTAATCCCTTTTCAAGAGTTTATAACACAGCACCTGTGCTTGTTCCTTGAATGCCTCCGTGGTGGAACAGTGCCCCACGGGCAGATTATCTCTTAGTGCCCGCGGATGGTATGAATGGTAGGACAACAACGAGTTTCTGTCTGTGGGTTTTTGCTGAACACTTGTACTTAAGTTGTTACTTCCTGAAGTTGGTCAGTGCGGATGACGTGCGGAGATAGATGGGGAGGGTGTTCCAGGCTTTGGAGGGGAGAAAGGAGAATGAATGCCCTCCGGCATGGCAGCAGCCTATACGATGGATCTGTATGAGGGCGAGGTGTGCAGAGCAGAGATTTCTGGGGGGATGGTGGAAGTGCAGAGTGTGGTTCAAGTAGGTGGGTCCCTGGTCATGGAGGGCTTTGTAGGGATGAGTCAGGAGATGAAATGGCATCTCTTCTGGACGGGGGGGGGGCGCTAGAGGGCGCACTGCAGTATGGCCGCACTTTCGTGAGGCTCCTGCCGCCCGGAGCTTTAATCCTGGCATTGATCCTCTTGGCCATCGCCTATCCCTGCCCTGACCCTGGATATATGCTGTGGACACTATCGACCTCACTCGGTCCAACTCCTGTTCCGATAGGAGCATGCTGACCGGAGATACGGGGACTTGCAATTTCCCCCGCTGGGCGCTCTGGAAGCTGAGTGCTCCGTAGTCCGGCGCCCCTGCCGACTACAGACCGCGGCGTCGCACGTGTGGTGGAGGCCCTGTCCCCTCCCCCTCTGACTTATACTTGCGGCTGGACGCCCCCGCCGCAGCGGGCGCTTGTGGCCGCTATCTGTGACCAGGGAGACTTGTGAGGAGCGGCGGAGAGGGAGCCACGCCGGACTCCGGAGACGGAGCGCGACAGGGCCACGTCTGCAGCCCGAGGTGAGACGCGGCCATTGCTCAGTCGGGAGTGGCGGGGTCTTTGTGCCTGCTGGTGCCCCCGGCTGTGGTGCTCTTCCAGCTTGATGAGAAGCGACTGGCGCTGTGGGTTAGTGTTTGGGGAGCGTCAACCTGGACTTCTGTTTGGCGCCATTTCCCTTACGAAGGTGGCTGGGGGAAGGTACCGCCTGGAGTCGATGGCGCCTGATGTTGGAGCGCAGCGCTTCTCCTTCTGAGTTGAGACACCGTCCTGCTGTCTAATCTATTGACTGTTGTCCCTGCTTTGAAGCACTGCCCAGATTGTCTGGAGTGTGCTGTCTGCTGGGGCCTCACTGTTGCAGGGCTGTGCACCCGTCCTTGGTGTAGCCTCTGTGTAGCGCCTGGTTTCCTGCGCTGTGTAGTGTTCTGCTGCACTACTGTTGGGCCCCCCCTGTCTTATATTGCTTACAACTGGAAGTGCTCTTCTTTGCCATTGGGGGAGCGGCTGGATTTGGGATTGTTGGAGGGGCCAGATCCCGTGGTGGCGTGGCGACATAGGAGGGCAGGCCGGACACTGTACGCTGGTCTGGGGCTTTGGTGTGCAGTGCGCTCTGGCTGGTTGGACACACCACTAGGATCTCGTGGCTGTGGACCCTGCAGTCCCTTGGCTTTTCTCTGTGCACATTTGTGGGGGCTAATACACGCTGAGAACGTGTCACCATGGGGAAGCCTGACAACAAGCAGCCCAAGCTGTCCTTTGACTCCGTGGCGGCCAGGAGGGGTGCTCGTCTGGTGCAAGAGGCCGGGAGTTCGCGATCCCTCCCCCCCCCGCCTGTCGCTGATCCTGCTCTGCAGCCTCCCACCCCGGATTTTCAGCAGATGATGCAGGAGATGAGGCAGGGTTTTGCCACTATTGTGGATAAAGTGGACAAACTATCCTCGCGCATGGACGCAGTGGTGCAGAAACTGGATGTACATGAGGAGCGCCTGACTACAGCGGAACAGCGCATCTCGGATCATGATGACACGGCCGCCACTCATACCACCCAGCTGGCGAGAATGGACAATATCCTACGAGTGATCGCCGCTAAGAACGAGGAGTTGGAGGCGAGAAGCCGGCGCAATAACATACGCGTGGTAGGTGTGCCGGAGACGACCAACGTGGGGGGGAAAATGGAGACATATGTGGAGAGACTCCTGGTTGGCGCGATTGGCGCGGAGACATTCTCTACGCAATTCATTGTTGAACGGGCGCATCGCTCCCTTGGGCCGCGGCCGGCCACGGGAGCTACGCCGCGCCCAATCATTGCCCGTCTCCTGAACTATCGGGACCGGGACGCTTCTCTTCGGGCGGCTCGTGCTAATCGTGTGCTTTCCTTTGAGGGGGTCAACTTCACCATTTATCCTGACTTTACGCCTATGGTGCAGGAGCAACGGCGTAAGTTCCTGCCGGTCAAGAAAAAACTTTGTGAACTACAGGTGGACTATGCCTTGCTGTATCCTGCAAAACTTAGGGTGACCCATCAGGCAAAACAACATTTTTTCACGAATCCTCAACATGCGGAGGATTTTGCAAAGCGTCTCAAGAGGGAACGATCTGCGCATGACCGGCGGGATGGGGAGGAACATGAGGGCCACCGATCGGCGGGAGAGGAGGATGACGCATAAATGTGTTTCTCTCGGCATGCAGACTGTTATGGATGCTGTTCACGGACACCCGCATAGCTGTGTTTGTGGCCTGGGCTCCCCCAGCCTTGTACTGTTGGAGTTGGACATGGGGTTGTTCGATTTGATATGAGTGGCCGTTGTTGGGGGTCACTAAGGGGGCGATGGTTGATGACATTAATGTGCTCCGGGCACCCACCCCCACGCTACGCCTGGACCGCGTATACGCCCTGTGGGTCGGAGTGCGGCGTAGTGTGTGGGAGTGGTGACGTGCACCTCTGGTGGGCACCCCACCGGGAATGCCCCGATACCTTTTTTTGCGTTTCTTTGTACGAATGACTTGTTGTTTGCTTGGGTGGATGGATGGGGGGGGAGGGCACTTGAGGGTCCTGCCGAGTTGGGGTTGGTCAGGTGGGTGGGGGGGGAAGCTGTATTGGCTTGGTCTGCTGCGAACGATGGGGGGACTGATCTGCCCGCTCTTGGGGCTCACTGTTGCGGGGGTGGGGACGGACGATATGAGGCCGCTCCTGGGTCCCCCGGGTTCGTTGTTGCAGGGGGGTGGTGTGTTTGCCACGTGCTATTTTCTGAGCTGTATGCGTGCCTGTTGCACGGGTGCTGTTTTTTGTGTTTGGGAGAGGGGTGTTTGGTGTTTTGGCTTGAAGATGGCAGGGGTGGATGTGGTGCGAGGTTGTCTGAGTGGATGGTGTGTGCGATGGTACCGTTCCACTGCCTTGTCCCGGGAGAATGGGATGGTTCACTGCTTGCGTATGTCCCGCTACGCGCTGATTACGGGTGATGTCGACTGGTGCTGTGGATAAGATATCGATTTTGTCCTGGAATGTGCGTGGGCTTAATGATGCCAGGAAATGTCGGAATGTACTACACTATTTGGATAGACATGCCATACAAGTAGCTTTGCTGCAGGAAACGCATCTGCGATGTGTGCCTGCACCTACGTTTGGGGGGAAGTGGGCTGCAGTGAGGAAATTTGCATCATATTCCTCGTATGCTCGTGGGGCTGCTATACTTATCAAGAAGTCGCTCTCCTTTCAAGAATTGGGGTCGCATGTGGATCCTGAGGGGAGATTTGTGTTACTATGGGGGAGGCTTGGGCAAATCACTGTACTCTTTGTGAATTGTTATGCACCGAATATTGATACACCTGCTTTTTTCTTTACGCTCTGGGGCCATGTACTTGCTGTGGAAGCCTCACATATTGTATGGGGGGGGATTTCAATTTAGCGGTTCAGGCCTTGGTGGACAGATCGGAGGGGAGTCCTCAGTACAATGCACAAGCCAGAGATGTCTTACGGGGAATTGTGGAGGAAGCAGGCCTGATTGACAGTTGGAGATATGCTCACCCGACCGATAGAGAGGGCACGCATTTCACTGCCCAGGCTCGCTCCTGGGCGAGACTGGACTATGTCTTCCTCTCCAGAGGACTGGTGGCAGGGTTGCGGGAGGTGGTACACCTAGCCAGAACGTACTCTGATCATTGCCCGGTTAAAGTTGTACTTTCAGTGCCTGGGCTGCACAGGCCGCGACCGCCCTGGAGGCTTTTCCCATCTGCCTTGTTGGATCCCGTTTTTAAGACAGAACTTGGCGAGGAAGTGGACGCTTTCTTTCCAAGGAATAAAGGATCTGTGGATAGTGTTGAGGTGATATGGGAGGCGTTCAAAGTCACGATTCGAGGTGTCACCATCTCCAAGAGCTGCGGGGTACTCAGGTCTATTGTTCGACAGCTTGCGGCTTTAGAGACTGACTTACGACAGCTGGAGCGCGTCCTACAGGCTGGTACTGATCCTGACCTCATGCATCAGTTTAGGGGTAAGCTCTCAGAATACGAGGAAGAGGCTGCCAGGGAGGCCAAGCACAGGGGGAAATATTGGACAGCGAGGAGATACTGCGAGGGTGAGAGGCCTGGGAAGGTACTAGCTGCGCTCACAAGGCATCAGAGGTTTAACTCGGATGTGTTGGAATTGGTTTTGCCAGATGGCACACGCTGTAGGGACACTGGGGAGATTCAGGAGACATTTCTCCGCCACTACGCTCAATTGTACACTACTCAGCAATCGGGTGATGTGAGGTATGGGGGATTCCTTGATGATCTGGCGCTTTGCTGGCTATCAGACGATCACAGGGCGTTCCTAGGCCGGCCCCTTGAAGTGGAGGAGATTCGAGGCGCTATCATGTCCCTTAATAATGGGAAGGCTACGGGGCTGGACGGCCTACCCGCCGAATTTTATAAATGTTATGTAGATATCTTGGCTCCAGTACTCCGTGAGGTCTTTGAGGAGTCCCTGGATGTGGGGAGATTGCCAGGATCTATGCGGGAGGTTGCTATCACCTCGTTACTCAAACCAGGTAAGGACCCCCTGGACGTGGGATCTTATAGGCCTCTTTCATTGCTTAACTGCGATGTCAAGATCCTGGCAAAAGTGTTGGCGATGAGGCTTTCGGAGCTTATGCCTGTTATTGTACTACCCGATCAGTCCGGGTTCGTGCCTGGCCGGGCAACGTCTCATAATCTTCGAACGCTGTTCTCCCTGATCCCCACTATAGCTCCGGAGATCCCGGTGGCCGCCATTTTCCTGGACGCTACGAAAGCGTTTGATTCCGTGGAGTGGGGCTACCTGATCGATGTCTTGTGCAGGATGGGGTTCCCTCCTATTTTTATCTCGTGGGTCAAATTGCTGTATACTGACCCGGTGGCGAGAGTGGTCGTGAATGGTGTGCTTTCTCCCCAGTTTCCTCTTACGAGGGGAACTAGGCAGGGATGCCCCCTCTCTCCCCTCCTGTTTGCCATTGCCATAGAGCCTCTTGCCTGTCGTATTCGCCAACTGCACCAACAGAGTGCGTTTAATTGTTTTCAGCGCCAAGTGGGGATTTCTTTGTACGCTGACGATGTTACGCTCTATGTGAAAGATCCGCAGGCGAACCTTAACGCGCTTTTACGGGAGCTTGTTGCCTTTGGGGGTATATTTGGGATACATATTAACTGGCAGAAATCCCAATTCTTCCCCCTCACTGCAGCGGTTCATCGCTTCCCATTGGACTACCCGCTGGAGTGGTGTGATTCGGAGCTGCGTTATCTTGGGATTGAGGTCTCACTGAGCAAGGAGGAGACTATTAGACTTAACTACGGGGTCGCTATCACTAAACTTGCGGATAACGTTACAAGGTGGATGTCTCTGCCGTTGTCTATGGCGGGCAGAGCCTCTCTGATAAAAATGGTTATACTACCCCGTTTTTTGTATCTCTTTCAGAATATACCATACTACCCTGGCGCGTATTTTTTTAACCGTCTCCGTTCGGAGCTGATTCGTCTGTTCTGGGGGGGTAAACAACCAAGAGTAGCATGGGCCACCATAACGTTGCCCTATGTTGATGGAGGTTTTGATGTTCCTGACTTTGAACTTTATTATTTGAGCGCTCAGGCACACTATGCCTACCATTGGATGCGCCCCACACCGTTTATGCCACAGATTGCGGCTGAACAGTGGGTTGCCCATCCTCTCCCATTGGAGGGCATTGTTCTGGGCAATGTAGGCGATGTGGATACACACCAGACAACGGTGACTTGCACGGTGGATGCTTGGAAACGTGTGGCGAAGCTACTGGGACATTCGTTCCTCTACTCACCTGCACTGCCCCTGGCATATCATCCTGCTTTGTCCCTGTTGCATGAGGCGGGGTTCCAGAGACTATGCAAACGGCTTGGGACCCTTACGTGGGGGAGCCTCTTCCGCGACGGCACCTTCCGTACCCGTGAACACTTTTTTGGCAGTGTGGCTTGTTCCCCTTTGGAGATGTTTTACTATGTCCGCTTGCGTCAAGGCCTGCGGACCTTACTGCCTGAGTTCCCTAGGGAACCGGATGTGACCGTACCGCTCCATGTTCTGTTAGTCTCTGATGGGCGACACTTGGTTTCTAAACTGTATGGCGCCATCAGGCGACAGCGAGTTACGCCGGCTAGCCGGGTGCGGGAACGATGGGATGCTGAACTTGGGATCGCCATCTCTGACGAGCAATGGCTGTACTGTTGTGGTGTGACTGCCAATATCTCCTCCAGTTGCCGCTTGAAAATTATACACTACAAGTTCATACAAAGGTTTTATTACACCCCGGCCTGGAAATTTAGATTTTGGTTGTCCGAGGACGATAGATGTGCCCGTTGCCGGGCAGCGGGTGCCGATTTTTTGCACCTGGCATGGGAATGTGCGGCCATTTTGGAATACTGGGTGCAGGTCCATACTGCTCTTCAGACTATGAGTGAGGATGGGGTGTTGTTCGACCCTGTGGTCCTACTATTGGGGTATACTAAGGAAGTGCCAGCGGTCCACCGCCGGTTTGTGGACGTGGCCTTATTGCTGGCCAAGCGGCGAGTGGCTTGCTGTTGGGGATGGGGCAGAGTGCCGAAGTTCGAGGACTGGTTGAGGGACGTCCTTTACTGTCAGGACCAATACAACATATATGCGGACATGATGCCTGTGTGCTCTAGGCCTAGGGATTTCTGGAGCCCGTTGCAGGTGTACCTCCTTACTAGGGCGGTGCAGGACTCTGAACCTGAGAGTGAGGATCGGGTTGGGGTTGGCTAGTGCTGCGATGTTTGTTAGGCTGCACGGGCAACTGCCGTTCACAATGGTTCGTGGGGAATGGCGTTATTGCTTTTTTCTAATGTTCTGCTGATTGGGTGAGTTACACTACGCTGTCCATGTGGGTGGCTTGATGGGTCACTAACTGCTTTTCGTGTGTTGGTGCTGGGGGTCTCTCATCTGTTCAAATGCTGAGGGGTGGCTCGGAGTGTGCTATGTTGCTCTTTCTCACCCTTCCTTTCCGAGTATGAGCTACGGGCCCATACGCCTACTGTTGCCTACTGTACTGTGATGATGCGTTGCACGACGGGCAATTAATGTTGTTATATGAATTTCCATTGATGTCTACTACTGTATTTTGCCTGGACATGACACCTGGTTCCTTGAAGTCTATTGCTGCATTGCACCATCTATGACTAATTGTATGGCTTTGTGAATGTACCACTACTATCTCCTGCTCGTTTTCCAATAAAGGTTTAAAAAAAAAAAAAAAAAAAATCTCTTCTGGACCAGGAGCCGGTGGAGGTCTCTTAGGTGCTGAGTGATGTGGGTTCTCTTGAGGATCAGTCTGATGGCTGAATTCTGGATCGTCTGGAGTCTTTGCATGAGTTTGGTGGTGGTGCCTGCAAAGACTGCATTGCAGTAGTCCAGTCGGCAGGTGATGAGGGAATCTTCTAGGTGGTGATGGGGAGCCACTTGAAAATTTTGCGGAGCATGCTTGGAGTGTGGAAGCATGCTGAGGAGACAGCGTTGACCTGATGTTTCATGTAGAGTTCACTGTCTAGGATGATGCCGAGGTTGCGGGCTTGGTCTTTCGGCATCGGCTGGGTCCGAGTTCTGATGGACATCAGGGGTCATTCCAGAGGGTGGTTTCTTTGCCGTAGAGGGGAACGTACGTCTTGTCCATGGTGAGTTTTAGGCTGTTGTCCTTCATCCACGCTGAAATGTTCTTCATTCAGTTGTGGAAGATAAACTTTGTTGAGGTGGGGTCAGCAGAGAGCAATAGGATGAGCTTTGTAGTGTCGGTCTAGGAGCTGATGTTGACGTTGTGCGATCTGACGATGTCTACGAGTGGTGACATGTAAACTTTGGGCTGAGGGATGATCCTTGGGGAACACTGCATATGTTGTGCTTGGCTTGCAATGTGAAGGGAGGGAGGAGTGCGGACTTTCTGGGTGTGTGCCGTGAGAAAGCATGCAATCCATCTGAGCATGTTGTCTGCTATACCAATCTGATGTAGGTGATGGATGAGTGTGTGGTGGGTATCCATGTCGAAGGCGGCGGAGAGGTCAACCAAGTTCAGTATAGCTGATTCTCCTCTATTGAGTAGGGTGCGAATGCCATCTGCTGTGGCAATCAGAGCTGTCTCAGTGCTGTGGTTGGTTCTGAATCCTGATTGGAAGGGGCCTAGTAGGTTGTTTCTCTCCAGGTGTTTGGTGAGTTGGAGGTTAATAGCCTTGTCCAGGACTTTGGTGGGAAATGGGAGCAGGGAGATGGGGCGCTAGATCTGGAGATCGTTGAGGTCTGCTGAGGGTTCCTTAAGCAGGGGTCTGACCTCAGCATGTTTCCAGGCATCGGGAAAGGTGGCTGTGGTTAGAGAGTCTTTGATGAAGTTGGTGAGTTGGTGGCTGATCGCGTCTCTTACGAGGTTGAAGAGTCATTGGGGGCAGGGGGCAGTGGGTGTTCCTGAGTGAATGGAGTTCAAAAGGGTGGTTGTGTTTGGTGTGCTGAGTTGTTTCCATTAGATGAACAGGTGGTCGATGGTGGTTGTTGATTGGAGGCTGAGGAGGTTGGATGGTTGGGGATCAAAGTTTGTTGTGGAAGTGGTTGGTGACCATTAATAAGCCTTTTTATATCTAGTACAACTAAAATCATTAATCTATATTATTTCCTAATAAATCACATTTTACAGTAAGTATTGTTAAATTAAATAAATAACACAAATGTAACAACTTTCATCTATTTCTTTTAATTACATATTTATACATTTTTATGTGTCTACTTAATTCTACAAAAATTGTACTTATTTTATATATATATAAATATATTCATACATATACATATATATATATACATATATATATGATATATATATTTATATGTATATTTATATATACTGGTACTGGCTGAGTACGTGAAACGTCATATGTATATATATATATATATATATATATATATATATATATATATATATATATATATATATATATATATATATATATATATATATATATATCTCAATAAGGGAAACTTGCTGAATTTCCTCCCATCTGCTTTAATAAGGTGAATTGGGGTGGGTGAGAGAACCCCTCATATGCAATAAACTTCCAATTTCCAATCATCCATGGGTTAAGAAGATGACGGACTGCAAGCACCAATCATGTTTAAATCCACCAGTGTGCTCAGTTTAAATACAACATAAACAGTGAAAGCAGACTCTCACATATGTGTTAGATCTCGCATCTTTTAACATGAGTTCGTATTTCCTTTTGACCTCGTGTTTTTGACTTTGTGATGAATTTGTTTGTACTGGCTTTAGTACTCTGGGTAATAAACCACTGTGGCCCATGACTCCCTGTCTAAACTGTTATGGTATTTGGCTACTCCCAGATTGGCCTATTGGATTTACTAGTAAGTCCCTTGTACAGTGCACAAGGTGTGCCCAGTAAGTCAAATGCTACTATCGTGGGATTGTTCCACCAACGATCAGCATCCCTGCAAACATGTCTCAGGCTTGCCACTGCAGTGTCTGTGTGTGCAGTTTTAAATTGCCATGTCGACCTGGCAGGTGTATCCACTAGCCAGGGCCAAACCTTCCTTTTTATTACGTATAAGTCCCCCCTAAGGTGGGCCCAAGGCAGCCCTATCGGCAGCGTGAAGTGCATTTAAAAGGTAGGACATATACAGTTGTGTTTTACATGCCCTGGTATTGAAAAACTGCTGCATTTGTGTTTCACTACTACATTTGTGTTTCACTCCAAATAGGTAAACATGTGGATTGCCTTGAAACCTCTTTTAAGTGTAATTTCCCATTAGTAGCAGATAGAAAATTGGAGTTTGGTGTCTTCGGACTCACAATTTAAAAATACATCTTTTAGTAAAGGTGTTTTTTTAAATACAGGTCTGTGCCTCTGCCTGTCTATGAATAGATGTCTGGGTCAGGGTGAAAGTTGGGCTCTTGTGTATTCACACTAGAGAGTCACACAAAGGGAGGTGAGGAGTGCCCTGCATACCCTGATGGCCCACCACCAAGCTGATGGGCCTTCCTGAGCTAGAGTGGTGGAAGAAGTTGACACTGAAACCTGAATAGGGCTGTGCCTGTCCCCACACAAAGAAGTCACCACCCACTGTAGTGTCTGTAGCCAAGGCAAGAAAGAGAGGGTCTTGCACACTTCAAAGTCATTTTTTGAAGTTTGCCTACTTCAAAGGCTGAAATGGGGATAAGTACTGGACCTCTGACACCATACACTCAGAACACTTCTGGATTTAGGACATTCTGCCAGGAAGAAGAGCTATGTAGCTGTCAGTAGGGACTGTTACTCTGATGTTTGCTTTGTTGTGTTGTGCTGGCTTGCTGCTTCTGTTCTGGGAGTGAAAGGACTGGACTTTGCTGTCTACACCCTGCTTTCCAAGTTTCTCCAAAGGAGTAGGTTGAGCTTTCCTCTTGTTGGAAGTCTCAGGTCCTGGCTCCTCTGCTGAGAGCCCTGCTCTGCCAAATGGTGCCAACTCCAGTTCTGGGCCCCTGTAAGTGAGTTTGGTTCTAAAGGAAGAAAACCATACAGCAACTCCAAGCATCACTTCAGAATCAGTGCACCCCTGCAAGAATCACCACATTGCTTCTGCCTTCACCGAAGCTGTGTGTGATGTACTGACTGCCGTTTACAGCGCAGGTTCCAACTTTGCCACAGTACTCCAAAGAATTGTTGCTGTGTGAGTCTCTGGCAAAGCATCACTGACGTACACAAAACACTGCTCCGACTCCAACACGGCGCCTGTGGTTCGACATTGATGCCATGGAATCGATGCCTCATGCTGTCACATCGATGCATCATCAACACTGCGTGGCCTTCAGGAACTGAGAGATCACACCTGCAATCGACGCATTACCTCCCCTGCGCCTCATATCGTTACCTGGTGTTACCTGGTCAATGACCCTTCAACACCTCAGGGAACCGATGCATCACCTACTACGAGCATGCACTGTCACCGGGCGGCAACGTGCCAACAACTGGCATAGTAGTAAGGAACCAACGAATCTCCTTCTTTGACAATGTCTCACCTCCCCTGCGCCACGCATTGTCTTTGATTTTTTAAGCTTCCGATGTACTTTGACCTGGTCAGGTGGAACAATTGATTTCTAAGAACTAGAACTTTATTTAACCTTGAAAATTCATATCTTTAGTTGTGTATGCTGGCTTTTGTCTATTTGGTCTTGTTTTAAACAGATACATATTAGCTATTCTTTTAGAGGTATTTTCACTGTGTTACTGTGTGTGTGTGTGTGTACAAGTAATTCACACATTGCTTCTGGGGATAAACCTGGATGTTCTTGCAGACCTAGCAAGGGTGTGAGCATTGGTCATTCTGAGGATGTAACTTACTTACCCTGACTAGAGTGAAGGTCCCTTCTTGGAAATGGTGCAAATCACTATCAAGTAAAGACTCCATATCTAAAAATACATTTCTGCCATATTGAAATGTGTTTCTAACACACATCCAGGGCTTTTACCTACCATTGTTAAAACAATGCAGTACCCAATGTGCATATATCAAACATTTTATCTGCAATTGTGAATCCAACCCCAATAAAGAGCAAGTAAACCATAACTATAAGCAAGTAAACAATTCCTATTAGGATTGCATTACATAGTAAGTAGCAAGTATTTATGCAGTAAGGAATAAACGTTATATATATAGATATCCCGTTGTGCATTTAAATGGCAGATAGGACATAAATGTGCCTATTTAAAATCTGCAGTGGGTGATCATGTTGCTTGAAAAACTAAATAATGACATGGAGAAACAAAAACATGCTGATACCCTCTGTGGGCCAGTCTTGTGTCTCCAGGAGGGCCACGGCTGCTTTGTCCCATCTCATAGAAGTTGGAAAAGCTTTAACCTTCTCACTTAACTTGCAATGCACAGGTGTGTATGGAATAAAAGTTAGTATAAACCCTGCAATCCTGGGGATACGACCATACTGATTTTGCCAAATCCTCCGTGTGGCAATGGGAAATAGGTGCCACCGAACATACCTACCTAAAATGCCAATAGGGCGTGATCCTGAAATAAACAATCAAGCCTAAATGGCCAATTAAAAAGGAATATCTAACAATTGTAGTGAATCAACAGGACCCACATATATCCATGTTGCCCTACATCAAAGAAAAAAGTGTACAAGAGCACTTATATTTTGTAGAAGATGTAGGTCACCCCCGAAGTCCCATAGATATATCAGCCACTTTTATGTTTCAGAGCCCGATTCAAACCTCAATATGTGAGAGCCTGGAAAGTGCATGACAGACTGGAAAAACATTTAAAATCACAGGTAGCTAGAACTATTACTGCTAGGGATTTCAGGACTAGATACCTCAGCATAGTATACACAGGAAATTATGCCTAAGGATCTGCCTATAGGTACCACAGAATAAAAGAGGACATCTTACACAAGGTTCAACCCAGACAGACCCCGAAACTCTTCATCCAGATTCAACCCTCTGGGGTGTGAAGTGCTGTAGTCAATAATGAATTTAGATTCAAGTCTTCTGATTTCAAGAACTCTGTTTACCACTCTTTCTCTCACTGGTATTCAGTCTGACACATAATATCTCAGAAGGCTTACATTCTTGTCATGTTCTGTTTTGAAGTGACAGGCAATAGGGTACTGCTTGTCTTTATTAACGATAGGCCGAACATGTTCCAGTAACCTCTTCTAAGCCTAGTGTGTAGTGCTCCCAGTATAATATGTATTACATGAGCAGCACAGGGCATAGATACAGTAAGAGTGTCTTTGTATAACATCTCAATTGACCGGTGGAGTGTTGACGGGATATCCAACTTTAAAGCTTTGCCCATAGCTTTTGTCTTGGAACCTTATAAAAGGAAGATTTTCAAGCTACAAAACAAGCATGAATTGGAAGTTTTTCAACATGAAACTTTCTATCAGGATGGCTAAAGCAATCACGTTTGATCATGTGCCACAGCCATGTTTGAAGCTCGTCTAATTCATTGGGATGAGAATTGAGGGATCTTCCCATGACTGTAAATCATTCAATAAGAGTGATGCAACAACTTTACTACTAAATCTGTCAAGGTGATTAGCCTACAGTTCACTGGGCTTCCTGTATAACCGGCCTTTAGAATTGGATGCAATACATCTCTGAGGATGCAACACCTCTCCAAGAATCAGGTGTATCTTTTAGAAGAAGGCAGTGATTGTACAATAAAGTCTAATCTTTTGCCCATACTGCTACATCTTGCTTGAAAAGAGCCATTTGGGCCTAAAGGTGACATCTGGTTTTGATTGCTTGATATCCTTACACACTTGCTTATCATTAAAGGTGATGCCAGAATCTTCATTCGTAGATACATTAAAATCCTCACCAGTCACCTCAAATTCACAAGAGTTACATCCTCAATCAAAAAAAAACAATAAGATACATTTAAGTAGGGTAAAAGTATAGATTCTACCAAAGCTCATGCATCATTAGTAGCAACAGCAACTGTAGCAGGGAGACAGAAATGCTGGCTCCCATAGTTCAGATTACATCTCCCATGCAGGCTTGCCCCAATTGTCAGGTTGTTTATTGTGAAGTACCTTTTCTAAATATTTGAACTAAATATTTTAACTTTTAATTTACATTTTCGATATTCAGGAAATTTGTGAATTTACACCCGGATTACAGGCCTTGGGTTTTTAACAGTTAGTACATCCCCCTACGCATATTAGGGGCCATACACTAGATAATATTTTCACTAATAGTGCTCAGGTGGAAGCTCTGCCATCTGTGCCTGTAGTATGGTCTGATCATTCGATTCTTTCTTTTAAGATCAAGAATTCTCGGAAGGTCTCTGGCCAAATGAAACAGCTTTCAGAGTCTAAATGGACCTGGAAATGGTTCCTACTAACCCCTGACTCTTATATGGCCAAACTGTCTTTGAGTATGCCAGAACTGGAGGCCTCCACCTAGATAGCTGACAAACAAGTCTCTTCTTGGATTAAGGAGGTAGTAGACTCCTTAACACCTCTGAAACTCTGTTATAGTTTCTGCTCAAATCCCTCAGCAGAATGGTTTTCAGAGGAATTAGCAATGCTTAAAAAAGAATGTAAACATCTTGAACATTGTAGGAGGGTGAATTATCTGCCAGAGAACAAGTTGAAATATCTAGAAGCGCTAAAACACTACCACAAACAAATCAGGAGAACACAGAGGGATTTCTATACATATAAAATCGAATTTGCCAAGAACGCCCCCAAAAATATATTTCATATTGTTAATGAACTTACTTCCATTGAGCGAGTTACAGCAGTGTTGCCAGCATCTACGGAGTACTGTAATAAAGTAGCTAGCTTCTTTTTGGAAAAAATAGAGAAGACATATGCTACTTTCCCACGAACTAGTAAGAATTAAACTTTTGCTTCCCCAAAGACTGACACATCTAATGAGGAAAGCTTTAATTTCCGACTACCAGCCGAAAGAGCTATACTTCAACTTATGTCAGTAGTAAATTCAGGCTCCCCCACGGTTATTATCCCTCCAAATATGCTATTACGAGGGAAGAACGCTATTGTACCGGTGCTTACAAACTTGCTGAACTCATTTTTCAGCTCTGGGCAGGTTCCTAACAATTGGAAACACGCGATGGTGGTTCCATTATTGAAGAAACCGTCCTTAGATCCTCCGCTTCTAGAAAATCTGAGACCAGTATCACTGTTACCTTTCTTCACTAAAACTGCAGGGAAATTTCTCAACTCCCAACTGACTAAGTTTATAGAAGAAAACCAGGTACTTCATGAAACCCAATCTAGTTTCATGGTTTTATATAGCACTGAATCTGCTTTACTCCTGGCCTCTTAGGTGCTAAAAATAGCAGCAGATGAAAGTAGGACGGCAGCACTAATCCTGTTGGATTTAAGTGCAGCTTTTGATACGGTATCCCATGGCCTTCTTTTGGAATGGTTGTGAGTTGCTGGTATTAGAGGCAGCACATGGGAATGGATCAAATATTTCCTACAACACAGATCCTTTCAAGTTCTGCAACGCCTCTTTAAGTGGAGATCTGTCCTCCCTTACAAGGGGTGAACGGGGTTCTGCCCTTAGCCCAACGTTATTTAACATATATATGTGCCCACTAGCAGACATAGTACAGAAACATGGGGTGAAGCTGGTGTCTTATGCTGATGATACTCAGCTGATCATCACGTTAGAACAGAAGGATGTAGAGGCTGCGCCTAAATTCAAAGCCTGCTTAATTGATTTGACTGGATGAATCAGCTGCCTCCAATTAAATACAGCAGACTGATAATATGGTAATTGGTAAACAGCCTTCCATCTGGTCGCATAGCTGGTGAGCGGTAGAATTAGGGCCGACCGCGGTTCCCAAACCGAAGATTAAAAATTTGGGAGTATGGTTTGATAACACCCTATCTATGACAGAACAGATATCAGTTTTGGCCGGTACCTGCTTAGGCCTTTTAAGGACGCTACAGAAAATCTTAGGTCCTCTACATCTAGACGATAAAAAGGCCATTATGCAGGTTCTGATTGCATCTTGATTGGATTCCTGTAACATTCTCTACCTAGGGGAAACTAAAAGCAATTTGAGAATGCACAGAAAGTCCAGAATGCTGTGCCCGGATGCTATTGAACATCCCAAGGCGAACCCTTGGGATGTTCAACCCTGTAGACTGCCGGAAGACAGTCATCCACGCAGTTATAACATCACACCTAGACTACGTTAATAGTCTATTTATAGGACCAGCGGAATATTAGATGGTCAGGCTTCAGATTATTAAAAATGCGGCAGCCAGACTTATTAGAAATGTCCCAATAAGACATAGCATCTCCCCTCATTTGGTGAGTTTGCATTGGCTGCCGATAAAGAAAAGAGTCCTTTTTAAGACATTGATCTTGGTTCATCGGGCTTTACACGATGTCGGACCAAAGTATCTGAAAGCTAGAATTCAGAGGTAGAGGCAACCAAGGACATTACGTTCTAATCATCAGAACCTTTTGAAAGTCCCCAGATTCTCAAAAGTCAGGATGGGTGGGCGGGCTTTCTCAGTACGTGCCCCTTCGCTCTGGAATTCGATGCCTGAAGAGCTAAGGAAAATTCCACTGGAATCGGCCTTTAGAAAAGCTCTGAAAACATGGCTGTTTTGTTTGGATTAGGTTGTTTTCTTTTTCCTGCTCTTTATGGGGTCTTTGCGGTCTATGCAGTTGTGACTAGCCCCGGGACACTTCCGTTGGGGGTGGCTGTGCGCGATATAAATGACTATAATAATAATAATATTAATAAATAATAACCCCTGTGGGAGCAGCCCTGGGGGAACTACATTGGCTACCGGTGCAGTACAGAGTAATTTTTAAAGCTCTGTGTTTCTGCCATAAGATTCTGAATGAGAAAGGACCTTGCTATCTTTGGCCCTTACTCACCCCTTACATACCTACCCCTAATCTTAGGTCTGCAGGCACTGCCAAGCTGACAGTGCCTAAAATCAATAAGGCATGTTTAGACGTCAGATCCTATAGCTTTTTAGCAGCTAAAGTCTGCACTTGGACCTAAGGATGCAGCCCTCAGAAGTGCTATTCCGTAGAAAACGTAAAACCTGATTGGGATGTCTTAGCACGGGGACAGTCCGTTGGAGTAACCAAGCGCTTTATAAATGTTCAATCTAATCTAATCATCTTAATTAGTTGCAAACATTTAACTCTGAGCAGCTATCTCAATAACCGTGCTAGCCGCTACACCCCAGCCAGGCCGTTAAGGTCCTCCTCCTCTGACCACGCCCACATCTCCAAAGTACGCTTGGCCCATATGGGGGGCAGATCTTTTGGTTATCTAGGCGCTCAAACGTGGAATTATCCACCTGCCCCCCTGAGAGCTTTAACTGATCTAACAGATTATTAGAAACATCTCAAAATCTGTCTCTTTAAGAAATAGTCGCGCCCCAGGTTCCTGTCACATATGTTCCTCTAGCGCCGGGACACTCTTGTTTGAGTAGCTGTGCTCCTTATAAGATCCTTTAATTCATTCATTTAAAATACTGACATGCAGATTAGATTGCCGCTTCTTCTCTCTTCCACGTACTCTCTCTGTCTCTTCCATAAATCTGTCTTTTTAGGGCTCGGACTCCTCCCCACTGAAAGTGGGAGGAGTTAGAGAACTAATGTTAAAGAAGGAAAAAAAAGAAGTATCTCCTAGGGCCTTGGCAAGAGGAATTCCACACATTCCTTAGCGTTTTCTGTCATCTGGCCAGTGATTCGTCTTCCTTGTGTTTTCGTTTTAATAGGCTTGAAGTGATAGGGTAAATGTAGTTTTGTTCCGCCATTTTGGGCATATTTCGTTCGTGCTCGCGCAAAGAAGTACATAAATTATAATTAGGAGCTGTCAGGGTGCCTCCGTTAGTGAATCCAGATGGCCGGGCGCGTTCACAATTCTGCAGCGCTCAGCGCGCAGCTTCCTTGTTCTTGCATGTTATGACTACGTTGCGTTGTATGACTAAATGGGGATACGGTAATGGCGCCGCTTTAATTTCTTTCGTATGTCACTGAGGTCCAGACATGCCGATCATTGCGGTGGTCTCCGGGGCTTGTTTACATTTGGGCACTGGAAATACGGGGTACGAAGCAGAGTCGTCATTTAATCAGGACTTGTCATTTGCTGGTTTGTGCACACCGTTGCAGCTTCTGCCGCTCTCAGAGCTCTCTATCTTTGTCGAAGTTTAAACCCTGCTTCCTCCGTTTGTGTGTCTTTTACTTGCCGCGGGTTGTGCGCAGAATTACGCTGCAGCTGATGTCCAGAAGAAAGCGGAAAGAAAACTGCGGCGCATCGCTGCTCTCCGGCTGATTGGCTATATTATATATTTATAACGCCCAAGAATTGCTCTTTCTCTGTATTCGTTCCTGCGGTATTTTTAGGCGAACATAATAGTTTCATGCATGGAGGGTAAACATTAATTTTAATCTGAGTGATGTCATCTGCGTATAACAAGACTAGAGGCAACGACCCCCTCGTGATGATTTATCGAAGCGCCTCTCACATTTCGATGCTCGGCTCTTTAGATGCTTAATGCTTAATGCGAAGTTTACCGAATGTCCAGTACAATTTACTTTTCCGTGCAGAATGTTTAATATATTATTAAAATGTTATTCACAACTTTTGGATTCATAATCATGCCGCATTCTAGGCGGGAATGCCAGGCTGGGAAGCACAACTAAGGGAGGCGGTGGCCTCCTTCCAGACCGCGCGCCCCTCCCTGGCACCCAGGGGCGGGCTCGCGCTCCTTGCCGTGGTCACCCCCGCCTTGCCAGAGATGAGTTCCAGCTGTCTGCCTGGGGTTCCGCGCTGCACATCTCTCGCGTGCCCTTTCTCATGCTCTGATGTCACGTGCTCCCCGTAGATCGGACACCCTTCCGATTCTGGGCAAAGGGCCGGGCCTCTTTCCTTTCCAAGATTGCCGAAATTCAACGGGAAACTACGGGATCCAGCTAGTGGGCATCTCGGGCCGACATTGGTGCCACCCGGGTGCTGCTGCAGCTCTCCGGTGCATCGTGGGATTTGTAGTGTAACACTTCCTCTTTACCCTGCTCCTAATCCCCATTAGTCACCTAGTGTCAGTTCTCCCTTCTGTGCCTGTTCCCACACAAGCTTGCATCTTTCCTGTTCTTCTCTCCTGTAGTCTTACGTCTCTCGTTCTCGGTACCTTCTGGGAAGGAAAATTAATAAATAAGACATACCATTCTATTCTGTATACCACGAACATGCCTGGAGATAATGTGTTCGGGTTTATGCTGTAAAAATAGCATTTGCCTGCAGTTATAGTTGTACCAGCTTGGAGGTCGGCCGCTCTAGCTGTTAAGCCACATCCTCTCGTCTGCCTGTTAAGAAACGTTAATATTTTTTTGGACCTGTCTGTCGACGCGTTTTTAGCCTTCAACTGAAGTCTGAAGCTTTTCTTTTTTTCCTCTCCCCTATAGCACACCAGTTTCTCTCTTTCGCTTTAAGCTCCTGTTCTGCAGAGCTTGGCGGCACGTGGAGCACAAAGAGCTTCTGTGATCTAACTTCTCTCCACTAACACTCTCCACTAACACTCTCCAATAACACTCTCCACTACCACTCTCCACTACCACTCTCCACTACCACTCTCCACTACCACTCTCCACTAACGCTCTCCACTAACACTCTCCACTAACACTCTCCACTACCACTCTCCACTACCACTCTCCACTACCACTCTCCACTACCACTCTCCACTACCACTCTCCACTAACAGTCTCCACTAACACTCTCCACTAACACTCTCCACTAACACTCTCCACTCTCCACTAACACTCTCCACTAACACTCTCCACTAACACTCTCCACTAACACTCTCCACTAACACTCTCCACTCTCCACTACCACTCTCCACTACCACTCTCCACTAACACTCTCCAATAACACTCTCCACTCTCCACTACCACTCTCCACTACCACTCTCCACTAACACTCTGCACTAACACTCTCCACTAACACTCTCCACTAACACTCTCCACTCTCCACTACCACTCACTACTACCACTCTCCACTACCACTCTCCACTACCACTCTCCACTACCACTCTCCACTACCACTCTCCACTACCACTCTCCACTAACACTCTCCACTACCACTCTCCACTACCAATTACCACTCTCCACTACCACTCTCCACTACCACTCTCCACTACCACTCTCCACTACCACTCTCCACTCTGCACTACCACTCTCCACTAACACTTTCCACTAACACTCTCCACTCTCCACTACCACTCTCAACTACCGATGACAGAGCACACTTACACGAAGGACATCACAGGCAGCAGCTGTGCAAGCTTGTTACACTCACAAGGATACCACAGGCAGCTGAGGTGCAAGCTTCTCCCACTCACAAGAAGGATATCACAAGCAGCAGCGGTGCAATATTCCCTCACACACTCACAGCAGGTACTGTGCCAAGGCAGCAGCAGCAACAGAGCAAGAGTCCCTTATAAAGAACAGGCACAGCACAGAGATGCACAATGCAATCTTCTCATACTCACAGGCAGCAGCTGTGCAAGCTTCTCACACTCACAACAATGACATCACAGGCAGCAGCAGTGCAAGCTTCTTACACTCACAAGAAGGACATCACAGGCAGCAGCAGTTCAAGCTTCTTACACTCACAAGGAGACCACAGGCAGCAGAGGTGCAAGCTTCTCACACTCACAAGAAGGACAACACAGGCAGTAACGGTGCAATATTCTCACACTCACAATGAGATCACTGGCAGTACACACCACATGAACACACTCCATAACACATAGCAACAATACATTGGCATTTACAATGCCATTAGCTCAAACTCAAATAAATCCGAGCCCGATTGCATTTCTAATGCTTGTTCTGTCTGCTGTTTTCCTTTTCGTCGACGTCTGCCTCTGTCTCAATCTCATTTTCTATCTCATGTCATGAACTCCCACTAATGAAATCCCCATAAACACTTTTTCTTGTTCCACGTCTTCAATTGAGCCTGCAATATATCACGATGATTTAACGTGGCACGCTTTGTCTTTGAACCAAGAACGCACTCCCTTAAACAGGAGTGATATTGCAGCTATGAGTCCGATTGGCAACGATTTCTTTAAGGGTGTAACTGAAAGATTTATGGGCATTGGAAGTGAAAGGAATGGGAACTTGTCAACGGTATTGCATTTTGCTTGTCTCACTGAATTCCAGATGTTAATGAGTATGCTTATTTACCTCTGTGTTCATGAAGGCTTTGTTTTGCTGTGAAACGTTGTTTAGTTTCTTCTGTTCACCAAATGGCTGCCTCTACCATTTACAAAAATGTCTCTTGCAAAATGTTTATAATCTTGAAATCTGCACCTTCTATTTTTATGCGTACGATTTCCGTAGACTTCTGACTTTTTAGTGTTTCAAAATAAATGATTCTCTTGACAGGTGTTGTTTTTCCTTGATGAATACTCCTGTGTATTTTCAACATTGTGGACAATACACTTGAGTATGCCTGGCAGAAATAGGCGTTTGCCTTTTTTTAAATTTATTTTCTCCAATGGGGAATAGTTTTACTATTTTGTCTCTGTGCAGTAAACCTTTCCCCTTGTACCACCCTCAAATATGTGCTCTTTATTTCCACATCCTAGAAAGCACTTGCTCTTTCCTTTTCGATGAAACAACTTCCAATAAATTCATGAATACTCCTGCTTTGTTTTCGTGCACTGCTCTGTCCAATCCTGTAATCATCCATACTGTATAAATGCCCTTAGATACTGATGCTATGAACTGGATACTGATGTATAGAGTTCAGCATAGCAAGTATATGCTCAACAGGTCCGGATGAAGCCTATTGAGTATCCTGTTGCTATAAAAATATTTACATTGATTCATGTTTTCACAATGAAGCACTTCAATAACACATTAAATAGAAACCTAACTGTGTGAATCTCTGAAATCAATAAAGAAACACAATATTCCACAATATTCCACAAGAAATACAGATGCTCACTGGACACGACGTTACACACAGTATGAACTATTTGATTTACAAATGCGGTTCTGTTTGCAACAAAATTAAGAGCCTGGGTGATGACGCTCATCCCTCCAAACCAGCTACTCTTAAAATGCTGTTTATGCTAGATAGGAATATTAAAGCAGCCATACAGAATGAACACTATAATCTATGGGTGGGAGGGGGGAAACATCTCTGCACTCCTAGAGCTAACGTGGGGCTTTTACACTAGCAAGGTCAGCCGCATAACAAGCTAGTGCAGATTCAGTACAGCTTCGTGCTTGGTCCTGGCCTTGTGAAAAGAGGCACCATGGAGCTTGATGTTCAGGAAGTAAAGAAGCAAGGTCCAAGCAGATCTTCCATATGGCACAATTGGGCTCCAACCTATGTTCATCCTCCATGGCAGTAGGGCATCAACCTTCTGCTGATTAGTGCTAGTAATGCTCAAAATTAGGCACATCAGTCAGTTGTGTTCGGTCAGAGTTGCAAGTCACAGAGAAGGGTATGAGTAGAGCAGCCATACTGGGAGCTGGCGGGAACATTACACCGGGCAAGGCTCAGTGGTCTACTCTAGAGCAACACCTTATACATTGCTATCAGGTCAGGTCCCCGAGGGAACACAATCACAGTCATTGAGCTCTCCTAAAGTGAGACAGGTGAGAGTTTCTAGTACCTTGCACTCAAGAACGCAAGTCCACATCTGAACACAGTGCTTATCTAAAGTGTTCCAACTCTCTGGGCACACAGAAGTGATCAGTCAAGGCTTAACTCAGGAGAGGTGTTTGTTGTTAAAATGCTACACAATTTTCACAGTTGTAATGAAGTGTAATTGTTCAGCAAAGGATGTGTGTTACACAACACTTTAAATGCTAGCTCATATATATGTAAATATGTTTACAACATAAACAGTAATCAGAAAATTAGTAGCACACAATACACAACGAAGGAGGACAATTCAAAATCAGTATCAAGGGTACCTGCAGAAAGGTGGGTCAGTGTCTCATAGAGAGCAAGTATGGCTTACAGACCTCAGAGTATCAAGAAGGAGACGGAGGCTACAGGTCCAAAAGTACACGGTGCTCACAAGGGCCCACAAGGGTCAACTGGCGAACAGTGTGCTACGCTGTTACAATCAGATCATAAGAGCAACAACAGGTTGGTGCTGTGATGCACCACAAACTGCACATGCAGGCCACACAGGTTCCGGTGAGGGGTTGCAGAGGCACAGAAGGAATTGTAAGCCTCTGTTGTCATCACGGTTAATATTCAATCTGACCTTGTGGTGAAACTATAGAGTGAGCTTCAAGCACTTTTGTGTCTCCTTCGGCTGCCTGGGGGTGCCCGTAAATAACCACAGTACCAGCAGAGCTGGCAATTAAAGCTTTACAAGACCTTCAGGCTTTGTCATAGCCAGGATGAGGTGGGTAGCGCTCTGGCTCCACTGTCTGGAAAACACCTACAACAGCAAAGACCAGAAAGGTCAAAGTCAAAATGATGTTCAAGGCACTGTGGGCAATCTTCAGTTCATGTTCACAGAGATGAGCAGTTGGGCAGATTCCCACTGCCAATCAGTATTCCGTGGGTCTCATAATTTCAGATTTCTAGTCAGCTCCTTAGAGAGGAGTCTAGGATAGGTCAGATTATGCATTAACTAATAAAAGAAAAACTTGGTAGGTGAATTTTAAGGTGAGGTTGTCCTCCATTCTCAAACTGAAGTAAATGTAAATGGAGGTCACAGGCATCAATAATGGCAGGAGCATCAGTAACCAAACTCACTTGTTCTAGCGTTCACACATGGTTCTCCAAGTGTCCCCGCATGGTTCTCCAAGTGATGACATGAGCTTTACTTCCAAAAAATAGACAAATCAACATGAAGGAAAACCTGGGTGCCCCAAGTCTCCGAACTTCAATTTAAATGGGGAGGCTGGTTGGCAACTCCCTTGGATCCCCTAGGCACCCCAAAAACGGTTGCAGACAGTTTTACAGTACGAGTAAAGGTGGGGTCATGAATTGAAAATATAATGGGGCTAGACCAATGCAAATTCTCCCCATTTTCAAGGCACACCAAAAGGTTTCTGAGAATCCCCAGGATTGTGGTTTGAGGCATATCACAGCTAGCAACAAAGAAAGCAATAGATGGGTTTGTACAGCTTATGTTCTTGTTTGGGAATTTCCTCCCTACGATAAACTTCAGAGAGGCTATGAAAACAAAAGCAAGAAGGAATAAGAAGCAAAGGGGATTGGCTGTCTTTGTTGCCAACAGCGTTTCTCCAGATCACTTTCACCAATATTAACCTGTCTTGCCAAATGGTATATATTATCCTTACACATGGTCAGCAAAGAATATTGAATAAAGATGAAATACAACAGGTTAATGTTCAGGTCATCACAATCCTAATTGACGTACGATCGCAGGAGAAGAGGAAAGATTAAAGAGATAGCCCCAAAAGTGCTAGAGAAAATCCCCATCAGCCCGCTCAATAGCGGAATATCGTCATCTGGGTAGTATGGTTGACAAAAGTGGTGTCCAGAATGCCCTTCCTTAGGAACAACCCAAGGCTAGCAAAACTTGGACCACAGCGTTGACCCTCAACCAACAGAGATGCAGACTGAAAGGGTTAAGTTGCAGTGCTCAAAACAAGTGAAAAAGGAAAAGAACCAAAATTCATAATCCAAGTGTACTAAAAATACCTACCTTGATGTCATTGAAAACAACTTTATTGGGTCTGACCATCAAGGTGGTATGGTTAAAAGCATGCTATCTTTCACTCTGCGTTTAACAACTTTATCATGTTCCTTTTGTGTAGTTCTGAAAACCAATATGTCATTGCTGTAATCGAAAGATTTGTGACAGGTTGTATGATACGTCGAATGGCATCTTGAAAAACTTCTACAGCTGATGTCACACTAAACCTTTATCGTTTAAACCTTAACAAACCAATACGGGTAGAAAAGATAGTAACTTACCTGCAATTTTCTTTGAGCTCCAAATTATGATATCCTTTGTTCAGATTAAGGCGATAGAAGACTTTGGCACCATTTAGCTTGGTGATCAGGTCGGCAATGCATGGACTAGATGTTGTTTTCTTTTAATAGCCTTGTCAGTTTTATGTATATCTAAACATATGTGTACAGCTTCTCCATTGACCTTTTTGGGCACTACCCCTGCGCGTACAAGCCCCGAAGTTAGACCAGTAGATAGCTTAATGATATCATGCTTTAGTAATGTCTCAAGCTCTTTCTCAACAGTTTCTTGTAAATGAAATGCAATTCTTCGATGTCTTTGAACAACTGGACAAACGTCCTCATTGATATCCAGTTGCACTTTCATTGGCTTAAGGTTTCCTAATCCATGAAACGACGACAGGAACTGACTTACTATTAGGAGGTGAGCATTATCATTATAGTTCACATATATCAGTTCCATATCAGCAGGAGTATTAAAACTGAGTACACAGGCACTTGACCGAGTAACTTGAATTACATGAATGGGTGCTTGTTCCTTTGTCTTTTTGTGTTTCATGGTTGCTAGGAATGGACCATGACTCTTTAATGGAATCGATGCTGCCCATGTATGCACTTTAGTCTTCGACTGTGTGAGACAGGGCAATGGAGACAGTTCATTGTACTTCTCCTCAGGCATAATGTTTATCAACACACCACCGCCAATATTAAAAGGTATGGAGCAACTGTTTACTTTTAGTGTATTTTTCAGACAATGTTTAAATGACTTTGTGATTTTACTCGTCGAAGTTCCTTTGATTTGTATTCTTCTTTGCTTTCAGCCAGTCCAAAGTGTGCACGTTTTTCTGAGGTGAACATTGACATCTCACATCTGTCTTCCTCACTGTTACTTGACAATGAAGCTGAAAAAATCTTGGACGAAGATTTGAATGATGATCAACTTCATTTAGTGTTGATTTGCCTCAATAGATGTTGCTGCTTGGCCTGATGGGCATGCGCAGGACGTCGCTTCTGGAATATTCTGTTTTCTCGTCATGACACACTAAGCTTTTTCTTCACATTACAAAATTGTTCTCCTTCCCACAGCCTTTGCATTGCTCAGTAAGAGAACAGCAAAGAGACAGGCTGAGAGTTGTATCAATATTCATCCTAATTAGTACCCGTATCAGACTTTATGAGGTGATCTCAGTGTCTGCAAGAGGACATCATGATTGAAAGCAGTGATGGGGCAGTGATCCCAATATTGAATGCATAAACTTGAAGTGGCCCACAAGTTATGCTTATATCCTCTTCACAGGTCTCAAAAGAAGGGCATAGAATATGCCTGAATTACAATGCAGATTCCGGAAAGAAAGGGAGCAAGCTCAAATGAAAAGTGTAATTGGAAATTAGCATAAAAAGATGAATGGTATCTGAACAGAATACACTTTTTTAAAAAGAATTAAGTACCAGTCGTTGGAGGAATTTATATGACTACGGTCTATAATAATTTGGGACATGGATGAGGTCAGAACTACACAAATGAAGTAATGCACCCAGAGGGGGTACTTAGCATGATTGTGATTGTGCTTCATTCAGTGATCCCAATTGAGGAAGATGATTTGAATACAAAAAGACCCTCATGGATGGTGATACTCAATCTGATTTTAAGAACCCTTCATTAGTTGGGAGGAAGCGAGTAGTATAGTATTGCCTGCTATATCACAGGAAAACAAGAGAAAAAGAAAACATCTTCTTGCTTTTTATGGTCTTTTAACACTTCTGTCACTATTTGAGTCACTTTGGGCATTATGTGTCCTACCCTACTATGTGGGGTAGGCTTGAAAATCACATCTAACATCCATCAGGGTGCTGTTAAGAATCAGATGAATATGATGTGTGTTATTAGGTACATAAAGTGAGTCAGAAAATGTGGAAGTGGATCTGTTGATTGTATTCAGAGGAAAAGTCTAAGATGCCTTCTATCCAGTCATCCTATAATGTGTGCCTTTATAACAGCACATGTCTGTCTTAGGTTGTTAGAGCCTGGGAAAGGCATGCTAATTTTCTTCTAAGATAAGAGTCATATAACTAGGACACATAACTACTATTATACTCAACAACTTAATAATATTTATAATATCTACAGTTAAAAATGTTGCCTCATTTTTGCTGCTGCATTTTGTATATTTAAAGAGATAAAGGGGACTTCTCCTCAAGATGGCGACCAGAGTGAGCTCATTCCAATTCACTCCACAGCCCCATGGCAGAGCAAAACTGACCAGACCTGTACCAGTGAGCTTGCTCTTTGCGATCTTTAGGGGCCTGACTTGAAGTGCTCCAGGGAACTTAAGGTGCCCAAGCTAAGTTGTTGGATTACCAGCAGTAAAATGTGGTAGTAGAATTAGCGCCCTAAAATGGCAGACTGGTCTGCGGCACAGAGGAACTGTTGGGCCGTCGGCAGAAGCTACTGTGGATTATACTACTGCCATCCAACTGTGTAAGGAGCTTATACAGAGTGGTGGGCATGCCAGCAAAAAAAGCACCAATGGTGATATAAAATTTCTGACGGGCCTGCAGCAGAGAGGAGGTGTGGGCCTCATTGGCAGAATAATACGGGTGACAACATCACCATCCAGATACAGCACTCAGTGGGGGACCAGGGGAGACCACAGAAATCTACTGACGCCAAAGTGAGGATTGCAATGCAAATAATTCTCTAAGCCACATCAGAGTGCCAGAATTTCCTAATCAACAAAGCTAGCGAGTAGTGAATCCTCTATATGTGTTTCCGCAACTAGTACACAACACTGAGCCCACAATCCTAATAGGGCCTGTGATATTGTGACCGTTACAAGAGTGTGTGTACACCATATCACTGGCAGTGGGTGCAGTGACTACGGGATTCAAACACTGTAAAGAAACTGTAGGGACTGGCAGGAGGCAAGGAATTTGGCCTGTGACGCTACTAATTATAGACTCCCATCTTGCTAGAGCTCAAAAACAGATGTTCCAAGCTGGGACACTCAATGTTATGTATGCTATAACTGCTCTCAAGACATATACAGTGCAATGTTGATTTCAGATTTGTGAACAATTGGCAGTTTGGTGGCAAAACCCTAGGCTCCCTGACTAAGGAGGATCTTAATTCATAGCTGGCTGATCTGAAAGGGTTTGTAGGGAAGTAACTGCCAGATAACATACAAAAGTTGAACTCGGAAATTACAGAAGTTAGAGTTGATATCAAAGCATTAGATAAGAGCTTGGAGTTTGGAAGGACATGTCAAAATGCTTCTCAACACAGATCAACTCACAACATAACATCTGATCGCAATCTTGTCTATCCATTTTATGTACGACAGGACAAGATTGGCTTTCATATTTTAATATGAGCTCAAATGTAGAGTTGTAAAAATTGAAAGGGATAAGATCATAGAGGATACTAGTGTATTTTGCACTAACTTCCAGGGTGTATTGTTATTGTTGATGCATTTTGATGGATGCATTTTGATGGACTTAATGCCTACTTTGCAGGATTATATAAATATTTTGTCAGAGGCTTATGATCTGTGAACATGCTATAATCTGCTTTTTAGTTTTTTAGTAGGAGCGAAGAATTTGGATCAAATGTCCCTAATCTTTCTCTGTCTGTGGCAACTCCACCTTCAGAAATACTTGCTTTTTAAATTCTGCTGTATTAATATCAAAGTTGTTTACTTCCCGAAATAAATGTAACCTGTTTTGAGCAACGTTGGCTCACAGGATAATTTACAACCACAAATGGAAGATCACTGGCACACATAGATATTCTCATTTCGAAAATATCTAATACCAAGACCAATGCATTTTTCACTTTCCTCTTTTTATTTCAAATGTCCTACAGACATTCCTTCACTTGGAGCTACCTGCAATCTGTTTCTGTTAAAATTGACTTGCTTGTTTCGTATGAATCATGTTATTTTTTATTGCTGTTATAGCATTAGCAACTGATTTCTAATATTCTTTTCAATCATCTCATAAAATTGTTATTAGAATACATTTATTTTACATTTATCTGATGATTCATATATTAAATATATTAAATGACTTGATTGTAATAAAGTGTTCCATCGATTATGAAAGTGGCGTGAGCAATATAATACATTTTAATATACACAGTTTAATTAATGCCAGTGGCTGAAACCCAGACTGATAAAGCGGGTGAATTGTAAGGAAGAGGAAGAGGAAGAACGGTGTTAGTGTTTTTTCTGTTGCCTAGGGGCTGGGCTGGTGAAGAGGAAAGGAATGGATCAATCATGGTACAACAATTACTTGTGCATGGGAATGGCCAATTCACTGGATCCTCTCATTGTACATTCAACCAGGGATAGTGATTGCACAGTGCGGACAAGCACCTGGCACTGAAAATCACAGCGAACGGCATTTATCTCACGCACTCCATCGTTTGCGGAGCTCTGCGTAGAGTGGTGCAGTTTTTTTTCACTTTGCGGAGTTACACCTCGCGGAACTACGTGAACTCCTCCCAGGTTTAGTTTCATCCCGCATCACAAATATTGTATTTCTTACGACCAAATATGACTTAAAGAGGTTGTTTATGTCCCAAGCTGAAAAAGCATTGTTTATACTAAAACAGCAATCCTATGAGCAAGGGGAAAAATAGGTGGACTCCTTGTATTACAACTTCGACAACAGGAGACACAACGCACTATCCCAGCTATTCGAAATGCACATGGTACATTATTCACCCACCCTTAAAATATTAAATGGATCTAATTTATGAGGCAACATGTGCAGCTGGAACGTCACTTTTTGTGATTTTCCGTGGCGCAGGAGCCTGCTCCATATTTACAAGGCAGCACTGAGCTACTTTTTTTGGCTTAATAATGCCTCCTTAGTATCATTCCCTTTATCGCAGTTTTCAGCATTAAAGAGGCTTGCAATGGTTGTTGCTGGGGGTGTTCCCAGCAACATCCATGGCTTTTGACACTGCCCCAGTTTTAGGAGAAATTGTAAATCTGAGGCAGTGCCAAAAACATATACCTCCCCACGGGAGGCGCAAGAGAGGCACAACAAGAAGACATATCTTTATTTCTCCTCGTTTTTCCATTCTGCAGCACACAAAGAAAGAGGAAAAAGCCTCTTGTGATTGTTTTTGTGCAGGGAGGTTTCACTTCCAGAACAAAAATAATCATCCCCGCAATGCAGGCATCCTTGCACCTTGGTGCGTTGGCGCCCGACAGCCCATTGTGCGCCTGCGCAGGGAAAAGGGCAGGTAAGTGCCATATTTGATAGATACGGCACATTCCTGCCATTGTCATTTGCTGTAAGGCAAAACCTCATAAATGAGGTCCTAAATATTCTCAACACTTTCAGGGAATACCATGACAAACTATGTGTGGCACAGCACACATACTCTGGACCAAAGGCAGATGAATTCCTGTTCACCTTTCCAGTCCCACCGTCATGTCAGGTCAGATAGACTCTTGGACGGATATTGTAGACTTAATAAACAAAGAATAGTTCCCCAAAGATTTACTGGAAGAATTCCCACCTTCCTTAGGGAAATGAATTGGGCCACAATTATCCTAATTTTGAAACCTGGCAAAGACCCACTGGACTGCACCAATTATCTACCAATTTCTCTACTGGGAACACAGATGAAATTTTAGCGCAACTCCTGGCCAACTGACTCAAACAAGTTATACAATTTTTAATTCACTGCCCAAGGTAGGCCTCATCGCTCATCATTCCTCTGCCTCCGACTTACGCATGCTAGCACATATACTATAGCAGGTGAAGGATAATGAGGCTGATAAAGTAGCACTTTCTATGGACGTAGAGAAAGTGCTCGACAGGGTGGAATGACCTATGTTTTTTGTATTTTATCACACGTTGGTTTAGGAAACAAGTTCATGCCTACACTTCTGTCAGATAGCTCTACACTGATCCCTCAGTGTTGATAGGGTGTGATGGCCACACGTCCCCAGACTTTAAGATAAAATTAAAAACAAGGCACAGGTTCCCTCTCTCGTCTTGCTGTACACCTTGGCATTGGAACCATTGGCTTAATCCATCAGGAAAAACACCGGCATAGATTGAATCAAAACTCTAATTGGGTAACTTAAACCCTTTTAATACGCAGATGACATTTTGGGCACTATCTCTAGCCTGCAGAATTCAATCCCCTGCTTAATAGAAACTATTTCCCAATTTGTCCAGCTTTCAGGGTATAAAAACAACTGGGACTAATGCAAGGCTTTCCTTCTCACACATCATATGACCTTAGCCACTACTGCTGATTAACCCTTCGAAATGGAAGTCCTCACACCTCAAATACCAGGAGCCCATACAATACAGAGCTCATGCATAAGGTGGCAAACAATATAGAGTCCCTCTTGTACAAAATTAAAACTGATCTGACACGCTGGGCTTACTTAATCTGTCCATTTGGGAAAAAGTGCAGATTTACAAAATGAATGTGATGCCCCACTTGAATTACGTCTTTTCCATGTTACCTCTTTAAATAAACTACATGCCACCATGGAGATTTGCGGGCTTCGCCTGCCACATGCAGATCATTACCGGTAGGGTGAAAAAGTGTATACTCATGGCTGGTACAGAACCACACCCACATGTGATATAGCTCACATATTGTGGGAAGCTCTACCCTGATTTACTACAGGGCGGAAATCCAGAAAGAAATGAGGAGGGCACTCGGGACCAGCCGTGGCCCGTGCAGGAAAGAGTGGTGAGGCGGTGGGGCCGGGTGGGGAGATTTCGATGGACGATGACGAGGGAAAATGTATTCTTGTCATCGTCCGTCGCAATGCCCCTCCCCACCCGCCCCACCACCCCACCGCTCTTACTTGCACGAGTTGTGGCTGCTCGGGACTCGAGGTCAGTCAAGAAAACATACACACTTCCAGCATGATAGCACAGATCATCCAGAAGTAACCCACCATAATCGTGCTAGTAATAGCAAAACTCTGCATACTCTGAGTATGGAGATCTCCATATGTCTCAGACTTCAACATATCATAGCATAAAATGTCCAAAACAGCTTCATATAAAAGGGTGAATAATCAGGTGGACTTAGGAAACGATTGAGGCGTTTTATTTGTATTACAAATGATAACCAAACCACTGACACAACAGCCCTACCTTGCCCAGACTGTCATTGTGCTTACAAGATGCGATCAACATCCCCCATAGGAAAAGTCAGTATCATCTCCAACACCAATAGTATTTACTAGATTAGTCAGTAAACATTTAAAGCGAATGCCAACTTCCTAAGCTCTAGAATTAAAAAGGTTAATAGTGTGGGAGTAGCCAAAAGTTGGTAAGCTGCTCATTCTAACTCATGAGTGCGGCTGATCTGATGTGTACATTGAATGGAATTGAGATCCATGGGAGGGAGGCAGACAGGGCTCTTTAAGGACGTTATCTATTCAGCTGTATGAAGTAATGTTGAGCAAATTGGAATCACCATATTCAGGTTTGGTAACTTCTGAGCTTATTCTGGACTAACTATATAGAAGATTGTTTGGAAAAGGTTTCCTCAAAAATTCCAGTATGTAACACTTACAATTATGTAAATGTAACACCTGGAGCATCTATTTGTTCTTATACATTTGCAAAGATGTTTGGGTGAAATAGCAATAAACGACCATAAATGTATGTATAGCATTTGATATACATCATGATTTGAAAGCTTAATAAAAATACACCAATAAAAAGAAATAGTTATATAATAGGACAAATAGGCTTATAGATACATAAAAAGTAGTGCAATAAAGTTGCCACTGACTGCTTGAGGGAAAGGTGTTTATTAATTACAGAATTCAGTACCCAGTGATCTGTGGGTTTCATCCTTGTGCTGCCCAGTGGCGGCTCCCTATAGGGGCGTTTGGGAGCTGCCCCCTGCTTTCTCGCCGTGCGAGAAGGCAGAAACAAATGGTAGTTATTACCGTAATAACTACCATTTGTTTCTGCCTTCTCGCACTTTGAGAAAGCAGAAATTCCTGGTTGGGGTGGGTGGTCCTGCTCGAGGGCAGGGGGGAGTGGCTTTCCCACTGTTGTTCATACTGACTGTTTGGGCAGCCTGAGGCCACCCAAACAGTCAGTATGAACAACAGTGGACAAGCCACTCCCCCCTGCCCTCGAGCAACCCCGCCCACTCTCCCTGTTCTCTCTGTTTCCAGCAGCATACAGAGAGAAAATGACCCGGTTGGGACAGCGGCCTCACCAATCACAGTGCTGGGGTGGAGGGGAGGGAGGCTGCCTGCAGCCTTCCTGATGACGTGCACTGCAGGAATTCAAAACCAGGACGACGGGAGTCGGGGGTGTCCGGGACGGTAAGTTTACTCTATTTTATATCTTTTTTTCTCCCTTAAACCCCTCCTGCCTCCCCCCTCATCCCCTCTGGGGCGCGACAACCCCATTTCCACCCCCCCACCCACCCGTAATGCTAACGTTAGGTATAACAATTGCCATTACGCAGCATCAAAGATACAGTGCAAGATTCTCAAAGTGTGAAGTGTGCATAAAGTCCTCAAGATTGTGCATGTGACGCAGAATGGAAAGCAAAAGAAGGAAAATGGCAAAAAGATTTAGCTATTCAATAATGTGTATGGAAAAGTTAAAATTTTATAATAATTCTATTTCTCCTATATGTGCATCGGGGTGCAGCACCGTACTTTGATTATTTATTCCCCACTAGACTTCATCTCATTGAGTGACCGCTTCTGGTTTTCCTTCGTTTTCAAGCAGGACACCTTCCTAAGATTTTTTGAGTTCTTTATTTACGAGTACAATTCATGACCAAGTACTAAACTCGCAGCAATCTTTATTTTTGATGTTTGCTCTATGTTTTGTCCAGTGGCCGTGACTGTTGCATACTGTACCACCTCAGATATGGATCAACCATAGGCACATCAATCTTGCGCCATCTGTGTATAGCCATAGTGCTAGTATGAATTGTCCATCATTTCGCACTTACTTTGAATGAGATACAGTTTCTTCACCGTTGTGATATGCTAAAATGTACGCCCGGGAACAGGGAGATTGCCATAACTATGCCACTATGGTTCCTGTGCACCAATATGTCAGCAGTGTATTGTTTTGCAGCAAGCCTTGTATACCACATGCAGGAGAAATAAGTGCTGACAAAGTCAATACGTGGATCTAAAGTGTTCACGCACAGCAGGAGAAAAAGGGGGCACTCTACATTGCAGGAGGATGGCGCCTGGAGATGGGGCCAAGCGTGTCGCTTTGTTATCGTCAATAATTTTTCTTTTGCGGGACTTTGAAAATGCAATGTAATTGCTGAAACTAGTCTGTAATGCCATGTGGCTTGTAATCAAAAGGAGCTGCACGCTTGTACCCTATGTGCTCAATCGGCAGTGCTAAACTACAGTTGACGAGGCCCCCTTGTTTCTTGCCTATGTGCAGGCGCAGATGTGTGCAATAGACCCAACTAAAGACTAGAAGCAAAATTAACTCTGCTGAAATAAGCTGTGTAACTTAATATACATGTGCTTGTAGACAAAGCTCCGCCTCCTTACAAATAAATATTCACCCTGGCCGCAGTAGTTTGCAGTCTCGGCACTCTCCGTACTAAGACCCCATCCCCCGAAAACCCACGTTTGACGGTCAGGCTCGCTCGCCATCGGTGACAGGACTCACAAACTTTTATGCCTCACCACTTTCAAATGTCACCAGCCGCCACTGGTGTTACCCATGTCCCCTGTTGCAAGCCTGTACCCCCCCACACCTCTCATTCTCCACATGTATGTCCCTGCTGCCTACCTCCATCATCGGTTGTGCTCCCACTGCCCCTGTGCTGACACTACCCACCATTGCTGCCCCGTTGCTACATTTTCTGTGGGCATGCTCCCACCTCTTCCCTCCCTGGGACGTTGTGCTGCACTACCCTCTGGTGCTGCCCCACCCCCTGTTCTTTGTGAGCATGCTGTTACCCCTCCCTTCCCATCTGTTGTGCTGCCTGTGTCCTTGTATTGCCACTGCCCCGTTGCTGCGCCAGCCTTCTCCCGTTTTTGGCATACGTGCCCATGCCACCTCCCTCCCTGACCGGGAAGTAGCACTTACAACGCTGTTGGTACAATGCGGTGCCCTAACAACGCGATCAGTACAACGGCCGTGTTGTTAGCACGCATACCATTACAACGCAAGTCATTACCACGGCTTGCTGTAGGGGGCTTTAGTTGTTGGATTTTAAATCCAACACCTTCCCTACTGTTGCACAGACTGGAGTTGGAGTAGTAAATTATACTATTCCAAACTCCAGTGCCCCCTACAGCAAGTCGTTGTAATGATGTGCGTGTGGTAACAATGCATTCGCTGTACTGACTACGTTTTAAAGGCCTGTGTTGTAAATACATGTAAGTAACGTCATGTATTCCCCTGTCCTTTTTGCACACGCACTGGCCTCTGTTGTTTCCTCACGCCCCTACCTACCATTCACTGAGAATATGCCCCGCCTTCTCCTTTTTCAATTTTGTTTCCACTGCCCTTTTGTTGCTAACGGTCTTCATTGCTGCCCCAGCCACCACACCCTGTCTTCTGTTCTCCGTGAGTGTGACATTCCCCCTCCTTCTTTCCTTGTCCAGTGCTCTGCCAGTGCTCCTAAAGTGCTAGTGTCTTCTGTTTCTTTTCCTGCCCCCCCTCATACTCCTTGTGCATGGCCCTGTCCCCTCCCTTTTCCATTGCACTGCTCTTGTACTGCCACTGTCTATTGCTGCCCCTGCCCTTCTGCCCCCCCCCATTTTTTATTTGCATGCCCCTGCCTCTTTCCTATGTTCTGCTGCCACTACCCTCAGCATGCTAGATGTGACAGGATTGGCCGGCGGGGTGGAGACCTGGCTGTCCTTTAGAAGGACGGTTTGGTATGCTGCTCACAGCAGCTTTCCGCTCCTTCGGACCCCTTTGAAGCTCTTTATTTTTCTACTAATTCCCTTCCCACGGAAAGTTTTTCCTGTGTTCTCTGCTATAGGCCCCCAGGATCTAGGACGGCCTTTGGCCAGAAATTTAGTAACCTTGTGGAACCTTTTCTAGAAAGACTGAATTTCACTTTCCTTGGTGATTTTAACTTTCATTTGGACAATTCTCTCTACAGGGGCACTCAATCCCTCAGTGAAATTTTTAATGGCTGGGACGGCCCTCAATTGGTCAGGAGTCCCACTCACGTACCGGGTCACACCCTTGACTGTATTTTTTCCAATGACCCTCGAGTCATTGTGGGCGACCCTGTTCCTTTGACATGGATCATTTTGCGGTTCCTTTTTACTTACGCAGTGGTTCTTCTGGTAAAATCACTTCAGATCATAAACATTGGGTGGAAAGAAGAGACCTCAGCCGTATAACCAATGAGACCCTTAGTAGCTATTTAGATTACTACCCTTCTGCTAGGCATTATGATGTTAATCAGGCTGTTATGGAGTTGTCGCAAAAATTGTTAGATGCTTTGGACAACCTGGCGCCAGTTAGGAAGCACTACTTGGCTAGACTAAAACCTTCCGCTCCTTGGTTCTCAGAGAAACTTAGAAAACTGAGATTAATCTGCCGTAGACAAGAAAGGTTATGGTGTTAGATCCTGCAGAAAAAAGGTTTTATTACTCAAAGATGATGGATTTGTCTAAATCCTCTAGGGAACTGTTCAAGGTCATTAATTCCCTTACTGTTCCAACAACAACTCATACCGTGGACCTCTCACAGTCATTTTGTGACAAAATCTCTGATTTCTTAACCCACAAGATTAGAGATATATATCTTGCTTTGGAAGTTGCCAATGTAGGACAGTCCCCGTCTCCGTTAAGAATAATGGAGGAACTGGTTTCCTCTGAGACTCTCCCCGTGCTCCTCTCTTTTCCATTATTATCGCACGAAGATACGGACAGATTGTTTGAAGGTGCTAAGTCGGGTTCTCCTCTAGATCCGTGTCCCCTCAAGATATTAAAACGCTGTTGAGATGTAATTACGCCACATCTCACTGCTGTTCTGAATGTGGCTATCCTTGAAGGACAGTATCCTTTGTCCTGGAAGACGGCAGTGGCAAAGCCACTATTGAATGAGCCCTTCCTTGATCCGGTGGAGCTTAGGAATTATCGTCCGATATCGTTGCTCCCGGTCCCGGCCAAAATCCTTGAAAGGCATCTCAATTTTCACCTTTCTTCTTATCTCAGTGATCATCTATGCCTGGACGATTCACAACACGGCTTTAGAAGCCTGCATAGCACGGAAACGGCCCTTACGGTGGTTTTCAATAACATCCGTATGCAGGTGGATGCAGGCCACACCACCCTGCTTATTCTTCTCGATCTCACAACAGCTTTCAATACCCTTTCCCCTGTGAGGCTAGTAGAGTGCCTCAGGGAGATAGGGATCGGGGGTTCAGCGCTGGGGCTTCTTGCTTCCATTTTTAATGATCGGACTAAGATGGTGAACCTTGGGCCTTTTTTTTCTGCCCCCAAGACCATGGTGTGTGGCGTCCCTCAGGGCTCCTCTCTGAGTCCGACGCTTTTTAACATTTATGTGGCCTCGCTCACCAAAATTGTAAGATCGTTTGGGTTGGACGTTTTATCCTATGCAGATGATATGCAAATAATGGTGTCTATTGCCCATAATAGCAGAGATGCGGCTTCCAATATCAGGCTCTGCATGGAAGCAGTTGCTTGCTTCCTGGATGAGTTCAAACTTTCTTAAATTAAATGGAGAGAAGACTGAGGTACAGCGACTGGAGGCCAGATTCTTTGTCCCTGCCCTGTCTCACTTGGAAAAAATCTTGGCATTCTGGTGGACAACTCTCTCACCATGAGTAGGCAGGTGAGTAGGACAGTTTCCACCTGTTTCGGGATTATCAGAACTTTAAAGAAAATCTCCCGCTATCTTTCATTGGACTCCCGTAAACAGGCTGTGGCTGCACTTGTGACGTCCAGACTGGACTACTATAATGCCCTTTATTTGGGCATCAACAGAGGTCTGATTAAACGGCTACAGCTAGTACAGAACGCTGGGGCCAGGCTTGTGAAGAACCTGCCTAAATTTCATTCCATCTCCCCCTCTCTCAGGGCGCTACATTGGCTTCCCATTGACCGCAGGATTCTCTTTAAAACCTTATGCTTAGTTCACAAGGCCTTTTCAGGTACTGGTCCAGAGGGTATTAAGACACTTTTACATCCTTATAATGCATCTAGGAAGCTTAGGTCGGCTGATAAGAACTTGCTTACAGTGCCAAGGCTCAGCAAGGTTAGGTGGGGAGGCCATGCCTTTTCTACCGTTGCTGCCAAACTTTGGAACTCCCTTCCTTATGATCTTTCCGGCCTTCCCTCTCACTTACTGTTTCGTAAAGCTCTGAAGACATGGCTCTTCACTCAGTCTGCAGTTTAACACTCTCTGCCTCCATCATGCATAGTCTGCCTTAGCGCCTTGATGCCTTTGGGCTAAGTCCGCGCTTTATCAGATCTAGTTTCATTCATTCATTCATTCAGTTGTTACCACTTACCCCCATTGATGCCCCTGCCCCCATTTTACTTTACACCCTTGTTCAAATATTTTTTTCATTCTGGAAGTGTTTAGAGAATGCATGTAGCTTTGCCCTGGTGAAGCACAAGGATTTAGGATTGTTTTGACATTTACAGAAATGGAGCTTCAAGTGGGTCACCTGCTATGTTCATATGTGTAAGGCCTTCCTGTATCATTTCAGTTGAGTGTTTGTGCGAAAAGTGATATTTATCCAAGATTAGTCCATAGTTTTGCATCAAATGTCCACCCAACTGGACCATCCAGGGCAACTCTATTAACAAGAATTTCTCAAAACATGTCAATAGATTTACACCAAATAAAGAAAAGCACGCTTTTTGAACAAAGTTATAACTTTTTGCTAAATTTGGTCTCATTTTTCTATGTCAATTCCCGAAATTTTCTATAGGAATTAACATGGGAAATCAAAAAAAAAATCCTGACCCCCACTTGATGAATAGGTGCAAAACTATCCAGGAAGGAGCTTAGGTAAATTCCCTTTTTTTTTAGAAAGGTGACATTTCCTCCTTAGGTGGTATAAGTCACTCTTTTTCTCTGAAGACTAAGCATATCACATATTTTAAAACACTCAGGATTGCTCATCCTTTCCCTCAAATCCAGCATCACTTTTCATGGTCATGAGTGCATCATCTTCTTTGCCTGTCTATCACACTATCCTCATTCTTCTGCAAGACCATGCCAGTATCTCATGACATTTACCAGGAAATAATAATGTGATCCCGGTTCAAGAAATTTCCACTAGCTGACGCAGTAGATAAAGCTAGGCAGCAAACTGCAGTCACTGTGGAATTCAGCTGTTCGAATGTGACAATATGCATCGCAATACAATGGAAATTTCATAATATTATTGAGAACACTGGAGAGGCCACAATGAAAGGCAGTGCACTATTCCTGAAGAACCATTTTGAACTTTAACATATTAAATACAGCACACTGTTTCATAGTTTCTGAAAACAAGGACATCTATTTTCAGATATAAGATAGGTTTATCATGTGGTGTATTATTTAAATAAATAGAGATAGATTATGGAGTATCTTATTTCAAATGTAAGTTGAACATAATTAGAGGACAGGCTATTTGCAATAGAATACAATGCAATAGAAAACTAAATATACATTAGTCATAAAAAAGAATATTCGCAGCACACTGCTTCCGTGCAGAACCATAATAGGGTATTTCCCCCCACAGTCAAAATACGGAAATCATATTGAACTGATCAGTTCTAAGAAACGCACACACATCAGTGATTGTTAAAAATCTTTGAGGTATGGCTTCCTTTCACTTACAATGGTCGCATTTAAAGTGATACATTCTTTAGAATTTCACTTAATTGAAGTCTTTTCCTTGAAATCGCGGGAGCTAAAGATCATGTTACATGTGTTTCCTGGTGATCTGTCTAGAGTTCCTGTCTACACTTTCTCTGTTGTGTATGACCCCTCAATAAAGATCTGCAAAGAGCACACATTATTTGTTCAACTCAAATTAAAGTAGATGGTTTTCCTTGTTTTGCAATCACCACTTCGAGCTTTCTGCTCTCAACCATTTATATTTTCATCAACCGGATGAGCACCAAAGAGGGTAAAAGGCTTGTGTGGCTGTTTTAACGTTATGAGAGACTTTTCTTTTCAAATGATAAAGTCACATCTAAAGAAATGCTGGATATAGAAATTTACATTGTCAGAGGGTTTGAGCTGGGCTCTCAGAATCAAAAAATGTGCATCAAAGGAAATATGTGGACACTATTCGACTCTACTGGTCACCAGAGTCTAGGGTGAAATCTCTTGTAGAAAGCAGCAGGTTGGTAAATATAAATGTTTGAACATAATATGTCTTTTGTAATTCTATCTTTTTGAAAAGTTGGACTTATAATACCATTTTTTAATTCGTGGTGCATTTGAATATTTTAAATTGGTGGTCGATTTTGAGATAATTTATAATTAACACTTGCTTGCTCAGAGTCTGAAACATTAAACAGGTCATTTCATAAAAGTTGGTAGAAAATGTTGAACTTAACTACAGATCTTGTTGCTTTGAACTATGACTCTAAACAATATTACCCGTACACGAATTGAGGGGCATATTATGAAGAAACTGAGTTAAATTGATCGCCGCTTTAGCGGCAGGAAACTGCGGTTAAAGCGGCGATAATGGACTTGATAATATGCCCTTGTGAATTCCCATAGAAGCCCATGTTCTGGTGTGAACATGGACTTCTATGGGAATTCTCTACGTCTACGGCATATTATCAAGCCCATTATTGACGCTTTAGTGCCAGTTTCCTGCCGCTAAAGCGGCGATAATTTTAACTCAGTTTCTGGATAATATGCTCCTGAGTTTTCATAGGAATTACAGTATAGCAATAATATGAATGTAAAATGTAGACATGCCAGAAAAGCTAAGGGCTGAAGAAATCACACCACCCATTATGGGATTGTTAGTTTATGACGCAGAAGGCAAAGGCTACAAAATACATTGGTTCATATTTGAGTGAACACAAAGCTCTTGTCGACCTTCTTTGTAAACAGGTGCAATATTGAATCTTTCCATTTACAGTCAAAGTTTTATTTTGTTACATCTGCAGCAGAATAAGTCCAACATTCCTGAAAAATAAATGTCGACATGGAGAACAAGATATAGCGGCATATTACCAACAACTGGCGATATCTATCACTAAATAAGCTTAGCAACATTTTTTTTATCGCCGCGCATTGCCGAATTTTATCGCAGAGATAACATGCTATTAGCAACGTTTATCTCCAAAGCGATAAAATATCTGGCGATATGCGTGAATATCGCTGGTAATTCAACGATATTCAGGCATTATCGCTAATAGGGACTTAACCTGAATATCCACCTCTCATTGGATATACAGGCTAAGAAGTGGTATGAGCAGGGGTTAGGATTTGGCGATATTCGCGCTTAGTGAAAATATTTTAATCGCTACACCTGCGTTGATAATAGGCGAAAGCGATGTTATCGACTGCTTTCAGTCGCTAACAGATTGGGTACGCCCACTTTGCATGTCATTAGCGATAAATATCCCTGACATGCAAAGCGGGCCCCAAACCGCTCGCTATCACTTAAAAGCTGTCGTTAACTGATGTTAGCGACAGCTTGCTAATAGGGAGATGAAATTATCGCCGCTTTGCGGCCGTTTTCGGCGATAATTTAATTTTGCGTGCCTTGGTAATATGCCCCTAAGTTCTTTATTTACACTGGAAATGAGGGTGTCTGCTCTTAGATAAATAATTTGCGGATCTTGCTTTAGATGTCCATATTGTGCAACATGTCATTTAGAACTAAACACCTGGGGGCTGATTTATGAGGCCCTTGCGTCTCTGTGCGCCGCAATTGCGTCACTTAATTTGATGCAACGGCTGCGCAAACAATGCGCCCTATTTACAATGTGACGCATCTAGGAGATGCGTCACGTTGGAAAGCCCTGCGCCATAAGGAGGCGTTCCTGCGCAGTGGGGCGTTCCTGCGCAGGAACGCCTCCTAAAAGTGGCTGAGTAAAATCTATGAGATTTCACTCAGTCACTTTCTACGGCAATTCCTTACGCCTGCTTGAAGCAGGCGTAAGGGTGACGCACCATGCATTGTAGGGGTGGCCCCTGTGCATTGCAGGAGTCATGTCGCACTTGCGACATGACTCCAGCAATGCGCCGCCCGTACGCCGAAAGATGCGTCACGCATCTTCCCTGCCTTGCACCATGGTGCGCCGCATTGTAAATGCGGCGCACCAAGGGTGGCGGAGCTGTGGCGCACTGTTTCGCACATTAACTGGCGCATCCCTGGGGATGTGCCAGTTAACATAAATCTGCCCCCTGGTGTTTTCTACTAATTTGGCTTTCACATCGAGTGCCTTCTAACTCATATGCAAAGTATGCATGTCATAATATTGTTGAATAACTGTTTGGTGTTTAAGTACAACAGTCTCTCGTGTTGCTATAATTACCTATGCATAGTATATACAAATCAGATGTAAAACATGCAAAACATTAAAAAAAAATCGGAATTTACTTTTTAGTACATTATTCTGTAAAAAGGACATGTTTACCACAAATGGCATCGCTCTGACACTTCCTGAAAACAAGCACCGACAAGTGCAATAGGTTTCGCGTAAGTGATTCATAATAAGGTTTTTGTATTTCTTGGTAAGTTTTAGCTCGGTGAGCAGTTGTGCAATATAAGTTAAAGAAATTCTGTAAAAGTGTTATGACTTAGTTATTTAGTAAGGCAATATATTGTGCAGTAACTTGTGGTAATATAATGCGCTCCTGAACCTTCAAGATGCTGTTGGTACTATATAAAAGCACCCCAAAAAATAGTTAACTAGAAAGCATGTTACATAGCAGTGCTGTGCAATGTTTTTTATTCAGTTAACCATGGGGAACCGTCAATGTCTTTCAGCCAATGTTGGTACTGACCTTTAAACACTTCAAAGGAAAAACCCTTTAATATTTACACAGCAAAACAAACTATACTCGACAACCTGAAACCCAGGTTTATCCAGGATATCTTATTTAGCATTTAATACACTACCAAACAAGGTCATATCACTGCAGGGCTCCACAGAATATCATTCCACCAATCACAGTCCTAAACATAACCACCTACCTTTCTGAATGGAGAGGCAAACATGTCCATTCTAGTATCTTGCAGTGTGTCAAACGTCTCACACAAAATAGGGCCAAGAGGATATCTAGACATTAGTGCTCTGCTATTTAAAACATTTACAAACATCAATATGCAGAATGACGTTGGTGTATTTAAAACCCTACATAACGCATGAGCAAGCATATATCGGCTATTCAAGACACATCTATTTGTTGGCAACTAAAACCACTCCCAACGTTCATCACATATATAACCACTAGAGCATGGAAGCATAGGTATTTGCACCCCTCGAAACAAGTTGCAATATAAATGACAGGTTTAAGTCTAAACATTTAATAAATACAATGATGCTGAGATTGCTTCATAGCTGAGGCTGTTCTTAGATTCTATTCCTCGTGGGTGCTGCTGAAATTGAATTAGATATTGCACTATTATAGGGGCAATGTAAGTGTCATGTTAAAAATGTGACTGTTGCTGGCAAAACTTGCCCAGTCACCATGTTTAGGTGATTGTATGTGCACGCCTAGTATACAGAAGAAAGCAAACGAGTAGGCACAGCTTAAGATCCTTAGCATCAGTTGGGGACATGAAAGTCACTATTCTCAAATGGCCTTCATTTTACCCTCACTCTGCAGACATCAAAACCGCACCTTTTCCGATTCCACCGTTCAAAACCTGACACTGACATGCATAGTCTGATTCAATGAGCATGCACGTATCAATGGCTCAACTGTAGCTTAAAAGTGGAGAGTTGGCAAAATGTGAATCCAGCCAAAACAGTAAGGAAAAATCCAGGACATTATTGCAGTAGTCTATTAACCTCTTCGCAGCTGGGCAAATTCCCCTGCCATGCTGGGGGACGGGGGGTTGGGGGGGCGCACAGCACCCCCTTGCTCATGATGAGCTCAGCTCGTCATGAGCCACGGTGGTTGTGTGCTCATGACGAGCTGAACTCGTGATGACCACACCCGTTCCTTTAGAACGTTCGCACAGCAGGGGAATTTGCCCAGCATGCGAGCGTTCTAACGGTCATGACGAGCTGAGCTCGTCATGAGCACACGAGTAAAGTGGCTCATGACGAGCTGAGCTCGTCATGAGACTCGAAGGTGATGAATGGGAATTTACTGCTGCCCTACGGCATGTGCGACTCATATTTTTATAAATTCAACAAAGTTACTTGTCAGCAGGTATATTGAACTTTTTTTGAGAGGCAACATTATTGCGTTTTACTTGTATAAATGTAGTTAAATGAAATGTATATCGGAAAAGGGGCTGTTGTTTCTCAGAAAAGATAAACCGCCTCTAAGACTTGCCTTACATTTCAAGCATGCACACAGGAAAGAATTCATGTATACAAGCAAGATCTGATGGTGACAAAATGCACATAAATGCATGGAGAGAAAGCTATGATTGAATAGCAAAAGGAATGAGAGGAGGTAAAAAAAAGAATGAAAGGAACTGTGTTTTGAAATCACAAGTGCACGCACACATGCAACAATAAATATCAGCGGGCCGTTGCTGGATGTTAGTTCCTCAATGGTATTTGATATGAGTATGATGCGACAAGTAATACGGTAACACATGCAATGGTGCTTCCCAAAGTCCTCTGAAGCTGGTCTGTCTCTGTTTGTGAGTTGAATCATTTGTAACCTTGGTTACTAGCATTACGTCATACGAGGGAGGTCACGAAAGGTGGCTGATGCAGGGCGGTGGGTAAACCAAAAAAGAGCAGGGTGTAGGATGTGGTAGGTTAAAAACTGGGTGGGGGATGTGTCGGAGTTCCTTCAAAACATTGGCAACGGGTGGGGGTGATGAGTTAAGACGCCGTGAAGACGGCTACAGATGCACTCTTTTGGAGTGCGTGCTAAGTGTCAGTTAGTAATTCAAAATGTACGTTTATTTAGACCATTGGTCTTAAAACAGCATAAAACATATCCCCTGTACAATAATTCAAAAAATGCACTCAATTCATCACAATTTCCATAAAAAGTCCGGTTCCATGTGCTACTTCTGAATTTACATAATATTAATCCTAAAATTCATACCCGCATCTATTAACAGACATAGGAATTTTAAAAACAATGTAAATTTCTATTATACAAAATATTCCTAAAATGATATATTTCAGCTACAACTTTCTAAAACTCGCATACATTCCATCATATCCTTCAACCATCCATTTCCTTTTCCATGAAGAACCTATTTACGGCCTCCATGTACTTCGCAGTAGCTATTGCGATATCAAGATTCGGAATATCTGTAGGAAGTTCATTTGCTTGTGCACGCAAATTGGTGTCATATTTTAAAAAGATAGGACGTAGAAACTGCTTCTGCAGATCATTTGCGTCTGTACATTCCAGGCTATCAAACCCAGCTCAACTCTGATTGCCTGAATCATGGATGAGCCCGGTAATGACTTAAGTGATTTTATACATTTCCCTTCCTCAGGGTCTCAGCAGCCTTTGCCACTTAAGCAGATTACTTCTGCACCATATTGAAACTGAGGTGGGATCATAGCATTGTAGGCCTTTAACACAGGTCTGTGGGACATATCCCCATAGATACGATTGAATTTTTTCAAACTGCCCACAGATACAAGTGCTCTAGCTTTCTGGGCCTCCAGGTGCGTATTCCACTTTAAAGACTTATTGAACTAGAGCCCAATATATTTATACTCCATCACAATTTCTAACTTAGTTGGACCCAAGTACCAATTAAACCTCAGGTCTCTCTCCTCAAAGCATAGGATCTTGGTTTTATCCCTCTTTACAGTTAAACGCTTTTCCTCACAGTATTTACTAAATGCATCTAACTTCAGATGAAGGCCCAATTCTGTCTGGTCAAAGATTACCAGGTCATCAGCATATAGTATACAGGGTACTTGTTTTCCGTTCATTTTCGGGCTTGCACTTCTATCGACCTCCAGAATCTTTGGTAGAATCTGACCAAAAAAGAGAAGCGGCGCCAATACACAGCCCTGTCTTAGACCATTATTAATCACTTTTAAAATGTATTTGTAGGGCAATTTCTCTTTACATTTTGGTGTTACTAAGCCCAGTGGGTCAGGGTACATGCTAGATACTCAGAGAAGCATTAGAAGAACCTTTCTAAGTTTATCTACCCTTTTGGTTAGTTACCTCATTTACAATGCAAGTACTTAATGGGGAACATTTAAACAATAATGAATTGGGACTTAAAATGTCTCTGGGGTATTGTAAACAAAACTGCAGATCTCAGATGGCCCAGCTTTATTAAAGTTTTGTGCCAGCGCAAAGTGAAACAAATCAAACCAAACTGACGCAAAGCCTCACGTGGGTAGTTACTGTCCAGCAAAATGGTTTATTGCACTGGAAAGGTAACTGCTTCTCTGTGGAAACCTCTTTGTGCCTGCTTATTGTTGCTTTGCACCAACCAGAAATTATTTGGATAGATTTGTGAAACCAGATATGAGTTTTGGATTCAAAGTCCAATCTACAAATATTGCCAGACCGGGCATTACATCGAAAACGAATGCCTCCGCGAAGCTAGCATTAAAAAAAGGAAATGTGTTTATTTCTCACAATACCCAAGCACTGCTTGTGTGCTGCAATGCACAGCCCACATACAATGTGTGGAATCCTTCTGAGTTTGCCTGTACACTGGAAGGGCATGCTTCCAGTTTAAGTTCTATGCAAGAGTTGCTGCACTGAGTTGTATGAAAAAATTGTAAATCTAGTTCAATATGTACAAAAGAATAAGAATTCAAATGACACCCACCTTAGCTAAGGTTTCAGTCCTTCATGGTTGGTACTCTCACATTTACATATGAGTATATTAGGGATTCATAAGGAACTACAAGAGTACATCAAGGAATCTAAAATATTCATTGATTTCCAGTGGTACCCTCATCCGCAACTTTGTACACTAATGGAATTTCTGCTAGGGGGAAAATATGCATGCACATTATCACCTGTTACTCTTTTTTCTGACTGGAGGTAATTGGACCTATTCAAAAAGTAAATTTGGTTTTAAATGTACGTTTATGCCAGAATATACCTGTTTTATGTCTGCAGGACTTCACAAAGGGATTCCTGGCATACATAAATCCATTTACAGATGTGGAGGTCTCTGCCAAATGAATCCCATTCAAGGGGTGGAATAAGGGAATTCCAAGGTTAGCCTTGTCAATTGACCAAAGGAAAAAAGGCAGTGGACCAGGGGTCGCCACAACTAACCCATTTTCCTAAACAGTTACCACATAAGAAAGTCAGTTTCTATTTGTGTGTACTCACTATAAGCACCTGCTGCCAAGATGCACCCCTTAGAACAAAGACATTGTAGTTATACAGAACAGAGGTGCACCACTATCAAATGTAAATGTAGTTGAGCTTATATAGCGTAAGAACAAAAAATGCCCGTTCAAATTCCAAAATGTATCCAGTTCTTCACTATATCTTCTTGCTTTTATTCCTTTAAAAACATCACACAATTACAGCGAACACAGCCAATGCGCTTCATCCATAAAAAATTGACATTTTCAGGGCTCTAATGCAATCAGTACACACAATGCATAGATACATATACATTGATACAATTCATATCTCAACACAATAAAAACAGATACAAGCACATAAAGAACAAACACATGTGATGCCAAATAGCACCCTTTAGCACGTAAAAAGCAATACAAAAAATATATCAACTTTGTATTATAGTAGGAGTGAGAATGGGACCAAAAGGATTAATGTGTTTTCTTTCTACCCCTTTCCATTGCCTTATTTGCCTTTTCCGCAATACCAGCTATGGGGTAAGGAAACATTATGCACTGAAATATGATAAACATATCACATATTCAGAGGCCGCAGGAGATTGTTTTTTGTTTCCAATAGAAGTCCCAATTACTGTGTACTAGTATTTTAACAGTGATTATTGATTTGCAAATTTCTGCCGTTTGTATTGTTACGTGTCGCTTATTGTTTCTAATAGAAGTCCCAATTACTGTGTACTAGTATTTTAACAGTGATTATTGATTTGCACATTTATGTCGTTTGTATTGTTATGTGTAGCTTATTGGGAGGAATGTCTTAGGGAATTACATTTTTGTATTGCTTATTTAAAGTGCCAATTGGTGCTATGTGGCATCACATGTGTTGTCCTTTATGTGCTTGTATGTGTTTTTATTGAGATAAAATATATATTTATGCACAGATTGCATTACAGCCCTCAAGAAGTCAATTTTTATAGATGAAACTCGTGGCAGTCTTCACTGTAAATGTGTTACGTTTTTTAAAGAATAAAAACAAGAAAAGGTTAAGCTTGTTAGTTTACCAACGCTCATAGAATTGTATTATTGTGGCCATTACCAAACTCCATGTTGGCAAGAATTGGAAACGTATTCCAATACAGGACCACCTAAAATCCGGAGTTGGAATGGGAATGACTCGCCTTCACATTTGCAAAGAATATAGAGGAAAGACATTCTTCATGGAGACGAAATATTTCTCATGGAAATGATTATTTTGAAAGTATTTGCACATGGCATCCTCTCCCCCGTAAAGAGATCTCCCCAATGGGGGACTCTGTACAATGTGAATTGGCTCCTGTAGGGAAAGTCACATGGTATTCCTTTAAGTACGTCTGGAAACCTGCACCCAATGAAGCCTTTTAGGCATACTCCTGGAATTGTTTGTGAATTGAAAAAAGTAGTAAAACTAGTCCAGGCGGAGATCTCTGCAAGTATTTTACCAACTTGTTCCCAAATTAAGCTGAATATATTTCCTATTAGTTAAACACCTTCATCTACACCTCCCATAAACGTGGGGTGTTATATTTCTTTCCAATTCGTGGAAAACACTTATTCTTACCTTTCAGAGTACCACATTTGTAACATGCACCCTGCAATGAGTTCTTTGCATCAGAAGCTGTCTGCAAGGGTGAATATCGTCAGGAAGAATGTAGGTGTTCATCTACTTCTGGAGGCTAAACCAGCCAGACAATTCGCCATATTGTTCCTAACCTTGAGATTCTCACTTATTTACAATACTGGCTGATTTCATGGACTTGGAAATGCATCTTATACATGTACAGTTCCACCTCTCCTGATTATTTGATTCGGTTGTTGTAATTTTCATTCGTGCAGTACTTTTCTTGATCATCAAGCTGAACTTTGGTGGTAGAAATATCTGTGAATCCCACTCATAATGTGTATCTCTTTGGAAACTAGCCACAGTCCAGAATTTTACTTTCACCTTCTCCAAGCATTCACTTGAACCAACTTCTGTCTGCTGCACAGTCGTGAATGCACACTAGAGTGCAGTTAATTCTATTTGCTAAAAAACTCTTGTGAGTCAATCTGATATTGCATGACAGAGGGTGACACCATGTGCAGCAGAAATAATGAACACAACAAACGTTCTTGCGAATGCCCATCCAACAGTGCAATGCTAGTAGAATTGTCTGCGACTATAATGAAGACGACTAGACACACAGAATTTCAAAAACAGTTTAATAAATAACAAGTCTCTTTTTAACTGTATAAACTATAAATATACCATGCAGTCCATATAATTTAAAATAATTTACAGGCTGAGGTAGGGGGGCTGGGAGGGTGGTGTGGAGAAGGGCCCATCCCTGGCTAGGATCGGCCTGTTTTCCTGCTGAGCACACACACACATGCAGTGTCAATCCTGATGAACCTCCATGCTGCTTGCTTCCCTTCCATGGTCAAAGCCTTCACAAAGGTGTGTGTCGTGGTGCAGTAGGAGTTCCAATGCTTAGCATCAATCCCCCGGCATCCACTGGAGACGGGCTTAGGATCCCTACATTTGGTCTCAAAAAAGTACTGTTTGAAAACACTGTTGTTGATGTTCACCTCTCCCAGCACCGTCACCTCTTTCCCCTTGATGTCGGTGGCTGTGGTTTTTTCTCCGACCCACATGCTGACACTGTCACACACTGAGTACTCCCCGCGGTGGAGCACAGGATGCACCGTCCGCTTGGCTCTAATAGTTCTGTTGAGAGACTCATTGTCATCCAAGTACTCCATGGTCTGCACATCCTCGGACAATGGAGGGGGCTGAGTGCTAAACAGCACCCGTGGAGAGCGAAAGCGCCGCTTTTTGAAGAGTTTGGGGTCCACAGTAATGTTTTGGGAGTGTGCACTTCCATGGTGGTGCAGCTTTCCCTTGCTGTGCTGTGATGGTTCCTGAATACCTTTGGTGCCCTTTAGCACTTTAGTCCGGTGAGTAATGTGAGTACTGTTGAGTGCTGCTGCAGACCCTGCTGGAGCATGGTCTTCTGTCTTTCGTGCAGCCTGGATGCCGATCAGAAAAGCTATGATCAGAGTGTAGTGAAGCATGGACATTACTTTAGGCACCTAGAAGAATAAACAAACACAAGTTAAGTTTATACCAACAGGGCAAAGTTAATGCAGATATTACTTGATAAAGATAGCAGGCGTATTTCAAATGTACACATGCATCCATTGGGGTATCATGGTCATTCTGACAGAAAATAGATTCATATTGATACCCAAGTCAATGAGACTCATTTGATTGACCTCAAAAAGCCAACAGACTAAGTCGTCTCACATGGATTCAGATTTTGGGAGTTATTGCATGCTGAACCATCGAAACCTTTGGCAAATATTAGTCAATAACTATTACACCTTAAAGAAATTGTGAGTAAAACATAAGAAAGCTTCTACTGTACTATAAAGTTGGGAAAATACTCTGGTAAACAGATATTGCAAGGGGAACATACATTTTATTCTCAGTTTTGAAAAGGAGGGATGTTATGTGATCTTTGAAGGGAGGCACTAGTCGTTGTTTCATTAAAGTAGAGTGAAAGCACATTTTCCTCAATAGAGTCTGAATGGACCACAGAATTATCACATGTGCACGGTAGTAAAGGATGGTGAACATTGCTGCCATACAATAGAGGACAATGCTCAAGAGTATCAGGACTGTCAGGACTATTTTTGATAAGCCTTAAATGCTACTTCAAAGAGTTCTTCGAATATTATGAAACAATAAAGTAGTGCAATATCAGAAGTTGTGATGCAACGTGCATATGACTATCTTCTCTAGTAGTATAGAAAAGAGGTTAAAAGCAGGGTCACATAATTAATTTTTAGTGCAAAAGACATAGATAAGGGGACTACTTAACAGGTACGATGGACATCTCCACCTTGCCGGGCACCACTTTGCTGGACAGAACCAGGTCTCGGGCATTGTTCTGCTGAACATATCGAGGCCTACCTATGTTCAGAGATAGGACCCAATGAGACTTCCCTTAGATAACTACCTGGTGCTTTAGTTAATATCCTTTGCTTAGGAAACCATAAAACTGATGTCTGTGATTTTATCCAGAGATCTAAAGCCGAGATACTGTTTGACCCTGAAACATGGCTTTGGCTTCATGGTGTTTTAGTCCCTGATCTTGTGTGGGCAATACCAAGATGGTATTGGATTCGTTGCTTGGACCGCCTGGGTCATAAGGGAGAAATGTTTGCTGTAATAAGCAAATGTGGCTCAACTGTGTCTCCTATCACTTCTGTTTTTGGAGAGTCGGGGGTGCACAAGTTGAAGCTAAGCTATTTTAGCTTACTGACATCCTGAGACTGCAGAGTATTTTGGTTCCTCACATGTTCATTTCTTGGCGACCTTTTTCGTTTAAAGCTTCTAAGTATGTATTGCTTGGTGATTTTAATGTGGGTGGGCTATGCTAGTTATCTACGTACCAGTAATCTGGCGCAGGGCTGTGCTACTTTTTATATGGTTCGACATGTTTGGTCTCTATTCGTAAGGATGGGCACAACCACATTTACACTGGCAGCTCTACTTTAATTACTCCAAAGGTAGTCTTTTTTCCCCCTGGACTGACAACACCTTTGTTAAGTTTAAGCTGTTTTAATTTTGGCACCTCCAACTGGCATTCAGAAACAACTGAAAAAGATCTGGAGCTAAACCAACAGCTAAGTTATTTTCTGCTATCCTAGCTAACCTCCCTTCTTTTCTTTCTGATCCCTCTGGAGTAGCCTTCACATGAAATATCTGGATTGCATTAGACTTAGACTCTGTGGGTTTCGTGTTCTATGTGGAAACGCCCCATAGCAGCTTACTTTAAACCAGCTCATCACTGCTCAAGCTTAGACGTAATCAAACAGTGCACTTTTTGAGTGGCACTTATGATATTTCCACGAATGTATGACGTTACAACGAATTCCGTTGCAACGCATGCCTTTACCACGCATGCGTTATAACGGAATTCGTTTTCCACGCTTAACCTTTACCTCGAATATTCCTTTACCACGCATACATTTACACCGTTTTTTGTTGTAAATGTATGCATGGTGAGGGCATACTCTTGATAAAGATTAAAACTCTCCCCTTACATTCCCCCAGCCTCATTCCTTATATTTACCCTTAACCCTTAATATATATATATATATGTATTTTACTAAAATACCCCTTACCTTTTAACTCGCCTTCCCTCCATCTTCTCTGGTTACGTCGGACGTACGTCGTTAAGAGGAAGCGGAAGTTACTTTCCGTTTCCTCCCTAACGACGTTGATAGCTGCGGCTTTAGCTTCGGCTCCTCAGGTTAGTTTTGTTTTTTGGGGGGGAGACCCCCCCAACCCCCCTTTTTATCCCAGCTCTTTTTTTTTATGGGGGAGACCCCCCAAACCCCCCTTCGTTTTTCTTTTCATTTACCACACATGCCTTTACTACGTATTTCGTAGTAAAGGTATGCGTGGTAAAGCCTTTAGTTGTAACACGCATGCGTTGTAGTGCATGCGTGGTAAATGATTTCGTGGAAACGGCTTCGTTGTAGAGGCCGTTTCCCATTTCCACTAGAAACCAATATATTAAAGCTCACAGAGTATATAACAACAACGCTATTTTGAAAGCTTGGTCCAGTTTTTTTCTGGTCGTTTTTTTACACATCTAGACTCGTTCAAAGATGCATTTCAAAGGGTTTCTGAATTGTCTAGGTCTGTCTGTCTCAGATCCAACATCTCTGATTCCTTACAGCCACGTGAAAACCAAACCAAACAAGATTTCTCTATGCTGAAACCGATCAGAAGTGTGCTCCATTTTCTATCTTACCAGGATATCCACTACTTTTAAGCCAGAGTTGATCTGCTTTTGTTTTGCTTAGTTAATTCATAATTGTTGAATATAAAATCGTTGACTCCACTGGGTCCATGCTCCCAGTGCTTAATTTGTAAAAGAATGAGTGCCAGTGCCCAAAGCTCTGCTCAAAAGCCAGCAGCTGGTGCAATTAAGAAACTGCATCGTTTTGAATTCACCCTCATGCCTCTTTAACCCACAACCAGGCATGCTCTGCCCAGTTATCACACATGTGCAGGTTCCTGCTTTCTTTATGACAATTTTGCTATGTTTCTCTTCCTCTGGCTCTCTGCTTTGTTTGCTTTTCCCTCTCTTGCTGTCAGTAAATGTCTGATGCAAAAAAATAAGTGTTGGTCCCCCAAAATTGAGTGCCGGTGGCCCCCACCAGCAACCACCTCCTCAAATTATCTGCTGATGGTTAAATGCATTTCCTTATGGACTCATGTAATTTATCACTTGCCAACTGTTACTCCATACTCAAGCTGATTCAGACACCACCATTCATAACAAGTGCAAGTATAATTTGTTCATTTGTTAGCCAAAATCAATGATGGCAGGGTGAATGCCCAGCTTTTAAACTTACATAGAGAATCACTCTCTTTCTGATTCCAACCAAGCTGGCCATGGAGACACAACTTTTGGATGGCTAACCTTGATGATATAAGATTAGCCTTGGTCTGAGGAATCATCAGTTTTGATTCTTTTGGATCTTTTGCCAACTTTTAGACAGACTTCTACACCATTGTTTTAAAATGGCTGTTCGATCTGCGAGTAAAAGCCAGTGCCCTGGGTTAGCTGAAATAATTTCTTCAGCATAGGGACAATCTGTGTCCATCCTCCTGTTGTTCCTCTTTTTGATCATTTCCTTCAGGGTTCCTCACAGCGTCCTAAATTATTTAATGTATGTTTGCATCCTCTTGCTGACCTTATTAGACTATTGTGTTCAGATTGTTTTGCTACGGTGACAATAAACAACTATCTTTTCTTATTTTGACTCCTGGCATACTATGGAGTAATTCACTGAGACCTTTCACAGTGGTAATGAAACCTGGATGGAAGATAACAGGTTTTGGTTGCTTATTTTCTGGTTCAGAGAGGACCTGGCCTGTCAGTTCGGGCTAGACTGTTCCTGCTGGAGTGGGGTCTACCTTGATTTGCATATGTGTTGGTCAAAACTTGGATGGCATGGTGCACAAAATAACAATGGCCTGAGATGCGGCTCCACGTAATTACCAGTGGCTGAGATTTATTCAATCATTCCATCCATTGCTTTTTTGTATATTTCCCTGGATGGCATATAGACCACAATAAATGAACTCAGATAAACCTGAGGTTAACCAAGTTCATGCTGCTAAAATCAACTGGACTTATTCACGGTGCCCCCAAATCCAATTCCACATGCACGAAATCTGGGTATTATGTTTGATGACTTGTCGTTTAAACCTCAGGTCTCAATATGGACTTCAGGCTGCTACTTATTTGGCAGTGTTCGCGGAAAAAATGCTCCCTCTGGTGCATGTTTCAAGTTTCAACCAGGAACAATGTTATTCAGGCCTTCGCCGTACACTTTTGCAATGGCATGTACTTGGACCTGCCAAATGATGTTGTAATTTTAATGCAAGTTATTCAAACACCAATGGATTGACTAGTACCAGTGCTCCTAAGAAAATCCTATATTGCTAATCATCTCAAAGAACTACACTTTCTGACTATTAGGAAACTGATACCTTTGAGCATCTAGATTTTTGTAATGTAGCATGAAGCAATGCAGGTACTCTCTTTCTCAAGTCACACCTAGAAACTTAATCACTTAGATCCAGCTCAGTGAGATACTTTGGGGGACTTCAACGTGGCGGACTGGGTGGTTGCTCTTTTTTCTTCTTGGCGGCTAATAATTGTGCTAAACTGCCTATTTCCATCAGGGGTGTAAACAATAACTTCTCCTTCCATAAAGCTTTAAAGACTTGGTTATTTGACCTATCTTAGACATGCTGGACTGTTACATTAGGGACGGTATTACAATAAGTACCCAGGGGTTCACAGGGAATTTAAGACTGATTCTTGCACTCCAGCAAAGTTTGGTATTGTAGAAGGGACAGCAGATATCTGTAAGGGCCTCTTCTATACTACAGATCATGCCATCACATATTTTGAGATGACAAGATTACAAGCAGGTGTTTCTTCATTTGCGTCTGCATGGCCCTATGCAAATGAGGAAACACTTTACCTCATGTCCCACTGCATATTAAGGATGGGGGTGCAGAGGCAAAAGAGCTGTTTGAAGGCATGCTGACTGAGTACCACAGAGGTGTCACAAAGTCAGAGTGCTACCTGAGGGCATCCCTCAGAAGGGGATAGGGAACTGCAGGGACCCTCCAGGCATCCCCTGCAGGTAGATGTAGTCACTCATTGCACCTGCCTTTAGCCATGTCACCTATACATTGTTCTTTATTGTGCATGGACTGAGTTTTCTGATATTATTAATTGTGCATGGATTGTGTTTATTAAAATTCTTTCATACACTCATTGATGGTAGAAGATGACTTCACCAACTTGAAATAGAGTATATATATAAAATAAGTTAGTAAATGTAGCTCAACATACAGGTTGCATGTTTGTGTGTGTGTAATGTATACATATTAGCCCACTGGAGGGCATGATGACAGATGATTAGAAATCCTAAACAGGTAACATAATTTAGACCAGTATGCATTAATGATTGTTGCCCACCAGAGGGTTTGATTGGTAACATTGCAAGGGTAAACAACAAAAATGTTTGTTGTTGTTATGTAATTATGTTTGCAAAACCAAGAAAATATGAGGCAAACTATGTGAATATGAACAGTACACACCTTGGTATTTATACGTAACACGAATACGAATATATGAAAGAATATATTTGTTAATAGGTGTGCATGCAAAAAAAATTCGAAAGTAAATGTACATATCTTCATGAATAACGGAGAAAGTGAAAGTTAATAACTACATTTCCCAACTTACTTCCTGTGAATGAACAGGAAGTAAGGTCAGCATCAGATTGTGTTTGGCGGGTCCTGAAAGAATATAGGAGGGGCTTGTGTATAGGTTACCTTACCGTGAACAAGCAACTGTGTGTTGCGAAACGCGTTGGTTTGTAACTTTATCTGCTGAAACCTTTGACTAATAAATCCGAAGTTTGGGAAGAATCTCTTTGTGAGTGCGGACTAATTCCCTTTTTAAAGGGATTTGTGGTAAATATTTGAAAAGCGGGGCTCTGCTTAGTAGCCCGACACCGGTGGTGAGAGCGCCATGGGACCGCAAGATATTTGAGCCATATTTGTTTGATATATATATATATATATCCAAGAAAGAAGTGACTCAAACAGATAGATATACTGAAGAACAAAAATATATATTTCCATTACAACGTTTCAGCTTCCGCCTTCCTCAGGTAGTTTCAAGATGGTAAGCTCAGTGGCTGCACAGATGACACAGCTGAATTTTCAAAAAGCATCATGAGTGACAAGATTACAAGCAGGTGTTTCTTCATTTGCGTCTGCATGGCGCCATGCAAATGAGGAAACACTTTACCTCATGTCCCACTGCATATTAAGGATGGGGGTGCAGAGGCAAAAGAGCTGTTTGAAGCTGTTGTTTTCTTGTGATCCTTCATCTTCATATATATATATATATATATCCATGTAGTTCGTCATACACCACAGAATCATACTGCCGAGTTGCCAAATGACGAAGAGTCGACCCAAGGGTTGCTGGTGCAAAGCGTGGTTTATTCAATTAATGCCAGCGCTGCCGCCATGACGCGTTTCACCTCCAAGGAGGCTTGATCACATGACATATATATATCACCAAACAAAGTCAATAATTACGCTCTCGGGAAGAAATCAGGACACTCAAAATCCGTTATCCAGTTTATTCACTCAACGCGTTTCACCTTGTGGCTTGATCACGTGTGAAGTGCACGTAAAGAAAGTCACTGATAAACCGCTGAGCCTGTTCAGGCGAGGTCACCCCCACTCCGCTGCTCCTGCACCCTGCTCTGCTGCCTCGCCTCGCCTCGCTGCCGCCTCGTGGGACTTCCCCCCGGCCGCCTCGCTGCTGACCCCAGTGCCGCCTCTGTGTGCCCCCTCTGTGTGCCCCCCGTGTCAGCCTTTGACACCTGTGCTGCCCTACCTCTGTGTTGCCTGTCGCTTGCCTTCCTGCCTTGCCGCCACTACCCCCTGCTCCCCCCCCTCTGCTCACCTACCTTGGGTGCCGCTCCCTGCCACCGAGCCGCCCCAGCCCCCCTGGACTAGGAGTGACCGCTGAGCCTGTTCAGGTGAGGTCACCCCCACTCCGCTGCTCCTGCACCCTGCTCTGCTGCCTCGCCTCGCTGCCGCCTCGTGGGACTTCCCCCCGGCCGCCTCGCTGCTGACCCCAGTGCCGCCTCTGTGTGCCCCCTCTGTGTGCCCCCCGTGTCAGCCTTTGACACCTGTGCTGCCCTACCTCTGTGTTGCCTGTCGCTTGCCTTCCTGCCTTGCCGCCACTATCCCCTGCTCCCCCCCTCTGCTCACCTACCTTGGGTGCCGCTCCCTGCCACTGAGCCGCCCCAGCCCCCCTTCCCGCCACAGACCTCCTTCTACCCCGCCCCCCTCCTGTCCATTGGCCCCCCCCGCTCCCGCCACCCAGCTGACCCGCCCTCCCGGCTCCTTCTTATGACGCCCCCAGAGCGACCGCGCAGCGGACGCGCGCAGCGGGAGCACCGATTGAGCGCCGAAGGTGCGCCAAAGGTAAGCCCGTCTGCGCCTGTCCGCGCCTGGACCGCGCCCAGTGCCAGGACCCCTGGCCCCCACCGACGGAAGCCGACCCGACGGACTTACAACGCCACCGAACTCAACGCACTCAACACCGGCCGAACTCCGGGCTGCTACCAAGCCACACCGAGACGCACCCACGGACCCTTCAGCTGCCACTCCTGCAAGTTCACCTGCAACCGGACCCACGCCACACCAGCACCCACCAAGCCGAACTCCAGCAGCACCCACCTGAAGTGCATCCTGCTCAACACCCGCTCCGTCCACAGACACGCCGTCGAGCTCTGGAACCTGCTCGACAACACAGCCCCAGACGTCGCCTTCCTCACGGAAACCTGGATGAACGCCTCCTCAGCGCCCGACATCGCCATCGCCATCCCGGACGACTACAAGATCATCCGGAGAGACCGCGTCAACCAGACAGGAGGAGGCATCGCCATCATCCACAGGAACACCATCCGCATCACGACCGACACCGACGATACACTCGCACCCGCCGAACACCTGCACTTCCAGATTCACGCCAACCCCAAGACCACCCTCAGAGGCACCCTCATCTACAGACCCCCGGGACCACGCACACAATTCAGCGAAGACATCGCCGACTTCATCAGCCCGCACCCCCCTCCCCTCCGCCGACTACATCCTCCTCGGGGACCTCAACTTCCACCTGGAGAACAACAACGACCGCAACACCACCACCCTGCTGGACAACCTCGCCAACCTCGGACTCAAGCAACTGGTGACCACCCCCACCCACTACACCGGACACACGCTCGACCCCGTCTTCTCCTCCAGCAAGGACATCGCCTTCAGCCACGCCACCGGACTCCACTGGACGGACCACAGCTGCGTCGACTTCAGCTTCAGAAGGACCACGTTCCACCACCACCAGCAACAGGTTCCCCGCAGAAGCTGGAACAAGATCACTGCAGACCAGCTCGCTACTTCCTTGAACATGAACCCTCCGACCAGCACAACGAACCCCAGCCAAGCGGCCACCAACCTCACGAAATGGATCAGCGACTGCGCAGACGACCTCGCCCCTCTGAAGACCCCGCCGAGCTGACCCGGCAGCAAGAAAGCACCATGGTTTAACGACGAACTCAAGAGCTCCAAGAAGAAATGCAGAGCACTCGAGAAAACCTGGCGCAGAGACCCAACACCAGACAACATGACTGCCCTCAAGCTCGCCACCCGAAAACACCACCAACTGATCCACACCACCAAGAAAACCGCATTCAAGGAACGACTGGACAACAACGCACACAACAGCAAGGAACTCTTCAACATCGTGAAAGAGCTCTCCAACCCCAACGCCGGAAACAACGACATCACCCCCTCGCAAGACCTCTGCAACTCCCTCGCCTCCTACTTCCACAACAAGATCGCGGACATACACAACAGCTTCAGCACTCAACCGACGCACGCCACGACCGAACCACCGCCCCCCACAACCACCCTCCGCGCCTGGACCCCGATCAGCACCGAAGACACCGTCCACACGATGAACTCCATCCACTCCGGATCTCCGACAGACCCCTGCCCTCACCACGTCTTCAGCAAGGCCGACGCTGTCATCGCACCCCACCTGCGGGACATCATCAACACCTCCTTCGACACCGCGACCTTCTCGGAGAGCTGGAAGCACGCCGAACTCAGCGCCCTACTTAAGAAGCCATCAGCCGACCCCACCGACCTCAAGAACTACCGCCCCATCTCGCTGCTCCCATTTCCGGCGAAAGTCATCGAGAAGACCGTCAACAAGCAAGTGGCCGCGAGACGAACGGCTCCCTCGACCTCTCGCAGTCTGGCTTCTGGGCCAACCACAGCACCGAGACCGCCCTGATCGCAGCCACCGATGACATCCGAGCCCTGCTCGACAACGGGGAAACAGCGGCCCTCATCCTCCTGGACCTATCCGCGGCCTTCGACACTGTCTGCCACCGTACCCTAGTACAGCGCCTCAGCAACGTCGGAATCCAGGAGAAGGCACTGGAGTGGATCATCTCCTTCCTCGCCGGAAGGACACAGAGAGTCCGCCTCCCCCGTTCAGATCGGAGGCCACCGAAGTCATCTGCGGCGTCCCTCAGGGCTCCTCGCTCAGCCCAACACTCTTCAACGTCTACAAGAGCCCCCTCGCAACCATCGCACGCCAGCACAACCTCAACATCATCTCATACGCCGACGACACCCAGCTGATCCTCCCCCTCACCAATGACCCGCCACCGCCAGAGCCAACCTACACGAAGGGATGACAGACGTTGCCAAGTGGATGATGAACAGCCGCCTGAAACTGAACTCGGACAAGACGGAAGTCCTCATCCTGGGATCTTCACCCTCCGCCTGGGACGACTCCTGGTGGCCCCCCGCCCTGGGCAGCGCACCCAAACCCACAGACCACGCACGCAACCTGGGCTTCATCCTGGACTCCTCCCTCTCCATGACCAGACAAGTCAACGCCGTCTCCTCCTCGTGCTTCAACATCCTGCGCATGCTACGTAAGATCTTCCGATGGATCCCCACCGAGACCAGGAAGACGGTCACCCAGGCCCTCGTCACCAGCCGTCTGGACTACGGCAACTCCCTCTACGCCGGAACCACCGCCAAACTCCAGAAGAGACTCCAGCGGATCCAGAACACCTCAGCACGACTCATCCTGGACATCCCCCGCCACAGCCACATCTCCGGGCACCTGAGAGACCTGCACTGGCTCCCAGTCAACAAGAGAATCACCTTCCGACTCCTCACCCACGCACACAAAGCCCTACACAACCAAGGCCCAGAATACCTCAACAGCCGCCTCGACTTCTACGTTCCCAAACGCCAGCTTCGATCGACCAACCGCGCCCTCGCCGCCGTCCCCCGCATCCGAAGAGCCACCACAGGAGGAAGGTCCTTCTCCCACCTGGCCGCCAAGACGTGGAACTCCCTTCCGACCCACCTCCGCCTGACCCAGGACCACCTCGCCTTCAGGAAGCAGCTCAAGACCTGGCTGTTCGAGCAGTAGCAGACCCACCCCCCCCCCCAGCGCCTTGAGACCCGCCGGGTGAGTAGTGCGCTATATAAATGCTATGATTGATTGATTGATTGATTGATTGATAAAGTTTTCAGAAAACAACATCAACAAAGGACAATGCATCATAATGTCTCCGATTACCACAGTGTTTAGCGGTCATCTTAGAATTGTAAAAAAATCATTGCAACCTATTATTCTCAAAGGTAATGCTAGGTAAATGACATGTAATAATGCCGAAAAATAAAATATACACGTTTTATTTGTTATCATTGTACTGCATTTGCTGGTAAAGGCAATTACCTAATTTTCATTGGGTGCATGAATACGTAACTCTATCATTTATGTTCATCATGGTGCTCTATTCACGCACCCTATGAAAATAATGTAATTGCCTATGCAACACAGAATCACACAAAGTGAAACACATACTATCCAAACACTGGGACATTATGAAATGTGATAACATCATAGGTGGTAGTATATCTGAAAGACCAACTATCACTTATAGACGAAATGGAAATATTCGTGATCTAGTGGTCAGGAATGACATCACACACTATCCCTCCCCCACGGGGCATGGCCTCATTGGATTCTATCCTTGTGGCCATTGCAAGGCATGCAGACACAGCAAATACAGAGGTGATCTGACATACAACGGCATAACAAGGAAAATCACCCAATTTCTAACATGCAGCACGAACGTTGTCATTTACGCTATTGAGTGCCCCTGCAAGCTATGGTATATAGGCAGCACAACATGCCCTGCCAAAAAGAGGGTCTTGGAACATTTCAGGGCCATCAACAATCGTGACCCTAAATACCCAGTGGCGAGGCATTTTGAAAACAAACATTTCTCAAATGCGTCCAAACTGAGTTTTCTTATCCTAGAGCACATTCCCAAGAACTCGAGAGGGGGTGATAGAGTCCTCACACTCAGGCAGCGAGAATCTCGTTACATCATAGATTTTCAAACTGAAAACCCGGGAGGATTAAATATGGATGGGAAGTTATCCATTCACCTAAGAAAAGGGTCTTAATTGTCAGTATTGTATTGCTGTGTTTATTAGAGTGAAGCTATTTCTGTATCTCTCTTGTAGTGTAATGAAAAGTATATTTTTCTGCTCTACTTATCCTATGTATTGATGTGCAGTTTTTAAGGCTCAACTAGCACCTAGTTTCAATTCACAGTATTAACATTGATTGCCGCACCCTTATTTTAATCATTGATTATTATTGTTTTTCTAACACATTATTTCTTCTTTGCTTTTACAGGGTAAAAGGAAGGTGCCCATTCACAAACAAATTTCACCAGCACGGGCAACCTACCCTTTTCATCCGATATGACTGCACATTCGTCACATAAGTAAGATTGTTACTTGTCACTTATTGGTCACTGTTAGGTTTAGATTTGTTGACTGAATGAGGACTTTGGGGCACTTGCCCACAACTACGATCAGAGTATTTGTAACGGGCACTTGGACTTTGCATAAATAGCCTATTGCTTGTATTGAACACGCTCTGGTGTCACAAAATAGTGCCCGCCTCATGCATGCCTTCATTGAAGGCATGCATGAGGCGGGCACTATTTTGTGACACCAGAGCGTGTTGTACCAACTCTCATTGTAACGCACTGGCGTACACATGACCTCTTTGCACTAATAACCCACTGTCTGTGTTATAGGCAAGCACATGGTAGGCAACTTAATAAGCCAGTAAGGTGAGTTGGTCATACGGCATTGTAACACACTGGCACACAAGTGAGCGCACTGGCGCACAAGTGATTTCTTTCTTTTCTTTGTAACCCTTGCATTAAGCAATTTTACGTAGCACAACAATACATTACCTGGAACATGCCACTCTTTGCCCCACTTGGTGGTAGAGTAGGCGATTGGACGAGTTGCAAACCAATAAAATTACCGATGATTTCACCCATATGTGCGACCTAGCTTGGTGTTTCAAATGTTTGAGAGAGATATGAATACGGTGTGGCTCTGTCGTTTATACATAGGTCCGCACCGCCCGAGAAATGCAGTATAATCCAGCAAAAGGGAACCATTTGCAATATATATAGTGTGTGCTTTTTTCCCCTTAATAATAAATCACCGTGCATCCTGATTCCTTGAGTGCTGCTTTTCTTTTCTTGCTAACCGAGAGGAGCTTGAGCTAAATATATATATATATATATATGAGGCAGCCTCCGTCTCCGCGCGCACTCGTTCTTCCACGACCACGCCTGCGAACACAGACACGGACCAAACTTTCTTGGATGCTGTTAATCTTTATTCAGCTGTCGCCATAACGTTTCGGCAATAAGCCTTGATCACATGACACTATGATATATATATCCTACTGGCGGTCGCCAGTAGGTAGCTATAGTTAGGACCGAGTTTCCACAGGAAGAGCATTTTTTTGTTTTGCTTAGAACTTTGGCGTCGTTTGATATATATATTCACTTTAATTGTCTAGCCCTGAATGCAATGGGACCGGAATATGAAAGAGTTGAGCTATGGGAGACCAAGTACTGTGTGATACTCTGCAGCTATGCCATAATATATTTGTGATTTTATGAAAGATTTCTCTTTATATATTATGGCTGTATAATGTAGTGTACACTTTCTTCTCTGTCTTACATCTCTCCAATGCCAAATTTTAAATGGGATCCCCCACTCACTTCTTATCACCTCGGTCATGTAGTGGGGGTACCAAAAAAGGGCATAGGATGTGCCCTTGCAGCAGACACGAGGGCAGTCAGACATTCATTTTAAACGAGTTAAATACTAGCTAAAACAAGGGCATTTTGAGACTTGGACATTTAGAGGCGTAACTTGGTCATTGAGATGGGGTGGGCTTCAGATTTTTCAACAACAATGCTGTCATTTAATGTTAATAATAATTATAAAACAAGAAGGGCACTTGAGAGGGGCTTAAGGGGCAGTGGAAAGTGAGAGGAATGCAGATTGGTAGGACTACTAAGTCAGAGAAAACAGAAGATTTTGTAAAAATAATCAACATTTTTGAAGACTTTCAAAACAGAGTGAGCAAGAGTGTGTGCATTTTTAGCTTTGTATACGTAAAAATGTCTGGTGACATCTGATGACCCCCTCACCATGCCCGGCTGAAACCATTTGAAACCAGCCAACTATTTATCAAAAAATATTTTTATTAGGGGGGTGTAACTACCCAAATTCCCCATCCCAGTTCCGGATTACCAAATAGGCAAAATAGTCACCGGCCTACGGGCCCCATTCCTTTTTGGGACCCCGTGGCAATGGATCAAAATGATATTGATTTGATCTTGGAAGAAAATTACAATCAAGGTTTCTTAAATTGTTTCCAAAAGATAGAAAAAAATGAATCAATTATGCCCACTGAATACCACGTTTTGCAAAAGGTAGACTTCCAAGTTATCCTGAAAGATTTCACCACAAACAAATTGAGGAAAGTGAATATTTAAAGTTTTGTTGGTTTAATAAAATTGTAAAAAATATATTTTTGTTGATTAACAATAATTGCTAATGTTTAATTTTATGTAATAAAATTGGTTTATTAATTTGCGAGGGGGCCCGAAACTATCACTGCCTAGGGGCCTCCACAGGACACTGCCCATCCCCCCCTCAAGCTATGCCCCTGGAAGCAATCAAAGTTAAGGAAGAAGCTGCTCCATGAACATCTTCAAAATCCTTAGAATTAAATGTAAGGGGTTTTGAGAGTCCATGTTTCTTCCCATCTGTTTGATGCCTGTATGATCTGCTTTTGGTATTTCAGCCCTACAGTGAGTATTTGCGTTCTGCAAAGTGGAAATGCTCTTTTTACACAAGGTGTTTTTACAAACAGAGCCAGGCTTGAAAGATGTTAAACATTTATATTCTTATTTTTTCTGCAGAGGTGAACATAAAATTACACAAGAGCACTGTTCTGATGCAGAGTAATTTCAGTACTACAGAGTATCAAGATGTTTTCACAAGGGGAGTAAACTACTTCCAGATGCTATCAAATTGATATACATTCTGGCTATTTAAGTCAGGACATACAAACACACACAGGCAATATATTTGCTGCCAGTTGTAAAGTTGGTGTTTGCCTTCAAAATATATTTACAAGGTAAAGTTAAGGACAATGGGATTATTTATTTCACTTAATGGATATGCTGTAAATCACAGCAAATAGTTTTGCAAAAGGCCATACATTGTTTTTAATAAAATAATGTCAGGTATTGGAACTTCATACAAGTGTGTGTTTGAACAGAAATGCTTTAAATAATGTTCCGATGAAGGCTGTTGAAAATAGGTAGGTTGCTAAAACAACAGTTTTTGATAAAGGTTTTTTGATAGACTTCATATTAAACTACATTAAACAAAGAGGTCACGATAGATGTATGTTCCAAACGATGTGATATGTTTGCTTGCTTCTGTATACTAGGTAAACCATGGACTAATTAATATGTGCGCATAGAAGAAATCATCTCACACATAAGCAGGACTGGACTGGCCGTACTATGCATCGGGTGTTTCCCTGGGAAGCTGGAAGGATGGGGCCAGTTTTGTTACTGGGGGGCTGGTTTTGCAGTGGTGCGGCAATATCAGCTCCCAGTAACAAAAGAAGTAGTGCTTCACATTTACACCCCTGCTTTGAGAACCCAGTCTGGCCCTGAACATACGCCAATAAAATAATGTATACCAGTCTCTTTATTGAATGATAAAGTTAATGTGCATCTTTTTTCGGGATCTTAATCTCATACAATATATTTTGCCTGCATATTTTTATTTATTTATTTATGGTATTTGTAAAGCGCTCTGCAACCCTAAGGGCATCCTGGCGCTGTGTACATGTGGCTGAAAAACGCTGTGCATCAGGGGTGGAAGGATAGCATTAGATTCTGGTAAGTTAGATTTTCGGGAAGAGCCATGTTTTCACCTTTTTTCGAAAGACCATCAGTTCATTTGTTTTTCTGATGTCAGTAGGTAAGCTATTCCACAGGTGAGCTGCAGCTATGCTGAAGGCTCTGCCACCACAGGTGACTTTCTTGATCCTGGGTATACTTATGAGATTTGAAAAGGAGGATCGAAGAGACCGGGTAGGTTCATACCATTTAAATTTGTTTTGAAGTGGTCGGGGGCCTAGCCCATGCACTGCCCTAAAGACAATGCATAGGGATTTAAAGCAGATCCTCTGGTGTACAGGCAGCCAATGTAAGTCCGCCAGAGCGAGAGTAGTAGAAGATCTTCGCCCTCGAGAAAGTGCCAAATTTGCTGCAGCAGCCTGGATACTCTGAAGTCTGGAAATCAGGTAGGCAGGGGATTCCAGTAATAAGGCATTACAGTAGTCCAGGCGGCTGAGAATGGTGCTCCTAACTATAGTGGCTCTGACCTGTGTTGGTAGAAGGGGTAGCAGCTTTCGCAGTCCTCGCATTAAAGCAAAGCAGCTACTCACCTGCTTGTTAACATTGGTCTCCAAACTCAGGCTGTCATTAAAAGTGACTCCGAGGTTCCTCACTGATTTCACTGGGGTTAGAGATTCCCCTAACTCCAGGGGCCAGAAATCCGTGGGTAGACTTCTGGTGATTCTACCCACCGTGCAATGCATTATTTCAGTCTTGTCACTATTGAATTGTAGCGAATTCTGATTTAACCAGAGTGTCATTTCCAGCATGCAGGTGTGAAAGGTCTCAAGTGAGTCTGCATGGGCACCATCAAGAGAAATCATCAGCTGCGTGTCATCCGCATAGTTGATCACGCTAATACCGTGAGCCTTGAAGATGCCCATCAGGGGTTGCATATATATGTTGAAAAGTATCGGGCTAATTGCAGACCCCTGTGGGATCCCATGTGGAACTTTAACAAACTCTGACTGGTATGGAGGGATAGCTACTGCCTGCCATCTGTCCGTCAGGTAGGAGTGAAACCAGTCGAGCGCAGCTCCCCCGACTCCGATGTTTCTTAGTCTTGTCAGCTGGATGTCGTGGCTCACCGTATCGAAGGCGGCGGACAGGTCCAGCAGGATTAGAATTGCTGATTCTCCCCTGTCCGCCCTCATTCGTAGGTCGTCCAGAACTGTCAACAGAGCTGACTCGGTTCCGTGGGCTGGTCTGAAGCCAAATTGGTCCTCTTCCAGGATGTTGTTAGTTTCCAGGAAGAGGGTTAGTGATCTGCTGACCCACCGCTCTATGATCTTTATAGGGTATGGCAGGAGCGATATAGGTCGATAGTTTTTTTGGCAGTTCGGATCTAGATTTGGTTTCTTTAGTAGTGGGGTGACTTCCGCCAATTTCCAGTCTTTTGGTACGGTGCCTGTGTTAAGAGATTGATTGCACAACTGATGCAACACTGGGAGGAGTTCATCCCCGAACATCTTTACTATTTTGTGAGGTAGAGGGTCCAGAGGGGATCCTGATGTCGTGTTAAGGGTTATTCTTATGAATTCTTGCTCTGTAGGGGGCTCAAAACTTTCCAAGATGGCCTTTGGAGAGGGACACCTTGCATTTCCTACACTCTTCTCCCTGTTCTCTGGATTGCTATTACTATTATCCTGCACTAGAGGGACAGAAACACCTTTCATTCCCTCAATAATTTTAATGATTTTCTCCTGAAAGAATAATGCTAGACCGTCACATAGTTCTTGTGAGGGCTTGATTTGGCTGTTAGCACAGGCAGGATGGGATAGCTCTTTGATTATCCTGAAGGTATCACGGGATTTATTAGAGCTGTTTAATATTAGGTCTGCGAAGTGGTTTGCTTTGGCTATGGTGATTTCTTTCTTATACTGTACAATTGTAAGCCTCCATATCAATTTCTCCTGTTCCAAATAATTTTTCCTCCAAAGCTTCTCCGTCTTTTTACAGGCACTTTTCAGTTCTTTCAAATTATCCGTATACCAGGGCGCGGAGGGTTTACCTCTTTTCCTGATTGTTTTCAGAGGTACAGTATTGTCAAGTTTCTTGGTTATCTCTTTACATAATGAATGGTCATTTGTGGTGACATCGCTCTCTGAATTAAACGAAGTCCCAACTTGACGGAAGTTGAAATTTCCTTTCTCTTTCCTTTTTTTGCAGGCCCTTCCAATCACGGCCAATAAAGGTCCTAGTCTGCGTATTTATGGGTCCTGTGTTAGTCAGGGTGTGGATGTTGAAAAGAAGGAGGTGATGGTCTGACCATCCTACTGGTAGAATTGTTCCCATAGTGATTAGATCCTCCGCAGCAAATATTAAGTCCAGTATATTTCCTTGTATATGTGTAGGGGTAGTTATCCATTGTTTCAGCCCTAGATTGTTACAAGATTGAGTGATGTTATGAAAGGCCGTGTGTAGTTGGTCGTTATCCCATAAGTTAAAATCACCCAGTACCAGCAACCTGCTATGCATACAGAAGTGCTATGGTGTCATTATGTCTCAGTTACATAGTTTGCCTGAAAATAAGTACAACAACTTGAACATATTAAATAGGATAGGATTTCAGATTCACTCATACTGCTTAAAAATATTGATTGACCGCGTACAACATATTTTTTCACAAGTTAAATAAAATAAAATAAAAAATATTCTTCCCCTCATTAATGCAGACTACTTCCAATTGTAACATAGATATTATTTGTCTTTCAAGACACTATTCATCACAATGGGGCTAGGTTTCCATTTCCTGAAGAACGTGATCAACTCCAGTGCCATTTGTCTGAACAACTGACCACAACTGACCACAGTGTGCCTGCGCAATTATCCTCATGCCCAGGCCAAAAACCCTCACATCAACATATTCTCCCTTCTTTAGTTCAATTAACTTTCCTGATCGGAAAGGCACACTTTTATTGGCGTGGAGGAGGTAGAGCAGCAATAGTAATTGGGATTTGTTTTTGTTTTTATAAGGAGCCATTAGGACAGAGCGTATTAAATTTACTATGAGAGATCACCTGTTTTCACAGTTAGTTCCACCGCAACCTTTTCAATGCATCAGATAAACACTCCTCCCACACAAATACTATGAGGCATGGTAGCTGTTATGACCAAATTCGTCACTCAAATATTTTCTAACATGGCCTCGAAACTTAAGCAGTTCAAGTTCAAATTAACTTTATTCGGAATCTAAAAAATCAATAAAAGCACAGTAACACAGCAATTATACAACAATAGTAATAAAATCCATATCAAATTAACAGTTTGTGGTGATGCAACAATAACAATTCATCAATTAGCAAGGAATTCATACAGGGATAAAAATGTCAGCGGTTGGACATCATCTTACATGCTCAGGTGGCAATTCTCAAAAAAGTGCTGGTGCGAAAAACAAATTCTTCATTGTTCAAAGTAAGTAACCACTGGTTGGCTTTATCCAAGCAAACAAGTCTCTGCTTTTTTAAAAATGGAGTTAAAAGCCACTTCACGTATTTTAAATAATATTTACAAAAGAACAAGAAATGCAGATCAATTTGTGCACTCACTGGCGTGTGATCATGGTTAGGCTGATAGGCAAAAGGGAAACAGCAAAACTTTTACAGTGCCTGCTCTCAAACGAAATAAAAGGCTCCTTTCCCAATAGGTCATTGGTAAAGTAAGATAGATTGGTAAAGGATGCCTGTACAATTCTATGCTCATATAGCTTAATACAGAGGATTTCTTCTAATCCATACTAATCCTTCCTGTGTTATATAATGTGTAGAGTGCACTTTTTAACTCATTTTTATGGAACGTTTCGGCTGTGCTCGGGTTTAAAAAGAGGCTACCTTTGTTAATACTGCAGAGACTCTGATAGACTCCCGACAGCCAAGCGATATCCATTCCTCTCTCACATTTAACACAGTCACTGATAATTTCTCTGGTTAGGGACGAAGATTGGTTCCTCCAGACTGATAACCAGAAAAGAGCAGGGTGAGCATTAATAAAATCATTGATGTAATGTAAGTTAAGTTCCCTACGGCAAATGTATTGAGAAGTAGAAATTAGGACACACAGCAGCTTTCTACAAAACCTATTTTCTTCCTGCTGGATGCAGTGGCTGTTCGTAATACCCCAGACCTCAGCCCCATACGAGGCTACTGGAACACATTGCAATTTAAAAAAATGTAAAATAGCTAAATTAGCACCTGTTTTCTGTGGCCGAGGGAGACTGAGGATAGAATTGATGGCCTTTGAGAACTTACTCCTGGAGTGAGCCAAATGCTCAGTCCATGAGCCGTTCGCAGCAAAGACCATCCCAAGATAGGGAAAGGTACCAGTGGACGTCAATTTTTCATTACCTACAGTGATAGAATTGAGCTGGCGCTTTCCGGGTCTGTACGACATAATAAAAGATTTTTTTAAATGAACACATAGATCTAGACTGCCCATGTAATTTACAAAGGTCTTTACTAAAATACGCAGAGAATTCGGAGTGTGGCCAATAAGAACCGCGTCATATGCGTATAATAGTACCGGTAGTGGTTTTCCATTAATTCTGGGGACATGTGGGGTCAAGGGTTTCAGGGAATTATTCAGTCCGTTAATATAAATAATAAAAAGCTGGGGTGCCAAAACACATCCCTGTCTGACACCCCTGCCAACCCCAATAGCTCCCGAGACCTCACCCCCCTGCCGATCCTGACCTGGGATTTAAGATCTTTATGAAGGGATGTATGACATTACAACGCATGCTTTTATATCGCATGCCTTTACAAAGCAAGTATTACAACGCAGTCCATTACAACGCATAGTGCTTTGGGGTGCTGGATAGTAAATAGTTTAATTTACTATTCCAACTCCAGTCCCCGTGGACACTAGGGAAGGTTATTGGATAGTAAATTAACCTATTCCCTGTCCTAGAGCGCCCCCCAGAGCAATGCGTTGTAATAGTTTGCGTTGTAATGGTTGCGTTGTAAAGGCTCTGCGATGTAAAAGTTGCGTTGTAAAGGTTGTTTAACTTATGAAGATGTGCCAAAAAGTGTACCAGTGGCTCATCCAGTCCATAGGCCAATAAAATAGGCCAAAGCTTGGACCTATTAACTAAATCAAAAGCAGGCGATAGGTCCATAAAAGCCAAATAGACTGGAGAGGATCGAGCAATAGTATATTTCCCAATGACCAGGATCAGATTTAAACACTGTTCATTGGTCCCAACCTTACTACGAAAACCCAGTTGGCATGGCTCTAAAATACTGCTTTCATCTGACCACTTTAGAATCTTATTATATAAGACTCTGGCCAGTATCTTTAAGGTATTACCGAGCAAGAAAATAGGCTTGTAGTTAATGGGTTTAGATCTATCCCCTTTTTTAAAAATTGAAACGATAGTACTCGTGGCCCAAGTGCTCGGCATCGGGGCATACGGTAAATTTTTAAAAACATTCAGGAGAAGTGGGGCCCAGAACTCTGGTTTCCATTTGATTAAATCTATGGGCAGCCCATCCGGGCCAGGTGCCTTATTCCCAATGCTCTGATCAATAGCATCTTCCACCTCTAACAGAGTAATTTGAAAGCTAGACAGTTGGCCGGGTTCATACTGATCTGATCCTTGTAATGGCGTGGCATAAATTTTAGAGAAATGACTCTCCCACGACTCGCTCAAAATAGTACAGCTAACACGTGTTAGTAGCTGACCCATAGAGCGCAAGTCCCTAACAACAGACCAGAATATGTTGCCCTTTTTTGTGCCGGCGGCCTTAGATAAGGCTTCCCAACAGTTATTAAGGAGGGCGCCCTTCCGCTCACTAATCGCTATATTATACCTCCACCTAGCTATACTCACATATGCTGTACACCTTGAGTTGGATGTTAGAACCTTACGTAGATTCCTGTTAGCCTCCAAACACTCATGGTTGAACCACCTTGGATAATTTTCTACTCGGGGGATTGGTTTTGACAAAAGGATTTTAATTGCCAAACAAAGTTTAGTGAAATCCTCAATCACGCTTGGATGTGGTTCATCGATCGATAAACATGAGATAATTAAGTGCATGTTCTCCTCTGCTTATGTCTGAAACAATTTGCAGCTATCGACACCCCTCCATTTTAATCTTAGATTGTCGGTTGATGGTATTATATCCCTTGCCCCACATTCATTAATGAACACGGGGCGCGGTGCTAATCTCAGGACTATTTTAGTCCTATTTGAGTTAGTGTGGCATCATATGCTGACGACACACAACTTGTGGTGACCCTGTCTCAAGAGCCGGTGGAAGCTGCACAGAATTTTTCACTGTGTCTTCAAGAGCTTGTGTCCTGGATGGCCATAAACTGAAACTAAATGGTAACAAAACAGAGGTCTTAGTCATAGGAAAGGCCCCCTCGATCTGGTCATCTGCCTGGTGGCCCAATACTTTGGGCCAGACTCCCTCCCCAAAGGACCAGGAGAAGAACTTGGGGATATGGCTGGACCCCAAACTGTCCTTTGAGCCTCACACCATGCGAGTGATGGGAAACTGTGTGGGGGTCCTACGCACTCTCCGGAAGACCCTGGATGTACTCCCAGTGTCAGCAAGAAAGTTGATGGTTCAAGCCCTCGTGACATCACGACTAGACAATGGGAATGTTCTGTATCTGAGTGCAAACATCAAGTGTGTTCAGAGACTCCAGCACATTCAGAATGCGACCGCACGTCTCGTCTTAATGCTCCTACAGAGAGCATCATCCAGCAAGGTTCTTGCTTCTCTACACTGGCTTCCGATGAGGAAACGTGTTTTGTTTAAAGCAATGTGTATCAGTCACCGTATCCTGCAGAAAAAGGGCCCCTCCTATTTACATGATCTTCTTACCCCATATGCTCCCAGGCGAGGTTTAAGATCTAGCGGTACCGGTCAGGTACGCATACCTATCATCAGAAGAGCTAGGATGGGCGGACGCTCCTTTAGGTTCTTAGCGGCTTCCTACTAGAAATGGCTGCCGATGGTGCTCCGGCTGGAACCATCCAAGACGATTTTCCGGAAAAAGCTCAAAACATGGCTTTTTCCATCTGATAATACTATTGTCTGATTCTTTCACTGTTCTCTCCTTTGGTTCAGGATCTTGCTGCAGCGCGGGGACGCACTGGTCAGTGCAACCAGGCGCTTTATAAATTTAAATTGATTGATTGATTTTAAGAGGGTTATGGTCCCCGTAATCCGTAGCGGTGACCTCAGCAGCCAATAAACAGTCTGCGAGACAAGGGGAAATAAAAAAAAAATCAATAGTTGAGGAACAATTCCTTCCTCTAAAAGTGGGTGCTTGGTAGTTAATAACAGATAAGGCACCCACAACGTCCATGACGTTAATAAGATTATGTTGGCTCAGGAAAGTGTCCAGCTGTGCACCCCTGCACAAAACAGGGTCTAAGGTGGGTGTATCCACACCATACAATTTAGGTGAGAATTTTGCATTAAAATCGCCACCCAAATGGATCCCAATAGCCCCATCTGAACCTTGCTGGCTGTCTAAATTAGAGATGTGATTAAAAAGCTCTATAAAATCCCTATTTGGAGTAGAATAAAAATCATTATTATAAAAATTAATCAAATAAAAAAAGAACTCTCCTTTTATATCTCAGTATTTGGAGGTTACAACTATTAGTTGGTATAACCTTGACACTCCCTCCAGCAGCAATGTTAATCCCAATGAACAATCCCCCGATGCATGGCCAGATTTGGGCTTGGGTGCAACTATACTGAAACAAAGAAACCGTTCAATATGGGTTGCCCATGTTTCTTGAAACATTACTACATCTTGGTCAGATATTACACGCAGCCAATCCTCATCACCTAGCCTTGACTGTAAACCCGCAACATTCGAACTCAAGGCATTCAAGTCAGTATCAGCTTTAGTCTTGATTGGAATTTGCAAGATGTCAAGCATATCAGTGGGAACTAAGGATGCAGGTCCTATAGAATTTTCTGCCTGTTGTGAATGATCAGTAAATAAAGGTGTTTGGATATTCTTTGTTTGCGAATCAACTGGCTTATCTATGTGGGTGACTGATATAAGGCCTGATGTGTTCTCAACAAAATCAGGATGACCGACCAGCCTAGGTGTTTGTCAATCTTGGGCATCTAAATTAGACAGGGCCTGAAACCTATTAGTTCCCAACAGAAAGACATGAACATTCCTAGCAGATGTATTTTGGGGTTTGTAAAAATGACCCAGTGGAAGTGCGCTGATACTAGTATTTAATGTTAGTGATTGCTCTTGGACACTTAATAATCGCCGGACCATTTGGGGTTTACAGAAATTAATAACAATGCAGTTGTCGCTAACGTTTTTAGATGAGTGGCCAACCCATCCTACTCGTCTAACCATAAGAATTTCATTCATATCTGAGGCATGGAATCTTTTATGTTTTACCAACCAATCTACTGACTTATTACGTAGATCTACCCAAGACTCCCTCCGATCACCGGTGAGATTAGGAATGCCAGCTAGGACCAACACATAGGGACAAGCATCTGGGGGTAGTCTAAAAATATCATCATTGGATCTCATACTGTTGGTCTTAATGCGGTCTGTGGCCGTTAGGCCCATACTTGGGTTGCTTGCATCAGAACTAGGATTAAAACCAGGGGGTGGGTGTCTAGAATGACTATTGCCTGAAGTTATAGTATTAACAGCAGGAGCTCTGGATATATCTTGTGTGATCCTTTGATCATAATTGGGCTGTGGGACAGGAGGGTTGATACGATCTCCGCAGTACATAAATTGAGTGCTATAGGATCATTATACACAGTGGAGCTTAGCAATAGCATATTAGGCCCACGATTTATAAGGGTCGATACTAACAAGCTACCCCGCCCCGCATTATCAGGGGTCCAATTCTCTTTAATACCACTGAGATTATCCATAATAGAATCCATCCTTAGTAATCTTCCCCATAATGAGTCAAAATTCTTATTGATCGCCTCCTTAAGTTGAGATAGAGCAGAGTCCAAAATGTTTTCAACAACATTTACAAGCATGGTTTCCACAGTAATGTTTGTATTGGTTGTATTCCCATGTTGATTAAAGATGATATCGGTCTTAGTACACATAGTATTCAAATTAACGTTAAAGGGGTAACTACAGAATCAAGTGTGGGATTGGTGGTGCGGGGGCACTTGGCCATTGGTGTTTTATGAATGCCCACAAGTCGCTTCCGTTTGTTGGTTGAGACTTTCGTCTTAGCATTTCCACTAGACTTGGCAAACTGCGCTCTAGTATTGATGCGGGGCGCAAACGTGGCAGTGGTATCACATACATCTTGGGTCAGCGAAGCAAGATTTGAAGATTCAGGGTGACTCACAATAACCTTTTCGTGGGATGCATAAGATGTGCTATCTGAGTTAGGGCCATTCAGTGGCAGACGAGACTGTAACAAAGCCGGGTCCAGAGACAGGCGACGTTAAGTAATCTCAATTTCATGAGTCAGCAGGGATTCTGCCCTCAAAATAAAAGCATCAAAAGTCCCCGCAACTCCTTTCTTTTTATTCATGATGAAATAACAACTATGCTGACCAGATCCCCAAATAGAAAAATGTGGAATAGCACAGAAGAGAAATGATAACAGGCCACAAAATGTAGATAACTTTCACAGTACCTGGATTTTTTTGTATGGCGAGGGGTGGGGGTCAGAGGGGTGGCCCGGCCTCCTCCGGTCTCGGACGGGCTTCACCGGGCGAGCCCGTGCGCGTCCGGCAACGCGGGAGCCCCCAGACAGATTTATGGACCGGCTGGCTCCTCATGTGAGACCGCACTGCCCTCTGGGAGATGGAGTTCCAGGCAGTCAGCGGTCACCGCTCAGGAGCGGGAAAAATGATGGCCGTGGCGCAATATCCCCTGCGCGGGTCTCAAGCAGTCCTCGGACAGTAAGGTAGTGGGCAGCACAAATGGCAAAAGCAACAATCCAGGCAGGTAAGGGTGTCCCGCGCCGCAGGAGGCTCCAGACAGAATTATGGACCGGCTGGCTCCTCACGTGAGACCGCACTGCCCTCTGGGAGATGGAGTTCCAGGCAGTCTGCGGTCCACGCTCAGGAGTGGGAAAGATGGTGGTGGTGGCGCGATATCCCCTGCGCGGGTCTCAAGCAGTCCTCGGGCAGTAAGGAAGTGGGCAGCACAAATGGCGAAAGCAACAATCCAGGCAGGTAAGGGCGTCCCGTGCCACAGGGAGCCCCCAGACAGATTTATGGACCGGCTGGCTCCTCGCGTGAGACCACACTGCCATCTGGGAGATGGAGTTCCAGGCAGCCTGCGGTCCGCGCACTGGAGCGGGAAAGATGGTGGCGGTGGCAGTGGCACGATATTCCCTGCGCGGGTCTCAAGCAGTCCTCGGGCAGTAAGGCAGTGGGCAGCACAAACGGCGAAAGCAACAATCCAGGCAGGTAAAAGCATTGCTTTTAGAGTGCGTGGCGAGAATAGTTAATGTTTGGAGATTATTTGACTAATAGCCCATAAAGGTTAGTTGAGATAGCCTCAATAATTAAGTATCTCTAAACAAAGGTAAAGTCTTCTGAATAGCCATTAGTAATGCCTTGAACCCAGAATCAGGAATGCAAAGATTGTTGAAGAACCAAGAAAGGCAAATATTGTACAATATATAATTCAACAGGCAATATATATTCTGGATGCTTTGCTTCCTAGACTAAAGGTACCTTAGTCAAGGAAGAACTGAAGAAAACAAAATTGTGTGCAGTAATGGAAAATGACACAGAAATGTGGCAGATAGATTTCTTTTGCCAGGAGTGGAAACGCAAAGATTTGAAACTGATTAAAAATATACTGGGATTGCTCCCCTCGGTCCACTAACATTCCTGCTGATAGGAGGAGGCAAATTCAGTATTATTTCTATAGGTAGAAAGACATTTGCCAAGAGGATTGCTGTGCAGGAGGGAACAATGTCAACTGCCTGGTCCCATGACCATATAGGTCTTCTTCTTTATTGATTTATGCATTGAGCAACCTAAATTGATGAGTCTAGCTTGACAGTATTAAAGATTTCTTGTTCACTCTCTCAGATCAAATTTTGACAGGGCAAAGCATAGAAGATGAAATTCTAGCATTCAAAGTCAAGATCTTTGCCTGAGCCTGATCTCTTTGCTTCTCTCTTTGCTGTACAATAGTGAGCTGAATGGGGCTCTGAAAATTTATGAATGTTTTATTTAATCGGACATCGTATCGGAAGCCTAGTGATAACCCTCTTTAGCAGAACATGCCCTTAAGGAAGAATACAAATACTAGTCCTATTGGATTATATTAGGATGCAGAAAGGTTCTTGTTAGAATGTATTCTCCAATTAGAAAACCCATCTAGCCCTGCCCATCCAACGTTATCTTCCATATTAACATAAGACCTACTTCAGTACTCTAATTAGATTTAACCATGGCCACTTCAACCTGTGCGAGGAATATGAAGAGGTAGCGACATTGCTTACACCAATCTCATCACCTAGTTGTGGCAGATCTGAAACTCGTCTTCTATGTTTCTCATATATGGAGGTGTGTGTGTCCTTGTTTTCTTGGAAACCCAAGAATAGTAAAGAAGATGTAGTCCAGTAAATTGGTTAAGAACATGAACTCCATGCAATTCACAATTATCTACAAAAGACCAAATTGCAAAGCTTCCCATATTCCACAAGCAAGCATGGAATTGTTATGCAGTGCTTATCTTGTGCAGACTGAAGGTACTATTTACATTAATTGCTGTATCCAACCATTCGACAAGCAGAATGGAGAGTTAAAATTGGTGGAGACAAGGCATCATCTGAACCTCCCCTATTTCCTGTCCAATTGCAAAGGGGATAATGGGGACAGTAATTGGCATTGATTGGCCTATCGGATGCACTGCGAGGTTGCACTTAAAGGAATGGGAAATGCATTATTTGTCCCTATCTGTTGCAGGAGCCCCCATTAGGTCACAGCGACCCATTACATGCGAAAGGGATGACCGGCATCAACGCCCACAGCATCCTTGCTATTGCTAACAGTGTATTTCTTTTTATTTGTTTTTGATGTGGTGTTCAATTGTGCTGAGATACATGACTGCATCATTAAAGGGAAAACGAAAGTTTATTTATTTAAAAAGGGATGCCATTTGGATCATGTGAAGACTAACTGATTATAACAAAAACAGCAAACTGCTGTCTCTTGTTGAGTGATACCTCGACCAAACACTTGCACATTTCACTGGCATTTCCGACTTTAATATACAACATTTGTCCCAGAGAAACAAATGTGCGGTTATGCATCGGAAATGGATAGGAAGCAAGTTACCGAAATGCACGTTCCCTAATTGCAATTGGTTTTTGATCGGATTCATTCTTTTCAAGAATTAGGCAAATCAGCATGAATGCCTCTTTTTAAATTAAATGTACGTTGTCTTGGCATCCAACTGGATGTTTCTTGGTTTAAAGTCTCGCACACTGAGCGCACACATCCTGAACATTTTCCTCTTCTTCATAACATTGGAATCTGACTGTCAGGCCCCACAGTCCAGTTCGGTTCAAAGAGACCCCCCTAAAATTTATAAGTGTTTCATCATGCATTCGCAGAACGTTTACGGCAAAAATGTAGGTCATGAGGAATGAATTTAATTTGCAGTTAGGCTGCAGATGTGCCACCAGAAATGTTTTAAACAGAGCAGAGGAATTTGACCACCATTGCAACCTCTTTTCAAGCACTCAGGCCCCAAAGGAAGCGTTTGGGAGAAAAACAAAGTTTTTTGTGGTCTTACAAAATTAACGAAAACTGGGTCTCTTCCAAGATGACCACCTTCTCTGTGTGAACTGATACTCTTTTTCAACTGTTTCCCTATTACGATTTGTTTTACTCTCGAGGAACTCAAACACCGAAGATGTATGTGTTTAGACAGGAGCAGAGTACCTTATCCATACTTGGCATGATACTCCCTCCCAATGCCCAGACGTTATGATGCTTACATTAAGCCACCTATACCTTAGGGGGTCTTCCAGTCTGACCACGCCCATTTCTGATTTCAATCAATCAATGAAGCCTATATTTACAGTAATAACACAAGCCAAGGAAATAGTTCCAGTTCAGTTTTTTTTTCAGTTCAAAAACCTTTATTTCGGTCACTAAGACCTTAAAAGAATACACATATAAAAGAACTGACATTATAATATAAAACATACCACAATACAAGGACATCCATTCCGGGGGATTTGAATTGCCAAAAAGGTGGGCATAATAATTCCATCAAACAGTACAACGAAGTTACGACAAGGGGAGGAGCATATGCACAGTTCATGAGCAGTAATGCCAGTTGACAAACCAATTCGTTTGCTGTGTCTAAGCACATGCACATTAGATAGCAGCAATATTTCACTATTAAATAATTAAAACTACAAAATTCTGTCTATATACAATATAAAACGTTAAAATAGCTGCATCCCGTTAGCCCAAAATATATACTGGTCATTTATATTAACACTGTAAACTGAGTTTTGTTTATTTTTCCTTTTTTAAGAAAGCCCACTCCTCCGCCACATTGCATATAGGAATCGAGAAACAGCAAAAACAATGGGCTTGGAGGTGTCGTACTTTAAAACTCTAAAAGCCTCCCTACATTGCACAAACCCAAAGTTTTTACAAAGTTGTATAAGCCAGCACCGCCACGCTGCCTAATATCCAGGGCAGAAGAATAAAACATGCAGTTCGGACTCCTCCTCGTTGTTACATGTAGGGCACCCATGATCGGGGGCCCATCCCAATGCGCAGTGAAGGCCCGGAGGGGTAAGTTGCTATATCTGAACTGCAGATATAATTTCGTAGCTGCATGGGGTAGGATATCGTCCAAAAGGGGTTCTAATTTGTAGCCCTCCTTCATAGTAAGAAACTGCGTTGTTAGGGCACCTAATTTCGAGTTTGTTTGTATTGCCTTGAGTGTTACGGTTCGATATATTCTCAGAAGTGCAGCACGCGAAACCAGAGTACTGGTTTCGATTGGATTACTCCAGAGAGTTGGTTTGCCTATCCTTATGCATTGCTGTTTTACCTGCGCAAACCAAGGAACTTTGTTCAATACCCCTGGGTAAGATAATAACTCTTTAGTTTCTGCTTGATACGCTGCAAATTCTGGGGTCACCCAGAGCCTATGCCAAAAAGTTAGGGGTCTTAAAGCTACCTCATCTTTGATCGGGCCTATGCCTAGGTCTAACCGCAAAGGGATTAGCGGGGTGCTAGATGGGAGACCCAAAATTTGTCTAAGGAAGCTGTTCTCCACTATTGTCAAAGAAGCAGAAGAACAGTGACCCCAGAGTTCTGCCCTGTATAGCGTAGCTCCCCTCGCTTGCGCCCTATAGATCTCAATGGCTGGACCAATGGGTTTATTTGTTGACTCCCTTACCATTTTAGCTATGCCCTCGGTGGTCTGAGCTAGCCTAAGCTTGGCTTTGGCTATTTGGGACTTCCACTCCATATCTTCTGTGAGGGTGACACCCAGATAATCGAACACAGAGACCCTTTCCAGTGTGGTTCCATTTAAATGGGGGTTGGGGCGTGTTTTATTAGGCGGGTTGACTATCATAAACTTAGTTTTGTTGGTATTAATCACCAAATAGTTCCATGAACTGATCATTGCTTGTAAATGTTCACTCTCTATAGACCGATTCTTGTCTTCTGTTAAGCTTAAAAGAAGAAACCAATCACATTGTATTTTTACGCAAAACGAGTACACCACAGTTAAAAATATCCTAGCAAGGCTAATACATTTAACATGTCAGTAAAATGGAAAGTGTATGCAGTGGTTGAAATGGATAATCAAGGTTTTTGACATTATTTTAAAAGCCTATGTTGAAAACAAAATCAGTTCTTAAGTGAAAGGTCCTATGAGAATGCGGTTTTCTGTGCTAATCTTCTATATCACCAAGCTAGGCAAGTCTTATTGGGGGTTACAAAGAAGAAGGTCGTCACGAGTACCCTGGAGCAGGCTACAAGTGTTCTTAATTGGCTAGCTGGACAGATTTTTCTAGAAAGGTTCCTGATGAAAAAAGTCAATCTAAAAATCAACAGTGTTTGACATTTTCCAGTCTCTCATGTTCCTGTTTTCTTCAATTTGTCAAACTGTTTGGCTCCACTCTTGGATAAAGCCCATACCGTGGCTATCATTTAAAGGATAGGCTGAATCAAGTGAGTACTTGAGCAAATATAAAAAGCCAGAAGCAAACCTTCAGAGCAAACGTTTGGATCAGCAGTTGATCATTGCGATAAAATGTCAGATGAAAAATGTATGGTCATATAACTAAAAATCAAGGGAGGCAATCCACATGCAGACATGTTCCAGCAGGATACATGTCTGAAAAAGAACATGAGTTCCTATAAAGAGCTGGCAGTTTCTAAAAGTATACTACTTGGGGCAAAGCTTGTTAAACAAAATGTCAACATTTGGCATATTACCTAGTATGCAGTGAACAAATGACTTCTAAAGCTTCCATGGGCCAGAATACAGAATTGTCAGAACAAGTAAACATGGAGTCAAACTATGGAAAGTGAAATTAGTTATACTAGGAATGGGTGCACAGACATAATATCGACTCCAAAATATCGTTTGGACAGAATATCGAGTTTTAAATATCGTTTGGACAAAATATCGACAGGACAGAATATCGACAGTCAAAATATCGTTTTTAAGGTAAGTGAAGTAATATCGACTGTAAATAATATAGAAAGTGAAAATATCCAAGTATATAATCTAGATAGTAAAAAATATCGTTTTTTAAATAATATTTAATTATTTATAGTGTTTTTATGTTATAATATGTGTGAAAAGTGTCATTTTATGTTATAATTATTTTTAATTAATGATTTTTTTTTAATTATTGTGTAATTTTATTCTGTAGCGGGTTGTGGGTTTATAGGGGAATAGGGTGGGAAGTAATTTAATTATAATTAATTAAATATGTAAATTTATTAATTGGTAGTAATAATTAATTAATTGGTAATTAAATAATATTTGTTAATTATTTAAAATTTAATTGGTAATTAATTTAATTTAATTGATTAATTGCTAATTATGTAAATTAAAATAATTTATTTCCTGTAGCGGGTTGTGGGTTTATAGGGGAATAGGGTGGGAAGTAATTTAATTATAATTAATTAAATATGTAAATGTATTAATTGGTAGTAATATTTAATTAATTGGTAATTAAATAATATTTGTTAATTATTTAAAATGTAATTGGTAATTAATTTAATTTAATTGATTAATTGCTAATTATGTTAAATTAAAGGGGTATTTTTAGGGTTCAGGGTCAGTTTTTGGTTTTTGGGTAAAGGGGTATTTTTAGGGTTCAGTGTCAGTTTTTAGTTTTTGGGTAAAGGGGTATTTTTTGGGTTCAGGGTCAGTTTTTAGTTTTTGGGTAAAGGGGTATTTTTAGGGTTCAGGGTCAGTTTTTAGTTTTTGGGTAAAGGGGTATTTTTAGGGTTCAGGGTCAGTTTTTAGTTTTTGGGTAAAGGGATATTTTTAGGGTTCAGGGTCAGTTTTTAGTTTTTGGGTAAAGGGGTATTTTTAGGGTTCAGGGTCAGTTTTTACTTTTTGGGTTAAGGGGTATTTTTAGGGTTCAGGGTCAGTTTTGGGTTTTTGGGTAAAGGGGTATTTTTAGGGTTCAGGGTCAGTTTTTAGTTTTTGGGTAAAGGGGTATTTTTAAGGTTTAGGGTCAGTTTTGGGGTTTTGGGTAAAGGGTTTTTTTTAGGGTTCAGGGTCAGTTTTGGGTTTTTGGGGTACAGGGGTACAGTGTAAAAATAAAGTAAAATTAAATGTACATTAATTTAATTTAATGAAATTAAATTAAATTAAATTATATTAAATTAATTTTAAATAATTTAAATTATAAAAATTATTATATACTTACCAATACTTACGTTGTAATGGTAGTGCGTTGTAAAAGTTGCGTTGTAACGTCATATATCCACTGTTGCACTCCTTGGAGTGGGAATAGTAATTTTAACCCCTACGCTATCCAACGCTTTCCCTACTGTTGCACCCACTGGAGTGGGAATAGTAATTTTTACTCTTTTGTATTTGTACGTTAATAATATTGGCTATTATTTAATTACATTTTGTTACTATATATATACATGTTTTAAGAAATATGATTAAAAAAATATTATTTGGGGGGAGGAGCTACGCTACGAATCAAGATGGCCGCATAAGCTCCCGGCTCCGTCGACCTCCGCCAACAGCTCGATTATCCTGTCTTTCATCCTGTCTGCACACCTGATTTTCTTGTCTATGAAGGTCTACTGCTTCCAGAGGTGCAATCCCGAGATTTCTCCCTTATCGGCTGACGAAGATACGCCGTGTTTCTGTTCTCGGCCTAACATCGTGTTGAAGCCGGGGCCTCGATTTCTAGACTACCCGAGTCGGAGTTGAACAACATCGGCCGTGAGACCCGGACTGAGCCCGGTCTCCCGAAGAGTGCCTGAATTGTTGATTTTTCTGACGATCCTTTGAACGATCCACACCCGGGACACGCCAGCGTGCCACGCCGGCTGCTGTGGTGGAGGCCCGGCGCCCGGAGCCCTTTCTGCCCCGTGGGGGTCGACGGGCTGGGTCCTCCCTGACGGCGAAGGTGTGTTCTATAAGACGAGGAGCGCCCATTATTTGTGATCAGATTTACGTGGCCTGTGACTCCGGAGCAGCCGGCCTCCGGGGTCCGAACCCGGCTCTGTCACCTACCGAGAGGAGATGGAGCAGACGGAGGACACGCCATCACTACGGGCCGTTGTGGCCGCCATTGGGGCGCTCCATTCGCACACAGTCGCTGTGTTCCGGACACTGATGGTGAAAGTGGACGGTATCCTGGCACCTGAGGACGACACCTCGTTTGGTCTCCAGCTGGAGATGGTACCAGCGGTGCATGGCATCTCAGAGGTCGGGGTCCCTGTGCATCGCCCGGACTTTATGATTCTCGACGGTCCCCTATTGCCGGCTAGCCAGCCCGTGCTTCTCACTAGTGTCTTTTGCCTGACCCTGCTGCCACCCATCACTTCTATGGACAAACTTCCATGTGGCCACGAGTTACTTGCTGATGGTTTCGGATGCTCGCTGTTCTTGGACATCTTTCCTAGTTCGAGCCATGTACTTTTATCCTGTTTTCGATCCTCTTATGCTGTAAAGAACTTTTATGGACGCTCTGCCTTTTCCATCAAAATGGCGGATCGAGTGGCAAGGACTCTTAGGACGGACCGTACTGGCCAGGGCTGAACTTTATCGCTGGGTTCCGATATAATAGCCTTTCTTAATGCCGGGGTTGTGCCTATATTGTGATGGGAATTGGGTGGCTGTTATTTATCCTACCGTGACTGGTTTGTATAATTGCTGAATATTGGTTTTATTGTGTCTCCGGGTGGTTGCTGTTGGCGGTGGGCATGGGAGTCCGGGAGTGTGTCTGCTTTCTCCTCCTCCGCTTTCTCTTTTCTTTCCCTCTCCTTTGGGGCAGTTCCTGGGCGACAGGCACGCTGTTAGTGGGGTAGGCCGTAGCCATTACAGTGGTGTAGGGTGGCGGGTGTGGGGAGGGTTTGTTATTTTGGTTTGTTTTGTTCTATGGTCCCTTTCTTCTTTTTCCGTCTGTCTCTGGGAGGGTTCTTTACCTCTTTAGTAGGGTTGGCTGTCTTTCTTTCCCTTTTTCCTTTCTTATAAGGCTTCTACACTCAACTGTGCCTTTAGGTTACTGGGGGGCGAGTTTTCAGAATGGTGCTCTGCTTTATTGTTTGCTGTCGTATTGTTTTTGCTCTAGGTCCGCCTCGGCGACTGTATTGTTTTGACAACTGTGTGGTTCATCAACTGATTCTGTTTGCTCTGCGGGGTACGTCCCCCCCTTACCTCTTCTTATTTTACTATGTGGTGTGACGCCATTGCTCCTGCAGCCGTTCCTACTCTACATAACTTTAAAAAAAACGAAAACCTCATATATCCTTATGCTTTGCAGTGCGCACTCACACATGACGTATCTATGATATTGCTTTTTTTGGTCGTGTTCTTGTTTCTACATCCTGATTCATTTGATACACTTGCGGCCGGCCCCTGTGGTTGTGGGCCTGCGCATGTAATACTTTGCAAGTTTCAATAAAGGTTTTGGGAAAAAAAAAATATATATTATTTTTTTACTTTCATTAAATATTTAATTATTAAAAGTTATTTTAAGTATTGTTAAGTATATTTTAGTAATTAATTTTTTATATTAATGTAATTAAACATTGTTTTTATTAAAGTCGATATTTTTTACAACTATATTTTTGTAAACGATATTTTTAACTCGATATTTTTGTACTTACCTGTTTGTAGATAGAAACTCGATATTTTGTCTCTCGATATTTTGTCAACGATATTTTTGTTGGTCGATATTCTGTCCCTCGATATTATTTCAGTGATCCCTAGGAATGCTATGCAATTCCTTTCTGACAGTTTCTACCAATTGACATCAGCCCTGATGGACAATCTGAGGGAAACATGGAAGAAACAAGGGTGTCCCCCTATGTTAAGAAATTGAAAAAGGCCTTGCAAGTCTTGTGTAATTTTTATGACTTTTTGCAGCAGGACCAATGAACCCAAGTTCATAATTTGTAAAAGAATAAGTTCCAGGGCACACAATGTTGTTCAAAAGCCGACAGCCAGATCTATCAAGTTGACGGTGATGAATGCCAAGGCTGTGTAGTTCTGATTCTACCTCAAGCATCTTTCATCCTCCACCAGACAATTCCTGTCCCTAACTGTCACTTTTTAAAGTTATTTTTCATTCTGGCTTTCTCCCTTTATCACTGTCTTCCTACCTTTCCCTTCCTCTTATTGTCATTTCCTCTCTATACCTTTGGATCAATGTCTGTTGATGGGGAAAAGTGCCAGCCCCCGATAATAAATACAGGAGGGTCCCACCTGCAAGCACCAGCTCAAATTAAGTACTGGATGAACCTAACCTTTGTGATTCAGGGGCTAACTTGCTTATGTAAACTGGTAAAGCGCTTAAAATAGAAATGGACACCAGTAGCATAAAAGAATAGGAAGTACTCTATCCTGATTTATGTCTAGACTACAGCCTGCCATTCTTACCTTTTATGTATGTACCCAGAAACTCCAAAAAAAACACGGATCACAGATCCTAGCAACGGTCAGTGTAGACAAAGGACAAGAGCAGGCCCACAGTGAGGTCAAGGAGCTGGAACGTACAGGAGCATCGCGTTGTGGCCTTCTGGTTCAGAACCAGATCCTGTTTATGACCTTCCAATTAATAATAGAAATTCCCCGAAAAACCTGACCGGGACATATGTGAAAAGCGAAATCAGAAAGATTGTCTTAAGCCCTGAAGAAGTCCAGCAACGGACGAAACGTGTCGGCTATTCGCAACTATCAAAAAAAGAAAAGAAAGAATAAAAACTGAATAAAAGAAAGAACATCAAAGTCACAACATTGTGTGTATTTTGTGTACGTTTGGGAAAACTAATACTCTGTTTATCTGTATGTTCTTTTTCAACAATTGTTTTGCAATGGTGCATAACTCTTGAAGGGTGCTGTCCAATTTCAAAAATCAGTTTTTCTGGGTGGTAGGTTGACTATCTTCCTTAAGGCCCGTGTGGGGATCACGTGTCTGGACCTAGCACCTTCTGTTCCTATATAGCGCACGGTATTTCAATAGTAGTGCAGATTGTTCTGATGAAGCAAAGCTTCGCATTCGCGACGTGCTTTATTCATGAACCTCGCCCGTGTGTAATCCAGTAATAAGTTGTACGTCTTACTAACGTTTATTCTATGTTTAAACGAGGTTTCCCGACGCTTGCCTATGTGTTTTACTAAATAATTAACTCGAGTCTTTTAAAATGGCCGCTGCTTGGAAGTAAGTGTCTGCGCATGCGTCAGTCACACTCACGTGTCCTGATGTGTTCGCGGGTTTGGAGGGAAATAGTTGCGCATGCGTAATGCATAGCTTTGCCAGTAACGTGGTACTGCTCGTGCCACTGCTCTTGTGTACGTATACATGTAGCTAACATTTAGACTGCATAAGTATATTTTATAGTGATAAGTTGAAAGTACAAACCCTGTGATGTGTTTTCATAATGTTATTTCTATGTATTAATTTGTTCTCGCTTACTTTTCATGTATCGCGGGGAATGGGGGTCTGACTGAGCCGAATGCCATCTTGGAGGGCCTTTCTGCGCATGCTCCTCCATCTGGGGAACGGACAACCTTGACTGGTGGAACTTGGCCAGCTGGCAGGGATGGGCAAGATGCTCCTGAGAACTGACCTGAAAACCCAGGAAAATGGAGCCATGTGTCCCTACTCTGCAACAATGTAAAATTGTCATTGTATTTCCCTGCAGTTTCTCATGGGAACCCCAATCTTGCTAGGCGGTACCCAAAGATGCGAATTAGGCATCCAAATAGTGTGTTATGATTGGTGTGTTACCCAAATCCTACTTTAGGACCAATCCAAATTGAGGGATTCTGACACTTTGCAACATTGGGGGGTGGTACACCGTCCCCAAACTGTATATCTACCCTGGGTTCACCTAGGGAAATTGTCCGACTTGTCTGGTTTAGCTGACCTGTCACTGACCCATCGTACTCAATAGGTGACTGAAGATACAGAGCGCTGCGGAGCACTCTGTCCGAAATTGACCATAGACTAAGGTTCTACTGAACCTTAAAAGTGCTGGTAAAGCACTTTGCTGGGAGTTCGCTGATCCAATCGGGGTCTTGATCGATAGCTGCAGAGAGGGTGGAGCGCAGGCGTTGCTTCCAAACTGCGGGTGTGGTCCTGTCCTGAGCGGTCCTGTCCTGAGGGTTTGCTGTCCTGTCCTGAGGGTCCTGTCCTGATTCCTAATCTGAGGGTATCCTGTCCTGTCCTGGGTGTCCATTCTGCACCTGCTGTCCTTTGAGGGGTATCCTTCCTTGAGGGTTTCCTGTCCTTAACTGACCCGTGGCCAGGGTTTGGTTTTCACACCAGTCTAGGTAAATATTGCTCTAAAATTCTTTGAACTTGCACCTTTCTATTTTTCTGTCTTTGCTTCAATAAAGAGACACCTTTGCACATGTTGATTTTTCCATGCTTTTTGCCGCAACTACTGAAACGTAAAGTCAATTGCATATTTTCTTAAACTTGTTCCTATGTTATCCTACCTTTTAGAAATCATATTTTGCATTGCAGTTTGTCATTTTCTGATATGGTCTAGAACGGCCTTACTTAAACTGTCCAAAGAACTTTTACCTTAAATGCATAGCGTTTCGTGTTGCATCTCATATTAGTATTTCCATGATTACCCTGACTTTATTTCTCTATAGTTATGTACTCTTCATTATTTTGATTATTGATTGTCTCATTCTTGTAAACTTAATGCTCAACGAAAACGAACTTTAGATAAAGCTTTTAAAACTTCCAGTTGTCCGTGGTCATTTTACAACAGTATTGAATGTCATTTTGGGTTGGTATTTTGCTGCCTTTCCTTTTACAGCTAGCTCCCTGATCCGTTGAGGTCATAGGTACCCGTGTCGGTGGATGGTAAGTCGGGTACGCTGAGTAATAACAGTAGGGAAATTCACACAAATTGGTAGCAGCCCGTGAAGTCACCCTGTCAATGAATAGTGTGAATTGAAAGTATATGGGCCCGAAGCCGGAAAACGGCGAAATTATTGGCTGGGTGACCTCGCGCGCTCTATCAGTTTTTCTGGCTAGCAGAGGATGGTTAGGGACTAGTTGAAGGTTAGGCAGGATTAGTCAGACTAGTTAAGTCGGTAGCTGCTAGTATATCAATGCTGCTACAAAAGCGGCCATTCCGAGGGAACCGATCACTCTCTTGAAAGGTGTTGCTTTTTGAAAATTCATGAATTGTTTTATCATTGTTATTCTTGTTCTTATATTGTTATATGTATTAATCCATGCGTTTGTAAACCGTATCGTTCATTGTTGTCCGAACTCCCCGGGGAATTGAAAAGGCAAGTGGTGAATAGAATCCATTGCCTTGAGGTCGCAGGCTTAAGGAAGGTTAGGTGCAGGTTAGGATAACCGGGAAGCACTAACTAGGGTTTTTTCTGAATACGTGTGTGAATAAATGTCAGTAACGAGGTTCATTGGCAAAATTCCCATAGTGGCGTAACCTAGTAAGGGTCACATCGGAAGAGTAACAGGTTCCTCGGAGCTTGGGTGAAAGCAGAGGGGTCCGCTGGGAAACCTTAGACTCGGATATATCCCGGAGAAGTGGATGAGTTTAGGGGAATAACAGGTTCACCGATGCTAGAGTGAAGGGTAGGCGGAAGAGATCTACCCGCAGCGCGTGAAAAGTAAATGGAAGTAGTTTACTTGCAGTAACAGAAATCTTTCCTGTCTAGACACTTGAGCACTGTGGCGAATGTGTATTCGTTGTTAAATAACCAAGCACTAGCACTTTAGAAAGAAAGAAAGTTTCCGTTACCTTGTGAAGGGAGGGAGTCAGCCGCGAAGCGTCTCTGACGTCACTCCGTGCCGCGCTGGGATTGGTAGAAGCAGCGGGCGGGTAGCGGGGCTGGAATTGTAAAGGAGGGGTGAAGCGCCGGAGCGTGAGGACAGTCTCACGAAGGGGCCGCGCACCAATTGGTCGAAACTATTTTTGAAACGCGTGCACCCATAGGTCGCACGAAATTGCAAAACGCGTTCTGATTGGAGGTGACATTGTAAACAGAGTTAAGCGTAGAAATCGTATGTGGCACTCGTATTGTCCAGAGACTAGACCCGATCCAAGAAGCCAAGGGTTTGAAAGGGATCAGTGGAAAGCCAATAGATACGATATTATGTACGGGACTAAGAGAAAGATGTCCCTTGTAAATAGGGTAAAGAATTATTTCAAAACGGACAAACCGATTAAATCCAGAGAGGGCGTTATTGTCCCACCCCCGAACACTCCCGCCTCGTTCATGATGTTTGACCGAGGGTACAATACCTGTGTGTGGTTGGAAAATTGGGTAAAGTACACAAAAGATGACGGAATATTGGCTTTTCCGTTAGACGGTACTTTCAATGGCAGGATTTTATTTAATTTAAGAACCCGAATGAATGAATTGCATCCCAGACCGAGACTAACGCAGTATGAGGCATTAGAGGAATTGGAGATTGAGGCTTTCGAAAGAGAGAAACCCCGAATGGACAAAGGTCTGACCAAGTGGTACCCAAGGCTGAAACAAGAGACCAGGGATAAAAAGATGAAACAGTGGAGACAGAGCATGATTGTTGAGGGTCTGTTTCCCATGATGCCAGCAGGTACCCCTTCTGCGGGAGAGAAAAAGACAGAAAAGAGTAAGCATTGGGGAGCGCTTGGAGAGTCAGACGATGAATTGTTAGATGACATCTTTACGAGAAGTCCGCCCCCTTATGGTGAGGGAACCCGACTTTCCAGTACAGGAGGGAATCCCCAGCGTCCATCTATTAAGGAGGAGGACAGATCCCTAAGTAGGGGGGGAGGTGGTCAAGTACTGCCCTATTTTGAGAATCCTGGACCCACGGAGGTACGAGATATATATCCTAGAGTGCCCGTGAGCCCGGAGGGAAAATATTCCTGTGAAAGAGCCTTTTTCCCCGGACCTCTTTATGAAAACGAAGAAAAGCCATTAAGTTCAGGAATGCCCTTTTTACAGCCTCCATATGGGGAGGAGCGCAGGTCATTTGGCACAGGAACTTTGTTCCCAAAACCAAATTATGGTGGCGGACCAAGTGAAACGCATCCTACTGCCCCGAGTCTTACCCCTCACCTGACCCCACAGATGATACCTGACCGGACATTAGGAAGAGTACTAGATGAAAGGGAGCAAGAGGCCCTAGCTAGACAGAGGACAGAAATAATTCAGAAAATCTCCCAGTTAAATACCAGTCCTGAGGCTTTGACTATTCCGGTAACAATCGGACCAGTGGTTCCATTGTATGGGAATAATCAAGGAGGTCCAAACCCTCCAGTTATGAACCCAATCATGGCCCCGCCGAGGCAAGAGCCCTTACTGATAGACGATCAGTCCAGTGAGTGCGAGTCCGAAGTTGTGTTCTTGGACCTGCCAAACAAACAGACCGGGAAGGGAGTGCAGAAGAGGCATAATCCTTTTAATGCGAAAGAGATAAAATTAGAATCCACGTCAGGTACTAGGAGTGTTTCCTTGGTGACTCCGGAAGAAATTGAAAATTGGAGTCGTGAATTAGAGAAACAAACTCCGCAAACGAAACCGTTAGACCTCTACAAACTGAGGGTAGAAATAGAGGAATTAATGACAGGAAATGTGGGATTGGACAGATTAAATACCTACTCTGAAGAAGAGTTGCTGTTTATGTGTAAAAGCCTTACCAGAAGTACCAGAGTGCTTCACGAAAAACTGACAGACACTGCAGCTAGTATGGGGGTAGATATTTCAAGATCCAAGCCCTTGCAAAAACCTTACAGAGCTGAATTCTCAGACAAAGATATAGAGAACTTGAATGTGTCAGGGAAAAAGTTGCAGATTAAAGAGTTGATTGCAGTTTTGCAGAAATGGGGAGACGTGGAAAAATGGAAAAGCAGGTGGGCACGAAAGAAAGATGAGGCTCGATCCAGACAAGCGACCCCTGAGTTCCCTTTGAGAGAAGTAGACAAGCCTGAACAGTTATGCCCCATGCGTGAAGTACCAGGTGGGAGGTATGTGCACGTTCCATGGTCCAGACAGGATATTGTGTCCTTTACTAACGATTTCCCGAAACTGCGCGAAAAGCCAGTTGACTGGTACCGGCAGGTGGAAAGGTTCGTAAAGGTGCAAAAATGCCTATGGAAAGACCTGGATGGATTTTTCGACATTGTGGTCCCGGTAGATCTATGGACCGAGTGTAAAATTGCCATAGGCTGGCCTAGTGAGGAGTACCCGAGGGACTCTAACACAGGGGAGCCGTCGATTGAAGTGATGAAAAAATACGAACAAGTAATGCTGCATTTGAAAAATAAGGTGCCAGCAAAGGAAACTGATTGGACCAGGATAGATAGAACCACGCAGGAGAGAGACGAGACAGTGCACTCCTATTATGAAAGGCTGTTGCAGGTGTTTAAAACATACAGTGGTATAGATAACATCGAGATGAAGGATATGACACATTTCATTTACAGGTTTGTAAACGGTTTAAGGCCTGAAATTTGTCAGTGGATAAAGGATAACAAAATTTGTTGGCACTCCAAAAAGATAGACGAGGTCCTGCGGTACGCAAAGTACTGCGAGGACGAGATGGCAGAAAAGAAAAAGGCACTCAAGGAAAAGGTCATGTGGGCTCAGGTGAAGCTCGCAGAACAGCAGGAAAAACAGTTGAGTAATATGGTCAAAAACACTCAGAACCAAAGTCCTGGGGGTGGGGGAGGAGGTAAGCCCCGGCCCAAAATGAGCAGGGAGGAGGCTATGAAGAAATTTCCCTGTCACCAGTGCGGAGAAATTGGACACTGGCGTAACGAGTGTCCTTATTTGCCTGACGATAACCCCAAAACACCTGATTTAACTCCATAGACGCAGAAAGAAAGACCAAGAAAGACTCAACCACAGGTAAAAACGGTTCAGGTGCCCCGAGCTCCTAAGCAAGTACATAAGGGAAAAGGAACAGAGGGTGATGAGATAGAAGTCTGGGAAAGCAATGAGAACAGAAATGCAGCAACTTCGCAGTATCTGTTGAACGATACCTTCCTTTGTGATGACCAGTACTGACGGGGCCTGAGAGGGGAGGACGAGGAGTGCGTACTTGGCGCCTCCTTGCCGGTAGACCAGTCCGGACCATACATTGAAGGAAAGGTTGACGGAAATGATGTCACTTTTCTGTTGGACACTGGCGCTACCCGTTCTACTGTGAGAACAGTGGACGTTCCAAACCTACCCCTCTCGGGAGAAGCCATCCAAGTAGTGGGTGTATCTAATCAATTGATTAGTACTCCTGTTACCAAGCCCATGGAGATATCAATTGGAAACTTTAAGGAAATGCATAGATTTGTCGTTTGTGACACCAGTCCAGTGAACTTACTGGGACGTGATTTGCTGTGCAAAATGAACTGTACCATCTTTTGCACACCAAAGGGTGTTGAAATTCAGACCCCAGACGAAGACGGCATTTATAAATTAATGTTAATCAGACCTGACTCAGAAATTAAACGAATGACCATGCAGGATTTGCCCCAAGAACTCCAAGAAGCAGTGAAGCCAGAGGTATGGGACTTTACTGGGAAAGATGTAGGGTTAATGAAAAACGTGGACCCCATACAGATAGCAATCAAGGACAATGCGGTATACCCCAATACTAAACCCTACAGAATGAATGCAGAAGTGAGAGCTGGTGTTACCCTGGAAATACAGAAATTGCTGGAAGGAAACATCATACAGGAAGTAATGAGTAGCCCGTGCAACTCCCCGATTATGGGCATCAAGAAGCCTAGTGGCAAGTACAGAGTAGTGCAGGACCTACGAAAAGTCAACAAGATAGTGGTCCCCTGCTGCCCTATTGTCCCAAACCCAGCAGTGATTCTGTATCAGATTCCCTGGGATGCTGAGTGGTTCACTGTGATAGACCTGTGTCATGCATTCTTTTCCATTCCCTTGCATCCAGATAGCAAATTTCTTTTCTCATTTGCCTTCAATGGTCACGTGTATGTCTGGAACAGGGTCCCTCAAGGGTACACAGAGAGCCCCTCTATCTTTAATCAGATCTTGAAAAAATGTTTGGAAACTTTGGTCTTACCTGGGAACTCTGTCCTGGTGCAATACATAGACGACCTCTTGGTGGCGTCTAAAAGTCATAGGGATTGTGTGATTGACACCATTGCCCTACTGAATCACCTGAGCGAGAAGGGACATAAAGTGGCCCCTGACAAACTACAGTTTTGTGCAAAATCAGTGAAATATCTGGGACACCAGATAGAGAAAGGTGTCAGGAAAGTGACATCAGAAAGAGTGAGAATAATTCAAAAGATGCAGTTACCCCGTACTCAGAAAGAGATCAGAATGTTCCTGGGAGTGATAGGATACTGCAGGCAGTGGATTCTGGGATTTGCAGTCCTAGCTAGGCCCTTGATAAAAATGACCAAGAGAGGAACACCAGATATTGTAGAATGGGATGATGAAAGCTTAACAGCCTTCACCAAACTGCGAGATTGTCTGTGTACAGCCCCTGCATTGGGAATGCCAGACTATTCCAAAGAATTTGCCCTATTCTGTGACACTCGTGATAATTGTGCATTGTCAGTCCTGACACAAGATCATGGCACAACGAGAAGGCCTGTGGCATATTTCTCTGCCACCCTGGATCCAGTGGCTGCTGGATTACCAGGTTGTCTGAAAGCAGTAGCTGCTACCTGCGCAAGTTTAGAGCAGAGTGAGTCCATTGTCATGGGACATCCGGTAACTGTGTATGTCCCACATGGAGTGGTAATTTTACTGACCAGAACAAAGACTCAGTATCTCACCCCTAGTCGGCTGACTAAATACGAGAGGATTCTTGTGGGTGCTGCAAATGTAAACATTGTTAGGTGCAGTATTTTGAACCCTGCCACTCTACTCCCTGACCCAATGGATATGGAAGGTGGGGTGGATGATGAGCATGATTGCATTGATTTAACTGAATTCAATACCAAGCCACGTCCAGACATTAAAGAAACACCATTGCCTGTGCATGACAAGGAATTATTTGTGGATGGTTCATGTCTAAGACATGAACAAGGAGGCCTGAGTGCTGCCTATGCGGTAGTCTCCTTAACAAAAATTGAAGAAGCAGGTTATCTACTTGACATAAAGTCTGCACAAGTAGCCGAATTGATTGCTATGATAAAAGCTTGCAAAATTGGGAAAAACCTACGCATAACAGTGTATACTGACAGTCAGTACTGTTATGGGGTTGTGCATGACTTTGGCCAGTTGTGGCTACAGAGGGAGTTCCTGACTTCCTCAGGTACCCCAATTCGAAATGGAAAAGTCGTTCAAGACCTTTTAGAGGCAATCCAGTTACCAAAGGAACTGGCAGTGGTGAAGTGTGTTGCTCATAAGAAGAGTATGGACACTGTATCACTGGGAAATGATTTTGCTGATCGAGTGGCCCAATGGTGCGCCAGAGATCGGTATATCGTAAATCCAAAACGAGGGGGGCCAGGAACCAGCTGCCAACTTCAGGTGTTTGAAGAAGTGCCTACATGGGATGAAGTGAAAGAGTGGCAGCAGGCGGCACCTTGGCAAGAGAGAGAGAAGTGGAAGGAAGATGGGTGTAGACCAAGACGTGTGGATGGTGTCATCTTAGGTCCAACTGGTATGCCTGTGTTACCTAGACACTTACTTAGCACAATGGCGAGGTTGATACATGAAGGATCACACATTGGTAGGGACGCCATGATTCTAGTGTTCCAACAGACTTGGTACAGTAAAAAGTTCAGGTAAGTAGCGGAGTCCCTCTGCCAGAGGTGCCTGTCATGTCAAAAGATGAACCCAGGGAAGAAGACTGTGGTGGAACTGGGGAAAATTGGGAGGTCCGGGGGTCCCTTTGTGAGAATACAGGTTGATTTCATCACCATGCCCCGTTGTGAAGGGAAGCGATATGTCCTTGTCATGGTCTGTTTATTTTCAAAGTGGGTGGATGCCTTCCCTACTCCCCAAAATGACGCAATGACAGTAGCTAAGTGTTTACTGAAGGAACTGATACCTAGGTTCGGGGTTCCAGTCACTATTGAATCAGATAGAGGCCGACATTTTCAGAATGAGGTGATCGACGAACTCTATAAGGCCTTTGGAATCTCACAAAAGCTTCACTGTGCATACCGTCCAGAGGCTTCTGGAATAGTGGAACAAGTAAATGGAACTATCAAAAACAGACTAGCAAAACTGTGTGATGCAACTAAAATGACCTGGGTGAAGGCCCTGCCCCTGGTCCTGATGGGACTCAGAAGTGTTCCTGACCGCAAGACAGGCCTAAGTCCCCATGAAATCATTATGGGAAGAGTGATGAGACAAGCATGGGTGCCAGGAAGCAAACTGTTGAGTATTACTGATGATTTGGTGCTTGAATACTGCAAGAGATTGGGTGACCAAGTGCGTTCTATCTCTCGCCAGATCGGAGAAGACGCCATCCTCAATCCAACGACTCCCCTCCACAAACTGGTCCCGGGGGACTGGGTGAAGATAAAGAAACATACTCGGAAGAGCTGCCTGGAGCCAAGGTGGGGAGAGAAACGTCAGGTGATCCTGGTAACTACCACAGCAGTAAAGTGTGCAGGGGTTCCACGCTGGGTACACGGCAGCCACACCCAGAAGGTATTACCAGACGAGGAGCCTGAAGAAGAAGGGCGTCCAGCAGAGGACTCTGCAGGAGCCAGACCAGAAGTAGCTGACGACGTACAGTCCAGTACCAGTCGAGCTGCAGAATCAGCAGACGTTGGCCCAAGAATAGTTGAAAACGAACTACCAAGAGTCCAGCCTGCTGAAGGGGTCCAAGAAGCTGAGCCAGAAGTAGCTGAAGACGAGCTGCCGAGCATATGGCCAGAGGAGTGGATTCCATTGATTGATCTCACTGAAGACCCCATTCGAACAAGTGAGCGACTTTGGGAAGGTAGAGAGTGGACTAGAGAGGAAAAGCAAGGCACAGGCGAAGAACCTCAGAATCTTGAGATTCACATCAAAACTGAGGAAGGAGAAGGTCAGACAGGGACAGAACAAGTGATTGATACAGAACAAGTGAATAATACAGAGCAAGTGCCCGATACTGAACAAGTGAAGGATACAGAACAAGTGATTGATACTCCTCCACTGACTCCTGATATCGGGAAGGGACAGACTAGACATAGCGTAATAGTTCGAGCAGAAGAAAGTCCAGAGATCGAAGTGCTTGAACAGGATCAGATAGGATTAGAAGAACGTGTTCAGGAAACAGAAACAGAGACATTTGAAAGGCAAAAACAAAATTCTCCTGAACCAGGCCAGATTAGTAACCAGGCAGAAGAAATAGATGCTAGCCCTGGAAATAGTCAGATAGAAGAGGAAGAAACTGAAACAGAATTGCCACAAACTAATGAAAACAAAAGGGCAAGAGAAGAAAACGAAGTCCAAGTACCAACTAAAAGACTCAAGAAAAGAAAGCACATTGAGCCTGGATACATAAAGAAATTGAGACTGAGAATAAAAACGGTAGAAGAAAAACGTGCAGAAGAAAGGAGAAGTGCTCGCATAGCAGGACAACCAGAAGACACTTCCAAAAGAAGGAGTGATCGAATAAAGAGACAAAACAAAAAGTACAAGTCACCTGAATGGACACTTGTGTTGGAAGAATTTGAAGATCTTGATCTAACTGACGAGAGCGACGGAGAACCCGTCCCTGAGTACTCTGCCGAAGAAGAAGACGAGCCACCGTGAATTTGCACAAAGTAAGCTACTCGTGTAAAGACACAAAGAGGGGTCGAGAAACTTCTTCTGAGCCAAAATGTCTGATTCAAACGTGAATGATAGACCTAGTTGCAGTCGTTGCAAAACATGCTGCAAGGTATGTGTATGTAGTATAGTTATACTGATATTACTCTGGATAGGACTAACCGTTTTCATTCCTTTTGCGGTGAGCAAAAATACTAATATTGTCCCTACTGAAATTGTAAATACTGACAGTGAGGAGCTGACAACACAGAGTGTAGCCAGACATGAGAGAGCACTGAGACAAACAAAACAAGACTTAGAAGCATCAGATGAGGGAGAACTACATTATCATGGAATTAAAAATAAGACGCGCTTAAATGTTTTCGCAAACTTGTTAATACACTACGTAGAGACTATGGAAATTGAAGATTGCTATGTCTGCATGAAGCTACCTACCTCTGTAGCTGAAGGCGTGACATACCATCACTTGCCGCTGACATACGGAATCTCCTGTAGCATTTTAGCTAGTTTATTTTACAAAAGAGGACCGTTACAGTACTATTACTCTAATAATGACGTGATCTTTTCTGAGCTTCCTATACGTGGGAACTTGAATCCTGTACATACAAAAAGCGACGTAATACGATATATGGGAGACTATTTCCTGACTATTGGTGATATTGACATAGGTGACGCACACAGAGATAACTTGACTTGTTCTTTGCATGAGCAGGAAAAGATGTTCCTGAACATGGCAGAGAAAAGGAGAATTAAAATACAAAGGAAAGCAAATGACGAAAGTCAGAAAAGACCAAGGTGGGCAGAGAACATGGAAGGCACCTCAACTGGTGGGGCGGGTCCTGCTCTGTTGCTGGATTTTGAAAAGAAAGGCAAGCTATGTCTTCACCGCGAGAAGACTAGCTATTATAATAACATTTTCATTGGTTCCAGTGAATGCGAACATAATTACAAGGTAATTGGAGGTTGGGGTTTCAAAAATGGGTCAGAGCCTGTGTTTCCTGGAATTTATTATATCTGTGGGGACAAGGCTTATTTCAAATTGCCGGATCACTGGTATGGAAGTTGCTATTTTGGCATTGTCTTCCCGAAAATATACCATGTGAATGGAGTTGCTGGAAGCAGTGAAAATACTAATGGCTTAGTGCGTAGTAAAAGAGAAAGTATAGGTGAAATAATGGGTAGTATTTTCAGTGCACTGATACCTGGAGTGGGAGTGGTTCTGAACACTCACAGAATTTGCAAATTGTCCACTATAGTGGATGTGTTGTCTACTGAGACAGCTCATGGATTTCTGCTGGTCAATACCGAAATGGTTGCGATCAGATCAATGGTTTTGCAGAACAGACTTGCTCTTGATACCTTATTAGCAAAAGAGGGCGGAGTCTGCCGGATGTTGAAGGCGCAACATTGTTGCACTTATATTCCGGACAAAAGTGTGCAGCTTAAAAGATACGTGAAAAACATTACTAATTTGGCAAAGGAACTCAAACCACTCGAGGTTGACAGTGCCTGGAAGAGACTGGTAGATGGTCTCTCAAATGTAGGTCATTGGCTTGCTAGCGTAGGTAAAGGCTTATTGTTCAAGGTACTGATGCCAATTGGAATTATAGGGCTTATCCTATTTTTTATATTTGTCTGTTGCAAGTGTCGTAAACACACTGGAAAGCATCAAGTGAATGCCAGAGGAGTGAAACGAAGTGTGGATGAGCTTGAATTGGAAGAAATGAATAATCAGATATACAAAAGGGTGAAGAATTCTCACCCTACCAAAGATGAAAAAGAGAAATTGAATCGTTTGCTGGAAGAGATAGAGATGTATAAGGTGTGATAAGTTGGCATCTGGTTCCACTTATTTTTGTGATGATAGTAAATATCATCAAAGAGGGGATTGATGAAGCAAAGCTTCGCATTCGCGACGTGCTTTATTCATGAACCTCGCCCGTGTGTAATCCAGTAATAAGTTGTACGTCTTACTAACGTTTATTCTATGTTTAAACGAGGTTTCCCGACGCTTGCCTATGTGTTTTACTAAATAATTAACTTGAGTCTTTTAAAATGGCCGCTGCTTGGAAGTAAGTGTCTGCGCATGCGTCAGTCACACTCACGTGTCCTGATGTGTTCGCGGGTTTGGAGGGAAATAGTTGCTCATGCGTAATGCATAGCTTTGCCAGTAACGTGGTACTGCTCGTGCAACTGCTCTTGTGTACGTATACATGTAGCTAACATTTAGACTGCATAAGTATATTGTATAGTGATAAGTTGAAAGTACAAACCCTGTGATGTGTTTTCATAATGTTATTTCTATGTATTAATTTGTTCTCGCTTACTTTTCATGTATCGCGGGGAATGGGGGTCTGACTGAGCCGAATGCCATCTTGGAGGGCCTTTCTGCGCATGCTCCTCCATCTGGGGAACTGACAACCTTGACTGGTGGAACTTGGCCAGCTGGCAGGGATGGGCAAGATGCTCCTGAGAACTGACCTGAAAACCCAGGAAAATGGAGCCATGTGTCCCTACTCTGCAACAATGTAAAATTGTCATTGTATTTCCCTGCAGTTTCTCATGGGAACCCCAATCTTGCTAGGCGGTACCCAAAGATGCAAATTAGGCATCCAAATAGTGTGTTATGATTGGTGTGTTACCCAAATCCTACCTTAGGACCAATCCAAATTGAGGGATTCTGACACTTTGCAACATTGGGGGGTGGTACACCGTCCCCAAACTGTATATCTACCCTGGGTTCACCTAGGGAAATTGTCCGACTTGTCTGGTTTAGCTGACCTGTCACTGACCCATCGTACTCAATAGGTGACTGAAGATACAGAGCGCTGCGGAGCACTCTGTCCGAAATTGACCATAGACTAAGGTTCTACTGAACCTTAAAAGTGCTGGTAAAGCACTTTGCTGGGAGTTCGCTGATCCAATCGGGGTCTTGATCGATAGCTGCAGAGAGGGTGGAGCGCAGGCATTGCTTCCAAACTGCGGGTGTGGTCCTGTCCTGAGCGGTCCTGTCCTGAGGGTTTGCTGTCCTGTCCTGAGGGTCCTGTCCTGATTCCTAATCTGAGGGTATCCTGTCCTGTCCTGGGTGTCCATTCTGCACCTGCTGTCCTTTGAGGGGTATCCTTCCTTGAGGGTTTCCTGTCCTTAACTGACCCGTGGCCAGGGTTTGGTTTTCACACCAGTCTAGGTAAATATTGCTCTAAAATTCTTTGAACTTGCACCTTTCTATTTTTCTGTCTTTGCTTCAATAAAGAGACACCTTTGCACATGTTGATTTTTCCATGCTTTTTGCCGCAACTATTGAAACGTAAAGTCAATTGCATATTTTCTTAAACTTGTTCCTATGTTATCCTACCTTTTAGAAATCATATTTTGCATTGCAGTTTGTCATTTTCTGATATGGTCTAGAACGGCCTTACTTAAACTGTCCAAAGAACTTTTACCTTAAATGCATAGCGTTTCGTGTTGCATCTCATATTAGTATTTCCATGATTACCCTGACTTTATTTCTCTATAGTTATGTACTCTTCATTATTTTGATTATTGATTGTCTCATTCTTGTAAACTTAATGCTCAACGAAAACGAACTTTAGATAAAGCTTTTAAAACTTCCAGTTGTCCGTGGTCATTTTACAACAGTATTGAATGTCATTTTGGGTTGGTATTTTGCTGCCTTTCCTTTTACAGCTAGCTCCCTGATCCGTTGAGGTCATAGGTACCCGTGTCGGTGGATGGTAAGTCGGGTACGCTGAGTAATAACAGTAGGGAAATTCACACAAATTGGTAGCAGCCCGTGAAGTCACCCTGTCAATGAATAGTGTGAATTGAAAGTATATGGGCCCGAAGCCGGAAAACGGCGAAATTATTGGCTGGGTGACCTCGCGCGCTCTATCAGTTCCTTTTATTCCCAGTTCTCTTGTCATATTCATATTTGCAAGGGAACGCCTCCCTTGCATGTCATTATCGCTAACTGAAGCGGCGATCTTTTCTATGGCCGTTTTTGCTGGGAAACTGCCGCTAACAGAGGTTAGCGGCAGCTTGTACATATAATGTTATAATTATTGCTGCAAAACTGTCAGAAAAGTGCCTCTAATGTGGCATTAACTCCTTGTACATATGCCCCTAAATCTCTTTTGAAGTTGCTTACATGGTTGTTGTGATTCCCATTTTCTATTAGTAACTTGCTTTGCCTGCATTTATTTGGTTTAACAAAGCTATTGCATGAAAGAATAAATTGCAATCGCTTATGAAGAACAAGATGTGGGTGTCTTTGTGTGCTTGTATGTGTGTGTGTTGGTCTGTGGGCAAATTAGGATAGTTGGCTAAGTGTAAACGATTTCTCTTTAGGACTTGCCTATTCCCTACTGAATGTCCTAGAGTTCCCACTGCCCAGACTGCTCCTCTGAGGATCTCCATGTAATTTCCCAGATCACTTCAACGTGCAACTGGCATTGGATGGACGCTGTAGATGAAATTACAATAGGTTTGATTTCCACAATGACAAACACAATTCAACTGCTTTTCCCTGATATAGATTGCACACCTTGTTTTAGCAACGGTTTTTATATTGTTTGTATTGTGCTTTCATTTGAGAGTGCTACAATAAATTCAAAATAACATTTTCCCCACTCCCTCATGAAGATTGCAGGTTTTCAATTTTCCTTCCCACCAATGAAGGGGAGTCAATTCAGTCTTTCATCGGATTCAATAGCCAACCATTTACAAGGGGGAAGTCATGGACGTCGACTCACAAAAATGCCGGGGGTAACGGAAGTGACATGACATGCCCATTGATCGCATGATGATTTCCCAGGAAGTGACATCACAAGACTTTTGATCTGTGACATCACAGAAAGTGACAGTGGTTTTATTATCATTTCATTTTTCATTGGAGCGATGCGTAGTCTGAAGCCCTGTGGCAGAGGGCAGAGGGCTTGCGCGCTGAGCGCTGGAAATCGACTTTCTATTTTTAAAACTTGCTCACCCTGCTCTGCTGACTGCTAGCAGCCTGTTGCCATCACCGTCCCGCTGAGTACGAGCGGCGGACGGTAATCTTGTTTTTTAATTCACTCTCCCCCTCCCGCCTTCCTGACTCCTCCCCCACCGCGTCACAGCCTACATAGGCTCCGCCCACTTCCCCTCGCGCGTAGTCTGAAGCCCTGTGGCAGAGGGCAGAGGGCTTGCGCGCTGAGCGCTGGAAATCGACTTTCTATTTTTAAAACTTGCTCACCCTGCTCTGCTGACTGCTAGCAGCCTGTTGCCATCACCGTCCCGCTGAGTACGAGCGGCGGACGGTAATCTTGTTTTTTAATTCACTCTCCCTTTCCCGCCTTCCTGACTCCTCCCCCATCGCGTCACAGCCTACATAGGCTCCGCCCACTTCCCCTCGCGCGTAGTCTGAAGCCCTGTGGCAGAGGGCAGAGGGCTTGCGCGCTGAGCGCTGGAAATCGACTTTCTATTTTTAAAACTTGCTCACCCTGCTCTGCTGACTGCTAGCAGCCTGTTGCCATCACCGTCCCGCTGAGTACGAGCGGCGGACGGTAATCTTGTTTTTTAATTCACTCTCCCCCTCCCGCCTTCCTGACTCCTCCCCCACCGCATCACAGCCTACATAGGCTCCGCCCACTTCCCCTCGCGCGTAGTCTGAAGCCCTGTGGCAGAGGGCAGAGGGCTTGCGCGCTGAGCGCTGGAAATCGACTTTCTATTTTTAAAACTTGCTCACCCTGCTCTGCTGACTGCTAGCAGCCTGTTGCCATCACCGTCCCGCTGAGTACGAGCGGCGGACAGTAATCTTGTTTTTTAATTCACTCTCCCCCTCCCGCCTTCCTGACTCCTCCCCCACCACGTCACAGCCTACATAGGCTCCGCCCACTTCCCCTCGCGCGTAGTCTGAAGCCCTGTGGCAGAGGGCAGAGGGCTTGCGCGCTGAGCGCTGGAAATCGACTTTCTATTTTTAAAACTTGCTCACCCTGCTCTGCTGACTGCTAGCAGCCTGTTGCCATCACCGTCCCGCTGAGTACGAGCGGCGGACGGTAATCTTGTTTTTTAATTCACTCTCCCCCTCCCGCCTTCCTGACTCCTCCCCCACCGTGTCACAGCCTACATAGGCTCCGCCCACTTCCCCTCGCGCGTAGTCTGAAGCCCTGTGGCAGAGGACAGAGGGCTTGCGCGCTGAGCGCTGGAAATCGACTTTCTATTTTTAAAACTTGCTCACCCTGCTCTGCTGACTGCTAGCAGCCTGTTGCCATCACCGTCCCGCTGAGTACGAGCGGCGGACGGTAATCTTGTTTTTTAATTCACTCTCCCCCTCCCGCCTTCCTGACTCCTCCCCCACCGCGTCACAGCCTACATAGGCTCCGCCCACTTCCCCTCGCGCGTAGTCTGAAGCCCTGTGGCAGAGGGCAGAGGGCTTGCGCGCTGAGCGCTGGAAATCGACTTTCTATTTTTAAAACTTGCTCACCCTGCTCTGCTGACTGCTAGCAGCCTGTTGCCATCACCGTCCCGCTGAGTACGAGCGGCGGACGGTAATCTTGTTTTTTAATTCACTCTCCCCCTCCCGCCTTCCTGACTCCTCCCCCACCGCGTCACAGCCTACATAGACGTCCTTCATGCGTCAGCGCAGCGGACGAGCGCAGCGGGCGCGACGTAGGCGCGCCGGAGTTGCGCCAGAGTTAAGCCCGTCTGCGCCCGTCCGCGGCAGACCGGGGCTAGGGGCCATCACCCCTGGTCCCCTTATCCAATATTCTTCCGCTGACTTGACACTACTTCAAGGCCACTGGCCCCTTGATCCTCGTACTATTCACCGGACTACCCTTTTGGGCTGTAATTCTCCCTGTCATGCCTGCCCATTCGGTTGCCCTTCTACTCTCGTGTCTCCGTCGGCTCCCGTCTCATCTACCATCTTTGATTCTTATTCTTCCCCCTTATCTATCATTTTACTTAATACTAGGTCCGCCATCAAGCACCACCAGGAACTTTTCATCTTATTAGACACCGACAAACCCGATCTTCTGCTGCTGACGGAAACTTGGTTTTCGGATGCCTCCCTTCCATCCTTATTGGCTGCCCTCCCCTCGACTTACTACGCTATCCGTGCCGACCGTCCTGGCGAGAAAGCGGGTGGAGGCGTTGCTCTCATTGCCCGTTCTGATCTCCAGTTCCAAGTCCTCCCTTCAACCTCCCTGGGAGGAATTGACTACTTGGTGGCCCGTTCTACTTCTCTTTCCCCCCACTTAGCCATTGTGCTTGTCTACCGCCCTCCCCAACCAACCCCATCTTTCCTTCCGGCCTTTCAAGATCTACTTGGCACCCTGGCGGTCAACTATGCCTCGGCTCTAGTCCTCGGGGACTTTAACTACTGGCCCTCAGACCCCAAGGAATGCGCTTCATCAAAGGAATTTTCAGAAACCCTCCTTTCTCTTAATTTCACCTCCTTTGTTCACACCCCTACGCACATTCACGGCCATATTCTAGACCAGGTTTGGTCCCTTAACTGCTCCCTGTCTGCACTGTCTGTTGTCCCTTGCACATGGTCTGATCACTTTCTAATTTCGTTTTCCCTTAGTCGCTGTCTGACCAAGACCCCTATCCTCACTAAAAATTCATGGGCCCGTAATTGGGGTAAGGTCAATCTGTCTGATCTCTCAACCTCACTCCTGGCCTCCTCTCCCCCTCTATCGGGACTGGATTCCGCAGCCCAAGCCAAAGCCATTGATTCATGGCTCATGGAAGGAAGTGACTGCTCGGCTCCTCTCCGGCGCACCTCGATTAGACGCCCTAAAGACGCCAATCGGTGGTTTAACAACGAGCTGAAAGAACTGAAGCTCACGGTTCGAAGGGCAGAACGCAAATGGAGACGGGACTACTCCCCCGACTCCAGGACCCGTTACGTCCATCTCCTAGGGACCTATAAGCAAAACATCACTGCGGCCAAGAAAGCCTATTTCTCGGCCAAAATTTTGGCGGCCGAGAACCAACCAAAGGAGATCTTTGCCATTACCCACGATCTGGCCTTCTCCGATAGGACCTCACTTAAACCCCCTCCTTCCCAGAAACTCTGTGATTCACTGAATCTTTACTTTGTCGAAAAAATTTCGACAATCAAATCCAACATCCCCCCCTTCTTCTTTTTTTGTTGACCCCCCGCCTCCCCCCGCCCAAGCCTTGATCAATTCCTTTCCTCCTCTCTCTGAAGAACTTTTTCTGTCCCTCCTTCCCAAAATTAAATCCGGTTCCCCTTCTGACATATGCCCGGCACACATCTTACGGCAGGTTTATACTGTCTGTTCCCTGCCTCCTCTGGACTTTCTTAACGACTCACTGGCTCGAGGGGTTGTCACCCCATCGCTAAAAGCCGCTTCCATCGTCCCTATTTTGAAAAAGCCAGGAGCCGACCCCTCGGTGATGGCCAACTATCGCCCCATCTCCCTTCTCCCCTTTTTGGCGAAGGTGCTTGAGCGACATGTTACATCTGTGCTCAGCTCCTTTGCCGAGGAGAACGGGAGGCTGGCTCCGTGTCAGGCTGGGTTTCGGCCGAAGCACTCGACAGAGTCAGTGGTGGTGTCAGTATTAGACACCCTCAGAGAGGGTATGGACATGGGCAGATCTCAGGCGCTGGTCCTCCTTGACTTGTCCGCCGCTTTTGACACGGTGGATCATTCCATCTTGCTTTCCCGTGTCAAGGCGGCGGGCATAGGAGGCTCAGCCCTTATCTGGCTTTCATCCTTTTTGAGGGACCGGACCCAGGCGGTCCACCTGGGGGAGTTTTCAGCTACCCCCTGCCAGGTCCAGTGCGGTGTTCCTCAGGGCTCTTCTCTCTCTCCTTTACTGTTTAATCTTTATATCGCTCCTCTTATCTTTGCCCTACAGCAGCTGGAGGTCACGGTTTATAACTATGCCGATGACCTCCAGCTCATCTTCAATCTGTCCTCTACCCCTGATTCTATCTCTAATTTCCAATCTATTCTATCTTTCATCAGGGACTGGATGAATTTCAACCACCTGAAACTCAATCCCGATAAAACGGAACTTGTGGTGACAGGTGGTTGCTCCAGTCCCTGGAATTCTTTCTTTTGGCCCCCCTCCTTTGGTTCTCCTCCCACCCCTGCTTCCTCTGTTAAGACTCTTGGCATCAAGCTAAATGATAAACTCACTTTGCACTCCCAGATTGGTTCGGTGGTTTCTTCCTGCTTTCTTACTCTCCGTACCATCCGCTCCATCTCTCGTTTCTTTTCCTTCTCTGCACTCAAACTAATTATGTCCGCACTGGTCCTGTCCCGCCTGGACTACGGGAACATCTTGTTCAATGGCATCCCTCAGTACAGCCTGCGTAAACTGCAACTAGTGCAGAACCAGGCTGCCCGCCTGGCCTTTGGTCTCCCCAAATTCCACCATATCTCCCCCCTCCTGAAAACCCTCCACTGGCTCCCTGTGCGGGAACGCGCCTTGTTCAAATTAGGCTGCATGGCGTTCCAGGCCAGGACTGGCCTGGCCCCCCTTTTCATATCCTCTGCCATCAAGGCCTATGTCCCGGGCAGAGACCTCCGCTCCTCGGCACAACTTCTTTTAGCAGTACCCCGCTACCGGAAAAAAAAACAGGGTGGCTCAAAATTTTCCACTCTCGCCCCAATTTTCTGGAATTCTCTCCCCTTCCATCTTAGGTCCCTCACCCAGTATTCCAGTTTCCGCAAAGCTCTGAAGACCTTTTTATTTTCTCAGGCTCTTCTTTCGTAAGCCCTGCCTGCCTTTCCAGTCGACGTCTTAGCGACTGCTCTTGCCTAGTTGGCTGCCTGCTACTTTAGCGCCAAGAAACCGCCCAGGTGTACGTTGCGCCCGATAAATATTTTAAACTTAAACTTAAACTTAAACTCCTCCTCCATAACGGGGAAGCCGCCTATTGTTGCTCCCAATATGTTCTGAAACCATGCGATTCCAATTTACTGGAGCTATAAAGAGCACTCAAGTACAATAATTACCTTAAAAAGAGGGCTTGACACCTGGATTTTGGTGTTTACCACAGCAAATCCAGCATGCCTCGTTATTTAGGCATATTACGCCAGTAAATGTTTGACCTGCTTAAATTGACCTTCTAATAAATAAGGGGGTGTGGTTCCTTTTGCACAATTTCTAATTGTGATTCGTGAGGCAACAAGCGGTACCACATGTATAGGAATTCATCAGGCCATCCGTACTTGGCACCTAAGAGCAATAATGCATTTATCTCAGACATGAGTCTGATGTGAGACTTTCAAAATATCTGTATTCTGTAATGTGCAGGTGTCTCTGTTGAGTGACAGAAAACAGATAAAAGTATTTATGCAATGCAAATATTTTGCACACTTGTTTGTATCAACTGACGGATGCAAAAACACCATTTGCACTAATGTCTTTTTGTCACACTAGTTTGGTGCAAAGGAAGGCGCAGATGTCATAACCAACATTAAAATTCTGATTAGCAAAGGCACAGTTTAAGGAATTCTACCACCGGCAAAATTTATGAACATCAGAATACTAAAAGACTTTGGTTCAACAAGAATCAAACAGATGACATTCAGGCTGTCACAGATTGCAGCAGCTGACATATTAAACAACTAGTTATTTTACAGGGTTATTTCACAAATTAAAAAAAAACCTGATTGTTAAAGATATTCATTAATACACTGGCTGGTGTACACATTCGACTTTAAATATTTTGAGTTATGAATATGATGAATTCACAAAGGTTTCCAGGAGTATACTTGGAAACGTTTGACAATTACGAATTGTATGATGCACAGAGCATGCATAATTAAATACAATGTTTAATAGCACATCGAGAACATTATTTCACTTGAGGAATTCCACATTTTATATTCTTTATTCACTTTGCTGGGAAAATATTTTTTACTGTGGAGAAATTGCTTGCTCTACTACTCCAACCATGCTAGAGATGGTTCTACTGCCTTGGCTATCTTAGCAAGGCCCGAAGAGATAGTGTTGAGCTTAAAGATAATGTCAGTTTGACTGACAAATATGAACGTGATCGCCATGGGGACTGAAAGTTGAAATACAAATACTGAGAGAGTGATACAGAGATAGAAACTACTGAACAATGTACAAGAGAAATAAATATAGGGACAGATTTACAAGGACTGGCGCATCCCTGCATATATTTTATCAGGGATGCGCCAGTAAAAATGCGCCACGCAAGAATACCCTTGCGCCACCATGGATGCGTCACATTTACAATGCAACGCACCACGGCGCAAGGATAATCTGATGCATGTCGCATCTTATGTCGTAAGGGCAGCCCATTGCCGGAGTCGTATCACAAGCGCGACGCAACTCCAGCCATGCTCAGGGGCGCCCTGTACATAACATGCTGCGTCACTCTTTATGCCTGCTTCAAGCAAGCGTAATGTTTTGACGCAGCAGGGAGGTAAAAGTGACTCCGTGAAATCTTGTAGATTTCACTGCATCACTTTTTAACGGGGTTAAAGTGATGACGGAACGCCCACCCTGCATACATTATACCTGACACGGTATAATGTAGCGCAGGGCTTTACCACGTGACGCATCTCACTAGATGCGTCACGTTTTAAATCTGACGCATCGTGGTGCATTGTTTAGGATGCCGCTGCATCACAGAAGTGACGCAACAGTGTTGTAAAAATGTCACAAGGGGCTTGTAAATCTGCCCCCTAGAATAGATCGCTGTGGTGGGACTTTTTGCAGCTGAAATCTGCTCATGATAATTCTTGGATCTAGTATCTTTTTTTTGTATCTACACAGAATTGTAGGAATATTTCTGTTACCCCCAGGTCCCTCCAGACCTCGTCCCATTCCTTACTTATGGAGATGACCATTTCCCAGACAGAAAAAAGAACAAAGGAATGCTGGGACCCTTAACCCCAACCCCTTCCACTGGTAGTACGTAACCAGTACCTACCCAGCATTCCGCCTGTTCTATTTTCTGTCTGCTAACAGAATGGGACGAGGATGTTGCTAGTTGCTACTCCTGTTGATCGGGGTGGCAGATCTCCTATTCCCCGTCCAATGGCTGGGCACTCTCATCTTGGTGTTTTTGGGTAACTCCCAGCCTGTTGGGCTTTTTGGGAGGTGCGGAGGTTACCGGCTGGCACTTTACGGCTGGTGTGTCAGATCCGCGATGGGTTCCAGTTTGTGGGCGCTCTTCTTCGTGATGGCTGGTCAGGGTGGAAGATGCACTGCTGGCGCCTGTGTTGGCCGGCAGTTTCCATAGAAGGGGCTATATTGGTGCCACAGCCCACTTCCTTGAGTTGGCTGTTCTTGCTGTACTGGTGGAGCTGTCGCCCTGTAAGCTCTCCAGCCAGTATTTAGGTTCCGGTCCTGGGGCAGTGTCCATGGTGCATCTGGTTGCCTGCCCGACGGTGCGGACAGCGACTGGGTTTCAGATGCACTGGCATGTGATGCGCACCTGGGGGCTTTGGGGGCCTATCGGTTTACCTTGTGGCCGCTTGCGCTGCCTTCTTGGCGACATTGGCTGTTTTTCAGTTGGCTGGTCATTTCTCTGAGTGTGTTCACTCAGGGCTGTTTTTCCTAGTTCTTGGACTCGGCTATGCCGTATGGTGCAGCTGAGTGGCCATCCTTCCATGCCCTGGCCAGCATTACAGTTGGGGGAGGGGTGTTGGCCTGGTGGTGCCTGGTCTTTCTTCTTTTTCCTTTTCCTTTCCCCATGCTTGGCCCTGCATGGCAGCTTCCATGCCTGGTGGCCTGGCAGCCCGGGGGTTGTGCTAGGGGTACCATGGAGTGCCTGGCAGCTGATGTGGTCGTTGCCTGCTGCAAGGTCGCTTTGATTGGTGGTGTGCCCCTGGGCTAGCAGGTGGGCTTTTGGGGGGCAAGTGGTGTGGCCAGGTGTCTGCCGGCCCTGGGGTATGAGCTGTGTGGTGTTTTTCCTCTGCTTTAATTTTTACCATGCTGTGCCCTTTCTTTGGTCTTGCTTGGCAGCTGGCCTTGGGTGCCTGGGTGCTGGGGGGCTGTGGTGGGGGTGCCCAAGGTGTGCCTGGTTGCGGCTTGGCTGGTTTTGGATTTTGCCCTGGTGCTCTAGTTTGGGGCACACCTGAGCTGGCTGGTGGGGCTGTTTTTGTGGCAGGAAGTGCAATTGGGAGCCTGCCTGTCCTGGGGTGTGTGCCACATAGATGTTTTTCTTCCACCTTCTTTGTGGTGGTGTGCTGCTCTGAATGCTGGCCTGTGGTGTTTGGTGGGCCATAGAGTCCCCGGTTTCAGTTACACAGACCTCTGTTTTCTGCCTGATGTGTTCCTGGTGCCTCTGTGGCTGGGTTCCGGTCCATGCTGGTGGTGGTGGGATCAATTCACATCTCCGCCTGGGACCTAGTCTTGCGGTTGGGCTTGGTTCATTGGACCCTGAGCCTTCCTGCTGGTTTCTTCACGTGGGCGTTTTTGCTTGGGGGATGGGTTTTTATGCCTCTGATTTCTCCGGTTCCTTCGATTCCTGGGCATTTAGTTGCCCTGTGGTTGCTGTGTGCATAGGTTCGGTTTATGCGATACCAAAAGGGATGATGGAGGGAGTGTTTGAGCAATTCAAACACTCACCCCCAGTCAAATGATCTGGGTTTAATCCATCATTATCATAGGTTCGGTTTATGGCCTGTCCTTCTTCTGGCTTCTGCTTCCTCTGGGGATTGAGCAGCTTTGTGTCCTCTGGGCTCATACTACCTAGGGGTGTGGTGTTGTCTCAGGGTCTCGAGTCTTTTAGTGGGACTGTGGCTTCTGCCTCTGTTGTTTGTGGCCTCATTGTTCTTTATTTGTCCCCTCGTTGGCCTTGGCCGGTTGGGTTGGCAGTGAATTCTCGGCCCAGGTCTCCTGGTTGGGGCCTCCTGGTTCGGGGGGTGGCTTGCTACTGGGCGGTGTCCTGCTATGGCCGTTGGAGCTTTGGCACCTTAGGGGTCGCCGATGGGTGTCTGCCTGTGGGTCTTTTCTGGCTTACCTTTTTCTGGTTGCATTGCACCTAGTTTGGGTGTGAGTCTTTCACAGGTTCTGTGCCTGGCATAGTTGGGGACTTGGTCGGACCCCTGCCCTTTTCCTTTCACTTCTGCCTGCCTTCCCTGGGTGTGGGCTGGCTGTGGCATTGGAGTGCTGGTGCGGGCTTCTTGGCTTCTGCCCTGGCTTCATGCCACTTTTTTACCTCTGTGGCTGGTTCCAGTGGCCTTCTCTCTGCCCTGGCTGGTTAGGGGGTTTGGGATTGTAGCTGTAAGGCCCTGTGCCGCTCCTTCCGGGCCTGTAGGGGCACCGTGTAGGTGCCCTCCTGTCTTTGCTGGCTTGTCTGTTGTTCAGTCGCCTGGCTTCTCTGCTTCCTGTGGGGATTTCTGTGGGGTTGGGCTGTGGGCCGCCCGGTTTGTCTATCCGGTTCTTATGGTCCTGGCATGGTTCTTGTTTCCTGAAATTGTTGCCCTGGGGCCTGTGGCTATCTGCATCTCCATTTGCTCTGGGGCTGTCATGGGGTTTTGTCTTGGCTCTCTAGCAGCTGGTCTTGGGACTCGCTTTAGGTGGTTCCTTGGTGTTGTCCTTTTCCCTCCAGGCCAGTTGGTCAGCTGTTTGTTCCATTGGAGGTTTCCTCCCTTCTGGTTTCGTAGGTTCCTCTATAGCCTTGTCTTTTTTGCCTACGGTTGACCCCCTGGTTTGTGGTTCTGGGTCTCGTCCTTGGTGTGTGTTGTTTGCTGCGGGGTCTTCCTTATTGGACCTGTTGGCCTTTGGGTTCGCATGGTCTCAGTGGTCCTGGGGATTTGCCTCGCCTTGTCTCGCTGTTGGTGCTGTGCCCTGGTCTGGTTCAGGGTCTGATGGTGTCTGCCCCTTAGTTTTCCTTGGGTGGGGTCCTGTTGGTGGCCTCGTTCTTGGTGGGGGGTTGTGCTTAACGGGATTCTGGCCTCTGTATCTCCCCCTGCCATTTCCTGTCCAGGTGGCGTCTGTGTTTCTGGCTACCTGGTCCCTCTGGTTGGTCTTTGGGCAGCTGGTGTTCTGGTGCTCATCGGGCCTACCTCCTTCTGGCCATGGCCGTGCCTTTGTTGGGGGATCCGGGTTTGTGTCCACATGTCTCCTGCGTTTTTGTGGATGCCTCCATCTTGGCCTGTTGGCCTGTCCCGGTGTCCAATCTTCGGCTCCTTCTCTAGGTTGTCCTGTGTTGACACTGGTGGTTGGTGCTGGACATTCCTGCCCTGGGGCCTGGTTCTCCACTTGGGGTTTTCGGTGGTGGTGTCCTCTAGGCTCTCTGGTGGCTGGATCAGTCCTGTTGGAGGGACTGTCTCTTGGTCAGTGGCTATGTGCCTTGGCCTTGTAGTCTGGCCCTGTCCTCTTTCTTCTGGGTTGGTCTTCTGTGAGACTCGCCGTGGTGTTGGGGTTGGTCCTGTTGTTGGCCATGTCCCCGTTTGTTTCCTGGATGTGGCTGGGCCTATTTGGTCTTTCCTTGCTTCCCCTCGACTCTCTTTTGTGGTTCGCTGTGGGTCTTTTCAGCATTGTTGGGAGTTCTTTCTGTTGCCTTTTTGGGCACACTTTCTGTCAGTTCTGCTACAGGGTCCGTGGGGGTACTTGGTGGTGCTGAGCATGGTGGCCTTCTGGTCCTGTGGGCACTCTTCAGGGCTTTTTGTGCTCAGTGGGGTGCTACAGTTGTTCTGGTCCTCCTTGTGCTGGTTGTTCCTGGTGGAGTGGTTGCTTCAGCCCCTCTGGGGCTCTGCCATTGTGTCTCACTCCCTTCCGCTTGGCAGTTTGAGGGGTTGGGGTCAGTGGGGCCTGTGTGCCCTGCTTGTCCTTTTTTCTGTGGTTGGATGCCTCCTTGGTTCGGCTGGTGCCTTCTGCTTCTAGGATGCTGCTTATTCCTGTCTTTCGTTGTGTCCCTGCTGTCCTGACTCTGGCTTTCTGGTGTGTCTGGTCGCCTTGGGACTTTTTCCATGTGTGGCCTCCTCACTGTCCTTCTGTTGTGGGTGGTCTCTGGTGCATCCTTGGTGGGTGCTCCTCCGCCGTTGTTGGTTAGGGGATGTTCCCTTAGTGAGTTGGCTGCCTTTCTGTGCAGCGGCACGTGGGTTGGCTCTTTTTTTGTTCTCTTCTGTCGCCTCCTGCTTGTTCTGAGTGGTGTGACCCAGTTGTTTGGTTGGGAGCATTCTAGGCAGTGTGGTCCTGTCTGTGTTTTCCTGTGGTTCTCCCGTTTGCTTCGCTTGAGATGCTGCTTTTTGGGGTGGTCTGGTGGGTGTTCTTTGGGCATTCGGAAAGCCGGGATTCTGGTTTTGGTATGCTCCATAAGTAAGGAATGGGACAAGGACTGGGGTGACCTGTGGATAGTGTCCTATTACTTACCCCTAATCTTCATTACTCCTGGTCCTGTTGACTTTGTCCTATTCCTTACGCCCCTCCCTCCCTTCCAAATGCATGGCAATCTTGTTGGTGGCTTGGTTGTTCAGGCGGAATGCTTGGTAACTACTGGTTAAGTACTACCAGTGAGAGGGGGTAGGGTTAGAGGTCCCAGCATTCCTCTATTCTTTTGATGGTCATCTCCCTAGGTAAGGAATGGGACGAGGACAGCGGGACCAGGAGTAATGAAGTTTACTGGTAAATCATAAAGCATTTTCTTTTAAGCCAAGGACTAGAGAGTGTTGCCTAATGAGACTTCCTGGGTTTCAGAGGAATGGTTGTATCTAGTGCCTTACTTACCCAACTATTCAATAGAGCAGAAATGATCTGTCTAAAGTATATTCTAAAACAGTAGCAAAGTATAGACTGTCTACTTTGGCTGAGGATAGTTGTACGTTTTGACTCAATAGGGGGTACTTTTTACATAAGGTATTCCTACTAATAGTGAAAATCCTTCAGACCTTATCTGTCAGTTGGTATTAAACTCAACTAGAGATCATTGGGCATAATAAGATCAATAGCATGTACCACTGAATGGGTTAGTCCAGACACTAATTGAAGGAGCAGAACAAGAGCTAATTAGATGTTGGGCAGGCATATCTATTTCATCATTAAAATGTAAATTAAAATACCCGGGAACAACTACATGGTGGAAATCGATTCGAGCATGTTTGGAAAACAATTTTCATACGTCTTCTATTTTGTAAAAATAGGAACACTTGCCACACGTTCTTTCAGAGGTGTCCTACTTTAGATAGTATTTTTGTTGCTGGAATGTGCAGGATGTCTGGGCCATGAAAAAGGCACGGAAAGGACTCCGTATTTCCACTCCATATATTTAGAACATAGTGAAGCCAGATTTGTTTTTTTGTAAATGTGTCACTACAGGTTTGCTGCTGATTTATGAATGCTTATGATTCACAAACGTTTCCCAGAGAATACCAGGGCAGTCATAGCTTTCTAGGCTTACTCCTGGACATCACTGGTGAATTTCATCTTACAATATGTAGAGGCATTTGTTATGCTTAACTTTACATATTATTTGATTGTGCGTTAGGAAATTATTTATCATGTGTGCAGTTGCACTTTTCTTCTCCTTTTTATTTCTTCTAAGAGGAAAGTGTTCTTCCCCTGGAGAAAATCATTTCCTCACATCTCGACAAATCCTCCTAATCTTTTTCACAAATGCAAAACCACATTTTGATGATTTGAAAAGTGTTTATTTTTGTGCATGTTAGCAGAACATACACGAGCAAATAGTCTGTGAATCGGAAGCCGTATTTCAATAAAGCAGTACAAAAGGGGGTGGTGATGGACGGAGCATCTGAACCAATCAAACACTCACACCCAGTCAAAAGATCTGGGTTTGATCCATCACCGTTCTTTAGCCCACTCTGCCGCCCCAGTTCAGACATGGCTATATGCAAATTAGTCTGACCCTGTGCCTCATGGGAACAGTCCAGCCCGAACTGCCAAGCCATGCCTTCCCTGGACCGGAAACAAGCTTCCGAGTACCGGTTTCTGGCATTCCAGCCGTCTTCAGCCCGGCTTGCTTGAATCCAGTGGCAAAGTGAGCAAGGCACTCATGTCTGAGCATACCCTGTCACACTTATGGCGGCCAAAAGCAGTACAAAAGGGGGTGGTGATGGACGGAGCATCTGAACCAATCAAACACTCACACCCAGTCAAAAGATCTGGGTTTGATCCATCACCGTTCTTTAGCCCACTCTGCCACCCCAGTTCAGACATGGCTATATGCAAATCAGTCTGACCCTGTGCCTCATGGGAACAGTCCAGCCCGAACTGCCAAGCCATGCCTTCCCTGGACCGGAAACAAGCTTCCGAGGACCGGTTTCTGGCATTCCAGCCGTCTTCAGCCCGGCTTGCTTGAATCCAGTGGCAAAGTGAGCAAGGGACTCACGTCTGAGCATACCCTGCCACACTTATGGCGGCCAAAAGCAGTACAAAAGGGGGTGGTGATGGACGGAGCATCTGAACCAATCAAACACTCACTCCCAGTCAAAAGATCTGGGTTTGATCCATCACCGTTCTTTAGCCCACTCTGCCACCCCAGTTCAGACATGGCTATATGCAAATCAGTCTGACCCTGTGCCTCATGGGAACAGTCCAGCCCAAACTGCCAAGCCATGCCTTCCCTGGGCCGGAAACAAGCTTCCGAGGACCAGTTTCTGGCATTCCAGCCGTCTTCAGCCCGGCTTGCTTGAATCCAGTGGCAAAGTGAGCAAGGGACTCACGTCTGAGCATACCCTGCCACACTTATGGCGGCCAAAAGCAGTACAAAAGGGGGTGGTGATGGACGGAGCATCTGAACCAATCAAACACTCACACCCAGTCAAAAGATCTGGGTTTGATCCATCACCGTTCTTTAGCCCACTCTGCCACCCCAGTTCAGACATGGCTATATGCAAATCAGTCTGACCCTGTGCCTCATGGGAACAGTCCAGCCCGAACTAAGAATGCACCGAAGAATGGTGATGGATTAAACCCAGATCAGTTGACTGGGGGTGAGTGTTTGATTTGCTCAAACGCTCCGTCCATCATCCCCTTTTGTATCGCTTTGTTCACCCTAAGTGTGGCAGGGTATGCTCAGACGTGAGTCCCTTGCTCACTTGGCCACTGGATTCAAGATAGCCTGGCTGATGAGGATTATGAATCCGAAACCGGTCCCAGGATGCTTGTTTCCGGTCCAGGGAAGACATGGCTTGGCAGTACGGGCTGGACTGTTCCCATGAGGAACAAGGTCAGACTGATTTGCATATGGCCATGTCTGAACTGGGGTGGCTGAGTGGGCTAAAGAATGGTGATGGATTAAACCCAGATCAGTTGACTGGGGGTGAGTGTTTGATTTGCTCAAACGCTCCGTCCATCATCCCCTTTTGTATTGTATTTCAATAAAGGGCAGATGCATGCAGAATTGTCTTGTCTGGTTTTGATTTGCATACAATGTCTGCAGGAAAAAGAACCCTCCCGTAAACTTGAGATTAAAGAGAAACCTATAAACTTCAGGTTAAAGTTTTTTTCTCTATACACAGGGTGTGGGGGGAAGAGAGGCATTAACACACTTTCCCTGTACTGTAGCTTGTGTCTATCAGAACGCTGGAAATAGCCCTTTTAGGCGGGTTATGTTGGAACATGCGGGTAGCATGACACTGAGTTCAAAATCCAAGGACACAGAAATAGCCTTTCAGGGCCAAAGGCCACATGAGGTTGCTATGTGGTTTTAAATGAAAAAAGTATGGTTCTGATCCCTCCCCCCGGGGGAGTAGAAATTGACTTAACCTATATTTCCTTTTCCTTAAACCTTCCATAAAAAAAATATCAACTAAAAGCCTGTGACTAGCAGTTTTCCTAGGGAGAAAGAAGAAGCAATCTAGTAAGGTTATATAAAGGCTTGTAAGAAATTTAACTATGATTCTCATGCTATGCGTGGTGCACTTTTCAAATGTCCTTTATGGTTTCCCCATACCCATTATGGTCATTACATAAGCAACGCATGGTTATTACATTTTCTAGAGGAGGAAAACAATAGGAGTGCCTCCTTGTGGGAAATTGCAGTACCAGGTTAACGCTGGCGGCCTTGTTTCAGTTCCACATGCTCCTATTTCACACTTGTGCTTTCCATCTAGAGGTGCTACCAACATGGAGGTTGCGGGTATGCTGCTGATGTAGTATTGCGCTCTGTGATACACTACTGGACACTGAAATGCCAGCAATACCACACCAACTAGGAGCGTGGCAATTGCTGTTTCTGAGTGTCCCCATTCAGAATATGTCAAGAGGTTGGGGTACCCTGGGCCACTCACTCGCCTTACGTCACTCCGCCACCTCTCTGAAGGAGGACATTTTGAAAGAGGTACTGGCTGGCTGTTGGAGAGTTGTGCTGGAAGGATGTTGCTTTCCCTGCAGTCTGCCTGTGTATCGAGTCCTGTCAGCCCCCACCTTGTCAGATGCCTGACTAGTAATCAAACCCAGGGGCCCGATCTACCTGTCCTAGAAGAGAGGCGTGCAGCCACCTACAACTTGCACTGTGTGCAGCTCACTTGCCAACCCTGATCAACAACCTTGGCGAAGACGCCCGCTGGGCTTCTGGTGGCACAAGAGGTGAGAGTCCAGCAGAGCACAGAAGAATGAGAGCTATATTGTCCTGGAGGGAATATTCATGTCTTTCAGAGTGATCTTAAGGGGGCCAAAGACATCACATGGCTTAGAGAGAAAAATGTGCTACAACTATTTTGGTCTTTCTTCTTCACGTAACCATATATAAAACTAACCATGATACACTTTAAATAAAGGATGTTCATAGATCATGCAAGTTAAATATGTTTACCTTATGAAACCTCAACTGATTAATACAATCACTGTAGGTTGTGTGTGTTACTAGAGAGAAACATATTTGAGCCCTGTATGTTGCTTTGGGCATTACTGACTTCTGTATTCATAGTGCTATGTGGTCCTAACTAGCAATTTAGGCACTGTGTGAATATGCAATAGTCGTCTTAAAAACAAGATGTAGCTTAGTGACTTATTATTTCAAGGTTTTTTCAACAGTTTCCACATTTTTTTTAGAACTTCTCGAGAGAAAGTGTCACACATAGTTGTTGAATGTCACTCATTATTACACTGAAATTATGAAAATTTCACACATGAGCAATCTGAAACCTTGGCAGCTACGCAGTGGTGGGTGGCGGTTTCGTTATGGGGGGATAGTTTTGCAGCAGTGCTGCAATATCGCCCCTCAGTGACAAAAGCAGCAGTGCTTCACATGTGTCCCCTCCCCACCCCCTCAGGGCTGGTCTGAAAACAATTGCCAGGGCTGCTTTGGGCTCCCAGGCCGCCCTTGCAGTGCATCAGAGTAAGTGGTGTGACTGCTGCCAGACACGCAGTAGAAGTCTACTGCAAGGATCAATCACCATGACAGACTCACCTTCAGTGCGGGAATGAAAGCTGCTCCACAAGGAAGGCGCCTATTGCGTCCAAACGCTGAGCTGGCTTGAGGCGCAGCATGCCATCAGTACCAATGTCTCTGCGCAGGCCAAAGACGGATGGACTGCTCCTCTTCCTGACCTGGTTTGAGAGACAAAATAACAAAAAATAAATAAACGTATTAGGTGTGGAAAAGCTTTAACAAATATTGCAATAAACGTCCCCTCATGACCTTTGCTGTTGGCTGAAAACACAAGCCGAGAGTGGGCTTCTGTAGAAGGACGGCCGTGGTATCTGTGGTAACAATATAGGTGCATTTAAAGTCCCTTGAATATTAAACTCTAGAACATAAGTCCAACGTGGCAATGAGCCTTCCTGTGCACCTATGGAATATTGATTACTATGTTCTCTATCATACATAATGTCTAACATGCTTACTGTTAATGTAAGGCGATACCAACGACAGAATTTGCATCTTATAAATATGTAAATATGTATAAAACAAAAAGTGACTTCGTTTCACCAAAGTGACCTTTGTATGTTTTGATGCTCTCGTGCACGCCATAAAAGTGATGACCGAAACAGCTGTTCATCATTTCCGGTAGTCATCAAGAGTAATCGAGGTCATAACTTTTACAATACAGAAGAGTGATGACAATTACACAAAACACAGTTGGGAAAGTCAAAGACTGCTCTTAATGGCCCTTGTCATGGAGAGGCCAGTGTTGTGCAGAGGTGTGTGCCTCCTGCATCTCTTGTGCTCCCCGGCTTATGACCCAGATGAACTGACACCATATGTTGCTCACCACACGGGCAGCCAAACCTACATCAACCTACCATGTGCCCCCCTCCTTCTCGTCTAACCTATTTATATTGCAGTTCTATACTATTTTGATTGCCAGAAACCCTCTCGTTGGTTATGCAAAAAGATGTTTGCTTCCACAAAATCTCACAGCAATCAAATAAAGCAAATCACATGGAAAATGGTGCTGGGTGGTCGTTAAAGCAAACTTTTACTCTCCACTTATGACACTAGAGGATAAAGAGAAAAGAACTATTTAATACGTTCACACAAAGTTTCAGCTAAAGCAGTCTTGTTTGTGGAGGGAATAAGAATGTTAGGCTCTTAATATGAGCTGTGACAGTTCCCATTAGGTTAAACACTCTAACCTGTGGTGTAAACCTGGTGGCTGTAAGGAATCCTTAACTCACCCATGCTAGCTTGAGCAAGGTGTGTGTGGTATGTGTGTAGCAGCTCTTCAACTATGACACATTTAAGCTATAAAGGGCCTCATATATGAGACCCTACTGGCACTTTTGCGCCACCGGAACGTCACTTTTTTGATGTTCCGGCGGGGCAATGTGCCTCTGGCATATTTATAAGGCCACGTACAAGCCACGTATCTTTTCATGGCCTTATAAATATGCGCCCTTTTCATGCAGAAAACTGCGTGAAGCTGCGTTCCATGGGTGTTGCTGGGGGCATTCCCAGCACCATCAATGGCTTTTTGACACTGCCCCAGATTTACGAGAAATCATGATTCTGAGGCAGCACCAAAAACGTTCACTTCCCAAAGTGAGGTGCAAGGGAGGCACAAGGAGGAAAAAAATAAATCTTTATTTCTCCTCGTTTATCCTCTTTCTATGTGTGCTGCAGAATGCAGCACACATGGAGCAAGGAAAAAGCCTCTTGTGATTGTTTTTGTGCAGGAAGTTTGCCCTTCCTGCACAAAAATAATCATCCCCGCCATGCAGGCACACTTGTAGCATGGTGCAAAGGAGCCTGCGTTGGCGCTAGGCAGCCCATTGTGTGCCAGCGCAGGGAAAAAGGACAGGAATGCACAGTATCTAATAGATATGATGCATTTCTGCCCTTTTCTTTTGCCATAGGGCAGCGCAGAAGTAAGGCCTGCTGTGCTGCCCTACAGCAAAAAATCCATAAATGAGGTCAAAAGAATTTAAAGGTATTAACCAAGTCAGATAAAACAATTAAAATGTAATAAATTAAATTAAATGATACTAGTGAAATTGAATTTAAAAAACTATCATGGAGAGTAGGGTTCTCAACGGTTTTTATTACTCCATTATAGTAGTGTGGAGGTCCTGGGTATTCGCCTACTAGTAGTTTGCAGAGTTTCTTGCTTTTCCCATGCTCATAGGAGGGCTTGCATTGCACTTGTCTCTTCCCTACTGCTCAGCCAGAGTGAGTGCTGGTGTACTTGATGATGTTTGGAATGTTGGATGTATGTGATGTACTTGATGATGTTTGGAATGTTGGATGTGTGTGATGTCACGGGATGCTTGGGGTCTGGAGATGTGTGGAGTGGCAGTTGGTGGATGCAGGCTGAGCAGCAGGGAGGCTGCTCCTGGTGGGGATTTTGTCATCTTTACTTATTTACTTGAAACCTAATTTGAAACGTAGCTTAATTAAAGCCAGTGTATTATATATACCTGGCTCAAGGACTTCTTTAACCCCTTCCGCGCTGATGACAAAGCCAGCTCGTCATGGGCGTTACCTGCGCTACACGGATGACGAGCTGCCTTTGTCACAAACCGCGCGTTTTTCAAAAATCAGCGCACAGCGGGAAAACGTGGTAGCGGTTAATTACAACAATATGTTTCTCTCTCTGGTACTCTGAAGGCATCCTGCGTCAATTTTTTAAGAACATTTTGTATTGGAGTGAATATCTCACTCAGATTTTCATCAAAAATCACTCAACACACACACGTACAACATATCCTGTAAAACACATTCAGAAAGTATACGTACACTTTTAGAATGCAAATGGGCCGAAAAGTTGTCTAGGAGGATTAAGAGTTTGAATCCAGTTTAAAGTACAGTTAAAATTCAAAGCAGCAAGACAAACAGTCCTATTTAACCCATTGAAGCAATGCCAGGTTCACAGACAGGCAGTTTACAGGCTCGCAGTCCCGGTATTGCCGTAGGAGCTCTGGCTCAATGGCGACAAACAGCTAGCTTGAAAGAGCTCATTTGCTCTGGCTGGAGACGGGAAGACAAAGGTGATGTGCACCTGTCAATGACTCCAGTGCATTAAAGTTCTCGTAAGGTAATGTTAAAACTAAGTTGAGGGGGGAAGGAAAGGGTCAGGGTTAGAACCTTCCAGATGCAGACTCCTCAAGGTGTTGGGGCTCCAGGCAATGCTCAGTAGAGTCCTTGATCTGGACTTCTTATGGCTGCCTTTATACCATCTCAGTAAACAGGAATCAACTAGGATGCCAACTCAAACGTGGAGAGTTTTGGTGTTCTGATGATTTAACTCAGATAAAACATGGATACATTCTAAGTGCACGTATTGGTTTCTTCAAGGGTAGTTCCACGGATTTCATTCCCCGTAGCAGTGTCTCTGAGCACCTGCTTCTAGGAACAGATTCATCTTAGACCACTCAGCTTTCTGGAGTCCCTGACCAAATTCCTTATTGACAAGAAAGCAAACTCAGCGGTCAGGCCCTTCTTAGCTCCTGGCGTCTTAGAGCAAGTGTAATCAGCTGGTAAGCTCTTCCCAAGAAATGGGTTCAAGTGTCCATGTGGACAACAATGCAGGAAGCTTCATTACCAGTTTAGAAGAAGAGGGTGGAAGCAATCATCATCAATCCGTCACCAGGGTTGGATTGGGATTGAAAATCGGCCCGGGCACGCAAAAATAAAATAGGCCAATATTTGCATAATCACAGCTTTGGCGTAATCTTATAAAAAAAACTTGGGGGGTAAAAAAAATGCACATGTTAGTTTACACTGGTGAAACAAATGAGGCCACTTCTACTCAGGCCCCCTGCCCCCACTCAGTATGTGCACACATTAATGGGCCGGCCATCGAGACAAAGGGAGTGACACCTCTGCCTGTTGCTAAACGCACTAGGTAATGAGCGCCCATCTGCCTCTAGAAAGGCCACTCAGACACCCACTGGGCCTCTGGCTTTGTTCGAACAATAGAGACAGCGCCCAAATGGCCCCCAGACTGCTCAAAAAAGCAGCCCACAGCAGAACTCAGACACCAGCCCCTCGGGCATTGCCCGAATGCCCGCATTACCAATCCGACGCTGTCCGTCACATACTATTTCTTTCATTCCTTGATCATCTAAAGGTAACCATAATGATCAGCGAATAAAAGATGATGTCAAACATCCTTCGCTCCACATGTCTTACAATTTTCATGAATATTATTTCAAAAATAAGCTTTGAAAATTTGCAAACCTTTAAAATCATTTAAACAAATAAATACATAGGGGGAACACTGGAGCCGAGGAGCTGAGTTGAGATGTGACACACCACCATAGTGTTTGCTTCTGTACTTCCATCCTGTGCTACAACTAGAATGCAGTCAAACATTGATTTGTTTAAATTGGCATAGTAGCACATGAGGAAGGTCGAATTCTTTGACAGTTTTTGGGTATCATATATCAACATTTCTTTGGAAGGGAGAGGGGTAGCTATGGGGACTACGGAGTATTTTCGGCCCCCAACAATATCATGCCCGTGGAACGTACAAGAGGTAGTGAAGGGAAGATTAAATCCTCCATGGTGGTGCATGACAAGGGACTCTGGTGTTTTTGGTTTTGGGGGATGAGTCAGGCCAAATGAGGGGAAGAAAGTAAGACACATCAGCTACATCTATTCCATTTGATCATACTTGTTTACTTTATTTGTGGTTGCAAAGTGCTGCGAATCATGTAGCATCACAGAGGTTGTGTAAAAGTAAGAGGGAAGATTGGGGAGATCAGACTCATAATGATCAAAGACAGTCAAGGAACTAATTCTGGTGTGGTCCCTCATTCATTTGCTGTGATTTGATTATATAGCCTTTATAGAGTCTTAAATGATTCACTTTTGCTCAGGCCAGGGATGTTTAGGCAAGAGTCACTGTGTTTTCAAATTATATCTTTCTATAACATGAAGCTAATGGAGCAATTTCAATGCTGGTGTAAAGAATAGACCAAAAAGAGGAAAGCAGCCTTCGTGTTTGCTTAATGTAATTAGGGCTGGACTGGGGACCCAAAAGCAGCCCTGGCAAAAATACTCAATTCAGCCTGTTCCCTCCATCGCTTCACGCTATAGTTCTCTTTCATTCCATGCGGTCTTTCTCTCCTTCTCTCTCTCTCTTCTCCTTCTCTGATCACTTTCTCTCTACCTTCCCTCTTCCTTAATTTCTTTACCTCTCTCTTGAAGCTTGCCCTCCGTGCTGCGAAAGAGGCACCAGGACAGCCATGGCCAGTGGAGGGAGTTGCGGTGGGGCAGAGAGGCGGGGCGGGGGCGGGGGAGGGGCAGGGTGGGGGGTGCTAAAAACCGGCATATGGATAATTGGAGGTAAGTAAACAATTTAATTATTAAAACGAATTTCGTAGCGTACCCTGCATCGCAAAATGCGAGGCAGCGCGCGCTACAAAATTTGTTTTATTAATTAAATTGGTTAGTTACCTCAAATTATCCTTAGGCTGGTTTTTAGCACCCCCCACCCTGCCCCTTCCCCGCCCCGCCTCTCTGCCCCACTGCAACTCCCTCCACGGGCCGCGGCTGCACCAGGAGCAGCTCTGAGCTTTCTAAACCGGCCTTCAAAGGCCCCAGTCTACCAGGGAAATGCCAGGTGGAATAAAAGGCGTGTTCATTCTTGAATTGAATTATATAAGTGATGTATTCGTGAGGCCAGCATAAAGGGTTTTAGAATATTCCATCCAGACAGGACATAACCACAGAAAGAATTAGCTTGATTTTCTGCAATATTTAGAGTAATGGAAAAACTCCTATTAGCAAGAGTAGGTGATGAAAGACTGATTTGGACACAGCATGGACACTGGGTCTGGGCTGGCACTGCATATAAGCAAAATCTGAGTTTAGAACTCATCGAACACATTCAATTTTTCTGTATCCAGCAATGCATTAGGGATTAGAAATGAAATACATCAAAAAATCCCAGCATCTTCTAGCTTGAGATGAAATTGGGTGCACTCTAACTACATAAAATAGCTAATCTTGTGGAAGTTTAGAATGATGGTAAGCAGCGTAGTGTAAACACTGAAAAGCATTGGCAAGAGCCAAGCCTTTGGGCATACACCACGGAAGATGTTGGCACTACTCAAGAGTATATGACCAAATTTAACTTAACAGGAGGAGCAAACCTATTAAAAAGCACCTGATGACCGATGGCATATTATACTACTAAGAGGTATGGAAGGATCAGAGCACTGGGCATATGTGGATCATGGCTGTTAAAGAGTTTTTCACTGGTGTTTAGGTGTTGTCTCAATTCCTCAAGTTGGTCGAAAACATGACTGGAAGTCACTTAGTAAGGCATTGAGTTCATTTTGAGAGTATAATGAATGATATTTTCTAGTGCTTTGGTATGCCCGGGATGGGTCTGAAGCTGGAAACATTGTCAGGCAAGGGAGAGCATATCTTTAGGATGGGAGCAATGCTTGAATGTCATGGTTTCCCCAAAGCACCCACTGCTGTTTCAGGAAATATTTTCAGGAAAGGAAGGTATACAAACATCCCAATGCCACCCATCCACTACACAACTACCAGTTTGGCTTCAGATAATGCTGCAGCATGGTTCTGCTAATTTGTACATCGTAGATGATGGCCTCATGGCCTCAGCTAAAGATGAACTTTGATTCCAGATATTGCTGGACATTTTAATTTCCTTCGCCACAGTCAACCCTCATATGCGCCCTGGAGTCTTGAATCGGATTCATTGGCAGTGTCATTGGCAACTGACACCAGTTTGCTCAATGGGTACCTCCAGGTCCCAAAAGAACCATGCAACCTGGAGAGTCCCATACGGTCCCTTGTCATCTTTAGCCTCTACATGGAGCTGCTTGGTGTTCTAATCAGAGATTAGAGCATTAAAATTCACCAATATGCCGTCTACTCTACATACACAACTCTATATACAGCTCTACTGAAAGTCTCCTATACTTCAGAGATCTAATGCCTGAAATAATACTGGCACATCATCCAGACCTGGATGTCCAGCGCCTACCTGAAGCTCAACCCAACCTGGACAGAATTCCTGTCATTTGCAAAGAACAGCAAACAAGAAACAGTACAAACCTGGCTAAATGACATGAACCTTGATGGCTTTGATCCCCATTTAATTGAAAGGCGACATGGTACCAGCTCTCTCTTCTGAAGAAAGTGAAATAATTTCTTCTAGAGAGCATCTTCAAAACTGCGATTCAAGCCATTGTACTCTTGCATCTGGATGGTTGTAATGACCAGTGCCATGGCATCCCAGATTCCACACTGACTCTGATTTGGAACATCCTAAAGGACTCTTTATGTCTCATCCATGGCATGAAGAAATATAATGACCAACCCATACCTATGGAACTCCTTTGGCTTCCCTTGACGGGCCCCCACCATGGTCACAGCCATTAAACTAGCACCCCCATTTATCTTCGAGACAAGCTCACCGTCTCTGGTGGTTCTAGGCACACCAGAAGCCAGGACACCACCAGCCTGCAGACTAAGAAGCGGAAAAAAAGTCAAAATAAAGCAGGATGTCTTTTCCATCTTTTCACCCAGGATCTGGAACAACATCCCCATAACCATCAGGACTGCCTCAATGCTGCTCAAATTTAGGAAAGAGATGAAGATGCACTTCTTCACAGAACACTACATCACAACATGTTAACAGTCCATCAACAAGATACCTCTCCTATCACTCGTTAACTTTATGCTTGCCTTTGACCCTGGACTGAGCTCTGTTGCCTCTTGGCTAGGTTTGCATTCTAAAAATTACAGGGATGCTTAATATCCCATATGGAACCAATAACATATAATTAAGGAGTGGTTAACATTTAGTATCATAGGATTCTGAAAGCACCAAAGAAAATATAGGCATTACTTTTGCTAATTATAGCAAACTTGTAATCCAAATGGAAAATATTTATTTTGCACAACTAATTTGGCTTTTACTGCTCAGAACATTTCTTTTCAATGCTGCCACGAGAAGTGAAGACCTACACGAACTTGAATGGTCTTTTACTGATCAGAACAAGTCTTCTCAATGCTGCTACTCCTTGTTACTTTCAGATTATGATTCTTTGTATGCAATGTTCCCCTTTGAATGTGTTCACCTTATTACGCCTTATGTAAAGCGCTCTGATACCCTAGCTTGGGTCTGGTTCGCGCTCTATAAAACTATAAAAATAAATAAATAAAATAAATAAATACATAAACATTTTTAAAACATAGTGGACGACAATGCATAAAATGCTCTTTTTCAATAACATTTCTCCATTCAGTGCTCATCTTGGTTCTTGAAAACATGAGAACATTAGCTATGAAATGTTTTGATCAAAAAAGAACTGGCCAAACCCATTTTTGTTTAATTTCCTGCTGTAAAACATAAGAAGGCTCCAAAAATAATGTTCATGAAACCCAAGGATAATATAGTGGATGTGCGTAAATCCTGGCCTTATCCCCTTATCTGGGTGCAGAGCAGACACTTTATTTACAGATCTCATGCCATGGTATTTAAGACTTGGATATTTCTAGCTTATCCTGGATTGCTCTTTGGCAATTTGTTTAATGTGTTTAAATGAAAAGATGTGCTGGCTTTGACCCTCAGCAGCATAGTGCTTCTGTTCTTAGCATCGGTTTTGTTCGTAAGACGATCACAATTATTTCAGCGAAAAGATATTTTAAAAGAGGTTGATTTCATAGGATTGCAGATAGGATGCAAGATCTAGCGTACGTGCAGCACCCTTAGTAGCAAAGATAGGGTTTAGTAGGAAAAGGGAGCAGTTTCTCAGTAATGAAGGCAGCATGTTCTTATTCCGCTGGACCTACATGAGGCAGCTTTATGTTATTGACCTTCATTCGACCTTGCTTTTGTCCAGAGAGCGAAGAAACTACAAAACGATTGTTTTCACCCTCCGGTGGACCTCAAAGGATAAGGAGAATTAGACTAGAGCATGTAAGGTACCTGGTTGCATCTTTATGTTGATCAATGCTGGCAGTCAACTCTTTCATGGGGTTATAGGGAGGGACTGTAAGATGAAGTAATTTACAAGTTAAAATTGTGTGCCTTTCGTTTACACCGCGAGTACAAATTAGCCAGTAATTTGGACAAGTTGAGAATATCAGAAAATTACCTAAAATGTGGTTAGTTATAAATAAAGGGTGATGTGGTTACTTTCGAAGTCTGTGGCCCAGGAACTGAAAGAAAATATTTTTAGGTGTAATTTGAGTCAGAAATTGCGCAGTTTATGAACTGGCAATCGAACATACCCATTCGGAAATGGGACAGCCCGACTACAGGTCGGTGGTCCCGCCAGCCCAATTAGGATGTGACCGCCACCACAGCGGTCGTAATGTCTATCTTTTGTACTGTGGCTGGTGCTGCGGGCTGCAGCAAACGCCGCAATACAAAACATAGACAGAATAAACAAACAATATCCCAACTGGTATTACTATAAAGGCGATTAAACATGTTTGTGCAAAGCAGTACATGGACAGAAACAAGGAGACTCAATTAGTTTTTGAAACGTGCTCATGGCATCGTATAATTAAATAAAAGAGAGATATACAGTTGTAGCAGCACTGTACGTAAATGAATAACAAAACAACCGGAATTGGACTTGGTACTCGGCATGTGCAAGTGCCACAAAGGTGGTGACGCAAGTGACAATTGTGATCAGCATGAACGGCGCATAAAATGAAGGTGCTTAAATATGTACAGTGAGTCAAGAGAACAATGTGGCTCCGAATGAATTACAATGCAATTTTTTTTTCGGATTTGATGGATTGATTTGGATGAGCCACACTGAGGGATGCGCCATGTATTGCGCTGATTGGTTGACGACGTTTCGATCCTCTTAAGTTAGGATCATCTTCAGGACAGGGTTGTTGTAGGAAAACGGTGTTGGGAAACTCTGGGGGATCCGAACATCCGTGGTTAAAGGTGCCTCAATTGGTGAGCAATGCACACAAGAGAGGAAATGAAGCACAAATTTGGTATTCACTACCTCTGGCACAAATTGGACTGTCTGAATGGTCATTTACTAGAATATTTCTGATGTGTAGACTACAAACTTGAGGTGATAGTTTAGAAAATGGCCTAGGCATTTAGAAAGTGGCCCAATAGTGCCAGAAGGGCCTTGAGCACATTTTCTACTGTATGGACAAGTTGGTTTTAAAGAAACTCACCAGTGTTTGCACAGACTCTTCTGTATTACCCAATGATCAAGTACAAGGTTAGCATACATTAAATGGAAAATGTGAGTTGGCAAATTTCCATAGGGTGTGGCCCCTGCGATTGAGGTAACACCTTTACCATGTGCTGTGCTATATTAGAAATGTTGGCATATGTGAAACAAAAACAGGGGAGTACATTGTAAGAGTGCACCAACCAGGAGAGGGTGCACACCTCGACACAAGTTACCTTTGGGTACAGGAATGAATGGTTCAAAAGCCTCCATCCCTACAAAAACGGCTTGCAAGAGGTGCAAACAGAGACTTCAGCATCCATACCGTCATGGCCACTCTCCAAGGGGGAACTGGTGGTGTTGTGAACAGAATGTGGCACACTATCAGTTTTGTACAGAGGCAGCCTCCACTCCAACTGAAAGGATCTGTAACTTCACAACAGCCACCTACACAAACAAATGGAGTTGTAGGTGAAGGACGCTTCCTTGTTCACGTTCTGCACTGTTTGTAGCACATCTGCTAACTTTGGTTTATGGCATGTAGCAGGCTGTGCTCTTTTCAAAGCACACCTGCAGTCAGTCTTGGGCTCAACTGCAGAGATAACCAAATCGGGCTGCTGGTGAGCAAGGGTGCTATGCTCTGAGATCCCCTAGCTGCAGAAGAGCTTCTCTTCTGACTATGCTTGCCACACATAACCCTGTTCTGCAACAGCACTTAATGAACTTGAAGCGGAAATGTGCATTCTTATTACAAGAACTAGATATAGCAGAAGTACATCCTACAGGTCTTGTGCGCTGATACATGGTCTTGAGCTCATGGTCAGCTCCAATATGAGGAAGGTCTGCTAATGGCAGTGCTTGTTCGGGGAAGGGTACACCAATAGCCTGAAGGCACTGGGAGAAGAGTAAAAAAGAAAGGGGCGCAAAGAGGCTCGGGAAAATGCAGCAGGATAACATGAAGAGACTCATCAAGGCCGAAATCCTTTGCCTGGTGCACTGTTGAGGAACAATCGTGGAAGGGAAGAGACGTGGCACACTATCACGGAGCACCAGGAAGACGGGGAAAAGGGAAGAGCAAGGGAAGGCATGTGAGTGCATTCTAAAGATAAACACAGGACAAGACACGCACTATCATGGAGTGATGAACCAAACCTTAAAGTTAAAGAAGGAGTTACATGACATCAGCAGTTGAAGGATAGACCCTTTCCAGTTAAAAGCAAGACACAAACAGACCAGGGAGGAAAGCCATGCAATTAAGGGCAGGGAACTGAGATTGACAAGCAAGACATCTAATCATGAGCAAAGGCTGACACAAAACCCGCTCTGTCTACAGTGCTCTCTTTGACAGATGATATCTGAAGCAAAACTGCAAAAGAGATCCCTGAGGGAGCAATTTTCTACAAAGCGCAGGATATTGGACAGCAATATTAGTATTACTTATATAATTACGCGCTCCACCACGCTTGTCACCGGTATGAATGAGAGATTAGTTCAGACTTTGTCCTCATTCCATCGTTGGTCTCTCAGATGGCAATACCACTTGCAATGGATTTTTTCTGTTGTAAGGTGAGCACTATTGACTGTTCCACCTTATTTCTGATGCATTACAACATTTTCAGCATTGCAATTAGGCTGTACAATGAGGACATGGTCTTTCTACAGTTTCAAAGTAATTCAGCTAAGCTGATGTAAAGGTAAAAGTAAAGATAAATGTACGTTTTTGTCTGTTCCCCTCACAAGCAACTTGACCGGTTTCATATTTCGTTTGCTAAGTTGAGTTTATTTTCCCCATTGAGATTTTTTCCATTGAGTATATATGGCCGCCCATGGCAGTCCTTGTGTTTGCCACCCTGCGGTGGGCACAGATAATGGGGAGGTGCTGGCGATCCCTGCAAACCATTGCAGAGTGCTGGTAAAGGATTTACTTTCCAGTGGAAGCCATTATTTTTGCACTGGAAATAGCTCTTAAAGTAACTCAAATAGCACTTGGCACTACTTGTGTTGCTTTGCCCCAAAGAGGCATCACATCGGGGGTCCTACCACCCATTGTTTTTCATACAAATTCAATCTACTAACAATGGTTGACAGGGCTTTGCACCAAAAATAACGACTTCTTAAGGCAGGGGTCAACAAGGAGAAATATTTGTAGTAACTTTTCACACATTGCATGTGTGCTGCACTGCACAGCACATTACAATTTCGATAAAAATGTAAGTAAATCTAAGCAGAGTATCCATACATACACAATAAAACCACAAAAGCTATAAACCATTCAATAGCAAAAATTAATTAATTACAATACATAAAATATTACAAATTTAAACCCCCCAAAAAAACATTTACTAAAAATACAATAAAGATTAGGGAAGCTTCAGACTTCTGCCGGGTAAGATTTATTATTTCCACTCCAGTCTGTGCTACAGTAGGGAAAGTGTTGGACTTTGGAGGGTTTACATTTACTATTCCCACTACAATCTGTGCAACAGTAAGAAAAGTGCTGGACTTTGGAGGGATAACATTTACTATTCCCACTCCAGTCTGTGCAACCTTAGGGAAAACATTGTTTTCCCTAACATTCTACCCCGCAGAACATTGGACTTCTGCGGGGTAAGATTTACTCTCCTCACTCTAGTCTGTGCTACAGTAAGGAAAGTATTGAAATTAGGAATGGTTCAATTTATTATTCCCGCATTAGTCTGTGCAACAGTATGGGGAGTGTTGGACTTCAGAGACGTTAAATTTACTATGCCCATTCCAGTCTTTGCTACATTAGGCAAAAGCTTTGGACTTCGGAGAGGTAAGATTTACTATTCCCACTCCAGTCTGTGCAACAGTAGGGAAAGTGCTGGGGTTAGGACGAGTGAAATGTACTATTTCCACTCAAGTCTGTAGAACAGTATGGAAAGTGTTGGACTTTGGAGTGGGAAGATTTACTATTCTCACTCCAGTCTGTGCTACAGTAGGAAAAGTGTTGGACTTCGGAGGGTTAAGATTTACTATTCCAGGTCCAGTCTATGCTGCAGTAGGGAAAGTACTTCACATCAAACACATTACACATTTGAATAACCCTAATAATTAATTGAAAAAAATATAACATGTAATATATAAAGTATATTAATTTGGATAACATATATACATACATACATGGACCTTAAACAATTGAAATTCTGTTTTTAACAATTTTTATGTATGTAAGTTACATTGCAAATAGTTTTAAGTAACTGTGCAGTAAAAATACAATGTATTAATTCATTCATATATATATATATATACATATATATATAAAATTAAACTATGTACATAATCAATACACAATTTAACAATTGAACATCAATTAAAAGGTAATTAATATTTATTACTTAACTTCCCACCTTGTAGGTCTACAAACCTAGCAGCCCACATCTAAAATATAACTTAAACAAATACGTTTAACAGAGTTTACATAATGAATAATCAGTTAAATAATTAATTAATAATTAATTGTTTGTTAATTATTACTTAATAAACTTCCCACCCTCAGCATCTACAAACACAGCAGCCCATACCTAAAATATAACTAAAATATATAACTATTACACAATATACATAATTGTTAATCAATTAAAATATTAATAGCAATTAGCAATTATATTTAAATATTACTTAATTAACGTCCCACCCTATACACCTACAAGCCTAGCAACGTGCACCTAAAATAAAAAAATACATCAGTATGACATAATTGACAAAAGTAATATCAATCACATACTTAAATATTATTAATGAATTAGTAATTAAATATTACTTAATTTTCTTTCAACCATATCCCCCTAAAACCACCTACAACATTATAATTTACTATTAGCAATTCAATGAAAACATTTTAATCACTAGAAATTACAGACTATATTTTAAAAAAATAATAACAATTATACAAACAGTAATTACACATAAAAAATATATGCACTAAACACATTCAAATAATCCAAAAACTAATTTTTAACAACTATGTTATTGAAAATGAACGATATTGCTTACCTAAACAAACAATATTTTTGACAACAATATTTCTGCATCACAATATTTTTGGATTGCAATATTTTTTGCTGATATTTCTGTTTTCCTGATATTAAAAACTCAATATTTTGTCCAAATACCCTGAAATACAACTGATTTGTTACATGCATGACTATTCCTGCCTAAAAACTTATCTTGCCAGCTTGCTCTTACATAACAGTTTGAGCTTCCAGTTACTGAGCGTTAATCAGCCTTGTAGATCTTGGTATGTGAACTAACAGCAATGGGTATTTCCTTTTATTTTGTGCTGGAAAAACAACTTTGTGACTTCAGACAGGGTCTGCCAAGAGCCAAATGCAAGTATCTTTCTCTTGTCAGGAAAAAATGCAATTTGGACGAAACACTAATGCTAGCTGTTGGCCTGCCTATATGGAATTAAGTAATTGCTTTTAGGTGAAAATAGTTTACATTTGACCTTACAGCTGCAAAAGTAGTAATGCATGATTTACCTTGTAGATTGGAGGACATTGATGGTTCTGTAGAAATTATGAGATAGCCCTAACAAATCTATCAAGAACATGCTACAAATTTGCTATGATTAAGAGTAGGAACAGTAAATTAACCCAGATTTGATATGCGGACAAAGGGAGTTTGGCTGCACCAGGAGTCCATTGTGCCCCCTGGCAATGCCTTTGTGGCTGCTGGACTTAGAGGTGGCAAAATTAGTGCCAAGAAACCAGGGGTGGCTACACATTTCTTGTTTTTCCTTGCTTTCTGTCCATTTTTCATTATACTAATAGTGAATAAGGTGTTATAAGGCCAAATGGTTTAAAATGTATGTTGTTATTGTTATTGTTATAAGTAGTTTTGTAGCGCGCTCAATTACTCAGGAGTATCCTGGCGCGTAGAGATGCAGTTAGGCAGCAGAAAAACTAGAATAATTACAATGACATTTTAAAAAGGGGGGTTTTGAGGGCTTTTTAAAAAAGGTTAAACTCCTGGGAAGTACGAAGCAACAGGGGAAGGGTGTTCCAAGCGACGGCCGCTTTCAGGGTAATAGACTGTCCAACAAGGCGGGTGCGTTTAAAGCGTGGGACAACCTGCAGGTGTTGGGCGGTTGACCGTAGGGGACGGTTGGTTAAGTACCAGGGAAAGCGCTTCCTCAGGTACCCCGGCCCCTGACCGTGGATGGCTCTATGAGCAATAGTGAGGGATTTAAACACAACACGTTGCGCGACAGGGAGCCAGTGCAGGCTGCGCAAATGCTGTCGGACGCTGGACTGCCGTGAGATGTTAAAGAGGAGTCTGTCCGCCGCGTTTTGTATGATCTGAAGGTGGTTGGTAAGGTAGACAGGAATGCCAGTGAATAGGGCATTAGCGTAATCGAGGCGAGAAAGAATGAGGGCCCTTGCCACTGTTTCTTTGGACGTCCTCCGGAGCAGGGGAAAAACCTACGAAGAGCTTTAAGGGTACTGAAGGAACCACAAGTGAGTTTTTTAATGTGCTCATCACAAGTTAAGATTTCCCCAAACCAAACCCCCAGGTTCTTTGCTGGTTTACCAACAGAGCTAGGGTATGGGACATCAGGCGGCCATAGAGATTCTGTAAAATTAGATGGAAACTGCCCATAGAGAAGTATTTCAGATTTATCTTCGTTGCATTTTAGCTGGGTGAGAGCGAGCCAGTTGAAGACTGAGGAGAGGCAGGTCTGGACAGATGAAGTGTCCATATCCGTGCCCGGCCAGGTGAACAGCAGCTGCGTGTCGTCTGCGTAAGCAATTATGTTTGCACCTAATTCTTCGGCCAAGAAGATCAGGGGAGTCAGATAGATGTTAAACAACAGGGGGCTTAATGTAGACCCCTGTGGCACCCCAGTGGAAAGCAGCTTGGCCATAGAAGAATAGGGATGCAACCACACCTGCTGAGTCCGATTGGTCAAAAATGAGGTCAGCCATTCTAGAGCGGAGCCAGTGATGCCAATGGATGCCAGCCGGGTGATCAGCAGCTGATGGGGAACCATGTCGAAAGCGGCAGATAGGTCTAACATAATCAGACCGCTCTGCCGCCGGCATCTAGGCATTTCCTGATGACCTCAGACATTTCCACCAGTGCTGGCTCGGTGCTGTACACAGCGCGGAACCCAGATTGAGCAGGATTGAGAGCATGGGAAGCTTCAACAAAAGCATCCAGCTGGCGAAATGCAATTTTCTCACATACTTTGGCCAACACCGGTAACAAGGAGATAGGCCGATAGTTGGCTGGGACTGCTGAATTTAATCCTGATTTTTTTAAGAAGCGGCAGCAGTTTAGCCTGTTTCCAACAGTCGGGAACTGTAGCAGTCCTAAACGAGAGGCCAATGATCTCAGCAACCTCGGAACAGACCACCTCCGCCACCCCTCCTAAAATGCAGGCCGGGCAAGGGTCTGTAGGCGACCCAGACTTCATAGATTTGAGGACAGCTAAAGTGTCTGCCTCAGTAGGAGGGGAAAGTACATTAAAAACATGAGTAAAAGAAGGAGGAGATGGAGGGTAGACCGTATCCTGGTTGCTCTGACCCAGACAAACGGTGCGCAGACTGTCCTGAATCCCAGCTATTTTATCTATGAAAAAAGAGGACAGCACCTCACACCATTGTACAGACGATGGAATCGTAGGTTGTTTAGCACAAGGGGAGAGAAAACTTTTTACAATGGAGAAGATTTCCTTGCTGTTATTGTTGGCCCTAGAAATTCTGCCTGCATAGAACTCACTTTTAGCCGACCGAATGGCGGCATAATATTCCCTCTGGGCCGCACGTAAAGCCCCCTTGGAAGTAGGACAATATGCACGTCTCCAACATCTCTCCAGCTTTTTGTACTTCAGCTTCAGTTCTTTCAGGGCATAAGAAAACCAGGGCTTGGAGGGTGTAGAACGCTTGTTTGAACAGGTGCCCGGTTTCGCGGAGGCCCACACCCCCGATCAAATCCAGGTGCTGAACCGCTGAACGGTAACGGGAAGCTCGGAGCCTAGTAATGGGCGACTCTGCTGAAGAGCGTTGGTCATAGCAGGCAGATTAATCTTCTGAAGGTGGGTGTTAGGCAGATTAACGCAGGATGATTTGACTAGGGGCCAAGAAAACTTGATCAGCATATGGTCCGACCTGGAGAGAGCTTCGGGGTCAGATAATGTTAAGGCAAAATTAGAGCAGATTACGTCCAAAAGATGGCCCCCCGAATGCGTAGGGAGCTTTACCCACTGGGACAGCTGGGCTAAGTTTAGGGATTCCAGCAGACTTTTTGAGTCCGGCGACTCAGCCACATCTACATGAATATTGAGGTCCCCCAGAAGCAGAAACTTAGGGAACCTCAAAGCCCGGGGCACATGTTGTATGCATGCTTGTGGGTAAGAGGGTGTTTAAGTGAGATCATTTGTACATGTGAGCAAGTGAGTTCATGTGTGTGAGTGAAAGTCAGAGTTAGTGACCAATAATGAGAATGTGGCCCAGATTTATTACACTTTGATGCAAGGCAACATTGCACTAAAGTTGCTGCACTGCCTTGCTACAAAGGGAAACAGAAAAAATGCTTAATATCAATTAGGATGGTGCATTTTGTACTCTGCCCATGCACTGGAACACTTTTGGCAGTCATGAACCAATGCACACACCCTCACTTTTACCATAGTGCAAGGAAGTATGTGTTCTCTGAAGCATAGGTTTTGTACTGGAAGGGGTTCCTTTCAGCACAAAAACTATGATGTAAGGCTTTTGTCATGTTGTATGTGTGCTGTACAATTCTGCACACATGAGTACCTCAAGCATCTGAGATTACTCAGGAACTCAATTTACAAAAGCATTAGGAACTCAAAAGCAAATTCCTTCAGAAACCAACTAGATCTAGCAAAAAATAGACCAAAAAAGCTATTTGAGCTGATTAACTTCAATCAACTGACCTATGCAATCCTCCCCCAGCCAGTCTGCTATCAAATTGCCTCCTTCTTTCTGGTAAGGACAGAATATATTAAAGCTGATCTACAGGGAGGGCTCGGGAAAACAGTCTACCAGCATCCCTATCTCCAGCCCTTCCACTTTCAGGGCTGCATTACCCTCAAGTCTGCCAGAGCACATCCTCAAAAACAAAGCTTTGCAGTACTCCTTCAAAGCCATTAAAAAAACGGCATTCTATCAATTGTAGCAGCCATGAAACCCACAAAACACTATAATGACCCACTACCCCCAAATTCTTCAATGAGATCCAACTTTTGACTCTCCCACTTTAGACCAAGATCGTTAATGCCTCTCTACTTCAAGGCATTAAGCTGATTGCTTAAAGGCTGGGCAGGTCACCACTATTCTAAAAAAAACTACGGCTGATCAAACAGGCCTAAATATCTTCTGTCACAACTCTAGTACTCCAATTTTGGTGAAGCACCTCGAAAAAAGTGTACATGTCCAAGTCTGCAACCACAATTCGGTCTTCTTGACCAATTGCAATCCAGCTTCCCACCAGGGCACAGTACTGATTCAGTACTTACACATATAGTGGACGATGCGCTAAAAATGTTGGATCAAAATGAATCATGCCTCCTTATCCTCCTTGACCTTTCCTCAACTTTCAATACGGTTAAGCATGACTCCCTACTGAACCTACTGGAACACAGGATGGGACTCTCAGGGACTGTCTAAATAAATCAAGGTTAATCAGTCAATGTCTACATCCATGCCTGTCTCCTTAGGTGTCCCACAGGATTCCTCCCTGTCACCCACTCTCTGTAAACTATTCATGGAGCCACTAACATCAATTCTGAGCTCATCCAACAGACACTACCAAATATACGCTGATTACACTTAATTATACCTGAAAGTCTCCTCCCCAGAAGACATCAAAGCCCTCAAACTTAACACTCTCAAAATGGAATACCTCTTAATCGCCCCTCCCAAACCATCACCATCATTAACGATGGGATGAACCATCAAACGGTCTTCAACTGCCTACCTCAAGTCATTGACTCAGCGAGATCACTAGGAATAATTCTTGACAAGACCCTTTACATGCAGAACCATATCAGTTCTGCTACCAAAAGAGCTAATCTCCAAGTTAACATCTTAAGAAAATTAAAAGCTATCCTATTAAAAATTAAAAGCTTACTATTGTGCTGCCCTAGCCCTATTGATTCCCAAGCTGGAATACAGAAATGCAACCCTGCCTAGATCCATAACGGCTCGCTTAAGAGCCTCCCTCAACTCTGTGGCAAGGGTCATCACGGGCTCGAAAAGAAATAACCATATTACCCCGATTTGAAATCCCTTAACTGGGTTCACTAAGAAGCACCAATTCAGCTGATAATTGCTTGCATGACCCACAAAGCCCTACATTACAACACCCCAAATTACCTGGCTCAGAAGATTGAACTCTCCGGGGGCTCCAGATCGTCTAGAAGCCCCTGCAATTTACTACTGAAACCTTAGAGATTCTCTAAAAAGAAAACCTATAATAAAGCCTTCTTTGGCATCACCCTGAGAATTTGGAACTACCCACACCCTGAAACCAGACTGAATCCCTCAACGGCTTTCTTCAAGAAAAAAGTTACATTACTACTCAGCAACACATTTTTGTCCTTTGAACTCTTCACGAGGAGCCCACCTGGACCATCAGGATACAATTTGCTCATTATTTTCTGTTCTGACTTTCTGTCTTATCATGAAGGCAATTCCGCTCTCCCAGAGATCCCGTCATATAATGTTTCCTTCTCGACTACATTTATATTGATTGTATATATATCTGTTCTCTGACAAGTGTAAACCACTCTGATAATCACAAGGGTCTTGTTCCTGCTATTTAAAACCCTCAAATAAATAATTAAATAATGCAAAGTGGAGGAAATGAGGAGAAATGAAAGCAGTTCTCCTAGTTACACATGCCTTCAGAAGGCAGAGGATTCTGGCTCAAATTCATGACTACAAATGTTTGTAGATAGGGATTTATGTGAAACCATATGGGTGGTTGGTTGGGAATATCATGCACCCATGGAATGCACCCTTGATGCAAAATAAATCAAATCAGCTCTTTGTGTTACCTTGTAGGTACTATCCAAGGCAAATCCTGATTTATGCTGCATAGTAAATCCCACCCAAATGCACTGGGTTTGCATCTCAAAAGTAATACAAATCTGGTGCAAAGCATGATTAAACCAGGCCTGAGAATCAGTAAGTAAAGTGAATGAGAATGAGCAAGATTAAGAGTTAATGCAGGTGAGTGATTGAGAATGAATAGGCTTGAGTGCAAGGGGGTGTAATTGAATGTGAGTGACAAAAGTGAATGTGAGTTTAACATTGGCCCTGGCATACTGAAATAATTATTGTCCCATAGAGATTCCCTGGACAAAATACTGACCCTGGCATACTTGCAGCAATTCTTAGCATGACAGACACATGATAAAATACTGGCACTAGTACACCGGGGGTAATTCCTGGCATTAAAGACACCAAGGTAAAATACTGGTACTGGCATAGTAGAGCTCATTCTTGGAATGTGGACACCAGTGGCCAAATTATGTTACTAGCCCAATGGATGACATTCTTGGCATAAATGTGGATAGCCTGGCATATGGAAGGGTGGCAACCAGGACAAAATGCTGGCCTTGACATACTGAGGTAATTTGTGACAAAAGGGACACCTACGGAATATATGAACTGCATACATTTCAAGCTTCAACTACAAAACGTGCTTCTGGCTACAATCCAGTCTTAACAGCGAAGTATTGGCTGTGGTTCTTTCAAAGTTCACATTTTAAACATGCCAAATAAAATGAAAACATGTAAGCTTGACTTAGGTTGTAACCAATCCCAAACATCAGTTGCATACTCTGTATGAAACTCCCACAAAGTCTACAAAATATCCATCATTTAACTCCAAAGAAAGGCAAGCTGTCAAGGTCAGGGTTCCTGTGGAGTTGAAAATTCACCGACTCCTGGCCTTGCCTCTAAGTACCACTGCCCTAGACATGAAGCAAACAATCTCCCAGTTCTATTTTTCATTTCTGCAGAAAGACATTCCTAGTAACACCCTAAATTTCTCACATTTAGAAAATCAGCCCAAAATGGAAGGCGGTCACTTGCAGTTAGCATGGAGGGCACAAAAGCAGAGAGTGGTTTTCCAAAGAAGCCCTGTTCGTTAAAGAGGAAAGGGGTTGCATAAAGCGGGGTTTCCAGCAGCAATACTCGATGCAAAAAAAATAAAGATGGCATGTGTTATCAAAGAGATAATTTTGTAGTTGTGTCCTGCTTTGATTTCAAACTGCAAAATGGACAGGCCATTTATAGCACAGGCTGCTAGATTTTAGCAAGGAATATGTTTGCATTCTTCATTCATTGGTGGTTTGTAATATTGGTGTATGTCGAAAATGGCATTGCTGGTTTCTAAGTCAGCTGGTTCTGCTGCACTTTTGCTCTGGTACCTTTTGCGCATTAAACAAAAGCTCCTCCTCTATCCATTGAGCTCTCATTTCTATCTCATGATATTTGCATTTGATGAATGATCCACTCATTCACCATTCACCAGTGGTGTTGTACTTTTCTCGTGTGTAGTTACCTCAAAACTAACAACACTTTACTGGAAACGTTTATTATTTTAAATACTAATAAAAAACCTTTTTGAGTATGGTTTGGTCTCTGTCTCCTGCCTCTTTTTAGTGATGTTTATTTTCAATTAAAACTATTGTATCTCCTACAAAGCCCCACCTTGGGGCCACTGGCCTTCACTCTGTCTTCATGTTCACTGCCTGGGGTGTGGTGTTCATCATTCCTGTGTTCATTATGCTGTAGTGACCTTTGTGCACCTGGCATTTGCCTGGAGAGCCTGACACAAACGTATGTGATTCTGAAGTAAATTGGAAGTTACCCTTCTCAGTCGAATCCATTGTGATGAAAATCTTGTAGAAAGATGGTTTGAGACCACACATATTGAAGACTTGGATAATGACAGTATGTATCCCTGAGGCATCATGTGGGAGCTTGACATATTTGCAGCAAGTTTTCAGCCAAAGCTTCAATGTCAAAATGTCAGTCAAACTGAAAGAAAACTCATCTTTGCACATGCTGAAGTCTTTAGCAAGGATCCACTGATGTACGCCCATAAGTATAGCTTTAAACGTCAAAATACAGACTTAAAATACACAAAACAACCATAAAAATGTTTTTAATAAAGACAACAGAATTTGAAAGCACAAACCGAAACAGAATTTCACATCAAATCTGAATTTCCATTCATATATTCTTCAATGATGAATGGTAACTGATCATGTCGGCCAAAACTTTCATACAAGTTCCATGTTCATATTCCACCTGATAAGAGAAAAGGTAGTCTACTGACAGGTGTCCATGCCTTTAATTATTCCATCATCTACTTGTGTTTGCTTTGTTTGCCCTATGTTGGCAGGGTATGCCCAGACATTGGTCCCTTTCTCACTTTGCCCCTGGGTTCAAGCTAGCTTGGCTGATATGGGGTGTTACCCCGAAACCGGTCCCAGGATGCTTGTTTCCGGTCCAGGGAAGACCTGGCTTGGCAGTTCAGTCTGGACTGTTCCTATGAGGCACATGGCTCAAGAATGATTTGTATATGACTGGGTCTAAACTGGGGTGACAAAGTGAGCTAAGGAACAATGATGGATTCAACCCAGATCTGTGACTGGTGGTGAGTGTCTGAAAAATGGCAGCGCTCTGTCCATCATCTCCTTGTGTTTGCTTTGCTCGACCTTAGTTGGCAGGGTGCACCCAGACGTGGGTCCCTTTCTCACTTTGCCACTGGATTCAAGCTAGTCTGGCTGATATGGGGTGCTACCCCGAAACAGGTCCCGTGATGCTTGTTTCCAGTCCAGGGAAGACCTGGCTTGGCAGTTTGGTCTCGACTGCTCCCATGAGGCACAGGGTCATGACTGATTTTCATATGGCTGGGTCTGAACTAGGTGTGGAAGTGAGCTAAAGAACGGTGATGGATTCAACCCAGATCTGTGACTGGGGGTGAGTGTCCGAAAAGTTTCAGAGCTCCGTCCATCATCTCCATGTGTTTGCTTTGTTTGCCGTGAGTTGGCAGGGTGTGCCCAGATGTGGGCCCCTTGCTCACTTTGCCACTGGATTCAAGCTAGTCTGGCTGATGAGGGGTGTTAGCCTGAAACTGGTCCCAGGATGCTTGTTTCCAGTCCAGGGAAGACCTGGCTTGGTAGTTCGGTCTGGACTGTTCCCATGAGGCACAGGGTCAATACTGATTTGCATATGGCTGGGTCTGAACTGGGGTGGCGAAGTGAGCTAAAGAACGATGATGGATTCATCCCAGATCTGTAAGTGGGGGTGAGTGTCTGAAAAATGTCAGCACTCCATTAATCATCTCCTTGTGTTTGCTTTAATTATTCCTACCAGCACTCAAAGGTTGGTGAGTTTTTTGTTGGGTCAATTCATTAAGTTCATCACAACAGAGTGATCTCACTGGTAATAATAATAATAATAATAATAAAGGGGATCTTATCATGCGCGGACTTAGCCCAATGGGCATCAAGGCGCCTAATTCCAAATCCAGCTCACGACAAAAGCCTGGCAGCTCAACCTGTGTAAGCTCTCGAAAAGCACCACGTTTTTAAAGCCTTTTTAAAGAGCGCTAGAGAGGGTAGGACCTTCAACTCCATCGGCAAGATGTTCCAAAGCTGTGGCGCGACGACGGAGAAGGCCCTAGCTCCCCATCTGGTGAGCTTAAAACGAGGGACAACAAGTTGAAGTAGTCCCGATGAGCGCAGACACCTTGTAGGGTGATAGCGAGTAAGCAGGTGACTAATAGCGTTCTTAGATCCGTCCTCGAGAGCTCTGTAAGTTAGACACAGAATTTTAAAATCAATTCTGTGCTGAATAGGCAGCCAGTGAAGGTCTCTCCTCGCAGCAGTAGCAGAAGAGGCCCTGGGAAGATCCAGGACAAAGCGTGCAGCAGCATTCTGCACAATTTGCAGACGATGTATAAGGCCCTTGTTGGATTCCATATTGAGAGAGTTACAGTAGTCTAACCTGGAACCAACAAGGGCAACTGCAATCTGCTTGCGTGCTTGGAGAGACAGATAGCTGCGGATTCTGTTGAGCGTCTTGATCACGCCCCAGCAGGTCGAGACGGTCCGATTCACCTGTAGGGACATCGAGAGTGAAGTGTCGAACACCACACCCAGATTTCTGGCAGATTGCGAGGGAGTGGGGCAGATGCCAAGAGAAGTAGGCCACCACTCACTCGACCAGATATCTTGGTCCTTTCCAAAGACCAAGACCTCAGTCTTGTCGCCATTTAGCTTAAGGAAGTTGGCAACCATCCAATCTGCAACGTATTGCATACAGGACCTGAAGCTAGAGGCAGATGATACGACAGAGGACTGAGTAAGTGAAACCATAATCTGGGTAATGAAGGTTGAACTACCTTCCTCTTAGTAGTGGATAACTTACTCCTTCTGTTTGATCTTCCATGGGGCAATGAGAAGTGAAAGATAACATCCAAGTCACTTCATTTGAAAATTCATTCAAATAAAATAGCTCTGAGGACAATAATAAACGCAGTGGACAAGAGAAGCCATCTTGGTTTAAGTGCTTTTGTGAGTAGCCCACTATGAAATCCAATGGAGCTTACACTAACTGAAATATAAACCTTTGATTTATTGCTGACACCTCAGCCATCACCCATGCTCATCTCTCCTTTATTTTCTCCACAACACACTAACCCTGTACCAGTTATGAAATATGAAAAGACAACCAGTACTAAATGTACTTTCCACAACTATAGTAGTAGTAGTACCACAGACTTAGTGCAGAATGAAACAACTATGTGCCAAAATAACTTTTTTCAGTTTCAGTGGAGTTTAGTCTTCCCAACACCTCTGCAGAGGCTTATTAATTATTTACAGTTTTAAAGAGTCCTGTCACCTTTTAAAGACTCTTCACGTACGTTTCTGTAATTGTGTTGCTTCCATAAATTAAAATGTATCTCACTCTACAGCCTCATATTGGGGCTCCCATTGTTCCGCATACTCTTACTTTACTCAAGAACACATGGACTACTTTTTTATGCCCTGCATCAATGTTACAGTTATAGGAAACAAGGGAACCCGAAAGTAGTACACTAGGGACCTTGGGCGTTTAGCTTATTACAAAAAACAGTGGACCCTAGTAGTTTGGGTGATCAGGGTAAGAATAGACACAAACTGGAATAGTATTTATGTCCTTTGTCCAGCCGGACAGGAATTTATTTGGCGATGCACACAATCAGAAAGTAATGTCAAGGGGCCAAGTAATGTCAAGGGCAACCGGCACAACTCGAGCCATGATCTGGACGGTCTAATTGACTCAAAAGCGGGATAATCTGAAATACACGCTATCATTGGTCCTAATCGATCCACTTCTCTCGACCTGTACTACCTCCCCGCCGAAGGATCTGTCCTGCATGAAAGGCAATTGTTTATAATTCCAAGACAAACATGATTTATATATTTGTCCTGAAGATGATGCCATTTATCTTGTTTTTCGGCATCGAAACGTCGTCGACACCATAGGATCATATGTACTGAATATGCTTGTGAAAACTATGTACAATGGTCACTCAAACTACAATCAAGTCTGTTCACTGATAATAAGTATACAGACCGATTTGCTCGTTCTTGCCTATACTTGTTGTTTTGCCTTGTTCACTGTGGGTCACGGGCTGTGCCCCCTTGACATTACTTTCTGATTGTGTGCATCGCCAAATAAATTCCTGTCCGGCTGGACAAAGGACATAAATACTATTCCAGTTTGTGTCTATTCTTACCCTGCATCAATGTTAGCCATTGTTGAACCTCCCAAAACCTTCTGGGTTTTCATACTATTAATATGGTGTTCACTGGTATTGTTGTTGTCCTTCACTGTAGGAGTGGCGTAACGAAAGTTGAGGGGGCCCTCCTGCAAGGTACATAGAGGGCCCCGCTCCAGATTTAATCCAGAGCTCTCAGGCCTCAGTACTGTGCTGAGGGGTCCCTCTGCAGCTCATTTCCCCCCCCCACCGTGGGGGATGCGGGGACCTGTGTTATGCCCCTGCACTGTAGAAGGAGTAACACTACTATGCTGGCCAGCAACCAGCACTGTTCTATTAAATAAGGTCAATGATTTCTCCAATGTCACATGTTCATTACACTGGATGTGTTGAGGTTCTGAAAAACAAATTGTCGCAAGTGGGAAAGCCAATGAAGCTCACACAAAGGTGAAAGGTTAATTTAAGATTTAGGGCCAACACCTCAGCGACCACTCCAGCTCAAATGTCACTTCATAGAATCTTTCCTCTTCTCCACGACACTACATTCTAGATTTGGACTAACAAAAGATTGTAATTATGGATAACACTAGGACTTCTTAACTCCATTGGAAAATCATATATTTGGATTTCTACACTACATCAGGCAACCACTGTATACTCCATCATAAATATATTATTTTCAAGCCAAAGAAACTCAGGCCGTGCATTCTACATATTTTCTTATCACCAAATTAAAATACAGGTACAGTGAGAATTTAAAAGCATAGTTTTTTCTTACATGAAAGAATTAGACAATGAAATGACACAAATAGATGTGCTGCCAACTGAGTCATCTTTAGAAGCAACTCCTATGGAGTGGAATACCCCAAATTCATGAATTAATCAATGCATACAGATATACGGAATTGCTTTTGAAATAATCTCCTCAAAAAGTGTTAAGAACATAGGGTCCGATGTACTAAGCCAATTTTCAGTGGTAACGCTGCGATTTGCTAAATCACAGGGACGGCAACCACTAAACGACTTTTTACTAAGTATTAAACCCATTTTGCAGCTTAGTAAATAGTTACTAAATTGCAAAATAGGTTTAAAAAATGCATAATACATTGCAGTTTGGAAGAGGTGCATTTAGGGTCCCTTCCAAATGGCAATTTGCAATGCATCCATGGTTGTGGTCGAGATATTTTTGTTGCAATCCATTGAAAATTTACTGACTCCTTAAAGGAGGTGGTAACCCAGGGACCGCTTCCAATTTGCAAGCAAACTCAGCATGTTTCCTTTAGGAAAAAAGACTGCCTGCCTTTAAAAAAATGTTTAATTTATTTCAAATGTGATCAAAGACAAGATGGTCTGTTCAATCCAGCAGGCCAAAATATGGGCTGTCAAAATCTCGACCTAATTAAATATCGACCTACAAAAATATACAGCTATAGAGATTACTCATACTGAATGAAGACAGATTTACACTAGGGGTGGGCGGAATTTGCGAAATTGACTTTCGCAAACTATCGCGAAATATCCCTGTGAGCATGCGGAACTTTCGCGAAGATGCGGAGATTGCTTTTCCCGCCCGTGTTTTTGCGTGCTCACGGGGAAATGTACCTCTAACTTGCCCATGCGGTCGCTAATGGGCGCGGCCATCTTGCTCGCAAGGCTTATTTCCTCTTCCGGGTCGAATGACGTGTTCGCGATCGCAAACTCGTGCGGGATAGCGCGACCGGTTACCAACAATCCAACATCAAGTGGCGCATGCGAACAGATAGGAAAACTCGTCAGCGAACGCAGGGACCCGGTAAGTCGCTACTGCGCGAGCAAGAACCCATTTTTAAAGCGCAAACAAGAAAAAACGTCAGTTTCATGGCAGATTGCGGAAGTTTTGACTTTTCGTGCTCTCCGCAGTATGTGAAAATGTCAAAATATCGCAAATTCCGCAGGCGTAACGAAATTTACCGCCCAGGTCTAATTTACACAATGTAAGTTTAAACACACTGTAAGTCAGGAGCCTGGAAATGTTTAATCACTGTGTCTGTGTCTGCATGTGAGCCTGCGTGTGTAGGGAGGTACCCATGCATGTTTGCGTGCAATATATTTTTACATGGGATTCGTGCCACACAGTGCCCGCTGCTTCCTCCCCAGAGCCAGACCGTCCTCTAATATCTGTGATAACTGGTGTCATAAACACGGGGCACACCCACCCGCTGGTGGCGGGAAAGGAATGCCTTAACTAACACGTTGGGAAGTGGTGAGCCTGAATCGTGTGGTCTGTGGTAGGGAGGACTGGGTAGTACCTGGAAAGGTGCAGGTGGCAGTGAAATGCATGAGGCTTCCCGAGATGGTTTGTTTAAGGGAAAAAAAACTGTTTTGTGTCAGTCACCTTCGATGTTTTACTCTTATCCCAAACTGGCGACCGTGGTGGACAGTGCACGATCCTGCCAAGTGGTTGGCGTGTCAGGGCTGTGAAATGTGTGGGCACGAGCTGCTGCGACAGGCGCCAACAGGGTGCTGGGGTGTTGAAAGTGGGGTGCGGAACTGTAAAGAGCAGTACTGACACAGAGGCTTCCACAGTGAAGAGAGCTATGAGGGGCGTGCTTTTAATGGGCCTTGTGGTAAGAGAGTGGAATGCATCTTCCCGCTGCGTGCAAACATCCAGACTCCTGGTGAACCATACCGTGTTACACTAGTGGTAACAGAAGTTGCTGCGCTGCAGCCCCGTGTGGGCACTGTGGCTGCATGCAAGTGTGCTCAGGGCACAGGCTGTGCACGCAGTGGTCGCCGAGTGTTGGTGCTGCAGCCCTGTGTGGGTACAGGGACTGCACAGCGTGTGTGATCAGTGTACAGGCTGTGCACGCGGTGGTCGCCGAGTGTGGGTGTTGCAGCTCTGTGTGGGTACAAGGACTGCACTGCAAGTGTGCTCAGGGCACAGGCTGTGCACGCGGTGGGCGCCCAGTGTGGCTGCTGCAGCCCCGTGTGGGTACAGGGACTGCACAGCGTGTGTGCTCAGTGCACAGGCTGTGCAGTGTGTGCACACAGCGGTCACCAAGTGTATAAACATTTTCAATTTTAATTATTTATAAAAAATCTTTGTTGTTACTCATTTATCTTAAACAGCTAACATCCAGTGACAAAGCCAATCATACTGACAGGCTTCAGGCGTATGTCAGTTGCTGTGCCATTTATTTGGATAAGATTACATCTCAGAGAGAAACCAAAATACCGATCTGATGGCAAACTATGGGAATCACAGAAATGTATTTGGCATGTTCCTTTATGAGGAGCACCCACTTTTTTCGTCTCACTTAAAGACCTGTCTGCACATATTTCTATGTGACTGGTTACAGCCAGCAGCCGAGGGTGCTTCCCGAAGTCTGGTTAGAGCATATTTTTCAAACGTTAATGCTGCATGCAGTGCAAGACACAGGGCAAGCATACATTTTAAAGGGCTAAAGTTGTCATGCAGAAAAATGTACATATTAAAGTAACTTGTGAACAAATTAATGCAAGAAGATACGGGGCAGTTTTTAATGTGTTAATATTTCAAGATCATACGTTCCCACTGCTTAATAAGCCTTGCTTTATTGCTGCATTCATTTGCTTTAAAATGCACCATTTGCCAATCTTTTTAAAATGTCTTTCTCAGGAGAGGGACTATCCCTAGACCCCAGGTTTGTCCATTGAACTTATTCACATCGCTAACTAGTGTTTTCTATTGGAAAGGATAGAGCCAAAGCACTCTTGCTTAGTACCCTAGCCCTCTTCAGAAGTCAGACTTGCTTGGCAACCCAGAAATTCTCTGAAATAATGTACGAGTTTTCTTTTATGAATGCCTAGAAGAACGGAATTTTTAGCCCATTTATCACAGAAATAGTGCTGTAAATTGCACCTAAAAGATATTAAAAAAATTTAAAATTCTTCACGAGGGAGAATACCCTCGAACCCCCCTTATTACCGTTGGGTTCTCTCGATGCGCTCGCTCGCATACGTTGATTCGTTTTGCATACTCCCCACCAGTTTCAAATTCCACCAGCCACCACTGCACTAGTGCCTTGGCTGTAGGTTCATTCTTTGCCCCTGCAATAGTTTGTGGCATTTACCTGCCACTGTAGCTCTTCCAAAGAATATTGAATCGGTCGACTAATGCAATTGTCAGAGCTACTCATCATAAAGGACCTTCAAAAGGAAAAAAATATCTTTCAGAATTGTTTTTTCTAATATTTGAATACAGAAAGCAACCTCCACATTCTGTGTACAAACAAGTTCGAAATAAGGTGCCTGAGTGGTATTCAGAGTGGAGTGTTGAAGGATGAAAACTTTCTACCATCTATTATTGAATTTGGGAATTTTATGGGTAGAATAATGCCTAATGTTCTATAGTGTTACAGGGTAAGAGGTAACAGTTAATAAACAAAGTTGCTGGTCAAAACAATAGAAAGCAAAGTGTTAATCAGCTTTTAAAACAAAGAAATAGAGGGCAGCAGGAAACCTTTGGACAGCAAAAGGTTCACAAAATGGCTGCCTGCAAATAAAATGACCTGCTTCCACAGATTTGGAGAGACTGTGCATTCACTGGATTGGAGTTCCAGGTGTTGATAGCTGGTGAGTAGTCTTGCTATTGTAGGGCTTGTCCCTCAAGGCCCCATAGGCCCACAGGCACAAAGACATTTGGCCAGAGTGAGTGCGAAAGACACTAGGCACTTTATGGGTGGCGCCTACAAAGTTTTCACCCACCACCGCCTCTCCCACAATGTAAACCCTGCTGTATTCCTTTGGACGGTGTGATAAAGGACTTGTTTATTCTTCAGCAAAAAAGTCATGTGTCAGGACAGAGTAAGGAAGATGGTGAAAATCCAGTGAATCAAAATCTGGTAGCTCTCCCAAAAAATAAGGTCAAAGTACTGTCAAACACAGAGAGTCAAGAATCACCTTTTTCACCACAGAAAGAAAAAAATAGCCCAAATAACAACAAAAAGCCACTGAAGAGAGCTCTGTACATTCCCCACTGCTGCTCACATCATGCCCAGTAATGTTGCACAATGCAAAGTAAATGTTAGGAATTTCCTCTTTTAAGTAGTGTTCCCAGTACTGTTGCCTGTGTCATAAATGTGTATGCAGGAGGTGGGAAGGAATACATGTTGAGAGTTATTCCACATGAGTTCACACAGGGTACAAAAAGGGTGGCAGTGGAACAAGGGGCACAATATGTACTCGGCCACTTGATTCACTCCAAAAACGGTTGTGAGCTAGAATGGTCTGCTCTGTATTTCAGCGATCGCAGTGACCGTGAATAATCTTCCATTGCCCTTCAGAGTGCCAAGCCAAGGGTATTGCTAGCGAGCCAACATTAATCAAAATTAGCACAGTACGTTCTACCATCTAGACCACGCTGCCAAGTTGTGATAAATGTGGTTGTTGATTTTTATTCACCTGGCAGCTACTTTGTTAGAAAGGTTAGGCCTCACTTGTACAACACCCTACTTGTTGTAGAGGGGTGTGTGCTCCCCAGTTCAATAGTTAGTGATTTAACCCGATGATACACATGTTAATGAGGGGAAAATGTGCAATGCAGGCCTGGGGGAAACTGGCATCATTTCCTTTGGAGAAACTACGCAAAATGTCCCAAATATTAAGGGAAATTTTGCTAACTAAATTAAATGTCAACTATTGCATTTTGCACTCTTTTTTCTGTGCAAAATGCATTTTTTGCTAAAAATATAGTGCAAAACCACAATGACATAAACAACAGCTGCTCTCATTGTGTTCATCTGCCTTCTTACCATGCTCACACCACAGGATTTTTACCTTACCAACTTCTCAAATACGCAATGTGGCTTAATGGTTTAATCACAGGCATTCTGCTTAACAATTGTAACATGAAATGCTAGACATTACACGATATTACAACTGCATAAAATGTGGCCAGGCCTACAGAGTACATGAAAATGATGGAGTACTGCCTTGTCTTCTTTCCAGCTGATATCTAACATGAAAATACCTAAGAGAGGCCACAGTTAACTGGCGATACCTGCAAACAGTTTACCATGTGCATTGTCATGTTTTGATGCAAAGTATTATAAGAGAGTACTTCGGTTGGGTTATCAATAGGATTTGATAAGACTGTGGTCTATTGTTCACTCAGTTCAATTAGCCTTTATTCGATTTGAACAATCATAAAAGACACATAAAATGCAGTATTAAGAATTCAAAAATGACTTTTAAAACAATTCGTAAAAGGTCCCATAAAAAACATATCAAGTTAAAAAGGCTATAAATACACAGGGTTGGATAAGGACGGCAATCTCATGTGCAAGTTAATAAATACAAACTATTAAGCCATGTCAAATAGCATCAGTTACCTAATGCCTGCAACCTGTTCCTTCTAAGGACCCACGTCCAGCTCCATAATTTAGCCATAGCAATAACTATGTCCTCACTTGTATCAGTTCTCAAGACACGTAAGGCAGTTTGGCAAGATCGTGTTCCTATTTTAGCACAGACTGGCTTGAGCCATTTATGGCGAGGACCCTTATATGCAGGACATACAAACAGAACATGCGATGAAGTCTCTTCCATGCATGGGCAACAGTAACATTTTGAATCTTGTACCGTCCCCCACTTACTTGAAAAAGATTTTAAGGGGAGAGTGCCCACTCTAAATTGATGTTAGAGCTTCCTATCACCGGGACTCATTATGATGTCCCAGTAGGCTTCCAACCTGTAATCAATTTTATGTTCCAGAAAGAGACCTGTTAGTGAAGTAGCATTCACCTGGAAAATAGATTTCAAAATTACCATGTCCCTATATAAGGCTTTAAAATCTTTATTTGAAGGGAAAATATTCCCTTCTGGGTCATGCCACAAATGGGTGAGACCATGTCCGCTAAGGTAGCCGTAATCCTTTGTAAACAAGATATTTTATTCGTTTTATCAGCATTTATAATATCCTTAACAGCTTGAGCATAAGGTGCTAACTCCGGGGTAGTCCAAAGCCTTCGCCAATAGGCAAGAGGTCTATGGGTCATGCCACAAATGGGTGAGACCCATGTCCGCTAAGGTAGCCTTAATCCTTTGTAACCGAGGTATTTTATTAGTTTTATCAGCATTTCTAATATCCTTAACAGCTTGAGCATAAGGTGCTAACTCCGGGGTAGTCCAAAGCCTTTGCCAATAGGCAAGAGGTCTAAAGCCTGTGGCGTCCTCAAACAAAATACACCCCAAATCTTCATATAATGGCCTAAGAGGGGTGGACTGGGGTAGGCCGATCAATGCACTCAGAAATTTATTCTGCGCTTGGACTAAAGAAGCTACATTTTCAAACCCCCATAGTTCAGCACCATAAATGATTGAGGCCCTGACCATCCCTTGGTATATAGCTAAAACTGGAGCAACTAGTTTAGTTTGAGATAATCGGTGTTCTTTCAAAAGCGCCCCTGCCAGATGGTTGTGCCTTAGGACTAGCAAATCCATATTGGTCTTCCAATTCATCCTTTTGCCCATTGTAACACCTGAATATGTAAAGGAATCAGTTTGTTCAAGATTCTCGGTGTTCATTTCTACTCTAGCTTTGACAGATTTATACTTATGCAGCACCATGAACTTTGTTTTGTCAACATTGACAACAAGATCATGGTCCTTGCAAAAAAGACCGAATCTATTGAGGGCTCTTTGCAGACCGACTTTTGTTTTGGATAAAATTGAGGTGTCGTCTGCAAACATTAAAAGAGGTACCCTCGAACCAGCGAGAGTGGGAGCATCCGTAGGGTAGTTAGTATAATATGAGATAACATTGTTAATAAACAAAGAGAAGAGGGTAGGGGCTAGAACACACCCCAGCCAAACTCCCTTGTTAACAGGGAAAAGTTCAGTTACCTCACCCTGCTTACCCCACCGGACTTGGGCATAAGTAGATTTGTGCAATTTTATGATAAATGATAAAATCTCACCAGGCAACCCCACCTCCTTAAGTGCGTTTCATAGCTTACTACGGGGCACTAGATCAAATGCCGATTTAAGATCTATGAACGCTGCATAAAGGGTGCCCCCAGCTAGCACCACAGTATTCCAATATATCATCACAAATCTAAAAACTTGGCAGATTGTGCTAACATGGGAACAAAATCCTGCTTGATAGGTGGATAAAATTCCATTGTCATCAATCCACCTATTAACCCTACTTAGCACTAATCTAGCCACCACCTTTTGCATAGAATGAATAAGGCTAATGGGCCGATAATTAATAGGGCTAGCACAAGCCCCTTTTTTATATATGGGTACAATTTCAGCCCCGTGCTAAAATTCCGGGATTGGAACTCCTCTTGCCAGTACATTGGCGAGAATGAGAATATATTTCAACCAATTTGCCCGGTCAGCTTTAAATATGTCCGCCGGAATGCCATCTGGACCCAAAGCTCGACCTGCAGCTACCCTGTCCAATGCGTGTTCTATTTCCACTAAAGTGAATGTTAGAACTGAGTCCGGAGCTACATTCTGATACAGTTCACAATCATTTCCATGCAAGGAGAATTGGCTCTGATAATGAGAAACCCAAGCTTCTGGGGGGACATTGTTAGCTGGTACTAGACCGTTATTATCACTACCCCTCCTAATGAGTTGCCAGAATCGACACCAGTTTTCCCCAGAACTTGCCTCAAATAGGTCCCTCCATCTACTTTCGTCAAAAGCCTTCTTTGCCTGATATTGGGTAGCCTTAAATTCACGCCTCAGTATCCTTACCTCCTGAGGTAAACCTACCCTTATTACTTTGATAAAGCCCTCTAAGCATTTCTGCATTCCCCATCATACCATTCTGCTGATTTAGGCACAAATGGCCTATTAACTCTTGTTTTTGGTTTAATAAAAAAGGATCTCAACTTGGCAAACAGGGTATTGTGAACTGCTAAAGAGGCTGTAAAAATATCCTCACAAGGCTCGAGTAGCGAGAAGGCAATAAGGGAATCTACAAGCGCCGCCTTAATTTGACTCACAGTTCCCTCATCCTCGGACACCTGTGCCCACTTTAACCTGAGGCAGTCATTGGACATAATGACATCAGCTGTTACCATGTCCATGCTGCCGGTCGTGGCCGAACAACAATTCACATCTAATGTCAATGACAATGGGTCATGGTCACTCTCTGTCCTTTTCACGACCTCCATGTCCCTCACCCTTTGCCAAAATTCTAAATTGACATGAAAATAATCAATCCTACTACCTTTTAGACCACTTAAGCAAGTGGAGTTGCCTTTGTTGTCCGAGGTAGTTCTTCCACACACCGCACGGAGCCCCCTATCCTGAGTTAGGCTTTTTAACTGAAGAGCAGCTTCAGTCCATTTCTTAATTGGTGCCAACGTTAGGGACAGGACACCCCAAATAGCATCCTCATCGCTAGTTAGGTTCTCGTCTTCCATACCGAGTGGCTCGAACGTGCAATTAAAATCCCCCGCAATAATTTGGTTACAAGTCCCTTCCAATGTTTTAATGAATATATCCAAACTAAAGATGGTCATAGATGCCTTTCCACCTACTAGCCCCCTGGCATAGACATTTATCAATATAAATTCAGGGCCACACTCTGAGGTTATTTTAAATGGCTGAATATCCGGGGTGTCTATAGCAAGGTCTTCTACCAGGAAACCCGTCTGTTGTTTGACCCAGATAGACAGGCCTGCAGGTTTAGCAAATGCCAATAAACCTTGCCGAAAAATAGTTTCCAATGACCAAGTCTCCTGGAAAATAACAATGTCGAAAGGCTCACTAAAATTAGACCAATCTGAGGAACTAGTCTTTGAAAGCAACCCCGCAATATTCCAAGAGAGAATACTTAGTGATCTAACGGTAGAAACTCAGTAGCCCACTTCCCGTTGCCGACCGACAGTGTGAATTTGTCCCATGGACAGTATCAAGGTGAATAACAATGCTATCTAACCTAGATAGTACTGCAGATGGCAGTCAATCGCAAACATCTAATCCTGACAGTGGGGCAAATTGGTTGGCTAAATTTAAGTGGAAGGGATGGTCTGTTACTCTCCAAAGAACATCCTGGTGTGGAGCACTCTGATTATCCCTGTATAACCTCCCACCAACCAGGGAACTGCGGGGAGGTCTATAGAAAAACCCTAAGGGAAGTATAGATATTTTTGTGGGGCAATACCTCACATTCCCAGTTCCCAAGCATTCCAGTAGGAGTCTAACCACATGCTTGTTATTAAAGTTGGCAACTACGCAGTCGCCCCCCGTCCTTGATAGAATATCCAACCCAAGACGAATGTCTTCCATTTTCAGCTGATTACAAATATCCCAACCCCATAACCCCCTTTCCCTCAATTGGGCGTTAAGCCAATGCATTGTGTTTGCCATCAATTGGGCTGTAGCTCCGATCTGACTAGCATGTAGGGTTGGTACATTCCTCAAACCCACCACCAATGTCGCAGTGGCAGGAGGAAGATGAAATACACTAGAATCATTCCTAGACAGATCGTTACCTAATCCAGAGTGCATAGCTGCCAAATCACAACATGTACCCCCACGGGCAGTGATTGAGTGGTTAACTAAGCCAGACAAAAAGTTATTTTGAGGGTATCATTAGTTAATCTAACACAAGCTCTCTCAACTGCCTCCATGGGGGTGCTCGGGATAACCTGGGCAAATTCACTCGAGGTATTTCCCACCTCACACACCACCACTCTGAACAAATTCACCAATGCCCGAGTTGACAACCACCCCTCTATTCCTACTAGGTAACAAAGGCAATGGGTCAGATGTTAAAGGGATAACTGATGGACAACTAGCAGTTATGGGGTTAGAAGACACTTCAGGTACCGTTTCAGATGGCCGAATAATTTCCCCCAAAGAGGTCATAATGGAACCATAATTAGTCACCGCAAGAAGTTCTAGATTCATTAGTATCTCTTCTATTAGAGTCAGTCTCTCAAATAATGGAGATAAAGAAACCAAAATAAGGTCCCTCATTTTAGCCCATAATCCTTGTTCAAAGTCAAGCACAGACACACCAACTTGGTCCGTATTTTGAGCTCCAAAATGAGGAGTAAATGGCTGAGGCTGAGCAGACATTTGTGGAATAAGGTTCTCCGGCCCTCCATTCTTATTCGTTTTAGGCATCTTAGCATTCTTTTGTCTTTGAGGGTCTCCTCCTCCTTTTCTCTTTACTGCTGGCTCCGGTAATATTTCCAAAACTTGTGACTTGGATTTAGGCACAGACCTTGTAGTGACACGTTGATTCGAAGTGCTCACTGAACCCTCATGTGCTAATGCAGGAAGAGCAAGGCTAGCTGGAAGCTCATTTATTGCAAGAATGTCCAACGGAGAAGGGGGAGAATGACTTTTGGGACCTGCCAAATTGGGGGAAACTGGACCCATGACCAAACATCGTTCGGGCGAGCGTACAGACATCAAACCACCCAGTGACGAGCGACAAGGGATAGAAGACACTCGGTCAGGGCAATTTCATGGGCCAAAACAGAGCCAGCTCTTATTAGAAATTGATCAAGTGTCCCTACCACACTTCTGCCCAGGGCATTCCTTCCCCGCCCACTCCCGGATATTCATCCTTGTTTATACACAATAGCTGCGTAGCGTCCTCTAATTCCAGACTAGCAATAGCCACAATAGACGGTAAACATTGACCTTCAAGTTTTGATGTTTAGGAGATGGGGCCCAGCCCAGCCTCAAACAGCCTCCAACGGGTTCAAACGGGACTGCCCTTGGCCCAGGCTTTGCGAGGCGCTAGATAGGCAGGTAGGCAGGCAGTGATTGTGCTCAGGTGCTGGCATGTCCTCAGACCCCCCTGGGACTTGAAATCTCTTAGACAACAGCGTCCATAACTTTCCAAATTAAGCTGCACACAGGACTCCACTCGCAGCCTGCTGTGTTCGGGAAAGCGTCACGGCTTAGGCCGCACACAGGACTCCACTCGCGGCTCCTGCCGCATTCAGGAAACCACCTGCGGCTCCGGCCGCACACAGGACTCTATTCGTGGCTTTGTAGCAGCTCATAATAAGCTGCACCAAGCTTGAGACAATGGTACGTTGTGCAGGTGCCCGGATTTACCACAAATCTGGGTGTTAATGCGCAATTCATTCCTGCATGGAAAATGCAGGTGGGTGTCCATAAAGACTCATGTACTGTATGCTGTTCCTGCAGTGCTTCCCGATTCTTTGCAGGACTGTAGCTGAGCCACAGGCACCTGCACTACATTCTAAAAGCAGTTGCCACATGTCGAATGGGTGAATAAATGGATGAGGAGCACATACACAGTACAGGACTTAGATCAGGATATTCGGATTCTAGATAGACATGTAAGGAACTTGATGACAAGCACGGCACAGGGTGAAGATTCCTCTTCCAAAGAGAGTGGTGTTGTCCTGATTATGTTTCCTTGTGGATCATATCGTTCTTTGAATAACTTTCTCAGCAGTGTTTTTGATGGTTGTCATGTTAGGAGGGGCTAACAATGATGAGTACAAGGAGCCGCATGGAAGCTTCCTCTGTGTTCCCAGCACCCATTGCTCAGAGGGGGCACATCATTGCCTTCTCTCATGAGGCTCATCTACCAGTGGTCTGCTGAGGTGATTAGCCTGTGCTCCCCTGGGGTGCACCACTAGTTCTTACTGGATGAACTTCTGCCCATGCTCCTCTGCTGCACTCCATGTTGTGCCTCTCCAATGCACATTACTCTATGCCCATCTTCCACACATCAGTTTAAGTCCCCACTGTGGATCATCCGGTGCTCCATTGAGACCATTCACCCTTTGCCTCCGTCAGCACAGGATTAGATATGACTGTTGTCAGTGTGCACTCATGCCTATGCATTTGTTGATCTTTGCTCCTGAGTGCCTGCATCTCTCTTGGTCCTTGTGAAAATGCCTGTAGATGTATTGGGCTGTCCATACATGCACGTTTTATGTCTGCACAGTGCTACTAGAACTAAAGGTGCGGAGGTTGCTGAAGCACACCCATACATCTTGAAAGAGTGTAGCTGTAGAATGAGCAATAAAGGAGCCTTTCAGAGGCTTTTCTTCTGGCAGCATTTTTGTGCTTTAAAAGAAACCTTGGGGCATATTATCAAGAGTCATATTGTCGCTTTTTCGGTATATAGTGCCGAAAAAGCTGTAATTTTTTTATCTCAAAATCATCAAGGATACGCTAACAAGCATTAGCGCATGTTTCCTTGCTACGTTGCGTGTCAGCAATCAATATCGCTAATGACATGCAAAGTAGGCGTTCCTGCGCTAAACCACATGAGAATGCTCACTAACACGGTTTTGCGATATTAGCAAAGCATGCAGCAGACCCGAAATGCGATAATAAAAGTTGCGCTAACCGCGATTATCGCTGGTATTTAACACCTGATTAAAACCGGACTTAGCCATCTTGACAATGGGAGGTGGATTGTCAGGCTGAGTCCACACCTGCCTATTAGCAAGCTGTACATTAGCGCTGAGAAATCATCACTGGATTTCACGCGCTATTCCTGTGAATCGCCCTCTATCGCTGGAATTACATCGCCTGTTAGCAAAACGTTGTTAATAAGTCACTAACACGGCGATGTAATCCAGCGATAGAGTAAATCCCGCCAAGCGCGATTTGCGATAATGATCGCATCTTCTTGTTAATATGCTCCAATGTCACATATCCCCGGTGCCTTTAGTGAGGCGCCACTATTTTAAAACTCGTTCCAGCACCTCTGTGTGCACATGCACCACCAGACTCTGCGGGTGTGTACACTTTACAAATTCAAACCTACCCCTTTCTCCTGGATTACATTTGCAAACCTACTGCTTAAAGTTGATACCTGGAGTTGGGGACTGTAAGACTCCTCGCATGGGGTATGTAACCAGCTTTTAAGCGCCAAGGCAGCGTTGTTCATAATCGTCCATTGAATGACGCTAGTTGACTGTAAAGGTTGCTGCATTCTATGGAATCCATTTATTCGTTTTTCTTAAGAATTAATTCTCTCCCACAGTTTGAATAAATGTCGGGTGTTAGGTCTTTCAAATTTTCTCTAACTTGGGGTGTCCCTTGGCTTTGCCTCCTGGACCTAGGCATGACACAGAGGTGTCTGTGCTAGTATTCACCAGACTCCTGAGGCATGAGCCGGGAGTTTTGTTAGCGCTGCATTAGTAATTTTCGCTGCTTATATTTATTGCACCCCACGTGTCTGGAAAGCCAGAGCGGGTGGTAGTTCCTTTCGCAGCTGGCCGCGCAACTTTGGAACTCACTTCCTGTGTCCATCCGAGCGATCCAGAATCATCTTGTGTTCCGGAAGGCCATAAAGATCTGGCTTTTTCCGGCTTAAGCTTTTTCTTCTCTGGTTCTTGTCCTGGAGTCTGTGGTCTGCGCTGGGACACCCCGTCGCTGGGGCAGCCATGCGCACTATAAATCTGATAAATGATATTCTGTGGGGAGCCCTATCTTCTTCCTTCACGGGTTAAGAAGTAGTTAAAAGCACATTGATGTCATCATACGTGCATGACATACAGCTTGACATTACAATGGCAGAATTGTAAACACGTTTCTAACGTTTTTCCTTCTATAGTTTGATACTGCTAACCCACTCTGCCTATTATGACCCTAAACCGTGTTGAGAAAAAAACATAAAACATAGATAATTCTTGGAACACAAGCTTGTTGAGATGTGAAGATTAAGTAGAAATACAGACTACTTGACTAAATTATAATGCCTATAGTTTAAACTATATTATGAAAAATCTTTGATTTTACACAGTCTCCTAACAAATGCGCTAGTTGTATCATTTCTAATACAAATATTTGAAGAAAATACCTAGATCAGAAAAGAGGTATATTACATATAAAATATTGAAATAGGTTTGGGTAGATCAAAGGGATTTAGATTTAAAATCTCCTACTAAATGTTTTTGCATTCGTAAACAATGTGAATTCGGCTGTGCAACCCGAGGTGACTACTCCATTATGGCAGAGCACCGGGCCACACAGAAAAATAAAACAATAATAAAGCCATCTTATTATCATTTTATTAGGTTTCGCTGGAGGGCGGAGCTCTTAGCTCCGCCTCCAGAGAAATCTCTTGATTTCCAGTAAGGAGAATGGAATACGCCCCCCTGTCCCATTGGCTAGCTCCATAAATGGAGGCTAGCCATTGGAACAGAGATCTGTCCGTCAAGGCCGGACCAGATTCGGGGGCGTTCCAGAGATTTTTTCCCAGGGCGGAGTTACGTTTTTTCCCGTTCCCTCCCCTTTCACTGATGCGCTGTCCATTTCCGCCCCCCCCTCGCTGTCCTGTGCACGTTTCCCGCCGTCCGTGTCCTCTCCCGCCCCCTCCCGCCCCCTCCCGCCGTCCGTGTCCACTCCCGCCCCCTCCCGCCGTCCGTGTCCACTCCCGCCCCCTCCCGCTGGACTTTTCCACATAGTGCCTAAGGTCGGAGAGTTAGCGGGACATTAAAACGTTGGGCCTGACTCGCCTAGTTTCTTTTCTTGGAGTATCAGTGACTTGTTACTGCTTTACTCCTTACTTTCACGGGGCACGGCTGAAGCGAGGGGTGGTGCTGCTCTCTGAACGACTGTCGATGTAAACTGGCTTATCCGCCGTCCGTGTCCTCTCCCGCCCCCTCCCGCCGTCCGTGTCCACTCCCGCCCCCTCCCGCCGTCCGTGTCCACTCCCGCCCCCTCCCGCTGGACTTTTCCACATAGTGCCTAAGGTCGGCGAGTTAGCGGGACATTAAAACGTTGGGCCTGACTCGCCTAGTTTCTTTTCTTGGAGTATCAGTGACTTGTTACTGCTTTACTCCTTACTTTCACGGGGCACGGCTGAAGCGAGGGGTGGTGCTGCTCTCTGAACGACTGCCCCCTCCCGCCCCCTCCCGCCGTCCGTGTCCACTCCCGCCCCCTCCCGCCGTCCGTGTCCACTCCCGCCCCCTCCCGCTGGACTTTTCCACATAGTGCCTAAGGTCGGAGAGTTAGCGGGACATTAAAACGTTGGGCCTGACTCGCCTAGTTTCTTTTCTTGGAGTATCAGTGACTTGTTACTGCTTTACTCCTTACTTTCACGGGGCACGGCTGAAGCGAGGGGTGGTGCTGCTCTCTGAACGACTGTCGATGTAAACTGGCTTATTGTTTTAACCAAAAGATTCATGTCATGAGGCCAGAGCGATTTAACCGACATCTTGATATGTTGCATACATGGACCGGGGGTTTCTTGTAGCACGAAGCGGTGTAACCTGCAGTTGTATACTTTTTCTTAAGCCCGGCAGTTGAACCGCGAGTTTGATATAAGTACATTAGAGCTGTTATTTGGTGGTGCACATCAAGAGAGTGGATTAATTGGGGGATAGTCCCATATGGAGGGGAGACAGCGGTTTAAAGAAGTTGAATGGTGTAACGCTTATACATTGATTTGGGTTAATGAACTGTGTGGGGGTAAGGCAGTGCATACTGGGCATCACAGTGGTTTACCGATTAAAAATTTACATTTCGGTGGATCAGGGCGTTTATTTTATGTTATGGGGCTTGGTACTGGCTGGGCGAATTGAAAATTAAGGTTTCACCGAGTGCGAATGCCACCACGGCTTGATTTTTAATGCAGCTTTGTTGAAGCGATCTCAGCCTTGTATCCCCGCCGAGCCCTGGGCTGCATTGGGGTGGGGACGCCCCAGGAGTGTAGGGCATGTAACTGCCCCCCTGCAGAACAGGCCCAGTAAGACGCGGCCGACGGCGAGGGCTCCGTGCAAAGGGTAGTTCATCTGCAACCAATGTGTGCTAAAAGGTCAGACTAGTGCCAGCATTTAGTGAACGGAAGCATTCAAACAGAAAAAAACAAGTTTTCTTCTACATTCCTTGGGGGGGCGGGGGGGCGCTGTTTTTTTAAAAATTGTATTTAAGAGTCTGCACGACTGTCGCCCAATCTTTCCTGTCGAAAATGGCGAAAGCCGTTTTAACTTGAATGTCTCTGTGTCTGTTTGAATTTAATTGTATATTATTGCTTCATAGCGACCATAAGCGGACAGCGCGTGTCATAAACATTGGGCCACAACAACCTTTTTATATCTTTTAGGAGGAAACCAGAAGGCTTCGATTTATCGCCTGTTTAGTAGCGCCGATTTAGGGCCATAAATTGCTTCGTAGCGCTCCCTTGTCGTGCCCTTAGTATGGTTGTACTTTGTGCTGTGCTCTGAGGCCGCAGGGATGTAGACCTGAAGTAATGCATGTTTATCTTATTTGGGCGGTTCACAGCTGGGGTAGCAGCTGGGGGTAAAGCGCCTCTATGAACATGGGAGCCCCATCAGGGTGCGGGGATTTTGGGCAGAGCCCAGGTCTGTGGGACCTGGAACACCAAGAGTGAATTCGGAGTTTTCATTTTAGTCTATTGCATTCTGGGAGTTGTAGTGGTAGCTGACCGACCACCTTTGAAACGCATCGGTGGGGCGGCTTTTACTTTGGTTGTGAAGGCAGTGCCTGGGAGTGGACATGGCGTCTTCTGGTGTAACCCGCTGCCACCCTTGTATGTTCTTGGTTTTTTTTATGCCACCCTTGTGTATGTTCTTGTGGGTGTTTTTTTTTAAGTTATAATTTAGTGTAAAGGGGAATTTTTGCACCTGCTGCGTCGCTCCCACTTATGCGATTGAATGAAGTGTGTAGTAGGGACGGAGCTGCTGGCCGTAGGAAGGTGAGAGCTGGCTGCTGCTGATGGCGCTCTCATTTCACCAGATGTGAGATTCTGATCAAATAATTTGACTGACAGGTGCTTTGAATTGCCAATGAGAAAATACACGTGTAGGCGCTAACCAATACCCTCCCTTTGACTACCGCCCCCTTTCAATTCCCCTAAGGACCTCAGAGCAGTGTCTGATCTTTACACCTCCTGTGTCAATGCTCTGGTTACTATAAAATATTCGCCATAAAACGCCCCACAGCTGTTTGCAGTGAGGTGTGCCATACCCAAAGTTCTAAACTCCCACAATTCAGTACAGTTATGCTACCGCCCTTGTTGGAGCCCCCTGTTCTCCGGACGTTGTCGGGGGTCACTGTACTCTGGTTCCCTCTGCCTGGGGGTAGGACACTGTGCTGGAATATGAAGGAGCAACCTCGAACAGGGCAACACCCCCACCTCCCCTTAAGGTACAGTCCCCCGGCCGGTGAGTGCAAGCAGACCGGTCTGGGGCCGCCGAAGGTCGGGTCTGTTTATTTTCCATTAGAACTTCCACCTATTTGAGCCGTCACTTCTAAGATTGTGTTTTAGTCCCCCCGCCTTCCTGCGCGGGAGGGGTGGTTTACAGATATACGTCACACTGATTTTTCCGGAGTAAGGGCAGATCTTTATTTTCTTGATGAACCTTCTTGTGGAAATGCTGTGTTCCCCGCTAGTGCTACTGCCAGGGCCTCGTAGCGCTGTGCGTGCAGGGGCTCACACAGCCGGCCATGATGGGGTGGCCCTTCAGGGTGTGAACGAGGACAGGACCAGGACGCTGCAGCGGTTTTAGAACCTGCACCAGATATACTCTTTCAAAAGTTTTCTAAAGGTGCTGGTAAGTGTGTCCTAGGACTTGTGGTTCGTTCCCACGGCCAACAGAGATGGACACCAGAACGACCACCCTTCTCATCTGTGCGTGATGAATGGTTTGTGAATCCGATTGGCATAGGAGATACCACGAGAGGAAGTGACGTCACCTAGAAGGGATCTGTCTGAAGGCATCTGGGCATGACAGGCTTTTACAAGGTGGTGAAGCTGAAACTCTCGACAGTCAACAGATGCACCCCAAAGCCCGGGTTCCCCCCCCCCCACCTCCAACAACAAGAGAACAAAAGCCAGCTGTCATGGCCGACTTCCCCTGGACGTTGAGCCAAAGAGGCCCACTCCACGGTGGTCTCACCTTACCCGCCCACCTTATCACCTCTCGCTTTTCAACGCCCTGCAATCCTGTCCCCTTGTCTTCCCTGCTTGACTCAAAAAAGGGCCACCACCTTCCCACTCGGCGCCTCTCCCGTTTCAGAGGCCGAGCCTGCTCTCAGGGGCCCTCACACTGTCAGGGGCAGAACGGGCCATTCAGGCAGTGTTTGCTCGGCACACCTTGAGGTGTTTGCAGGACTCAGGAGGACACGGGACAGCGGCATGCCACCGAAGCGTCACACCCTTGGGGGGGTGAGAGGAGGGTAAGGCAGCAGAGGTGTGGTGAGTGTGTGATGAGTTGACAGGCTCCATACAGCGCTGACTTCAAGGTGTGTTTACTGGCCACAAACCCCTTCATATCTGCTCAGTCGAGAAGGTCAGAGAGGGTCCTCTAAGAACAGATCTCCTAAAAGAAGCTCCTTGGCAGTGTCCAGGCTAACTTTGCTCGCCATGGTGCCATGATGCCAGTTCAAGTTGCCGACCTAGGCCTCGTTTCCTTACGTTTGCGCTGATCTGGATGAAGTGTCAGCGATCGAAAATGTCCTCTGTCGTGAGAACTGCACACCAAACTCACACACCCGCAGCCCGGCCACCTGTCACCCACCTTCAAGAACGGATGACGCTAATCTCAGGGCCATGTAGAATGTTACTGGACCGCTGAAAGCGCCATGAAGCCATCCCGACAGCAGAAAGCATTATGCAAACACGGAAAGGGTCTATTTATATTCGTCTACACCTCATGAACAAAACACAGAAGTGCTACGTAAATTCCAGCTCCGAGGACCCCAAGAAATAAAACAAAGGTATCATTAAAAGCATTTCACTCAACACATAACATAAATGAACAAGACAACAAAAAAGAGAGAATAAATAGGACACCACAGCTAAATAAACAAGCATTTACAATGCAACGGTTTCGCCTTTGGAAAAGTTAGAGCTATTAGCAATGTAAATGACAATGCCATTTATTTATCTGTTTTCAAAACCAACACATAAATACAAATTTTGTCATTTACAATGCCAATAGCTCAAACTTTTCCAAAGGCGAAACCTTTGCATTGTAAATGCTTGTTTTTCTTATTGCAAGCCGAAGTTAGGACGGGGCAGGCCATCCTGACGGGCGTCTCATCCCGGTAGGGAGGAGTGGTGGGCACTTGTAAGAGTGCATGTCCGTTTGGCGTCCCACTTAGGCCAGCCAAACAGACAAGCGCACTTATGTTTCTCCAGCCCAGCTGTGTTGCAGAGCCGGATTGGAGAACACCCTTAGGCTCCTTGTGCCTGAACGATGTCGTCAGCCCACTCAGGCCAATCACGGAACTGCTCTCATGATGATAAATAGTATTACCAGCATGAGAACAGTGCCATGATTGCCTCCTGGGAGCCTGTGCAGTGTAAACAGCATCAGGAGAAGAGCACCGAGGCAGGTGCTGCAGGGGCAGTTAAGTATTTTTATTTATTATTTTCTCCTTACCTTCCTCGTGTTCGCCTTGCCTCACCTACCCAAAATTAGAGCAGCCGCCACTGTTTGCAACAGCAAACATCTCTTTAACGATCCTGAAAACCTCTACTACAACTCAGAGAAGTCTTTCTGATTTGCAAAAGGGGTCTCGAAACCCTTTTCAAATGAATGTTTCGCTCATTTTTGTGAGTTGCAAAGGGATATATCAGTAGTTTGACCTCAATTGTGCTTGCAAACCATTGAAAAGTTACCAGTTCTCAAGTTGCGTTGGTAACTGATTTCCCAAAATGGCATATCGTCCGATGGAGCAGCTTCCCATTTGGGAATCATATTGAATGTACTGAGAGAGAGCAAATAGTGATGTAGGGGTCCACGGCACACTCTCCCTGCTGTGTACCTAAAGGGGAACGCCCAACCTGTCTCCCTAATGAACATAAGCTCCTTTAATGAAGATTGTTTCTGGTTTGGTAAAGCAGAAAAAATTGTCCAATCAGGGGAGCACTCTTCCATCACCATGATTCCCGTAGAATCTGGGCAGGCAGTCACTCAACTGTCGGGAAGTTTTCCCCTGGTGACACAGGTGGAGGTTGACTCACTGATCGGCTCAGTAAAATCCGGATCACCTCAGGATCACATACCGGCAGAAATCACCACTTCTCTTGCCAGCCACCTACCTCCCTCCATTGCACATCTCCTCAATCTCTCCCTGCGAGGTGGCCTGGTCCCTTTGGAATGGAAAGCAGCACAGGTTATGCCTATCCGGAAGAACACCAAGGCCCCACCAACTGAGTTTTCAAATCTCCGCCCTATCTCTCTCCTCCCTTTCCTGGGCAAGCTAATGGAGAAACATATAAACACTCATCTCTCTAACCATTTCGAATGGACGGGCAGCCTTGATCCATCTCAGTCAAGCTTTCGCCCTAAATACATCACAGAATCAGCCCTACTAGCGGTAACCGACGACATCAGGATGAGCCTAGATAGAGGCCAATCCACGATTCTAGTGCTGTTAGATCTATCCACCGCGTTCGACACGGATTCCCATAAGATCTTGCTCAGGAGGTTGGAAGAGATTGGACTCAGAGACTTGGCCCTTCAGTGGTTGACAAGTTTTCTTTCTTCTCGTTCTCAGACGGTTAACGTTGGCTCTTATCGTTCAGCTGCAACAGAACTGTGCAAGGGAGTACCACAGGGCTCTTGATTGAGCCCGACTTTGTTTAACATCTATGTGGCTCCCTTGCCAATCTGTTGAGGAGTAGTGGGTTCATCCCTGTCTCCTATGCGGACGATACCTAGCTGCTTTTTCAATTTGCAAAGTTTACTCCATCAGTGCAGGCCACCTTCTCCCTGGGAATGAGAAATATCTCTCAGTGGATGAGGAGTAACTTTCTTTAGTGCAATGTGGGGAAGACTGAAATCATGCTCTTCGGAGAAGCTCAACTACTGTGGACACCCGATTGGTGGCCCCCAGACCTAGGCACTCCCCCATTCCAAAAACCTGTGTAAAAAAACGTAGGTGTCCGCCTTGAGCAGAGCCTCACTATGAAGGAGCATGCTGCTATGACAGCTGGCTCCTGTTTTCATGTGTTGGGTCTTCTGCGTCGTATCCTTCCTTTACTCCCTGACTCATCCAGGAAAACGTTAAGTCGCCTGGATTACTGCAATAGTTTTCTGCTGTCTGCCATCGAGATCGCCCTTGATAGACTACAGGTTACCCAGAATACGGCTGCACGTTTGATTCTGAATGCACCCCAAGGACAGACTCTCGGCCTCTGCTTTATCAGCTCCACTGGCTCCCGATACGGAAGCGAGAACAGTTTAAAGTCTATTGCACCATTCACAAGGCCTTGTCCAATTCTGGCCCTAGCTATCTTGTGGATCAATGTATCCCCTACACTCCTCGGAGGTCTCTCCGCTCAGAATCCAAGCACCTCCTCGCAGTGCCTAGAATTAAACGAGCTAGACAGGGTGGGAAGGCCCTATCTTATCTGGGTCCCTGCCACTGGAACAAGCTCCCTGTGCAACTAAGACAGTGCACCGAACATCTCCACTAAAGGAAACAGCTTAAAACCCATCTTTTCACCTCTAATCTCTAGCCGACAGTCTTCCCTCACGCAGCCCATTCTTGAGCGCAGAGATACCCCTTCGGGGTCGATTCTGGCGCTTTATAAATAAATAAATAAAATAAATAAATAAATGTAGGCTTGGTGGTCTGCTGTTCCTTTTTCTATTAGTCTATAACTAGCATTGTAAGTTACATCCCCTTTCATAAACCAGTCGGTGTGCATATTGCATTTTTCTGAATTGCAAATTGAGATTGTAAATCAGGCTCTTAGTTTTATTTTCTAGCCACTGCTGATCCACAGCAGCTCAGTTTGTTCCCCTAGGTGTCCAGGCAGTATCTGAAAATGCTTGAGTATCAGGGTGGTGCAATGATGTATTGTATGCTCCTTCCCTTCTATGTATTGAATGGTGGCTGAAGGCTCTCCAAGACCCATCATTTTGTGGCAGGAGATAACAGTGCCTAATACTGATTGGTAGGCACTCATGCTTCTGCAAAACATTGAACAGGGAATGACTGATGGCAGTGAATGTAAAAAAAGATGGCCATTGTGCATTTTGATTTCACAGTGTCACCAGTCTCAGCCTTAAAATACTGTCTATGTGATGTGTGACCGTGGTCTTAAAGATGACATGGCAACTACACCCACTCATATGTCCTGCACTGCAAAGGCACTAGCCAGGTGTGAATGGGGGTCCTGGGGGGGGCGGCCGACCGAAGGGAGGCCTGACCCGCCCGGGGGAATTTGGGGGCCGGGGAAAGGGGGGGGTGGAGCTGGCGCCGACCGGGGAAGGGTTTGGGCTTTCTGGTAGCTTTTGGGCTGGGGGTGGGGCCTTGTTGGGCTTCTTTTTGGTTGGGTTGTGGTATCCGGCCGGCCACGCGGCAGAGACGCCATTATAAGTGTGGTGTCTCGGCCGCCGGGCGGGGGGTGGCGGATGGACAATTTTTTCCCCTCCCTCCCTCCCTGGGTCATGTACAGTGGGGGGGGGGGGGCACAAGGGCGGGTATTTCTCTTTTTTGGGGGGATTTTCTTTTTCGGGGGAGTTGGGGGGTCAGGGGATTTTAGGCGATGTTTTGTTGGAGGCTGGTGCTAGGGGGTTTCATGATTGGGTGGGGGGTTTTGGCATGTCGCTGGAGCAGGTGTGGGGTGCATTCTGCATGTAGGGGCGGTTCTGCCTAATATATGGGGGAAGAGTAGGAGAACTGTTTGGATTGTCGGGGAAGGTCAAGCACAATAAAGTATTTAGCCAGGTGGAGAGGCAAATTGACGTTATGCAAATTGTTACTGTTTGGGGATTGTGGGAATCAGTTAGGGGAGGGGGTGGGGGTGAGTCAGGAAATTACATATTTATGAGGTTTAGATTGTGCGGCGCAGGCCAAGGATGTTATTGTGTAGGATGCACCTGCTTCCAATAAAGCGGCCTTTGTCACACCTACATTGAGTCTCGGGTCGGTGCTTTTCTTCCCCCCCCTCCCTTTCCCCAATGGGCCCCAAAGAGACTCTGCTGCTTTTGTTGCTGCTCCAATATAGGGTCCCAGAGTATTGCCTACATGCCACACACCAAAAGGAAACCGGCTAAACCTGTGTTACTTCTTCTCCCTATCAGAAATCACTAAGGACATTATTAATCATATAAGCTTTGCAAATCATCAAAAAGTAAATGTCTGTGCTGTGCAAAATGTACCTCAGAGCAGCATGACTTATTTTTTTAAGGCAGAATTTCTACTGTTGTTTGAAACTCTATGATGCCTGCCCGCTGTACATTTTCTTTCTGTCTAAACTTTCAAACATCATGTGCCATTGGAGATGGTGGTTAACACATCCATCGATCCTATTTGAAGGAGTTCTGTTAAGAGATGTTAAGCACACACATTCGCTCAGAGGGAACAAACTGTTCTTCGTGCAGAAATACCTGTGTAGATAACATAACAAAGACAAATATCCATTTTACATACACCTTTTATTTTGATGCTGATTTCATCTTAGAAATGTCAGGGGCATAATACTTGCCCTGAATTGTAGTGAGCGAGCAAGCCAGGTTTCTTCTTGGGAATTTATCCATGGGAGAAAATGTCAAAAATATATGTGAAATGGTGCATTTTAAAGCAGAGAGTTCACATAAATGTGCAAAAATGCCACAGACGCTGGAAGGGTACTCAATTAATATTCAAATCCTTTCATGATGTTCCAAGCCAATGAAACACAATGCTCCCCAGGAGTTGACGATATTTTTTTAAGTATGCTATGGGTGCCCCCATTTGTCAAGAAATACCTCCATTGTACCTGGGCAAGTATTTTGCCATGGGTGATTTCATATGCCTCGTATGTGCGCTTGTATTAAAATTGTCATAAAATATACCAGTTCCAGAATGTTGCCATTCATGCAAGCCTTATACCATAGGTAACGCTTATACCAAAATTATCTCAGTACATCAGGGCCAGTATTTCATTCATGGTTGCCACCCTCCCATATGTTAGTTTGTTTGCCTCCAACTTGCTAAGAATTGCCTTAAGAAAGCCAGTAACTTGTATATGGCCTGGTGCCTAAAGGCCACCAGGACTCCAAACACGCACAATAAAATAAATACTCCTTTTAAACAAACTATAATGTTTTATCACATATGTTTCATCCAAAGTTCATTTTTTTATAGACATTGTATATTGCAAACTCATCATTTCCATCAATGAATCAGAACATTAAAGCATCATTAGTACAATCAATGAAACTGTAAGAACATAATCAAAACATAACAACAACCCAATGCATTTCGGGGCCCTGCCCCTTCGTCAGGGGTCTGTATAAGAAAAGAGAAAGGAAAGAAGAAAAGGAGACCGTATTACTTTTGTTGCCAAGGGAGGAAAAACTTTCTTGCGTAAATTGAAACTTGCGTTTTTTAGCTCACCTAATAGTTGATGTGTTTCGCGTTGCCAAAAAGTTGACAGAGCGCGAAGTTCTCTTTTAAGGTTCTATGGAAAAACGAGTGGAATTGTGTATTTATAAATGATTAACCGACAGTCTAAAAAATGCCAATCCTCGAGTAAATTTATAAGGGCTCACCTGAATGTAGAAAGCTATGCCCAATCTGAAAAACGCGAATGGACAACCATAAGTATATGAGTCAATAATACTTAAAGTAACATAAAAATAAAATAGGCAATGCGTGCTTTTACCTGTGGGGTGAGTATTTGTTCTAACCCCCAAATGGACAATCTTGTCACCGAGGTTGCCTAAAAAACAATAATGTCAAGAAATAGGAACTAAGTATATCGCTAGAGGCTGTCTGCCGTTCTAGGCGTTTTAAGCAAGCGCATTTGCTTACCTGCGGGGTAAATAATATTGCCGGTCCCGCTTTATAGTATGAGGCTCACGAGTCCACTCTGCATAAAGAGAGAACGAGTGTTACTAATATTTGCTACGCACTCGTTTTGATAACGAGAAACGAAAAAATGGGTTTCTATCCCTTACCGATATTTCGCCTGGGTGCACGCCAAAATCTGCTCAGATCTACATGTGCCTAAAGAAACGCGGATGTTTCTTAAATCCATTTACTCTGTTTACCGGAGCCACCAACATAGAAATAAGACTATGGGCAAAATGTGTCAGCCATTTTGAAATGGTATTATTACTTAGTTATTTAGAGAAACTCTAAACTAAGAAGTAGGACTACGAACAAAACGTGTCGGCCATTTTAGAGTGGTATTTTTGCCGAAACTGAATTAAAGGGAGTGTAAACTATAGGAAAAAAGAAAAAGATGAGGAAAAGGAAAAATACCAGAATGAGCATGAAAAAAGAAAAAAGGCATTTTATCATCAAATTCCTACCTATTTACAGGCTAAACGTCACCATTTGAATAAGAATGACAATCATATCTAGAAATATTGGTTATCTATAGTACTAACCATGTTGTGATAGTAGGTGTGTGCCAACGTGTGGGGGTTACCCTAGGGTGCTTAGTGAGTATACTTTAAAGGAAACATGCCATATCAAGCTTGTCATTAAGCCCAAAAGGGGTCAATGTTTGTAGTTTACGGATCCAGAAGGCCTCTTTCTGAAGTAAAAGCTTTGAATTATCCATGCCCAAACGTTGTGGAAGTAGTTCAATCACTTGGAATCTTAGCTGAGCGATAGTATGGCCAGCTTCCCACCAATGTTTTGCGAGTGGCGATGTGTAGTTCTTATTCCTTATGCGACTCTTGTGTTCCGACAGTCGCAATTTCAGTTTGCGCTCAGTTTTTCCGACGTATAGAAGGCCACATGGGCATTTAATTGAATATACAACAAATTCAGAATTGCAAGTGGTGTTGTGTCTCAACTGGATTTTCTCGCCTGTGCGTGGATGTAATAGAACGTTCCCCGGTATTATGTTGTTACAATTTTTACAATTATAACAGCGAGTAGTTCCTTTAAACACTTCAGGTTGTTGAGCGGTATCCATATGGTGACCTGGTTTGTTGAGCAGTTCTTTGAGATTCTGTGCTCTCTTGTAAGCGAACAAAGGCCTTTCACTGAATAAGTTGCCAAAGTCTTTTTCAACTTGAATGATCTCCCATCGTTTCAAGATGATACGTTTAATATCCCTCGAAGCAGTGGAGTACTTGGACACAAATACCATTCTTTTGTTCTCAGTTTTAACTCTTTTTTTCAAAAGATCTGCCCTTGGGATAGCCTTGATGCGGTTCACATGTGCATCCAATAGTTTGCGAGGATAGCCTCTGTCTAAATAACGTTGCTTCTGCTCTTCAATATGCTTATCACAACTGGTTTTATCAGAAGATATTCTTTTTATTCTCATGAATTGTGAGACCGGTAGATTGTTGACAAGAGTTGAAGGATGAAAACTTCCATACAGAAGTGAGGTGTTCCTATCTGTAGGCTTTTTGTAAAGGGTTGTATTGATAGAGTTCTCACCAAGGGCAACCCAGACGTCCAAGAACGGCAAGGCTTCCTTGCTGATATTGTGCGTGAATTGTATCCTTGGATTAGCAAGATTCAAACTTTTGATGTTTTGAATTAAATCCAGCACTGGTCGCTTCCAAATGATGAAGACATCATCTATGTATCTTTTGTAGTACACTAGGCCTGCCTGCCAAGTGCTGTCTTCCAGGATATAATCAAGCTCGAATTTTGCCATGAAGATGTTCGCATAAATGCATGCCCCTGGAAAGCCCATGGCTGTCCCAGTGAGCTGCAAGTAATAATCTCTTTCCCATGTGAAGTAGCTGTTGAACAAACAGAATTCTAGCCACTGCAGGATTAGATATTTCAACTCATCCGGCTTGTCATCGAGGAGTAGGGCCCACTCAATTGCTTCTAAGCCTTCTTTGTGAGGGATCGATGTATAAAGAGCCGTTACATCAATTGTACAGAGAGTCCAATTCTCAGTGTCTGTTGTCTCAATGGTTGAAAGGCTTCGCAAAAAATCTGAAGTGTCTTCCAAATAGGTCGGCCATTTTTTAATGAAGGACTGCATGTGTGTATCCATGAAGATGCCCAGATTTTCGAAGATAGAAGCACATCCCGAAACTATCGGTCTAAATGGGGGGTCTTTCAAGTCTTTATGCACTTTCGGCAAAAAATATATCCTGGGTCTTCTTGGGTATATTTGTCTCAAATAGCGCTTGGTTGTAATGTTTATCCAGCCAAGTTCTTCAAATTTGTCTAATAAGCCATCCAGATTTTTAGCTATGGCATTAGTGGGATCTTCGTCCAGTTTGACGTAAGTGTTTGCATCTAGCACATGCTCTGTACCTTTTCTCACATAGAAATCCAAATCCATAATCACAAGGCTTCCACCTTTATCTGCCTTTTGAATCATGATCTCTTTGTTGTTGGCCAATGCGTGTAAAGTGCTATATTCCGCTCTTGTTAAGTTGTTGATTCTTTTTTTATATTGAACTTTATTCAAATCCATTTTGACAAGTAGCTCGAACGTATCAAGGCTTTTATGAGAAACTGGAGCCATAAAGGTACTCTTAGGTTTGAACTTGATGGAGGCGCTTTCCTCATTCTCTATGGGGTTAAGCACTGTAAAAAAGTGCCTGAGTCTCAGGATCCTCATGAATTTATACAAGGCTATTTCAGTCTCAAGTAGATTAGTATGGTAAGTATGCACGAAAGATGTGCCTTTGTTGAGTAGATTTTCTTCTGCTTTTGTTAGTTGATAATTGGAAATGTTAATTACGAGGCTTTGGTCTGGCTCCTTAGGCCTGGTTTCTTGTTGCTTCTATCTTCGAAAATCTGGGCATCTTCATGGATACACACATGCAGTCCTTCATTAAAAAATGGCCGACCTATTTGGAAGACACTTCAGATTTTTTGCGAAGCCTTTCAACCATTGAGACAACAGACACTGAGAATTGGACTCTCTGTACAATTGATGTAACGGCTCTTTATACATCGATCCCTCACAAAGAAGGCTTAGAAGCAATTGAGTGGGCCCTACTCCTCGATGACAAGCCGGATGAGTTGAAATATCTAATCCTGCAGTTGCTAGAATTCTGTTTGTTCAACAGCTACTTCACATGGGAAAGAGATTATTACTTGCAGCTCACTGGGACAGCCATGGGCTTTCCAGGGGCATGCATTTATGCGAACATCTTCATGGCAAAATTCGAGCTTGATTATATCCTGGAAGACAGCACTTGGCAGGCAGGCCTAGTGTACTACAAAAGATACATAGATGATGTCTTCATCATTTGGAAGCGACCAGTGCTGGATTTAATTCAAAACATCAAAAGTTTGAATCTTGCTAATCCAAGGATACAATTCACGCACAATATCAGCAAGGAAGCCTTGCCGTTCTTGGACGTCTGGGTTGCCCTTGGTGAGAACTCTATCAATACAACCCTTTACAAAAAGCCTACAGATAGGAACACCTCACTTCTGTATGGAAGTTTTCATCCTTCAACTCTTGTCAACAATCTACCGGTCTCACAATTCATGAGAATAAAAAGAATATCTTCTGATAAAACCAGTTGTGATAAGCATATTGAAGAGCAGAAGCAACGTTATTTAGACAGAGGCTATCCTCGCAAACTATTGGATGCACATGTGAACCGCATCAAGGCTATCCCAAGGGCAGATCTTTTGAAAAAAAGAGTTAAAACTGAGAACAAAAGAATGGTATTTGTGTCCAAGTACTCCACTGCTTCGAGGGATATTAAACGTATCATCTTGAAACGATGGGAGATCATTCAAGTTGAAAAAGACTTTGGCAACTTATTCAGTGAAAGGCCTTTGTTCGCTTACAAGAGAGCTCAGAATCTCAAAGAACTGCTCAACAAACCAGGTCACCATATGGATACCGCTCAACAACCTGAAGTGTTTAAAGGAACTACTCGCTGTTATAATTGTAAAAATTGTAACAACATAATACCGGGGAACGTTCTATTACATCCACGCACAGGCGAGAAAATCCAGTTGAGACACAACACCACTTGCAATTCTGAATTTGTTGTATATTCAATTAAATGCCCATGTGGCCTTCTATACGTCGGAAAAACTGAGCGCAAACTGAAATTGCGACTGTCGGAACACAAGAGTCGCATAAGGAATAAGAACTACACATCGCCACTCGCAAAACATTGGTGGGAAGCTGGCCATACTATCGCTCAGCTAAGATTCCAAGTGATTGAACTACTTCCACAACGTTTGGGCATGGATAATTCAAAGCTTTTACTTCAGAAAGAGGCCTTCTGGATCCGTAAACTACAAACATTGACCCCTTTTGGGCTTAATGACAAGCTTGATATGGCATGTTTCCTTTAAAGTATACTCACTAAGCACCCTAGGGTAACCCCCACACGTTGGCACACACCTACTATCACAACATGGTTAGTACTATAGATAACCAATATTTCTAGATATGATTGTCATTCTTATTCAAATGGTGACGTTTAGCCTGTAAATAGGTAGGAATTTGATGATAAAATGCCTTTTTTCTTTTTTCATGCTCATTCTGGTATTTTTCCTTTTCCTCATCTTTTTCTTTTTTCCTATAGTTTACACTCCCTTTAATTCAGTTTCGGCAAAAATACCACTCTAAAATGGCCGACACGTTTTGTTCGTAGTCCTACTTCTTAGTTTAGAGTTTCTCTAAATAACTAAGTAATAATACCATTTCAAAATGGCTGACACATTTTGCCCATAGTCTTATTTCTATGTTGGTGGCTCCGGTAAACAGAGTAAATGGATTTAAGAAACATCCGCGTTTCTTTAGGCACATGTAGATCTGAGCAGATTTTGGCGTGCACCCAGGCGAAATATCGGTAAGGGATAGAAACCCATTTTTTCGTTTTTCGTTATCAAAACGAGTGCGTAGCAAATATTAGTAACACTCGTTCTCTCTTTATGCAGAGTGGACTCGTGAGCCTCATACTATAAAGCGGGACCGGCAATATTATTTACCCCGCAGGTAAGCAAATGCGCTTGCTTAAAACGCCTAGAACGGCAGACAGCCTCTAGCGATATACTTAGTTCCTATTTCTTGACATTATTGTTTTTTAGGCAACCTCGGTGACAAGATTGTCCATTTGGGGGTTAGAACAAATACTCACCCCACAGGTAAAAGCACGCATTGCCTATTTTATTTTTATGTTACTTTAAGTATTATTGACTCATATACTTATGGTTGTCCATTCGCGTTTTTCAGATTGGGCATAGCTTTCTACATTCAGGTGAGCCCTTATAAATTTACTCGAGGATTGGCATTTTTTAGACTGTCGGTTAATCATTTATAAATACACAATTCCACTCGTTTTTCCATAGAACCTTAAAAGAGAACTTCGCGCTCTGTCAACTTTTTGGCAACGCGAAACACATCAACTATTAGGTGAGCTAAAAAACGCAAGTTTCAATTTACGCAAGAAAGTTTTTCCTCCCTTGGCAACAAAAGTAATACGGTCTCCTTTTCTTCTTTCCTTTCTCTTTTCTTATACAGACCCCTGACGAAGGGGCAGGGCCCCAAAATGCATTGGGTTGTTGTTATGTTTTGATTATGTTCTTACAGTTTCATTGATTGTACTAATGATGCTTTAATGTTCTGATTCATTGATGGAAATGATGAGTTTGCAATATACAATGTCTATAAAAAAATGAACTTTGGATGAAACATATGTGATAAAACATTATAGTTTGTTTAAAAGGAGTATTTATTTTATTGTGCGTGTTTGGAGTCCTGGTGGCCTTTAGGCACCAGGCCATATACAAGTTATTATTCACAGTGTGCAGGCACTAATCCCGACACAGCACATATATTGGTTCAATTGGATTAAATTCGAATATTCGAGTGCAGCCCCCCTTCATACATTTTTATTAAGAAAGCCAGTGCCATTATTTTGTCCTGGGTAACTCTAAAAGACAATAATTACATTCAGTATGCAAGGACCAATGACCAACTAGCAAGCATAACATTACATTCTCACTCGTGTTCAATTTCCTTCATTCTCACTCACATGTACTTACTGCCCCTTGAACTCATTCTTATTCATTGTCACTCACTTGCAGTCATGCTTAATGTCACACTACCTGTCGCTGACTCTCACTCACTTTCACTCGCATATGCTTATGCATGCAGACACACATGCTCACAGATACACATGCTCTCTCACATCAACTCAACCTCATCTGCAAGCACGCACACAACATACATTTAAAAGCATTTTTACTTATCTCTGCTGCCACCAAAGGTCCTGCTCCAGATAATTGTCCTCCATTTTCTATTGCACAAATAGTGAATAATAGGTATTATTCACTATTAGTATAATGAAAAATGGACAGGAAACCAGATAGCTGATTTTGCCACCTCTAAGGCCAGGGGTCATTAAGTTAGTGCTACGAGTCACAATGGGCAAGCCAGGGGATACAGTTGCGAACCCTGGTGACCCCTAAATGACACCCCTGAATCTCATATTGAGGGTGCAGGACACGCAGACATTTACTGTGGATTTCATACACCAAGCACGAGGTCATCTGATATAAAAAATCATGTCCTAAATATTGTTTACTAAAATGCCGCCCAATCTGAGGTGATAACAGACAATCTACATCCGGTATTTTTGTAAATATTTCGGACCCTATAATATTGCCCGATGATATGCATACATTTGATATTCTAACATACAATCAAGCATGGAGCAATACAGTTGCAGATAAGCTCTCCACAATTGTTTCATACATTCCTTATATTTCCAGTTGCATATTGTATTTGGAAAAAGGTATGAATGTACAATAGCCAAGCAGTAATACTATCTAACAGCAAGAAGTTCTCTTAGACATTTCTAAATATGTTTGCATGTGCACCTCTCCTCCACACACATACGATTAAGTGCTGAGATATTAAATCCATTTCAGTGTTCTGGTGACATTGAGAGCGCCTCTATCAGGAGCTCAATGGGACTTGCTTTGGTTTGCATATATTATCAAAGGTTTCAACATATGGCCTTTATTTGTACATTGAGCCAGATGATAAAAAGTCAGTGGTTAACTCGAAATTTGAGGCTCCTATAATGGTTCCCAGTGCTGGTTGAATGAATTCTCCTAATGAGACCACCTACCTCATGTACACATTTAGTGGGCTTCAGGAATAATAGGAACCACTAGCTCTTAAGAACCACAAGGTCTGCATTACGCATCAATGTGAGACAGTCGTTGGTAACAAGAGGGTTTTTATTGCAATTAGTAAACTACTCTAAAAAAACGTTCCAGATAACTTCAAAAGTACAATATATGGACCCATCATAAATGCTTATGAGTATGTAAAACACATCATGGAATTCTATTTCATCCAACACAAATATGTGTCGTAAGGTCGAAACATATAAGATTAGAGTCGAGAATAGCCTCTCCTGAAGCATCACATTAGCCGTATACCGCTCATAATTGTAGCTTCTTTTTTCTGGATATATCCATCATCAGCTGCTGAATAGAAGTGCTGCTATACTGTAGCTCATTTCCATAGGTATAATGGGTTCAATGTTAATTCTAATTTTTAGCTTTGGTGAATGACGAACTTCAAAAAGATGGACTGAATAAAAGGCCTGTCAACGGATATTGTTAAGGATGGAGATTAAGTGTTTGGGGTTGAAATGGATTCATCCAGCTACTTCTACAGATTCAGAGTCGTGGTCATGGTAGAATGGCAGCGTCCACAATCCAACATTCAATGGCGCACAAGCAATTACAGCCCTCGTCATTAAATGCTGCTAGGGTTTCACAGTCCTCATTCCGTTTGATCGCAAACAAAGAGAAATTTCCCACCAGAGACATTGACAAGAGAACCACAGTGTGCGTTGGTCTCGAGGGGACCTGGACATTGGCCGTCACTGGATCGCTGAGATTAGGATCAGATCACTTTCCACATTTTGCTGCTCCCGCACACGCACACCTGCAGAGCAATTGTGGTGGTTGAATCCATTCTCCTTTCACCATCACAAAGGGAGACTTCATTTATTTTCAGGATGAAGAAAGTTGCATTTCTAACACAGGTTAAGCAAGACTCCACAAGACCACAGCTGTGCTTATATCTTCAAGATAGGTTCAAGAAATAATTGAACATAAGCAAGTGCTTATAGAAAACAAAGCTTTGTCTATTATTAAGCATTATTTCCAAAAGTATATCTAGGAGACATATCTTAAGTTATCACTAAGTAGGTGGAAGTCTCTTAATTGTGCCAAGCAATTGCCTAAGCATATGACTAAGTTCGCAGCTTTCTTTCTTGGATACTTGTACAGAGACAGTAAAATTATTCCCCCGTTCCCAATTATGCTGGTATTCTCTGCTACCATTATTTCAAAAGTACCTCACAATTTGACATTTTGCTTGTCTTTATGCATCCAGCCTTCTTTGTGTGACTGTTTCTACCTTTCTGTTTTTAGTTGTTGACATTCTATGCAAATGCAATGCAATAACTGAAGTAATTGAAGTGAGCATTTCCCCATGTGTAAGCTACTCAAGGTGGAAGTTGGGATGCTGAAACTGCAAGACCAAAATCAATCTTAACCAAGCCCACACAGGACATGACAGCGGTGGTATGTGGAGTTCTTGTGTTTGCCCATATCTGAGGTGTGTCAGCCTGGCCCTTGGCCTGTGAGACCTACTTTGGGTGGATGGTTCAGAGAGCGACCTAAAAACACGGGAAGGAGTATGAGGCCCAGGGAAGTAGGTTTCCTGCAGAAAATGCTCTGCAGTAGCTAGAGATAAAACAACGGGCACATGAACCTCTACAGGCGGAGCTGGATTACTAGACTGGGGGGAAAGTGTAACCTCACAAGCAGAGCCGAAGCCACAAGGGCTTCGTCGGGGAGCCACCGTTATTTGCACAATGAAATAACCAACATACAGTTACATTAATTAATGTTTAAGCTTCAGTTTCAAGAACAACGTTTTTATTGCTGACGGAGCCACAACTAATCAGTGTTTCTTATTGGGCTCAGGGTAAGGATTCAGGCCTACTAAAGCTCTCAGGTAAAACCATATTGCAATAGTGCAATCTGGAGAATTTAGGGCCATATTATCAAGAACGGCGATAATATTATCGCCGCTTAAGCGGCAGGAAACTGCCGCTAAAACGGCGATAAGAGGCTTGATAATATGCCCTTGTGAATTCCCATAGAAGCCCAGGTTTTATGTCTTGCACACCAGAACATGGGCTTTTATGGGAATTCACAAGGGCATATTATCAAGCCCCTTATCGCCGCTTTAGCGGTAGTTTCCTGCTGCTAAAGCGGCGATAATGTTATCGCCGTTCTTGATAATATGGCGCTTAGTTTCCTGGGATTCCACTTCACACACTAGTGGACAACCAAAGTAAGAAAAAGGCAGAAAAAAATCTGAGCACATGATAAACTGAAAGTTTTTGGTTAGGAAATCTGGCAGATATTAAAACATTATTGTGAAGAAACTCATTTTTGTGTCTGTTCCCTCCACATCTAAATGATATTTATTCAAAGTGAATCATACATGTGCTTTCCATTCTCTATCACAGATCTTGCTGGAGTGCAAGGTGAGTTGGTGACTTAGCTTTGAGAAAGTATTAACCTGCCTCACACTTGGTCCAGAAATGCCGTCAAGACATATTGAAGCGGGTGGATTTTATATGAGACAAAGTCAACATTTCTGTTGGACCTATTAGCTGCCAGTAAAAGTGTCTGCTCTCTAATGCTAATCCGCAATCGGCAGAGTCAACTCAGAACTGTGAAGGGCTTCGCCTGCAATCGATTTCACAACCCTTTACGAGCTAATAAAAAGGAAACGACTTGAATGTGTGAAATACCAATAAACGTGCTTCACACTTGCGTCTATGGTGATCTGGCGTCATGCTACCACGAGCAAAGCACAGTTACTGCTCTCCTGATGCAAAACTACTCAAGGTCATCAGAGACTATTTGCCAGAGAGGGATTTTATGAGAGCCATTCATCTCTGGGGAATCACTGCAGAAAGGCTGGTTTCTTGGTCTCGGTGGAGGCAGGGGTGGATTAAGTCAACATCATAGAACCAAAGAGTTTTGCACAGTTTGTCTGTAGCTGGTAGAAAAGTATTTTTGTAAAACTAGAAGCACAGTGCTGGTCGGTATTTAGCTCAGTATTTTTCTCTAGATCGCTGTTTGCTGTTGTGTGCTTTCCTATCTGCAGCATCTCTTCCTACTTCAGGTTACCGGTGTGTCCTCCGTGTCTCTGTTGGTTCACTTCATGTCTTTGTGCTAACTTTATTTTACTCTATGGCACAAAACTTACTACCTCTGTACCAGAGTGTCATTTTCTCTCACACAAACATTGCCCTATTTCAATGGGCCATCCAGTGAGCAAAGTCCCAATTGGTTTCATAAGCCAAGCAGACATCATCAAACAAAGGTATATTCTAGAATTCCAGTTAGGAATTGTTAGCGATAGTGGACTGGGTAAACTGTCTATACTGGATACCCTCTTTAAAGAGAGAAATCATCAAATTGTGCAAAAGTAGTCTAGACTGCTAACCCAAATGTTGTTAGAAAATGTGCTAATGTAAAATCTATATTATGTTTTTTTCTTATCTTGTTTGTATAAAAATTGCCTCCAAAATGTATCACTGACCAGGATTAACCTGGGTGAAAAGTGAATATGGTGAAATCAGCTTTGAAAACACACAGTTTATATATGCTATTAATGACTGTACAATATCTGCTACTTAGACATTGCATTTGTGGACATAACACTGAATCTGCCCTCATGAAGTCCTCTGAAGAGATAAGATGGCACTATAGGCCAGCGGCAAAGCAGCTCTACTGCTGCTTGACCTTTCTGCTGCATTTGATATGGTCCATCATGATCTTCTGATGGTCCATCTGGTTACTATCGGAGTAGGCGGGTTAGCTTTGAATTTGTTATGCTCCTTCCCCTCCAACCATGAACAGTCAGTTGCACTCGATCTGTTTGTTTCAGAGCCATTCTCCTTACCTTGCGACCTTGCGTAGTGCCAAAGGGGTCCTCGCTCAGCCCCACACTGTTTAATGTATATATGTCATCCTTGGCCACACTAATAAGATCCATCAGCATTTCACTTACCTCCTATGCTGATGACACACAAGTAGTGGTGTTATGAGCTAACCATGACACAGGAGCCAGATTTCACAACTGCATGCGGACCGTCAGTTCTTGGATGAGCAACAATTGCTTAAAACTGAATTTAGGAAAGGCAAAAGTCATGTTGTTTGGAAACACGACTTCCTTCTGGTCACCATCTTGGTGGCCGGAGGAATAAGGTTCTCTACCTGCACCTGAACAAAAAATAAAATACCTTGGTGTCCAAATGGATAATGTACTAACATTTGGCAAACAGGTCAACTTAGTCACCGCATCCAATTTTATCACTTTGAGAATGATTAGGAATATTCTTTCTTTCATCTCCCTCCACTCACAAAAAAAGGTTGCCACTGCACTAGTCCTGTTCAAATTGGTTTATTCTAACAAACTCTATCTCAACATGCAACAACAACACCTGAACAAGTTGCAAATGTTACAAAATTAAGCTTATAGACCAATCTCGGGCATTCCCAAGTTTAAATCAGTAACTGCCACCATTCAGAAACTTCATTGGTTACCAGTAAAGCAGTGTATCAAGTTCAATGCCCTCTACACCGCCTTTAAGGAACTCCATAACACAGGTCCCTACCACCTTAAGCATAACATTAAATGGTGTGAACCCAATAGAATCTTGCATTCTCTGGGGGCCGAAACCCTTGATGTTCCCAAATTTAAGCAAGCAAACTGGAAAGGCAAAAGTTTCATCACCTGCATGGCTGAAGCCTAGATGCTCTTGCCCTTTGACATCAGATTCTCTCCTAACCTGCTTGATTTCATGAAAGAGCTGAAAACCTGGCTTTTAATAAACTAGGCCTGTCCGTTATATGTTCCATATCAGAGCTAGCTCTGGGACACCTCTATAAATAAATGTAACATTAACATTGTGTGCTTTTTATGTGCATTGTGTCAATGCTTAGGCATGTACACGTTTTGTTTGTTCTTGTTCTTTTCCTTTTTTCGAGCAAAGTAAAGGTCTTTTTTTATTTTGAAACTGAGTGTGGATTACTCCCCAAACTCACCCCACTTTATTGTCCTCTCCTTTGCTCTATCTTGTGATTTGTTTCAATAGTTCTCAGCTCTGTTTCACACGTGAGCAACTATCACTTCAGAACCTGGTAATATTGGGCCACATTTACTAGGGTAACTAGAAGAACCACAGATTAGCATCTAAAACAGCTTTCCTGAGGGGTGAAAAGAAAAGCAAGAAGGGCACGAGTACATTAGTATAGTATAGTGAGACAGTGGTGGCTGGCATGGCTTGCCGGTAGTGGGGCGGGTGCAGAGGCGGGGTTACGGTGGGGAAGTCGCACGGGGCACATTGTTGTGCACAATATAAAAACAAATAAACTTACCTTGCCGCCGGGTCCCGTGTCTCTGCTTGTCCCGTACTCATCTCGACTCGAGGAACAGAAAGCACAGTCAGGCGCCACTGACCAATCACAATGCTGCAATGCAGTGTTGTAACTGGTCGGAACATCCTGGGTCAATGCTCTGCCGGGGAATGGGGTCCTGGGCATGTTCTCCATGCAGTCTGTAATGCAGCCTGCATGGAGAAAAGGGAAAGTGTGCATTACTGGTTTGGGTGGCCAGAGAGAGCCAACCAACCAGTCATTACGCACTTGCCCCGAAAGCAGAGCAGCCCCATCCACCCACCCGCCATCCCGCAAAGCAGCACAAAGTATAAAATAATAATAAATCAAAGTTATTTTCATTTTATGTTTCGTACTTTGTACTGCTTAAAAGCAGTGGGGTGACTCTCCCCCAATATAGCAGAGGAGCCACCACTGTAGTGAGACAAGGAAGGTCTTTAGGGCCTTCCTGAAGTAAGGGGCAAGTGGCTCAATCATATTTCAGAAGGAACAGAGTTCTAGAGCTGGGAGGCATGCATGAGAAGGCATACTTAAGCATGATATTTTTGTTCATGCAAGGAGCTTGCTTCTGGACAACCTAAACACTGTGCTGGTGTGTTGTCCCACAATATGGACACTGGCTGTGCTCAGCTTTACCTGAAAATGTGATGTATATGCACTCCATTATTTCATCTATGTGTCAACATTATTTAGCTCAGGTAAAAAATGATTTGTTTTCTAATTCATTTGTCCGTGCCTGCATGCATGTGGTTTAAGACTTAGAAGATAATGGACTTAGTCTTTGAGAATGATTTCTATGGAACCCTTTGCACCCTGAAAATTTAGGAAGGTGTCATTTTAGTGGAGACAATAGTGGATTTTCAGTTCAATTCTCCCAGCTTGCATTGTCTTTCTCAGTTCCTACTGGGATGCCATAGAGTTCCAGAAGATACTTTTTCTCCCTCTGTAATTTTACCTTCACCTTTTCAGTGGAGGAGTGTGGCTCACTGATTAGAGCGGCAGACCCTGATGCAGAGGTCTGGCCCGGGACCAGGGTTCAATTCCCGATGCGGCAGGGTCCTGAGCCCAAAATGTCCACGGACTCGATAATTCTTGCCTCGGTGCCTATTCTAATCATGGGGTCCTACGCTGCAACTCTGGGCAATAGTTGCTTAATCTCCACTACGGCGGCCCACCCGCTGCGGGATGCCTGGCTTTCACCATGGGGATACCCAGTAGGGGTTATCTCACAGGGAAAATCCAGGACGGGTTCCCAAGGCAAGCGCCTTGATGCCTTCGGGTGATACGTGCGCTATATAAATCGCAATACATTTACCTTGGCAAACCTGTCCTTTAGACAATGCAGTGAGACTCAGAAGCCATCTGAATCACTGACCCTGATCTCTGCCTCTGAATCACTGATCCCTTGTTGGTTGATTTGGTCTGCAGAAGTTGATGCAGACAATGATAACTCCGCTTGCAAAAGTGAAATAGTGAGATTTTACTCAGTATGTTTATTAGTCACAGATTGTTGCCTAATTTCTCAAAGGTTTCCATTTCTCTAAGTGATTCACGGAGTCCCAAAAGCAATGGCCATGTGAGACCTCTTTATCATTATACTGACCCAGGATTAGGAGTCCTATAAATGAATGTCAAGGCGTAGATCCGTAGTCAAAATTCAAAAATTATGATTACTTAAAATAGAGATGTGTATCACTCTATTTAATGATGAAGCCACATAAAAAGCCTGATGAATTTTCTTTTTTGTGAAGGCTTTCCTTTATTATGTGTTTTCCTGCCTCCTAATGGACAGCCATAGCCTCAGATGTGTGCAAATAAGTATGGGTGGGAAATTTTCAGTGTAGTGTAATCATGTGGAATTACTAAGAATTCAGTGAGAATACACTTGAATTATGTGAGAAGAGTAATTCTGCATCTGGCACTAGTTTTTAGCACAAATATGCCCCCTCGCATAAAAATGGGCACACGAGTGCAATTTATGCTAATAATTAGAGTAAATACAACAGAATAAGAATAACGCCTGGCAGACCTGGCATCCTTGCTGTGGTTTTCCCTCTAACTTTTTGCTTTGAGGCCTCCAGATTGCTGAGTTTTCCTTTGCTGATTGTAGGACTCTGCTAACCAGTGCTAAAGTGTTTGCCCTCTCTCCTTAAAACATGGTAGAATTGGCTCACACCCAAATGGCACATTTCCTTTACCTGTAAGTCCCTAGTAGAGTGGCACTACTTGTGCCCAGGGCTTGTAAGTTAAATGCTACCGGTGGACCTGCACCACCGATTTGGACAACCAATTAAGTAGCACTTTAAACATGACTCGGCCATCGTGCAGCCTGTGTGAGCAATTTTAAACCACCACATTGACTGTGGGAAATAAACCTTTTGCTTTTCCCAAACCCTCCTTTTTAATACATATAAGTCTCCCCTATGGTAGGCCATAGACAACCCAGATGGCAGGATGCAATGTATTAATAATGTAGAGCATGTGCTTTTCAGTTGCCCATGTCATGGTAGTGAAAACTAATTTGCACTACTCCCAAGCCCCCCTCTCACATAGTAAACAAATGGAGTTCCATTATTACATTTAATAAGCTGTAACTTACAATTTGGAACAGGTAACTCGTTCATGTTAGTTGTCTTTGGAATTGTATTGGAAAATCCTAACTTATGGCGAGGTTGTATTTTAAATTAGAATTTGAAAAATGCAACTTCTAGAAAGTTTACATTTTCCTGCCTTGGCCGTTTGGTGCCTCCAGCCTGTCTCTAGGTCATATGACTTGGTGTATTTGACAGCTGGGCTTTTTGTATTCCCCCTAGGCAGCCACACACAATAGGGAGCATAGTTGTGGCTGGAAGGGCAATCACTGGCAGAATGGGAGGGAGAAGCTGTTCTCCACTTACTCCACTTACACTTGAATAGGTTGTGTCCTGCCTCCACACAAAGGGCTCAATACCCCCTAGAGTTAGTCTGGAGCCAGGGCCAGGAAGGCAGAACACCGGTGGACTCATAGGCATGTCTCTAGAAGCTTATCCCCACTTCAAAGGCACAACTGGGTATAAATATTGGACTACAGACATCTATTTTTTAGTACACTTCTGGTCTTGTGGATAATCTGCCAGGAAGAAAGACTGCTGTGTTGCTGAAAGGACAGTCACTCTGCTGGACTGCTCCCCTCTTGCCTGAGTGAATAGACAGGACCTGCATCGGTTGAACCCAGTACCACCAGAGGGACTCCAAGGGCTAGGTGGTTGGCCTCCTGACTTTCGCATCAGGGACAGAAGGCTCCAACACCCTTGACACCAGCACCCAGACTTGTCATCTGTGAGTCTACCTAACCAAGTGGTGCCACCCACGTCATGAACCCTTGAAAGTGGGCCTAAGGTGCTCTACCAGCCTCTGTGTATCCAGTGAAACCACCACATCTCCTCTGCTTTGCAGCACAACCCTGAGAAGAACCTGCGCATCTCCGCTGCTGCATGTATTGGACCTGTTGCAAAGACCTGCATCATTTCCACAGCCTCTTCAAATCCACTGTTGCATGACGCAGCCTTGATGCAGGCCCTTGCATTCCTCAACAACAGCAGCATCGGCAACGACGATGATGGACTCTGGATCACAGCCTCACAGCTATTCGAAACCAATGCATCACCCTGATTGGGTGATGTATCCTTCATGCTAGACTTAACATTGCAAGCCCTCATTGACAGGCTCTTTGGCGATGATGCAGGACCTCGCATCACAGCCTCATCACATGTCAGAACCAATGTATCACTTCAGTTGCACAATCCATCTTTGACATAGATATTTGTAACGCTCCGCAAACCAGAATTTATGCTGCTTTGTTCAGTGTGGCTAGCTAGGTTCCTGTAGCTGGCCCGTGCTCCATTATGGTCAGCCTAAATTTTGGAATATAGCCCCATCTGACGTGACCAGATGGTTCTTAGAGCTTTATGCTTTGATTTTCCCTAAATCTTTAAACTTGCATATCTTTAGTCCAACTGATTGTATTTTTGTCATTTTGATATAGTTTTATTTATTAAAGAGATCTATTTATACCATTTGGTGTGGGATCCCCATCGTCTTGAAACCCTCATGGGTGTGTGGCGCGCTTACAATTCCCTGATTTATTGGTTGATTGATTGATTGATTGATTGATCCTTTTTGTGTGGTGTTGTTTACTTTATTAATTTTTGAAGCGTTGCACAAATACTTTACACATTGTCTCTAAGTTAAGCCTGACTGCTCTGTGCCAAGCTTAACCAGAGAGTTGGGCAGAGGTAAATTTAGGGTTGGCTTGTACCTCACCCTGACGAGAATTGTGGTGGGGATCACATCCCAGTCAACCATCAACCCAATTTCTTATAGCGAGCAGCCACTTGCATTCGCTCAATGTGCTCTTGGGGGAAGATATCTCCCAACTTACTACCAGCCTTTAGCACTATTTATTTAGCACAAAATGCACCCTAACGTCCAAAATGGACAGGAGAATGCAGTTTGCATGAGGAACCAGCACTAAACGCAGCCGAACACGAATAGTGAATGGGAGCGGCTGCTTGTTCTCTCTATGGGCCAGATGTAGGTAATTTTAATTTACCACCTCTTAAATACCGATTCATACCGAATCGGTATTTAAGAGGTGGTAAAATAGAGGGGGGAGATGTAGGTATTTCAGGGTCGGTAAATATACCGAATCGTTAAGATTCGGTATTTACCGATTCTGTAAATACCGATTCGGTATTTCCCATTGATTCCTATGGGCCTTGCAGCCCATAGGAATCAATGGGCAATACCGATTCTGTAATTACAGAATCGGTAAATACCGATTTTTGCAAGGGTGCAGGGGGTGTCACTTTGACACCCTCTGGCACCCCAAAAATAGGCATGTGCGCCATGTGGCACACAGACATGCCCTCACAGGTGTGCATGCACACATGTGCATGCACACCTGGATTCGGTATTTTACCACCCAATTGAATTGGGTGGTAAAATACCGATTCTTAAAGCCCTGTGGCACTCTGACATGTGCCAGCTACATCTGCATTTACAGAATCGGTATTTTGCCGAGTCTGTATTTACCGATTCGGTAATTTTACCGAATCGGTAAATACAGAATCGGTAAAATACCGATTCTGTAAATGCATGCCCTACATCTCAAAATCCAATTACCGGTCGGTAACGGCCGAATTCGGCCGTTACCGACCGGTAATTGGCCACCTACATCTGGCCCTAAGTGCTGTTGCGGTAGGATTATTTCCTCCAAAAGTGGATTTAATTACACAAGCGGGATTAGTTGAAAATGTATCAGTAATTCTGCATCAAAGAATAATGCACAATTATCGAAATTACTCCTGTTATTTCAACATAATAAAAATTCTGCCCAGGCCTACCAATAATTGGGTTTGTCAGGAAGACCAAGTGAACCTTTTTCTTAACACTCACAATGGACAGGAAGCTCAGGGAAAGGGGTAAATTTCATGTTTATTATGATGCAGTTCACTGCACTATGTTGGGAAGCTCATAAGCCTCTATGGCCTCCAACATTCTTTCTCTTTCTTTTATTTCTATGTGATGGATGTTTATGCCTGGGAGCGACCAGAAAAGAAATCTTGTCAGCAGAGAGATAATGGTTTATACACTTCACAAATCTGGGTCATAGTGACTCTACTAGTGGCATAATTATTTCACCCCTGTTGAAGTTAGTAGGACTGCAGCAGGAATGCCATATTTGTTGCACTGGAGGCAGGGTGAGTGGCAGCACTTCAGGGAGGAGATCCCCCACACTAGACTGTCATCAGCAGAAGTCTTACTCAAGTATATTTTAAGGTAGGTTTTTTATTTTATACCAGTTATTGTAATCTTGCCATTTTTCCATGTCCCTGCATTTCTACTGGAATAGTATATCAAATAACCTAGAAAAAACACAGACTCTCTGGCGCATAAACTTCACTTTGGAGTACTTGTGGGAACAATGCCAATTTGCATTGTCGGGCTCACTTGATGCACTTTCACTGTTTCAGGCAATATATGTGCAACACGTGTTGTAACAGCTATATTCATTGTTGTATGGCGTTTTAGGATCCGAGTGAATTTTCCCGATTCATGCCCTTATATAGGTACAATTCACATTGCCCTAATATAGGCATAGAAATCATTCCCTTATTTAGACATAGCCCATGCAGTCCAAATATAGGCATGGCTACTTCCACCCTTACCAAAACGTCACAACAATTTCTTGGGAAATCGGCTTAAGCAGTCAGGGACCTCCCCTTGCTTGAATATTGATTTGTCCAAGAACTCATGGACCTTACAAAGAACTACTATTCCCTTGGGGTTCTTTTCTGATGTTATCATGCCCGACTTTTCGTCAAACTAGGCACCTTCAAGGTATAATTATGCCTTCACTTACTCTAGCAAGACATGGTGGTTCGGAGCAGCTCGACTATCTACTTGCCCGACGCAGCTCGCTACAGCAAGTGCCGAAGGAAGCCGACCCTCCAGCTGATGCACTGATCGAGAAGCTGCCCTTTCTCTCGCTGAGAATCCAGCTCCAGTGTTCACAAGCTCCCCTTGCAGGGAGTTGGGAAATCGAGTCCCGAGACAGAGATACCAGACCTCTTTGATTCTAAACTAAAGGTATGGTGCTGATTAGAACCTAAGAGAAATCTTGGATAGATTCTTGGAAAAGAAAACCAAACCTATGCTACACAATACTTACTCCCTCCTGCGTACTAGACTTAGGTTAGGTACATTGGGGAGGTGCATTTTAGAAGCACTAGTTGAGTATTTTAGCCTGTGTATTTATGTATGCATTTTTATATGGCTTAGAAACCATATAATGCTTTTACAGTATTATTTTATAATACTATTCTCGCTGTACGCATTATACTTTGCAGCCTGCATTACGATTGTAGCAGTTCACTTTACTTGCATGAGAAAGAAGACTGTTCAATAAAACCTTTTATTGAAAATGCCCGTCTCTCTAGTTCTCTGCACCTCTGTTGAAACGAAGCACGCACGATTGACTGAGTGAAATATTTATCTATTGTTTCCGCGACTCTAGAAATACAATTCTTATTCTTGGTAAACAAAGTTGTCATGTTTATGCGGTTGTCAGAAACTAATCCCTTCTTGTGTATTCGAGAAAGTTTCTAGTGACCTTTGAGTTAGCTGGCACACTCACTATTAAGTTTAATACATTCGATAGAGACCTAGTCGACCTCAGTCCTACATCTAAACTATAGGATATATTATTCTAATGAACAGAGCCTATTGCTAATATAGGAACTACACTACAGCACCATGCACAAACCATTTTGATTAAGTACATTACATTAAAAAAATTATACAATTTTAAGACCATCTGTTAAGGTGCATTGTTTATGCATCTGAGACAGACGTTTTCCAGACACAGTTTGCATAGGAGGACGATAAGGCAGACAATTTGAATCTTCCACTAACGATTCATGAGATATTTAACAGATGCCTCCTTCATCTTTCTCACATGGCCATGCAGTTCTATGGGTGTAACATTTGGAATGGAAACCACAGAATACCTTTCTACTCATTATATACCCACAAACGTCCCGTGGGTCCCCTTGTCCTGCTTCATCAGAGACCGCATTTGAAAACCTTGTGCAGCCACTGAGCACTCCATCGGGGACTCTGCTGCTGCTTTGCATCTGGGTATGTGCCTGGTAAACCTTATAATGAATACCTGGAAATCTCCAAGATCCCAGTGGCTGGGTCACATGCCGTGGATCACCACAGTGGGTGACGAGGGACTCCCATGGCGTCTCATTGGGACAAAAGCGCATCAGAAGTAAGCAGAAGAGATGTGTCTTAACTTGGGTGCTGGAGCGTACATCTTGGGCAGTTTGTAGACTCCTGAAACTTTGTGAAAAGCTAATTCCCTAGGCATATTCTTAAACAAATTCCTTGAAATTGTCCCATCCCTTTGCATGAGAAGGATATTTGTATACGTTTGCATAAATAACAGATTATGTTGTATTTATCTCTATTCCATGAGCAAGAAGTAAGCAAGGAAAAGGGGTAAAAAATAGGTCACTCTACAAAAAACCCATTATCCCTGGTATTTTCTCATAGACGCTCATGGCATAGTGTCAGCAATTCCTACTTGAAAGTGTTAAGCAGAAAAAAAACAAAAGGCTCAGTTGTGGTTTCCTTAAAAAGAATAATCCGGTCGCATTAAACAGTATTGAGAAGGGGCTTGGCACACATTGGGGTATCCCACGGCCCTTCCCGCTACTAAAACCTGACCTCTGTACAAATATTGCTCACTCAGTCAGTGTGAAGTATACTTAAACAAAAAGAATGTATTTTTACTTGACTTTAGTTTAATCAAAAGACATATTGTGCTGAAATGGAAGTTTCATGTCAGATATAAAGTTCTGGTTCTTCCAAAGAATCATCTAAGACATTAGGCTTTTTTTTCCTCATTCGGATACAGGTAAAAGAAACAATTCCCTGGAAATCTCTGCATTTGGCTAAAAGCAAAGGGACAGAAAAAGTCACGTCCTTTGATTCTTCGATGATAACAAAAGATGTGAGATGAAGACCTTTGAGCCAGCTGCAACTACAAGAATTGACGAGCCACAACTTTAGGCACTATGGAAATCATAGGAAGTGATGGAAATATTTTGCAGCAAATGAACACCAGGGAAAAATAAACTTTAGACGCCTCTTTCCAGCAGAAATGAGCCGAACATAGTTTCGTCCAAGCTGCAACTAAAGGTCCCTTCTAATGATGCTTCGCCCATTCCTTACCCTGCCGCCGCCTAGAGCCTGGAAATCCCTTCCATGCTGGTTGCTGCAGTAGATGGGCGGTGCATAGCACCTGTACAGCGGATCCCCTTGGTCCCGTGTTCAGGTAGTTTGCACCTTTGAAACTGAGTCACAGGATTAAAAAAACAATGGCGGAGCTCTTTCTTGAATTGACGCCCAATCTAGAAATGTACCGCTAAACAGAAGTAGGGGGTGTAGTTTTCCCGCGGAGGACAGTTTATTTCATCTTTAATACGCAAAAAAAGAATGTGTGATTTTAACATTTTCATGGGCATCTCTAAGAGGACATTCGCTAACTCTCAGCTTTCGTCAATATTTGTTTGTGACCTGAAGTCTGCGATTAAGAGTGCACGAGATCAGTGCACACCACAAGGGGCTATGCGTCTTTTTTCTGCTGCACTTTTTGCAGTTTAGGATTCAAGATAGAGTTTGGGGGCAGGAAGTCACCTGGTAAGGTGGGGTCAGCTCTTTAACCTCGAATAATTGTTTGCCGTCTAGCAGTCTCTGCAGCCACAGCGATGCTTGATTCAGCCTCATGCTTGCTTTGTGGTCACGCCCTTATGTTAATTGTGAGATATGTGGGTGGTTGGCGTCCATACCTCTGATTTATTGCTCCTTCAGCATCTGAACCGCAGTACTTCCGGAAGCCATAAAGCGTTTTCTTTCACGCTGACCTGGCCTCGTGCTCTGTGGGTCTCCAAGGAATGAGTCCCAGGGAGTTTATTGGGCTATTTAATCTCGGAACAGGTGTGAGCAGGACTAGAGCAGACATGACCACAGTATCTATGACATCAATGTCTATGCTGGAGGCACAGACAAAGAAATAAACAAAAATCCACTCTAAAAGATATTCGTTTCATATAAAAAAATATTACTCAGTTACTCGTCTGCTTTTTATTTAAAACCAAATGTTGGTCACATTTCCAAAGCATGTTTATATACTGGCGTGTTTGACAGGTGAACACATATATTTTGCTTGGCTACTAAAGCAACTGTTTTCTTAAAGAAAAAATGTTTGTGGAATGTTGACAGGTTGCACAATTCTGCAGATTTCCAGTTGTAGTAGTCTGGTGAACATGTAGTCATGTGGGAGTGGACATGCTGCTGGCAATGCATCTGTCGTATCGTGTGATGGGAGGGAGGCAGGAAGTTAGGGAGGTGGTTTATGGCGAGGTTGGCCAATTCATGAACATACACAAACCTTTCCTAACTCTTGACACTCTGTGGTCTGGTCTGGACACTCTACAGGTTCTTGTTTCAGAGCACAGGGGTCCGTGTGTCTGTCAGACATCCTGGCCAGCCAGTGATGTAACAAAACGAGAGGGGGGGGTGGGGGGGGGAGGCTGCAAGTTATGGTCAATGGGCACCTCAAACTTACATCAGTTGGGACTGAGGGTGCCCCGTCCAGTATGGGTAAACATGGAGTCCTTTGCGCATTATTGGGGCTGCGAGGGCCTTTGTTACGCCCCAGTGGCCAGCATATGAAGGCTAAATCCAAATACACTACATGTACTTGCATACGAGAATTGCACAGCAATACTGTTTGTAGTCTGTGCCATCGAGCATGATGTGTCAGCTACAGGTGATAATCCTTCTTCTCACTCATTTTGCATTCAATGTCATGCAAAAGCAATATGACAGGTCACAAATAATGCATTCAAGTGAACCTCACTCATAACACCAGCGTAATACTCCAGGGCTACAACACACACCAACACTCAGCTTTGTCTTTTTTTGTCCACTGTATTCAGATTCAGGAAGTACCTCTCTGATTCCTTTGTTGCACCAGGTAGAGATTAAGCAATAGCGGTGAGCAATGGAATTTTTGCAAAAACTAATCACGATAAGCACATGCCTCGCAGTGCTAAATTTTATTAGGCGTTCAATCCAGATTAGAAACCACTATGAGCTTGTACATTTTAACTGATGCCTTGCTTTAAACGAGAATCAAACTCTATTCTGAATTTTAGAGATATAATTTAATGTAATATTTTATTTGCGTTAATGACCATTACTGTATTTTATACTGAAATGTATTCATACTATGCGTTATATGCTTGGCAATATGCTGAAATAGAGATGCACTGACTGACTGAAAAGGGGGGGCCCTCGGCCCCCCCGCACGCATGGCGGCGCGGCGACCGTCGCCCCCACTGTCTCCTTTGTCGCCACTCGGCGGTGGGGGCGTGCCCTGGGGGGCGCGGCCCACCGCCGATTGGCTGGCGGCCTCCCTGACCCGGATCCTGGGAAGTGGGTCCGGGTCAGGGGGGGCGGGCTATAGGAGGGGCCACCTGGCCCCTCGGGAATAAAGAGATAGGGAGCGCCCAGGAGACACCCTTGTCCCTGGACGCTCCCTCGCCGAAACGGTGTGCCCCGCGCTCGGGGCTTCTTTGTTTTTGTAATTTTCCCTTTTTATTTTTCAGGTCGAGGACGAACTAGCGAGCACCTGCCTGCCTGCCCGAGCGGAGCCCAGCAGTGGAGAAGGGGAGGCGCGCGGGCGGAGTGCTTCCGAGGCACCGTGACCTGAAGCGGCTGGGGAGCTGCGCCGCATGGGATCCAGGCGACAGTAGAGCAGGCCGGTAATACGCGGCAAGGACCGGCGCGAAGTAAGGTATTTCGGCGGGGTTGGGCGCTGCATCGGGGAGCGGTGAGCGGTGAGCCAGACGAAAGGTTTTTGTTTGTTCGTCGAGAAGGACACGCACACTCTGCGGACCCGGGCAGCACCAGCAGAGTAACGAAGGGGCTTAGACCTCTTTGTTAGGCGGTACGAGGGATTTCCCGCCTTCGGGGGCATTTAAAAAACGGGCGCCTAATCAGAGGCGGTAAAACAGAGTAAACAAACGATTTGTAGCGCGTAATCAGAGGCAGGGGACACAACAGCAGTTTGGGCGAAAAGTCTGGTTTTGTGTAATTTATTGCTCGCGTGTGGGGCCACAGCCTTGTTTTTAAAAGTGATACGCTGTAAGGAAAGTGAAGCAGGGTCGACCAGGGCAGCCCCTGGAAGGGAGACCCCCTTTACAGAAAGTGTACAATTAAGGATAGGTAATTATTATTGCCTGGAAGGTGTATTTTCGTGCTAGTTGGGACATAGCACAACTGTTTTTTCCCCTTAAAAGTGATCTGAGACAATTTAATTAATTTAATTGTTTAGCACAGTGAGTTGGCTTTTATGACTGTTTTTCATGCCTGTTGTTTCATTAAGTAACAGAGGGGGGCAATGGTTGGTAAGAAGTTAATTCAATAAATATTTAGGCCCCCTTTTCGCTGGTCTAAAGAGAGAGTTTTGGGTTATTGTCTACATCGAAAGTTTAGTGGTGCACATCACCAGAAAGTTAACGGGGGGGGTTCAAGCCTCCATTGTATGTAAATTGGGCTTGTATAAGCCTGCTCCTGTGTTATCGCACGGTGTTAATACATCTCTCCATTTCAGGCACCTAACGACGTTATTTCGTGCAGATTCACCCATTTGACTTGGCGTAAGGACGTACGGACGGTCAACACCCAACCTGGTGCGCAGGACTGGTCGGTAAGAGGGATACGGGGGGCTGGCATTCATCGCTCCTGGTGGCCGCCGGGTGGGTCTACATTAGGTTTACTCACCCCCTTACATAAGCGGACAAGCCGCTAGTGTTGCGGTCGCCGTTGCATGGTGCTGAAAGCCCCCTGGTGACCCTCCATCAGAAAGGTACACAAGGTCGGCTTGTTGTGTTATTAGGAGAGTAGGCTTGCTGTTTTTGGGGGTTGTATCATGCCAGGTCCGCGGGGTGGGAAAAGGGGGTCCAGCATGGAGGCTATGATGCGGGCCATGATGCGGGACATGAGTGACATTAAACAGCAGTTAAGGAAAGTAGATGAGCTGGAAGCGCGGATGAATGAGGGGGATGGGGATGCCCCGGGTCCATCGGGTAGGCCTATCCGCAAGAGGGTGGCACCAATGCCAAGGGGGGATTTTGTCAACCCATCCGGGAAGTCTAGGTCCAAAAGACCCAGGGATGCGCCCCCCACCCCAGGTCCAGTAGAGCCGGTACCTGCCGCGCCGCCGGCGGTCGTCCCACCCCCGCATGTACCTGTGCCTACACCCATTGCCCCCGTGGTGCCGGTGCCGGCAGGTCAACCAGTTGACGCTGGGTCTGCTCCCTCACCGGTGCCCACAATCCGGGGCACAAGCTTGCCACACCCGGCACCCGCCTTGCCAGCCGCGCCAGTACCACAGGGCATAACCCCAGTGGTACCGGTGGTTCCGGGAGGTAACTTAGATCCAACGCCACCTGAACTGTTAGCCCAGATAACGGCCTTGATGCCATGGCTCCAAAAAGGGGGAGCTTTCCCGAATTCTGCAGACCATGCAGCAGAGGCGGCGAGGTTTGTGGAAAAAATCAGATCGGCAGCGGTCGCCGACAGTGTTGTATTGCCAATATCTTCTCCCCTTGCAGGTCCTAGTGTTCCTCAGCTGGACGGAGCTAAAGGGCAGCTGCCCACGGTGCCCGCAATTGGTAAGGAAGTGGCATTGCCACTCTTGGGGGATGGTGTTTTACCTTCCAGGAGCGAGAATTTGGCTCAGCATGTGTCATTAGCTGTGAAAGAGATGATTTGGGCAGACAAATACGTGTATATTTATTCTTTGTTGCTAGATAATAGGGAAATGGAACAGGCGAAAACACTAAAAGAGTGGATGCTCCCAAGCGAATGGAGGGCGCAGTGTGCCAGATTCAGGGTTGAAGAAACTCTCAACAATTGGATGAAAGCATGGGCTGTATTCACTGCTATTAAAGCTGAGCGTCCTCCAGATTTGCAGGCAGCATTGGCATGCTACTCGAGCAGGATTGTGGGGTGGAGTGAACAATATTCCGGGGAGGCATGGAAAGGGTATGATGTCAATTTCAGGAAGGCATTGGAATTTAATCGAACATTGCCATGGGACACGGTAGATTCCATGGCTTGGCACAAACAGTTCTCAGACACTGCACCTCCTCCCCAGTTTGGTTCGGTCAAGGTGTTTTCTAGACCCCAACAGCCCTTTCGGCCCCCCCAAACGAATGAGGTACCTGGGAAGTTTAGGACCAGTGGGACAGAGAAGAAAGGGGTGTGCTGGGATTTTAATAGGCGCACCTGCACAAGGGCCGCGTGTAAGTTTAGACATGCATGTTCCTCCTGTGGACACCCCTCTCATCCAGAAACGGCCTGTAGGTCCAAACAAGGAAACACGGGTCAGAGGGGTAGGGGAAAGCCACTATGAGACGAACAGGGTAGGCCCCCCCACTCCAGTGGATGTGGTGGCAATGATTCCATGGTTGAACAGATACCCGGACCACACATCGGCCATCCTACTCCAAGAAGGTTTTTCTAAAGGCTTCAGGATCCCGGCAGCGGGATACACAGGCAGCGCCCACTGTAGGAACCAATTGTCAGTCAAGCACAATCCGGCTGTGGTGGCCGCCAAAATTGACAAGGAACTATCGTTAGGTATGATAGCTGGCCCTTTTACCGGAGTGCCAGTACCCAATTTTGTGTGTTCCCCACTAGGAGTTGTCCCCAAAAAGGAGAAAGGGCAATTTAGATTGATACATAACCTATCAGCACCTAAGGGGACGTCACTGAATGATGCCATTGACGAGGGTATCTGTAGTGTTAAATATGCCTCTTTTGATCAGGCTGTCAACTTATTACAGGGCACGGGACCCGGGGCGCTGATGGCGAAATCAGACATAGAATCAGCCTTTCGCCTCCTCCCGGTCCACCCAGCGGATCAGCATCTTTTAGGTTTCACCTTTGGGGATATGTTCTACATGGACAAATGCATGCCTATGGGTTGTTCTATATCTTGCGCTTACTTTGAGATGTTTAGCTCTTTTCTTGAATGGGCCATGAGACAAGTGACGGGCCATCAGCGGGTCATGCATTATTTAGATGATTTCCTCTTCCTCGGTACAGCGGGATCTCAGGAGTGTGCACTGGCATTGCAGGAATTTTGCGTGCTCATGCGGGCTTTTGGGGTCCCGCTTGCGCCCGGGAAGACTGTTGGCCCGACCACCTGCTTAGAATTCCTCGGCATTGAGATTGACTCACTAGAGGGGTGTTTTAGATTACCTAGGGACAAAGTGGACAAATTCAAGACAGCGCTGCATTTATGCCTCCGCAAGGAGAAGGTCACTCTGCAGCAACTACAGGAGGTGGTAGGTCAGTTGAATTTCGCACTGAGAATCATCCCCATGGCTCGCCCTTTCTCTCGCTCCATCGCTCACGCGATGAAGGGGCTGAGGGAAAAGCACCACCGCACTCGCCTGTCGTCTGAAATTCGCCAGGATATGCTTATTTGGATGGCATTCCTGGAGGATTTTAACGGTAGGGTGGTCTGGCCCGGCCCGCTCACAACATCAGCGGAGTTGGGCCTATGGACTGATGCGGCCGGTAGTGTGGGCTTTGGCGCCATCCTGGGGAACAGGTGGGTCGCGCAGCAGTGGCCGGAAGAATGGAAGACATGGGGTCTGACCAGTAACATTGGCTTCCTTGAACTCTTCCCAATATGGGTGGCACTGATGGTCTGGCCCGAACACCTATGTAACCAATCAGTGGTGTTTTGGTCGGATAACATGACGGTGGTAGAATGTATCAACCAGCAGGGGGCGCGGTGTCCTTTCATACTTCGTCTGATCAAAGAAATTGTTCTGCGGTGCCTTAAACTGAATGCTAATTTTAGGGCCAAACATGTCCCTGGTGTTCTAAACAATGCAGCTGACTCCCTCTCTCGCTTCAAAATGCAGGTTTTCAGGGAGCATCTTCCCACAGCAGATCCCTCGCCAGCACACTTCCCAGCAGTACTTTGGCAGATTGGTGCCCAAGATTACAGGACCTCGTGGTCGCTAGCCTAGCCCCCAGGACCAAGACGGCTTACGAAGGGGCGTTTCTGTCTTATTGTTCTTTTTTGGGGCAACAATGGGAAGCGCTGTGGGCGGAAGAGGATGGCTTTGCAGCCTATTTAGAATGGATGCATAAGGAGGGGCGCTCGGTGGCAGCTGCGAACAGACATAGGGCAGCGGTGTCATTCTTCGCTCAAGCTAGGGGCTTCCGGGATCCCACTAATACCTTTATGATACGTAAGGCTTTAAGGGGATGGCGCCGTATTCAGGGACATCAGAAGGATAAGAGAAAGCCCATTGGATTGGCCCGGCTGACAGCCTTACTGGGCACGCTGGAGACTGTTTGTAACTCGGAGTGGGAGGTGCTTCTTTTTAGGGCGGCATTCTCCTTGGCATTCTATGGGGCGCTGAGAATTAGCGAACTTGTGGCAGGTTCTAAGTCAGACCTTCTGGGCGGCTTGCAAAAGGCTAGTGTGACGATAAGGGAGGACACCATGTGGGTGATTATCCAGAAGTCAAAGACCGACCAGGAGGCTAGGGGGCACACCATAGTCCTGCAACGGGCCCCCGCCAACCCTTGCTGCCCGGTGAGGCACGTGGAATTATTCCACGGACTGTTGGTAGGCTCAGCGGGCAGGGCATTGCTCTGTCACGCCGATGGGAGCCCCTTGACCAGGTATCAATTCAGGAAAGTATTAGAGATGGGGATTAGGAAAGCAGGTCTTGACCCTAAAGAGTTTGGCTCTCATTCCTTCAGGATTGGGGCAGCAACTGAGGCGGTGGCGGGGGGCCTCCCAGTGGAAAGAGTGAAGACAATTGGGAGATGGTCTTCAGAATGCTATAAACGTTATGTTCGGATTGACATGCTATGATTACATGTCACTCACGCTTGGTTTCTTTCCGCTCTCTTACAGTTTCTCAGACCTGTTACGCAGGGGAGGAATTTGTCGTCGGGCACCGGCAACATACATCAGCACGGAGCGGCGACCAGGAAACAATGAAGAATAGTGTTTGGATTGTGGGTCATTCATATGTGAAGCGAGCAGAATGTGTCTTTATGTCAGGTGACAGGAGGAAAAGGGCGGCACAACTAGGGTTGGACATCGCGTTCTTTGGCAGAGGGGGGTTGTGTCTGCACGAGTTTAGGGGATTCTTCCAAGGGCTCTTAGCACGCCAGCAATCTCCACCGTCAGTGGTGATACTTCACCTCGGGGAGAATGATTTGGCAACACTGGGTAGGCGCATTCTGATTGAGGAGATTATCTCAACGGCGGGTTGGTTGGCCAGAACCTGCCCCGGTTGCACACTAGTATGGTCACAACTCATACCTCGACTACAGTGGCGGGGGGGACATTCGGTCAGGGCGTTGAATCACTCGGTAAAGAGGATCAACACACGGTTGGATAGGTTGTTTCGAGCCCCCTTGTTGCAGTCAATACCTCATGGATGCATCTGGGGCGACAAGTATTACTTGAAGGACGGAGTTCATTTAACAGGGGAGGGGAATGTCTTGTGGTCTGATAATATCTGGGCCTGGTTAGAGGGTTTTGCAAGTAGGAGGGTTTCCTTAGGTAGGGGCTAGAGGGGGGAGGCCAGATCGTCGGTTAACAATGCTGGCCTGTGGCGGTAAGGTCATTATCGGTGAGCACATATTTGAGGTCTGAGGGGGCGGGCATCATCCTATGGAGGTTCCCGCCCAGGGGGAGGGGCCTGCGGGCCACTCCCAGAACTCCAGGGGCAAGGTAATAGGCAAAGGAGCGCGGGTAGGAGTAGTTCACGCTTTCCTTAGGCTGGTAGCCACCCCGCGCGCGTGGACTCATGACGCCACCGGCGCAGAGTAAGGGCCCTCCTTTAGTGGGTAAATGGAGTTCAGGGCGTAGACCGGGCAATTCCCGGGGTAACACTGCGCATGCGCACATCCAGAGGGGAGGCGCAGCTTGTAGGACCTGACACCGGTAGTGACCCTGCCATATGGCCAGAAATGTACAAAAATTCTAGATGAGGATGTTTAGTCTAAGTTAGGAAACAACATGTATTAGAGTTTTGTTAAAGTCAGGCTCTCAAACTTGTTGCTAAGAATTATGTACCTAAATGTCCTGCTGAATTTTTGTATAAATTGTTGATTATGCAATTAAAACCTTTTTTAATTTCATACTTTAATAAATACGGCCGGGCGACTAGCGCCCGCCTTCCAAAAAGTAAAGACGTCTCGTGTCCACATTCCTGGGTATTGGGTGCCGGATTGGGGGGGAGGCGGCAGCTAGTCGCTGACCATGTGAAAAGGGGGGGCCCTCGGCCCCCCCGCACGCATGGCGGCGCGGCGACCGTCGCCCCCACTGTCTCCTTTGTCGCCACTCGGCGGTGGGGGCGTGCCCTGGGGGGCGCGGCCCACCGCCGATTGGCTGGCGGCCTCCCTGACCCGGATCCTGGGAAGTGGGTCCGGGTCAGGGGGGGCGGGCTATAGGAGGGGCCACCTGGCCCCTCGGGAATAAAGAGATAGGGAGCGCCCAGGAGACACCCTTGTCCCTGGACACTCCCTCGCCGAAACGGTGTGCCCCGCGCTCGGGGCTTCTTTGTTTTCCCACCCACCATCCCTTGGAACAAAAAGTTTTGTAGCAGTTATTATGTCTGGTTGAATGGTAAGTTTTGAAGGTACGGTCCACGGGTCTCACAGGGTAATAGAGATGGAATTGTTGGTATATTTTGTTGATGCTTTTGTCTAGGAATTTTTCCCCTTTGAGCAAGTCATGTGTGAAGTGAATTGTATTTGATGCTAAGTGTCTTTAGGCCTTTTTTCCCTTTGTAGCTATACGTTGATACTGTTATTTATTAGCCAGTGTAGCTGTCCTTTAGAATTTTTTCCCACAGGTCGTCGTATTTATTAGGTATGGGGCATGCGGTAAGGTCATTATCGGTGAGCACATATTTGAGGTCTGAGGGGGCGGGCATCATCCTATGGAGGTTCCCGCCCAGGGGGAGGGGCCTGCGGGCCACTCCCAGAACTCCAGGGGCAAGGTAATAGGCAAAGGAGCGCGGGTAGGAGTAGTTCACGCTTTCCTTAGGCTGGTAGCCACCCCGCGCGCGTGGACTCATGACGCCACCGGCGCAGAGTAAGGGCCCTCCTTTAGTGGGTAAATGGAGTTCAGGGCGTAGACCGGGCAATTCCCGGGGTAACACTGCGCATGCGCACATCCAGAGGGGAGGCGCAGCTTGTAGGACCTGACACCGGTAGTGACCCTGCCATATGGCCAGAAATGTACAAAAATTCTAGATGAGGATGTTTAGTCTAAGTTAGGAAACAACATGTATTAGAGTTTTGTTAAAGTCAGGCTCTCAAACTTGTTGCTAAGAATTATGTACCTAAATGTCCTGCTGAATTTTTGTATAAATTGTTGATTATGCAATTAAAACCTTTTTTAATTTCATACTTTAATAAATACGGCCGGGCGACTAGCGCCCGCCTTCCAAAAAGTAAAGACGTCTCGTGTCCACATTCCTGGGTATTGGGTGCCGGATTGGGGGGGAGGCGGCAGCTAGTCGCTGACCATGTGACACTCAATTCAATTTAATTGAATTTAATCTTTATTCGGGTACAAAAGTATCCATGAAATTGCATACGGGGATAAATAATTTTTTTAAAAAAATGTATACACATTTATATCATCCTCATTCCACTATAGTAAACACAATAAGATTGCAGCATCACCCTATCATTAACACGAAAACATTGTCAGTGTAAAATGGGCCCACACAGCAGTTTTAAAAAATAAACCAACATTGAAAATACATTCCTCGTTGTTTAACTTGAGCAATGTACTATACACATCTCTAAAATTAATAATACGATGCCTCTTGCTTAATGGTAATAAAACGCTTTTTGTGTACAAGGAATAAAAACCTCAGAATAATAAAAAGTGTATTGTTGATTGGCCAGATCTCCCATTACACAGACAAGGGCAGGAATCTGAGTTTGCTTGAAAACTGTATAGGATACTTAGCAAATGCCTAACAGTGCCTGCCCTGAGGTGAAACAACAAACTGCACTCCCATTGACGCAAGGGGCTTGTCAGATAACTTGGGATTAAGCTGTTCCTACCATATTTATATTCAAGTAGGCTGTCACTCTCTGCTTAACAAATGCATTCGTCAGTCTCACAGCCTGTAATAGTTTAAAACAAGTAGTCTGCAACTACTTTTGCTAATAGTGTGTAGACCACCAGGATTCTCGAACAACTGTTAACAAACTGCCGTGCGCTTGCGGGATTCTACATACACTAGCCAGGAGATGTTCCTGCCTTTGTCACAAGAGAGGCAATCTTTGGTGACGTCTCTAGTGAGACCTGCCTATGTATTTCTCCATATGGTGAGCAATAACAATAAGGGGCAAGCACTGATATAATCTTCAATGAAAGGGATATTCAGTTCTCAGTGACGGAGTTCGAGGAAGAGATCGGGTCACATTCAGCTATATGCATCAAACAAAAATCCGCTCGCAAAGGGGCAGATTCTCAGAATCTGCTCCTTTGCGACCGGTATTTTTGCATTTGGGATGCATCATCGCAAATGCAAAAATCGCAAATTGAGAAATCGCTAAATTGCGATTATTTGCATTTAAGGAATCTCAAATTAAGATTCCTTAAATACAATGCATGAAAGTTTTAAAATAGCGAATTCGCTAATAGGGCACGCAAATTACCATGAAGTACAACTTCATGGCAATTTGGAAAAACTTTGAAAAATGCACTAAAGTGCATTTTTCAAAGTTTCATGTTGCGCACACACATGCCCTAAGGGCATGTGTGTGCGCAACATATGTGCAACATATGTGCACAGATCAATTTCAGGGGTGCAACAGGGTGTCCTTTGGACACCCCTGCACCCTTGAAATCGCAATCTCAATTTGCGAATCACTAATTGCGATTCGCAAATTGAGATTGCCTCTAGGCCCATAGGCCCATAGGAATTAATGGGGAGGTATTCCTTAATTGCGACTCGCAGTTTGCGAGTCGCAATTAAGGAATTCTAAGAAATCGCTATGTTTTTAGTGATTTCTTGATGCATTCCATTTTGCTATTCCTTAATAGTGAATCGGTATTTTTTCGCTATTAAGGAATCGCAAAATGGGTAAGATTCATTAACAGAATCTATGTTCTTCCGCTTGAATTAAGTTACACCTGTCAATACACCAGACTTCAGCCCCATAAGTAGTAATTGGGAGACACTGCATTTAAAAAATCTTCAGTAATGCGACAAGTGCTACCCTCTTCCTGGGTTGCAGTAGGCTAAACAATGAACTGATTGCTCTGGAAAATGTATTCTCACTATGTTCTATGTGTGCTCTCCATGAGCTGTTGTCAGCAAAAACCATTCCTAGATGAGAAAAAAGTGCTTGTGCATTTTAGACTAGTTTCACCCACTTCTAGAAATACCGAGTTATGCTTCCTTGGGCCACATGTCATAATATAAGATTCGTTAAAATGAGTGCATACATCCAGTGATGCCATGAAGTTTGCTAACTGGCTGACTGACACTCAACTAACCATGCATGATAAACTGACTAGCTACTTACATGACCACCAAGCACTTTGGTGGCTTGCAAGAGAGATGGTGCGCCCTGAACCAAATTTTAAATAGGCGCTAATACAATGGTTAAAAATGTAGAAAAAGTGATAGTCACTCACTTTTAACGAAAGCACTCTGCAAATGTATGGTTTTAATATGAACTGTGTTTCCAATTAGCTGTTCATCCGGTCTGTTGTGTTGTATTTTGTTAAATGTTTGCAACAAGCACGTTGCAGTGCACTGCGCCAAGACACAGCAAACAGCTTTAGGCTTCCAGTGGTGCAGACACTAACCAGATCACTCTCTTGGATTGAAGAACATATACATGTGGATGGCTTCCTTCCCCTCATTAGGCGTGTGAGTCTTCTGCTGCCCATTGAACCTGATTCTACAGTTTAGGTGCCAGAACAGCCTGAAACCGAAGCCACTAAGGGTTAGGATGTGCTTGCCCAAGAGGACCCTTTTGTAAGAATTCAGAGGAGGCAAGACTGCTTCTCAGGAATAAAGGAAAGGATAGAACGATCTTGAGCTGGAACCTTTGAATAGCAGGGACACCAGAACATTTGAAGGCAATCATTAGCCTCAAAGTTAGATTATCGATGAAATGCAGTTTGATGCTAGGTGAGAAGACCCCTGTGTTGGGATCTAGTTCCTTTGAGCTAGGAATCTGGGTGCATGAACGTTCCCTGCGTGGAACATTGTTGTGAGATGTGTTCCTACTTCGGCAGTTGCTGCCGGGGAGTTCCTGTAACTGGTCCGAGAAAAGTATCCTCCTACTCACCCTTGTGTGGAGCTCTTATACTTCTTTTCATTGGCGCTAACATCTGGGTCGACCGTCAACCCCTCCCTAATATCAATGAATTGTTGACCACTTTAGACAGTGCCAGATTCTTTACTTCCCTTGATATTTCTTCTGCGTACCATCAGATTGAATTTAGCAAAGAGTCTAGGCATTTGACTTCCTTTGTTACTCCTGAAGGCGCTTACCATTACATTCGTATGCCCTTCGGCCTTGCCTCAGCTTCGGCTGTTTTTCAACGATTAATGAAAAACTTATTTAAGGATATTCCTGGAGTTGTGTTTTTTCAGGATGATATTCTCATACATGGGAAAACTGAACTTGAGCATGATGAGAGGGTTAAACATGTTTTGAGTATCATTAAGGCGAGCGGTTTAAAATTGAGGGTTGACGAATGTAAGTTTTTGCAAGATGGTGTTGATTACTTATGTCACCACATTTCTCACAAAGGTATCGAACCTAAATTTAAGATTATGGAAGCTATTCAAAACGCACCCATGCCCACGAATAGGGATCAGCTTCGTTCATATTTGGGGCTAGTAGAATATTATTCGAAATTTGTCAACAACTTTTCCACCAAAACTGCTTCTATGCGCAATTTGCTTAAAAAGAATGTCAAATTTGTATGGGATGAGGATTGTCAGAATAATTTTGTGTCCATTAAGAATGAGATTGTACAAGCTAGTCCACTTTAATTGTTCAATATTAATGACATGCATTATTTCAACTGATGCTAGCAATGTGGGTCTAGGTGCTGTTCTTCTTCAAAAAAGAAGTGATGGTCATGAAGAAACAATTGCTTTCGCTTCTAGAACACTGAGGGGTGCAGAAGGCACTTATTCAACTATTGAGAAGGAAGCCTTGGGTTTGAAGTGGGGTGTGCAGCACTTCAAAAACATTTTATGGGGAAATGAATTCATTTTGAGGACCGACCACAAACCTTTAGTTGACTTATTCACTACAAAGGGGGGTGGTAGGGCTACACCACGAGTTGACAATTGGCAGTTTAGGTTGCAAGAGTTCCGCTATCGCCTTGAGTACGTGCCTGGTGTTAAAAATCATGTTGCTGATTGTTTGTCTAGATTGCCCCTTTGTTCTGAGAATGATATTCTTGAGCGTGATGATTCGGAAATGATGTGTGCTGTGTGTTCTTTATATGACACTGTTGGTTGTGCTCTTTCTGAGCGAGAGTGGTTGGATGGAGTTACTGAAGATAACGTTGTTTTTGAAGGTAATTGACTGTTTATCTGGTGTGTGGCCGTGTGATAAGGATTGTCCTTCCGAATTGGTTCCTTTTAAAAGAGTCAAATACGAATTGTCTGTCGTGGATGGCATATTACGTAGGGGTGGTTTACTTGTGGTTCCTTTTTCCATTCGGAACAGAATTCTTGATTTGGCTCATGAAGGCCATCCTGGCATTCGTGCTATGAAGTGAGGGTTAGACAAGATTTTTGGTGGCCAGCACTGGATAAAGACGTGGACCATTTTGTGCATGATTGTTGTACATGTGTCACTAGTGACAAGTCTCAAGTGACAAGACCTTCTCCTGTTTAACCTATCGTGGTAAAGAATTTACCTTGGTCAAAACTGGCTTTTGATATTGCTGGTCCTTTTGGTCTCATTGGTTGTTCTCACAAGTATGCCCTAGTTCTTATTGATTACATGTCTAAATGGCCTGAGGTGAGGTTTGTTGATAATGCCAACTCGTCATCCATCATTGGTTTCTTTCTTGATGTTTTTCTTAGGGAGGGTTTTCCGGAAAAGCTGTTCTCTGATAATGGCACTCAGTTAACCTCTTTTGAAAAGCAGGATTTTTTTAAGGACGCGGGTATTAAGCATGTTTGTACATCACTTTATCACCCACCTAGTAATGGTTTGATTGAACGCTTCAACCGGGTTGTCAAGGAACACGTGCAACTTGCTTTGGTGAATGGGTTGTATTGGCACAAAGCTCTTTGTGATATGTTGTGGGCAGTGAGAACTACTCCTCATATTAGCACTGGTGTTGCCCCGTTCACTTTGCTTCGGGGAAGGGTTGCAGGTTCCAAACTGAATAAAGAGGGGATGTCTAGGAGAATGGTCGATTCCTGTAAATTGTCTGGGGTGACTGATGTCAGAGCAGCTGTTCAGTTGAAGTATGATACTAGGCCTGGTGTGCGTCATTCCCTGAATGTTAAGGTGGGTGATTGGGTAAGATTAAAAAAACTCAGTTTTCTCCGAAAAGGCAAGTCTCGTTTTTCGTCTCCAAAAAGGGTGTCTGCTGTGAAAGAACGAGTGGTGGTGTTGATGGATGGTAGGGTGTGGAATAAATCTTGCATTTCCATTGTTCCTAAACCTATGGTTGATGAGGTCAACAGAAGAATGGGCACTTATTTTCCTTCCGTGTCCTCTGATGTTATCGATAGAGATGAAATTGTTGTTCCAAGTTGTATTCCTCCCAAGAGAATGTCATCCAGGACAAAACGTTTACCTGTCAAGTTTCATGATTATAATATGCAGTAAATTAAACATATCTTGTTTGGTTCTTGTTTATAATATGCTGATGTCTGAGGTCTTTATATTTCTGTCTTTGTTTTTCTTTCTCTTCTTTTCTGTTCTTTTCTTTCTTTGTCTATTTATTGAAGGAGGGGAGGTGTGTTGGGATCTAGTTCCTATGAGCTAGGAATCTGGGTGCATGAAAGTTCCCTGCGTGGAACATTGTTGTGAGATGGGTTCCTACTTCGGCAGTTGCTGCCAGGGAGTTCCTGTAACTGGTCCGATTAAAGTATCCTCCTACTCACCCTTGTGTGGAGCTCTTATACGTCTTTTCACCCTACTATGGCAAATCTCATCACTTAGGGAGCTAAGAGTAGGGCGAAGACTGAGATAGACTTTCTGTAAGGCCCCACTTTTTTGTGGACATGAGACCCGCAAAAACGTATAACATGCCTGACTTGCATGCCATTTTATGACATGGGCAACGAAGCGGGCGTTGACTTCAACTGCAGAAACAGAGGAGTGATATTAGCACTGGTAATGGTTGTATTGCTGATTTGTTAGCCACTGGTGCATGCATATGAATCAATGAAACTGCTACAGCACCAAAAGTATTTCAAACATAAAAGCCAGGCCTATTTTAAAACACATTATAGAGAGTGAGTGCTAAACACACTAATATTAAAGGTGCTGATAGTTCTACGTCTTCCTTCATGGAGTAAAGAGGATCCTTGAAAAACGGTCGTTCCCAGTGTGTGTATTTCCTAAAGCAAGAAAAAAGAATTGCAAAATGATAGGTAAACTGTACTTAGGAATATTAAAGGTGAGTACTTTAATCTATTCTTTAATATAAAGGTGAATACCAGACGACTCTTGTGAGTCCAAGTGAACTAATTGTTGCTTTTATGCTGCTTGAGCAAATTGATTTTCAGTCATTAACTGTTCTAGGTTGAAAGAGCAAAACGTGAGAAACATTAACTGGGAAACTAAAAATGAAAAATCATTTCCAAGGAAATATATACTTTAAATGTGAAAGGCAAAAAAAAAACTTTTAGTTAGACTTTTTTAACCTAATTAAACATCCTTAATAGTTTTTTTAGCGTAGATGTTTATTTAAATCTAGCCATTAAACCTAACTGTAGCTACATTGCTTTCCACTAACATCTAAATGCAGCACTAAAGTGGGGCCCTTTTATCATTAATCTAAGATTAAAAGCATACCCTACTCTATCTTAGGGGTTTTGATTACTCTGTCTCCACTATAAATGTACCTGAAATCCCAATGCTAATCATAACCTTAACCCTCATGCATACCTTCATACCACCTCTCTGACTAACCATTACATTAACCCTAAATTTCTCTCTTAACCATAAACCTAACCTAATACTTTCCATAGCTTATGGTCTATCCTCTTAGGGAAAAAGCATTTACAATGCTGTCTCCACAACTCAGTAACTTTACAACGCTGTCATTACAACAACCGCGTTCTTACCACGTGTGCCATTACATCGCAAGTCATATCAACGACTTGCTGTAGCGGGCGTGCAACAACAAGGAATGTGGTGGATGTTAAGTCCACCACAAACTGGAGTTGGAATAGTAATTAATACTATTCCTAAGTCCAGGGTGCCCCCTACAGCAAGTCGCTGATATGACTTGCTATGTAATGGCACGTGTGGTAACAACACGGTTGTTGTAACAACCGTGTTGTAAAGGCATGTGTTGTAAACGCATGCATTGCAACATCACATATTCTCCTCTTCCCTACACACAGTGTTGTCCTTTTTCCTGACTAGGTGTGGGCCAATAGGTATACAGCTCTCCTACTTTTATTTTAGCTACATATCAGTTGTCGTTTAAAGACAATGTCAATCACCTCTTGTCTCATCCCAGAGGACTTCTCCTTTTTCACCATTGTGCAAGTAGCTGTTTGATATGTCATTGTGAACTCTTGGAAGTACTTCCATTTGTATGAGGGTTATGTTATATCAAATAAACTACAATATAGCATCATAGTTTACTGATATTCAATCTTCACTTACACACATTCACTTTCCAAACAAATAAACATATTGATTGATATATATATATATATATATATATATATATATATATATATATATATATCAACGCTCCTGAGGTTACCACACTAGCAGGAAAGCACTCAAACAGCAGGAAGGTTCACCTCATAACCTTTAATCTTCGGTACAGGCGAGTAAAGCATGCAGGTAATTTAAGCAGTTCCAGCGCTTTGCCTTACGCGTTTCGAATGTCTCTTCATCAGAGGCTTGGCGAGGATAGCGTGCTGCGGTGGACACGCCCCCATAGATATGCTCGCATCCACATCGGTGCATTATGGGAGACAGAGTCCATTATTCCATCGTGAATCAAATGCACTTTTCTTTACTGCTGTATTGTAAGGCTCTGCATGAGCCTGTACCGAAGATTAAAGGTTATGAGGTGAACCTTCCTGCTGTTTGAGTGCTTTCCTGCTAGTGTGGTAACCTCAGGAAGGTTGATATATATATATAAATAAATATATATATATATATATATATATATATATATATATATATATATATAAGCACGTAAACTCCCTCCCGTCCTGGAAAAGAGGATGAAAGCACTCCAGGTTAAGACAAAGGTTGTTTATTTCTCACACGGCAACGAAGAAAACAGACGCAATTCGGACAATAGTCCTTCCTCAGTTTCATATATATATATATATTCGACAGGTTGCCCTTAAGAAAGGAATCCACAGGCAAAATTCATAGATCCTTTTATTTGGACTCCAACTGCTTGTGAATAGCAGCGCACCAACAGCTTCAATAAAGTTCTTGCACAAACACCAGACGCGTTTCTGGGACTCCAAACCCCTTTCTCAATGGTTGTGTGCTCTGAGCCAAATGTTCGTTCTGTTCCATTGCACTTAAATCACATATAGTCCTGCCCAGTGGGCGTGGCTCCTGGCCTCTTGGGACATGTAGTGCCTGGAAATTTCAGCCTCAAGTGAGTTAGTAGAACCTCGGCATCATTAATACAATTCAAACCTCAGTGGGCTGAAGTACTGGCACGTCTCAGCCCTTCACTTTGCTTTGTGTTGAAGTCCTGGATTTTTTGCATCCATTTCACGCTGATCCTTATGGAGCAGCGCTGGTCTGCCTTGAGGCAGCGGGATCCTTTCGCAGCCGAGCAAAGCCGCTGCAAATAAATTCGACAGGTTGCCCTTAAGAAAGGAATCCACAGGCAAAATTCATAGATCCTTTTATTTGGACTCCAACTGCTTGTGAATAGCAGCGCACCAACAGCTTCAATAAAGTTCTTGCACAAACACCAGACGCGTTTCTGGGACTCCAAACCCCTTTCTCAATGGTTGTGTGCTCTGAGCCAAATGTTCGTTCTGTTCCATTGCACTTAAATCACATATAGTCCTGCCCAGTGGGCGTGGCTCCTGGCCTCTTGGGACATGTAGTGCCTGGAAATTTCAGCCTCAAGTGAGTTAGTAGAACCTCGGCATCATTAATACAATTCAAACCTCAGTGGGCTGAAGTACTGGCACGTCTCAGCCCTTCACTTTGCTTTGTGTTGAAGTCCTGGATTTTTTGCATCCATTTCACGCTGATCCTTATGGAGCAGCGCTGGTCTGCCTTGAGGCAGCGGGATGCTTTCGCGGCCGAGCAAAGCCGCTGCAAATAAATTCGATAGGTTGCCCTTAAGAAAGGAATCCACAGGCAAAATTCATAGATCCTTTTATTTGGACTCCAACTGCTTGTGAATAGCAGCGCACCAACAGCTTCAATAAAGTTCTTGCACAAACACCAGACGCGTTTCTGGGACTCCAAACCCCTTTCTCAATGGTTGTGTGCTCTGAGCCAAATGTTCGTTCTGTTCCATTGCACTTAAATCACATATAGTCCTGCCCAGTGGGCGTGGCTCCTGGCCTCTTGGGACATGTAGTGCCTGGAAATTTCAGCCTCAAGTGAGTTAGTAGAACCTCGGCATCATTAATACAATTCAAACCTCAGTGGGCTGAAGTACTGGCACGTCTCAGCCCTTCACTTTGCTTTGTGTTGAAGTCCTGGATTTTTTGCATCCATTTCACGCTGATCCTTATGGAGCAGCGCTGGTCTGCCTTGAGGCAGCGGGATCCTTTCGCGGCCGAGCAAAGCCGCTGCAACCTGTCGAATTTATATATATATATATTCACTGAAAAAACCATAGGTTATAGACCATATATAGTTAGGAAATAGCATTTAGAAAACCTTATTTTACTCACACAAAACCATTGAAATTCCATATATAGTTAGTTGCACTAACTATATATCGCGCACCTGCAATCCACTGCTGATGATGTCACATATTACATCATTCATGACATGGTCAGTGACATCACTGATGACATCACTGATGACATCTCAAATGACATCACTGATGACATCACTGATGACATCTCATTTGACATTACTGATCACATCACTGATGACATCATTCATGTGATGATACAATGAACCTCTTCAGACTCTAATATAACCTTAGATACACTCAGTGTAAACAGACACTCACAGACTGTCACTCATCCATGGAGTTACTCACACACCTAGTCAGTCTTGCAAAGAATCAATCACACCTCGATTTCCTCAACTATATAGTTATACACACCTTACTTATTGGAACATATAATAACACATATTTACTCTGTTATACAATCCCTGATACAAGTTCACAATAATCCATACAGCCACTCACACATTCACTGGCTCTTATGCACAGTTATTTATATATGTCAACTATCACATGTACTGTGTTTTACATATGTACTTACTTTGACATGTAGCACTGAGATATCCATTCACTCACCAATACACTCATGCACACAGTCAACCGCCCATACAGATGTTTCCACATGCACTTTTGAACCCATACATCTAGTGAATCAACTGCTCACACATCTATGCACAGAGTCATACACCTCCCAGACACCCACACACACACTCAGTCTCCCATACAAATACTTGGGCAACTAATCAATAACCCATATAGTTAGTCATATAGCTAATGATCAACACATGCATCAGATTACAAAACAACAGACACAATGATGCACAATTTAAAACAGTTTAGTCACTAACCCATGCACTCAGTGAGACACATTTAATCACTCACTTATACAGTCAGTCATGCACCTACTAAATCCTTCATCCAGACACTTATACATCCACTCATTCTTCAATATGTAAGACATATTTTAACTTTACAGAAGCATACAGTCACTGGATGTTGTCATCAGTGATGTCATCAGTGATGTCATTTGAGATGTCATCAGTGATGTCATCAGTGATGTCACTGACCATGTCATGAATGATGTAATATGTGACATCATCAGCAGTGGATTGCAGGTGCGCGATATATAGTTAGTGCAACTAACTATATATGGAATTTCAATGGTTTTGTGTGAGTAAAATAAGGTTTTCTAAATGCTATTTCCTAACTATATATGGTCTATAACCTATGGTTTTTTCAGTGAATTTTCAAGGTTTTGTAAATGCTAATTCCTAACTATATATGGTCTATAACCTATGGTTTTTTCTGTGAATTTCATTGGTTTTTTAACAGCTAATATCTGTAGCTGTAAAATGTATTCTTCTTTAAATCCAAAAATATATTTTATATGTTTATGAATAATTTTTTTTTAAAATATTTTTTTTTCTTCGTTCCCGCTTCGCGAATCGGGAAGCTTCCCGTTAGCTGACCTTGATGCCGCGAAATAGACCGCGAGCCGGTAAACGTTTCTTTACCGCAAGTGCCGCGTTAGAAAACAACATCGTGACGCCTCCCGTCCGCATGACGTTCCACGTTGTCGCTTGATACGTCATATGACGTGCTACGTTAGCGAACTGGTACGCGAAGCGAGTGCCAAAGCGCAGGTTTCTGGAAGCAAACAGGGAGGCCCTGCAAAGCGCTTAACGTAAACACAGCAAGTCATGTGACTTGGTAATAACACTTTTCATTGGTTCATTTCACTTTTGGTTTCCTAATGATGTAAGACTAGGTCATATAATCTAAAATGAACACTTTTGATTGGTTGAGAACTCTTGTTTTTCCCAAATGATGAAAATCCCTCCTTCTTTCCTCACTCTGACTTTCATCATTGTGAGAGAAAGACCCTTTGTGATCACTGAGCAATGGCTTCTTTAGTAGCTTCAGCTGGTGCTTCCCCACCACCTCCACCACATCCAAGGAAGAGTGGACCACCTGCTCAAGTTGTAATTCAACAAGAAGAAGAAGAAGAGGAACAGGAGGACGAGCACGAAGAGAGGCAGTTTTTGCCTGAGCAGCCCAAGACGTCTCACCGGAAAGAAAACTTCATTTGGCAATTTTTTAAAATTCCCAAAGGTCAGAAAAAAGTAAATGCAAGATACGTAACTTGCCTTATATGTCAAGATAGACTGTCCAGAGGGACCGACAAAAAATACAGTTTCGGAAACTACACAATGCATCGCCATATGACTAGGTGGCATCCTAACAACTACAGTGCTGCACAGTTTCGGAACGACCTAGATAATCTCCCTATTATGGCCAGAAGATCTGTTGTACCGGAAGTAACGGGACCAGAGGGCAGGGAGATGGTGCCAAATATACAAATGAGATTTGGTGAAGTAAAACACACCTGCGTATTTTGCGATGGATTCATTTCCTACGGAGAAAGAAGCATCACTCTGATCAACAGAGCTATTGACTATCATATGCAAGTTTGTCCGAAACGCCCAAAATAATAAATACTTCTTTTTTTTGTTTTGTTGCTCCTGTTGAGCCCTTTACAATGAATCGTTTTCATTGCCCCCTCCAAGAAAAACCCAAAAAAATATAAAACTGTTCCGAAAAATTCAAAAACAGTAAAAAAATGTTCAGAAAAATAAAAAAAAAAGTTCTTTTCAGAACTACCTCCCCGTTATTAAAAAATTGGTACAATATTTGGAACTGTGCCAACCTCTATTTCTCTTAGTTCGCTTCCTAGTTCGCTCGCTGGTACGCGAACTGGAAGCGAACCAAAAACAGTAAGTATAAGGGAAGGAAACACACACTTATGTTAAAAGAAAGACAGCTATAGGGGAGTAAACTAGAGATACTATTACCCATAATCCACTACTGATGATGTCACATATTACATCATTCATGACATGCTCAGTGACATCATCAGCAGAGGATTGCGGGTTTTTTGGCAACATGCCTTATCCACGGTTTAATAACGCTGCCTTTTGCTTTATATAAGTTTTCAAATTGTATGAAATATATACCAATAGGTCTTTATGAACCTTTAGGTAGTGCTTTTGTTCATGAGGTCTGGTCGCTTCCATACACATACAGATGTTTCAAAGATGATCAAGAAGTTTATCTGAATGGAGAGGAATGCACTGAGACGCCAGATCATTCACTAATGTGTAGGCACATACAGTTACACGATTCATGCAACAAACACCGACCAAATATGGCTTGCGTGTTGCAAGGCACGCCAGTTCCTGCTATCATCCCCACGTTCAAGTTGTTGGAAAATGGTAGTTATTTGATGCTCAATAATGAAGATTGTTCTGAGTTAATTAAAAGTATTCCTTTTATCGTAACAGTAAGTGAACGGGTTATTTGCTGCAGAAATGTTCTATTTCCTCCCACACATGAACATAGGGAGTTTTCAATCTGGCCACAAATACCAACCTTGGGACACGTTTCAACGGCATGACAAGAATAAGAGCTCTTTTGTCTCAGAGAGAGGTGGCCTTGAGTTCGGCCCGTGAAACTTTCGTACTTCACATAGCGAACACCCGTACACAGGTTTGCCTTTCAATTTCAGCAACATGTTTCCGACTATCTTTAACGCATCCTCCACAAAATCCCTGGCACACTTTTTTAAAGTTGTTACCAGTGGTCTCGTGACTTCATTTGAGAAAATCTTTGGAGTCATCCCTGCTCCCTTTCATTCCATTTTCTCCACTCTGGTTCGTGGATTGCATTTTTACTTGCATTACCAGCGGACGCTCTTGTGCTTTTTTACATTTTTAAATATGGATGTCCCTCCTATGCAACCTCCGACCCTGCAGCTGCTGACACTGTTCCGCAATCGCATGCTAGAATATTATGGCACAATGCCGTTGGCGATATTAAGCACGGCATATGGATTATCTTTTCGGTTCTCCTACTTCACCTGTGTCCAGCCTGTATTTCACTGCCTGACCTGTGATTTCGATTGGGCCATTGATTTGTGTCTCTGCGGACCGGTTTCTCCTGACGTCGACTTTAATCAGCTGATGACTCCTATCATTACTCACGAGTTGATTTGTCCTGGCGAAAGGATTATGGCTGTGGCATTGATGCATGGACTACTTGGTCCCTGGAATTTACTGGCGGCAGCACAGTCTTTCTTGGAACACAGCTTTCTTGAAAACCCACCGAGCTGCCTCTGATGGTGATAGAGGATCCGGTGCTGGGAGAGCACGTATGTTCTTTTCCGCTTTTAAATTGGATGGCTGAACTGTTTTCGGATGAAGACGGTGACTTCCTATTGGAGGCTGTTGCAGCTTATTTTGCATACACAGTTATGTCATAGACCTTTTTCATGTTTGATATGCTGAGTACTAGCATTTCATTGACAATTCATTGACTTATTTGTCAAGTTTTTATTATTTACCTTGCCTATTGGCTTAAGACTCGATAAAGTACTTGGCTGTTTTATTTTTCTTTAGCATTGAATTTTCCTAGTTTTTAATGCTTTACCTTGCGGACCGTCCACATATAAACTTGCAATCTGCTCTCATGAGATGGCACTTCTATTATCTTATTCAGTTCGTTTCCGGATCATGAGGAGGTGTCATCTAGGTCCTGGATATCTTTACACCGTGTTAAGTTAGCATGGGCTCATTACCGGTTTAAACGCCATTTTTCCTTTTTTGCAACTTCTGCACACGACACTTAGTTGTTGCTTTAGCTTTCCACCTAGTAGTTCATCGTGGTTTACATGAGAATAATATGTTATTGGTCTACTATCTGCTTTACTTGTTAAACTATATCTGTACAGCGAGTGCTAAAGTTTCAAGAACAACACGATACAGAATTGTTATGAGGTCTGATCTCCACGACTTCATACTCATAACATAAGTGCAACTTCTGCCAATTCTGGGCATGAGGCGGGTTTTATATTGCTTTGCCGAACACACATACACAACAGTTGATGCGGTTCACATGAAGAGAGAGCTGGTGTATGCTGATGTGATTCCTTCAAATCTAAGACACTAAAGTATGGACACGCCCTAAACCAACACAAAGAGACCTTCTTAGCAAATAATATAATATGTGTATTAGGGAGGGTGAGATATAAGCAGCCGCGGGCCGTGGAGGGAGTTACGATGGGGCAGGGAGGCGGGGAGGGGGAGAAGCAGGGTGGAGCCCTCTCTACCTTGCCCCTCCCCCTCCCCGCCTCCCTGCCCCACCGTAACTCCCTCCACGGCCCGCGGCTGCTTATAAGTGTTGCTAACTCTTATTCATTTACAGCATGTTAACATACTATCACCATTCACTTTTTATGTACTAGTAACTATGCTGGTAATTTTGCTACTGATAATATGTGTACTTTTATTATCTAAGGTACTACGCCTGAGAAGACGGCATTAGTAAATAAACATTTCAAATACACATGTGTTCTTCTTAACTCCATGTTCTGGTTTCTAAGAAATATATAACGACCGACTGTTCATGAGTTCCACGTATCCTGAGGTACTATAAGTTCATATTCTGGATTGTCTAAACATTGAGAGTTTGTTATATCCAATGTGACACTGTACCTAGCTTGCTAAATAGTTTTTGATTACTAACGTGAGTTTTGGGACACCCTAATTCGCCGAGGTTCCAATCCTCTGTCCACAGTTCTGTGTGAGAACAGAAACCCTGCGACAGGGGCACCCCCGACCCTTGCTGGAGCTTCATCACACTTGCGATACAACTCCAGCAATGCGCCACCTTTACGGCACAGATACATCACGCATCTGTGCTGTTTTTGCCCCATGATGCGCCGCATTGTAAATGCAGCACACCATAGGTGACGGAACAGCGGCACAGAATGACTAACACATCCCTGGTGATGCGCCAGTCATCATAAATCTATCCCTATGCTTCTTATCTTGTTAGAGATGAACCGCCATATGTATCATCAAAGTTATTTGCATTTCCTAAATAGCGAACTTTAAGGAATAAATAGCGATTCTTTACCATTCCTAGTTTGCGATGAGCTATTTGCTAATTAGCCGAATGTAGCCCAATGAAGCCCAATGTAGCCCAATGTAGCCCAAAGATGGCCGCCAGACACACAAAAAAACAAATGTAGCCCAAATATCAGCCAGATGTAGCCCAACTATAGCCCAGTGACAGAATGACCAATCAGCTTCGCAAACCTCCGTTACGCGAAGCGGAGCGCTGTTACAGATATATATCTTTTTTTGAACGTTAATTTCTCAAAATCCACTGGAGCACATATATTGAGACCTAGCAAAGGCACATCGGGCTACCAGTCCCTAATATTTTGCCAAGTTTCGTGCAAATCCATTCAGCCGTTCAATTATTATTTTTATTATTTTTTTTTGCCCCGCGGGGCCCTTTTAAAACCTCCACATCAAACCTAGGGGGTCAGCGAGGATCTACTATGCCCCCTTATAGTTATTTCCCCCTTTGTTTTGACCTCCTCTTGTCTCTCGATCCTACCGAGAGACAAGATGGCGGCCGCTACGGACTGTTTGGAACGTTGACAGACGCCGGAGAACCAATCAGCTTCGCTTCACAAAGCTCCGTTGCGCGAAAAGTCCGCGAACCAGAGCGCTAACCGGTCCGCTGTTACAGATATATATCTTTTTTTAAACGTTAATTTCTCAAAATCCACTGGAGCACATATATTGAGACCTACAAAAGGCACATCGGGCTACCAGTCCCTACAATTTTGCCAAGTTTCGTGCAAATCCATTCAGCCGTTCGGGCTAAAAGTGAGGCCAACCGCCCTATGGAAAACTCAATGTTAAAAACACGTTTTGGGACCCCCCTTTTTTCTCGGCCCCCACTGGACGAACCCCCCCCAAATTTTCAAGGGCTGCTCAGAAACAAAATGTGCCATTTTCCTGAAAATTTCAGCCAATTCCGTCCACAAACGCCAAAGTTATTAGACATAGAATTTTCAAAAAACCCATAGAGAAAAAATCCTAACTATATATACCTACTGGCGACCGCCAGTAGGTAATATATATATATATATATATATATATATATATATATATATATGCAGTAACTTTCCTCCACAAGTAAAGGAATCAGAGGCCAGAGGGAGATTCCAGGTAAACACCACGTCTATTTGGCAGCAATTAGCAGTACTGGCGAATGCATTTCGACCTTAAGTCTTCTTCAGCGCCCCATACCGCAGAGAGTCATTCGCTAAGCATAGTCCCTTCTCAGCAACTCGGTATTAGTAGTCTGGCATGGTACCTCCCCCTTTCTGATTGTTCACACCTGTTGCCTGTCGCCAAATCCCAGCATGCAATATGCGATGCATCCCGGTCGGTGGTATGGAGGTTGTGAGTCGTGTTGCCACAGTTCCAGGGCTTTTGCTGATGGGTGGCGCGGGAACCTAGGAATGCTTCCAAACTCTGCGTGGCTATCCCTGGGTCCCCTCGAGCCACCGCTGCCAAACAAATCAGGCGAGCAGGGACAGCCATACTGCGGCACAGCGTCCTGATGGAGGTATAAATACCTCACGCCACCGGAGCCTCCCGAGATGATTTGGCGGACATCGGATTTCTCAGTACCCTGAGTTCGCAGATCCGCTGCAAGCAGCGAAAGTTCACCAGCTTGAATCCGAGTCACTTTTTGCGGTAGGGCCATCTGGACTGCGTCGCTGGCAGGCGCAGAATATATGCAGTAACTTTCCTCCGCAAGTAAATATATATATCAAGTTTAATTATTTAACTTTACTAGGTATTATTTTATATGTACATATCAGGACTCAAGTGCGAGCCTGACTCCATCATGGCCAGCCTTTATTTTTTCAGCTTAGAGTGCCTGACCCCAAGATGCTGGTCATAAAGGAGTGGGGGCAAAAGCCCAGTTCATGGGTAGAAAGCAACCAATGAATCTCCAGCCCTGCTGCGATTGACTTGTGTTGCACTGCCGCTGGGCATTGACAATGCCCACAGTTGTGGCTTGAATTCATAGTTACAAGCCAAACATATTGGATTTACCAATGCTTCTTAATAGTTAAACGTTTCTAAAACGGGGAATTGATGAGAGAAGTCAATAGGGAGCAACGCCTGGGAAAATAATCCTTCTAACTCCCCAATTCAAGACATAACAGGACATCCTAAAGCATTGGAAACAAAAATACCTTCAGCCTTATTTACAAGTTGACAAAGAGACAAGAAGGAATATGAGAGAAACCTGCTCCTAAATAATGTGTGGAAAGCTATAATACTTTATTACAAACACAGAGGCCTTCTGCTATCACCAAACGTCTTGTGCTACCAAAAGCACTTTTACGAAAAATGAATCCTTTTGAAGTTAGCCATCATGTTAAACTCATCCATTTACATAGATGTGAGCAAGAAGTTAGCCGTGAGGATAAGCACATTGCCCTTCTCACTTGCCCCACCGGTGCTGCGGTGCCAAAGGTGAGGAGAGACTGGTATTAGTTGGTCCTGGCACTGTTCAAAACCATACAAAAGGGGATGATGGACGGAGCGCTTGAACAAATCAAACACTCACCCCCAGTCAACTGATCTGGGTTTAATCCATCACCATTCTTTAGTTCACTCAGCCACCCCAGTTCAGACATGGCTATATGCAAATCAGTCTGACCCTGTGCCTTATGGGAACAGTCCAGCCCGAACTGCCAAGCCATGTCTTCCCTGGACCGGAAACAAGCATCCTGGGACCGGTTTCGGATTCATAATCCTCATCAGCCAGGCTATCTTGAATCCAGTGGCCAAGTGAACAAGGGACTCACGTCTGAGTATACCCTGCCACACTTAGGGCGAACAAAGCGATACAAAAGGGGATGTTCAAAACCATTCTGAATGGATTGACAGTCAGCTGTAAAGCCCATTCTCCTTCTAAATAAGTTCTGAAACGGACTCCCATAGACTGGAGTGTGAAAACAACAAAATGTCCAGCTGCAGAGCCGAGGATGCACACTTTGCCGATGAGAGGGATTTTTTCCATTTGGCCTTCTCCTTAAACCTCACCCTCAGATGTCTGGGCTCAGATGGGTTGTTGAGAAACAGAATCTAGGGTCATTCCTCCTGTAACTTCAGAATTACCTTCCATTTTTGTCATGGTAGACGTTACTTCCAAAATGTAAGTCTGGACATATTTAAACTCGCAAAAACGAATTGATGTTAAAATACTTAGGGATGGAATTTTGTAACATTCTGTTTCCTGACAGGGTTGCCAAAATAAATAATGGGGTTAAAAATAGAAGGTTGATGAAATCCAGGCAGTCTTTGTTGCAACCTAGAAAGCATATAATCCTAGATCTAATGAAACCACCCAAGGAGATGATGGGAAAGGAAGGTGGCCAATCTTGTGAACTGATGTTTAAGTGAAGTCTGAGCTGCTATCAGAAAGATCAGTTGTGTGCTCAGTTTTGGTTCTCTCCCAAGAAATAGAAATGACAAAACCGAGAATAGGGATAAGAAATTATGAAAGACCTTTCCATACAGGACAACCTGGAGCAGGAAAGCGTCATGTAATGGGGTTCTGCCACCTGCTGCAACTGACACTGACTAGGTAGGCCAGGGAAACTGCAGCAGAACCTTTTTCACTGTCATTTGCAGCGCACACAGCCTACCTGACCACACGCCAGCACTCTGCCTCTGCCCCTGGGTTGCCAACGCTGGAAGTCTCGCCGCCATCGACATCCAGGAGCGGCTGGAGACTACAGCTCCCAGTGGGCTTTGCGCGGACTTCCTGTCCCCGCTGTTTTCGCGCCCGGAGGCGCTACAAAGCGGAGCCTTGACCTTCGCGTCGCGGGACGCGCGCGGGCGACGCCGGGCGGAGCCCGGGCAGAGGGCGGGCCGTCTGTGGCCGTCAGGGGCTGGCTGAGGCTGGGCTGGGCCACGTCCCTTTCTTTCTTTTCTTTTCCACCAGTTGTGAGGGCATACGCCCGGTGCCTGTCCCCGTTCTGTTGCCCTAACCATGTCTACCCGTTCAGGAAAACCACTTAGGGGCGAAGTTGACAGGGGATCAAATGTCGCGAGCCCTGTCATAGGATCAATGGACCGTTTTATCACCAGGGTAGCGGCGGTGATTGAAAAGGAGATCGCCATGTCTGAGCGGCGTCTATCTGAAGTATACCTCCCCTCAAGACGTTCATCCTTGGGGGCAGTTGCACAGTCGCTCACACCTGCCATTGTCCGGGTTCAAGCGGGTACCCCCCCTAGTGTGGTTGGTGTTTCTTCAGAACCCCCCCATTCGTCTGGTATAGAGCAAAACATAGATAGGCTGGAAAATCTGGCCGCTCTTCTACCTATAGTTACAATGGAAGACGGTGACCTTAGTAACCTGTCCACATCATCACCACCTATCCCGACAAGTGATGTCGTCAGAGATCTTGAGTCCCCAAAATCGCTTGCACCCCCCATAGTCACATCAGACGGGAAGTTAGTTGGGCCTTCACCTATCACCGTGACTCCTGATATTAGGCAGGTGTTTCTCCCCGTAGGTAAAAAGTTGCGCAAACGCAAGAAGGGTAGGCTAGTGAGACAGGCCGCCCTCTACCAAAGAGTAAGGAAGTCTCCTGTATCTAGTGCGGACATTACAAGGGGTGCTCCTATGCTGAACGAAACAGATACAGAAGGGGGTGTGTTGATCCCTCCCAAGGTGTTACATTCAGCCAAAGTCTCAAAGACAACTGATTTAGTAGCAGTTGAAAATACTCTGGAGAAGGTATATACCCTCTTAAAACCGTTACTAACACAAGTCAAGGGCCTAGGAGAGAGGATTGATAAACTAGAGCAGTCAACCCTGGACGGGTTTCACTCACTCAAAACAACAATCAAACAAACAACTAGAGTGATTGGAAATAAGGACGTGGGCGCAAAGGGGAACGAACTTCCAGCTCATAGTGGCCCCAAGCCCATAACATCTCAAAATAAAGCTATTCCTATTAGTCCACTAATCCCAACTCCCAAATCTCCTCCCCATACTAAAGCAGGCCCTAGTCACAAGGGACTTTTAACACATACAGAGCCTGAGAAACATAAGTCAAAGCCTCTTCTACAAAAACAGCAACAGACAACTAGTGGTAAAAAGGAAGTCCAACAAAAGACAGAGGGGAGCAGTAAACTTAGCGGGGTATCGACAGGGAAAGCCACTAGGTCTGTAACCCAACATCCTGCCCCAACTACTTTTTTAATGGCCCCCAGAAACCCACCACGACGGATTCCCCCGATTAATCTCCCACCAGACTGTCAACCCTTTGTTGCTGTCATGGTTAATGTGCCTCCCCTAAAGGATGGCCAGATGGAAAACCATCAATCACTTAAGAACAAGTGTATCCATTGGCTGAAGGCAAATAAGCCAATCCCCCTGGGTGTGGATGGCATTATCCTAAGTGTCCGTAGAGTGGGATGGGTGGGGCAAGGGAAAAAAATGCAGGAGGGGGATTGTGTAATCATAAACTTCCAAGACCCCAGAGTAATACCTTCCATTTGTACTCCTATCAAAAATATGGGGGCCCCGGGGGTTAAACTAGTAGATCTTACATATTTTTATCCTCGGCATCTTGTTAGTCCTAATGGAGGAAGTGTAAGTTCCCCTAATTCTGGCCAAAACTGGGTTGGGGTTGTAGGGGGCAATAGGGAAAATCAAATGTGGGCAATTGGCCCCTGCTGACTGGAAACAGCGAGCAGAGTAGACCCAGTAGCACCACCACCCACCCAAACAAACTTTGGAAGTGGAATGGGAGATTCTATAGCAATTCCACAAGATCCCTGCTCTCCTCGGATATTTAGGAGGAATCCTACAAATAGGGGCTTCCAGGTGCCCAGCGACCTTCCAGCTGTGACGGACCTAGTCTTTAAGGTTTTCAGCTGGAACGTCGCAGGGATTGCAGGAAAACTGGCCCTTCCAGATGTTACTGCATGGGTTGATGAGCACTCCTTGTGCCTCTTCCAGGAAACATGGAGCCTGGTGCCGGTCCATAGGGTGGGATTTTCCTCTTATTCCTCTCCTGCGCGAGTCTCGGAATCTGGGAGAGGCCGACCTTCGGGCGGCCTTCTTATCTGGGTCGCAGCTTCGCTAAACTGTAGAGTAGTGGACTCTCCTACAGGTTCCCCGGACATACAAAATATCACCCTTATAGATCAAAGGGGAAGAATTGTTCTAAATATCTATAATGTGTATGCACGGGGGACAAAGGGTGGGAGAAAGTCTTCAGTAATAGCTCTTCTCGAGACCCTGTTAAACAACACCCCCCATAAGACACGCATCTTGGTTGCAGGTGATTTGAACTGTACGTTCGAGCCCTTGGGCTCGGACGTTTCCCTCGACCAAGATGAGGAGGATGCTAGGAGGGGGATCCCGGCATTAGACATCCCACCGATCAAAAGGTGGACAGAAGTGGCGCTCCAGATATACTCCCTGAGTCTTGAATTTAACCTAAGGGCAGCGAATGGGAGGACTTCTTCGGATAGGGGGGGTGCCCACACCTACAATAGACCAGGGCACACCTCTAGGCTGGATTATATTCTAATAGACGTGTGCTTATGGTCTTATGTAAGGGACATGCAGGTGGTCCCTTCGACAGAAAGTGACCACAACTCACTCTCCCTAAAAATGGAGCAATGGTGGCAACCCTTAAGGAGGGCCAACATCAACTTGGCACCCGTACCACTAGATGAATCGGAAGTCACCCCATGTGGTAGAAGAATTAAATGGGCGAAACTGGTTCTATCCGAGGCAAAGGTTGGGGAAATCAAATCCCATCTAAACCGTGTGGTAACATCTCTCGGAATCTCCATGGAAGGGGTGGGTAAAGCGTGTGGGTTATTTGTGTCCCTGATTGAAGCCTTAACCAACGTGTTTACCCTGTACTCTAAAAAGCCGGGCAATACAGGAACTAAAAAACCAGTTGAGGGGTGGTACACCCAAGCATGTAGGGGCCATAAGGCAAAGTTAGTTGAGGCAGTCAAATCTAAACCCCAAAGTGTGATCCAGGAAGCAAGGAAGGCCTATAAAAAGTCTCTCAATTTGGCTAAAAGGGAGTGGGAAGATAAATACTGGGATGACCTACTCCAGGCTAGTAAAAACAGGGATTCAGGGGTCTTTTGGAATCTTATAAGTAAACGGAGTAAATCTGACGCAGCCATTAGACCCTGCAACATCCCGCCTCAAAACTGGGTTAAACACTTTGGGTCCTTATACCTCCCAGCAGATGGGGATCTGTCTGTAGGGGGGGACCTCACACTGGCAATTGAACCTCACCCCTATGACCTCTTCACTCCCCTAGAGATTGAGGGGGTTATAGGCTGGGTAGCACCACGTAAGGCACCGGGCCCGGACGGCCTTCCGGGTGATCTCATGAGGGCTTACCCAGCGGAATGGGGAAGGATCATAGCTGCTCTCCTAAATGATATTATGAGGGGAGGAGTAGTGCCAGAATCCTGGAAAGGTGCGGTGGTTGTCCCTATTTATAAAAAGGGGTGTAGGGAAACCCCGGGCAACTATCGCCCCATAAGTCTGATAGAGTCCACCCAAAAGATAGCTGGTAAAGCTATCCTTGGTAGGATTCTCCATTGGGTGGAGGAGAATAAAATCCTATCAGACTTTCAGGCAGGTTTCCGGGCCGGTATGGGGACTATAGAGCAGGTGTTTAGGCTGTCCCTTTTGGGGTGGAAGGTGGTGGAACTAGGCAAGGGTAGTCTTTACTTAGCCTTTATAGATCTGAAGACTGCCTTTGACCTAGTTCCCCGGGAAGAGCTTTGGAGGGTCCTTCTTGAGTTGGGACTACCACCTTACATCTTGTCCCTTCTCATAAGCCTTCATGCCCACACCTTTGCACAGGTCCGCTGGGGTAAAAACGGAGAGCTCACTGAGAAGATACCAGTGTCTAGGGGCGTAAGACAGGGCTGCGTCTTGGCACCCACCCTTTTCTCGCTATATCTGAACGGGGTGGTAAAGCATCTTCAACAAGAACCAGCCGACGCCCCCTGTCTTGGAGGTGTCCGCATCCCAACCCTGCTTTTTGCGGATGACACGCTCCTGATTTCGAAGACCCCACAAGGACTGCAGAAACTATTAACACGATTCCAGGAGTTCTGTGGTGCTAAAGGATTAATAATAAATGTGGACAAAACGAAATACTTAGTTCTTAATCCACCCAGAAAATTGGGCCGCCCACCTACACTCAACTCTATCCCCCTAGAGAAAGTAGCCGAATTCGACTACCTTGGTATCCGGATTACGGACAGGATGACTTGGGCAAACCACATTGAAAAAATGGTTCTTAACCACAGGAGAGTAGGAGGAGCTCTCATGAGGGAATACAGAGCCTCAACTAGGAGATCAATCACCCCAGTACTTGACATCTACAAGGCCAAAGTAGCGACTTCAGCCTTGTACGGGGCTGAACTGTGGGGCCACTGCCGACTGGATGCCCTAGTCACAGCAGAGAGCAAGCTTTTAAAATCCTTCATCTCTGTTCCTCTGAGCACACCATCAGTACCAGTGAGGATGGACATGGGATGTAGAAACATCAAAGATCAAGCTCAGCTTCGCCCGCTCCTGTTGTGGACAAGGATTTGGAGGAGCGAAGATTTAAAATCCTATGCTGATGCCCTGGGAGACATAATGAGCCAGGGGGGTTGGGCTAAGATAAGATGGTTAAATGACACCAAAAAACTTTTGGAGAATATCGGACTGGGAGACTGCTGGTCATCCCGTTCAGCCCCCCCAAAAGAAGTTGTCAAGGCGCTTTACTGGAAATGGACTGCTGAGCGTCTAATCACAAGCTCCAATCATTGCAGGTCCACTGCCGCCTTTTTACAAATTAAAGACACTGTGGCCGTTGAACCCTACTTGGACTTGATCACTCTCCCCTTTGACCGATCTCTTTATTTTAAATTTAGAGTTGGTTCCCTCCCGCTAGGTGCTTTGGTATCGAAATGGTCATTAGCGGCCCGTACTTCCCCAAACTGTGCATGTTGCCCAAGTAAGGTTGAGTCCATTGCGCACGTTTTATTTGAATGCCCGGATTACGCAAGGCCTAGGAGCTTTTGGCTGAAACCACTCTGCCGAAATATGGGCACACGCAGTCATTCAGTAGCCTTGCGTATCCTAAGCACGGACACTTCCCCCCCCATTGTATGCGGAATAGCTAAATTTTTAAAGCAGTTTTGGCTTATTCGATGTAAGAGATTGTCAGTAGCTGTTTAATTCTCTTTTAGCTAATTTATAAATGGCCTTTTATATCCTTTTATCTCTTTTAAACATTCACACTGACTTCTTATGGTAATGATTTTTTTGTACATTGTATGATTGTATTATAAATGTGCTTATAAGATATCTCTGTATATCGAATAAAAGCTTATGACTGACTGACTGACTGACTTTTTCACTGTGAGGTTGAGAAGGTTTTGATTGGGCCAGGGGAGGGTGTTGGTGGACCGCAAGCGGGAATCCAGGGCAGGAGGTCTGGGCAGCAAGTGTCTACTAGCGGCAGGAAGCAGATTCAGCAGGACTTTACTGTTGTGGGGGAAGGGAAGGAGCAATGTGCAGCAGGATTCAGCAAGAGTATTTTCTCTTGGGGGGGAAGTGGGTATAGTGGCACTGGGCAGCAGGACTAGGCAGAAGAACTTGATAGTAGTGCGAGAAAGCAATAGGACTTTTCCCCTTGGGATGGTGGTTTCCGAAACTACTCTTTAAAAAAAAAGTTGCGAAATTTGACAACTTAATGAACTTTAAAAAAAACAGCTCGAGTTTACAGGGCTCAGCCTTGGTAAATACACCCACTACTAATAATAAAAAACATAATTACTTAAGTGGTGATACTTTTTTACAAACCTCTGAATGTGAAAGCTAAGTCAAAGCAACGGATATTTGAGCATTTGACTGACAGGTTACAGACTGAGCTATGTAATAATTGCTAAACACAATATAATTTGCGTTGTCTCTTAAAGAACCACCAAATAAAAGTAAAACCATAGCTGGTGAACCCATGAATACTAAAACATGGTGCAATTGGCTTACAACTGATTGGTACATTTAATTTAATTGTAATTCCCTAGTAAGTGGTACTCCGTGTACCCAGGGCCTGTAAATTACATACTACTGGTAGGCCTTCAGCAATCATTGTGCCAACAACTAAAATAGCCTTTTAAAAACATGGTCCAGACCTGCCGTTGCAGCCGGTAGTGCAGTTTCAAACTGCCATTGCGACCTGGCAAAATAAGCCTTTTGCTAGGCCTAAACCTTCCTATTACCTACAAATCACCCCTAAGGTAGGATCAAAAGGCTCATAGAGCAGGATGCATTGTATTTTAAAAGAAAGTTTTCCATGTCCTGATAGTGAAAAGCTCCTAAAGTAATTTTTCACTATTTCAGGGCCTATCTCTCTGATAGGATAACAATGGGTTACCTTACTACACTTAATAAACGATAACTTAAGTTTTGGAGCAGATAGAAAAATGACACTTACACTCAAATGAATTTAACCCTTCATTAATGGTAAAGTCAGATTTTAAGCCACAATTTAAATAATGGCAATTTTTTGTAAAGTTGGCATTTTCTTGATCTGACCATTTGTGTCTCTTGCTAGTATCCTCAGTCATATGACCGTGAAAAGCATAGCTGTTGGCCTTTATGTATTCCTATTAGACAGTGAGACAAAGGGGGGCTAGGTTATGGCAGGATGGGTAATCCTGCCAGGATGGTTAGTGAGGATTTGTTCCCTGCCCTACTTACATTTCAAAGGGCTGCCGCCAACACATACACAAAGGAACTTATTACCAATCTTTTGTAACCCTCAACTAGTTGGGAGCCTTGGCAGGGTAAGGAAGGAACTTTCCAGAACCAGAGGTGCGGTAGTATAGAGAGTCCCCCTCCACTTTAAAGGCAGTCACCAGGTATAAACGCTGAACCTCTTGAACCACTCATCAGATCACTTCTGGACTTGTGGAAGAACAAAAAGAAAGACAGTTCTTCTGCCCTTTTGGGAGGACTCCTTTGTGAGCTACAGGGACATAGAAAGCTCCAGAGACCTGCATGTGCCCTGCTGCTGGCCTCTGATGAAGTGAATAGTGATCATCAAGAGGTGCCGCCCAGGTCCTGGACACTTGGCTGGCATCAGAGTATACTACTCTTTGCCCAAATGAGGGTTCCCTCAAAACCAATGCAGCACAACGCAGGCCAATGCAGGACCTCGCATCTCAGCACCTAGCTACACCTGATTAGAGGCCTCATCGGAACCAACGTAGTGTGACGCAATCCGACACAGGACCTGGCATCGCAGCACTTCACAGTTCCTGATTGGTGGCCTCATCAGAACTAATGCAGAGTGGTGCAACTAGGGTAAACAGAAAAGGCCTTGGTCCTATCACTATCCGGCCTGGACCACACCAATATTGTACAACAAAACAGTGACCGGGCAGAGTTTTCCAAATTACTTATATATGAGCTTAGACAGCTATTCTAAGTTCATGCGATTTATTTCACATCATTTATAACTTATTTTTTGCACATATGAATTAAAAACATTCATCGATATCATGAGGTAGAAAACACCTTTGTTTCTTTGGAAGTTCCAGAAAGAAACATTGTAGCTGTCTAGCTTAGAAATAATTTTGCTTGACTAACCCACTTTCCTTTGTTCTTGAGAAATAAATATGAGAATTTTCTGCAGCATTTTAAAAAATAAAGAAACAGGTCAAAATAGTTTAAGAGAAGTGTTGCTGAAAAGAAACAGATTTATGTTGATAATTAGTTCTATTGTTTTGCAGATGGAACTTTGAATATTTTACAAAGCATGCAGAGGATGAAGAAGCAGGAGGAGGAGACAGAGCTGACCTGAGTTGTCAGGGTTAGGTTGTTGTCCAGAATGATGCCTAGGTTCCTAGTGTGTTCAGTGTGGGTAGGAGTAACACAGAGTTCTGAGGGCCACCAGGATGTATCTCATGTGGGAACTTCAGGTAGTTGTCTTTAATCCAGTTGGTGACATCTGTCATGCAGTTGTGGAAGTTGCTCTTGGTTCTAGTGGTGTCTTCTGAGAGGGAAAGGATGAGTTGTGTGTCATCAGCATAGTATACAATATTGAGTCTACGGGTTTTGGTGATGCACGCCAGAGGTGTCATATAAGTGTCGAAGAGGGTGTTGCTGAGTGAGAATTCTTGGGGTACTGCACAGATGATTTTCTTGGGTTTTGTGGTAAAGCAGACTTTTCGCATTCTTCCGGTGAGGAATGAGGCAATCCATCTAAGCGCGGCTTCTTGGATATCTGTGTTTTGCAAACTTATGATGAGAGTGTGTGTTGGGAGACCATATCAAAGACTGCTGCGCCGTCTAGGAGAGTAAGAGTCACAATCGCTCCTCGGTCAAGTAGGGCTTGGATGTCATCGGTTGTCGTGGTGCTGTGGTTGCTGCAGAATCTGGATTGGGAAGAGTTGAGTAGAAAGTTCTGTTCCAGATGTGAGGAGAGTTGTTGGTTGATGGGTTTTTCTAATTCTTTGGCCAGGAATGGGAGCAAGGAGATCAGTTGGAAGTTGTTGAGTTTGTTAGGGTAGACCGATGTTTCTTTAATAGGGCATTGACTTCTGCCTGTTTCCAGTCCTCGGAGAGGCGGTATTGAGATGTTTAACAATGTGGTGAGTATGTGGCTAATTCTGGCTTCAACTCGGTTGAATAAATGGGGAGTGCATAGGTCAGTTGGGGCCCCTGAGTGAACTGAGATCATGATGGAGGCAGTGTCCTGTGGGGCGAGCTGGCTCCATTCAGTTAGTTGGATGTCTGCGGTTGCCGTGGGGTTGTTGTGTTGCTTGAAGAAGTTGGTGGGCTTGGGCTGGTGTTTGAAGTTTTTGTAGATGCGAGCGATCTTGTCCTGGAAGAAGTTTGCAATGTTGTTGCAGCGTTCCTGTGAGGGGTAATGCAGTTTGTTGCAGCTGAGGGGATAGAGAATTATTTGACAATACTTTGACAATGTTGAAGAGTTCTTTGCTGTCTTTGCAGCTTGATTATATGTGTGAGGCTAAGGCCTTTTTCTTCGATTCTCTCAACTGTCTGTGGTAGAGGTGAGGGATATCTTGAAGGTGGTCTTGTCGCTCATGTCCTTGCTGGTGCGCCATTTCCTTTCCAGTTGTTTACAGTATTCAGAGCAGTTCAGTGTATAAGCTAGCCTGCTCGGTGGACCTTCTGTGGGTGTTGTTGCTGATGGGAGCGACCCTGTCAGTGCGGTTGCTGATCCAATTGTTTGAGTTTCTGACGTTCTGATCTAGGTTGTTGGAGAAGATGATCCATGACATTGATCTTTGTGTCCTTTGAGACTTTTCTCCAGCTGCAGTGGGGGTATCACGAAGAGTTGGGGCGGAGGTCCGTTAGCTGGTTATGTTGAAGTGGACGATGGAGTGGTCAGTCCAGGTGAGTTCTGTGGTGTGGCTGTTCCTGATGCGGTCGTTGGAGGATAAGATGGGGTCTAATGTGTGGCCTGCTGTGTGCGTGGGGTCATAGGTCAGTTGGGTGAGTCTTATTTTGATCATGCTGTCAAGGAGATTAGTAGTATTGATGTCATTGTGTTTGTTGAGATGTAAGTTGAGGTCAAGGTGGAAAATGTGATTGTTGGAGTATAAGGTGAGGGGGCGATGAAGTCAGTGATGAACTTGCAGAAGGCAGGACATGCTCCTGGAGGAAGGTAGGGCCCTGATGGTGGTTTTACTGTCTGTTTGGCATCAGAAGTTGAGATGTTCCATGGCTGGGGTGATGTCATCATTTGTTGTGGTGCATTGGATGGATACCTTGTGTATGATGGATTCCTCCACCAGGCATGTTGATACGGTCATGGTGGGTGATCTTGCATCATCCGGGTATTGCAGTGGCGATGTCAGGCACAGCAGTGGGATTGAGCAAGCTCTCAGTGAGAAAGAGGACGTCGGATGTGAGGGTGGAAATAAGGTCCCAAATCTCAGTCCTGTGTTTGCATAATGACATAATGAGCGTGTGTTGAAAAGGGTGCATTTGAGTTGGTGTTTTTGTTCAGGTGGTGTCTGTGGTGTGTTCGAGTGGAGCTGTTTGGTGGGCTGATGTGTCTGCTGTGGCAGTGGGTGCAGGTGAAAGTCCCTATCGTGGAGAATAGGTCAGCATGGAGGCAGTGTTTGTTGCGGAGTCCGGGGTCGAGGGTGTAGAGCCGGCGATGGTGTATCTGCGGGGGGGCAGAGGGCCTGGGGTCATGGGCACACACCAGGCAAAAAAGGGTGCAGACGGGCTTGCCTGCAGCCTGCATTAAGTAGGTCCTGGGGTGGGTGGGGCTTCTATTTAAGGAAGAATGGTGAGCAGGAACATTTTGTGGAAAAACCTAGGCAGTGGTGGTGTCCTTGGTCAAACGGTGGCAACTGGATCAGGCTGAACAAGCAGGAAAAGGCCACAGGCAAGTGACAGACTAGGTGGCCACCTTCCAACTCACAACAAGACCAACTCTACTTTCCATCTTTCCGAGTTTGATAAAGTCAGTATCAACATTTCGGTAATGGAATTTTATTGCTTATTGTGCGCAAAAAAATTGGGCCAGCCAGGTTCTACTACCTTCTATTTCCAGTGCTTAGAAACCACCTCAGCATGATGTGATAGATTACATAAACATCTGTTGTTTCTCAATGCGCTTATAATCTTATGTATGTTATTTACCTTTAGTACCTTATTATTTGCAAGTTTGATGTCATTTGTTTATTGTGAAGTGCCTTGAAGCGTGTTTGACCTTTTGGCCTTGTTCACCCCCAAATCAAACAGAAATCTTATAAACAAAGGCATCTGTAGAAGAATATATCTAAAATACCTCACCAAAGATACCAACTCAAAGAATTGAAAACCTCTAAAAGAGATACTGTAACTGGAGTCCTGACAATGTTATGATATGGGTGGTGCAGCAAAACCAATAATAACTGTACAGGGAATTGAATTACTCGTCATGCATTGCTCAGAAAATTGCATACGAAGCTGGAGCTTCATTGGGAATTTGATGTTTTTAATTATATGCAAAAGGTATTAAAAGTGACAAAAGTGTTAAAAAGGAAAAACAAGTGATAACAAATAAAAATTAAACATTTTTAAGGTGGCATGGATATTTTTGCAAAAATAATTTAAAACATGTAAAGAAAGCAGAGCTAAAAGCAGAAACTGGCCTCTGTGGCCTGGCCTTGCGACAAACCCACCAATGCCAATCATCTGGCAGTGTGGATTGCCTTTAGCCATGCCCCTCAGGTGTTGCCTGCATGGCGTAGACATCGTTCTGTATGTGTCAATCTCCCGAAACCGGTCATATGATGCTTGTTTCCAGTCCAGGAAGGACCTGGCTTGGCAGTTCGGGCTGGACTGTTCCCATGAGGCACAGGGTCAAGACTGATTTCTATATGGCCAGGTCTCAACTGGGATGGCATGGTGAGCAAAAGAATGATGGGTTTAACCCAGATCTCTTGACTGGGGGTGAATGTTTTGATTTGTTCTGCATTCCGTCCATCAATTGTGTGTCTTTTGCTTCCATCCACCACAGGGCATGATCTTTGGCAGTGTGTGGAGGGTTTTAGGTGCTTTTTAGGCCTTAGGGGGAGCTGTAGCCAGTCATACATTTTAGTGGTTGGCTTGGTTTGTGTTGTGTTTTTTAGAGTACTAAAACTCTCTAGGTGAATCCAGCACCAAATGTCGGTCGAACCAAGTGGGTGCTCACAAGCTCAGGAGTTGACTTTGACTTGCTGACCAAAAATAGTGTTTACTTCTCAGGAGCGCTCATTGTTTTTCATGCACCTGGGTACCCCACACCACTGCCCTAGGGTCGGTCAGACATGGGGTTAACCCTCAATGGCTGTGGATCGTTTGTTGTTCATAGCGCAAAACTCTGGTGTTGCAGACGATTTGCCAGTTTCCAGATGGCCCAAAAATATATTTTGAAGCTCTAATCTAGCCACATATTGTGTAAAAAATGTCAATTGACATGTCATGCGTCAAGAGTTAAAAGTGCAGAGATATACAGAAGTGTTTACCCTTTAAATGCTTTTTTTGTACCATTTTTAAACCCTAACAACTCAAACGCCACGGAACAGATTCATAACGGACTAAAACATGCTTTCTAAACAAAGTCCTACAATCATGCTAGTATGGTATAAATCAGTTCAGAGTTTTTTTCTTTATCTTTTGAAAACATTTCCTATGGAAACGCAAATAGGAAACGCCTGTTTTTTTTAGCCCTCCCATTTGCATTTATCTTCATGAACATTGTCACTATGAAGCCGATTGCCAGGTTTCATTCAAACCTATCAACGTTAGCAGAGGTTATGGACAGGTGAAAACATGGCTTTTCAAAGGAAACCCTGTCTCAAGAATATATGTATTTGTGTTGTATTATTTCTGGATTCTTTTAACTCATAAGGCTGAAGCAAGCCAACGTTCTTTTTAGGCCAGACACAAAAAACAGCCTATGGAAATCTTCACTTTCTGCACATTATAGAAATATTTATCTTATAGAACATATCTATTTCCTGTGATTCTATGCCACACACAGAGCAGCCGAAAGAGTAACTGGGCCTGGCCATGCATCAAAAGGAAAGGTCTACTGAGTGTGCGCTAATTCATTCTGCACCTGCTATGTTGGAAATAGACCTGAAGATTTCCTAGGAAGTTCCTAATGACAGCCTGAGCTGCTCTCAGTCTTAAATGAGAAACACTATTTTCTGACTCAAGAGAACACATACATTTCTGCGCACAGTGTTTCCAATGTAACCTGGTACGTAGAAGGCACCGAAAGGATGTGTTATTATAAATGTGCTGGGTGTACATCAGTGTTAATCAATAAGCTTGCATCACTAACCATGCTAGCCCTGGCCACTGTGGCTCTGCTACCTACGGGTCTTGGATGTGCTCGTATATTTGACCTGAGCGACATCAATTTAGGTGAATACCTTCACACCCATAAATTCCATGACCCGTTAGTCCTGCCATTGAACAGAAAAATAATCTCTCCTCACATATTATAATCCACGGCCCTCAAAGCCCTCGATGAAAGAAACAGATCACTAAATGAGCAACGCTTTTGCTACTGCAGATGGCATGCTGGGACCTGGAACAAGGGATATACAATGTGCCTCAAAGGAGGAACTACATAGAGTTCCCCAACCACACTCCCACTGCATTGTATTTAGCACTAGGTATCTCAGCTCAGCATCTACAAACCCCTTTCATAACTGCCTGTCTTCTATCAAACTATAGATGAGCACCACACGCCTTTTCATAATGAATGGATCCAATACAGAAAGTATTGTTCCAAACAAAATATCAGCACTCACACAAGACTGACCCCAGATTACATTGTAGGAGAGGCAAACACACTAACCCTCAAAGTAAAGCTTAACAACCACTCTTGACTCTGCTATGATACTCAGTGCTTGAATCAGACTAGTAATCAATGTTTCCCACCACTTCCTCCATGTCATCCAATGCCTAATCCCATTTATCCTCTAGAAGACAATCTAATATTAGTGAAAATGCACCATCAACCTTACTATGCATTCCTCCTTTACATCATTCCACCAAAACACCAACGCCACTGATTCCAGGTAAGCAGGAACACTTCAGTCTGACATGTAGGAGGAAAAAGACGATGCTGTCTCCCACTTGGAGGTGCCTTTCTCAATCGCTAACAATGAATGAATCACCATCAATACCCCTTGCCTCCCTCACAAACACATCCATCACAAGCCCCTAAAATCCAGCATCAAATGTACATATTAACTATAGAATCCCCTTTTGCTTACCTAAAATGTATATAACATTCCCAGAATGTGCTGCCTCAGGAAAGGTAAATGCTGTTTCCCAATTCAGAGATCCAGATTTAGGAACACGCGGCCTGTAAACCTGTGCACTGAGGTAAAATATCTGCTATACAGGAAGACAATGACTAACCACCCTGTCCATCTCCCCTACCAGGGGTCCTATTTATTTTCCAGATGGAGGTTTGTCCTCTGACAGGACTGTGGTAACTTTTCCCGAAATATATTTGTCCTGAGTTAGACAGATAAGCCTGACATCTAGTTGTGGTTGGGGGACTCTAGATGTTTTTTTCCCACCGATCCCCAACATATGTGGTCCTATTGTTCTTTGAATGGTGGACAGTAGTTTTCTGCCCCCGCTGGAAGTGGTTGAGTCTGTAAGTACCAAAAGTACAAAAACAACCAAAGAAGTGCATCAGTCTCCCTTCCTGCTCCTCCTCCCTTTGTCTCCTTCCTCCTCTTGTCCACTTTGTTGGGACGTTCCCAAGCCAGCTTCTCTGTTTCCTGTTCAGCCATTCCGATTTCTTGATTTTATTTACCTACCTTCAAAACTCTCTTTCTTGGTTCGCCTACCCTATGTATGATGTATGACTTCTGCAGGTAATCTGTGGCCATTTTATCATCAATAAGCACCTCATTCCTTCTCTGTGATACATAATCCCTTTACCCCCTTTAATTATTCCTCTCCTACAAGTCTGTGAGATTTTTCCCATAGTGACAAAAATTAAGTGGTATAAAATGTTGGTGATGCAGAATTTTAGGATTAGATGCCTCTGTTTTGTTTGCTTTCAACAGGAGTGTATTGAACCGAGCCCTTAATGAAGCTATACAATGTCTGTTGTTACCGATAATGGCTACGTTTGGGAAAAAAGGCAGGGCATAAAGGTTTGGCAGTACTCTCACATCTGAACCGGATCACATCCAGAACATTGCACATGCGGCTTGGCTCCACTGTATTCTTAACAAATCAAGGGTGTTGTCAATCTAGCATGTCCGTATTCTCATACTACGGCCTGAGAGTGCTCGACATAAGGATTGAATGTACTCACATGTCTGATTTGAACTGAGTGAGAGTGCTATTACCAACAAGATGGCAAAGACCTAGGGAATGCCAGGTAACTATTTGCCTGCAAGCAACACAAGATCACATGCAGAAAGCAGAAACCCATTTTAGACGTTTCTTATTGGTAAAACCCATTATTGAATTAAAAGTCAAGCCTCAAATCAACATTTTAAATTGGTATTTGGCTTCCTTGGATTCTCTTAGAATATATATATCCAAGTGATAGTCAAGTAAGTATGCCTGGGAAATGAGGGGTGGAATTATCAATGAGCGTTAAAACATGAAGGTTGTGAAGGGAGAGTGGCACTACAAAATATCATACTGCTGCTTTGGTGTGATCTGTAAAATGGGTCCAATAACCTTGTAAAACAAAGGCTCTGGAACAGCATCCCCACATCTATGAGGGCTACCCAACACTGCTCCGAATTAGGAAAGAGTTGAAGACACACTTCTTTAAGGAACATCTCATCCCAATGCAATAAAAGTCCAATGACCAGCTACCTCTGCTGTCACTCATTGAAGGTATGCTTGCCTTTGATCCTGTACAGAAATCCCCTGCCTTTGTAGCTTGGTTCCTGCTGTACAAATACCACATACAGCAGCCGCTCCTCTCTACTGCTCCAAGAGAAAGGTGGAGGAGTTACTTAGTTGGACAAAGTGGGCTACGGCATCTGGACATTGCTACCTCCAAAACAAGCATTTGCAATCCAATAGGTCTCGCATTAGGAAAGTTTGAGCTATTGCCATTGTAAATGACACATTTTTTATTTATGTGTTGGTTTTGATAATAGATACATTAATAGCATTGTCATTTAAAATGTCAATAGCTTAAACTTTCGCAAATGTGACACCTATTGCATTTGTAATGCAATATGTGTTGAGAGTGAGTGAGTCAGGGAGTGAGAATGAGTGGGCGAGTGAGTCAGTGAGTGAGAGAGTCAGTTAGTGAGTGAGAGAGAGTGGGTGAGTCGGTCAGTGAATGGACAGTGAGTGAGTGAGTCAGTGAGTGGAAGAGTCAGTCAGTGAGTGAGAGAGAGTGGGCGAGTCAGTCAGTGAGAGTCTGTTAGTGACAGTGAGTGAGTGAGAGAGTGGGAGAGTCTGTCAGTGAGAGTGAGAGAGTCAGTGTGAGTGAGAGTCAGTGCGAGTGAGAGAGTCAGTGTGAGTGAGTCAGTGTGAGTGAGAGTTAGTGTGAGTGTGAGTGAGAGTGTCAGTGAGAGAGTGAGAGTCTGTAAGAGTGTCAGTGAGGGTGTGAGAGAGGGAGAGTCTGTGAGAGTGTCAGTGAGAGTGTGAGAGATTGAGAGTCTGTGAGAGTGTCAGTGAGGGTGTGAGAGAGGGAGAGTCTGTGAGAGTGTCAGTGAGAGTGTGAGAGATTGAGAGTCTGTGAGAGTGTCAGTGAGAGTGTGATAGTCAGTGCGAGTGAGTCAGCCATTAATGCAAGGCATTTGCAGGTAGGGTGAGTACTCTAAAGCTCAGCTTTAAATTTATAAATCCGGATGGGAATTTAATTAAATACTTTACCATTTGTTTTTTGCTTGATTAATGCTTGTTTCTTTATTTGTGCACATTGTTTTGTGGTTGAAATCATCACAAGTGAGACAGTCAGGGTCTCCGGTTTTCAGCAAAGGCTCTGGATACTATTAAAGATTCAGTGGAGGTTCAGAACAGTCAAAAGGTTTAGAACCGCAGGTCCAGTTATGAAGCCTTTGTTCGTGGGAGCTCAATTATAATTTTGTTTATTGTGGGTATGCAGTTGGGAGTATAAGCAATGTGGGCAATTTGTAGAAAGTAAGAGAGAAGGATTGCCAGATGCTAATCCATGAGAGTTGTTGGCATGCTGCACGTAGTAAAACTGCACCATAAAAACCCCCACAAAGATTGCTTTTTATACCACAGAGGGTACCTATTTGGAGATAAAAATGTAACCTAAAAAAAACGACTCCACCAGTTTATGTAATACTGCAGAATAGGAACCAAACATACCTTTTCAGACCCAGATATATGCAACTTCAAAAGAACGAAATACCTAAACACTCTATCGGTTAAAGGAAAATAAATCTTAGTAAGGAATGCTTTCATTGAAACACAAAGCAGTATATCAGTTAGAAATAAAAACAGACTTAACTGAAACTGAAGTATGGAGAATATGTGAAACTGAAGCATAGAGAATATTTCAAAGGGCTTTTTTTAAAATTTCCTAACTTGTGTCTCCGTCAAGTTGAGGAATTCCTCGTCCCTAAAACGTTTCCAGTTGCATAAATGAGAAACGTTTACACTATCTTATTAACTTGGAAACGAACGCTAGTCATCTCTGTTCCAATTATGCAATGCTGAAGATAGTGTGAAAATGCTGATTTTTAGTCGGTATTAAAAAAAATATCCCCATACTGTCCCAGGAATCCTCAAAATCATAAATGCCATTCAATAATACCCTGGATAGAATTAATAAACTAGAAGAAAAGTACAGAAGAAAAAACCCATGGCAGCTGTACCCTACAATCTCACATACCTTTGACACTGCATGAAATACTAGGAATTCCTCGAAGACCAAATGGGCTCAAATGACACTCAACGTCTTCAAAGGAAGAAGCTAACCACTCCCTTCCAAGGAAGATGAACTGCCTGTTCCTGAAATGCATGTAATGGAAGGTTTATTGATGACGCACACAAACAAAGGAGGAGTAGGAGGCAGGGGTGAAGATAGGAGAAGGACACCGTCTTTTGAGTATCTGTTCTTTTCCTTGTGCTGGGGATGTCCTTTTGGAGACACGTCCGCCTTCGATTGAAACAAAACATTGCCACTCCTTAACCAAGTAAGCTGTTATTTAAACGTTTGTAGTTTAAGTTTTATTCTCAAATATAGCATGACAAAAATAATTTAATAAGGATAGCACAGGGGCCCAGCGGCCGAAGGAATGTGGTGCACTTGGAAACTAAATAAATAATAATGCGCAATAAGGAATAGCAAACAAGCTGCAATTCGGGAGAGGAGTTGAGAGCTGGCATGTTCACACAACTGTTGTTTTTGTTTAAAAATTAAATAAAAACAAGGATCGCACAGGCAACCGGTGGTGGAAGCAATGTGATGCAGTCATCAACACAGCTGGGGTATGCAAGCTGCGATTCGGGAGGGGAGAATGCACTGGCGCATTCACGTAATGTGATTGCAATAATAAAACAAGCAGTGCAGCAAACTGAACAAGCATTGGCCGCAAAAATAAAAAAATAATAATTAAAAAAAACGCGAGTAGTGCTGTGCTGTGCACGTCGCGCGTGTGCTTGTGCGTGTGTAGGTAAGATGATCGCCGCTTTGGAAGCACTTCCAAAAGCGGTTTAACTAAATGTCTCGCTGACAGCGCATGTGCGCTGGATCAGCAAGACCTAAACAGGTAAAGGGGCCACACAGGCCTTATCTTGAGATGGGGCTATTTACTCGTATTTACTCGAAAAGTTGTCTGGGGACCTTCAAGGGCCTTTCAAATCTGAGTGGGGACTCTATGGGTGCCACCTATGCCAGCAGCATGCCGTCAAAAATAAGACCCGCCCAAGAATTGCCCAGCAACTTTGGTGTTATGATTAACCAAATGAGGGGTCTCATCCAGTTTAATCCAATTTACTTGCATGTATAAAATTGGATCGGATGTACAAAAACTGTGGGGCATATTATCAAGGGGGTTTATCTCCGCTTTTTTGTCTTTAAAAGCCAAGAAAGCGGAGATAAAATGATCTCCCTATTACCTAGCTGTCGCTAACACCAGTTAGCGACAGCTAGTAGGAGATAGCGACCATCTTGGGCCCCACTTTGCATGTCAGTGATATTTGTCACTAATGACATGCAAAGTGGGCGTGCCAAGATGTTAGCGACTGGAAACAGTCGCTAACATCGCTATCTCCTATTACCAACTTTTGGAGATATTCGCGCTAAGCGCGAATATCTCCAAAAGCTAACACCTGCCCTGAGCAGTTCTTAGCCATGTTATCCAATGGGAGTTGGATAACATGGCTAAAAGCGTTAGCTCGGTAATGCATGAATATCGCTGACTTTTCAGCGATATTCATGCGTTGCGGACGTTTTTTATCGCATTTGTGATAAACCTTGGTAATACCAAGGTTTATCTGCGATAAAAATCGCCGCAGCTCAGCGGTAAAATTTTGTCTCTAACCAAGCAATAGCAATAATTATCGCTATTGCTTGGTAATATGCCCCTGTGTTTATAAAAAGCGGTTGCAAAATGTGCACGGATTTTTTGGGACCAGTCTTTAAGACAAATTATTTTCAGGGGTTAAAGATTAAACTGAAGCAACCACCAGCCACGTGCAGCACTTAACAACACCTTATAATAAATAAATTATAAACACTCCTCCTTTTAAGATCCAAATATGTTTCATACTGAAATGTTGCTTCAGTGACTGAGATCAAAACTGTCAATGAAACACTTTAACCATAGGACAACATGGGTGGTAGCGCCTGGGCATTCTCTGATCAATGGATTGTAATGCAACACGTTGTGTGTTTGGATTCCCTCATGAAATGCCATGAAATGTTTGACCATTCTGATTGGTTGAAACAATTAAATCTTTTCACCAAACTGTCTGATGGCGCCTCCTGTGAAAATGCAATATATTATTTCCTAAACATAGAGAGATTTTGTCTTACTGTTTAGATCCCCTGGTAATGTGTTCCAGGGTTTAGTGTCAGCAGCAGGGAAACGGTGTCTGTTGAATTTAATATTGTTCCTTCTGCTGTGAACATTTTTTATCAAAGCATTAGAGTTTGTTGTATTGTAGCTCTACGCGGCGGTAATACGGATTCTTTCTTTAAGGCTTTTGTGAATGGTGCAAGCGATTGATAGCTCGCTGGGTTGATTCACCTGCACTAAAGGTTTGTACCCAATATAAATGTATTATTGTAGAGCTCAGACAGCGCTGTGCAGCCTTCACTTACTATGTTAGTAATAAACAATACTTGTTATTAATGGAGGCACTCGGCAGTAAAGCCTATTTCAGCAAGTGGTGCACAGGGCGCGTTTTATTTTATTTTGTATTGTCATCATCATTTTATTCAGACAGCGATTGTATCTTTTCAAGGAGGCAAATACCGTGAGGCAGCCGGCCCTGTGCTGTGTTCAGTGCGGTGTACGCAGAGCCAAGTAAAGTTGGGGGATGCCACAAACATTGACTGTGTGTGTGCCTCATTCCAAGGAAGAGAGACCCCCGAGGAGCGGGGTTCCGGCCCCTGGGCTGCAGCTCCCCGCCCGCAGCTCCCTACGGCTATGTTCTCTTTTGTTACTGCCAAACAATAGCTCAACTTTCTCCAACGTTGTATGACATTTGATCGCGCTCTCTGTGCATGTCCGGCTCAATGGAGCTCTGTTTGAGAATGCCAAAAACATGACCATGTTTGAAACAGGAAATCAGAGAGCCTACCAAGGTCATGGCCTTTCAGAAACGGTCTGAATGGGTTCGTAGTGGGTTGTAGCTCATGGCTGTGATACTACATTTAATGAACAGACAAATCAAGCCACATAGGAAAACAATAGCAGATAATGTGCTCGCTGACCACCAGCAAGACAGACCTCTGGGGTGTTAGCGATAGGTGCACCGTGCCTTGTCCCAGAGGCATTGGCTGCTGTGCTGCTGATACAGCTACATAAGATACATACGCCTGGAGCGCACCACAGACAAATTGAAGCACAACAAAGGCCACGCCTCAAACATTCTCAAATAAGGCCCTGTTGTCTAACGAAAAGGCACTGCCAACCATTTTGGGCATGTAAAGGCGCCGCCCCAACAGCTGTTAATGTTCTAGAGCGTCACCAATAAAGTGCAGTGTAGGCAGACCCCCAACGTGGAGAGGGCCCACCCTGAGATATCATTAATGTTTTTCTGTGTAGCCCTCGAAGTGCACAACGCACTGAGCTCTGGCTCCATTTTACTGACATGTACTGTTGACTGACTATAACAATGTACAGACTTTCTGTACAGGAATGGTTCATAAAGCTCTGCTGGGTGATCCTGACATGGACTAGAGATCAACCTTGACGCACAGAGGACCAGCTGCGGCACATGCAGGTAAGAGTGGTGGGGCAGGCTTAGTGGGAATTTCAACGGACGATGACGAGGAAAAACTAAATAAATAATTAATTTTCTTTCATCATCATCCGTCGACATTCCCCCCCAAGCCGGCCCCACTGCCTACCGCTCTTACCTGAATGGCGACGGCTGAGTAGGACTTCGTTGAGTACTGACTTAAGTAGACAATGCCTTGCTTTGTATGGTTAAGCACATCTGAACTTCAATATACAATGGGTCCTACGTTCAGAGACCACTGGAAATCCAGTGCTATGTAACTGGGATGTGCAATGGGGTTAATGCAAGGTCCTAAGATCAGAAATCATTGAACGTACAATGTTGTGCATCGCTGATGTACAAGGCAGCCTAGCTGCAATATACAAAGTATATCAGACATCAATACAAATAACTTGTTGTGCAACTGTGATGTGCATTGCAGACTATCTTCATAGGTGGACCCAGAAGGCTGGATGACATGGGGCGCTCTTTGGTAATGCCAATTGCCTTAGAACAGAAATCGTTTCATAAAAGTGTACTGCAGGACAGCCGAAGTTACATGGTTCTTCTGCACAGGCGTTGCAAATAAAGTTCGGATCAATGTTAGTAAAATGTGGTTCAAATGTTCAATTAGATTTACAAAGCCACACAAGGCCACCTTATGTGGCCCTGCGTGGCTTGAAAAATGTAGAGTAAGACAACGCAGCGCAATCGCTGCTTTGTTGTACTCTGCCCCTGGGAGGCGTTCCATGGGAGAAGCCTGGGTGTTCCGACGCATCCACTAATAGATTTTGGCACATTCCCAGATTTGCCATGGTTGACCTGGAAATGTGTCAAAATGCTATGCCTCCGCAGGGGAGATGCAACAAGGAGAAATATCTTTATTTCTCCTCATTCCTTCCTCTTTCTATGTGTGCTGCACAAGCAGGTTCATGGCAGCGAAGCTCATGCTAATTTAGCAATTGTTGACAATGGACCTATAAGCCTTACTACAAAGGCATGAAGGATTAAGTGTAGAGCCAGTGTCCCCCACTACTGCACTCATGGGTGCACCACCAATGCAGATGGTAAAACCTTCACTGTCGGGGAATCTCCCATATGCTGATGTTCACTCTAAATATCAGGTATAATTGATTCCAAGTAGAGAGTGAGACAAACAGTGTTTTATTTTAATTCATACGTATGTGGGTAGATCTGAGAGCACATCATTCATGCTCCCTAAACATAGCCTCTTATCACTCGTGATGGATTCTTCACCTCTGCCCATGCTCCAATGGCTGAATCAGTGTAATCAGGTATTCTAGAAAGGCTCATTTGCACACATCGTCTGAGGCAGCAAGGTCCTGCAGATCAGAGGGAGGTGCCAGTCACCCACGACATTTCTGGTGGACTTTTTCCAAAGGTTAGCTTTATGTATCATATATATCAACAACGAGAGAGGTAGGGAAGGTCAGAGACACTCTCTTACACCCCAGTTAAGTATCAAACAACAAAAGAAGAGAGGTCCGGTCACGCACAAAGCTACCAGATATTTGAGCAAAGAGATAAGTGGGTAATTTTAATCACAGTCACTCTATTTGAGTAGGAAAGCCCTCACACACCGACCTGGTCAGTGTCATGCTTCATCATCGGGCCCCACCGAAGAGACCGAGTGTCTCTTCGGTGTGCTGCGACGCCAGAAATACTGCGGAGCTGGTCGTGTGGGGAGGACGTGTTGTGGAAATTGCAAAATTAAAAGTGACTAAGGGTATCGAAAAAACTTTTAATGAGTGATCCCTAAGACACGTGTAAGTGGTATATGTGTCTGAATTCAAGGGCCAAGGTTTTTAGGATTTTGATTAAATTCAGCTAAATACCACAAGTTTTAAAATTAATCACTCGGTCTCTTCGGTGGGGCCCGATGATGAAGCATGACACTGACCAGGTCGGTGTGTGAGGGCTTTCCTACTCAAATAGAGTGACTGTGATTAAAATTACCCACTTATCTCTTTGCTCAAATATCTGGTAGCTTTGTGCGTGACCGGACCTCTCTTCTTTTGTTGTTTGGTAGCTTTATGTATCTCCAAAAGGGTGAAATGGATAAAGGATTTGTTAAAATATTTACCACAATTCAGTAGCCTTACATTGACTGATATGTTGTGGGTTAAGAAGGCTACTGTCTTAAGACAAACCTAGCCATAATAATGACTTTGCATCACCATACTCAATTATTCACCCGAAATATGAACAGGTTTTAAACGTGCAACAAGCCAGCCTCAGGCGACCCACGAGGGCTAGTGAGTGATTTTATGAGCCTGAAACAGCCTCTTTTGAATTACTGCGCCCCTGAGGGTATAATGGAGCTATGTTAATGAAAACTTCAGCTTTCCTTCCTGGTTGTGATCCAAATACGACAGAAATGTAAACATCTCTCTGTATAAGGCCAATGAGTCGAAGTTCATTAAAGGAAAACGCACTCAAAAAGGCAGTACATTGCATTATGGGTAGTGGGAAAGGAGGGGCCTGCATTTAAAGTTCAGAAACGTCTGAAGGCGTGAGTAACTAATGAAACAGTGTGGGCATAAAAGAGAAACAAATCCGCAGGACCCGCTAAAAACTGAAGGAGGCTCAGGAGTGCCCCGGCTGGAAGAGAGTGAATCCCACCTTTGTTCGCTCATGTTTCTGACCTGAAAGACGATACAAGTGAGTTCAAAAAGGGCTACATTAATGAGAGCTTAGAAAATGTAGATGTTTCACCCCCAGTGCCCCCGATGTGCTAAATCAGCTGGAAAGGTTGTCCAGGTCAGGAACGTTTACTACTGACTGTGAGGAATGTTCATCACATTAGCGATGACCTGCAGCGCGGAATACCCACCAGCAGCGAGTGTAGCTTCCAAACAGATTTTATGTCATGCTTGTTTGGAAGCCTGAACCTTTTAATATCAATAACCTCTAACAGGCAGGTGTTGAACATGTGTTGAACTATTCTAGCAGTGCGTGGTAGCTGCATATCTCCTTTCTTTTACAGGGAAAAGTTATCGAATTATAACGTTTATTTATTTTTATAAATAAAATAAATAAAGTAAAATTATTCAGTAACATAGCTTGGCCCACTACTGAAATTGGCATGCAACTGCAGGAGGCATCTCACAAGTAGTAGGTTTATGTTTAATTAGACATTACTTATTTGACCATTAGACTGACATATATGGAGATGTTTTGAGTCTATATTTTTAGAGTATATTTATTCGTGACTAGCTTTTTTTTTACATTTCAGAAACACAACTTAGGTTTTGACTTCATTGGTAGCTGCGGGATATTCCTGTATTTAGTTCCCCACCGCACATAGTTTGCTTCCTCTTCTGCCTTTCTTCTCGATTTTAGAGTACTATTTATTATTCCCCCAAGGATAATAATTCACAGGATGGGGCATAGTTTTAATTTGTACCTACATGTAGCCTGATGGCTGGTTGGTTCGGATTTATTTCGAATATTTTTGTTTTATCTCAATCGGATTTTTAATTTTCATTATAAGCCAGTGGATTCTTTAGAGGATATGAAGCGGACTTTGACCATAGGGCATCCTGCAATGTATCTGTCCCTGGCGTTTTAGATGGTCTGTTTATAAAATAGGTGGGGAAGGATCGGATGCAGTCTATTGCCATAATCAAAGCTGGCTCCTAAAATGTCTTTTTTAATTGGGTACTTTGATAGCTTTTTAGAGCTTAAAACTGAACAAGCTGCTCTGAGTGAAATGATCAATTCTTATTATCCATGTTAAGTTCAGTAAAAAATTTGACCTACGTGTTCTAGCTTGTGATTAGTGTTTTTGTATGTTTAATGACATTCATAGTTTGTAGGCCATTTCGAATGCCATGTAATTTTCTAATGCTTAGTATAACTGAAAGAAGACACAAACTTCACTGAGATATTGTAAAATCAAAATTCTGAGTAAACTTAGATCTAAAGAACGAGAAATCACATTTGTCTAGGGAAGACAGTCGACCTTTTGGGGCAAGATGTAGGTGGCCCAATACCGGTCTTTAATGGCCGAAATTATCGAATTTCGGCTGTTACCGACCGGTATTGGGCATTTGGGATGTAGAGGAGGATTAGGTAAATAACGAATCGGTATTTACCGATTCGGTATTTACCGAATCATCATTTACCGATTCGATATTTACCGAATATGTAAATGACATGTAGGAAGCACTTTGAAGAGTGCTTCTGTGCTTTAAGGATTCATTATTTACCACCTACTATTAGTTGGTGGTAAATAACAAATACCTCTGTAAATGCAAATCTGTCCATTTACACCTGTGCCATGTGACAGACATACATGCCCTTAGGGCATGTATGTGTGCCACATGTGCACACAAGCACTATTCAGGGGTGCAACAGGGTGTCAAAGTGACACCCTGCCACCCTTGACTCTTTCCTTATTTTATCGAATCAGTAATTACCAATTCGATAATTGACATTCCTTCCTATGGGCCTCCAGGCCCATAGGAATTAATGGCAATTACTGAATCGGTAAATACCGATTCGTTAAATACCGAATCTTAACGATTCGGTAATTTTTACCGAATTAAAAGCTACATAGGATTTACCGATTCTAAAATACTGAATCGGTAAAATTCGGTATTTTAGAATCTGTAAATCCTATTTACCTACATCTGCCCTATGTTCCCAAAGGTTTTATTTTAAATGATCAAAAGCATATTTTTATTCAAACATTTAGTTTCGATCATGAATGGTCAACTGAATAAGCAAAATAATTTGAAGACCACACATGGTGAGACTGACAGTTAATAATGAGATCTATGTGCCAAAATGTTTTTGAGAAGACTGCAGAATTAAAGTAACTATAGAATTATGCCAAAAAAACTGTATAATTCAGCCAATGAGATTACATTTAACAATCAAACAAATCCTGGTACTTGTAATTTTTGTTACTTTCACCAGAACGCGTATGGCTACGTACCAGATTATATTGACTTTCAAAGTACAACCCAGGACTGGAATAAAGCAGTCTAGATGACTTTGAGTCACATTATCACCCTATCCAAATCCTCACAAGCGTTCTCTAACATTAACAGTGGCGGCTCCTCCATAGGGGCATGGGGGAATCGCCTCACTGCTTTCTCGCAGTGATAGAAGCAGAAACATAAAATGATAAAACTACCATTTTATGTTTCTGTTTCTCGCACTGCGAGAAAGCAGAAGTGCCTGGAGTGCCTGGTTGTGGGTGGGCAGGAGGGCGGTTCTGCTTGACGCAGGGGCGAGTGGCTTGCCCACTGTTGTGGGCCCTGACAGCTTTGGTTGGGGAGTCATGCGCACTCTCCCTTTTCTCTATGTAGGCTGCATGTAGCCTACATAGAGAATTGAGCCTCCGATCAGGCTCCCGGCTGGGGCTCTGTGTCGCCGCTCCGCACCATTCACAAAGCTGCCATTGCAGCGTTGTGATTGGCAGAGGGGAGGGCGGCTGCCTGTGGCTGCTTCCTGTTGGAAAAACACGGCGGAACACGGCCAGGAGCATTGAGGCATTGAAAAAATTAAATATAAAAATCCCCTGCCGCAAACCCCCCGCGCGACCACTACCCACAACCTCGTCCTCTCAGCCTCAGCCGGGAGCCTAATCGGAGGCCCTAACTGTAATCACTTTTTTAGATCCAAATACATATGTAAAGTCTTTCTTTTTGTTGTCAATCTCCAAACGCTGGTACTTTTATTTCATACAAAATTATTTATTGGTAAACAGTTTCCAATCCTCGCTTTTGGCAGACCCAGCCATATACCAACACCTTTGCGTAGCGTTTGTTTTGTAGTGATGATTCCAAATCCTGCCATAGGTAAACAAACACATCTTTCGCTCACTGGGTAATAGAACATAGAGTTTTATAACGGCTTAAGCTGATGCCATGCACTGTAGTCATCTAGTGAAACTCGAGCCACGTCAGTTAAAATGGTCATTCTACTTCAAATTGTTTATACTTCTTAGTGTTCAACAATCTTCTGCTCTTTCATTTGTCGGTGCTTTCTAGGTCTAAGTACCCATCTTTCATAGGAGTCAGTGGATGTCAGGGTGTGCTGGCAAAGGTAACCTACCCATACCTTGCACTTACTGATTGAATTGGTGTGGTTGTTTTCATATTTTTGTAAATCACAAAAACAGACACACACGGCTATTTTCACATACTCTACGCTCTGCACCTCACAGTATCTTTTGCGACAATCTGGATTACTCCGTGGTGCTGGCGAAGGAGGTGGGTGTAAGAAACTTCTGTACACTTGATCAACAAAGTCTCACAGTTGAAGCCTTGATAAGTTAGTTAGTCATCCCACAAGTGTTTCACTATTAAGTACTAAACTCAGAAGATTTATCAAAGCAACAAATATGGGAGCAATTTGAGTTACTTCCTGTTGGATGGAGGCTGAGGACCTAACGAGCGATATGGACCTGATACTGGACTTACAAGACACTCCCTCCAGGCCATGAGAAACCAGAGGGGTCGCCTAAAATGGAGTTGTGGGCTATAGCCTTATAACTTTGCTTTTATACCACTGGACAAACCACTCCATCCAATCTCTAGGTGCTGTGGGCCTCTGTGCTCCATTCACCTTTCTGCCCTGAACTAGGGGGACACAAACATCCACTCAGCCCTGTGCATGCTTATAACACTCTTGAGTATGTGGCTGGCAGTGTGCCCATCAGCCTGTGAAATCCCTAGCTATATTAATAAAGTTAAGTTACCTCAAACAGGCGCTTTCTCAAATTTGCTTGAAAATGCACCATTTGTCCACTCTTTTTAATTCTCGGGGGAAGAATCCCCCAAACACCCTGTAGGTTGTTTGGGCTCACTCGCCGCACTCGCTCACCGCAGTGCAGTACAACTAATATTTTACGCCTCACCTTTTTCAAACGTCACCAGCTGCCACTGAACATTAATACTGTGAAAATAATAGACCGTAAAACATCTAATAAAATAATAGAGACAGGAAGGTTGATGAAGAACTTTAGGGCTCGACAAACAATAATAAATACAGATTCTAATTATTAAAGGCACGTCTAGTGTATAACAAGTTTGAGGTCAAAGACAAAAAATGGATTGCTAAAAAGAACATTGTTCTGTGTGAAACAACTATGCAATGGGTCACTGGACAGAGCAGCATATCTGTATAAAACCAGTTGGTTCAGGCATATTTAGAACATTTTAGGTAAACAGCTGCAACAAAAAAAGAAGTACACATTTTAATTGCTTATCTGGTTTAGTTTATCTAAAACGGATTGTTTTTTAGAGTCAGTTGTTATGAAAGTATAGGAGGCTCTGCTTTGAATATGCAGAGTTGACCATTGTGCATTTTCGAGTCTGTAGATGAGTGGAAATAAATACTTCCAAAAAAGGAATTTCGAAATCCCTGAAGGGCAACATGGATTCCCATCATTTCACCCATAAATTATCACCAAAAATATTATTAAATAAATTTCTGCAAGACTAAGAGAAAAGCCACCACCATCATAGAAAAATATCTCGAACCACTATCCTTGCATACCAAAGTCGTCAAAAATGTTCTGTAAATAAGACATGAATTACGACATGAAATTTTCATGAAGGTGCAGAATCTGTTTTTGGAAATGAAGGACTGCCCAGCAATATCACTCAGGGCTGTTCCATAATTAGCCCACAATGTAATATTGACGTGTGCCTTTATCACAGCAAAATGATCCTAACATATCAACATTTTTTAAAAACAAATGTGTTCCCCTGTCAAGTTTGATAATACTGTTTAGTATGTTACAATATATCTCTTAGCAAGACTTGCCACAATATTACTTTTAAAGTGCCCCAAACAATATTTCAACATATATTACCCTAAACCATATTTTACCATGAATTATTTAAAAAATAATCTTCAACATAAACAAGCCTGCAGTCATCGCAAACGTTACATATCATATACTAACAAAAGATATCCAAACTCACCTTATATTACACACACGAAACAATATATTTCAGTAGGAATTTCATCTAAATAATCTTAATTTAAGGGCACTAAGAGTGGTTACATTTGTCCCTATTGAATATATTACAAAGTGGCTATAATGACTAGAATCACAGAGCTCTTGTTTATGACTAATATTGGTGTAGGTGAGTGGGTCCTGCTGCCTGGACGCGCAGACACCTGAAGGCGACTTAAGTGAGCGTGGTCAGCAGCTCAGGTTCCTGATGCCTGGAATTAAAAGCAGCCTAGACTGGAACAAGAGCTGGAATGCTCTTTAGTGAAGGCTGGCTTATTAGGGCATGCAATGACTGGGTCTTCTCAGACTGTCTCCGGTGGAAACAGAGGAGGCACTTGCCGCATATAGGTTTTCCACTAATGTAAGCCATCATCACAGTTCCCTTACAAGATTTGATGCATGTTGCACTGAAATAAAAACATTTGAGAGCCCGTCACATTTTCCATCACCACTTAAATGGTGATCCTGAAGTTTGAATACAACTCCAGTGATGACTGTCTGACAGATATCTAACGATGGTAGCACCACACCACAGAAACTTTCCATTCTCATGATGGGAAAGACAGTACTAAAAACATACATATATGAAGAAAAGCTGAAGTTCATAGTTGAGCTTTTTACAACCTGCATTAGGGGCACCTTAGATGTTTAGCTATTAATCACAATTACCAACATCACTAATATGTATTATGAGGTGCACAACAATTGTGAGTCACCCAGCACTAGAAATGTAAAAAATTAAATGGCCCGGTGTCCAAGAGAGAGAAGGTGGGTTAGTAGTAGCAGCTAAAAAGGCACTGGGTGCCCGAAGTGTAAAAGTGCATGGCTGCAGATGGGGTTTCTGTTTGAGAGCTATTCACCTTGATCCTAAAATGGCCATCCGAAGTCATTTTAGATCCCTACTTTTGTTGTTGATATCAGAAGACTTCGGAGTCGATATACTGCAGTCATACTGCCTTGAACTGCAAAAGTTAATAAGGTCAGTTTCACATTCAATACCTGCCTAACGTAAAAAAAATGGCAGCAGTAGTGAACAAGTTAATCAATTATTGCATTCTCTGCAGCATGCATGTGACTGATCAAGGACTGAAAGTGACAAAAAGTGTTATTCAGTGTACTTTTCAGATGTACAATTGTCCTCAAACATTGCAATGTACACACTTCTGATGGAGCCAAATGGGTGGACCAGGAATCCAGATATTTGGGGGCCTAGATGACAGAAGCCTCTAAAGCACAAAGCCTTGCACCTGTAAACCAGGTATTTTTGCATCATTGCATGTAGCGGAATTCTATGTTTTCTGTGTAATAAAGTACATATCTTCAAATAAAGAGAAGCACTGGGCTGGACTTTGATCTTATTGTGCAGCTGGTGAGTGGTTTTGATTATTGATTATTGAGTGTGAGTAACCCACTATCCTCCTTGACAACGTGTTAACGCTCGCCCTCGCTACTGCTGAAAGTCAAGTACGGAAAGAGTGGTGCTTGGTCCAGTTTGTAGATACATATTCCCTGGGATAGCAGTGGTAAAAACCTCAACCACACCACAGTCTTGGTCTAGCCTACCTCATGGCCTCCTGAGAAGGGTCTGACACCTATTGTCTACAATATATTAACATATCTATAGAGTGAGCTTTGGGTCAGCCCCATGCCTCATGCTCTCTGTTCCAGGTCCTACGACCCGCTCCTCCTCTCGTTGTTGCAGCCTATGCTCCTCCCCTTCTCTCTCCATTTATTTATTCATTTTCATTTAGAAATTTTTTGCAAAGGCCTGGCAGCTTTGCAATGGTAATAAGCTGCTTGCTACTTTTGTAACCCACAAGCAGTATTTCTGTCTTATAGTTTACTGTATGAAATTCGGTGGTGACCATCTTCCAATGGTAAATCTAGGTTACAATAAATTTAAAGATGGCCTTTGGTCCATTGCAACACATACACATGCACCAGCAGCTTTCCTTTAGTGATTTTTCTATGAAAAAAATCTTCAAATATGGACACAGTGAGGTGTACATGGTTTGTGACATCACAATGCATGTGCACTCTGCCACAGGCCTCTTTGAATGTCTTCTTTGGGAAAATGCTTTTCTGAAATTTCTGTGTTGTCATGTGAATGTCTTGTGATGTCACTGTGCAGGCACAAGATATGGCACCCATCCCTTCTTGATTATTTTTTAAAGCCATTTCAAACAAGAATTTTCAAAGCCGACAATTCAGTACTCTCCTTTTCAAAAGGTGATAAATATTTGCTTTGTCAATGCTTGTTCACATCAGAGTTGTTGCTTTTTTGCATCTGCTAGAAAGTAATATCCCATAGCCACGTCTACCCTAAAACACTGAGATTAGGCAGTGAAGTACTTTTGAACACATCAACATATTGGCATAACTTTCTTTTTGACTTTGCCGCATGCTGGAAATTTTAAATACCAAAGTAAATGGTCATTGTGATACTCATAACTGAACCATAAGTGGTTCAGCCTAGAATAAGGCCTTATTTCTTTCCATATGTACAATTGTGACTGGAGGAGTATTCATTTGTGTGTGCGAGCACTGCAAATGTAGCCTCAACAAACTTCTGGACCTTGGTAGAACAGGAAAAAGAATGTGGGGGGAGGGGGGCAGGCCATGAAGATGCAAGGGGAAGCAGGCAAAAAGAAAAGCGAGGGTTTCCTAATGTGTGCTATTTTAGGCTATTACATCTGTGTAATTTTGACAAGTCTAGAAAGGTACATATCTTTGTAATGTTGAGTCTCGTAGATTACTTCTGGCCATGTTCTGTGCCCAGTGCCTAATTTGTACTGAAAAGAGGAGTATTTGCAACTATGCATGGGTGCACACCATGTCCAGAGCCACTATGCACAGCGTCAAGCCATTCACAATGCGGACTGTATACAAAGAACTGAGCACACGTCCTGGGCTCTAGCCATCAACTGTACCAGTGCCCACTAGGCATAAACATGTCCCATTGTTAACACTGTTCTATGGCACCTCACCTAACCATAAACGATTAAAAGCATTTTTAATTTTTTTGAATTATAATCATAATTTCCTTTCTGCAATAGATTCAAAACGCGTTTCACAGGAGTTTTCCCAAGCCTATGAGTTATTCACCTTCCATATTTTTGGGATATTACATTACCAATGTGAACTAAAGATTTCAATTAACGATAAGGTTAGAAGTTATTGCAGTATACTACAGCATACATTAGTATGCCGTAGTAGTATTGTAAATGAACATTTTACTATTCTTAAAAAAACGCATGCCAGATAACATGTTTGACTGACATTTGCAAACCACTCTGCCTCACTTACATTATAGAACTAGAGGTGTGCAAATTATAAATTTTGCCCGTATAGCATACCACTGCTTATACAGATGTGGGAAACTCTATACTCTACTGTCACTCAGGACTGAGTGATAGCAGCGAGACACAACAGTACAGTCCAATACGAGGCAAAACTGCCATTCCCAACTGCGAAAAGTCTTGCAACTCCCATCATGTAAAGACGGAGAGGTACATCGCTAGTGAAAGCTAGCACACAGCATGCTTCCAGCGGTGTCCTACACAGATATAGACCGGTGGGGTGGGTGAAGGAGGTACAGGAGGATGGGGGCTGGCGGGAAGCACCCTGGGGGAGACCACAGTGGGGGTTAATAAAATATACAAGACTTACCTGGTACTGGCAGCTGCCTTGTTCCTGGTCCCAACAGTCCCTGGGACAGCATTGGACTCCCCATCCAATCCCCACCCTGCTCTCAAGCATATGAGCAGCGTGGGTAATGGCCTGAGAGGGCTGGACTAATGCTCGCTCAGGCTTTGGGAGTCTGTGCTGCTTCTCCAACTGGCTGTGCAGTACAGCTGGGTTGGAGAAACCTAAGTGCACATGTTAGTTTGGCCGGCCTAAGACAGTTGACCAAACTGACACACACTCTTAAAAAAGCACATCCACCACTCCTCGTCCCCCTCCCATGGCCCTGCCCTTTCCCTGCACACGCTGGCTCTGCCAGCAGCTGAAAACTAAAACAATAGTAAAATATTTTTTTATTTTTCAGCTGCTGGCTCTGACCCAGTGAGGCAACGCTCCTCCGCCATTGCGGAGGAGTCACCCCTGTATGCTTCTAATCCTCCGCAGTGGCAAAGCATTACCACTGCTGCATAGCCTCCCTTTTTTTCTCCTGTTCATTTTTTAAATCTTTGCAACCTGAAGATTATCCCGTTAACTGTGATGCAAATTCTGTCACGGTGCTGGACTTTTAATGAGTGGGCGGGGCTGCGTTGGCCAACTGCGTGCGCAGTACTAGCCAGGTATTGCTCGCGAAAGCCGTTGGCCGACACGCGCACGGAACGAGTTAAAGGAGATTTAAAAAAATATGCAAATTACATTGCAATTACGCACACCACTGAATACAAGCATAAAACACAGTAGCCCATTATTTATCTTATATACATACAGTCATATAGATATTATAGAGGCACACGAGTGCAGTGGATCCACTTTAGTTCATATTAAGTTACCCTTTTGAAAGGGAATCCAAAATCCATTTGATGACTTTACTTCGCTGAGGTGTGAAGCACCACATTTTCTTCATTGAGCTCTACTTTAACTTAAGGCATACCCGTCCTCACTGGAGACACTGATGAGGTAGTTTGGGCATATCGCCTATGTGGACAGCACTGATATATTTGGACAATGCCTCCATCTTACTTCTGTGCATGTCTAACAGCTTTAGCAGACTGAATATCAGCTAACGTTAAATTGGAACTCTGAAAATACGGAGATGCTTGTCTTGGATGGACCAAACAGTCATTGTGCACTTAAGTGGGCAAACCACTCTGCCCCTGCCCTGCTTCGTGAGCAGAGCAGCCCCGCCCACCCTCCCGCTTGCAAAGGAAACATAACATGATAATATCTAAGAGTTATTATCATGTTATGTTTCCTTTTCTCGCACTGCTTGAACGGATTGGGGCGACGTTCCTCCACCATAGCGGAGGAACCGGCACTGACTAAATCCCCAATTGATCACTATTAGAGACTTCACTGTTCAAAGGGTAATCCAAGTGCCAGGACACCCATGGGATATTCATTCAAATTTAAATTGAATTAAAGAACACATTTCAGAAAAATGGTTCCATTCAATTTCTTAAAACCTGACATGAATATACAATCTATTTGACCCATGTACACCACGTCTTTCCTTTAAAAAAAAAAAAAACACACGCACGCACACTTAATGTGTTTAATACTTACGTATAATGTGGGTGTTCAAAAATAAAAACTAATTTATATACGATGAGTATCTTAAAAGCAATATGTAGCCAGTGAACCATAGCAGTATTACACATGCAAGTTCAGTTATTATCCCAGGGTCGGAATAAAAACTACAATCAGCCCTGGCAGAACAGATCAAAAGAGCCCCAAACTGCAGAGGCAACCATTGGAAAGAGGCCATGGTACTTTCATAGTTTGGTCATGGCAGACATTCCGTCTATAAAAGCAGCCCCCAGCCTTCAGATAACTGGGAAAATGTCCACTTCATTAACAGTCTGCAGCACATGGAACCGATCCTTAAACAAATGTATGTATGTTTGGATAATTAATTGTACATTCATTCTAACCAATGTCCATTTGAACCAACAACTACATCAGAACCTTAGACTGGTTAATTTCACCAAAGACTGTATGTCTAGACCAATGAATGCACATTAACAAAAATCAAATATACAGTGAACTTATATTTATTACATGCACATGGCCTTGACTAAGCAGACTAGAAAAATTACCCCTTATTGTGTTCTTTCCAGCTTCGCTTAATCACAGTCATTTTAGCTAATTTATCAGCAGTTAGGGGTTTTATGAGTACAGACTACAATGCTTAAAATTACATCTCGGAGGCGCTGAAATTAAACACAGAAACTAACTTAGACTTTTTTCTTCCAAAGCAGGTAATTAAAGTGCAACAAATTGGTCAATAGTAACATCTGTTAATTTTTCATCACTCAGAACTGCAAGAAGCGTAGTGTGTATTGCTATATAAAAAACAAGGTATTTTTTAGTAGTGTACAGGAATTTAGGAATTGCCTTAAAATAGGAAGAAATAAACCAAACTGCTACTCAGTTACATAGGTTCCAACTGTATATACATTTTAATTTCCATTTCTTCAGAAGGTAAAATCCTTTCCAGATTGTTTCTGTTACGTCACCGGTTTCGTCATATCAGTAGCTTGTGAGAGGAGCTTGTCTCTTCGGCTATAGTGGGGGTGTCGCAGGACACCCTTGCTTTTCGTTTATTTGCAAATGAAATCAGTAGCAGTAGGTGAGGTCCCTGCTGCTTTCACGCATGCAACAAGGCCCAGTCATTGCTTAGAATCCCTTAAATTATTAGACAGCTTAAGGCCAAGGCAGGCCCACATAAAGCATTAAAGCATTACAAAAAAGAATTGGGTGGCTACCACTTGTGAATTGCCTTTGGGTGGGCCAGTGGGATCCTTTGAGAGGGCCAGCCCCCCTCCGCGCTGAGAACCGGGCCTGGTCCTCAAAGGTTTGTCCCATAGTAAATGCCACCTATATACGCTGGACAGTGTTTTCTTTCACATTAGGGACACCATCATAGTCTTTTTGGGAAAGTCTACCACTGTTACAAGGACAGTCTATCATAGTGGCAACTCTGTCAGACGTCTGCGCATGCCCACAAAGCATCACACGGTCTCTGTGCCTTTCTCTCCACAATGCAAATGACCGGTCCACTCAATACTGTCCCCCGGCAGCCATCTGATCCTGAAGCGCGGTAATAGGGCGGAGTTGTCACCACATCCGAGTGAACACGTTTCATCTCATAACACATTGCAATGAGATTGAAATTGACAAAGCAGCTGGCAGCAGAACAGAGGCGCGCGGAGGTAGAGGGGAGGGATGTGGGGTAGTGAAAGTCATTAGCATTCTTGCCAAGACATTCCAGCTTCACTGCGCCTCACGCAGTCGCTCTGAGGCAGGGTTCTGAGGGCTTGCTATGAAGCTGGGAATGCGAACTTCAAGACTTTGCGTGCCGCCTCAAGAGGCGGAAATAATCTTCAAATAAGCAGAACCCAATTGCTGCCAAGGGTCGTGCGTGTGTGCCATGTGCAGCTCAGCCAGTTTAGCAGAGATAGCGATGAGGAATGAAGGCACCACTCCAAGGGGTGGTGCTCGGTGCCCTCCAGCCGCTTCAGTACGGTTCTCTTGAAAGTCCTGGGACTGTGTCAGAAACATTTGTGCAGGTGCCTCTTTTCAACCTCTTGCATGCTCAGCCACGGCGCTCCGGTGCTCCTCGTCATGAGCCGAGGAACGCTCGCATGCGGGGATAATTCCCCTGCTGTGCTGAGCGTTCCATGGCAGGTAATGCACCTGTGAGGCACAGGTCATGAGACACAGGAGCGCCGTGCCTCATGACGAGCAGCTCGTCATGAGCATGCGGGCGCAGTGCGCGCCCCCCTTCCCTCCCAGCACAGCGGGGTAATAACCCCCGCAACGAAGGGGTTAAGCATTTTGGGCCATATTTATCAATGTTTTGCATCACCTGTGCTCCACGCAAGGTAACACAAGGGCGACACAAAGCCTAGATGACATTTATGAAGCCACACAAGGTCACCTTACATGGCTTGGTAAATCTGGGGTAATGCAAGGCAGTGCAAGTCACTGCCTTGCGTTACTTTTCCCTACAGAAGCTTTCCATGGGTTGAGTGTGGGTGTTCATGCATCCACCCATGGATTCTGATGCATTACCAGATTTTCCAATACTGGTAGACCTCGGGACGCATCAGACTGCTAGGCCTTTCCAGTGGAGGCCTAATGGTGGAGAAATATCTTTATTTCTTCTCGTTTTTTCCTTTTTCTACATGTGTGGCATTCAGTGGCTGGAATCCCTATTCACAATATCTGCATGTTTCCTCCTATTACAATGTAACACTTTTGGAATGGGGAATAACTGTACAGATAAAGAATTACTGTGCGGTATTCTGCATGGCGTTCCCTTTTCCAAGAAGCTTAATGCACATTTTTACCATCTGTTCTGAGAGGTGGTGAATGTGTTTCAGAGCTTCTGTCTGGGGCAGAGTACGGGGAGGGGTGTAGGAAGAATATTGGAGGGAAGGAAAATATTAGTTCTGTCAAGGGGGAGCATTGAAAAAAATCAGGGGGATCGGGCTTTGCTGCTATATCAGCCAAAGTTTAATCTGATTTTTACCGGCTGGAATAACTGATCTATAAAATCGGGTCCGGGAAAACTTGAGGCAAAAAAACAGGTAAATTGTGAACAGGTACAATGGCAACCCACCTTGATATACCACCCCGCCTGATTCATAATCAAACCTTTGTTTCTTAATGATTCTGACTGAGCTTTTTAATTGTCTTGAACTTTGCTATATTTTCTAATATATGAGCGAAACATCTGATCATACAGTATCAGAGCCCCAGTAGTCATTAATCTTGTCTATAATAGCGTCCAGACTTAAAAAACGTCTGTGTGACTATTTCTGCCTATTTTACAGTTATAATCGATTGCGAAGCCCCAAATGCAGATTCTTGAGTAGTATTTGATACCACCAAATGCTTACATCTATTTGATGAATACGTACCATGGGTGACTTGCTAGAGCACACTACTCTGGCTAGGATGTAGACATGCCTTTCAATCCTTCACCACAAACGTCTGCCGCTATATCCAATGCAACCTTGTTCATGCAGTCAGCAAATGTGTGTGAGAAAGATGCGCTCATTAAAAGGTGCTGCAAAAGAATCAAATGAGACTCAGTGCAGCCCAACGATATTGTATGTCTTCTACCAAGCATTGGTTTCATGGGACACCTTTAGCTTGCTCTTTTGATATTGGAGTTCATTTTACTACAAGGATCTAAAATGGTTCTGGGACACTGTGGAGTCCTTCCTGAAAGAAGCTTATGCAATTGTAAATTTGATAGCTCCTAAAAAATACATTGTGTAAACACCAAGATAAGCCCTAATGGGGTAATTTCAAGTTTGACAGAGCAGAAGAGTCAATGTAAATCTGAATTTCTTCTGTCCCTCCAAACTCTTCATTTAGCATCAAGAAAACCACCATAATACCATTGATGATCTTTCAGACGGATCTGCTGATTGAAAGACATGAACTGATGGCTTGTCCTCCAATGAACAGTTAGGACACAGTGAGAGATGCCCGACTTTATTTAAAATGAGGAGACCATCACTAAAATCCCTGCCCTAGACCAGCATGCAAGGGATGTGGGCCCAGGCAGAAAAAACAAACAGAGGTCCCAATGTGCAGAGCAAAACCTCCCTCCATGTTAGGGCAAAGCATATTTTTGTTTGCCATCATTGGCAGTTTTTTCTGGAAAAACAAAAAAGAATGCTGAAAAAGCTCAAACATGACACTTGCTTTCTATTATTCTCTACCTTCAGTGTCTCTACCTTATTGGCAAATGCACAGAAAGCTTTGAGATCCATGAGATACAGTGAGCTCTTCTGCAAGGCTAGTGGAGGCCTGGGACTTGGCTGACCAGGCTAGCCTAGGCCAATAATAATTTAAAGAAATCTGCGGTATGCCTGTGGATGGTCCGCATTGTAAGTTTGTTGTAATGATTTAGTTTTAGCCAATATCATAGTTAGATATTTTCTGAGGAGAATATTGTGTCCTACATTCTGTTTATAAAAGTGCTACCACTTTGGAGTTATTAAAAGAAAATCTACACTCAATGAAAATATATTTTTGTACATCATATTTAGCACACAATATTTATTTCAAATGATATTTTTGCATACAGTATTCTGACATGCAAAAATTGGGTGCATTTCTAACACCATATAAACTTGATATTTATATATTGTGGAAAACCTCAGCTTTGGTATTTCTGTAATAAGAGTTGTTACTTTACTCACCTCTGTGATACTCAATTTATCATTCTCATAAAAAGCAACGGTTTGAGGGGCTCACTCTGTACTCAAACCTTCAACAAATTTCCCTTCAACTGATGTGGGAACTGAGCCGTTCTGCAGATTGAATTCAACTGCCAAAATACTCCACAAACTTCTTTAATATCACATCATTGAAATATTCTTATTTAGTGAAGTGAGCACTTAAAAGTGAATAATGCCAAGAATACTCAGTCTATCACCATTGCTACTAGCATGAATAGGAGTATCAGCTTAGGGTTTGAATGTATGTTTTCAAAGACTTGTGATATCAATTATCACCTGTGGACTGCAGCATATATTGTGCCATCCACTAGGCTGACAAGAAAAACGTGGCTACAGGCCTTTTTGTTTAGTCTGACTGTTTTATGCAAGCACACATGTCTAAATAACTTTTTTGACCTACTTTAAATTTCAAATAAGTCATGCCCAAATTGCACCCAAGAAGGTAAGGTGCTTAGTATATAAAAATAAAACATGTAAGAATTTAAGGCTCGCATGTTCCTATAGCCACCACCCCAAAAAACTTTTTACTGTTTAGTTGTTGGGGAGCTTTCTATGAAAAAAGCAAAAGTACAATTAAAGTGCTTTTTTGGAACCTTTGTTTGGAAAAGACTTTAGAGTCAATTCAGCCACCGTTTTTAAAAGTCCAAACCAATGTTAAGGTTGAATGTTGATACTTTTCTTCCCTCAAATACTAGGTCTAATTACACTTAACTTACCTGCAGCTGCCCTCCCTGCCTGATCTTCATCCCCAGTGAGGTGTGAAACTACTCCCAGAGCAGAGATAATGTCCTGAGCCTCTTGGAAGGATGGGACTGAGGTATGCTGTTCATCTCATCTCAGGATGTGTCATTTGGGAGGGTTCGGGGACTTTGTATACTTGAAAGGTACAAGGGTGTGGCTTGCTGATTTATAATTAAATTAAGTGAGACCTGGTGATGAGGGGGCTCTCGATTCCAGGGTTCATTCCAACTATCTAGAGTCCACACATAGAGGGATGGAATCTGCTTCCAGTACTAGTTTGGGTGGGTGGGTAGGAGGAGACTGCTCATTACAAGGCCTGGGAGTAATTTTAATTATACCAATATAATCTAAGAAATGATTGTAATGTTGTGTTACTGTTTGATGCCGAATTACCTAAAATAGTGCAATAATGCCTTCTTGCATAATTAAGAGTAATTTTGGGGGGGGTCCAAGCACGATAGCACATTTAGCGAGAGCACGTGGCCGCTCATGCTGCTGTTCATGTTCTGTTGCAATTAGAGCTCGTTTCTTAGTGCAAAGTGAATCCTCAACTCCATGTTGAACATCTGGGTGCATTTTGTGCTAAGAAATTACCACAAAATGCTGGGAGTAAGTTGGGGGGAAACCCTACTCATAGTGCATTAGTTGCTCACCCTTTCTGTTCATGTTGTGTTGCATTTGGCACTATTTGGTATCGCAAAATGCATCCATTCATTCATTTTGGAAAAAGGGGCATTTTTCCACGAAGAAAACAGTGCTAAATGCATAATTATTCTTCTTGCCTAATTCTGCAAACTCTCTGTGAAAGTTTAGGTATTTCAGAGTGATTACGTTACATGGAATTACATGAGCTATGTCCACTGCTCCTCATTGCCTTAGACACCCCTTGGGAGAACCACATGCTGCTGCTGGGGGAATAAAGGTTCTGCCATGTTGGATTTCACTGGCAACGGTGCACTGTGGGATAGTTTGCAGTAAGGTAAACAGGAAGTGCTGAAAAAGAGAAAGGTATGCCCTTGCGAACATTTTACTCATGGGTCATGGAAAGTCCAGGAGTCCTCCTCACCCACTGCCTAGTGTACTGTTCAAAAGTAGCACCACAGCCTCAGCTCCTCATAATGCACCTGGAACTGCAAAGAGCAGAAGAGAGAGAAAGAAGCCTGCCGCCTGTGGCTAGTGTTGAAAGTTGAAGGGACGACCTCCTCTGACTAGTACCTAGTACTTAGCAGTGGACTCAAAGCATCGATTGCCTGACCTCCTATGTGGTGACAGGAACAACCAAAGCTGAAACAGGTCTTTTCCTGGAGTGAAAAGTTCAGCAGTGGCAATTGGACCCTGACTGTGGGGCTACACCTACTCACAGCCAAATCCTTGTGAAATAGGTGCATCATTTTCCTGAAGGCATATATAATTTACTACCACAAATCATGCTGGAGGCAGTCAGACTCGCTCACCGCACTTATTAAGTGCATTATTGTTGTGCTATGAATGCATTTTAATTTCCAGGGCTGATTTTAGCTCGCAGACAACACTTGAAAGAATACATTAAAGGATAGTTAGACAGTTACAATAGATAACAATACATTTATCGACAGTTAATGTTAAAAGAAGGAGGCTGACAGTAGAAAGTTGGCAAAAGTCCATTAAACCATTGATAAAATAAAGCTTGACCACTAAGAAAAGGAAACTTAACAAGCCATCAGCTTACGTCTACCATCGTTTTAAGGTTCCATTATTTTAACTTAATTGTCAGGGACATGTCTCCTGCAGGACAAACAATTCCACATCCTTACTTAAATATTTGTCACACAACATCAATGCACTGCTTAAGACAGTTTCGGGTGTTACACTTTTCAACATCATTGCAGGGCTGATCTAGAACCATCCTTTCCATGCAGCGTGTTTTGTAGAGGATTGCTGGGTGAAATGAAGTTACCGCTGGCAATAATACATGGACTGTGCGGTGTCATACATTGACTACTGGTGGCAATGCATTTACTGTCGGAAGTATTTTTACTTCTGTGTGGATCCCAGTGGATGACGTTTTCTCCTTCTATAATGTGCGGTATTTACAATGGGTGGTAGTTATGAATGATACCTTCATTACGAGTTGCCCAGAGTAAACCCCACTATTTCCCCTCCCCCGGGATCACCATCACTGAAGGTCCTGGTAAAGCAGGTCACAGAGAAATAACATTTCTCAATTCCCAGGCCCATAACAAATAACTGAGCACTTGTAAAGAGGTCCTTCGCCTCTATTCTTATACTTTCATATATAATAAACAGATTCTGATTTGCTTGGTGATGTGTTGATCATACAGGAAGGCTTCAAAGATGGCGGAGCAGTGATATGCTGCCCACGTGGTGAGGCACACGTTGATTCAATTAGAGAGGAGGCCTTCTTCCGTTCCTTTTCAATCCAATAAACATGAAAGGTCAGGCTTTTTGTGAGGGCCTTTTTTAAACAAACGCGCGTTTCCTTGCATCAGTCAGCAAAGAATAGGTTTCCTCTAACAAAGTTCATAAAAACAGTTTAATCAGAAAGGGGAAAAGTAAATTCTGGTTCACATTTAATTGCAATATCAATCTAAAACGCATTATGTTGAGATTTCCCAGGGTTCTGTGGGAGCAGCTTAACTCTCCCGTGTTTAATTTCTCCATCCATCATAACATAATTGATCCTCAGTTTTTGGAGGGGGGAGTGGTTTAGGTAGAGTTCGCCTTCACTTCAGTTGTTACATATCAATGCCACATGGTCCCTATGCACTAGAATATGGGCCCTCATTTTAGAAGGCCACTTGCTAATTTATGCCAGGCCTTGCCCACTTTTCACCACACTCGCATTTTATTTCCTCTGTTACCCCACTGTCCTTGCCAACTTCCACTAACAGCCAGACACTGGCTACTTATCCATACCACCTGGTTGTAATCTTTAACTTTCTCCACTCTTGGCATAAAACTCTTTTTAAAAAACTGCTTCAACAGGGAATTCTCTATGTTAATCCATTTTGCTCGAAAACATTTACGTGGCAACGTCTTGATTGATGTAGGCGAACTTTTTTCTTTCCTTTCAATAACCATTCATGTAATCACATGTATTTAACATTTTTTAAACCACCTGTGCCTTTAATAATTTTTGTCATCATCATAACTTTTGTTTTCTTTGTCCATCCATTCTAATTGGTGTGATGTTCACGTTCTGAAAAGCCACAAATATGTCTGGTAAGCTTCAGTAAATATCTCAATTACTGTACTGTCCTGGTTCTATAGTATGAATGAATGAATGAATGAATACACATTTATATAGCGCATGGCTACCCAAGGGCATCCCAGCTCATGGTATCTGGTTATTTCTTTTTTCTTGGGTCTAAGCCTACAATTCAACCAAAATGCACGCACTTATCAAAATGTTTAGGTATTTATTAACACTGAACAACACTGTACTAAACATGACGCTTGTTATAACTTTGAAATATTAAAGTATGCCACAGCCTAGGCCGCAGAATAGACCCAGGTGGCAAGCGAAGGGCTAAAAAGAGGCAGCGATCTTTATCAAAAGCTACTAGAGGAGTTGCAAAGCCCTAGGGACTTCTTACAAGTACGGCAATCCTGGGACCACTGTACACATGGCGGCGCTCCGACAACCACCACTAAGGCGGATCTGCCTGCCATATTAAGAGTGTGATGGTGGGGCCACCACGAGACCGCCGCCTCCGCCGGGATCAAGGATCCTGCTGCAGTGATGGTCTGCAAATGGCCTGAATACGCTGGCAGTGCCGATGCCGGCACCGCTCAGCATAGTACAACTTGCATATTCCCCGCCCTTTTCATGCCGGTGATCCCCCCTTGAAAAGGATGGTGGACATGCAGGTAAGGTGGCCCTAACAGGGTCCCCGGCCGAATCTGGGCATGGGGTGTGCGCGGAGGGGCATATGTTGTGCCACCTCATGGAATTGCACCTTTGTTCCTGCATGGTGTGGCATACACACCATGGTGCATGCCACTCCGTGCAGGAACGTGCAGTAGGCAGTCTCAATGCAGTGGTCTGCTTGTTAGGCTCCCCAATGAACCTCACAGACCGTTGCCATGACATCACATCTACACCAACATCCCCCCCTGGATTCAAGTCAGAATTTAGCATGCTGGCTGAGCACGTGCTTTGCAGTCTGCCTGAGACACCGTGTGGGTGGTCCCATTGGAAGACTGTCAAACTCTTAATAAAGACATTTGGCCAGTATGTTTTAAGAAAGAGAAGGACGATGGAAAGATCAGAGATATTTACATGTATCAAAGTGTAAATGTAAGTAAACATGTATTATTCTAGCACAAGGACTCGTGAGATGAGTGAAGATGAGTGGTGGAAGCCAACATAATGACTCAGCTATCTACATTATTATTATTTTTAGAGAGAAAAATATGGTGGACTGTCATTGCCACAATTGAAAGATGTGAGAACATTCATTGTGTACAAAGACAGAGGTGGAGTCTTAAGTAACATCAGTAATGAAACAGCAAGGAGGAACTCGTCAGATCATTCAAATCTAAACGCCATTTTCAGCAGTCACTAACTCAGTGGACGGCAGTGACCCTCAACAGTGGAGGGTCCTCGAGCCGAGTGCCAAACCCTGTGGCAGGCACTGTAACACATCACAATACCTTTATGCTCACATTCCAAAGCTCTAAATAATGGCTTGTTAACAGATTTTATAACGGGCTGTGAATGAGAGCTCTGTCATTACACCTACAGGCAATGCGAGTTTCTCACATTGCCTGCCAGTGGGCCCAATTTTTTTAAAATTAAATGCAAAACGTACTTTCCCATGCTTCCTCGCTTCCTCGTCTTGAGTACGGACAGCTCAAATCATCCTGGAGCCTCAGCCAACTACAGATGAGCAGCAAGAGAGCAGCACCAGGATTGGCTGGAGCTTGGTGCCTCGAAGCTCCAGCAGGCAAATGGGGCCTGTGCCTGCCCTCCACCCAGCTGTCTAACACAGATGGATGGAGAGGTTTACACTGCTCATGTCAGGCTGACAGTCGCAAGGCAGCCGGGCAAGGTGACTTGCATAGTGTAAACCGGTGGAGTGAGCACCACTCTCCTGCTCCCTGTTAGTAGCAATGCTTGGTCTGGGAGCAGTGAAAAATAAAATGGTAATTCATTTTTTTTTTCACTTTAGCTGCACTGGCAGCAGTGGGGCGACGCTCCTCCAGCCTGTTGTCTATAGCGACGACAGCAAGGGATGGTAGTGCCAAATTCTGTCTGCACACATTAAATCACTTTTTATGGCTGATAGGAAACAATTCTTCTAAGAAAATGAAGTTTTACTAATAAACATTTTTACCCTATTTCATAACAAAGAATGTCTCAATAAATCACTTGAGGTGTAATCTCAACCCGTTCCTACGAAGAAGAACAGGGAACACAATTAGAAAAGGAACAGCTCTTTTTTTCATTGTATGTTGTAAAGGTTCAACTATAACTAATGGGAGAGGGTGTGGCCTAATCACCATAGCTGCCATCTTCGGAACTGGGGAATCAGGTTCGAGTCTACGCATCGGCATAGCAGGTGATTCTGGGCAAATCACTTAATTTCCCCATGCCTACAAAAAATGAATGTTCCCTTGTATAATGTAATTGGTGATCATGTGAAGCATTCCAATACCTTCCAGTCGGGTTCAGACTATAAAAAACTGCAACAAAATAGGCCTTTAATGAGATGATGGGAAATTCCAACAAATCCTCGATCAACCTTCTAAGACCTAGGGGCATATTACCAAGCAATAGCGATAATTATCGCTATTGCTTGGTTAGAGACGAAAATTTACCGCTGAGCTGCGGCAATTTTTATCGCAAATAAACCTTGGTATTACCAAGGTTTATCGCAAATGCGATAAAAATCATCCGCAATGCATGAATATCGCTGAAAAGTCAGCGATATTCATGCATTATCGAGCTAATGCTCTTAGCCATGTTATCCACCTCCCATTGGATAACATGGCTAAGAACTGCTCAGGGCAGGTGTTAGCTTTTGGAGATAGCGCGAATATTTCCATAAGTTGGTAATAGGAGATAGCGATGTTAGCGACTGTTTCCAGTCGCTAACATCTTGGCACGCCCACTTTGCATGTCATTAGTGATAAATATCACTGACATGCAAAGTGTGGCCCAAGATGGTTGCTATCTCCTACTAGCTGTCGCTAACTGGTGTTAGCGACAGCTAGGTAATAGGGAGATAATTTTATCTCCGCTTTCTTGGCTTTTAAAGCCAAAAAAGCGGAGATAAACCCCCTTGATAATATGCCCCCTAGGGCCATATTATCCAGAAAGGGCGATCATTATCACCGCTTTTATCGGCAGGAAACTGCCGCTAAAGCGGCGATAATGGGCTTGATAATAGGCCCTTGTTAATTCCCATAGCAGCCCAGGTTCTGGTGTTAGCCTGGGCTGCTATGGGAATTCACAAGGGCCTATTATCAAGCCTATTATCACCACTTTAGCGGCAGTTTCATGCCGATAAAGCGGCGATAATTTTATCGCCTGTTCTTGATAATATGCCCCCTAGAGTTCAACATGCTGGCTAACCATGAGTTAATGACAACATTTCCGTAAGAGGACCCTGCATATGAGAACGTGAGTTATGAATACTGTACTGATATGAACTGAACATACCGGTGTCTGGATCACATACACGTCACTGGTTCTATAAACAGTTTTGTACTGAAAGTTTTACTATCTGATCCTTGAATAAACTACCTGAACACAGGCTGTTAAAATAATAACAGTTTTACTGCCAAAAATATTTCCATAATAAATGTACATTTTTTTGAGACGATGAGAAAACGTGAGGCTGCTATACTCACTCTCTCCATTCACTAATTGTCATACTCAGATATATTTTTTGAAAGGCGCTGCTTTTTAATCCATTAATTGCAATTTAACCGTACTTAGAATAACGCCTTTAAGAGGAAGTGCTGGTCATTTTCAGATGCATTACAAGTTGTAAAAAATACAGAAAGGGATGCACTCCAATAGACGCAGATTTCGGTTTGAAAGGTATCTTCAGTCGAATAGAACAAACTGGAGCTAAGATTTCCAAAGCCGGTGTAAGCATTGCAAAGTGGCGCCAATGGCAGTGTCAAACCTGGTGCAAAGTATATTTTCTGCCGAAAAGTGAATCACGCGCACATCAAAATGGAGTTACATATTGTGTTGTCGAACTCCTGATAATGCGTGCAAAAAAAAGCATAACTAGTCAGGAACCGGGTCAGCACCCTTAGGACTCCACACAAAGCCAGATCGACTAAAGTAGCGCAACCTGGTTTTGCACGAAAACCTAGCGCCAAATGAAACTAGGCGCAGACAATGGACAAGCAGACAATGTCTGATATGCTCATCTGTAATGCATAATTTCTGAGAAATTACACACTTTAAGTAGCTTGGATGGCTGTCAGTGCATACATTTGTACTAGAAGTACAAATGTCAAACACAACCTCACATTTAGGCTGTGGCGCCATACATTGTGTCACGCTAAAACACAATTTTTTGCACTAACCCAGCACATGACATCACTGGGACACAACTCTCTGCAATCATGGTACCAGGCAATTCTTTATGCTTCATGCAATGCTGTACTGGAATTTTAATGCAGTGCTCTGCTGCTCAACTCTTAGTAAACCTTGGCCACGGAGTTGGGGGCATATTATCAAGAACGGCGTTAAAATTATCGCTGGTTTAGCAGCAGAAAACTGCCGCTAAAGCAGCGATAATGGGCTTGATAATATGCCCTGGAGAATTCCAATAGACGCCCATGTTCACACCAGAACATGGAGTTCTATTGGAATTCTCATGGGCATATTATCAAGCCCATTATCAAGCAGTTTTCTGCCGCTAAACCTGCGATAATTTTTAACGCCGTTCTTGATAATATGCCCCTTGGTTTTTATTTCTTCCTGACGCTATGATGCCCACATGGAGGAGCCGCCCATTGTTGTGTGAAACTGACATCCCAGGTACACCCATTCTAAACATCTTTGTCACCAGCACCAGAAAACTCTATATATGTGGAATCAATTATACTCATTTCATGCAGTACAAAACAAAACCAAGCCTTGCTAAGATTTAAATCCCATAAATGGAACAACAATAAAAAATAAAAACTATTTCACACTTCATATAGCATCCTTCTGTTTTTTAAACTAAAGTAAAACAGGTAGGGAACAGGCAAAGCAATTCAATTAGACCTAAACCCAAGACTTACTAATACGTTGCATAGGTGTTCACATGGAACAACACAAAGAGTTGTTCACTTGAAACAACTCAAAGAGTAAGACTAAAATGTCTTCATCGATCAACTATCACATGCAAGAGCTGTGTTGAACAAAAGGATGACACTAGCACAGCGCCAAAAAATGTTGCTTTGCGTAGTGTGAAGAGGAAGATAATATATGCTTAGTGGGGGGTTTGAACAGGAACAATACATACATTCTTAGATATTATTGCCAAATCAAAAGTACAAAATGCATACAAAATCTACACCTATCTGGAAATAGACGTCTTTACTGCCCCAAGATTGTCTGTGACATGATTGTCATGTGTTGAACATTACACATCCTTGCTGTGTGAAGCAAAATGCGCCTTGAGAAACATGTAGCTACAATGCGCAATCTTACGAACATACCGTAAATACAGTCCTCAACACTGACACAGACTCACAAAATGGACGGATGAGGAGGCATACAATTATGCACAACTCCTTTATTTATGAGAGCTATATGGTAGTGATACACTAGAGTCATACATTGCAAAGCAGCATTGTTATAGACATAGGCTGCTTATTGTCCCCATGTTAATAGGCATGTTTACTTAAAAAAAGGTCAAAAAAGTCATTTTATATGACATGTGACATGCTTTCTCACAGTCAATAAAAGCTGAAGATGGACAAGGTTAAACCAAGGAGGAGGGGGTGCATCACCTTTAGCTCAGCACATCATTTTGCTGAACCATCCTCCAGTACTTTAGCTGTATATGCCCAGACATGGGTCCCGTGTTCATTATGCCAACAGTTTCAAGCTAGCCTGGCTAATGAGGGGTGATGCCCCAAAGCCGGTTTCAGGATGCTTGTTTTCTGGTCCAGTGAGGACCTAACCTGGAAATTCGGGCTGGACTGTTCCCATGGGGAGCAGGGTCAAGGCTGATTTGCATATGGCTGGGCCCAAACTGGAATGGTGTGGTGAGCAAAATAACAATGGATTAAACCCAGATCTGTGACTGGGGATGAATGTTTGACAATGTTCAACATTCCGTCCATCATCTTTTTGTGTTGCATAAATACTTTACATACTGCCTCTAAGTTAAACCTGACTGCTCTGTGCCAAGCTACCAGAGAGTTGAGCACCGGTTAATTTGGGGTATGCTTTGTGGGGTAAGATTGTGGTTGCTGCTTGGGGTTTCACCCCCGTCAATCAGTAACCCAGTTTCTTAAAGCTGGGCATCAATCTAAAATCAGAGAAGAACTGGTAGTAGTTCAGTTGCTTGTAACAACCTCTTAATGGTAAAATTCTGGACCTAAATTTTATGTACAAAAGGTTGGCTGATAACAGAACAATGTCAACTAAAAAGACTCAAAATTTGAAACACTTTTGGTATCCAAAAAATGATCAATTATGCCTCCTATTCTCACAGAGCGAAACCAAGACTCCATGGCATAAGGCCTATAACATGACTTAAGAAGATTACCTGAATACCTAATGGTTGAGTTTGGATTAGCCCGCTTCTCCTGGAGACCCAATGACGGAAAGCAATTCACATATTTAACCCACGATGTGGCACAGTCACAATCCAGAGCTAGAAGTTCTTGTAAACATGATCTGTAAGGAGCCAATTGTTAAACCGAATTCTACACCAGTGCAGCAGTGGTCTAAGTTTAATTACATCTGCTATGTCTTTAATGCCTCTGCTCAGATTCAATGCAATGTAGGAGCACTCTGTGGCAAATAACCCATGTTTTAAAATGTATTCTCAATAGGGGAAAGTCCTAGGATATTGCTATAACCCCATAAATTAGCCCCATCAACTACTGCTTCCCTGCCATTTGCTCTACAAACTTCCAACGCTGGTGAGATTAATCTAATACTCGCAGATTAAAAAAGTTTTAAAGCGGTTGATACAGAGTGTTGAAGAGCTAACTGCCTCTTGGAAATTTGCAAGGACCAAGACATGGTACGTGTAAGTTTGACCTCAGATAATTAAATGGGGGGACTCTTTCTATCACCAACTCACTGCCAGTCAATGTGCGCCTCTGCTGCTTATATGGACCAAAGTTCATGTATTTAGTTTTCTGTGAATTCAACTCTAGTCAGTGGTCATCAAGGGCACATATTGATCTAGAATGGAATGAAGGCCCATTGGGGTTTTGGATATGAGCTAAGTGTTTGCACATATCAGGATATTTTTAGGAGCATCATTGCTACAGGCATTAAGATAATAAATAGCTATCTATAATCTATACTACTAGTATAAAGAGAGAACAGAAACCTTTTGGCAAGATAAACTCGGGAACCACAGCGCCAATCCACACACCCAATACATTGTTGGAATCCTCAGGGTGTGTAGATGGACATAGGCGACATAAAATAAAAATAAAACGTAAATTCGAAAATTAAAAGTTACAAACAAAGTAGTCCCCTAAAACTAGCGCCGGCCGTGACGTAGCACTGACCGCGACCTAGACGTGCGTGATGAAGACAGGCGGGGAGGAGCGGTGACGAGCGGCGAGGAGTGGCGGTGAAGTCCGTAGCTCGGGGAGGAGCGGCACATCAGGTAAGGTGAGGCGGGAGGGGGTATGGGCAATGTCGGGGCGGGCGGGGGCCCGGGAGTGGCGGTGAAGTCCGGAGCGCGGCTCAGGTAAGGTAGAGGCGGGAGGCAGGTGGGCGGGAGGCAGGCGGGCAGGGGGCGGGAGGCGGGAGGCAGGAGGCGGGAGGCGGTCTAGGCAATGTCGGGGCGGGCGGGGGCCCGGGACTGGCGGTGAAGTCCGGAGCGCGGCTCAGGTAAGGCAGAGGCGGGAGGCGGGCGGGCGTCGGGAGGCGGGAGGTGGTCAAGGCAATGTCGGGGCAGGCGGGGGCCCGTCCGGGACTGCACAAAAGCCGAAAATGCTGCCCTCAGCCCCCTTCTGCCCCGGGCAACGCCGGGGCGGCTGCTAGTAATATTATAAAGAGAGAGCCCAAACCTTTGAGGCGGGTAATCTCAGGAACCACAGCACCAATCACAACACCCAATACAGCATTGGAAAGGGCAGTTGCAGCAGAAGGACATAGGCTATACAGATGCCGACCATATACATTTGAAAGGTAAAGGAACCTTACCAGTAAAGTAGTCCCTTGTGGAAGTGGGCGTGGGCGGGGCGCGGCATAACGACAAAACAAAAGCGTTCCTTAAACGTGTGCGTTGTGCTGGGGGCATGTGCTAGGCGTGTGAACAAGGCCAATGGGCGCCGCAATTGCAATTGCGCGGCAGCAAGGGGTGTGGCCAATGGGCGCGACAACCGGCAACAATCGCGCGGCACATCCCAAAAAAAAAGCGTGCCTTGGGGCCTGGCCAATGGGCGCAGCAATTGCCGGGGCTTAGGCGGGGCAGACGCGACTGATCGTGCCTGCGGGGACAATAACTGCACAGTATCCTGCGCGCTGTTAGCCAGTCAACTCTCTGCATAAAGGACCGTGCCTACGGGGACACCGACTGCAGCGTCTCCTGCGCGCTGTCACACACTCAACTCTCTGCATAAACAAATTGACACCAGGTGCACAACATCAACCAGGGCTGGAGCCGGGCTCAGGCGGCGGATGACGCGACTAAGCTCGCCTGCTGGGACACTAACCTTTGAACTGACTGCACTTTCCCACACGCGCAGCGTCTCCAGCGCGCGCTGTCACCCACTCAACTCTCTGCATCAACGACTTTACACCACAAGCACAACATCAAACAAAACTGGAGCCGGGCCTCAAGCGGGGGATGACGCGATTCAGCGTGCCTGCGGGGACAGAAAATTTACAACTGAATGCACTTTCACACACACTTACCTGTGGAAGTAGAGTACATACACACTAGAGACATCTGCTAATACTTCTTACTCTGAGGTACACACAGTATCTGCACACACATGCCTAACTATTGTCACACTTCATGCTAAAAATGTTCTCTACAGCGAGATTTTAAAATAAATTTCCCTTGCCTATTACACACATTGTACACATTCTGTTTCATACCCGGACAACGTCGGGACGGGCTGCTAGTATTTATATAAAGGGGAAAAAGGCTAGTGCCAAGACACAGCCCCGTCTAACACCTTTATCAACTGGGATATGTATATAGATTCACATCCTTCCCCCGTTTGATCTGGGGATAAGTATTATTATGGAGTTGAACAAGAATGTACACAATGCTATCTGGGACACCAATATCATTTCATACTGTTGATAATTTCGATCTGGGTATCATATCAAAAGCTGACCAAATGCTAACAAAGGCAACATACAGAGGCTCCCATTCTATCTTTACTGTTTTCCAATAGATAAGGAAAAATCGAAAAATCGTATCTGCAGTCTTCACTTTCTCCCTAGACCCTGCTTGTAGGTGAGTATGAAAAGTGTTTTATAGCATTCAATATTGGACCATATTAGGCAACTGCCTGCAAAATATTTTTTCCAGATTATCAATTAAACTGATGGGGTGGAAAGTGACAGTGTCCTCTTTATTCAATTTTTTTTATAGATGGGGACACTTCTCGCACCATGTCAGCTGACCAAAATATAGGCTTGGGACGCTATTGAATTTAGCACCTCATTTATGTATGGACCCCATTCCCATGGTTCAGATTAAAAATATGATGTTGATATCACCACTACAAGGCATAGGGGTTTATTATGTGGGCAACATCTGGGCGTGGTATATTACATCATCATTAGCTGTGCCAGCATCTACATGTAAGGGTAATTAATATATAAAAATTTGAAATGCTGGTACAACCATGCATGTTATCTTTTAAATGTGAAATACTTTGAATGGCATTTAGGAGACAGACATGTGTATGATAAAGATTTAATTGGTCAGTGGGCATGCACATTACAAGGAGTCAGTTACAAATTGAGGTGTAACAGTAGTTCAATATGCACTGCCTGTACATGTGATATGACACCGTCAGTGGCCAGGTTACTTCTGTTACTGTGCTCTAAATGTCTCCTGCTGATTTATGTGAGTGATCTTCATGACCAAACACATCCTATAACTCCGTCTAAATGCACAGCAATCTTGATCTTGTAGCGTGTTGTGGTCTAGTCCACGTGCAAAGAGTGTTCCCCCGATGACAGGACAAATGCTCCTGAAAAGCGTTGGGAATTTATGATACATTGCTAGACAACCATGCATTATGGGAAGTAACAATAAAGTGTGTGATAATAATGCGCCATATTGATTAAGGAAACACAGATATAATTATCCTAAGAAACATTCAAGTATTTTAAAAATATTTTTGAAAAGAAACGGACATCAATATCTCCTGCGTGTATCCTGCTTCTCGAAGAAGGTCGTAATTGTGGTTAAATAAAGCTACAGATTGAACCTCCAAGTGATTCAGGAGTTTTACTGGATATGAGCAAGTCATAGCTATAACATAATAAATACCATTAGTGAACATTTAAAAAAAAAAATTGTGAATATTGATACCATGTATTCCAGTCACAAAAAAGTGACAGGCTGTTTCTGTACTATTGTTTATGAACATTATTTGAATCATGCTAACTGAATGAAACCAGAATTGGACAAAAAGATTTTTAAAAACAAAAGAAAAAACATAACTCAATGGATGGAATACATTTCAATACATTATATGATCTGGGATCAAAATATAAACTGATCTGTGAACTTAAACTGTCATGTCCTCATAAATATTTGTTTGTGATAGACTGCATGTGTGCAGGAGTTCATGAAGGAACATAAGTAGATGTTGCATGCTGCATTACTTTTGCTTATCTTTGGTGGCGCTTCCTCTAGGTCTGCAGTGTCCTGCCTTGAAGCCCACACAGCAACTCAGGGCTGGTCATAGCAGCCACCTGCTGCTCAGTGGTAGCGAGCTGTTCTGTCTCTGCTCCTCCACCAGTTCCTGTTCTTTTGTGTGCCATTTCATTTCATGGCAACAATTTTAAAGCTCTTTCGCAGTGCACCATGTAGGTGGTGCCACATTTACAGTCCACAGAATATTATTCTACAGAGTAGCTTTCTTGGCAGGAAGCTTACAGGGCACACAAAGCTGGGAGTGGAGTTTTGTCACCTCACTAGTGAGGATCTCTAACACAGTCACACTTAATTTCAATGATCAATGCTGTGGTCTCCTCTCGTTTTTTTCACTTACGCAAAATTCGGAAAATTGCACGCTTCCTTACCACCTCTGCCCTCACCTTGACCCTTTTGGCGTTGGTCATATCAATTGAACCGCATCCAGCTGGTTCAAAATCAAGCTGCACGGCAAATTTTCCATCAGCCTAGACATCAGGATGTGCGCCCCCTTCTGAAAACCCTCCATTGGCTCCTGGTAACAGAATGCTGCTATTTTAAATTGGGCTGTATTATTTTCAACGCCCTAGCTGGCCTTGGTCCTCTTTTCATTTCTTCCCTTCTTCATCATTATGTCCCCCCCCCCCCCGCAATCTCCGCTCTTCTCATCTTGCCCTACTCAATATCCCTGCCTTCAGGCGTAAGAAACATGGTGGGCTCAGATTTTCTTTTCTGGCCCCTTCCTTTTGGAATGCACTTCCTTTAGAGTTTAGGTTTACTGCTTCCTATCCTCACTTCAGGTCCCTTCTCAAAACCCATCTGTTTCGCAAAGCACATGACTAAATCCCCCCTTGATCTGTCTCCACATGCTCACAGCGCCAAGAAACCGTTTGGTGGAAGTCGCGCTTTACAAATACTTTTACATAACATAACAATGATTTCTTCTTTTAGAATTGTGTTTTTTTTCGATCACTCCTGAAAGGATTAGTGAAAAGTGTGGATCAACAATGCGAAAAGTGGAAATTGTGCAGCTGAGGTATTTTTGAGGGCAGTATTGTTCTCTCTGTCCTAAACTCAAAAGGGCACCCAACTCAGATTATTGGATGGTGTCTCAGAATTGTGTTGCATGACGATTCTTCTCCAAGACTTTTATTCCTGGATGAGTAGGAGATTGCCTAATGATCTATTGTCCAAATCTGAAGAATTAGCACTGGAAATCGTTGTACACCTATTACAGCATTGTACTTGTCATATAGCACATATAGCATTTCCTTTACCAGTTAGGTAAACTATTTAATCATCAAAAGGCAATATCATTCAAAATATACACATATAGTCAAATATCAGTCTTTGAATACTCAAAAAAATCTGCTGTCCACCTAATTTGTATTCAACAAAGTTAGGAGTTTTAAATGGATAAATATCTAGATCTATGGGGCACGCCTGTGATATTAGCAGCATTTGCATATAGTTTACAGAGTGGCATATTGGATCTCTTTACCTTGTCAAATAATATAATTGTCTAAATGTTGTTTTATTTGTGTAATCTACATGTTCACTAAGCAATTCAAAATATTAATATATTAAGGAAATTACTTTTAGCAGGAAGTTAATATTAAAATAAAATGACTAATATGCACAAGTACATAAAAACATTTCTTTGGTAGCGATTTTATACTTTCAATAATATTGTTTGGTAGATATGTATATACATAAAAGAACGTCACTGAATTTGCTAAATACATTCATTATATTGAAGTACCCTTCGTATTAGTGCACGACTGTAAATACATTTATCAGCGAACTACAGCAAACATTGCGGTGCATTGCACTTTTAAAAGTACACCTGTACACACACATGCACACACATAACACTTGAAATTATTGAACACATGAAAAATGAAATTATTGAATTATTGAACACATGCTGTGGTATTTCGTGAGCATAATGTGAAGCTAATATCATCAAATATTCTAAATATGAATCAGAACCTGCCTAATGTCCACCTAAATGTTTTATTCAGTGGATAACTAGTGTTCAAAAATATGTTGCTACAGACTCCACCCTCTGAGCTCAGCTCTTCACAGGATATTTAAGTGCGATTTGGAAAACATCTGTTGTATCTCTCATACAGCAGGCATTCAATGCCTAAGCATGAGTTCATCCTGGATCCAGCAGTGGAGTTGGATTATCTACAATTGGAAGCCTCTCCGAAGGAGCCACGTCGGTACTGAACATCCCAGAAATCCTCTGCCAAACTCGGAATGCATTTTCATTTAAACTGCATTTTCTAACTTTGATGGAATCCAACCCAATTTATGGCCGTCACATTATATTTTTTAATAAATAAGGGAATTTGCTTTACCCATCCTGTATCAGATTATTGCGTATTTTGTACTAAAAAAAGCACATCTGTTCAGTCAAATTATTGTCTGTAAAGGTGACTAAATCACTCATCCTGACTCTTCAGTTTTGGTGAGTTTTACTTGTTTTTTAGATTTCACCTAAGAAATCTCATGTGATTTTTGTTTTTTGCTAGACAAATTTTCTAACAGTGAGCTTAGAAGCCGTCAATTGCTTACCATTGGTTGGCTGAATTGTCACTCTCATTTGCTTGCTTCTTATTGGTCAGCTGTCATAGGCTTCCTTCCTCGACATGTGTGTGTCCCTACCCTTGACCATGGATGCAATACTGGTATTTTTTCAATGCTCGTTATTTTAGGGCCACATTTTCTTTGTGTTTAGGTACTCTACAAGACTCTGTGTTTTTCAGCTGGCTTCCTTGTGTACTTCTCCCTTCCTTGTTCCTCCTGCCATCCCTCCTTCTGTGGTTCTTTTTACTTGTCCCAACTCGCACTACATCCTTCCAATGTCTGTGTTGCTTGCCCAGTTCTGCCCTCCTTCCTTTTTGTTGTTTGTGTTGCTTGCCCCCACTTAGCCTCACTCCTTCTGTTGACTGCATCGCTTCCCCCATCTGTCCTCCCTCCTTCCATTGTCCATGTTGCTTGTCCTGACCCGCTCTCCTCCCTTCTGTTATCCATGTTGTTTTCCCCATAAGTCATCCCTCCTTCTGTGGCCTATGTTGCTTGCCCCATCAGGCCTCGCTCCCTCCATTGTACATGTTGTTTTCCCCAACCTGCCCGCTTTCCTTCCATTGTGCATGTTGCTTGCTCCCACCTTTTGAAATCTGTTTTGCTTACTCCTACTCCTACTCACACTCCCTCTACCCTTTGTCTGTGTTGTTTGTATCCACCCACCCTCCCTGATGCCTCCCACCCTGAAATAACAAGCATTTGCAATGCAATAGGTCTCGCATTCACGCGAGTTAGAGCTATTGGCATTGTAAATGACAATGCCTTTTATTTATGTGCCGTTTTTAAAACAAATATATAAAAGGAATTGTCACTTACAATGCCAACAGCTTAAACTCTCGCAAGTGCAAGACCTACTGCAAATGCGTTTGTGCTATAAAAAAAGTTTAAAAGCGCTAGGAGAGTGGAGGCTTTAATTACAGCCTACCGAGTAACAACACACGTAAGAGGGGGTGTCTTCATGGGAGGTTACAAAATAAGACAAGGCGGTACTAAGGAGGTGTCAGTGGCGGCTCTTCTGCTAAAACGGAGGAGAGTCGCCCCACTACTATTTCAGAAATTCATAAAATAAAAATAAAATTATAATAACAGGACGTTATCATTTTTTTTTCTGTGCGGGACTCGGAGCAAGGTCGGGCTCGGCTCTGTGACGCCAGAGCAGAGTGAGGACGGGTTTGCACTCCTCTAAGTGTGCATACACTGAGCATGTTCTCCACGGGGCTGTTGAGAACATGCCCACGTGCCCCAGGCCCTGCCTGATTGGCCAAACAGGGCGCTTAGAGCAATCACGACCCTGCTCATGCAGCGTTGGGATTGGCTGGGAGAGTACAGGAGCCTGGGTGCTTCTTGCGCTTTCCAGCGGATAAAGAGCACGGAGGAGAGGCGTGCGGCGGCGAAGGCAAGTTTTTTTTTTTTAAATCCATTCTCACCTCCCGCTTGGCCACCCCCGTCCTGAGGCAGCCGCCACTGCAAAGTGTGCCACATTACAACGCATACTTTGCCTTTTATTGCAGCATAATTTACTCAACCTTGCTGCATAATTTGGCCATCCCTGCCGCATAATTTCAGTGGCCCTGAGTACATCAATAATACCCAATAACAGCAAACAACAACTGAAAGGTGGCCAGCTTAACCTTTATAAAGTTCCTGCCGTGGCGCGGTACCACTTGTAGCCCATCTTTTTATTTACTTTTTTCTCATTTGATCGAAAAAACATTTTTCTGTAAATTATAAAGCAGAGGGTGGAAAACGACACAATCCCATTTTCCAATGGTCTCAGTAATAGCCAAGTTTAATGCCATATTTTAGTTATTGTGACTTTTTTATTTTTAAAGGTATGATGGTTCTGTCAACCTACTGTACAATGAGTTATCAGTCATTTTGAAATGTTCCTTTTATATTTCTCATTGCTGTATTTCTTAATGATAGCTCTCTTAATTGTTTTAATGATTAAATATGCACTAGCTCTGGTACAACTGGTGAATGACAGCGCTGCAAGGCCCTCCTACCGCCAAAGTAAGCACTATAAAAATGTCTGCAAAATAGAACTATAGGAAGCTTTCATCGGAGGCGGTGCTTTAAATGAGCCAGAGCGGAGTGCCTACATTTCACACGTTTGTGGGAGGCACATCACCGGAAAGGGTCCGACAGGGACAGTGTGTCAGGACAGAGCAGGTGATATTTTAGATGTGTTCAACGCTACAGAGGGAGATCTGATTTCCTCAGCCCGCATTTACTCCGGTACCTGTGATTCTTGTCACTGCTTCACAGGAGAGGGCATGTGTGCCTTGTCCTCTGGGTTCGATCCCAGCGCCGCCCCATCGCACGGTGTGATCTGAGGCATGCTGCCCTGCGGGTAGGCTTCTCGGCTCACCCGTGGGGCCTCCCCCGCCGTGTGGGGCGGTCCGAGTCTCCCAGAGAGAACAGATCTGGCTTGTGAATCCTGCTGGCACGTGAACCTGTTAACCTCCTGTTTGCACACATGTCACGGGCCGGGGGACTTGAAGGCCTCCGAGTCGCCGGGCTTCTGAGAAGCAGCCCGTGATTGGCAGCGTATGCAACACCCATGCAAGCAAAACAAAATACCAAAATGGCTTCCATGTGACCGGAGCCGGACAGGCGCCCCCCCCCCTACGCCCTGCAACCGGAGAGCGGACGCTGCTGCGCCCAGAGGCTCGGTACAGAACATAGCGCCAGCATGGTGGACTTTTTAGAAAGTCGATGTTTACTGGTTGAGCTCCTAGTCCCCGCTCACCAACTAAACCTCGTGGTGTGCTCTTGGGCAAATGTGCTTCAGTTAATGTTGGAAGTGCTTGGAAACACGAGCATCCTCGTTTTAAGGGGCTACCACATAAAATAAACACCGTGGCCCTCTTTACCAGGGGCTCGGTTAATTGGAATCTGTTATGCCTCATTGTGAAACCTGGAATCGATCCAGAGTAAAACAGCCAAGTGCAGTGTGACATTTATCCCGAGGTGACATTACCGGCTGAAAGGACCATGCTCTTGGGCTGTAACAGACCCCTGAGGTGCAGGTGGGACCCCAACCCTCCGGGGGGGGGGCATGATTTTGCAAAGCCCCTGCCAAGCTTTGCTGCGCCCTCCTTGCAGAACAGATTCTATCGTTAGCATCAGCCGAGCTCTATTGCTCTGTGATAGAACACACAATAAACCGGAAGTCAGGCAATGTCGCCTGTGACGGGGCGGGGCCGCGTCCGGACCGGAAGAGGAGGCATGCGTATCGCGGCCCGGGGCTCCTGTGAGCAGTGGAGAACCCCGGGCCCGCCAGCAGGAGGTTAGGCGACTGTTGCGGGGCTCCCTTGACCAAGAGGGAGCCCCGTGAAAGGAGCTGGCAAGAGCTGCAGCGGCGGAGTCCCCCGAGATTGCCCCGGTAAGTTAGAAAGGGCTGGGGGGTGCGGTGTGCGGTGTGCGGTGTGCGGGGGGGGCGAGGGGGGCGAGGGGGGCAGCACTCGTGTGTCTGTGTGCGTGCGCGTGTGTATGTGTGTGGGGGAGGCTGTATGTGCGTGCATGCGTGCGTGCATGCATGGGCGCTTCTGTGTGTGTGTGTGAGAGAATGCAGCGAGCGTTCGCGTGCGCGTGATCGTTTGAAATCGCCTCCAAGGCGATGCGCGCGGCCAGCAGTGTCTCCTGGAAAGGAGACACGGCAACAATAGGCTGTCGGCGGACACGCGCTTCCGCGCGTGCAGCCGAGACTTAAAAAGGTTCTCTGATGCAGCCATTATATGGGTAAAAACATTGACACGTCAATACCTCTTGTAGGTGCTTTCTAGTGTCTTTGCCAATGCTTTTTTTGTCTCTTAGATATGAAGTAAACATTTCTCTAACAAATCTAGCTAGTTTATCTGTATTATTTGCAGAACATATTTTTGGATAAAGTACAGCATTTTACAGACACATTATGTGTATTTATATTGATCCTGACAGCTAACGGGTGAGAAATGTTTGTCTGTCTCTCTAGTTTTTTATGATGCGATAGGTATATAGTGCATAATGTGCCCACCTGAATGGTGATTTATAAAACTAAATCTAAACCCTTCTATGGTATACAATTATATTTTCAAAATTCATATTTAGTCTGCTTTTATAATACAAGAAAATATCCAATAATGACAATTTATTCCCAAAACATACGCAAAGTGTGAACCTAATCCAGGCAGCATTTCACTTGATACTTATCTGAGTAGAAAGATGTTACACAGAACAGGAAGGAATTAAGTGTGGTTGGCTCCTCCATGACTGACGAACAGTAGAGAAATCAACATGAGCTCCCATCCGATCAGGGCTGGGTCTAGGGTGGTGCAACCAGTGCAACCGCACAGGGCACTGACTTTGGGTGGGGGTGTTGTGTTTGCAAGTATATTATGGTTTTAAAAGCACTTGCTGCCATGTTCCTGACCTCTAGCAATTTCCAGGCAACAATAAAAACGTTAAGATAACTCTGGTGATTAATTATTTTCCTAGAGAGAGATCAGTGTTTTGTCTACTGGAAGTTTTGACTTATGGAAACTTATAACAGGGGGTTAATGTGACTGCTGCAAATAATATTTACCATGCAGATCACAAAGCGCATATAATGTAAATAGGTCAGTGGGTTACTGCTTTTGTCAAAGAGATTCTTTTGTTACTTTTTGTTGCAGTTTATAAGTTAAAGGTCTAACATAGAAGAGTGAGCTATTAACTGTCACCAAAGAACTGCATGCAAACTACAAGGTATAAATTAGAGTGTTATGATTTGTTTCCCCAGTCTTTGATTATTCTAATGTTGCAGAAAGGGTACATTTGGATAGAAATCAATTCTGATAATTAAAAAGAACTCCCAGCCATGGTGTTACACGTTAAAGTCTGAGTTTGTGCTTCACCAGAACAATCACTACTAAACTATACTGCCTACCAGTATGGTTGTCATGTGACTCAAGCACCTTGTAGTCCTCTGACTAATTTTAACATTTCCTATGCAGTAATTTACACACGTGTAATTTATTGAAATCTGTGTAATGTGTGTGATGTAAAGTGCATTGACACCATACACTGGTATGAGTGGCACTGTAAAACTAAATGCATCTGAGAGAGAACCAGGTTGTGGAAACTTGAGGAGCACTGTTAAAGGGTGGCAGTGAGAGAATCCACGGTGGAGGTAGTCAAAGGGGGGCACCAACAAACATTGTCATACAGGGTGCTGTCACTCCAGTCTCTAATCATACAACTACTGCATCTGAAACAATTAAAGACCTGGCTGCTTTAAGCAAGCTTTAATCTGTAAAGAAATCTAAGCCTGATAAGTAAGTAGTGTCTGGTAATGTAGGGATTCATGAGCTACAAAATCACTGCTTAATTTGAGCCAGTGGTCTCCGGTGCTCGGCCTCGGCACTTTATTGCCTTCACAGGCAATTATGACAGTCTGCCTCAGGGCGATGCTGTTTACCTAATTTAGAGACAACTGCAACATTTGTTTATTAATTCATTATACATAATGACCAATACCTGCCACCAAATCCATCCCTACAGCTTTGGGGGTATGGAATCATCAGGACTGTCACACTCGTAGTTGTGATGGTTAGTTGTGCTGTTACTGTAATTGCCAGCATTGGCAGCAGTAATGGGCGGCGCAAGCCGAAGTGGCCTCCTGAGAAAAATCTGGCATTTATTAATTTACAAATTAAGCACTGTTCAAACTTTAGCATTCATTGCCAGTGTAGCCATTAAAAAAGGTAATTAGGGAGGTATTCATGATTAAACTGCGACTCATCTAGTCAAACACTGCTATATTCGCTACTGAGGGATTTCCCTCGGAATCAAAAACAAGCAGAAACTGTGAGATTGAAAATTCTCAATTCCCCAGCCAGAATGAGTAAATACTAGAGCTCAGCTCACTGCCATCATCTACACGCAGTGCCACCTTAAAAAGGAAATTGTTAGCCAAACACGGGCATCCTCCCAAGGTATTCAACAACCGCTGATGCATATCTTAATTAGGAAGCGAACGTCACAAAGGCTAGCAGTAAAGAGTGACAGGGTTATCAGCAGAAGCAGCACTTAACAGTGTGTATGTTTCAAACGTATGAAAATGTAAGTTTGGTCGTTGTTGTATAGTTGAACAGATGAGCACTATCCTGTCGTGTCCACGCAGTGGGCACCCTGCAGTACAATCACACGCAGGACACAGGTGGGTGCATTCACAATTCTTTATTCTTGTTTTCGGTGCAGCTGGTTACACACACGTCCATCCCCGTGTTCGTCCTGGTCAATCTGTCCTCTTCCTGTCCCCTGACCGGATGTGGTGTCCGGTGACCTGGTCACCTCCCTCATGACCCACAGGGTCCTAGTGTCCTCGGTCCCTACTTGTCAGGTCACTACATCTCCCCTTTTGTTGCAAAGAAATGTTCATGATGCTGTTTTCCTGATCATTTCCACCCCTTCAACTCTTGACCTCATTTGCCTATTGTTGTGGTGAGAAAAGAAAAGAGAGATGGAGAGAGAGAGAGAGAGAGAGAGAGAGAGAGAGAGAGAGAGAGAGAGAGTCTGTCAGTCTCGTCGACCCTTCTCCCCAGTCTCTGTCTCCTAAGTTTTTCTACGTAGTCTCTTTGTCCCCTTGCATCCCTTCCTTGGTCGTTGTTTTCTGCCATCATCTTTGCTTCTGCTTTTCAGTTGTCCTCCGTCTGCTCTCCGTTTGCCAGCCTCTCTTCCTCTTTGTCGTTGCTCTCTCCTCTTAGCCTTGTTTCTGTTCTTCAGTTGTCCTCCGTCTGCTCCCTTTTTTCCAGCCTCTCTTCGTCTTGATCGTTGTTCTCCGCCCTCCATTTTGCTTCTTGCTCCTCTCTTTCTACGGCCGCCCTTTGTTGTGTTTGTTCCCTCAATGATTCTTTTTTGTTCTCTTCCTCTTTCTCTTTCTCTGGTCCCTGCGTCTTCTCTTCGCTTGCTCTCAGTATGTCTTTTGTCTTTTTCGTATGTCCTCGTTATAAGGCCCATCGTTTGAGCGGTGCTGTTGCTCATCAGGCATGGTCCTGGGACATCGCCTTTTAGAAAATGAATGTCCTCCTTGTTTATTTTGTCCCTGTACCTCAATTCCTCTGTGAACTTTCCCAAGTTGGTTACCTGTTTCTTTGCCCCCAGGTAAAGATCTTTACCTTGGATTCCTCAGTGTCGGCTTTACTTCCATTCTCTCGTACTCTGATACACACATGACGTTGCATGTTGCACCACTGTCCAGTACAAAGTCTGCTTCATGCGCTCCTACTCTTATCTTTGCATAGTCCGTCTTTCCTCGGGTGCTTCTGTCTGCTGGCTGTGTTGTTTCTCCTGCTTCGTCTTCCTCGCTCCGCTCTGTGTGCACCTCCGACATGTGGTATAGTCTTTCTACTTTCTCTTCTTCCTCTTCTTCGCCTGACCCTCGTGACAAACTTCTCCTTTCGTTGTCGACATACCTGACGTATCTTGTTGTCGACTCCTGTTGTCTTCCTGTTCTTCCCCTGTCATCTCTGAATTGTGCACCTTGGCACCTACTGGCGTAGTGATTTCTTCCACCACATCTTCTGCACGTCTGGCCAAACGCTGGGCATGCGCCTCTGTGTGGAAATCCCATTCCGCACTTGTAGCATGTTCCTTCAGGTTGTCTCCTCTCTTTTTGTTCCCTCCAGTCATTCTTCCATCGGTCTGTGCGATATCTGTTTGACGTAAAGTGTGCGTTTTCGATTTCAACGCTCTTCCCTCTTTCCATTTCCTTGGCATGTTCCGTTGCTCTCGCCACTGCTCTCGCTAGTGACAGGATGTTCTCCAATGAGGTCGGTTCCTTGAGTATTCTCGCCCTGAATCCTGTGTCGCGACAGCCTTCTATGATCCTTAGCCTTATTGCTTGCTCGTTATCGAATTTGTCGAACTCACAATGTGTCACCAATTTTCTCAGCCTTGTCGCGAAGTCATCTAGTGTTTCGCCAACTTGTTGACACGCAACGGTAAATGTATATCGTTCGAAGTCAATGTTTCGTTGTGGGTCGAATTTGGCTGTTAGGCATTTCTTTAGTTGTTCATATGTTTTTGTTTCTTATTTATTTATTTATTTATTTATTTTAAAAATTTATAAAGCGCGGCGTATACCCGTGGGTGTCTTGGCGCTACAATTTTGCTGAAAATCCCAGAATAAGGTGGTATCTTTCTTCAAACGTATCGTTTCTGAGCGGATTATTGATCGAATAACCAAGTTTTTACCAGTTTTCTAAACTGAAATAACGATGGTGCCAGTTTTATTTCCTTTGGGAGCGTGTTCCAGATTTTGGCTGCGGCATTAGTAAAGCTTCTGTCACCCCATGTCACCGTCCTGGTGCGTGGCACTACCAGTAGGAGGCTATGTTCGGAGCGTAAGGATCTTTTTGGTGAGTAGTATTGAAGTTTTCGTTTGAGAAAGGCTGGTCCAAGACCCTTGAGAGCTTTGTAGGTGAGACACAGGGTCTTGAATCTGATGCGATTTCTCACTATTAGCCAGTGGAGATTTTTAATCGCGTGCCTGGTGGACTGAAACTTAGGAATGCCAGCTAGTAGCCTTGCGGCCGCATTTTGTATAAGCTGGAGTTTGGCCACCACCCTTGCCTGGGCGTTTACAAACAGTCCGTTACAGTAGTCGAGTGAAGAGAGTACTAAGGAGCTCACCACTGTTTTCTTAGCACTCTCCGGGAGATAGGGCAGGATTTTTTTAATTATCTTAAGCTTATAGAAAGCAGACGACGCAACCTGGTTGGCATGGTTGGAAAAATTAAGATTGTCGTCAAATATAATGCCTAAGTTCCTGACCTTTTTTACTGGTTCTGGAGGGGCTCCAAGGGGTGTCGGCCACCAAAGAGTGGACCACTGTGGTGATAAATTTCCAAAGATCACTACCTCGGTTTTCTCCGAGTTGAGGCGCAGGCAGTTTTCCGACATCCATTCCTTGATGGCAAGCATGCCTTCTTGGAATCTGGTGGCAACCTCCTCCCCGTTGTTCTTAATAGCGATCACCAATTGGGTGTCGTCGGCGTAAGAGGTAAGGCTCATCCGGTGGTTCTTAATCACCCTTGCTAAGTCCGACACATAGATGTTAAAGAGTGTCGGACTTAGGGATGAGCCTTGCGGGACGCCACATGGGAGGGCAAGCTGAGGGGATTGAAATGCGCCCAATGTTACTGCCTGTGTTCTATTGGACAGGAATGATGCCAGAAGCTCTTTGGCTTTTGAACAAATGCCCATCTCCTCGACACGGTCAATCAGAACAGTATGGTTGACCGTGTCGAAGGCCGCCGAGAGATCCAAAAGGACCAGTATAGCTGTCCCTCCTTGGTCCCTAATGGCTCTGATATCATCGGCGGCCTTAATGAGGGCAGTCTCCGTCCCATGAAGTTTCCGGAATCCAAACTGCGATTCGTCCAGGAGACTGTTTTGCTCAATATATTCGGCTAGTTGAACGTTCATTGCTCTTTCCACTATTTTAGCCAAGTAGGGTAGGCTAGCAATGGGTCTATAGTTTTTGAGAATTGTTTTGTCAAGACCCGTTTTTTTCAGTAAGGGTTTCAGTAGGCAGTGTCACCAGAAGTTCTTCGACGTCATCCCCTGCTAAGTTCAGCAGTAACCCTAGTTTCTTTCCGTCTGCTACATCTGTATCTTCTACATATCTTTCAAACCGTCTGATCCACTTCTCCCATCTTATTCCTGTTTGTGGCTCCGATAAGTTGAACGGTAGTGGACTCCTGTATTGTGCGCTGGGCTTTGGATCTGCCATTCTTGCCTTCTTCCCTTTATCTGCTCTTTCTTCTTTTGTTCACCTTTTTCTTCTTTTGTCTCTTTTATTTATTTCTTTTCTTCTTCTTTTGTTTTTACTTTATTTTAACCTTTTCTATTTTCTTTTCTCTTGTGTTCCTTTTATTTCCTTTCTTTTTCTTCTTCTTCTTCTATTATTCTCCTTTGTTTTAGCCTTTTCTAGGCTTTTCTTGACCTTTTCTTATGTTTTTCTGCTTCTTTTCTTCTTTGCCTGACTCTGAAATGGCCGCTCTGTTGATTCCTATGGCCCTTCTTTCTATTGTCCTTTTTTTCAAAATGGCCGCCCTTTTCTCGCGAAATCTCGCTCGCCTGACTCAAAGATGGCCGCTTCCCCGATATCGCCTCTGATTGGCCCAGCCGCCTGATCCCAAGATGGCCGCCGAGACTCTCGCGAGAGCTCGCACCTCTCTTTCGAGATCGCGCCAGTTCCTTCGCGCTTACCGCAGTTTGCCGGTGCTTCCTCAGAGGCGGTCGGGTGGGCTCCGATGTCGCTTCTTTTCTCTCTTCTTTTCCTGCACATCCAGGGTGGGCACCTGGTTCTTCCTGATGTCGTAGTCTTTTTCTCGTCGAGATGTACGTCGGCTCGTATCCCGCCTTCGTCGCCAGTTGTTGTGTCCACGCAGTGGGCACCCTGCAGTACAATCACACGCAGGACACAGGTGGGTGCATTCACAATTCTTTATTCTTGTTTTTGGTGCAGCTGGTTACACACACGTCCATCCCCGTGTTCGTCCTGGTCAATCTGTCCTCTTCCTGTCCCCTGACCGGATGTGGTGTCCGGTCACCTGGTCACCTCCCTCATGACCCACAGGGTCCTAGTGTCCTCGGTCCCTACTTGTCAGGTCACTACATATCCCTCCATGGTTTTTCTATTTTTGTTGATGTGCGCTCTGCAGTCTGCAGAGCTCTTCGATGCTGCATGGGTTGTCAGTCTTATTCACAAATGACATTTAAAAAAAACAGTTACATTTTACCTGTTTCTCGACGTTGGGAGCTTAATTGAGAAAGGGCTCTTGTGGCATGGTGGTTCCCCTAATTTATAGATATGCAGGTCATTGGCTATTAAATTATGGGGGAAATGGGATTATCAATGATGAAGGGATGACGGGAAAAGGACTATGGGGATAGGGATACAGTCATCAATTTCTTAAACCAATTAGGAGTGGTCAGAGTGCAGAGTGTTGGAGGTACACAAACATGTTAATCACATTACTGGCATCAGAATAAAGGAATAGGGGCCAGATGTAGTTAGCCTAATACCGGTCGGTAACGGCCGAAATTACCGAATTTCCAATGGGCCAATAGAAGGAGGGACTCAGCCCGAAACTGCACAAGTAAAATGCCCTCAGGGGTCTGCTGAATGCCCTCTGGGCGGTTGGCCCAGGGAGCATTCATTTTGATCAAGTTTTTTGCCTGCCACCCATGGGACATGCGATAAGCCCAGGGGACAATATTTGTTAATTAAATATAGGGACCTCTGTCCATGAGGCACATGACACGCCGGGGGTGGGGGGCATTATTTTATGCAGGATAGTAATATAAAGTGATGCAAAAATGCTGCAAGATTTCCATATTTGTGCCGTAAAATTTGCTAATCCATGCTGCAATATCCCGGGGGGGTTGGAGGGGGGACGTTGAATATTCCTTAGTGATTCTAACAAAGAGGGGCTCTGATCCATGTTTTGTTAGTGCTATGTATAGCTTTATTTAGCTCTGATTATGCTTCAGGGGTAGTCACATAGTTGCATAAGGGAGCAGAGTGGATAATCAAGTAACTTTTTAAAGCAAGTATTTTTGTTGGCTACTATCTAAATGTATGGTTAAAGAACAAAAAAATGAAAAAGAAGAATATTGATGCTTGAGTAAAAACAAGAACAACAACAGTCGCTTCCTCAGCAGAAAGTGAGGTCTTTGACAAAGGGCAATGGGAGATAAAATTCCATAAGAATGAGTGGTCCAGAATGTCCTGCAAATTATCTGGCTGAGACAGCAATTAAAACACTGACAGATTTCAACTCAGTGTGCTATGCCAAAAGGATGTTTTGAACTGCATGCAAGATGCTCACAACCATCAACAATTATTGTCTTCTATGAGTGTAGAGTAACGGAGAGTGGCCTCTTGAAAATTAAGCAAAACTTTTAAATCGAGTGTTGGTTGAGGACATATTTGTACTGAAGCATTGGAAAGTAGAAGTGACCAACAAAGTATCAGACAGGGAAGATTAGTCCCCTTATCTACGCCAGGAGAGAAAATTGGGTGAGTTAGTTGGCTATGATAGAAACGCATTCAAAGCTATATCTTGCCATGCTTAGTTGCAGGCATGCCCTTAACACAATGTATGCTTGAGCAGCCACGGCCCGTGGAGGGAGTTTCGGTGGGGCGGAGAGGCGGGGCGGGGGAGGTGCAGGGTGGTGGGTGCTAAAAACCGGAGTATGGATAATTGAAGGTAAGTAAACAATTTAATAAATACAACGAATTTCGTAGCGCGCCCTGCATCGCAAAATGTGATGCAGGGTGCGCTATGAAATTCGTTTTATTTATTAAATTGTTTACTTACCTTCAATTATCCATACTCCGGTTTTTAGCACCCCCCACCCTGCCCCTCCCCCGCCCCGACTCTCCGCCCCACCGAAACTCCCTCCACGGGCCGTGGCTGTGCTTGAGATAGTTCCATATTGGGTGGCGATAGTTCACTGTGCTTGGGGCACTACTTTATAAGGATGTTCATTGCTACTTGACGCTTGGGATTTAATTTCGAGGTAGAGCTATTTCTTGCACCAAGACTCCACCTAGAGCACTAAAAGCCAATGTTCTGCATTTTATTTACAAACCTCTAAACACAGCAACAGTTGGCCATTCCATCCATCTGATCTTCAACATGCAACTAAAGTATCACATCACTCCTACTTTGGAATATCTCCATTGATGTCCCTCATCAAGTAACAAACCAATTTCAAAGCATTTTTATGCACAAAGCCAAAGTTCTGCTCTTTGTTAGCTGTCCAAAAATAATTTCACCCTTAACAGCGAACCAGGTGATTCAGGTCGACTGTTAAGACACCATGAAAACCCCGGTAAATCCCAACATTTTGGGGGGGATCCTTTCAGATAAAAGCTGTGGAATGGCATTGTTTTGTTCTTTGCTATCCTGCATCCTTCCTCACGATAGGTATAGTGCTCTGAAGTTAGGAGTGCTCTTATGTTAAGAGTGAAGACTTAGCTGAAATAAAGGGAACATATGCATTCCTTTACATAGTTTAGGAAGAGAGGGGTGCTCAAATCGAAGTATAATATGCAAAATATGCAGCTGTAGGTGAACAAAAAACAAAATCCACGTCAGATGTGAGAGGGCAAGCGAAAATTAATTTCCTCATGAAAGAGACTTTTTTTGTTTTACACCTTAGAGAGAAAACCAGCAAGACCAGAAAAACAAACAGCCACACATGATTTGAAGAGAGATGACTCACCAGATAAACAGGAGAATGGAGGAAAAGCACAACAATAATGGAAGCTCTTAGCTGACTATATCAAAGGTAAAGATAACAAAATACACAATGCAGGTATCAGAGATTAATCTGGTAGCACATACACAGATACAAACAATATCATTGATGCTTTCCATACATTCTACTCTAAACTTTTCACCCTGAAGAAACCGAGAAGATTGCCACGGTTACCTTAGTAACTTAATACTCCCACCATTGAGCACAAAGTCACACCTTGAACTTAACAAAACTGTCTAAAACTCTAAACTAATGAAACCCATGCAGTCTCCAAAATGTGGGAAAGACCCCGGCCCAGATGCCTGCATCTTTTTATGAAGCTTTTAAAAAAACTAATAACCCGCTTAGAAGACCTAGACTCCCACTTGGAGAAATGAAAGGCACAGCCACTATCATAGTTATACCTAAAGATCGAAAAGACCTACTGACCCCAAGACTATAGGCTCGTTTCACACTTACATGTGGATTGTAAATTCTATGCAAAGGTTTTAGCTCTCAGATTGGGAAAAGTCTAACCAGAAATAATACATCCCACTCAAACAAGATTCGCATCAGATATCGAACTATTTGCCACATTTTCAAAAAGCGTAATAGCAACAAGGAGTTTGGCCCTAGGCGGCTGGACAGGGACATAGTAAACTAAGAGACAGGGGGGGTTTGTCCTAGCCATCACATTCAAATGCTGCTAAACTAATTTAACAGACTAAAGGCCATCAATTCAATTGATATGGACTATAAGCATTTATTTGCTACTTCATTCTGTGCACTTTACTCCACATTTAATCATGGGTCGGGTAAGTGTGTATATTTTTCAATCAAGAACAAATTATACATATTAAGGCAATAAATAAAACAAAGACATACAAACTTTGTGATGAAACAATATGATGTAACAAACAATACATGAAGTGTGATACATTTATCTAAACATTATAACACCAGTCTTAGTTCACAAACGGAGCAGCTACTAGGACAACGTTTAGCATCCACATTGTGTTACAAATTCAAGGAGCTGCTACCCACGGGGAAAAGAGAAACATTAGGCTCAGTAGTGCCACATTACACAATGCTGGGACTTTCGCTTTTAATTAAGTTTTCCCCAGTAGAAATGTTATTTGAATTGTCTCACTACTGGCCCTAATGTTTCTCTTTTCCCCGTGTTTGTTACATCAGCGGTCCTGTGGCCGTCCAACCGCCCAAGTCGTAAAAGGGTGGATGGACGCCAGTCTGGAGATCTATGGACCGTGACTACGGCGGTCCTATGGAATACTGTAGTTGTGATAAGGCCCTAAGTAACTAAAATGCCTTGGAATAGCATTGAAAGTGGAATTAGATTAATCAAAAGCCAAACTGAAAACACGCTATATTAAAAAATTTGAAAACTCACAGATTCTTAGTCACCCAAATATATACTAGGATGAGGATATCACTTTAGATTACCTTTATCCACAACATGTTCCCTTTATAGCTATCAAAAAAATTCTACACGACCATTGACAAACAAGTATCAGAATGTGTTTTGAAAAACAAGAATATATATATATATAATACTGCCAACATTGTCTTATTATGTAAATGTAACAATGAAAACTTAAAGAAAATGGCTGCTATTTCATGCCATATCAGAAAAAGTTGAATGTGGGTTAACAGTCTAGTCCATTTTTTAATGGAAATTAATGAGGGATATTTGCACTATATCACTTTAAATAGATAATTTAGATGGTGGAACTCTATGTTCCAGATGAAGGCGTCTGCCAAAACGCGTCAACCGTCCTGTTGTTTTTGCACATGGTGTCAGAGAAAAAATTAAATTAGCCGAAAAAAACTTGCCGTGCTGTGGAATCCCTCTGTGCCATGGAGACTTTGGTGGAAGACCTTACTGAGTTGCTTTGAATATATATATATATATATATATATATATATATATATATATATATATGCACGAGTGCAGCTCTCTCACCAAACCAGCGCGCAGCAGCCGCTACAGCAATGAAGGAAAAGAAAGCCACGCCACTCCAACGTCCGTTATGGGCTGAAAACGATTTATTGAGCGCTCAAGGCCACCAGATCTTACGCGTTTCGGGCGTCCGCCCTTGTTCACAGATCGTTAGTCAGTAAGTTCACAATGGCTTAAGTACAAAAAGTTTTTCCCGGGCATTTTTTTCACAACCACGTGATAAATTAACATAAAAGACACACTACCTAGCTTAGGCTGAGGCAGTCTTTCCTCTGAATCAGTGCCATGATAGATATATACATAAATGGGATAACAGCATGAATGCGTTATTCAAGTCACAATCAACATACAATTCATTTTATAATTAAAAAATTAATATACAAATATATTCTAATCTATAAAAATATATATACATTTTTATAAAAAACCCGTAATTTGAGATGCGATAGCCAGTAGGTATATATAGGTAGGACCTAGCTACCATAGGAAATCCGCAACATTCTATTGGGAATAGCTTTGGCACTGGTTGAGGAATTAGTTTGTAATTTTCCAAAATTTAGGCCAGCTCCGCTCCGCTTCTTTCCTGGAAGTTTCGGGGGGATTCGTCATGCGGGGGCCGAGAAAAAAGGGGGGTCCCAAAATGTGTTTTCCTCATGTTAATTTCCATAGGACGAATAGACAAGGCTACAGCCCGAACCGCTGAATGGAATTACACCAAACTTTGCAAAATTGTAGGGACTGGTACGCAGAAGTGCCTTTTCTATATTTGGTGAAAATTGCTCCAGTGGTTTTTACGAAAATTAACTTTAAAAAATGTTATATATCTGGGCGGAGCCGAACCACACATCTCATCGTGAGATCTGATTGGCTGTCAGCACTTCATCCAAGAAGTGTTGGCAGCCATCTTGGACCAATATACATGATAGCACCTCATTAAAAAGCATTGTAGTTAATAGAGGGTTTTAGGACTTTAGTTACATTATAAATCATTTGTTGATGGTACCATACTCATTTTAGGAATTGTGGTGTGTTCTAAGGTGATTTTACCATGTGACAAAGCCTTCTGCTGGGATATCATGAATCATGTTTGAAAGAAAACTATTATATCATGCTTTTCCCACAGTGGTTTGGAAGTGGATCTATAAGCTAAACTGAAAGCATATTTTCTGTAAATTCACATTATCGTTCTCAGTCATGTGAGAATGAAGTCTGACATTCTCAGTAAAACATGTACATCCAACAAGGACAGAGACTGTCAGTTGATTCCTTTGTGTTCTACTGCAGCCGCCTAGAGTGTTCTAAAGAACAACTAGAGCACTAACAGTCCTACTTATTACAAAGGTATGGCACACCTGAAGCCATCTTGATTGGAATAAAGTGGTAGCTCTTAAAACATTTAATTTAAAAAGGAACAAAATGAGGGGGTATATTTTGCATTAGAAAGTATGATTAGTGCTGCAGTAAGAAAAATGAGGGCTCATTTTGAGTGACTTCTCAAATCCTCTTCTATTTCATAAAAAAATTCTGACATGCAGTCTCCCAAGATGGCCACCAGAGACAAAAGAGCCCAAATGTAGCCCAAATATCACCCAGATGTAGCCCAAGTATAGCCCAATGACAGAATGTCCCAGAGTGTTCTAAAGAACAACTAGAGTGCTAACAGTCTTACTTATGACAAAAGAAGCCATCTTGATTGGAAAGAAGTGGTAAGTCTGAAAACATTTAATTTAAAAAGGAACAAAATGAGGGGATTCATTTTGCCATAGAAAGTATGATTAATGCTTCAGAAAGAAAAAGTAGGGCACATTTTGAGTGACTTCTCAGATCCTCTTCTATTTCATTAAAACAATTCTGACATGCAGACTGAAACATGCACTTTGAATACCAGCAGCAGACTTCCCTGGTGAGCAGTAGCTTTACTACAGTGATCTAATGAGCAACTAGAGTGCTAACATTCAGAATTTATGGCAAATGTGTGACACATCTGAATGCCTTCTTGATGGAACCAAAGTAAACAAGCATTGAAAATGCAATAGATCTCGCCCTCGTTTAAGTTAAAGCCATTCTGTTTGTAATGAGGTGGCTTTTTAGCTTTATTTTTATTAGTGTTTTTAAAACTTTCATGTAAATAACATGCATATGTATGCATATATGTATATGTATGCATGCATTTATATTTGTATTTATATAGATATGCAGATTATATATGTTTATATATGTATGTATATATATATTCACTGAAAAAACCATAGGTTTAACACTCGTTATAGTTAGGAATTAGCATTTAAAAAACCTTTGAAATTCACAGAAAAAAACATAGGTTTCACACCAGTTATAGTTAGCTGAACATTTTACTCATACAAAACCATTGAAATTCCCACGTTATAGTTAGTTGGACTCACTATAACTCGCGCACCCGCAATCCACTGCTGATGATTTCACATATTACATTATTCATGACATGGTCAGTGACATCACTGATGACATCACTGATGACATCTCAAATGACATCACTGATGACATCATCCAGTGACTGTGTGTTTCTGTAAAGTTTAAGTATGTTTTACATATTGAAGAATGAGTGGATGTAGAAGTGTCTGGATGACGGATTTAGTAGGTGCGTGACTGACTGTATGAGTGAGTGATTAAATGTGTCTTACTGAATGCATGGGTTAGTGACTAAACTGTCTGAATGTGTGCATCAGTATGTCTGTTGTTGTGTAAGCTGCTGCATGTGTTGATCAGTAGCTATATGAGTGGCTATATGGGTTATTGATTGGTTGCCCAAGTATTTGTATGTGAGGCTGAGTGTGTGTGCGGGTGGCTGGGAGGTGTGTGACTCTGTGCATAGATGTGTGAGCAATTGATTCACTAGGTGTATGGGTTCAAGAGTGCATGTGGAAACAGCTGTATGGGCGGTTGACTGTGTGCATGGGTGTGTTGGTGAGTGAATGGATATCTCAATGCTACATGTCCAAGTAAGTACATATGTAAAACACAGTGCATGTGAGAGTTGGCATATATAAATGACTATTTATTTATTTGTTTATTTGCAGGTTTGTACCGCGCTAGATTCGACTCCCGGAGGAGTATCTCCGCGCCTTTAGGCATCTACAGCATATGCTTGGGGAAGAACCAGTTTAGCAGCCGTTCTAGTGTTGGAATAAGAAGGTCTTAAGTTGTTTTCGAAATGGAAGATGTTCTACACATAGCCTGAGAGACTTTGGGAGACTATTCCATAGGGAGGGTCCTGCCACTGATAACGCTTTGGTTCCATGTCTGGCTTTTTTTGCTCTAGGTACACAGAGGAGGCCTTGCTCGCTCGACTAAGTGACCGAACAGGTACATAGGGAACGAACTTTTTAGTCAGGTATGCTTGACCCAGCCCGTTGAGGCTTTTGTGTATTGTGCAACATACTTTGAACTTGGCCCTCTGTTTGACTGATAACCAGTGCAACTTTGTCAGCAGTGGTTTGGAGGGCGTACGAGGGGGGGCGTTCAGAACCAGGCGAGCTGCCGTGTTCTGAACCACCTGGAGTCTTGTCATGACTCCCTCGTTAGCAGACAGAAGCAGGCCACTACAATAGTCTATTCGACTCAGGACCAGTGCCTGTACCAACGTTCTTCTAGTTGCATCCGGTAGTAAGGGGAAGATTTTTCGTAACAGGCCAATAACATGAAAGCAGGCTCCCACCACCTGGTTGCCATGCTGTTTGAGTGTAAGTTCTTGATCTAATCGGACTCCCAGATTTTTAACTACTTTTTTGGGCTCGGGAACTGGGCCCAGATCTTGTGGCCACCAGTCCGGAGTCCAGAGGAGTTTAGCTTCACCAAACAGCATGACTTCTGTCTTTCCAACGTTGCATTGCAAGTAGTTGGACGACATCCAGTGTGCCACTGCTTTCATACCCTGGGAAAAGGAGTTCCTAACCTCGGTGGTAAGGGACTTGAAGGGAAAGAGGAGTTGAGTGTCATCCGCGTAGGATACCGGGATGAATCCATAGGCTCTCATGATGTTAGCCAGGGGTGCCACATAGATGTTAAAGAGCATAGGGCTCAAACATGAGCCCTGTGGCACCCCTTTGGAAATTTCAACCTCCTCTGACCGGTAAGCACCCATTGTCACTCGCTGGTTGTGGTTTGTTAGGAAACTCCTCAACCATGCCAGTGCCTTGTGCTTCAGGCCGATGTTAGCTAGCCTGGCAGTCAAGATGGAATGTGACACGTTGTCGAATGCCGCAGACAGATCCAACAGTACCAGGACAACGGAGTGGCCTTTATCCTGGTACATATGTAGATCGTCTGAGACTGACATCAGGGTAGTCTCAGTACTGCGTTTTGGCCTGAAACCTGATTGTGAATAGTCTAGCCCTCCTGCAAATTCGATGTAGTTAGACAGGTGTCTATTAACAAACTTTTCAATAAGTTTGCCTAGAAAAGGAAGCAGGGATATTGGCCTAAGGTTGGCTAGCTCAGTCCAGGGGATTGCTGTGTTTTTCCTGAGCGGCCTAACCAATGCCTTCTTCCATCCTAGCGGAACCTCTCCTGTACTTAGCGAGAGGTTTACTAGCCTCTGGATCGCAGGTCCCAATTCATTCGCAAGTGTAGGCATGATACGCGCAGGGATAGTGTCCATTGGGCAGCCACTCTTTATCTGTGTGATAAGTGATAATACCTCCTCAATCGAGATAGGGGGGAATACAGAGAGAGAGTGAGTAGCAGGAGGTTGTACTTCCATACTCAGAAATGGGGCATTATTATTCCTACAGGTTTGGTTAGAATGAATAACTTTGTCATAAATTGCATCGATTTTTTTTGTAAAGAACAGAGAGGTGTCATCACATAGTTGCTGTGATGCCACTTCTGGACTCTCACGAGCTGCTGGCTTCGTGAATGTCTGCAAGATTTGATACAATACTTTTGGGTTATTGCCAGCCGCCGATAATTGTGATGCAACATGACTTTTTCGCGCAGCGCGAATAGCTTTGTGATATACTGTCAGGGAGTTCCTGTAAAGTTGTTTGTCTCCGTCTTGACGTGAAGCCCTCCATTTCTTCTCTAATTTCCTAGTAGCCTGTTTGAGCGACCTTAGATGCTCCGAAAACCAGATTTCCTGTTTGTGTGCAGGTCTGGGCTTAAAGGTTTTTAATGGAATGATCCCATCTATAGTTTCAAGTACCATCCCTTCATATTTGCTCAGAGCGTTTTCAATACTCTCACTAGCGCTGGGAGTAGGGGCTACGTATCTCTTTTTAAAGGCTTCCTGGGTCAGTTTATGCCATGGTCTTCTTTTACTGGGTAAGGCAATCTGTCCAGTACCATGCGAAATGGGAGTGGGAGTATAAAATTCAATGATAAAATGGTCTGTCCATTCTACTTGATAGGGGGGCAAACACTCGACCTGTGGGGAGTTGGTTAAGACTAAGTCTAAGGTGTGTCCCGCCTGATGAGTTGGGCCGCTATTTATCTGCTTTAGACCCAGTGAGTTAAGGTCCGCCATTAATGTTTGCACCTCGTTACAATTTTCTAACTCACTGTGGACATTAAAGTCTCCTAACAGTAGGAAGTCGGTATTGCCATGTACATGGGGTGCCAATGACTCTACCAACGTGACAGATAGATTGGTGCACGGACCGGGGGGGGGCGGTAGACCAATGCTCCCTTTCTACTCTTTTTAGACGAAATGTTAATTTTAAAAATCAGGAGTTCTAACTCAGGGGTACACAGCTCGTCCAGCACAGTAACATTCATTTCTTGCTTATGGACAATCGCGATCCCCCCGCCAGTTTTAGTGGGACGATCTAACCTGATAATTTTGTATCCCACAGGGATTCCCAGAGTTATGGCCGGGACTGAGTGGGGTTTAAGCCACGTTTCCGTCAGGAAGCATAGGTCGGGTTCCTCTGATGAAATCAGATCCCATACCTCTATGGCGTGTTTAGGTAGCGATCTGATATTACATAATAAGTTCTTATTTCCCCGTAGTGTACTGGTGCCCTTATTATTTGTCGGGGTAGAGTTGTGTGCGAGTATCGCCTTGTCGTGTGGGCACCACTCCGGGTGATCATCAGAGGCGTTTCTGTCTCTAGCTAATATCTGGAATTGAACTTTGCAGTAACGACAGGCAAATTGGCCCTCTAAACTTCTCTCCACCCTGTTATCACACCCCATAGGTAAATGGCTTTGGATCCCTAGTAATACCTGTGAGGAGTAAGTTCTCCGTGAGTGGGTGGGTAGCGCCATAGCCTCCAGCCCCTGGCTCCGTCCTGTCGCGGACGGGCGCAGACGGGCTGGTCTTTGGCGCTGGCTAAGGCGCCCTTCTGCACGCAACCGCTGCGCGCTAGGGCCGACGAGGGGCTAAATAGCCCTGTAAAGTGGAGAGCTGGAGCGCTAACCGCTCGCCTTCCTGGGCGTGTCTTGCTCTTACCTGCCCCGCCCTCCGCTAAAGGGTATAGGCTACCGAGTCGGACCGGGGCGGGCAGGCTTGAGTATTGGGCACAGACAGCCGGAAATGCAGTGGGAGCCCCTCTGAGCCCCGTCAAAGCGCGAGTGCAAACAGCAGTAAGTTAAAATTACGAACAATTTCCACTTCGGCCACACTTAGCGCTGGATACTTTTAAAATTAGCAATTCAATTTTAAAAACACGGTCTGTTCGGGGTCAGTGCTGGGAGTTTTAAAATGTATCAATCAATTTTAAAAACACGATCAGTGCGGGGTCAGTGCTGGGAGTATTAAAATTAGCAATTCAATTTTAAACATACGCTAAAACAGTATGCAGCAGCGCTTCCGCTCAAAGTATGTATGTAGGCGCCAAGCGGGGTCGGGAGATGCTGCCACCGTCGTCCCTTACTATACATGAGAGCCAGTGATTGTGCAAGTGGCTGTATGGATCAATGTGTACTTGTATCAGTGATTGTATAAGAGAGTAAGTATGTGTTAGTATATGTTTGAATAAGTAAGGTGTTGTGTGCATAACTGTATGGATGAGGAAATGGGAGTGTGATTGATTCTTTGCATGACTGACTAGGAGTGTGAGTAACTCCATGGATAAGTGGCAGTGTGTGAGTGTGTGTATAGGTTTATGAGTGCATATGATAGTGTTGTATTGATGAGTGACTGTATGTATGAGTGATTGTATGGGTGAATGAGTGGATGTGTGTGTAGACCTAGGAATCAGTGAGTGCGTATGTAGTAACTGGTATTTGTGTGTCAATGGTTTCAAGAATGGTATTCTGTATTTAACACTGGGTGTATCAAAGGTTAGATTAGAGTGTGAGGAGGTGCATCGTATTATCACATGAATGATGTCATCAGTGATGTGATCAGTGATGTCAATTGAGATGTCATCAGTGATGTCATTTGAGATGTCATCAGTGATGTCATCAGTGATGTCACTGACCATGTTATGAATGATGTAATATGTGACATCATCAGCAGTGGATTGCAGGCGCGCGATTTATAGTGAGTCCAACTAACTATAACGTGGGAATTTAAATGGTTTCGTATGAGTAAAATGTTCAGCTAGCTATAACTGGTGTGAAACCTATGTTTTTTTCAGTGGATATATATATATATATATATATATATATATATATATATATATATATATATATATATATATATATCACCATATTAAAACAAACCAAGATGCAGCCTTGGATAACCTAATCACTATAATTACCAAACTGCCTTTTTAGTGCAACAAGAATGTTGGTGGCAGGGAGCTAATAAATCTGCCCCACTACCTTGGTTGGGAACAGAGGCTGACATAGCAAAATATCTCTTGCTTATAAATGCCTTCATAAAAATGAGCATTTTGGTTCCTTATCACATAACATGCTAAAAAACACCACAACCACCCTAAAGTCCATAGACAAGAAATTTCAAAATAAAATACATAGTTGTGAACTGATCTCATTATGGATTAATTTACATATAAAAATAGAAGAAAAAAGGATTTTCCAGATAGGAAGGGCAGGGAAAGGAATAATGTTTATCAAAGACCTTGGCTCAACACAAATCCAACTATCCTTTACTATGCTCCAAGAAAAATTCAAACTTGCAGACACTGCCTTTTATAAATCTCTGAAACTAAAAGCAGCTTTAAGAAAGTCAGATAATCCACACAAACCAGACTGTATCAACTTCCCTGAACAAATATCCCTATACGACCACATAGCAGCAAAAATATATAAATACCTAGACAAATGTAATACTAAAAACAACAAAAACATCCAATCAAAATGAGAATCCTCATGCTCCAACATAAATAACTGGAATATTATTTGGACACACTCTCTAAGCTTCAAATTCTAGGCCTTACACCAATGTTTCTGGATCTCCTCCAAACCCTACAAACAGGCTCTCATATATTCCAACACCTGCTGGGATTGTTCAACATCCATAGCAGACCTGGAACATATGTTAATCTGCTGCATTGACATACAACCACTGTGGCCAGGGTATAACAACAAATGCTAAATAACATGTTCCACTCCAAATTAACTTTACATCTCTGTTCATTTATCCTTGACTCATGGGTTACAGACCTTTAATGCAAACTTAAGGAAAGAGATCTCTTTCCCTTAGACCTCCTATAATGTTATGGTATGGTATCTTATGTTATGTTATAAGATTTCTGAATAGTAACAAGTACCCCAGGAAGAGTCATGGTGTTAACTGAGCATCAAATAAGTGTAAAGGGCCCTACTTCCTAAAATGCCACATTTTCAAGACTTACTGAAAGTGTAGTACTAGAGGAATCTTAGTAAGTGAGCGTATGAGTTTATTTCAGAGTTCTACAGCCCTACCTTTAGATGCTTTACCACCCAGGAGATCACCTTAATTCTGGCAAGATAAGCAGCAGGGCCTCAGAGGATCGCAAATGTCATGAAGATATGTAGCTGGTATGTTTTTTGCGATAAGTAGTCCGGACCAGTATCATAGACTGCTTTGAAAACTTTGCACAAAAACCTTTTTTTAACCAGAAGCCAATGAAAGCCCTTTAGAGACAGAAGAGAACTATGCCAGTCTGAGGGCCAGTCTAGCAGCTGCAATCTGGTTACTCTGCAACTTTCACATGAGGCCAATGTCTATACCTAAAAAAGAAGGAGTTGCAGTAATTCTCAGGATGGTAGACTGGATCACAACACCATGGACATTGTTTGGGTGGAAGAGAGGAATTTTACGGAGAACCTCCAAAATGAAGAAGCAGGTTAACGCATCATGTTTGACCAGATAGAGGAAGTTCCTGCTCAAGATATACCCCCAGTTTTTTAACCGTCTTAGCGGGGCAGGAATGAGAAATCGAGAATATGGCCAAAATCTAGTGGGAAAGGGCTGTGAAGGTGAGAGTGTCTTATTCAAAGCACTTGCAATGTGTAAGAATTAAATTTTAATATGTTCTACTGCAGCCAAACTGACACCTTGTCAATCACTGATGGAAAGGTCCAAATAGGGAAGCAACTGACCTGCCGAAAGTGATGATAAGTTTGGTATCATCTGCATAGTTCATACAGTGACGGCAGAAAGATTTTACCAACTTCAACAACAAGGGCATATAAATGTTGAACTGAGCCAGGCTTAATGCTTAATCCTGAGGGATGCCTTGGTGCAGTGTCTTATATTCCAACACAATCAGAGGTAGATAGACTGCATATCTTTTTAATAAGTTTATCCCCTATTTGGGCAAATTGTGATTCTAACTTAAGGATAATAGATTTATTGTTAGCAGTTGCCTTTCAGCAAATAACTAAGAACTGGAAAGACTTTACCAAATTGTCGTATCAAGCATGGTGATATGCTTTCTGTTACAATCATAGATTGGACACAATATTTGAATACCCAATACATATGGCGTCAAAATGTTCAGATCTATAATCACCTGTTACTTTGTTTATTGATGCCAGTGCTCAACGTTCTCTGTCTTTTACTCTCCTCCAACAAGAAGTGACTAAACCTCCATGACTTCCTTCATATTGATATTATATGGTTTAATTATATTTCACTTTACATTGTGCATCTTAACATAGACTGTAATTCTCCTTTGTTCACTGACTATTTGTACGACATTGTTATTTGTCCTATATATCATATGTTTAACTGGCTTACGCTCATATCCTCTGTGTTTATCAAAACTGAATTGATTTATTGTATGTAATCTTTTATCATTATCATATTTTCTGTTTACCTCAATAAACTTACTTTTAAAACTAAAAAAAAAAAAAGGTAGATAGAATGCCTGCGACCTATCCTCCAGGTAAGATTTAGACCAATTGAGCACCTCGCCCATCCACACCAATAGATGGGTAAGTACAATGATATGCAATACTGTATCGAAGGTTGTGGACATGTCTAGTTGCACAAGAACTGATAACTCTGCCATTTCTGTCAGCATTCATAGGTCATCGACTATGGCTAATAGAGGAGTCTCTATACTGTGTAATGGATGAAAACCTTACTTGGCAGAGTTTAAGAGATGACGTTTCACCAGTAACCCGGACAGCAGTTGGTTGATATACTTCTCCAGGACCTTAACAGCAAACAGTAGCAGAGATATTTGTTACCAGTTAGAAAGCATGGAGGGGTAAGGATTCATGTTTTTTCAGCAAGGTCACTATCGGGTCTTTCTTACTTACTTTTGGTGCGTAGCCACTTATTAAGGATCTGTTACAAACCTCTAGTAGTGGAGGTCTGAGGACCTCAATTACTGCTTTCAACATAACTGGAGTCAAAGGGTCTAGGATGCTCTGAATGTTCACAAGCTAGCAATAAAGATAAACCATTCCAAAGAGAGAGGTTCTTAATGGGCCAAATAGGTGCCCAGCTCTAAGTTACCATGTGCCATAGGAAACTCCTTGCCCTCCGACCCAGCCTGGTTAATCAAGACTACTACGTTGGCCTCTCATGGGGATGAAGACTCACTGGGGAGAATCAAAGAGTTAAAAATAGTAGAGATCTTATCTTCAAAAAAGTTGGACAACTTATCCACCAAATCCTAAGCATTCTCAGTTGTGTTTGCCACACACTTAGGAGAGAAGAAGTCATGCTTAATTTAGAACATCTCCTTGGCAGACTTTATAGGCCCCATAATTTTGTTGGCCCAGCTTTACCTCCCTCAAGGCTGGTGAATGCCATTGAGCAGCAAGAGGGACCCCTTACTATTGAAACTCTTATAAGGCAAAACCACATCCAAAGCTGTATATATTTTGTATAACCCTTAGGGGCCGTCGCAGATTAAGACTGAGGCTAGAGTCCCTCCGATTGTGAACAAGGTCCAAGATGGAACGTTTTGCACACAGATGCTTCTTCTGTGATTTAGGTAATAGCCTATTCTTATCTGTCACTCTATGGGTGGACATAAAGGAAAATGCCACCAGAAAGTGATCTGTCCACACCAATGGGACACTGTTCATACAAAAACGTAATACTTCTAGTCCAATGATTAGGTCCAGTATGTGACCTTCAGAGTGAGTAGAGCCCTTTACAAACTCCTGCTTACGATCCATATAAAAAAAAAAACATCCTCTCTGAATGGTAAAACCCTGGACGCATTTCTTACCACACCTGATAATCCTGGGTATACTTTACCAGAAGTGCTGATCACAAAAATGTCTTCAACTACTACTCTTGGAAATGCCTATAGGATAAGCTAGATATATACCTTCAAAAATCAAAACCGCTTACAATTTATTCACCCATACAAAATATTCAGTTCTCTATAAATACACCAAATTCTTCAAACCTAGCTGAAAGGCACATTACCTTGCCCCTGCAAGTTAGCCCACCATAATTCTAACCCAATCTTAATCTATCTTCTTCTCTGATCCTTCTTACATATACCCTTGTCACCTTTCTTGATATCTCTATATCTTGTCTCCTTTCACTTACCTCTTTAACGTTTTTATTTCTTTTAAGATGTGGAGCTCAGATCTCTTCAATCAAAACAAAGCAATATTAATACTCATTATGTTAATTCATGCTCTGTATTAACGGCACAGCACCCGAATAGTGACATGATAAATATGATATATATGTACTATGCTTTCAAATTCTTTTGATTTTTTACATGATGTACGTTTGCATTGCACCATATGTATTCTTTGAACTAAAATTAAATAAATACAATTTAAAAAATCTGAAGTTATAAAAGAGTGGTAAAGTATTCATTCTGATGTGCAAATTACAGAAAGAGAGCGAGGAAAATCAGAAAAATTTGAATTCATTTCCAATGCCTGGTATAAAACTGAAGGTCTGCTGCATTACAAGAGTGTGCCTTTGATTGCCTAGTTTAACACTTCTAATAGATCTATGGTACGTGTGTTGTGAAACTCCCAGGGGTATGAGAGGATGCTAACGACTCTGAAAATATGTCAAATTGACCTGCAATTGGCAGGGAGGAGTCACAGAAGTGAAGGTCTACTGGGGGAGACTGTCCCTGTTGGACAAGCATGCTCACGAGCAACAGCCACTAGCACGTTCCATCTCATCAGTATAGAAGATCACTTCTCCAAACATCACCTGTCAAGCACTTCCACACCTGGAAGCCCTGCCACACCCGGAAAATGTGGCAATGCAGGTTTGTGCTCCCTAAGGATTCCCGCTTTTGAGTTTCTTTTTTCAAGCCTAAATTTGACAATGCTGAAAATTCTCACTTTTGAATTTGAGAATAATAGAAAAGTTTTAAATCATCTCACTTGAAACTAACATTTGATATTGTCAGTCAAAGCTATCACTCAACTTAGTTCAACCATCACATATGTTTTCCTCCGTGGAACGTGTTAGTGGAATGCAGTTTGCTCTGATTACACTGAAATTAAGATAGAGATGTAGTTACTAACAAACCATTTAAATGAATCACTGGAGCTAAAATGTAACTATTGTTTACTCTTGGTCAGTTAATATGAGCTCTCATGTCACTTTGTGGCTGGGTTCTGGCCTGAATTTCACATACAAATGCCTGCCAGCTGTGTGCGGTGTAGGGCTATTTCTACTGCGCCTTACAGTAGATGGTTGGCTAGCATTCATTTTCACAACCACCAATATAGCAAAGTTTCATTCTTCTCCTCTCTGAAAAACAGTGGCCAGGTATCATGGCCCACACATTACGAGAGTTTCATTTCATTTTTATTGAAATTGTAATATGATTTTGCCATATTACTGCCATTGGTGTGAACCTGAGAGCACAAAAATGGGATTATATGATAAACTGCAAACCTGCAGGGCGTTGCCTTGACCTGGTAGCAGAGTGCCAGGGAAGAGCACCAGTGCGCTCCAGGCAGCAGACAGCTGCCATGAACAATTCGAAGAAGGTTGTGGCAGGGTAAATAAGCAAGGCATTGATCCAAAAATAAAGGTGTGGTAATGGGGGGCTGGAGTCAACAACAGGACTCATCTGCAATGATGAATGTATCAAGATTCCACAGAGTAATCTATGTGTTGCTTGTCGAGAAGAGAGTTGCACAAGGATATTAGTATTTTAGAGAATGCATGTTCATAAATCTATCAACAAATACCAAAATGTTAGTCATCTTAGAAAAAGATACTGCTCGTCAACACCAACGAGTGGGAGTAGTTCATCAGAAATAAAAATGATGCATTGCAACTAAAGCTACCTGATCATGCAGATCATAGCCATAAGAAAGGAGTATTTCGCAATATTTGAAGGAAATGCAGCGGTATAGTCTTTAGTGCTGCAACTGCTACCATGCACTCCTCCTGCAATATGACATTCATCCTTGGTGCCAGAGACATGCTGCGTGCTCCTGCTGACACTGCCTGGAAACTCCACTCCATAAGTAGCCAAGCATCCTAGCTCACCTGGACCTCCTAACATGTGGAGTTAGCTGAACACGAAAACAAATAATAGGCCCTGTCCGTTTGGGCCTCACCGACATGGAGCAACATAGTGCTCAGACACCAAGCAAAATACCCTCAGCCAGGAAAAGTAATTTTGGATCTTGCAGAAAAATTCTTCAACCTCAACTGAACATGAATGTAAAATGATGGAGGTGAAAATAAGAGACCGGTATTCCCTCATGCTACCACACCCCTGAATTTATTATAGAATGAGTGCAAAGTACCTCACAAATGTAGGTCTTTGTGGTAAATTACTTTGAGGGATTTAAAAACGGTATTTTAGGGAGTTCTATTTAGCAAAGCTTATAATCAGGGTGCCAAGCAATGAAGTCACATTTAACATAGTACTGTTCAATATCACAGGCCGCTTGAGTCCACACGGAAGAGGGGGAGAGCCCTTACCAAACGGTACCACAGAAGGGACTGTGTGCCACAGAAGGCACTGTGTCTAAATATTTCAGATTTGCTCCACTACATAACTTTGAGGACATAACAGTTGACCTAAATATTGCAGATAAAAATGAGCCTGATCCTATGGCCATAAAAAAGCATGAAACCGTCTGTGGAGAGGCAGACAGCTTTCAATCAGCAGTGAATTATGATTCTGTTCCCTGATCATCGGAGCCCCAATCAATCATCCGAGGGCCGTAATTACTGTAATCAGATTATAACAAGCATTCAGCCACTTCACCCAGAAATCTGAACAAAAGATAAGCTTAACATCTGTTTAGCCGTGGGCCATGCTAGCTCTGGCATTTTTTACAGCCAGTTTTTCAACATTTTTTGAGTTACAAACACCTGCAGCAATCATTAGCAACTCTCTTAGCAGCGCTGGATAATCTGCTAGGAAACAGTAGTTAAAAAAAAATACTAAGGATGAAAGGCAGCAGCAGTCAGATCAAACGACATGTGCCTGTAATACTTGCCAGTGACGTTTTAAATGAGATTATTGCTTTCTGACATTTCTTTAATCTGACACTGCTGTGGGTTATGCTTTTCCCAATCTTGGATGAGCAAATACACGAGAAGACACCTCCTCTTCTCTGAATATGTAAGAACTTTAAAGTATTAAAAATGATATGTCTTAACACCATCATTCCTTGACAGCTCCACACAGGAATTACATAATAGTCATTGGTCAGGTCCAGCATTATTTCAGGGTGGTCCCACTATATGGTAATAATTATCAATATGTTGCCAACTCACAACTGTGTCATGATGCACAAAATAGTCCAGGAACTACCATCATACCTCCAGGACTGCCAGTAGTAGCCCATGGGCTTGCACCACTGTGCCATGAATGTAAACAATATTGAAAGAATTACCACCATTCAATCAGGACCAGCAGTATGCGAGAGAGAAACGCTGATGTACTCTACAATATATATAAACAACGAGAGAGAGAGGGAAAATTATTGGGACCACTCTTAGTCCCCCTAGAGAATAGCAAATTAACAACAGAAGAGTGAAGCCAAATAGATGAAGGGCTAGCAAGAGGAGTCACTTTTGTTTTTAGAAGAATCCTCACTCACCAACCTAGTCGGTGACCTGCTTTATCATTGGGTTCTTACCAGAGAGGCTGAGTGCTTCTCTGGTGTGCTACGATGCCTGACTACAGCGGAGCGGGTTTTTGCTTTTGTGAAGGTGCGAGTGGTGGTGCAAAGGTAAAATTGCATTTAGCAGGCCAATTTTTTTTTTAATGACGGAGTATAGCGGCAAGAATAAAAAATAAAGTGAAGCAGATGTTAAAACTGGGTAGATTGGTCAGTCACATCCTAAAAGTGGTGAAGTATGGTCTACATTTCAGCCTACTAATGCCTTTTGCGAGGCTTTCTTCAGGACCAAATGCCACGGCGGTATGCACACTTACGGTTATTGGCGCCTTCAGGACTTTTGAAAGCGTTACGACTATAAGGTGTAGGAAACCCTTACACCATGGATCCTGGTCAGCAAGACCCCGAAGATCATCTTCGGGGTCCTGCTGATGGGTGTAATCAGGTGCCACATGGGTGTCTGACTTTGGAGGAAGTGTGACTACAAGCCACTGCCCCTCACTAGGATCCATGGTTTAAGGGTTTCCTACACCTTATAGTTGTAACGCTTTCAAAAGTCCTGAAGGCGCCAAGGTATCCGTAAGTTGTGCAGTTTGTTGATGCCAAATGTTAGGGTGCACCTTAGCGTGTGCATATCGCCGTGGCATTTGGTCCTGAAGAAAGCCTCGCGAAAGGCACTAGGAGGCTCGGCAATGGGCATCGTGCCATGGATGCCCACAAGGGGCCAAGAACTACCACAATTGTGTGAAAGCCAGTGTATGAAATAAAATGGGTAAAGTTCCACCATTCCACAGATATCCACAAGTTTCCAATAATTATCACAATTGTGCAAGGGCCAGCATTTTACCTAGGTGGGCAATGGACACAACACCTATGCACACTCTCATTAATTCACACACATTCATGCTTACACACACAGTCCACAGTCATTTTCACAAATACATGCACTCAAAATGAGCTGCCAAGCCATTTGAGCTGCGAATTATAAGAGTATGTCTCTTTTAAGCAAATGGATGTTATATCATACTCCTTAGGTCATTCATAAAATGTACCCTCCAGCTTCATCAGTATGTTGTAAATGCGAAGATGAAAATGGAGATTGGATGCATATATGTTTGAAATGTCCTAGATTCTGCAACTTCTAGAAAGAGGTTTTCACATTTATCAACCAAAAGCTGTCTTCAACCTGATATTTGTGGTGTTTTGTTTGTATAACCTCACAATGTTGCGATAGGTCCGACATTTTGTTTTTATAACAATGCTTACTGCAAGATCTTTGATACTACAAAAGTGGAGGACAGTGGATTGGTCAATGGCTGATTACAATTATGAGGGTGAAAAATACAAAAATTGTAATGCAGCAAGAATTTGATCCCTTCAAAGATTTTAAGATATTGAAATGTTTGGAAGACTGAGACTGACTCTCAAAGACACATTTTTCAGCACTGCTCACTTCTATCTTGTTAATAATCATGTAGATTTAGATCTTCAATTGAGTATACTTTTTTCTTCTCTATATAATAAATTGTTTGTTTTGCTTTTCAGTAATTGTGGCATTTTGATGGATGGGAAGAAGGTATTGATTGATCAAATGGTTTCTACTTGTATTTAAAGATTTTAAAACAAATTGCAAACAAGCAATATCTTCTTAATAATATACACGGATGCATTTTTGTTATGCAACTGTAATCCTGCAGAAATTCCAAATTGTAAGATTGGTGTGTTTCATGTGATTTTTTATTTTTCTAACAGTTATAGTTTTTGTGTAATTTTTGCTCGTGTAAACCTGGCCCGACCAGAAAATGGCTCATGCGTGAATGACCGTATGAGCTGTGCAAGCAATGCTCATTGTCTAAAAAGAAAACCTGCAGTTTCAGTACATTGGAACAGGTCTGTTGTGTGAAATTTGTTAGCAAGAACATACTTTGCGCACAGTTTTCACATAGATTGCAGCTCGAGCATAATTCACGAAATATGAGAAGTTTTACCAAAATGAGGTATGTGTTAAATAATTATACAATATCAGCCCTCCCCCAATTATTGTGTCATGTATAACATTATCCATCTCTTTTCTTCCAAATGGAGGGAATGTCAGGATTGCAAAGGGTGTTAAGTCCTGCACCTGAAGCAACGAGGTGGCTTGAAAAATGAGGTGCAGGGAGAGGACACTGGACACTTCAGTCACACTGACATAGTAAGATTGTTGACAAAATGGGATCATGGCCGAACAATTGCCAGCTACTGAAAACTGGCAAACTACACTCACATACATTTCTTGCTGGATATGATAATCTACATGTATTTATTACAAACCTACCTTAGTAAACAATGGCTTTTCCTGAGTATGTTGGCTCAGTTCAGTCTTTCAGTCCTTAAGAATGACAGCTGAAGCAGCTGGGGATTTTCTATGTGCTGCTCTCGACAACAAATTACTTGGATGGGTTGTGTTATTAACCCTGTTGGTGTCTGTAAAACCTGGCCAGGCAGGTGATTTAGCAATTCTGGGAGGGTTCTTTTCCCACGCCAAAGAGCATGTTAATGCTGCATGCCTGCATGCGAGCCACAGCATGTTCTACTGTTAATCTAATAGAACAAAGTAGTTCATTGCAGCCTCTTTCTTACAACCTTAGATCACAAGGTCAGACTCCAGACACCACTACACTTACAATAGGCACAAAACATCAGCCTTTGTTGATTTACCTTTACAACAGTGGTTATGAGTAGCGAAGCAGGGAGGACTGTTAATTTTTTTGGGGCATATTATCAAGGACGAACGATACATTATCGCCGCTTTTATTAGCAGGAAACTGCCGATAAAACGGCGATAATGGGCTTGATAATATGCTCTATAGTATTCCTATCGAAGCCATGTTAGATGTGAAGACATCTAACATGGGCTTCGATAGGAATTCTATAGAGCATATTATCAAGCCCATTATCGCCATTTTATCAGCAGTTTCCTGCCGATAAAAGCGGCGATAATGTATCGCCCGTCCTTGATAATATGCCCCTTTGTTCTGCTTTTCAGACATCACGACCCTGTACCCAAAAACTGGAAAAAAGGCACTCTGGGGTGACAAGTACTCTTGCATCAAGTGTGACTGACTTATAAAAACTCAGTATTAAATCATGTCGAAGTTTGGATTGATTACCTATTACTTTTAGCTATTGGACGCAGAGAACTTTCATAAAAAATTAGGCGATGGATGTTTTCGAATAGAAGCATCAGATACAAAAAGATGAAAAAACGATGAATATTCCTTCCAGTATTTTGTATCTTAAATTATGGTCAACTGTGCTCTAGTAATGTCCGATATCATTCCAAATGGCTATAAACTCTTGTGAAACTGCGTGACTCGTTAGTGTGAAAGGATATCCATTTTTCCTAAATAACATTTTGTCTTAAAATTTAGGGTTACACTTCATCTTCTTCCATTGAATCCATTCTTATTCATTAATTTCCTTTTGGCAGCCGAACCTTTAAAATAATACTTGCCTGCAGAAGTCTATATTCCCGTCTACAGCAAGATGGCACTTTTAGTGACATAAACAAACTCATGTCTTGTCCAACAAGTTGCAGTTTAGCATGACCGACTGTAACCCATGGTGGATTAATGCCAGTTTCAACAAACCTGACCTGCATATGCATCATAATTTGCACAATAGCTAATTGTCTTACATTTTCTAGAGGTTTGAAGGTAATGATAAGTTTCAATTTGTGTGCAAAAGGTAGCAATGAGGTTATGTCATAGCAGGGAATAGTCGGCTACGGACTTGCCAGTACTGAGACACATACACAGACCCTTGGATCCACTGTGTTGTACTTAATCTGTTTGGGATCATGGATATTTTGTGCTTAGATACTGTAGCAGATTTACAAGCCCCATGCAACACTTTTGCGCTACCATTGCATCATTGTGATGCAGCCTCGGCGTGAAGAATTTCCCCAGTTTACAACGTGAACCATCTAGGGAGATGCAACACGATGTAAAGCCCTGCGTCACATTATACCTGTGTCAGGTATAATGTATGCAGGGTGGGCGTTCACACACAGGATAGCCTCGTAAAAGTGACACAGTGAAATCCACAAGATTTCACTGCATCACTTCTAGGACGCCACTGTGTCAAAACCTTACTCCTGCTTGAAGCAGGCGTAAAGAGTGACGCAGTATAGTGGGAACAGGCCTCGTCAAATTGCATTGCTGAAGTTGTGTCGTGCTTGTGACACGACTTCAGCAATGAGTGGCATTTGCACCAACAGGTGCGTCAGAATTTCTGATGCATCTGTCAATCCTTGTGCCATGGTGCGCCATATTGTAAAGAATGATGATGGATTCAACCCAGATCTGTGACTCGGGGTGAGTGTCTGAAAAGTTTCAGCGCTCCGTCCATCATCTCCTTGTGTTTGCTTTTTTCGCCCTGAGTTGGCAGGGTATGCCCAGACGTGGGTCTCTTGCTCACTTTGTTGGATTCAAACTAGCCTTGCTGATAAAGGGTGTTACCCAGAAACCGGTCCCAGGATGCTTGTTTCCGGTTCAGGGAAGACCTGGCTTGGCAGCTCGGGCTGCACTGTTTCCATGAGGCACAGGGTCAAGACTGATTTGCATATAGCTGGGTCTGAACTGAGGTGGCGAAGTGAGCTAAAGAATGATGATGGATTCAAACCAGATCTGTGACAGGGGGTGAGTGTCTGAAAAGTGTCAGCGCTCCATCCATCATCTCCTTGTGTTTGCTTTGTTTGCCCTGAGTTGGTAGGGTATGCCCAGACGTGGGTCCCTTGCTCACTTTGCCACTGGATTCAAGCTAGCCTGGCTGATGAACGGTGTTACCCAGAAACCGGTCCCAGGATGTTTGTGTCGGGTTCAGGGAAGACCTGGCTTGGCAGTTCGGGCTGGATTGTTCCCATGAGGCACACGGTCAAGACTGATTTGCATATATTACTGGGTCTGAACTGAGGCGGCGAAGTGAGATAAAGAATAATGATGGATTAAACCCAGATCTGTGACTGGGTGTGAGTATCTGAAAAGTTTCAGCTCTACGTCCATCATCTCCTTGTGTTTGTATCGTAAATACTGTGCATCCATGGTGGGATATGGGTTTCTTAGGGTGGCGCAGGGAAAGTGGCGCATCTCTATAGATGCGTGACTTTCTTGTAAATCTGCCCCCCTGTATCTAAATAGGTTTGTGATTCAAGCATGATATGAGAGATTTGAACTGAAGTTCATAAGTGTATTTTTTAAGTTAGATGAAATGTATGTTAAGCCTTTCATAGTTTGGTAAGTTATGTTGTTATGTTATATTCCGTATGCATTGCCGTCTCTTGCCTGAAGCAAGATCATTTTACTACAGATATTTATTGGAAATGTTAAGGAATTCTTGGGAATTAGTAGCTAAAGATAACTTACTGCTTCAAACATGTGTCATTCACATTGCAACATGTTTCCCAGTTGAGGAAACAGATACTACAAAAATCCATCTGACAATTATTCTTGGGTGTAAATTCTTCAATGTATGCAATCAGTGTGGTTCGACCCATGGTTCCTGTTGCATATCTGTAGTTTTTTGTTGAATATCTGTAGTTTTCAGTATGAAGATATGCACCAATAAAGGTTTGGCAAAAAGAAAGCCTTTGAGGGTTCTGTGAGAAACTTAGTTTCAACTCTAAATCCATTCAGCCACACTCTGAAAGAGATCATCCTGATATTTCTTCCAAAGCCGTGTTTTTCACTGGGAAAAGGGAAGGATAATTCCTTTACCTATTGAGCCCAAAGCTTATGGTTCTTCACAGCCTAGTCCAAATCATTACAGCAAATAACGTAATGTCAGCCAAGGGACTATGAAATCATAAGCGTTTTAGAAGAGTCATTTTAATGCTTGGATTATGTTGTCATTCAGTACATATAATACTACATTAAATAGGAATTTAAAAACATTCAGTTGGCATACCCAGAGTGGGCATTCAATCCATGTTGTGGGAGTCCGACTCTGGAACACATTGAGCCCATGCTCCCAAAAAATATAACTTGCCAACTTAAACTAAAAATGTGAAACTATGTTCTTTTTTAAATGCATTTCATCACCATCCTTGAAAGCCTCTGGACTATATCGACTTCGAAAATGGACAAGACCATATTCTTGAAGGTTGATCACAAGCAAAGTCTGGACCTGAGATATTGGGAGACTACAGTCTTTGTCAATATGAAGAAGGAAAGGAAATGACAAGTAACCAATTACTGCATCCCTTTTTCCACTCTGTCAGTAATACAAAGTGGCAGTTTGTCACAAGCCAGTGTTATACAAAATACTCAAAATAAGTCAATATAAATAGCATAGGAATATGTGTGGTCAGCATTAGGCTACGCAAAGTTGCAAAGTATTTCCTTTATCAAGTTTATACAAATCTTTGCACCCTTGACAGTCTTCACAAAATTCAGCAAAGGTATTTTTTAATAAAAATACAAATCGCAGCAAAAGCTTCATTATAATTGTGGAATACTTGTGTGCAAATTAATTTCATGAGGAATGTTTCCTACAAAAATGTTTATATCAGGACTTTTGCCCACAAACAAAAGTTTTCCAACATATTAAAAGTACTGAATCCTTTTTAAAGGCAAAATATAATTTCAACTACAAGTCAGCATTTATAGCAATTAGGAATTGTAAATGTTTTTAAAACCCTAACATCCATATTATTATTCAGTGACAAAGAAAGCAAGAAATTGAGGCCTGGTGATCATTGAGACACATTGCAAATTGTGGACATACACTCCCTGAGTCTGCCAATACCTTTCTCGTTTAAATAACTTATCAACTCCAACCCCAACTCGCAACTGCAGTCACAACCATTGACACGTTCCTCTCCGAATCAGAAACTGGAGAGGTTCTCTCCCTTTTAAACTTCCTCCTATTTGAGATTCAGAGAGGATTGCAAAAACCCCTTTTCGAGTAGAAAATAATTTTTTTACTCTGTAGATTTTAAAAAGACATTTATTGGTCACAACCCCTGTGATTTTGTTAATCGTCGGGTTTTCAAAAGCGAAGGGGCTTTCTGCATCATGCCTACTGTTTCTTTACTGGTGCTTTTGCAAAAACAGGAATTTGAGTACCACAGCAACACAAGACACAGTCTAACACCAGTTATGCTAAGCTATACACTTAGAGCACAAAACAAAACCCAAAAACTCCTGGAACATTTGAAAACTTCATTTGGAGCAAGGAAGCCAAAAAACTTGCTAAGGCATTCGATGATGGGTTTACAATAATAAGTGTTATAGTGTGATATTAACTACTTCCCTTTAAAATGTTCCCTGGCCATGCCTGCACTAGAACTGGCAAGCAACTAAATACTGCAAAAAGAAGTAAAAAATAAATGAGGTATTTTATCGCATGTTAGTTGGAGCTACAATAACAAGTTTATTTAGCATAATCCTTTAAATAGACTAATGCACTTTGAACATCAACATGCTCAAAAACGCATTGAGAAGCAGGGATCACCAAAACCTAACATTCAGGGAATTGCCAAAGACTAGCGAGTGGCATGCTTCTACCAGGCCCACAGAATTAATTAAGGTTTGATCTGAGATCTCAAGACACTTCATTGAAACAACAGTAGAGCAGACTAATTCGGATATTCTTTTTAATGGTAGCAACACATGCTCTATAGTGTGTAGATGAAGTGCAACCTGTGTTGAGCCGTAAATATCCTTTCTGTACGTTTATTCAACATGTTTATTGGATTTTATAGTTATAAAACCAGTAACAATATATTTAACAACCCGTAGGAAAGATATTATTAGAAGAACTACATTCCAAATCATATTTACAGACTTTACTGACATTTTACAATCAATTCATCATAAAGTTAGCTATCAAGTAAAGAGACATTTGAAACATTCAAAATTAGAAACATAATATGCACACATTTCAATTCATTCAGTTTCAGCTATATGAATCAATTATTCAAAATACAAATAAAAATGTATGCCATACTCTACATATATATTTGTTTGGAAGACTGCATGTGATTATGGTAGATAAACACATGTATCATGTATTGCTGATTAGCTTAACTTTCAAGGGAAAGGGTTCGTCACTGAAATAAAAGGAGGAGAATTCAAACAAACTAGGATTTGCCTGTAGATCATTCAAGCTTTTAAGTGAAGGTACAAATATGAATACAATTTTTTTTATGACAAGTCTAGATTAACAGACTATTTTAGAGCGAATGGATGGCATTAACATACCACTTGCAGACAACACATTGGTGAAATAAAGTTCAAGATGTTTGAGGGTGACATTACACAAGTTAGATACGTTCAAATCGATGGGGACTTCCCAGATTGCATTTTCAATGGCTACAAGTATTTAACAGGGATTAGGATGTTGTAATAGATATGTGGTCCATGGATGCTCTAAGGTTGGGTAGAAGAGATTGCATCTGAAAGGAAGTGTAGGTATACATTAACATACAATATTAAATCAGTTTAGGGAAGAAGCAAAATAGACTGAAATATGACTGAAATATCTCTAATTACTTATTAGAAGTGATTTTAAGGGTTTTAAATATACCAGTAACTGGGATTATTAAGAACAAAAATGAATACTCTGGCAACTTCAAAGTGCCTATTGGCAACAAATTTCTCAGACTTTTTGGAGACAGTTTTGAGATATAACGAGAAATGAATAGTCAGTAAAAGAAGGCATAGATGAGTATCAGGGTGGCTTAAAATGTGTGATCCTTCATTGCAGTGTAAGTTGGACATTAATGTTTAAGGCAAGAAATATTGAAAATGCAGTTGATGCAAATATTTCCACTTTAAATTCATGGAGCAAAGACAGAAATTTCTATTCTTTAAAAAGCTGAAAACTGAATTTTTAAATTTTTTATGGGTTTAATAAAATTCATTCACTGAAAATCTTAAACAATAAGGGGCATATTCCCATCTCGGTCGGAAGGGCACCGAATCGTCTTCGGCATTAGCGGATCCGATTCGGAGGCTGAATTTCCGTCCGAGTCGTACACCGGGCCGGAGGTCGACCTACGATGCGAACAAGTGCGAAATCTCCATCCAAATCGTTTCCGGGTCGGAACCGCTCCGTACGCCTCGGTCACAAGCAAACCGTGGCGTGCAATGGTGACGTTTCACGACCGAGCTAGTATGATGCTCGATTCGGACAGCCGGATCGAGTCAGAGCGTCCGGCTTGCAATAGCTCCCAGATTTGGACTTTGGGAGTACGCATCAGACCCCCTGTTACCCGCAGCCTCACGACTCGGACACAGGGGGAGACCCATGGGTCCGCCCAACACAGGCATGTACGGTGCGGATGGCACTGACGCGTACCCACTGTGTGGGGCGCACTTGTCCGCGATGTACCAATTCAGTCAATGGGAGCCCATTCATACATCGTACAACCGGCTCCCATTGACTTCTATGGGAGTCTGACCGAACCGAGTCCGACAGCATACGGCCGCATCGTCCTCGCTCGGTCGGACTGCAGGAGTCCAGATCGGTCGGAAAACACCCCAGATCCGGCTCGGTCGGAGTGCTTTCTCACCCAGATCGGAATCGGCACCTAAGTAGAGATTTCTAGAAATATCAACCAGAGACCAGTGGGAAAACAAAGATGTATTTCTATAAGTCATGCATTAGTGAAAATGAACTTTGAACTATATTTGAACAGTTATGAAAAACTCTTGTGGAACCGTTGGTTTGTTACCTTTCAGGAAGGGTTTTTCTGTGACGAAACAGAAAGGATTCTCTAGCTTGGATTATATTGCTCATTCTATGCATGAATGGCACAGCATACGCGATTAGAGTTCTAGTACGTTTATACAAATTGTTAAAGTAGAGACCAGTAGGATATTAATTATCTTGCAGTACTTCACGAGTCAACTAGAAGCTAAACTCATTACCAAAGAATTTCCAAGTTTCATAGCCAAAGCCTGAGGTAGTTACTCAAGCTGTAAGGAGAAGGGTTAGTGAAAATATATTTAACATTTGTTTGGTTATCTCAGATTGCAAATGCCTATTTAAAATACAGATAATTGCTTGCACAGAGCTATTGCTAAGGAATATTCGAAGCAGAAGGTTAGTACATCCTGACACTAACAAAAAGGATGCTGTTATGGATGCCAAATGTGCCACATGTTCCGATGTATGTGTGCAGTAGCACAGACATTTGTTGCTGTAATTAAGTGGCATTTATTTAACTTAGACCAACACCCAGTGAGGCAGATGAATAATAGCTACTATAAGCTGCCAAAAAAGAAAGTTGTGTGTCTTGAAAAACATGCATGCTTACTGCAGTTCTGGTGAACATGTCCATCAACCACACACCTTAAAGTAAGGAATGTATTAGTTTTCATGTTTTGTTTGCTAACAATAGTTCTCTCATGTTGCAGAGAGACCTGATAGGTATACTAGAAGCTGAATCATCCATTATACATACAGGTTTAAACGTATGAAAGAATGAAAATGTGATTACAATGCATTGTAGTAAGATGATAAATCTTGGGATTAACCCTGGAAACATGGAAAGAGTAAAGTTGAATGTAAGAAGGTAGTGTTCAATAAGCTCAACGAACAGTCTTCACAGAGTAGATGTAGACGTAGGACTGAAAACAAATCAACATTTGGGTGTTCATGTTGTTGTTCCAATGAACCGTGTGAAAGTTATACAGTAAATGAGGAGAAGAGCCCCAATCACTCTTCCATTTGAGGGATATTTGTAGAAAGAGGAGGCAAATATGCAACACTTGTTTATATGTAAGTAAAACATGTGTTTTTCCTAACCCCAAAATGACTTAAAGGCTTAGCTGAGTTTAGTACCAAGGTCTGAGCTTAGTGTTAGTTCATTAAGCACTTTCCGCAAAGTACACATTATGCATTGTTTCTACTTATAAGTACATAATTTAGTAACAATTTATTTTTTAGGCATGTGCGCATATCTACCTTATGCTCTGTATAAGTTGCTAATTTTTCTTAGAAATGTGTGTATTAAGCCATCAAGAGCCATGTCATTCAGTCAGGTTTGAACTATTTATTGATTCTTCTTCTTTGGCAATATCAGGAATTCTGTGATAGTTGTGATTCACTTCGGGTAAGCATTAGACGTCCAGGGCTGGAGGAGATGCTGAAAGTGTTTGAGCCATTGGATGCGAGGAGCTGAGAAGACTGTCAGGTAGAGTTGTGTATTATATGCATGTTGGTGAATCTTGATGCTCTTATCATGAGTAGAGTCTCAAGTGCTGTAGTTCTATACAAGGTGTCATGTTTGTCAAGAAGACAAATGCTGGTAAATATGTGGATTCTTCAAAACCCATCTTGTTTTCTCATGTTTGTTAAAATGATCGAGGACTGACTATGCTGTGCTTTGCACATAACGCAAATGTAATGCAGAGTAGGATATTTCTATGATGACATTTGTTTTCTATTAAAGAGCAAATGTTAACTCGTTTCTGTTCTCTTCTATGGCCAAAGATGAAATCTAATAACCATCAATGCATTTTACTGTGTACGTTAATTTATAATGTTACTAAAACAACATGATAACCTTGTTTTTAACCATATAAGAGACAACTTTAAGTACCGCACAATCTTGAAAATTTTAGAAAAGCTTTTATTTGGTTTGTGAAAGTGCAGGTTTCTATGAATACATGTACTTAGGCCATTCTTTTTCAGCCTGGATGATGGGCTGACAAAGGCTTCAGCTGTTTACATCAATCTTTTCTTTGAGTCAGCAAAACGACTCTAATATGAATTAAGTCAATGACATAATACTGGTGTAATATTTGAATGTTATTATAAACTTTATCATATGTAGTTGTGGTTACTCGTCTTTACATATTATTACAATTATAAATCATTAAGAGTAAAATGCCATTGTTTGCCACATGCCACTCCATTGCCATTGAAAATACCCAAGACAAAAAGGAGGATCTATGCACATTTTCTCAGAGTTTCCTTCTAAAAATGTTTCTCTGTATCTTTCCTGCCTTTGCTATTTCTCATGTAATCTAACTTTCTTTGTCTAGCTTGGAAATCTGTTCAACGTCTTGCTCTTTCCTATCTTTCTATTATTCATGCTCTCTTTCAGACTATGAAAGTTTACTCAGTAATCTGGTTCAATCTTTCTCTCTGTTGAGCCCCTTTCTGCCACTTCTCACTTTCCTTCTTTCTCTCTCTGATCACTGTGCTTCTCCTCAGTCTACTTTCCTTGTGAAGCCATTGCTTCATGAAGTTACATCTTGTTACATATGGGTAATTCTCATTTTGCTGTTACAGCAACTAAAAGTGCATTGTAAACTGGCCAAAGGAAAACACTTGGAGCCTCATTTACATCTTTTTGGCACAGGGTAGCGCTGCAAGGCTTCTTGTTGTGCTGCCCTGCTTTAAAAGAAAGGGACATAAATGTGCTGTATCTATGAGATACAATGCATTCCTGTTCCCTTTCACTGCTCTGGCACACTAATGGCTGCCTTGTTGTGCCAATGCAGAGTGCAAGGGTGTCTGCATTACTGGAATGATTGTTTTTGTGCAGGATGGGACACCTTCCTGCACAAAAACAGGCATTGGAGGCATTTCCTCTGTCTATGTGTGCTGCAAAATGCAGCACACATAGAAAGAGGAAAAAACAAGAAGAAATACATGTTTTCTCCTTGTTACACCACCCCTGGGGAGGTGCATGGTTTAGATGCTGTTAGACCTGGCATCATTGGCATGAGTCTCTCCTCCATTTTTTTCTGTTTGCCTCCTCTGTTTACGATGTTTTTGCTGGTAAATGCTTTGGGCACTGTGCCACTGCTGATCAGTGCCACAGTGCAAGTGCTCCCTATGTGAAATTGCTGTATTGATTGAATTCCATGTTTGGCTTATTTGGTTTACTGTCAGTCCCTAGTAGAGTGCACCAGGAGTGCCAGGGCTTGTAAATACAAATGCTGCTAGTGGGCCTGCAGCACATGTTGTGCCACCCACAAGAGCGGCCTAGTAAAAGTATGTCTGAAGGTCTACCATTGCTAGACCACGTGCAGTCTGGTACTGTCACGCAGACTGCGCAAGTACACCTACTTGCCAGTCCCTAAACCTTCCCTTAACTTCATGTTAGTCACCCCTATGGTAGGCCCACGGGCAGGGTGCATTGTAAGCATAAGGTAGGACAAGCCTGACAAGGTTGGCATGTCCTAATAGTGAATTACAGCCATATTCGTTTTTCACTAGTGTAAGGTAACCTGCTCTCCATCAGTTAGAATGGGCTGCCAGGATTATTAATGCTATAATCCTAGCGGGCTCGGGGAGCATGGTGCAATGTCGAGTTTGGTATTCCTGAACTCAGGGTTTAATAACGCATCCGTTTGTGTGGATGGTTTTTGGACTCTGTGTTTGAAAATAGCACTTTTAGAAAGTAGCTATTTTCTTGTCTAACTGTCTACCGGTCTCTGCTGGTTCTGGTGTGCGTGTGACAGGAGCTGGGTGGCTCCAGAGGTCTGAATGAGTCAGTGTGGGGTGAGTGGGGCATTTGCATTGAGAGTAGGGGAAGAGTAGCTCCTGATAGCCTGCCCTGCCTGATACAATGATGGCTCCGCCCCCCTGCCAGGCGACTGATGACTCTGTGCCTGCCTGGGACTTTCCTGGCCCACCTCCTGCCGGGCAACTGATGGCCCTGCCCCTGCCAGTGACAATGCTGGCTCCGCTCCTGCTGGGCGGCTGAAGACTCGGCCCTGCACAGTGAATAGGCCAGGTGCTTCGGCCTGGCAACACCCACAACAAACCCAAGATGGGGGGAAATTCCCCTGCATGGACAAAGGGATCAAAGCCAAAAAGGGGTATAAGAGAAGGACCCCTGAACCAAGAATTTAGATCACTTCTGACAAGGAAACCTGAACCAAGGACAAGAAGCCTGCTGATCTAAGGACTGCCTACCCCTTCTGCCAGAGTGCTGTTTGTTGGGGGAATCCTGCATTACTTCTTTATTTTTGCCAAGGAACCAGGAGAGAGGAACTGTGTGTGTACTCTCAATCTTTGCTAAGAAAATCTCCAAGGGCTGGAAAAGTGCCAGTCTCCTGTTGAAGTCACAGGGCTAAAGGACTTCATCTGCTTAAAGTGCTGTTTGCTGGAACTTGTGAATCCAGCCCCTCTGAAAGAATCCAGCAACCTCGACGCCGACGGACGCCGCCGAATCCAGCTCGACATCGTGAGTAACGGCTCCAGTGTCCCGCTTCCTCGACGCCGGCCACAGGGCCCGATCGACGCCAGCAACAACGCCAGTGAGTAGTGAGTTTGGCTCCAGCTCCAAGTGACCTCGTGTCTGCACACCTGCTGATCGCATCGACTTCGAGCCCTCTCGACGCCGTGAGCGCTGCTCACTCTTGCAACATCGACATCGACGACGCCGTATCCTGCTTCATCTCGTGAGCGCTGCTCCTGCCTGACTTCGGTCGACGCCGCTGCAGATCGCCCCGACTCCGAGGCCCGATCGACGCCGAAGACGCGACGCCGGACATCTCGACGCCGCTGATCATCGAGTGCTTCACTTTTCCAAGGTACTGTGTTGTGGGGGTCTGTGCGACTCCGGGCTCGACGTAGCGCTCCTCGCGGTCGACGCCGAATCTTTGGATTATCTTTGCCTCAACGTCGTGTAACTCCTGTGTGGGTTACATTGTTGCCAAGAACTGTGTTATAAAGAAGAAGAGTTGCTTTTGATACTAAAGACTTTGTGCTAAGAAGAAACCGTGCTTGAACTACTATTTTTCCTTCCAAGAGTATTTATTAAGACTGTGGTATATTTTTGTCGTTATTTGGTCTTGTGCTAAGCCTTATATAAAAATCCTTATTTTTATAATACTACTGTGTCGTGTCCATTTGTAGTGTATTCACTTTATTACTGTATGTGGTCATAAATGCTTAACGCACTGCCTCTGAGATAAGCCTGTCTGCTTTGCCAAGCTACCAAGGGGGTGAGCAGGGGTTATCTAAGTGTGTGATCCCCTTGCCCTGACTAGAAAAGCTGTGTCCCTATTTGTCAGAAGTATATACCTCTGCCAACTAGAGACAACCGCTTCTAACATTGGTGGGTCAGAGGTGAGGATTTGAACTTTGCATTTATGACCCATGTGCAGTGATTAGTGTGCGCTACATAGTGAAAGCAGACCATAGCGCAGCCACAATCTGTTTTGGTTGGATATCCTATTTTTGTTCTCCGCTTTCCTGGAGCTTGGTTTTTGAAACTGCCAGTTTTTACCATGAGTAATGCTGGAGGCACTACACCTGTTGTTGAGGAGGAATTTGATAGGAGTAAGATGAACGACTATCCGTTAAAGAAGCTGAAATCCTTTTGCAAGCAGTTGCAAGTTCCTACCACCGGCATTTCAAGGAGGCCAGATTATCTCAAAGCATTGCAGGCCTGGTTAGAGGCCAGAGATTCCTCTGATCCGGTGGTGGTACCGACAGGGGAAGGGGAGGAGGAGGTGCCAGTGAATGGGCCCACATCCCCTCCTGGCAGCAGTGTTTCCTCCAAGGGTCTTTCTCCTGAAGAAAGAGAAGAAAGGGAGAAAGAGCGAGCTTACAACATGGAAATGGCAAAACTTAAGATAAATGGGCAGTTGGAAATAGAGAATGCAAGAGGCAGGAGAGAAGCTGATATGGAGATCAAAAGGTTAGAGTTTGAAAGAGAGAAGTTAGCTTTTGAGCGTGATACCAGGATGAGGGAGTTGGAACTCAAAGCTAAAGAGTTAGAATTGAATCCCTCTGGTGGCAGCATCCCATCTGTGCCTGCAGAAAGTAGGTTTTATTTTCCTAAAGATGTGATCAAAGATTTTCAGAAGAATGAAGATATTGGTCAATGGTTTAAAGCATATGAGTTAGCATTGTTGGCCCACCGGGTCCCTGAGAAGGATTGGGGAGCGGGGTTGTGGGGTCGCTTTGTGAATGAGGGAAGAGATAACCTGTTAGACATGCCTGTTGAGGATAGGATGTCTTATGCTCATATGAAAGATGCTTTAATGTTAAGGTATGGCCTAACCCCAGAAAAGTACAGACAGGCCTTTAGAGAATGTAAGAAGTTGCCTGGTACCACGTGGGTGGAATATGTGTCATATTTTTGCAGAGCCATGGATGGTTGGGTAAAGGGCAGCAAAGTGGAAAGTTATGATGCTCTTTATGATTTGTTTGCTTGGGAGCACTTGTCTAATAACTGTTTTCCAGAGCTGTGCCAGCACCTTATTGATAGCAAGATATCTAACCCTAGAAAACTTGCTGAAGAGGCGGACCGCTGGGTCAGTACCAGGGTCCACAAGGGTCCAGGGGGAGACTCAGCCAAAGGTGGGCAGGGTCCCCAGCAGAAGAGTGGGGGGGACAAGGGTAAACAGAGGGAGTTCCAGAAAGGGCCCCAAAGTAATCCCCAAGGGAACCAAGGGAAGGGTTCCCAGCCTCCCACAGAGAAGAAATCAGAGGCCCCGACAGGTAAACCTGTTCGTAGGGGCCCAATGACCTGCTTCGCTTGTAAGCAGGTGGGACACCGGTTTTATGATCCCCAGTGTCCCTTGAAGAACTCTAGTGCACCACCACGTGCCGCCCCCCGTCAGTTGGCGAGTGTAGCCCTGGGAGGGGAGGAGATGGTTGCCCATGGTGGGGAGGGTCCCGCAGAGATGTCCCTGGTCTCTCTAGGAGACATGGAATTGGTCCCTCCACCCCCTCTGCCTAGTAACACTAAGAAATATAGGCAGTGGGTGACCATCAATGGCCATAGAGTGGAAGCTCTCAGAGACACCGGAGCGAGTGTGACAGCTGTCAAGTGTCACTTGGTGTCGAGAGAGCAGGTTGTTCCCCACGCATTCTACCCTGTGATAGCTGCTGACAACTCCCAGAGAGAGTGTGAGGTAGCTCAAGTTTCCTTTGAATGGGGGGGAGTTTCAGGTACTCTTCAAGTTGCTGTAAGGCCCGCCATGCCTGTTGATTGTCTCCTGGGCAATGATTTAGAAGACTCCCCTTGGGCTAAGGTGGAGAGGGAGACACATTTGAAAATGTTGGGTGTGCCAGAGTGGGTGTGTGCAACCACTCGATCGATGACAGCAAGTAAGGGTATTGATGGTGTTCTGGAGCCTGAAAGTATGGCCCAGGACCCAGCTGTGAAGAGAAGAGGCAGGGGGCGCGGGAAACCGTCCCCCATAGTTCCCGTGGTCCAGGAGGAGGCAGACCTTGAGGGGTATGCCCTGGAACCCACAGGTGAACAAGTTGCTGAACTGGGAGACCTGCCCGAGCTGACCCACTGGCAGCAGGATGGTGGTCCCTCCAGGGAAGAATTCTGTGCAGAACAGAAAGTGTGCCCTTCTCTTGTGGGTATGAGGCAGCAGGCCTCAGCCCAAACCTCAGGTGATCAGTCAGGGTCACATTTTGTTTACTGGGAGAACGACCTCCTGTATAGCGAGCCTAAGGCTGCTGAGCCTGGGTCAGCCCGTGTGCTGGTGGTACCCCAGCGCTTCAGAGCCTTCCTACTGGGTTTGGCTCATGACGTTCCTTTAGCTGGACATCTGGGGCAGGACAAGACCTATGACAGGCTTGTCACCCATTATTGGCCTCAGATGGGAAGGGATACAGATATCCATTGCAAGACCTGTCAAACTTGCCAGGCAAGTGGGAAAAGCGGGCGGAAGCAGAAGGCTCCCCTCCAACCTTTTCCCGTAGTCAGTACCCCCTTTGACCGGGTGGGGATTGACATTGTTGGGCCCCTGGACCCCAAGACAGCCCTGGGCAACAGGTTCATCCTGGTCTTGGTGGACCATGCCACACGGTACCCGGAAGCCATCCCTCTCAGAACGGTGACGGCCCCCGTGGTGGGACGGGCACTGATGGGTGTTTTTTCCCGAATGGGATTCCCCAGAGAGGTGGTGTCAGACCGGGGCACCAACTTCATTTCCAACTATATGAAGTCTTTGTGGAAGGAGTGTGGGGTAACTTACAAGTTCACCACTCCTTACCACCCTCAAGGTAATGGGTTGGTTGAAAGATTCAACCGTACCCTTAAAGGCATGATTATGGGTCTTGAAGAACCAATGAGGCGTAAATGGGACGTCCTCTTGCCATGCCTGTTGTTTGCTTACCGTGAGGTGCCACAAAAGTCTCTAGGGTTTAGCCCCTTTGAGCTCTTGTATGGTCACCCGGTAAGAGGACCTTTGAGTCTGGTCAAAGAAGGCTGGGAGCAATCTCCCAGGAAACCTCCCCAGGATGTATACAGTTACATGCTGGCCTTTAGGAACCAGACTAGGCGCTTCAGAGATCTTGCTCAGGCAAATCTGGAGGCCAGCCAGGAGGAGATGAAGCGGTGGTACGACCAGAAGGCCACTCTGGTAGAGCTTCAGCCTGGACAGAAAGTTTGGGTCATGTCCCCTGTGGAACCTTGTGCGCTCAAGGACAGGTGGACTGGACCATTTGAGGTTGTGGAGAAAAAGAGCGATGTCACCTACATGGTGGACTTGAAGTCTCCCAGGAACCCCTTGCGGGTCCTGCATGTCAACCGTTTAAAGCCCCACTTAGAAAGGTCCGAAGTGGGCATGCTCCTAGCTACAGATGCTGGAATGGAGGAGGAGAGTGAGCCTCTTCCTGACCTCCTGTCTACAAAAGAGCAAGATGGGTCAGTGTCCTCTCTGACACACTGACCCCTGAACAGCAACAGGATTGTCGCCAATTGTTGGGACAATTCCCTGATCTGTTTTCCTTGATTCCTGGTGTCACTCAGTGGTGTGTCCATGATGTGGACACCGGGGACAGCACTCCTGTGAAGCACAAGGCTTACAGAGTGACTGACAAGGTCAGAGCATACATCAAGGAGGAGGTCTCCAAAATGTTTGCCTTAGGGGTGGTTGAGTCCTCTGGCAGTCCTTGGGCCAGCCCAGTGGTCTTGGTCCCAAAGGCTGCAGCGCCTGGTGCTTCACCGGAACTTCGGTTCTGTGTCGATTACCGAGCACTCAATTCAGTCACCAAGACTGACGCGCACCCCATCCCCAGAGCTGATGAGCTCATAGATCGGTTAGGGGCTGCCCGGTACCTTAGTACGTTTGATCTAACGTCTGGGTACTGGCAGATCGCCTTGACTGATGGGGCAAAAGAGAGGTCAGCATTCTCCACACCAGATGGGCACAACCAATTCCGGGTTATGCCCTTTGGGATGAAGAATGCCCCTGCCACCTTCCAGAGGTTGGTCAATCAGGTCTTGGCTGGACTGGAGGATTTCAGTGCCGCCTACCTGGACGACATCGCAGTGTTCAGCGCCAGCTGGGAGGAACACTTGCGCCACCTCCAGGAAGTGTTGTTGGCCCTGCGCAGAGCAGGCCTCACAATCAAAGCCAGTAAGTGCCAGATTGGGCAGGGTTCAGTGGTGTACTTGGGGCACCAAGTAGGGAGCGGCAAGGTGGCCCCCCTGCAACCCAAGATTGATACCATCCTGGCATGGGCACCGCCCAAAACCCAGACTCAGGTGAGAGCCTTCTTGGGTCTCACGGGTTATTACAGGAGGTTCGTCAAGGATTATGGTAACATTGTGCACCCCTTGACTTCACTGACTTCCAGGAAGCAGCCACGACTTGTGATCTGGACTGACGCCTGTCAGACGGCCTTTGACACCCTGAAAACTGCGATGTGCACAGCACCCATACTCCAGGCACCCGACTTTTCTAAAGAATTTGTTGTCCAGACGGACGCTTCAGAGCATGGCGTGGGGGCTGTTCTAGCTCAGGTGAATGAAGAGGGCCGAGACTTACCTGTAGCCTTCATCAGTAGGAGGTTACTTCCCAGGGAACAGAGGTGGAGTGCGATAGAGAGAGAAGCATTTGCTGTGGTCTGGGCGCTGAAGAAGCTAAGACCCTACCTGTTTGGGACTCACTTCCGGGTTCAGACAGACCACAGGCCCCTCAGATGGTTGATGCAGATGAGGGGTGAGAACCCAAAGCTGTTGAGGTGGTCCATTTCCCTACAGGGGATGGACTTCACAGTGGAACACCGCCCTGGCACAGATCACGCCAATGCTGATGGTCTGTCCAGATTTTTCCGCCTTAGTGATGAGGACTCCCTAGGGTAAGGGTAGTTCTCCCCACATTTCATGGTGGAGGGGACACGTGTTAGACCTGGCATCATTGGCATGAGTCTCTCCTCCATTGTTTTCTGTTTGCCTCCTCTGTTTACGATGTTTTTGCTGGTAAATGCTTTGGGCACTTTGCCACTGCTGATCAGTGCCACAGTGCAAGTGCTCCCTATGTGAAATTGCTGTATTGATTGAATTCCATGTTTGGCTTATTTGGTTTACTGTCAGTCCCTAGTAGAGTGCACCAGGAGTGCCAGGGCTTGTAAATACAAATGCTGCTAGTGGGCCTGCAGCACGTGTTGTGCCACCCACAAGAGCGGCCTAGTAAAAGTATGTCTGAAGGTCTACCATTGCTAGACCACGTGCAGTCTGGTACTGTCACGCAGACTGCGCAAGTACACCTACTTGCCAGTCCCTAAACCTTCCCTTAACTTCATGTTAGTCACCCCTATGGTAGGCCCACGGGCAGGGTGCATTGTAAGCATAAGGTAGGACAAGCCTGACAAGGTTGGCATGTCCTAATAGTGAATTACAGCCATATTCGTTTTTCACTAGTGTAAGGTAACCTGCTCTCCATCAGTTAGAATGGGCTGCCAGGATTATTAATGCTATAATCCTAGCGGGCTCGGGGAGCATGGTGCAATGTCGAGTTTGGTATTCCTGAACTCAGGGTTTAATAACGCATCCGTTTGTGTGGATGGTTTTTGGACTCTGTGTTTGAAAATAGCACTTTTAGAAAGTAGCTATTTTCTTGTCTAACTGTCTACCGGTCTCTGCTGGTTCTGGTGTGCGTGTGACAGGAGCTGGGTGGCTCCAGAGGTCTGAATGAGTCAGTGTGGGGTGAGTGGGGCATTTGCATTGAGAGTAGGGGAAGAGTAGCTCCTGATAGCCTGCCCTGCCTGATACAATGATGGCTCCTCCCCCCTGCCAGGCGACTGATGACTCTGTGCCTGCCTGGGACTTTCCTGGCCCACCTCCTGCCGGGCAACTGATGGCCCTGCCCCTGCCAGTGACAATGCTGGCTCCGCTCCTGCTGGGCGGCTGAACACTCTGCCCTGCACAGTGAATAGGCCAGGTGCTTCGGCCTGGCAACACCCACAACAAACCCAAGATGGGGGGAAATTCCCCTGCATGGACAAAGGGATCAAAGCCAAAAAGGGGTATAAGAGAAGGACCCCTGAACCAAGAATTTAGATCACTTCTGACAAGGAAACCTGAACCAAGGACAAGAAGCCTGCTGATCTAAGGACTGCCTACCCCTTCTGCCAGAGTGCTGTTTGTTGGGGGAATCCTGCATTACTTCTTTATTTTTGCCAAGGAACCAGGAGAGAGGAACTGTGTGTGTACTCTCAATCTTTGCTAAGAAAATCTCCAAGGGCTGGAAGAGTGCCAGTCTTCTGTTGAAGTCACAGGGCTAAAGGACTTCATCTGCTTAAAGTGCTGTTTGCTGGAACTTGTGAATCCAGCCCCTCTGAAAGAATCCAGCAACCTCGACGCCGACGGACGCCGCCGAATCCAGCTCGACATCGTGAGTAACGGCTCCAGTGTCCCGCTTCCTCGACGCCGGCCACCGGGCCCGATCGACGCCAGCAACAACGCCAGTGAGTAGTGAGTTTGGCTCCAGCTCCAAGTGACCTCGTGTCTGCACCGCTGCTGATCGCATCGACTTCGAGCCCTCTCGACGCCGTGAGCGCTGCTCACTCTTGCAACATCGACATCGACGACGCCGTATCCTGCTTCATCTCGTGAGCGCTTCTCCTGCCTGACTTCGGTCGACGCCGCTGCAGATCGCCCCGACATCTCGACGCCGCTGATCATCGAGTGCTTCACTTTTCCAAGGTACTGTGTTGTGGGGGTCTGTGCGACTCCGGGCTCGACGTAGCGCTCCTCGCGGTCGACGCCGAACCTTTGGATTATCTTTGCCTCGACGTCGTGTGACTCCCGTGTGGGTTACATTGTTGCCAAGAACTGTGTTATAAAGAAGAAGAGTTGCTTTTGATACTAAAGACTTTGTGCTAAGAAGAAACCGTGCTTGAACTACTATTTTTCCTTCCAAGAGTATTTATTAAGACTGTGGTATATTTTTGTCGTTATTTGGTCTTGTGCTAAGCCTTATATAAAAATCCTTATTTTTATAATACTACTGTGTCGTGTCCATTTGTAGTGTATTCACTTTATTACTGTATGTGGTCATAAATGCTTAACGCACTGCCTCTGAGATAAGCCTGTCTGCTTTGCCAAGCTACCAAGGGGGTGAGCAGGGGTTGTCTAAGTGTGTGATCCCCTTGCCCTGACTAGAAAAGGTGTGTCCCTATTTGTCAGAAGTATATACCTCTGCCAACTAGAGACAACCGCTTCTAACAGATGCATTTCCAGATTTACGCTATGTTTTGAATCTGGGAACATGTCAAAATCAATGAGCATTGCATGGGAATACCCACCGCAACTCCCATGGCACACCTCCCTGATGCAGTATGGGGCAATACAGCGACTTGCGCTGCATTGCCTTACACCATATGTATGAGACCATGAAAAGTCACGCAGGGTGACTTTGTCTGGCCTGGTAGATATAAGTCTGCCCACTGTGCCACATTAGTGTAAAAAGAAGTGATGCTCTGATGGTGCACGGGGCTTGTAAATAAGCTCCTTAGTGAGGCATGGTATGTTTTTTTTCTTCTGTCTTTTTAGCCCTATAATGGTGATAACCGGACGGCCTAAAGTATTAATTGGAGTTTTATTAATGCTATTTTTGTTTGAAGATTTGGGATTGGTAGGATTGATGATTCCATACATAATGACTAATTACATTAAGCTGCTTGTGGCTCTAAATCCACCATGCATGTCTCTGTGTTTTAGCTGGAAACGCAACTATACTTGAAATATGTCATCACGATGCCCATATTTCTCAAAAGCAAAAGTTAATCTTAGAAAATATTTGTTTTTCAAGAAATAAGTTAGGTGGAAACTCAGTTAAGAAGCAGATCCAAACTTTAGAATTTATAACCATATTCCTTATAAACCTCTCTCTGAATTCTACAAAACAGGTTACCTAAATACAAATGTATTTGATAAACACTTTTTAAGCGGAACAAAACAAAGACTAAACATGAATCAAATCAGCTATTATTTTACACTCACTCTTTAACCAGATCTATCTCCGTTGATATGCAACGTTAAGTTTAAAAAAACATAACACAGGTGAAAGCATTGCTTCTCATGAAAAGGGATTGTGTCTGGTGTAACTCAGAGAAAAGAGTTACCTAATGTTCAAAATTATTTTGATTTTACTATGTGAAGAGAGGAGTTTTCTAAATATGATGATAAACGCAGTGAATATGTAACATTATCATAAATAAGATCAGAAAAAGAACACGTGATGTTCAATCCAGTCTTGCAGAACATCATGCAAAGGTTACGTTTTCAGAAACAGAATGTGAATTTATGGCATTTGCACTGTATTTCAGAGTAGGTATGCAGATTTATCACAATTTAACAACATAGTATCTCTTGGAAATGAAAAGATGCAAGCTGCCAAGGGAAAGAGAACATTTTTACTGTTGAAGTATGACTTTCTGACTTTACGCTCAAGGGAATATATTCATTTAAGTAGATTTGGATAAAACCTTCATCATTCCAAATTGTAAAGCTGCAAAAGCATGAAATTTAAGCCAGTGGCCGAATTCTACGATTTATTTCATGTGTTCATAGAAAATACTATTTCAGATCCTGTCGAGAGTTTGACACATCACGAAATGTAATCCAGGATATTAGGTGTTTCCACAATACAGACAGTTCACAAGTCAAAGCTGTGTAAGAGTGGCAAAACCACTTTCCATCCCGTCTATATGAAAGTTGCCTTCTATCTCTTGAGTCCCCCGTGCACTGCACCCAGTCAAGGAAAGCCACCTTGCATTCACCCTGACCACCAGAGCAGTCCCCTGTATGGGTTCCTGTGCAACGCATCGCTCTCTTCTCACCATTCTACACCCCTCTACCTCCACCACTGGAGCAACGTCCTGTGAGCCATACCACAACCAACATTGCCTTTTTGATTGCTTCCCTGTTTAGCAGTGCCCTCTATGATGTATTTTTTCCACACCCTAACATGCTTTACCTACATGCACTGCAGACATAGTGATGTCAGTCCACAGGATTTTCTTTTCCAGGATGTGCAGCTCAAGGGACATCAGTGGCAGGGAATTCTGCCTTGCAGCAGCCATGGGCTTGTTTAACTTTGTCTAAGGTAAAATCAGGCCACTTTGCACAGCTTTCTCGGCGGCAAAGTTATTGACGTAGGAGGTAAAGTTAAAACTTTACCACGCATATTTCAGAATATAAGACTTGACATGAAACCTATCTGAGAGACATACAGCTAGATTCATCAAGCTTAAATCTGCTCGCAAAGGGGCAGATGCTCAGAATCTGCCCCTTTGCGACCGGTATTTTTGCATTTGGGATGCATCATCCCAAATGCAAAAATCGCTAATTAAGAATTTGCTAAATTGCGATTCTTTGCATTTAAGGAATCTCAAATTGAGATTCCTTAAATGCAATGCATGAAAGTGAAAAATATACTGAATTTGCTATTAGGGCACGCAAATTACCATGAAGTACAACTTCGTGGTAATTTGCAAAAACTTTGAAAAATGCACTAAAGTGCATTTTTCAAAGTTTCATATTGCACACACACATGCCCTAAGGGCATCTGTGTGCGTAACATATGTGCACACATCAATTTCAGGGGTGCAACAGGGTGTCCTAAGGACACCCCTGTACCCTTGATATCGCAATCTCAATTTGCGAATCGCTAATTGCGATTAGCAAATTGAGATTGTCTTCCCATTCATTCCTATGGGCCGATAGGCCCATAGGAATGAATGGAGAGATATTCCTTAATTGCGACTCGCAATTTGCGAGTCACAATTAAGGAATTATTAGAAATCGCAATTTTTTTAGTGATTTCTTGATGCATAGCATTTTGCTATTCCTTAATAGCGAATCGGTATTTTTCGCTATTGAGGAATAGCAAAATGTGTTCTTGATGAATCTGGGGGTAAGTGTTTAAGAACAGATTTCAAATTTCAAGTTGTCATTTCTAAGAAGTTCAAAGGAAGAAGCAAATTCATACAAATTCCACCATTCAGAATAATATTAAATAAAAAGCTAACAGAACAGGAAAGACAAACCAAATTCTTTAAGATAGAGTAATGACGGCTTGCCCCAGTAGTCAACCTTACCTTTAAACACCTACACAAGCCCGATCACACAGGTGTCAAACACCAACACTGTTGTAAATAAATTGAGGATCCACACGTCACAGGTCCCAAGAAGCATGTACTTTATTAGTGCAGGACAGTGGCGTAACAAAATTTGAGGGGGCCCCCCCGCAAGATGCATGGAGGGGCCCCCGCTCTGAATTTTATCAAGAACTCTCGGGCAAAAGTTCTGTGCTAAGGGGGCCCCATGCAGCTCGTGGGCCCCCCGCACCGCGGGGGATGTGGGGACCTGTGTCATGCCACACCACAGTCTTTCCTGGCAGAGCACTGCAGCAGACTGAACAAAGCCTAACCCCCCATTCTAAATATGACATAGTATTAGAACTTTGGTATGTCATAGGGCAGGGTGCAGCATCAGTCTAGCTGATGCTGCCTAAGCATATTATAACACATCTCCCCATCTTGGGAACAAAGAAACCCATGACAGGAGGACAAACACACAACCAAGTAACCAGGGGAAAAAATACAACAACGCCACAAACACAGATAGGGGTTACATATAAATGGTGAAACAACACTCATATATAAGCGCCCACCACCAGGGCAGAAAAAACAGTGGAGGGTCACAAATTTAGAGCAAACAACTGAACAAATTAAGAGCAAATATAATCTCCCAAATAGGCAGTCGGTTTCTTCACTCTCACCTCCCTCCTGACCTGGGAAACGTTCATGATTGCACTGCTGTGTGTAACCACTTGCTCCAGTGGAATGTCAGTGGGAACGATGCCAACAGAATTACCAGACCCCTCTCCTCCCAAAACTCTAGGAGGACTCTGGGACCTAATACCACACCATCACTTAAGAATTCACGATCATTCATGAACAACCAAGGCGAACATGAGATATCTTCATCGCACACAGTACTCCTCAACACCTTTCCCTGTCTCTGGTACAGAGCTACCCTTCAGAGATTCCAGGTTTGGCCATTATCCAATTTTACCCAATTTTCACCGGCCTCACGAACTCTCTATGGGTCACGGTTATTTGTTCAAGTCCTTTACACTACCCTCCGGCTTGACTTTAACCCAATTCCCAACCGCAATGAAACATTTTCCTACCTTCATTTCCGAGCATACTTGTTCCTTCGTCACTCTCTCCCGCATCCATGATGGTACCAACTTGGTCCCTGGGAGTCTGCCACACATCATCTCAAAAGGGCTTTTCACTAAATATGAATTCACAGCAGTGCGATAAGCTCATAGCATTTCTTTCACAGCACCCACAACAGGCAAACCTGCACTACAGGCCAACTGCATTGTGCCTTTAACCTGCCTGTTTACTCTCTCCACTAGACCATCACCCTGGGGACTGTACAACGACGAAAAAGCATGCGTCACGCCTCAAAAATGTTTTCATCTTCTCTGTACCATTGTCAGTGAGGATAACTGTAGGTACGGCCTCCCTCCTAAAAATATCACTGAGGAAGTCAACAGTGGAGGTAGTGGTAATATTCCACATGAATGCAACCTCTACCCACCCTGGAATTGCCATCAATTAGCACAGCTGCAAACCTGTCCTGCTCAGGTAAAAAAGAAAATGGTCCTATGAAATTGAGACAAACTTTCTCCGACACTTCCTTGGCCTCAGAAACATGCTGCTCTTCCTGCAACCGTCCTACAAACACTCTAAGACATTTCCCAGAATCCTTGAACACAGCACAACACACAATCCATTCTTTAATTTCTGCATCCCTGAGCGGCCACTAAAATCTCTTTCTGACCCTTTTAGGGGTCAAAGTCTGTCCCAAGTGTCGCTCATGGGCTAACCCGATGAGGCATGATCTTAAAGAGATAGGAGGGACAAACTTTTCATTCCTCATCAACAATCACCAAAAACAGACAACTCGATATTTGACCTTAAAGAATGGTCTGACAGCATGGAGAAGGATGCTCCGTTTTGACCTCCCCTTCATCATCTTCAACACCAACTGAAGAGTTACATCCTTATCCATGGCACTCACCCACTCACCTTTGGAAATGGAAGCCCCCAACCCCTCAGTGACATCTTCCACACTCGCAACAACCTCTTCCATGACCACCTCAAAGGGTTCTGCAGGTCGGTCAGGAAGCCTAGACAGGCAATCAGCCACTTGATTTTTCCATCCAGAGACATATTCAATCCAAACATCATAGTCCTGTAACCTGACCGCCAACCTCGCCAAACGTCCAAAGCAATTTTTTCTTCTACCTGGCCCTAAAACCTTAAGTAGGGGTTTGTGGTCTGTGTTGAGAACAAACACCCCTCCCTACGGGAACACTCTGAAGTACGTAGCAGCCCATGCAGCAGCTAAAGCCTCCCGTTCAATGACTGAATAGATGCGCTCAGTGCCAGTTAATGACCGTGAAGCAAATGCTACTGTCTTCTCCTCCTTGCCATGCACTTGGGACAAGAGGGCCCCAATGCCTACTGCACTCGCGTACACAGTGACAATTCTCTTTAGGGAACTTTGGAAAGGTGCAAGGAAACCGGTATGAGTAATACTGTTTTATGGAAAGAAACGCCCTCTTTTGTGGCTCACACCAAACAAACTTCATACCCTTCCTCAACAACTCCCTGAGTGGTTCAGTTTTGAGAGCAAAATCTTGCACAAATTTGGATTAATACTCCGCTAACACCATGAAGGATCAAAAAGCATCTCTGTCACATGGGATTTCTGCATTAACAATTGCGCTCACCAACTTCATTTTGGACTTTACACCACTCCTGGTGATCATGTAGCTCATATATTCTACCTCTTGAACCAGAAAAACACACTTCTCTCTGCGTAAAGTCAAACCCGCCTTTCTGATGCGAGTTAAGACTTCATTCAACATGCAGTTCTGTTCTCTCTCATTCTTTCCATACACCAGGATATCACCCCGGAACACAACGACATTGCTCAGCCCAGACAAAATTCCAGTCAACAAAAGCTGGACGACACGGGCAGCAGAACATAGCCCAAACCGTATTCTACAAAATTGGAAAGTACCCTCCGATGTAATGAAAGATATCAGGTGCTTGGAGTGCAGATGAAGCTTAACCTGAGGATAGGCACTCCTCAGATCAGAGAACTTTCCCCCAGACAACATCAAAATAAGTACATTAATATTGGGCAATGGTAAATTATCCATAACAACATTGTGGTTAAGGCTGCGGCGTTCCACACAAAACCGAAGGACTCATCAGGTTTTTTGGTGATAACCTCTGGAGACAACCACTCTGTAGCCTCAACCATTTCTATTACACCATCATCTAAGAGCTGCTGGATAACCTTCTTGACCTCGGCCCTAGCAGCCATGGGAATCCGCCGGGCTTGATGTTTGAAAGGAACCGCACTATCCTTCATTTTGATTCCGTGTATATAGTTCTTGAACTCCCGCAAATCTGTTCTCAAAAACTTCACCATGACGAGACAACAAGCCTTCTAGGTCTGATGTTTCCACTACCATGACTTGATTATCGTCTATGGAGTTGACAGTGATACATACACAAGTTGAACTGGTGCAGCCACCCTAAAATTGGGGTCCTTCAGGTGCCACACAGATCTTCCCTTGAGTCTGACGATCCTTAAACTTGATACTTGCATTCATGAAACCTTAGACACCAATGGCAGCCCCTTGATATCCTTTGAGGATAACATCAGAGGTAACTAACACTCCCCCAGGCTAGGTGGCATCAAATAATACTTTGGGAATTATCGTGTAAAGAGAACCCGTGTCCACCATGAGAGATACATTTGCACCGTTGACTTCAAAGTCAGCTCTAGGATGAGATAGCCTACGCTCTTGGTCATGGCTGCCCAACACATCTTCATCCTGAACCATGATCACTCTGTAATCCAATTGCTCGTCTTCCACCAAGGCAACTCTCTTCTCTCCCACTTTGCACATGCCCGCTAAGTGCCCCTTTTTCCTGCACTTACGGCAATCCTTAACCACAGCAAAACATTGTTTAGAGTTTGCCAGGTGGTAATTGTTTCCACATCTAAAGCAGATGTGAGATGGCTTGCCACTGACAGGAGAGGAGTTTTTACAACCCCCAGTCTTCGTACAACTCCCAACGGCTTGTTGTGGTTTTCGTCTTACAGCAATGACCTGATCACAATCCTCCACCAGGGCTGTAGGTTCTGACACTTTTTTTTGTTAGAATTGGAAATTCTCATTTCACGCATGCATTTTTCGGACTCCTCCGCAACGTTTGCCGGAGCTATTGCCTCCTTTAAGGTAAGATTACTGGCTGCCCACATTCTCTCTTGAATTTTTGTTTCTGTTGCCCTGGACAATCAGTTGGTCCCTAATCATTTCCTCCATCACCTGTCCGATTTGGCACTTGGCAGATAATTCCCTCAACCTAGCCACAAAATCATCAATAGTCTCTGAAGACCATTGGGGTTGTGTGTAAAACTTATGGCGTTGCATGACCATATTCACTTGTTTGGCAAACCTTGTTTGCAAGTGCTGCACGGCCTCCTCGTACACATCAGCAATGGCATCACCTTGAGCATCACGAACAGGAGGTAAGTACTTGAATACATGCTGCCCCTCCTTTCCTAGAGATCCCACCAATAAAGCCTTTTTCCTTACAACAGGAATCCAGCACCATCTACGGCTAAAATGTAGTTCTCGAAGCAATCCACCCAATCCTCCCATTCAATAGGTGTTTCACTGGGTACCATTAAGAAAGGTGGTGGCGTGACAATGGCAGGGGTAACATCCTTAGTTCAAAATCAAGACTTGCAATAAGTTCAAATGAATACTTTTGCTGTCAAATACTGTACACACTAAAATCACGAGGTGGCAATGTTGTCTAAATATCCAACTCTCAGCAAGTATCTAAAGAAAGTGCCAGCCGAATAGCCAACGGGAGTAAGGCAGCTCAACCAATCTCTGTGCGTTATTCTCTAACAAGCCTTCAGACACAGCTCATTGCTCGTTCCTGCTGTACAGAAATGACCCCTAAGAAACAACTTGAAAACGAACCGGTATCTGTGCGCTACTCGATACTAGCTCAGCAGCACATGGCACGGCTCACGCTGATACTGGCAGAGATGGCTGCTGAACACAAGTCGGCCCATCTTCAATGTTGCGGTGCACAGAGTTGAGGTACCACCCAGCGCAGGCTCGAGCGGCGATGAACACGCTGAATTCGAGGCAGCCCTTGTTCACCGTAGTGTCACCACATAGGGGTAAGATAGCGCTTAGCACTGCTCATGCTGCCATGAGCTGGCAACAATTTGCACTAGAGTGGTTCCTGCGCACACTGCTGCACCTAGGATGCTTGTTTCCAGTCCAGGGAGGACCTGGCTTGGCAGTTTGGGCTGGACTGTTCCCATGAGGCACAGGGTCAAGACTGATTTGCATATGGCTGGGTTCAAACTGGAACGGCATGGTGAGCAAGAAAATTATGGATTTAGGCCCAGATCTCTGTGCTGGGGTGAATGCATGACATTGTTCTGCATTCTGTCCATCAACTGTTGTTTTTGCATTTGTCACCCCAAGTGGAAAGGGTATGCCTAGACGTGGGTCCCGTGCTCTCCATGCCACTGGAATCAAGATATCCAGGCTGAAGACCGGTGAAACCCCGAAACCGGTCCTAGGATGCTTGTTTCCAGTCCAGGGAGGACCTGGCTTTGGCAGTTTGGGATGGATTGTTCCTATGGGGCACAGGGTCAAGACTGATTTGCATATGGCTGGGTTCAAACTGGAACGGCATGGTGAGCGAAAGAAATTATGGATTTAGGCCCAGATCTCTGTACTGGGGTTAATGCATGACATTGTTCTGCATTCTGTCCATCAACTGTTGTTTTTGCATTTGTCACCCAGAATGGGAAGGGTATGCCCAGACATGGGTCCATGGGTCCTGTGCTCTCCATGCCACTGAAATCAAACTATCCTACCTGAAGAGGGGTGAAACACCGAAACCGGTCCTAGGATGCTTGTTTCCAGTCCAGGGAGGACCTGGCTTGGCAGTTCGGGCTAGACTGTTTCCATGAGGCACAGGGTCAAGACTGATTTTTATATATATTTTTTGTGTTTTATAGAGCGCGAACTTGACCCGTTTAGGGTATCAGAGCGTTTTACAGAGTCGCAGAGTTGTACAAAAGGCATGCAATAATAATAGTATACCATCAATAGCGAGGGGCAGGGTGCCGGGTACATGAGGGATGGAGGGATAACAGACATTTTACAATCCATTTACTCAAGACAGGGTCCCAGGTTACATGGTGAGTAGGTCATCAGAAGGAGGCAAGAGTAGGCCAAGTTTAAGTGAGGAATTTGCCCATGAGGAAGGATTTGGCCTCCTTTTTGATACGTGCAAGAGAGGGGATTCTTCTAATGGCGGGTGGGAGAGAGTTCCATATTCTTGGAGCGGCCCCAACGAAAACCCGATTGTACGTTTTTTTTCTTTTTTCAAAGCATGCCGGCTGGAGTAGGAGGTCTCCTTATGTGTGATGCATGCCAGCTTAAGCTGTATTCTGGCCTCGAGAGGAAGCCAGTTCAGCGCTTTCAGGTGTGGAGAAATGTGGTCGAATTTCCTTGTGCCAGTGAGTAGTCTAGCGGCCGCGTTGAGGCAGGCTTTTAAGGGTGCCAGGGAGATCTTGGGTAACCCCGAGAGGGTTGAACAGCCATATTCCAGCCTAGAGATGACTAATGCTTAGACTGCCCTTTTTAGGTCGGGAGCGTCAAGGAAGGGTTTCAGTTTCCATGGGTAGCTCAGATGGAATCTGACTGATTTGGCCATCAAGTTGATGTGGTTCCGCATGTTCAAATTGCAGTCCAGGGTTATTCCCAGTGATTTGGCCGAGTCGACGATGGTCGGTAGACAGTTTAAGTCTGTGATGGCCTTAATCCATTTCTGAATCTCAGGGTCAGTTTTGAACGGGGAAATTAGCAGAAATTCTGTTTTCTTTGCGTTGAATTTGAGTTGATTGGAGGCGAGCCATTGGACGGTCAGCTTCAGGGTCTCGTTCTGGGAGAGAATCTCCTTGAGGGATGAGATTTTGATATAAATCTGGGTCTCGTCAGCGTACATATGGTAGGAGATATTTGCAGTGCGTAGGAATTTGGCAAGCTGTTCTAAGTAAAGGTTGAAGAGGTTGGGGGACAGCGTTAATCCTTGAGGGACTCCAACCGTGACCGGAGTGGGAGCGGACAGGTTGCCGTTAATTAGGAATCTCTGAGACCGGTTTTGGAGGAAAAATCTGAACCATTCTAGGCCTGAGCCAACCAATCCCCTCCTTAGCTTGAGGTGCTCAAGTAACTTTCCATGGTTGACCGTGTCGAAGGCCGAGGATAGACCTAGAAGGATTAGGAGACAAGTTTTACCTTGGTCAAGGGCTTGGAGGGCATCATCAACAATCTTGAGCATGGTGGTTTCAGTGCTGTGGCCTGGTCTGAATCCGAATTGGCATGGTGAGAAAAAAAAGATGGATTTGGGCCCAGGTCTCTGTACTGGGGTGAATGCATGAAATTGTTCTGCATTCTGTCCATCAACTGTTGTTTTTGCATTTGTTACCGCAAGTGGGAAGGGTATGCCCAGACGTGGGTCCCGTGCTCTCCATGCCTCTGGAATCGGATGTACATTGTTACAACGCATGCTTTTACTACGCATGCCTTTACAACGCATGTTTTTCAACGCAAGTCGTTACAACGACTTGCGTTGGGGGGTGCTGGATAGTGAATAGTTTAATTTACTATTCCAACTCCAGTCCCTGTGGATAGTAGGGAAGGTGTTGGATAGTAAATTAAACTATTACCTATCCTAGAGCGCCCCCTAGCGCAATTCGTTGTAATGACTTGCGTTGAAAAACCTGCGTTGTAAAGGCACTGCGTGGTAAAAGTTGCGTCGTAAAGGATGTTTCCCTCTGGAATCAAGCTATCCTGGCTGAAAAGGGGTGAAACCCCGAAACCGGTCATAGGATGCTTGTTTCCAGTCCAGGGAGGACCCGGCTTGGCAGTTCGGGCTGGACTATTCCCATGGGTCAAGACTGATTTGCATATGGCTGGGTTCAAACTGGAACGGCATGGTGAGCAAATAAACGATGGATATCTGTACTGGGGTGAATGCATGACATTGTTCTGCATTCTGTCCATCAACTGTTGTTTTTGCACCACTCTTCATTGGGCAGAATGCTTGTGCAGTCCCTTTTTTCACGATCCTCATACTGGCACGCGATTCAAACCATCTCACGCTGCCAGACGGTTCCACAAGGCCCAACGGTTGTTGTAGAAGTCGTGGGACATAGGCCTCAAAATAAGTTATATCCTCCAATCTTGGCACAGTCCAAATCAGAAACGGAGATTCTCCAGATAGCATACAATAGACCTTGCAGGCAATACTGACGGCTGATTAGAGCTTGGTTTCACTTCTTAGTGGGAAATGTGGTTCGGGTCTCCATCCTCTCATGATCCTCCTCAAATGTAGTGCTTGTTCCCAGGAAATCGCCGCCAAAATGTTGTAAATAAATTGAGGATCCACACATCACAGGTCCAAAGAATCATGTACTTTATTAGTACAGGAAAGAGACCCCACGCCACAGTCTTGCCAGGCAGAGCACAGTAGCAAACCGAACGAAGCCGTTGTGTATATATTCATGCACGCGTTCATGCACGCGTATATGCTCGCGCATTCACACTTGTGACTCGCGCTTACATTTCCTTTCAAGTATACATTCACTGTGCGCGATTCGCGCTTATGTTTCCTTTTGAATATATCTCGTGATGTATTATTGCTTGAATATGCATGCCTCGCTATCTTATACAGTTGTTCATGTTGTATTGCTTGCCTTAACTGTTACTGTAAGACAGTTACCGCTGACTACTTGGAGCCTTCAGTTGTATGCAGGGAGTGCTTCTTATTATACCAATAAACTTACCTTTTTCATCAAGATTTCTGTGGATATTTACCCTACAATTTGGCGACGAGGGATGGAGCATTTTGGACCTATTTAAGAAGCATTTCCTGGTTGATTCTACATTTTTTTTATTTTTTTTTTCTTCCTGAAAACATCGCAACATATCATCAAACATTTCCTTAAATGTCCGATACTCGCAACAGAAACGAACGGAAACGAAGACTAAAGATCCAAGGTTTGAGATCTATTTACCTTTCCTTTCGAGTGTCGGAGTGCGCCTCTACAACAGTTCTCCTCCGCGCCAGTGATTAACCTCATCTGTACTACGCTTGGATGATTTTGGGCGGAAACGATTGTTGCACTTCCTTTGAGACGCTGCTCTCCGTTAGCCGATACATAAAAATAAAAGAGGTGACTTCATCTCCTTTCCGTCTGTATCCATAAACAGTAAAATAAACGGTGATATTTGGCTTGTTAACAACGGAGTGGATATTGAAAAACAGAAAAGCGACTGTGATTAATACAGAGAAACGTTCATTTTCCTCTGGAATCGTTTAACGGCTTCTTCAACAACCAAGTACTTTACTTTTAGAATTAGAATTTATTTTAAAAAACTAGTTATTATTTCCTTATTTACAAGAGAGACAAGTTATTGATACCTATTATAATTTAATTTTATATTTACACCATTATGTGTGCTCAAGGTTACACTCTTTCTCCACCACAAAGTTATTGGTCAGCTGGTAGCTCTCCTTGTATGCCCTGGATTGAATGGAAGGCTTATTTTTTAAATTATATTGAAACATTGGATGCCAATGGAAAAATGAAAGCTCCTGAAAAGAAAGGTATTTTCTTACACTGCTTGGGACCAGAGGGATTAAAGGCCTTCAATCAACTACCTACATCACAAGCAAGTGGTGACATGAATGTCTTTGATAAGGCTGTATATGATTTTGATAAATATTGCTCTCCTAAAGTGTGCATAGGAATTTCTAGATATACATTTTTTCAGAGGAAGCAGTTAAGTGAAGAATCTGTTGATAATTTTGTTTCTTCTCTAAAAACCCTGGCATTAGATTGTAAATTTGGTAATTTACAAGAAGATCTCATCAGAGATCAGGTTGTTATGCACTCCAGTAATGACACTATACAAGAAAGACTGTGGATAAACGGTGATGAAAACTTAGATTTTATAGTATCCATTGTTAGGAAGGCGGAGCTTTCCTGTAGGAGTGCACAACAAGTTAAAAGCAAAGGTACTTCAGTTAGTAAAGAAGTGGTTTCGAAAATCAATCACAAGTATGATAATAAAAATAGGGATTTTTCAAAAAAGAAACAAATATTTTCCTCCAAAGGAAATTCTGAGGACCTCAAAGGTAACTTAAAGTGTTTTAGATGCAATAGCAAATCACATTTAGCCAATAACAAAATTTGTCCAGGGTTAAAACAGAAATGTACAAATTGTGGCTTAATGGGGCACTTTACTTCTGCCTGCAGAAGGGGTAAAGTTAACCAAAAAGTGAAATGCATTGAATTAAGTGACAACAGTGATGATGATGATTTACAAATGACTCTAACAATTGTTCTTTTGTTCTGAACATAAAAGATTCCGCAGTTCTGAATGTAAGTGACACTACTATTAAAAAAAAACCATTATGTGATATGGTTATTGGGGGTGTAAAAATCAACATGTATGCTGATTCTGGATCACCTTATTCTATTGTGTGCGAATCTGTTTGGAATAAACTGTTTGTGCCAAGACTAAGTAGTCACTTAGAGAAAAGTGACATCAACCCTGAAGGGTATTCTGGTGGAAGAATAGATATTCTAGGGTTCAGAACCTTAGTATTCAGATTTAAGAACAGAAAGTGTATCACAAAATTATATGTCTCAAAGAAGGGTCCTTCAGTGCTTAGCTGGTTTGACTGTGGTAAACTTGACATCGTGCTGGACCCTAATAGTCCCAATCCTGTGATGTTAATTGATGAACAAAATGGAATATCTTCTCTGATGTTAAATAGATTTCCAAATGTTTTTTCAAAAGACATTGGGAGATTAACCAACTTTAAACATGAAATTCGATTAATTAAAAGAAAATGCTTGTCCTAAAATACACAAAGCTAGAAATATTCCCTTTGCCGTTAGAGATGAAGTAAAAAAAGAATTAGACGCTTTGGTAGAAGAGGGCATAATAAACAAAGTAGAATCATCTGAATGGGTTTCGCCCATAGTGGTTGCTAGACGGACCAATGGCAAAGTGAGACTATGCATTGACCTTCGCCATCTCAACAATAATATTGTTGTAGATCAGTTTCCTCTTCCCCGTATCTCTGAGATGTTATCTGTTGTTGGGGGTTCAAAGTTTTTTTCTACCATCGATCTATCTGCAGCGTACCATCAGATAGAGTTGAATGACAAAAGTAAAGACCTGACTGCATTTATTACACCTTTTGGGTGCTTCAGATTCAACAGGATGCCATTCGGTTTAGCATCAGCGGCAGCAATTTTTCAGAGAGTTATGCAGGACATTTTAAAAGATTGTAAAAATGTCATCTGTTTTTAAGATGATATTTTAGTATTCTATGACGACAAAGACAAACACATTGCTGCTCTTGAAGAAGTTTTAAATGCACTCAATATACATGGCCTTACCATTAAGCATGAGAAATGTAAATTTGGTGTCCATTCTGTGAATTACTTAGGCCATGAGCTCTGTGAAGATGGAATCAAACCAAAACCTTCGCTTTTAGAAGCCATTGAGTCTGCTCCTCATCCTCAGTCTAAAGATGATGTGAGATCTTTTTTAGGTCTGGTCGAATTTTACGCCAGGTATGTGCCTGATTTTTCACATAGAACGTATAATATCAGACAGTTAATTAAGAATAGAGTTGTTTTTGAGTGGACAGATGAATGTGAGAAGGAGTTTTGTGATGTGAAAAGTGCTATTTGCTCCGCAAGTGCGCTTTCTTGTTTTGATCCTTCTTTGCAAAACATCATCACTACTGATGCTAGCTCAAAGGGTTTGGGTGCTGTGTTTACTAAAAAAACTAATGAAGGAAAAGAAGTCATTATTGCACATGCTCCCAGGGCACTTACACCTGCTGAAGAAAAGTATTCCACAATAGAAAGAGAAACTTTAGCATGCGTCTGGGCTTTAGAACATTTCAAGGTGTTTGTCTGGGGTAAGGAATGTATTCTGAGAAGCGATCACAAACCTTTAGTACGGCTTCTTACTACAGAAGGCATGTTAAGAGCCTCAGCTCGTATTGCACGCATGTCCATGCGCTTACAAGACTTTATTTATAATATACAATATGTACCTGGTAAGGAAAATGTTTCTGCTGATTTCTTATCTAGGATGCCTTTACCCATTCAAGAAGATTTACACAATGAATGGGATGATTTCCAGATTGCTATGATTCATGATGAGGGTCCCATTTCTATTGACCAGACTCTGTGGAAAGAGAAATTTGAAGATGATGAAATTTTAAAGAGTGTTGCCAATTACATCACTAATACTTGGCCTGAAAAAAAGTGTTTAGATTCAGAGTTGAAAAGCTTCTGGGAAGTGAGATCAGAGCTTTCATGTTGTGAGAGCATCATTAAAAGAGAAGAACGTATTATCCCACCAGTAGGTGTGAGGAAAGTTATAGTTTTACAAAGTCATGAAGGTCATAGTGGCATGGTTAGGACCAAACAACAAGTTAAACATTTATTTTGGTGGCCAGGGATGAATATGTTTATTGAACGATTAGTTAGGAATTGTGTTGTATGTGCAAATTCTGATAAATCTTTGGTTACTCTTAAACCGAATATGGGTGCGCATACTATTCCTAACAATCCATGGGAAACCATTGCTATTGACATTATGGGTCCCATTGGTTGTGAATCAAAGTATGTCATTGCAGCTATTGACATTTTCTCCAAATGGCCTATTATCAAAATTGTTCAGAAAATAGATACTGATTCAGTACTATGTTTTTTAGATAAAGTTTTTATTGAAGAGGGACTACCAGTAAGAATTATCTCTGACAATGGTGTACAATTCAATTCCAAGAAAGCCAATGATTATTTTTCAAGACTTGGCATTACTCATTCCACTACTTCTTTATATAATCCTGGTGGAAATGGAGTAATAGAGAGATTCAATAGGGTGCTTAAGAGTGCTATACAGTTTACTGGTAATGATAACAAGAAATGGGAAGTTGAAATATTTAAGAAAGTTTGGATGTACAGGACAAACATGAATCCCATGACTGGGTATTCTCCTTTTGAGATCATGAGGGGAAGAGTTCCCAGAACTAAGGTGAATCCGTCATGGTTGGTCAATTCTACTTCTTCAAATGTGGATTTGAGCAAAGTTAAAGAAAATCTTATTCGCACTCATTGCAATAATAAAAAGTACTTTGATGAGAAATTTGGTTCAAAAAAAGATCCGACAATAGAAGTCGGTATGATGGTAAAGGTAAAAAAACCATGGAAGGTCAAGAAAGGTGAAAGTGCATTTATGGGCCCTTATGAAGTTCTAGAGGTATTAAAAAATTCTGTGAGACTATCAAACAACAAAGTTTGGAATCTCAGCAGGATTGCTGTTCTCAAGGCTGATAAGAATGTTTATTGTAAAGAACCTATTTTTGAACATCCTGATTTGTCATATTTGGATGAGGATTTAGGTGAAGGTGAAACTTGTGATGACACAGCTGCTATACCCTGTTGTTCGAGTAGTTGTTACACCAATCAAAATACAGATACAATACCCTGTTTATCAAACAATGACATTACCAATCAAAACGTTGGTGTCCAACAAGATGTTTCTTTAACCAAGAGAACTACTAGAAAACCCAAATGGTTGTCAGATTTTGTTGCTTACATAACGAGCAAAGTTTAAATTTTCATTTTTTGTTTTGTTTTTTTTTGTTTCATTTTATAAGGCGGGAAGGTGTGTTGTGTATATATTCATGCACGCGTTCATGCACGCGTATATGCTCGCGCATTCACACTTGTGACTCGCGCTTACATTTCCTTTCAAGTATACATTCACTGTGTGCGACTCGCGCTTATGTTTCATTTTGAATATATCTCGTGATGTATTATTGCTTGAATATGCATGCCTCGCTATCTTATACAGTTGTTCATGTTGTATTGCTTGCCTTAACTGTTACTGTAAGACAGTTACCGCTGACTACTTGGAGCCTTCAGTTGTACGCAGGGAGTGCTTCTTATTATACCAATAAACTTACCTTTTTCATCAAGATTTCTGTGGATATTTACTCTACAGCCTCACCCCACATTCTAAATATGACATAGTATTAGAACATTGGTATGTCATAGGGCTGGGTGCAGCATCAGTCTAGCTGATGCTGCCTAAGCGTATTATAACAAACACCTACAGTACCTAATGTATGCAGTGGACTGCTAGTGCCATCCATCTCTGCATGGAAAACTCAACTGGAATACAGACCAATCGGACAAATAGAGTGGAGCATTTCTACAATTCAGTGGTGTTTTGTTTATGGGTGTGTGAATTTGCAAAGCTATAAAAATCCCAATGTGCTTGTTTTCTTTTAAACTATCACAGCCTTTGCCAAGTGTGAAATATGTGAGGATATTGTTCCTACTGCTGCAAAGTAACAAACAGTACTGATGTTTCATTGTCTCGTCTCTGTGGTTGCACCCAAGATCAGACAACCTTCTTCCCATTGTAACCGGAACAATACACTGTTGCCCTCCTAGAAGCTTCTACCCATTAATCATGGAATAGGTGCAGGAGGTGATAGTCTCTTGCTTTCGGATGTCCCTCCCATAGGATATCACTGAGAAGGAAATTGTGATTCATATAAAATTGAGTGAAATCAAGAAACTTCAACTAATTTCATTTAGGTTGAATTCCCCAACTAAACTTACTATGGGCCATATTATCAAGGTGAAGTATCGCCGCTTTTTCGGCAAATTGTGCCGAGAAAGCGGCGATACTTCTAGCGCCCTATCAACAAGGGCATGCTAACGCCTGCCTCAGCCTCATACCGCCCCACTTTGCATGTCAGCGAGAAACATTGCTAATGACATGCAAAGTGGGCGTTCCCACGTCCAACCACATGTAAAATGTGGTTGGAGGTGGTAACACCCTATTATCAAGGCTGGCGTTGGGAGAAGGAGACCTGCGATAAACTTGTTTATAGCAGGTCTCCCAACCCCTGCTTTGATCAGGTGTTAGGCATAGATTACATGGGGGTGTGGATCATAAAGCTGAATCCACCCCCCCATATTATCAAGGCACACATTAGCGCGTGACAACAACGCTTGTTTTCACGCGCTTCTGTTCACTATTGCCGACTATCGCCGGATTTAATATCGCCTACGTGTTGCGCGTTGATAATTACGCGCTATCACGGCGATAAAATCAGGCGATAGCCGGCGATAGGGAAATGTGCGATGTGCGTTTTTTAATGCACATCTTGATAATATGCCCCTATGTGTGTATAACTAAAGTTTTTTTTATATGTTCAGGCGATATTAAGGAGTTTCAGAGCAGAGCTTGGGAAAATAATTCTGCCTCTGTAACTCTAGCCAGTGTGTTCAAGTATGCTGAACCTAAGGCTATTCATTTAAACTGACCAACAGATCTGTAAATGTTTGCTGCCTGACCTAACTCTTTTTGTAATCTTTGATTCAAATCTGGACTTTTCTCATTTAATACAATACGTAGATCAAAGGTATCAACTTTCACCCACCCATGCTCTGTAAAATTCATGACACCTGCAAACAAATAATTGAATTAAGCTCACCCGGTTCTCACTGCAAAAAAGTAACAGCAGGACAAGTGAGAGGGGCTGACGAGGGGATTCTGTTTTGGGGTAAAAGGATGTCCATTTCTGCATCAAAAAGTTTAAGTATTGGCAGATTAAAAAAATTATTTTGGGGGGTCCATTTCTTCTCTTCATGTTTTTGAGCTGGGTATGGCCATCCACTAACTTAATGCAGATGCAGCCTGGATTTCTGGTGCACCGTTTTCAACCACATTTACTTAGTCAGTGAAATTTGCAAACACTGCTTCACAAAATTAAAAACTACATATAGTGGTTTAAGTGCTTTATGTGCAGGCTCATATTAATTAGAGGGAAGTTCATGTCTCTTCGTATCCATCAAGGCACACATGTTGAGCATTATGTTTGGAGGCTTTTTACAGGCATTATTTCATATAAAATAATCATAACTTAAAGATCAACTACTGAATGTAGGCCCTGATTACAGGTGGGTTGATGTTTTCCAACACCTGTTTAAACCCCTGTTTGCACAGGGGCCGAAATATGTGTTGGATGGGATTTACCACATTCCTTAATTACCGGATGCTTTAAATATCCCATCCTCCATTCAATTTCGGCAAGTGAATCATGATGAAATTTAGCAAAGGAAAATTGTTCAATATTTACTGAGCCAGGGGGAGTTTGTTGCATTTTAAGCATTTTTTACCCCAGAAACTCGTAATCGTGGTATTTATTGCACCTGATAAATTGGTACCCCAGAGAACAGTAATTTTCTGGGTCAATATATAGCACCGGGAATCTGACAAATCCGGAATCAAGGCGGACACTTTAATGTTCCTCACATATTTCAGTCTCGATTCTTCCTCTAACAAAATATGGGGTGGGAAAAGCCCACACCTCCACCTTTGTGAACTTACCCATCACATATTGATTTAATCCAGAAGTGTTCACTTTATAGGGCCTCCCGATTCCCCCAGAAACCGCATGACGGTAACACACTGACCAAATTCAATACTCATGCTTTTTTTCTGCCTTTGAGCCTAACTTTTTTGGCTTACAAAAATTATTTACGGCTATTAGAAATTTCACAGACTTCAAATTTCTGAAACATATAGCATCTGCTTAGCATTCCATTCCATAAATTATAAATCCCGAAAGCCACTAATTAGACAAAGACATTTGTGTGTTCTGGAAAAAGTTTATTGAAAGCTGTACAATGTAAAAGTGAATAAAAGTCGTTTGTCTACTTATTATGTTAAATAGAGATGATGCAGAACTGCTCATAAAATATGACCTTGCTACCGCGAATAAGAACAGAGCATAAAGCACAAAACAATGTTCAAGTTTGGTCACAGTGAACAATTTGCTATCCAAGTGCAGCAGAAGAACCCCTTGGGTTTCTCGTTACAAAAAATCTTTTTCTTACAGATAAAGAATGCATCAGGATGCCAATAGTTACAGAAATAGGGCGTTTAACATTGTGTTTGTTGTTATTTGCTCCACTTATATAATAATTGTGTGGATCATGGAATCAGGGTGATAATCAGTGAAAAGCGCATAAATAAAGGCATAATTCAAACTGTATAATTTACATTAACTTGTTTTAGTGAATACATGAATTTCCCCCTGCTATTATACAGCCTCTAGAGCGCTTCAATGTGGACAAAAATAAGGCCCAAAGTGTACCTGTTGTTAAAAACATTAGCAATCACACATTCTATAAATATAAGTTTGAAAGAATCGAAGTAAAACATCTAACAGCAATGTGACATTGAGCTCTTTTTGTTGATTCTAAGGGCTGCCATAAAAAGTGGTGTGGGCTAAACGGGTTGTTGGTGGGGGGAGGGTGTGTGTGTGTGTGCATGTGCAAGCACATTACCAAACCTGAGCATTATAGTGGACTTTTTATACTTTTTCTCGCTATACCTATTGAATTGCATATCACTTGTAGCTAAATGACAGTGAACATTACCACGAATCATCACTTAAGAAAATCGTGTGCACAAGCGATCTCAAACTAACCTGCTGTTCATAGTTTTTTAATGATTTAGTGTCACTTCATGTATACACCTGTCACAAGGAATTGAAGTGGCATGCATTTACTTTAGTTTCTTTGTGGTAGATTAAATTAATAGGAGTTAGGTGTGATCATTGTAGCATTTGTGTGTGCTTACCACCTCATGTTATTCTCCAATGTTATTCCTCTTATGTTACCAGTGGCGTAGCAAGGGGCTGGGCATGAGTTTTGAGGGTGGCAGCCTCCCCCCACACGTACTTGCGACCGTTGCGGGCAGCCGTCGCAGCAATCGCCAGCATCCTACCCCCACTCTTACATGCGGCCTCCGCAGGCGGCAAAAGCAGGTGAATGTTACCCCCCTGAATTAATGGTCGCACTCCAGTTATTCCCTTCCTAGGAGCAGTGCTAGTCTCTTTAGTATCAGAAACAGTGCCGGGAGTTCACTTCCTTGGAGTAGCATTACCCCAATATTAAAGTTGTTCTACTCCAGTGTTGCCCTTGAAAGAACAGAACAACTGCAGTTATTTGATTTCTTAGGAGCAGGGTCGCTAGCAATGATGTCACCAACATTGATTGGTTGTATCATCAATGCGGAGCTTATTCAACCCGGTTTTCTCTGCATTCTCAGACTGTAAATTGGGCGTCAATGATTGTAAAAACAGACCTACAAAATATAGATTTACATCCGGAATGGATGTGCTACTACTAAATGTGTTTCTGCGAGGCGAAGAGGGAAGTGGTGTGGGGTGCGCTGGGATGCATAAAGGGAATCCGCAGAATTCTCTACACATTCAATTAAAGGGAAAACTTCAAGGATGCTATTTAGGATTTCAAAAACTAAGCGTGCCTTAAGAACGCTGAGATGAAAACTATGCATGATACGTTTTATTAAATAAACCCGTTTCCTCCCCCATCCTATAAGGGAGCCCACTGGTGAGTCTGGCCCTCGAGGTCGCCCCTCTCCAGATCCTGGTGTGCTGCATGAACGAGGTTGCTCAATGGGGGAGCATTTAAAGAAATTGACTCCTGTCACTGGCTCGCAGCAACCTACTCTTATCTTTTTAATTCAGCTTTCGGGTCTCCTAATTGCATGTGACTTTTATCATGTCTGGTGTTTTTTCTTTTCATTCCAAAAACAACAATGATGGACAGAATGTGGATCAATGTCACACATTCACCCCAGTCCAAAGATCTGGGCCCAAATCCATCGTTTTTTTGTGACATTGATCCACATTCTGTCCATCATTGTTGTGTTTGCAGTTACCGCTCTAAGTGTACTGGGGATGCTCAGACGTGAGTCCCAGTTACTCCACACCACTGGAATCTAGCTAGCCGGGCTGAAGAGAGGTGTTACCTCGAAACCGGGCCGGTCCTCGGATGCTTGTTTCCGTTCTGGGAAGGACATGGCTTTTGTAGTTCGGACTGGACTGTTCCCATGGGGCACAGGGTCAGCGCTGATTTGCATATCGCCATTGTCTAACCCAGGGTGGTGTGGAGTGGAAAAACGATGGATTTGGGCCCAGATCTTTGGACTGGGGTGAATGTGTGACATTGATCCACATTCTGTCCATCATTGTTGTGTTTGCAGTTACCGCTCTAAGTGTACTGGGGATGCTCAGACGTGAGTCCCAGTTACTCCACACCACTGGAATCTAGCTAGCCGGGCTGAAGAGAGGTGTTACCTCGAAACCGGGCCGGTCCTCGGATGCTTGTTTCCGTTCTGGGAAGGACATGGCTTTTGTAGTTCGGACTGGACTGTTCCCATGGGGCACAGGGTCAGCGCTGATTTGCATATCGCCATTGTCTAACCCAGGGTGGTGTGGAGTGGAAAAACGATGGATTTGGGCCCAGATCTTTGGACTGGGGTGAATGTGTGACATTGATCCACATTCTGTCCATCATTGTTGTGTTTGCAGTTACCGCTCTAAGTGTACTGGGGATGCTCAGACGTGAGTCCCAGTTACTCCACACCACTGGAATCTAGCTAGCCGGGCTGAAGAGAGGTGTTACCTCGAAACCGGGCCGGTCCTCGGATGCTTGTTTCCGTTCTGGGAAGGACATGGCTTTTGTAGTTCGGACTGGACTGTTCCCATGGGGCACAGGGTCAGCGCTGATTTGCATATCGCCATTGTCTAACCCAGGGTGGTGTGGAGTGGAAAAACGATGGATTTGGGCCCAGATCTTTGGACTGGGGTGAATGTGTGACATTGATCCACATTCTGTCCATCATTGTTGTGTTTGCAGTTACTTTTCTTTTCATTCCGGCACATGTAGTCCAGTTCATTCTTTTATACACCCATAACTGCAAGTACCAGAATGCAAAGGAAATAACTTTCAGTAAATGTAGACGCTCTGCATGACCACAGCTCCAGCCTTTTGCCTCCCCTCTGACAGTGTTGCTGCCTCAAACATGGAGTGTCTCATTTAAATTTGATATTTAAATCTCTCATTGAATTGCAGATTGGTCTGCAGGTCGAGCGTTCCTCCCATGGAAAGGTATAATTTGTGCCCTGTGTGCTTGGTGCTTTTCTAAACACTGAGCTGTATTTGCTTCAGCGCATTGTGCAATGTGCTTTTATTGGCCAACTGTTTACTGGCTGAGCTATATTTGAGTTGTTTTCATTTTGCTGTGCATTGTGAAACTGACAGCTGGAGTTTAGGATTAGTTTATGGAAGGTGCAGTTGACCTCCATAAATTCCAGCAATTGACCAATCACACCTTCCATTGGATAATCACTGGTTACTGAATGGCTGCAGGCAGCAGCCAGACAGACAGGAACCCGCTGTTCAACGAGGCACAAACACAGCCCAGTCAAACTGCAACCAGGCCAACGGCAACAATAAATACTCGCGCTGGGCTGCAGTTTAAAATGTGGGCATTTTTGTTTTCTTAAGTACTGTTCCCAGAGAATATTCGTAAAAGGGGTTATTAAATAAGCAGCTTTGTGAAAATGTAGGGATGAAACAAGACAAGTCTATTGACTGTGGAGTTAAAATCAAAGCATTTTCCATAATAATTTGATAATCACACAAACAAACACCCCCTCTTCTGTATGTTCCTCTTTATCCATGTGTCTCACAACAGAATTAACGAATTCTGAATGTGTGTGTTCAGTATAAAGACAACTCTTGTATTAGCACCTTAGTAATGGCAAAGCTTCCACTGGACAAAAGACTTAACTTCCAATCCCAAATGAACACCATAGCCAAGAATGCACACTTACAACTGTGCCTTCTCTCAGGGATACAACATTACATTCCTGAGCAAGACCTGAAACCTCTTGCTCAATCTTTGGTACTCTCCAGACTGGAATACTGTAATTCTCTTGTTGTAGGCCTCCTCAAGATCCACCTTTCTCCTTCAAAACCCATCCTACATTCGGCTGTGCATTTCATTTATGAGGCCAAAACAAAGAACCATATCACACCTATGGTGCTAACTCTCTGCTAAATTCCTATTGAAGCCAGGACATTATACAAGACTGTTTGTATCATTCATAAAGCAATTCACACTTCCATCCTTTGCTATCTAGCAAACAAACTCAAGATATCTGGGGCCACCGAGGCACTTTGGTATTATAGAAGGGGCGCAGACGCTTGTGTCCCCCCTTCTATAATACCAGTAGCGCTGGCATACTTAAAGCACCAGTGTTATCAACAGAGGTTATTCCCTCATTTGCATAGGGGCGTGCCCTATGCAAATGAGGGAATTCCTTTGACTCTGCGGCTGCTCTATATTACCGACATGGGCGCAGACTCAAAGAAGCCTGCAGGCATTTAAAAGGTGGCACACCGTTAGTGAGCCTCCTGACAGCAGCCCTTTGCAGGGGCTGCACCCACCTGCAAGGGGACCTCTAAACCACTTTGAAAGTGAAAACACGGAGCGGCTGCTCCGTGTTTTCACATGAATGCGCTGCCATTGTCGTCAAGCTCCCCAGCCCAACCGATGTATCCGAGTGCCATCAGAAGATACACATTCTCTGGAGGATCAGCTCAGCCTCTGTACCAAGTCTTGAGGCCCACCAGAGCTGCAAGGGACCAATAGCCAGTGTACTGGACCGCTTGCTGCAAAAACCTACAAACCCTAGTCCAGACTGACTCCAACTTTACAGTGAGCCAATACCCGATATGGGGCTTCAGGACTCCAGTGACCCACCTCAGCCCAGCAGCTCCCAGCAGAATCGTCGGTCCAAGGTGCCAGCTCCTGACCGCGAAGTGCTTCTTTGAGCACCGTTGCCCAGCTGTACATTTTTACTGCACCCAGCCCGCCCAGGCGGGCCATCTTCAATCCACCTGTGCTCCCATGATCGCAGGACTCTTGCAAACCCTCCTGTCTCTTGAGAGCCTTGCCTTGCAAGTCCTTTGCTTTTTCAGGTAGTCCCTTTTCTTCATAGCTTGGCAGCTACAGACACCCCTTTTGCCTTGTTTCCCAAGAAATCCATGAAGCTCTCGAGAACGTGGCCATGGCACTTTGGACCTAGATACTAAACCTTCCGATTCACAGAAGGGTAACTACAACAATAATTGTATTGCATTGCTTTTCCACTTGCCATTCTCCAGCCATAATAAATATATTGTTTATAAAGTTTATGACTGACTGACTGAAATATATTGTGTATAATTGACACAACAGTGATGATTGCATTTTACTGTGATTTATCATAGTGTGAAAAGTATTTACCTTGTACCCAAAGTTCTTGATATATGTATTTATATACAAAGAAGTACTGTTTTTCTAATTTGTCCTCGACTACATTTCTTGAGTGTGTGTAATCATTTATTGCCTACAACAAAAGCTTAGCACTCCCCTCTGATAAGCCTGACTGCTAGCCCACACTACCACAACAATGAGCGTTAGTACTATCTACTTTTGCCTAGGTAAACCAATATGAGGTATTTTGTGGCAGTGTAAATGCTCTTCACACCACAAGCTAAAAGTAGAACAAAGTAAATTTAGCCCTTCATATTTATCCTTCATTATACTTTCATATAATTAGTTTAACCCATGACACATACAGGGCCCCATACACCATCACAATTAAGTAAATGTTACTTAAATTGTGACTTTCTGAGATATAGTATGGATTTCTGCTTGAATGTCTTTGGTTCTAATTGGCAAAATGCGATGTCATTGATACAGCGACTAGCTAGATTTTCTTGCAAAGTGAAGGGCGCCATACAATCAACGCTTTTCTTCAAACACCTTTACTGATGAATGCTTTTACCTTCAAATCCTACTGAGATGTAATGGGCGCCCTTCTGGCAATGGCAGGTTCTTACCACTTGATTTCACCCCAGGTTCCTTCGCTGCTATTGCCAATCATTGAAATGGTAAGCCTTCCAATGGACGCAGGGATCTGCCTACCCGAAGGGTTTCTGCCAGCTAGATACACTTTCACTTCTAAGTGGGCTCCAGTAAGTGGCTTGACAGTACAGGAAGAAGGGCTGTGGCTCTCTGTCTGGATGATTTAGGGGTGCTGCTAGTGAGTGGGAAGACAGTCATGCAAAATGTAAAGAAACATCAGCTAGCTCTGTATTTTGCTTCAGTACTACAAGTAATGGTTGGTGGCCTATCAACAGCACAGTAGCCAAGCTGCTCCTATCGCCCTTCTCGTCAAGTTTAGTTTCAAGTTTATTTTATTTGGTTTGGTACTCCACTGAGGACCACAATTTTTTTTTATAAAATTCAATTCTTACAGTTTTTAAAAGTTCTCATGTTAATACAAAGATAAAAAAGGTTTTAAAAATTTATAAAATTTATAACAAACTAGTTCATTAGGGGGAGTTTTGCAAACGATAATCAGTTCCTTGACGGTGGTAATACGGCATCTGAGATATATAGGAGACAGATGTTTTGCTCTCGCCGCTAATACTTTTAGATTGGGGCATATGAACAGTAGATGCTCTAAGTCCTGCTACCCGCCGTTACATAGGCTACATATTAGTGACTCACTTTGATGCCATTTTGATGTTAAAGTTTGGGTGGGTAGAATGCCCAACCGGAGCAGGATAATTGATCTCCTAGCGCCGTCAGTGAGATTAAAACCTATATAGTTCTGGGTTTTCTTAAATACCACTGATTCAGAAAAGTTTTTATATAAAATTAGTTTGGCGCAATGTGACGAGTCAAGTTCAAAGCTTAGTCTTGGGGTATAGCATTTTAAGAAGAGTTTCAATTGAGGCGGTGTCCAAGTCAGCAGCAGATCAGTACTAATGTTCGCCAGTTTGAAGGCGAAAGACATGTTTTTATAAAATACGTGCTTCGTAGAGTCGTTATCAAAAGTCTCTGTTTTAAGCAGAGAGCGAAGTGTACCTTCCTTTGCATGGAGCAGATTGTATGCCCACCTAATGATGTTTGCGATGCCTCGAGAGTAAGAGCTCGTAAGCGATAGTTCAAGGCGGAGTGCTTGTACCGGGATGCACAGCGCTACTTTTAGCATTTTCCTCAATATTTTTCCTTCTTTTAGGTCCAGGAATGTCCACTGTTTTATAGGTATGTATTCCAGGGCATACGATAAAACTGCAGGGATCTTCACACTGTAGACTTTAAGAAGGGAGGGAAAATGTCTATTTCCCGAGGCGATTCAGAAAAGGGGGTGGTGATGAACAGAGTGTCTGAATTAAGCAGACCACTCTTACCCAGTCCAAAGATCAGGGCTTGATCCATCACCGTTATTTAGCTCACTGCCCCATCCCAGCTCAGAACCTGGCAATATGCAAATTAGTCTGTCCCTGGCCCAGTGCATCATGGGAACAGGGCAGACCAAACTACCAAGCCAATTCTTCACCAGAAAGGATACAAGCTACCGGGGACCGGTTTCTGGCATTTCAGCCTCGTCGGCCCGGCTTGCTTGAATCCTGATGGAGCAGTGAGCAAGGGACTCATGTCTGAGTATACCCTGCCACACCTATAGTGGTCAAAAACGATTCAGAAAAGGGGGTGGTGATGAACAGAGTGTCTGAATTAAGCAGACCACTCTTACCCAGTCCAAAGATCAGGGCTTGATCCATCACCGTTATTTAGCTCACTGCCCCATCCCAGCTCAGAACCTGGCTATATGCAAATTAGTCTGTCCCTGGCCCAGTGCATCATGGGAACAGGGCAGACCAAACTACCAAGCCAATTCTTCACCAGAAAGGATACAAGCTACCGGGGACCGGTTTCTGAGATTTCAGCCTCGTCGGCCCGGCTTGCTTGAATCCTGATGGAGCAGTGAGCAAGGGACTCATGTCTGAGTATACCCTGCCACACCTATAGTGGCCAAAAACGATTCAGAAAAGGGGGTGGTGATGAACAGAGTGTCTGAATTAAGCAGACCACTCTTACCCAGTCCAAAGATCAGGGCTTGATCCATCACCGTTATTTAGCTCACTGCCCTATCCCAGCTCAGAACCTGGCTATATGCAAATTAGTCTGTCCCTGGCCCAGTGCATCATGGGAACAGGGCAGACCAAACTACCAAGCCAATTCTTCACCAGAAAGGATACAAGCTACCGGGGACCGGTTTCTGGCATTTCAGCCTCGTCGGCCCGGCTTGCTTGAATCCTGATGGAGCAGTGAGCAGGGGACTCATGTCTGAGTATACCCTGCCACACCTATAGTGGCCAAAAACGATTCAGAAAAGGGGGTGGTGATGAACAGAGTGTCTGAATTAAGCAGACCACTCTTACCCAGTCCAAAGATCAGGGCTTGATCCATCTCTGTTATTTAGCTCACTGCCCCATCGGAGCTCAGAACCTGGCTATATGCAAATTAGTCTGTCCCTGGCCCAGTGCATCATGGGAACAGGGCAGACCAAACTACCAAGCCAATTCTTCACCAGAAAGGATACAAGCTACCGGGGACCGGTTTCTGGCATTTCAGCCTCGTCGGCCGGCTTGCTTGAATCCTGATGGAGCAGTGAGCAAGGGACTCATGTCTGAGTATACCCTGCCACACCTATAGTGGCCAAAAACGATTCAGAAAAGGGGGTGGTGATGAACAGAGTGTCTGAATTAAGCAGACCACTCTTACCCAGTCCAAAGATCAGGGCTTGATCCATCACCGTTATTTAGCACACTATTTCCCGAAGCAGCGTATAACCTTAGCAGAGCTCCTGCGTGCACCTCTGATTTTCTCGCCAAGTTTAAGAACTGGTGGTTATTTTTTAGTGACTTAGTGAAGATCCTACCCAGATAGGTATACTCCTCAACTTCTTCGATTTTTTCGTCACCGAGTCTCCAACAATATTTACTGCTTTTTTTCTTGCCTGAGAAAGAAACTATTTTTGTTTTTGTTAAATTAGGTAATAGAAAGTTTTCCTTAGTGTACTTAAACAGGGCATCCAGATTGTTTTGTAGCCCGAAGGGGGTTTGGTCCATCACTATAATATCGTCCGCATAAAGTAGGGTATGAACTTTTTGGGCAGCTACCTTTGGTGGAAAGTTTAGTTCTTGCTGTAGATGCTGTGGCAAATCACAGAGATATAAGGAGAACAACAACGGGGCAAGGAGGCACCTTTGCTTAAGTCCATTAGGGGTTGGGATCGGGTTAGTCAGGCCCTTTTCCCTCCCCATTTGTACTTGGCACCAGGTGTCTGTAAGCAATGCCATTATAATTCGTAATAACTGCTCCGGGATTCCTAATTTCTTTAGTTTTTTCCATAGGGTCGCTCTATCCACTCGGTCAAACGCTGTGGTAAAGTCGATGAATGCTGCATACACAGGCTGGGATTTAACTACCACATATTTATCAAGGATAGTTTGTAACATCGCGATATTGTCTAAGACTGAGTGTTTTGGCCTAAAGCCTGCATGGAAGAGGGGAATCAGTCCCTGCGTAAAAGCCCATTTTTTTAGTTGATCAAGTACCTCTGCAGCAAAGATCTTTCCCGTAGCATCCAATAGTGCTATCTGCCGGTAGTTGCCAGGCTGTTGTCTCGGTCCCTTTTTATGTATCGGTATGACGATACTACCCTTCCAGGATTTCGGCAATTTCCCTGTATTTAGGATGAAATTGAAAAGGGGAGATAGTACTGTGCTCCATCCCTTAGGGTCAGTCTGAAGGACCTTAATAGGTATTTGGTCTGGGCCGGTGGCTCCTGTTGTTCTGGCTTTCCTTATATGCATTTCTACAGAAAAGGGGGACACAGTTCCAATGGATAAGATAATTCCTTCGCAGTTGTTTGTGGGGGTTATAGGCCTTTCATGGTTAATGTTTAATTTATACAAATTGGTCAAATATATCTCCCATTCTTTGAGGGGGACTGGTATGGCTTTTGGGGGGGACTGGTATGGCTTTCTCGTCCTAAATTTGGGTGGAAGCCCAGGCATGCTCTTTACATGTGCACATATGACTGCATGAATGTCTTGAGTCGAGGATAATGCATTACATATGAAAAAGGGTAACATGTTTGGTAAATATACCAGTTCATTAAGCAGGGCCATTTGAATATTTTGGGTTTTGTACCTTCCTGTGAGTGAAAACTAGGAAGTCTCTCACATTCATGTAGACCTGTTTATTGAAAGCAGGCGGTGCATTCTATATATAGAACTGTTCTGCACTGGGTGTATGTAGTACTTGCATCTAAGGCCCAGCCAGATTCGAGGATCGAGGCGTTAACCCTTTGCGTGCGTCAGACGGCCCCCGGCCTTCTGACGTCACCGTGGGCGTATGGGAAGGATGGCAGGGGGCCGTACGAACCACGCCCAGTCATAAATCACCCGCACCGCAGCGTAATTCACACCGAGGTCAACGGGTTAAAGCACGTGCCTTTTGTTATGATTTCTTTCATATAGTCTGACATAGATCTTGTTTCTGCAGGTTAGGTGTGACCAGTGCTTAATTTATAAAAAAAAAGTAAGTGCCAGGGCCCTAGCCAGGAGACAACTTCAGCTTGCAACATCTACTGCCCTTACCAGTGCTGTCAATGACAGTACCAAAATAACTATTAGCCATCACACTGCTACAAATGGGACAATTAAGACTATTCCATACCCTCAATGCTATAAGAACGGCTTGGGCGGCAGGTGTAATTTTTGCGTTATATTGAAAGAATAAACAACTGTTCTTGCTCTGAGCACTGAATGAGATATACAGAGCCACCATGTTACTGACTGTCAAAAGTCCTGGTGCTGACAAGTAAGTGTTGGTGCCGAGCACCGGAAACCACCGGCTCAAATTAAGCACTGGGTGTGTGAGATTATTGCTGCCGCTGGCGGCACGAGCAGAGAAAGTGGAAGATTTTTCAATGCCCACCGATTACTCAAGTAAGTAATTGCCCTTCCTAATGTGAAGGAAGAAAGATATGACCGAATAAATTAGTATTTCAAAGTTCCATTTCTGGCTACCAAATGTAGGAGAGTGGACCCAAGGCAAACCAGAGTGGGAATGGTGATTGTAGATGAGTGGCCATTGAGGGGCAGCCAGTGCCTGCATTTCATGTTCAGTGGAGTGGATGTATTTATACAGCTGACACGCCCCAATCCCTTACTTATTCAGAAGCAAGTGAAGCTTAAAATTATCGCTGTATATTTGGGGTTTAGAAACAGTAAGTAGTTGTGGAGAGAGTACCAAGAGATTACCATCTACTGGGAGACCCTGTCATGCATTACATAAATGGAAATGGGCAATAAATATATTAGTAATATTACTTCTTGGGCACTTTCAGGGGAAGAAATTATAGAATGTTTCCTGTGTGTGGGTGTACACAATTGACATAAGACGCCGTTGAGCACACTTTCTGTTGAACCGCCATGTGGCCAGTGTGTGGTCTGGTTCACTTACACATCAATGTCTTCACAACCGACAACCAGTTATCCATAGCCAGAAGGAAAGAAATAAACAGAAGTGCATTGACTCATACTTCATAATCAAGTGTAATAAACTAAAAAAATTAAGGCAAAGATAATTTTGGCCCCGCGCTAAGCTCTTACCTACTAGACAGGTGCCCAACCAGATCGATATATTAAAAAAACACAATATAATCGTACTCGTAGGGAGCTGTTACAAGAAGCAATAATGTCACAAATAGACGTACATTACAATTTATTCTCAAAGAGAATTCAAAATCACATTCTTGTTCAATCTTGCTCATATGCCAGTATGGAGCATTTATCAATGTGTTAAATAGGAGTTTCATCTAAAATCATGTTGCCACGCAACCAGATGAGTGAACAACTATGGGTTATGTTCAGTCCTCCAATGCGTTGCCACTTCCTCGCACTCATTAGTTGTGAATTTGCCTGGTTACATAGCTACATGATTATAGATGAAACTCCTATTTAACACATTGATAAATGTCCGCAAGGAGATCACAGTATGAAGATGTAATTGATGGAACATTTCTAGGAGGAATTGGAGATACAAGGCTCATCCTAGGAATATTCATAGAGAACTACGATAACAAGATCCAAGAAATTGAGATATATTACTGATACGCCTACCGTCACTAGTACTAGAGGACTTTATTTAGCTGCACTTTATTTGTCATTAGGAAAAAGCCCAGAAGAAGCGGCATGTGTCGCCACGAAACACATGTTGGCTGAAGATTTGAAATTCTGGCAAACAGGACAATTGCTCTTTGAAAGTTCTTTCCTTTTTCTTTGGAAATACTGGAATTATGGAATAATTATTAAATTGTGGATCTGAATACACCAAAGCTTTTCCATAATGTAATATGAGCAATATTGAACAAGAATGTGATAATGAAATCTCTTTGAGAATAATTTGTAATGAAATACAACCTATAGGAATTTTGTGTCTCTTTGTGACATTAATGCTTTTTGTAACAGCTCCTTAAGAGTAATATTTTATCCAGGACAATCAATGCTTATGTACCAGAGGAAGAGTATTGTTTCTGCTCCAAGCGCTTACAGTTTTGTGCCAACAAAATATATATCCCATGGGAGCGATTTGGTATGTTCCAATGATTTGAGGAGATTCTCAGCCTGTTGGTATGCTCACATGCATCAGTGTCTACATATTGTCAATGAGCAGTGGTCTTCGGCCTCTTGGGTGCGTCCCTTGTGAACCTTGCTTTTGTGGCGATGACCCACTCCCATCATGAAGACTGAGGACATTCATTAAGAGCAGACTCCTTGATCCGAACATGGAGAAAGACTCAACATGGTGGATGAAAGAGGGTACACCAATTGGACTACAGCTTTTCGGATCACAGCTCTACACGGCATTGGGCCATGTACTTGCACACACACATTTCAGAAACCTCAAGTCATGGCTGTTTTGCTGAGAGCCATTGCTTGGTCTGCTCTCATTGTCAAAGCGCATAAATCGAATTATCTTTACAGTGGTCTCCCTGCCAGTCCATACTTAGAAATACAAAATGCAATTACAAAAATCATGGCATTACTTTACGCTCATTGTAAATGTCTACATGGTATGTTCTCCCATAGAGAGGAGGCACTTTTCCTACACAGACAATTGGACATTGTGACATCACATGGGGTTGACACTCACTCAAGAGGAATTACAATGTACCCCATTTTTTCTGCTCTCAGAGTCTGTGGGTCTATGGACATATATATTGTCATCATACCTAGTCGGCACCTGCAGCATCAGAGAGGAGATCTCTCTCTAAAGATGACACCTTCACAATGTGAACTCCAGAGCAATATAAATGTATCGGCTGGAGGCCCACTATGTACCTCATCTACAAAGATTGAACTTATGTCAAGCAATATCTGGGCTCCTCAGAGGCAACATGTGATCTTCTACCTCAGTACTTTCCTGTCAGGCTACGTTTGTTAAATAACGCTTAAAAATGTGTATTGACGTCACTAAAGTTACTAAGTAACTGCTAATTTCCCAGTAAACTCGGTGATTGGACTGAACACAACCATCTGTCTTTTAATGAATTGTTGATCTCTTGCCAGGAAATGGGATTAAAAGCAATAGCATGCTATATAGCAGGCAGACAGCCATCAAACAATTACTAAAGAAAATATGCATTCTGGAAAACTTTGTATTTATGAACCATCACGCAATTGAGTCTCCCATCCTGCATGTTGCGTTGATTGCAAATATCCCATAAGTATCCCATGACACAGTCTGAAGCCTTGACTTCCTCATATAGAGGAATGCGAACCCAAAAGACCATGTCTACAATCCTTCCATGATGCCATAGCGACTGAGAGCCAACAATAACTTGCGTTTATCTGAAATCAGATGACGAATTGTGGGCTGCCTGCCTCATTGATGGATTCTAAACTTCTGTTGGAACATTTCCAGACTGCTGTAGCATAGTTTTTGTCCTTTTACGATGGCTTGCCAGTTCATTCTCATCTAGACTCTCATTTCACTAAGTGGATGTAAGATGGGATCTGGAAGACACTGCCAGACATGTCAGATATCCTAATGTCTGTAGCCATTAAACTAAGGGCCAAGCAATAACAGGGTAGATGCAGTTTTTTAAGTTTAGCCTGTGAGAATGTTTTAGTTGTCTCGCCAAGCTGTTGTTTTTCAAAAAAGCATACATGACATATGCATAGAGGGGCTCTTGGTTAGTAGGCTTCATCCATTGGTCTGTTCAGTTCTCATACATATTTTGCTCCTCTGATCACATTTTCCTTCTGCCCACCACAACAAACGGCATAGGGCAATGGATCAGTTCACGTTGTCAATTGACTCCCTTCAATTTGAGTGACAGAACAAAGTTTTTTTTCATTCTACACATCCATCTAAAAACCAGTTCCTTCTCTCCAGTGACAAACCTAGCTGAAAGTGTGAATTATTTTATTCGTAGTATTAGCTTCATATACCACCTAATTATGTTACCTACACCTTGGGCGCCCAATAGCAAAACTGCCATATCAGTCGATATTTTTTAATTAAAAAAATCATTGCAAGCATATGGCGCCCGTGTTTAGGTGGCTGTAATTGTTTTCTTTTTGGTTTGTGGCAAATTCTTGCAATAGCAAATTTTACAAAAATAACCCTTGCATTGACTTTGCCAATGTTTGCTTAAAATGTCCAAAAAAAAGTTATCGATGATTTAAACTCTCTACTCACCCTCTAACAAAATGCACTTAGAATAACCTGTAGCATGCTTCACCTGCATGCAATGAGATCCTTCGTAGACTATCAGAGTTTAGCACTCTATGAATTATTCTAGGTCATCCTACTGAAATCTAAGACTTCAGACTCTTCTGTTGTCAGTGTTTTTTCTGCTTGCATTTATAAGATGCTAGCTCATTCCTCTTTTCTCTGAGAATCTTTGAAGCATAGACTCAATTATACTCTTATGGTATGGTGCCAGAGTGGCTACAATTTACAGTTTTCTAGTGAAACCTTTGCAAAGTATTGATCGATCCTGATGTACCATACACTGCAACATTAACAGAGTTGCATCGGTTTTGCAAACAGAACAACCAACGTCCTGCATATGATTCAGCCTAACTTTTTAAATCTGTATGTTGAACGGATAGAGACAGATAATACGGTGTCAGACTCATGATCCAGTTTGACCCTTCTCAGTCTTCAGCGTCATATCCTGCACCATATTCCTTGACAAACTACTATAGTTTGGTACCTTTTTGCCTGGCACCTAACTACCTAACTAGCTATGTTGATTTATAATAGCTACATCCCATACTGGTATTAAACCCCTGTCCTCTCACCCAAACTGCTTGACTGTGGTGTACTGCATTAATCCACCTTCTCATTCATTTTTTTCCACAAATATTTTGCCTCGTACTAAGGTATGATTGACAATAACTTTGGACTTCATCTGCTTTAATTATGAAGATGACTTCCACCTTTTGGGGGGAGAATCATTTGGAACAAGAGGACAGTCTGCTAAGCCACAGGTTTGGCAAAAACCTTTTCCTCTCTCTTCCCATTGAAGGACAGCATGCAAACTGAAAGATTGACACCTCCCTGCTGGGGTTCATTTTGGTGAAAGTCCTTCTGCCAATGCAGCTGAAGTGTTTTCATCAAAATGGAATGCCAGGTGGACTACCATATTATTGTGGCATTTTCTTTCTATTTCAGAAACAAACCCGTAAAACGGGGCAGGGAATGGTGTGTGAAAGATAAAAACTGCGACTCTGATGTACAAGGAGTTTTTGCATTGTCAGTAGTGGTCATTGCTTATGTTTCCTGCACATGTTTCCTGCACAGGTCTACAATGTTTCATGTGGTGGACTAGTTAAGGAAAATCTTCATGGAAGGACGACCATAAATAAGGCAAATGTACGGATGCACAAAAGGCAGCTGCCTTGTGGTTACTGGCCTCTACCACTGTTTGTGAGAGAGCAGAGTCTTCGCAAGTGTGCAATCAGTGATTCCTTGATTTCTAAATGTGGTGGAGGGAAGGCTTGATTGGTGGGGCAAGAACCCCACTAATTTATAGCAGGGTTCCCAGCACAGACTTACAGGCGGCCTCCACTCCACCACCCACTAATGTGGCAGGCCTAGCTGCAGAAAGTAGAAAAGCAGAGTACAGATTAAATCCTAATTCTGTGTCTTGGAAATGGGACCAGCTAGAAAAACAATAAAACAACTATTTGTATTAGTTATTAAAAGTCCAATTTAATGGTGAAGTTGTATCTTTAATAAATATTAGGGAAAATGTACTTTTAGTAAGTTACTCTTTCTCTGTTTGAAATTCCTGGAGGTTACATTTGCATTTGATCTCACACTTTTGCCAGCCAGTAAATAGCACTTCAATAGGTGTAAAAGAGGTGTGAAATACCATCAAGGGGCAAACAATACGCTGACCTAAATGGGCATAGATGATTCCTCTGAACCTCCCAAAATAGGTAGGTCTGGGGGCAGTGGTCATTATTGTCAACATTACAGTGTCAAATCCTACGAGTGTCAAAGCCAACTTCACAGGGCTGCTTGCTTTTCATATAACTGGGTGCGCTTAAATGAAGGGAAATAGGATACAAAAACTATTCTTGTGTATCTACTGTCTGGTTCGCTGGAAAATTCTACTTTTTTTCTATCAGACTTTTGTCTCTAGATATATTGTGGTGGGTACAGTCACTGATCCAAACTTGATTCTAGTGTTAGATATGGCACTACACTAGGATTACCATAGTAAACTTTCAACACGCCCCAGCTTTCTGATCTCAAGTTTAGTGTGGCTAACCACTCCCAACACACCCCAGCCCACTGATCTCAAGTTTAGTATAGGAGAATACTTCAGCTATCTCGAAAATATTCTAAGTCAGTAGGGTTGGCCCCAGTAATCTTTACCCCATTGGTTAAGGTGTGCACAGCAGTCGGTCCCACCCACTAGCATGTGCACCGGATAAATGTGTCACCCCCAGGCACCTACTTCAGAACACTTCTGGACTTGAGGAAGATCAGAAGAGGATTGAATTTGCTGTTTTTGATGTGGGAAGAGCCCTGGAGAACTAGACCTACTTTCTCTTGAACCCAACACCAAAAAGTGAACACGGATCAAAAGGCAGATCTCTTTTCAACACTACAGGGCCCTAACAAACTGAAAGAGGCCTTTTGCTATAACTGCCCAGCTAGACATTGGTTACTGGACCAGAACTGGACCCTGGGATTAGCCTTAGCCTGCCACCATGTGAGTCTTCAAGGGCCTCTCCTAAGTCCGGGGAGGGGGGCTTTAGAAGTGTACTACGATGTTGGATTTGGACTTAAAGGACCATGTCATAAGGTAAAATCTTTAAGCAGGACAAACCTGGCTGGTGTGTCCTGTCTGCAATTCATCACGACCAGCCTCAGATTGTGCTTAGGTCCCGATCTACCGAGATCACTGACTATCATTGACACTTTATGCTTCTTGGCGCTATTGCAACATAAAACATTTTTACGTTCATATCGCAGGTTTCCCTTATTGCATTTTTGTATTTTTTGTGTTATTTTGTTTGGTAAATTTCACTCTATTTCTCTAATTTGGATTGCGGTTTTTATTATTTTGCATTTCGACTTTATTACTGTTTTGGTACTGCAAAATGGCTTTACACAATATCCTAAGCTATCTCTGTTGTGCCATAGCTACCAAAAGGTTGACCTCAGGCCACTTTAGTGATTTTAAGAGTTCACCCTTACAAAATTAGATTATTCCTTGAGGTGGTTAGTCACTCGCCTCAGTTAATACTCCAATTTTTTACAACTACCACTGCATTTTTTCGAACCCACATAACTTCTGCTAAGCTTTAATTCCAGGGTCTCCTTTTACCCTAACTTCACTGGCTCCTTGTGCATGAGTGAATTATTTATCAAATTAATATGTATGGTACAAAGTGCAACTTGCAAGAAAGTTCTCTCACCCCTTTCTTTAATATTATTCTTTGTGCTTCCTCGATAGTTTATAGTTTGCATCAGCATCTATCTGCTTAAATCGCAAACTTCAGAATGGTATGCACATGGGTTTGCAATTCTCTATTCAGGACACCAAACTCTGGAAGTCTCTCCCCACTCATTCCATATTTTGTGAAACTACATGTCCGTATGTTGCAACTTGCAAGACCCACATTTTGTAACCTAAAGTTTGATGGGCTAAGGTAATGTTCTGTTGCAGCTAGGTCTACTCAAAGCCAACAGGTTACACTACATAACAAACATTGTGCGCGGTAGTATTTGAACAATAAATCTACGAATAGTACCCCTTGGTATTCGTTTCTCGTTATGTGGTACTTCCCAGTACAGTGGAGGCTCCGTTGCGTTCACCACCAGCTGGACCACAAACTTAGTGCAAATAGGGCATGAATCGCCAAATGGAGCTCACCCTTGCTGAGCAAATAAACAATCATTCAATAAGAAAAGCTGTCAATGTTTTTCATTGTTCAATGCATTCTTTTTTAAAGCAAAATGCTATGGTTCACTGTGCTAATAATAAGCCACCTCATGGAGATAACCGCCCATCACTGAAACCTAGTGATCTGCAGCTCTCAAGTTTAAAACCTGGGAAGACCAAATCAGCCCTCCATCCTTCGGAAGTCAATAAATTGTCTGACATTGAATTGTCAAAAACAACACCTATTTGCAACGCAGAACTGCCAAAAAGCCTAACATAAAAATAAAGTTCATATTATGTAGTACTATAATGGCTATCTGAATAAAGAATAACGGTGCCGCCCTCATCCTCCTCGACCTATCGGCTGCTTTCGACACGGTCTGCCACCGCACCCTGACAACCCGCCTCCCCCACGCCGGGATCCATAGAAAGGCCCTGGAATGGATCACCTCCTTCCTCTCCGACAGAACCCAAAGAGTCCGTCTCCCGCCCTTCCGCGCAGCGGCCACCAAGATCATCTGCGGCGTACCCCAAGGCTCCTCGCTCAGCCCCACCCTCTTCAATGTCTACATGAGCCCCCTCGCAGCCATCGCACGCAAGCACAACCTCAACATCATCTCCTCCGCCGATGACACCCAACTGATCCTCTACCTCACCAACGACCCCGCCACCGCCAAAGCCAGCTTCCAGGAAGGAATGAAAGACGTCGTGGAATGGATGAAGCTCAGCCGTCTGAAACTGAACTCAGACAAGACGGAAGTCCTCATCCTCGGCCCATCCACCTCTGCCTGGGACGACTCCTGGTGGCCCCCTGCACTGGGCACCGCCCCCAAGCCCACAAACCTCGCACGCAACCTGGGATTCATCCTTGACTCCTCCCTCACGATGACCAGGCAAGTCAACGCCGTTACATCTTCCTGCTTCAACACCCTCCGCATGCTCCGTAAGATCTTCCGTTGGATCCCCACTGGAACTAGGAAGACGGTTACCCAGGCCCTCGTCACCAGCCGACTGGACTACGGGAACGCCCTATACGCTGGGACCACTGCCAAACTACAGAAAAGACTCCAGCGCATACAGAACGCATCTGCACGACTCGTCCTTTACATCCTCCGACACAGCCACATCTCTATAAGAGAGATTGGTGGTAGTGTTTCTCTAATAAAAGAGAAAACGTCCGCACATAGTGTTAGTACATAACTCAACAAGAACTGTTCTACGTGAAGTATATTGTACAAGGTTATATCAATTTAATCCATCAAGGTGCTCTTATGGCCTGCTGTACACCCACCACCTGGGGTGTCAAAAACAGCACAGAGGGCCAATGTCAAGAAAAAAGAAAACAGACCTATAAAGCACTCTCAAAACCTATTATATTGAATCTATTGAAAATATAGAATATCTTAAGCCAGTATCGTAGATCTCTTAGTCCCAGATCATATATTCTGGATTAGTTCCCACAGCCACATCTCTGCCCACCTGAGAGAATTGCACTGGCTCCCCGTCAGCAAGAGGATCACGTTCAGACTCCTCACCCACGAACACAAGGCTCTCCATGACATGGGACCCAAATACCTCAACAACCGCCTCACGTTCTACACACCTTCCCGCCAGCTCCGCTCCGCAGCCTCGCCCTCCCCACCATCCCACGGATCCGCAGAACCACCACCGGAGGAATATCTTTCACCTACCTGGTGGCCAAGCCGTGGAACACCCTCCCCACCCACCTACGACTGACCCAGGACCATCTCTCCTTCAGGAAGCAACTCAAGACCTGGCTTTTCGAGCAGTAGCGCCCCCCCCCCCAGCGCCTTAAGACCCTCGCGGGTGAGTAGCGCGCTCTATAAATGTTCCTGATTGATTGATTGATTGAGTGCCATTAAAGATTTTTTTTATTAACGCGTCGACAATCAAAAACAAGAGACCATTTTACTAAGTTGCTGCAGTACGTTGTGTGCGAGGGAGAGAGCAGTACAGTGCCATATCATCTAAGAAATGGCGCTGTTGGTCTTATCCCCTATGTTGAAGCACTTCAGGCTGACTAGTATCACGCACATGCCCTTGCACAACAGTGCATGGGTATGTGTGTCATGTCTAGTATAGTTTTGTCAGTCACAATAATCTTACAGACATAAAATTGAATACAAAATTCAAGACAGACTGTTACATACAAGTAATAAACAACCTCAGGAAAAATTGATCTTGACGCAAAAAAAAGACAACAGGTGAGTAATAAAAATTCCCAAATATAAAAAATAAAGCATAATACCATGGTGCAATAAAAAAAAAATCTACAGCTTGCCCTGAAGAAGACTCCCCATAATGCATCGTTTTTTTACTGAAGCCTTCTAATAGAAATATTGTGCTTAGTGTTGAAATCTAGTTTGTGAGCTGAACATCATCTACGCCATTTGTCCATTTCCTCAGACACACGCACAAATATGCACAGCAGCCATTTTAGGTGCCATGGCCTCTCTGCCTACTGCCGATAGCCAGCGCGTCGCACCCCCTCACTCCCCGGCCTCGCAAGCACACACCCCCCCCCCTTTGACAGCCCCCGGCCTCTCCTGCTTGGGCCCTAAACACACCTCCAGCGCGACCCTGCCTCCGAGCCACATCCCGTGCTGAACCCCCACACCCTTTCTTCTCATTCATAAAACAGGCCCTTTGACAACCTCTTCCTCCTTGCCCGATTGTTCGGCCTGATCCCAGGCCATCGCTTAGCCCAGCAGATGCAGTTTATTACCCCTACAGTAGGACCTCGCCTCACTTCAAAGGAGCGGGGATTAATCAATGCCCTCACACCCCAGATCCGATCGATTACCCGCATTTCTGTTCCCAGCGGAATGTCCAGCTGCGCGATAGCCATCATGCTGAGATTAGGGGTGGGGACTCCTACTGTAGATATGTGTGGGAACGGGCTTGAACCGGGGATTCCAAAGATGCCTTTTCCGTACTTCAAAGCAATACCACGGATGTCACAAATGTAATAAAGCCATAAAACTGTGTATAAGAGGCCAGGCCTCAGAGATGCGGTTAGAGCACCTCGAAACGATACCTCGTTGTCTGATCTGATGTGTTCTGCCCCGTCGGAAATAAACTCCTGTTTCCTGCCTTCCAGTCTCCAGCGCCTGCCTCTTTATTTGATAATCGTGAGTTGGGTGAGAAGCGGCTGACGCCGGGCAAACCTTGAAAGGGGTAATCGACCTGATCTGCCTGAACCCTTTTGTTTAACAATTGGCGTCCCAAACGTGGGGCCCATCAGCGACACGTGGATCCAGAGGGAGAGGTCCTGACGACAGAGTGAACGACTGCAACGATCGGGAAGTGCACCTGCCCGATAGACCCTCGTCTGGCAGCCGATCATCCGAACTTCACTGGTTCCGAACAGACCTCTCTCGAGTGATCTACGGTCCTGACTGGGAACCATCAGGAGTGCCGCAACAGAAGATAGAGGACGATCGGGCGCTGGAATCGGAAGACAGGAAACTGTCCATGCGGTCCGGGTAAGGTCATGTAACACGACAAACTGTGAAATATTTGATTGATTGATTGGAAAATACTAGTATTACTCTCCGAATTGTTGGTTCTCTTGGAGATTCTCTGTCTGCAAACGGAGAGGAATAGAAAGTATTCCCTCTTCCTTTGCAGGTAGTGAAGGGTAGGTAACGCAGGCTTTTGCCCCCGTTGTAATCCGTCGTGCCTATCTTTCTCCCCCACTGATTGATTGGTTGCCCGAACATTGTTTGTTCGAGGATTGCTTTCTCGAGAATTCTCTGTCTACAAACGGGGAAGGATAAAAGTATCCTGTCCTCCTTTGCAGATAGTGAAGAATAGGTAACGCAGGCTTTTGCCCCCGTTGTAACCCGTCGTGCCTATTTCTTTCTCGCCACTGATTGTTTGATTGAACGGACATTGATTGTTCGATATTGGTTCTGTGGAGGTATTCTCTGCTTACAAATAACGTGGAATAGAGATATTCTGTCTAGTCTTTGTAAACAGTGAAAGGGTAGGTAGCGCAGGCTTTTGCCCCCGTTGTAACCCGTCGCGCCTATTTTATTCCTCATTTGATTGATTGATTGTTTGTCCGAACATTGACTGTTTGGAATTGGTTCTCTCTCTCTGGGTATTCCCTATTTGCGAATACTGTAGAATAGAAATATTCTGTCTAGTCTTCGCAAAGTAGTGAAGGATAGGTAGTGCAGACTTTTGTCCCCATTGTAACCCGTCATGCCTATCTTCTCCCCATTGTTCAGTAGTTGGTTCAGCCCGGACCGCTTATTAGAGGTGGATCATCCGGCTCCTCTGGAGGGCACCCCTAATAAGGACATGTTTTTAAAGTATGGACTAGTCGCCGTAGCTTATAGTAAGTTATGGCATAAATATACTAAAAAGGATCAGGAAAGTCAGTGGCCACTGATAGGATCCTTCGATGACGCAAAAATAAGCGTGCTGGAAACAGCCCTTTGTAACAATAAAACAACGCCCACTATGCTTGATAGTTTCGGCATGTGGCGCAAAGAAACAGAACAACGAAAGAAAAAAGAAGAAGCAAGAATAGGAAAAGAGTTACGAAAGGCAGCCCACCTGACCGCTAAGAAACTAGAAGAAGAAATAAAAGAAAGAAAGGAGGCCAGACAAAAGCAGGAATCTGAGTCGGCAGGCCAATGCCCTGTTAGGACCCCCTCTACGCTCTACCCTGAGCTACCCTCCAAACAACGGGCGAACGATGAGTTACTGCTAGGTCCTCCGATCATCTACATGCCCCCCCCCATATGCCCCCTCCCAACCTCTAGTACAGCACCTGCCAGCTCCGAGTGCAAATGAGAATGACCTTGGAGCTGGTACCCCAGCCCTCACGGCCTCCGCACCGACCGCACTAGTAACGACATCAGATGAGCTCGAGACTAGCAAGCCGCCACCAGCCAGACTGAGTAGATTGAGCAAAGATGAGCGGGATGGAATTGACAAGAAAGTAAAGACACTGGTAGAACGGAAGGAGAGCGAAGAATACACAATAGATATGCACAATTCACATGCCGGTAGTCACTGGCGGCATTTCGTTTTACGGTTTAGCTACCACACTCTGAACGCATATGAGGATAGGTATCAGAATCAGGGTCCTGCTAAGCTGACAGCTTTATATAGAAAAGTCAATGTTGGAGACGAGGCTGAGCATGACGTGACGGACCTCTTCATGCAAACGCTTGAGGTCTTCCGCCACCTCACGGAACAGAAACCAGAAGTTAAGATTACAGTCCCTGACACGACTAGGTCCACATCAGAAGTAGCCACCACTATGATGCCTATCAGAAAAGCCGCCCCCTACTGGATTCCCCCGCGAGGTCAGGGAACAAACGACGATATCAACCACGCAGATGCAAAGGGGAGGGTTGTGTACAACTGGGTTTATCAACCATGGGATCGGCATTTAACTTTTAGACAAACCCTGCCCGATTTAAGAAAGAACCCGACAGCATTTTATACCGAACTAGGTACAGCCTTGGGTTCAACAATAATGACTCTGGCGGACATTGACTTGTTTTTCGGGCTATGTCTGCCGGCTGACGTGTGGAAGCAAATCCGGAAAACCGACCACACAGATCTGTTCGGACATACCTGGAATCAACTCAGTGAACTAGATAGACAGCGAGAGCCCGGAAAGAAACCTGTAAAAGACATACTGGAACTCCCGGACAAAATAGTTCAGAAGCTAAAGACATTGATCCCAGAGAAGAAGGTAGACTGGTCGATAGTCACGGCTTGCCGTCAGAAACCCCAGGAAGGCGTATCAGAATACTTCTCCCGATTTGAAACAGTGTTCTCCGACTACAGTGGCCAAGACATGACCACTGCAACCGGACACCACCTATTCGTGCAAAACTACGTAAAGGGTCTATCGCAAGAGGTCTCCCAAAAGTTACAGACGAGCGAGAGTAGTTGGGGGGCCTCCAAACCTGCAGCTATCCTTCAGATGGCTCAGTACTACGAACACCAAAAGAACGAGAACGATAGGGCGACAGAGAAAAAGAAAAAGGACTTGAAAGAACGAGTGATGATTGCTCAATTGCAAGGAGTGACGACAGGAAGGGAACAGTATAGAGGAAACTACCAGTCGAATGCCCCTAGAAATCCACCCCCTAGAGACCGCACACCCACACCCGGCGCTCCATGAACAGACCTCGATGAGAACCAGTGTGCGTTTTGCAAAGGATTTGGCCATTGGAAGTCTCAATGTCCGGTTCTCCTGGAAATGATTAAAAATAAAGAGACGAGGGACATGACGAATGGCCCCAGGACTAGAGGGCAGGGACGAGGACACACCCATGACACCAACAATGACAGACCTGGCAGACCGAACACGTTTGACCGTCCCCGACAGAATCAGTGCCAACAGTCTGACTGCGACAATGCCCGCGACTTTGCATAGGACTGCCAAGGGCAAGGAAGGGATCCAATCAAGCTCTATGTTGACCAGCAAGGTCCTTATGTCACCGCTAAGGTCCTAGGTACAAAGTCTCCATTTCTGGTAGACACTGGCGCGACACGTAGTGCGTTATCTTAACGACTGATTCCAAGGGCACCCTTGTCTGGCTCACACATAACATCAATAGGCTTTGATGGAACGCCCTCCACTAACCCCTTATCCGCACCGGTCTCCTTCGACTTGGACAGTAACCCCACTGACACGACGTTTCTGCTTTCCTCCAATACCCCCGATGCCATTATGGGACTTGACTTACTGAAACATTTCCGAGCTACTATCAGGTGTTCACAAGACGGAGTTCGAGTCATTCTGTACGATAACCCGACTCTGCTCAGACCTCATCCCGCACGACACATGTTCTCCATCTCTGACACTGACGCATCCTTACTTGACTCTCTACCTCTGTATCTGTGGGCTAAAACTGACGCTGATGTAGGACGAATGATGATCGACCCCGTGCGCATAACTGTTCGCCAAGATGCGATACTCCCAAAACTCCCACAGTATCGGATATCGCCCGAAGGTGAGAAGGCATTGGTAATGATAATCCAGTCCCTGGTAGAGGCAGGAGAGGTAGAGGAAGTAGTCAGCAATATTTGCAACAGCCCTATCCTACCCATTGTGAAGAAGCAGGGCGAGGGAGATGAGAAAGCGTACCGCTTCATCATCGACCTTCGAGAGGTCAACAAGGTAGTTGTACCTCAGTACCCCGTAGTCTCAGATATCGCCACCATTCTGACCCTGATTCCTTCCACAGCCACCACCTTCACTGTAATAGACCTCAAGAACGCTTTCTTCTCCATCCCCATCCACCCAGACAGCCGCTACCTTTTCGGCTTCACGTTAAAATCCCGCTCATATAGATTTTGTAGAGCTCCCCAAGGTTACACTGAAAGTCCCAGCATCTATAGCCAGGCCCTCAAGAGACAGCTGGACGCCGTTCAGCTACCGGAGGGAGTGGTGTTGATACAGTACGTCGATGACATCCTTTTGGCGGCCGACACCACTCCACTTGCAGTCACAGCCACCATCCAACTCCTGCACTTCCTCGCGGAAAATGGCCACAAGGTCTCCAAGAAGAAGTTGCAATTCTGCCAACCCCAGGTCACCTACCTAGGCCACCTCTTGTCCAAAGACGGGAGAAAGCTTACACCCGATCGAATTCAGGCCATTCTAGAAACCCCTGTCCCAAAGACCCAGAAACAAGTCCGCTCCCTGGTAGGCCTCACCTCCTTCTGCCGGCAGTGGTTGCCAAATTTCAGCCTCATTGTAAAGCCACTACTTTCCCTACTAGCCAAAGATGTCCCCTTCCCACTCCCTTGGACCCCCGAATGCCAATCCTCCTTCAAAGAACTTCGAGACGCCCTTTGTTCTGCGCCAGTCCTAGGAACCCCCGATTACACCAAGCCCTTCTCTCTCTACACTCACGAAAGGGAGGGGTGCGCTTTGTCTGTCCTAACTCAAACTATTGGCCCCAAGCAACGACCATGTGCCTATTTCTCTGCCACCCTTGACCCCGTAGCGAGAGCCTTGCCTGCCTGCCTTCGAGCCGTAGCTGCCGCTGCTGTCTCTATCCGACAAAGTGAGGGGATCGTACTCTCGAATTCCCTCACGGTATTAGTGCCCCATGCTGTTGACACCCTCCTAAACCAGACTAAGATGCAACACATGACTAGCGCACGACTGACCGGATACGAACTGACTCTGCTTGCACCCCACATCACGCTGAAAAGATGCACCACACTGAACCCAGCCACCTTGTTGCCCCTGCCCGAAAACGACCCAAATGTCCCCCCCATACATGACTGTGTGACCCTCACAGACGAACAGACTAGGAGTAGAGTTGACCTCCGAGACACCGCCTTCACAGACCCCGACGGAGAGCTATGGGTAGACGGCTCTTGCATAAAACTCCCCGACGGCACCACCTCAGCTGCCTATGCAGTTACCACAGCCCGAACTGTAGTTGAAACCGCCCGCATCACGCAACGATCCGCACAGGCGGCAGAACTGATTGCCCTCACACGAGCATGTATTATAGCGACAGGGACTACGGCAAACATTTACACGGACAGCCAGTACGCCTTCGGAGTGGTTCACCATTTTGGACTCTTGTGGAGAGAAAGGGGATTCCTGACGTCCCACGGCACGCCCATCCTCCACGGAGATCTAGTCTCCGCCCTGATTGAAGCAGTTCTCCTCCCCAAACGATTAGCTGTAATCAAATGCCAGGCACAAAGGAAGGTGACAGACTTAGTCGGACAGGGAAACGCACTGGCCGACATCACCGCCCGAACCACAGCTGAGAATAGGACGACGACACGCATGTATGTGACCAGGTCACAAGCAGAAAAATGGACTGACGCTAGGGAAACGATTAGGGACATCCAGATGGCCAGCTGACCACACGAATTGACTGAATGGGCACGGGTGGGAATAAAAGACGATGAAGGCTGCTGACGGACAAAGGACACTAACAAATGGTTGTTACCCAATTCATACCTGATCCCCATACTGACTATGGCTCACTCCCCTGCACACATAGGATCTGCCCCCATGACCGAACTCGTCTCCAAGGTCTGGCACAACGACAAAATCCCCGACTCAGCCAGGCGCCTGGTCCAGCAATGCCTTATCTGCCTGCAACATAACCCTGGGAAAGGAACTGTGGTACCCCGGGGAGGGTTTGGGGTCCCCGACCATCCTTTTGAGGTCCTCCAGATGGACTACATCCAACTAGAAAGATGCCAGAGCCTGAAGTATGTATTAGTCATTGTGTGTGCTTTCAGTAAATGGGTAGAAGCCTATCCAACCCGTGATAACACTGCCATGACCACTGCCAAGGTACTGCTGAAAGAGTTTTTCCCTCGCTACGGTCTTTGTCGAATTCTATGGAGCGACAACGGCCCCCACTTCATCGCTGAAGTTATCCAACTAATCTTGAAAGGGTTGGGTGTAAAACAGAGGTTTCATGCAGTCTTTCACCCCCAATCTGCTGGCTTAGTTGAGCGACACAACGCCACTCTGAAACTAAAACTGTTGAAGATAGTGGCCACCACAGGACTTAAATGGCCAGATGCCCTCCCACTGGCATTGCTATTGATGCGCTCCACTCCCACTAAGCACCATTTGACCCCCTACGAGGTTGTATTTGGGCGACCGATGAACCTCTGGACTGCCCCTAAACCGACCTCCATTCACGACGTCCCGGACGTCCTACTGTCTGATTACTTGTGCAAATTGACTAAAACATTGTCTGTCATTCATCAGCAGGTGCAGCAGGCCATCCCCGATGCTTCCAGGGGTCCGGGTCACGATATCCAACCGGGGGATTATGTGCTGATCCGAAATTTCCAACGGGCAAAGAGTCTGGAACCCCGGTGGACGGGCCCCTGGCAAGTACTGATCACCACCTGGACGGCTCTTCGAGTGGAGGGGAAACGACACTGGCTGCATGCACACCACTGTAAGAAGGTCTCCTCGACCCTGGCCACGACAGAAAACGTCAGCACCCAAGAAGAGCTCCTGAACAAAGACCGTCCATCACTGAACTGTTATCCTGATACCGAGGCACTTGAACTTGCAAAAATCTCTGATCCCACTGTGCCATCCAGGGAAGGGTATTTCCTGCGTCGAAAGGAGGGAGCTTCGGCTAAGTAGACCACAGACTAAGTTGAATCTCAGAACGGTAGCCTAAACGCAACCAAGGGTTACCCGGAGAGAAGCTAAACGAAGTCTGCGGTTCTGCCCACTACCGAGCACCTCGAAGATGATGGAAGCGCCAGATAAGAAGATGATGGAAGCAACCAGAAATACCCACCACCGGAACCCAAAGACTGACAGTATACACAAATCGAAGACAATTGCCCTTTTCATTGTCCTCCTCTTTTGCCTCCTCCTCATGACTTCCTTCTGGATCGTGGAAGAGAGCGCACCCGCTCATCAGATGTTGCTGACCACTGCACAGCCAACCACTATGAAAGAGCATCACCTGATCTCCCTTTCGCCTCAGCTCCGAGAAAGGCGTAAGGAGTTCTGGAACAATTCCTTCGTGCAACTGTTGCACCAACACAACCTTGACGCCAACGCCACCAACTGCTGGATCTGCGGGTTGCTCCCGCATGCCACCGGACACTCCATCCCTTTCATCCCTTCCCCTTTCTCAGTTCACGGCTCCTGCCTTGCCTGGTTGATTCTCTTGCAAGAGAGCTACAAGGACAACGCCACTTCACGTCAAACAGTGTCACACTTCTACCATGGGTTCGGGCTGAACAAAACCGGAAGAACATCTGCTCCCTTCTGTCCTTTGACCTCTGGTCCCTCCTTCCAGTTGGACATCCCTGCCAAAGAACGAGTCGAAATGCAGGTGTTCCATAATCCAGCCAGACCCACCTTCTCCTACCTACGGAAACGAACTGCTGCCACACTGACTGTGGCCCTGTCTGTTATCAACGTCACGGGCCTCGTGTGCCTCGAAGGCCTGGGAACACAGCTGGTGGGCCACAGTTCCTGCCGCATCACCAGAACATTGGACTCGATTGATCCCCCCTCCTTTGTTACTTCTCCGAATATGTACTTTGTTTGTGGCACCAAAGCTTACACTTGGCTTCCAAAAGGTTGGGGGGGTACTTGCTACATCGCCTTCGTTCTCCCTCCAACGTACGTGGCCCCAGCAAACCATCACCGGCAGAAGCGCGCAAGAAACATTGAACAAGCCGACTCCACTGGAGCACGGTTCCTGGATGCAGTGAAGGGACTTGTCCCTCTGTGGGGCCCAATGGCAAACAGCCGCACCATCCGACACTTGACCCAGGCAGTAGAAACGACCATGAACATCACGGCTGGCATCCTCACTAACAATACGGCCGAGCTTCAGGCAGTCCGCCTGGTGGCTCTTCAGAACCGCCTTGTTCTAGATGTCGTTCTAGCCGACCGTGGAGGAGCATGCCGCATCATCGGGTCTAGCTGTTGCACCTACGTGCCAGATAACTCGCCCTCAGTCTACAAAGCAATCGAGCACCTCCACAGACTTTCCTCAGAGGTTCACCAGGAGCAGGAAGGATGGTCGCTTGGGAGCTGGTTCTGGGGTACTTTGAAGGACTGGGGATGGAGGTTGTTTACATTTATCTTGATACCGGTCGTGGTACTGTGTGGGTGTTGCCTAGGTATTCAATGCTTGCCACCTTTGTGTTCACTCATTGCCAACTGCATGTGCCCTAAGACTTTGGACTTTGGAACTGAACATATGAGTCCCCTCTTTGAAGTAGAAATACGTGGCCTTATGGGGATAGATCCGAATTGACAAGTTGGCGAGACATGTTAAAAGGGAGGACTGTTGAAATCTAGTTTGTGAGCTGAACATCATCTACGCCATCTTGTCCATTTCCTCAGACACACGCACAAATATGCACAGCAGCCATTTTAGGTGCCATGGCCTCTCTGCCTACTGCCGATAGCCAGCGCGTCTCACCCCCTCACTCCCCGGCCTCGCAAGCACACCCCCCCCCCTTTGACAGCCCCCGGCCTCTCCTGCTTGGGCCCTAAACACACCTCCAGCGAGACCCTGCCTCCGAGCCACATCCCATGCTGAACCCCCACACCCTTTCTTCTCATTCATAAAACAGGCCCTTTGACAACCTCTTCCTCCTTGCCCGATTGTTCGGCCTGATCCCAGGCCATCGCTTAGCCCAGCAGATGCAGTTTATTACCCCTACAGTAGGACCTCGCCTCACTTCAAAGGAGCAGGGATTAATCAATGCCCTCACACCCCAGATCCGATCGATTACCCGCATTTCTGTTCCCAGCGGAATGTTCAGCTGCGCGATAATCATCATGCTGAGATTAGGGGTGGGGACTCCTACTGTAGATATGTGTGGGAACGGGCTTGAACCGGGGATTCCAAAGATGCCTTTTCCGTACTTCAAAGCAATACCACGGATGTCACAAATGTAATAAAGCCATAAAACTGTGTATAAGAGGCCAGGCCTTAGAGATGCGGTTAGAGCACCTCGAAACGATACCTCGTTGTCTGATCTGATGTGTTCTGCTCCGTCGGAAATAAACTCCTGTTTCCTGCCTTCCAGTCTCCAGCGCCTGCCTCTTTATTTGATAATCGTGAGTTGGGTGAGAAGCGGCTGACGCCGGGCAAACCTTGAAAGGGGTAACCGACCTGATCTGCCTGAACCCTTTTGTTTAACATTAGACACCCTTTAAAAACGTTTCTAACGTTGCATGTGGGCTCTATATCATAGCATAAGTGCAAAGCTAGAAAACTTTTGCGAAATTAAAATTTTTCCAAAGGTTATACCTGCCTCCTGGAGGGGTATGTTTTTGGCGCCCTGTGTGCTTTTTCAGTAGATAAGACTTGTCATGAATGTTTTTCACTGCTGATTCTGCACTACTACCTGAACACTCACGGGCTGGGGTACAACACATCGACAGGGACTCGTGTTCTACCCAGAGCCCTAGCTAGGGCAAGAACCTTTATCTTACTCGCCTCGCTGCTTCCTGGTCCCTCCACCCGTTCCAAGCACTCAGTGATGGCTTCACAGGCGTGTGTAGCGCTTTATAAATCCCCCCCCCTGCCCCCCCAATAAATAAAACTAGATAAAAAATACCTTCAAGGGCGTCTGCACTGTACACCAGTGGTACATGTGCAGGACTCCCTTTCCCTTCGCACGGCACTGAGCTCCCTCCCCTCCATGCCTAGAGCGCCACAGGGGGTGCCCTTTCGGCGGAGAAGTTGGACACCTTCCAGGGTTCATGGGAACTGAGGATGTGACTTGGAAACCACAAGTACGAGTAGGTTCAAGTTTCTTGCTAATGACTCAGAAAGTTTACCCAGCTCTCAAGGATGTCTTCTGACATTCGTATTCAAGAGTGGAGAAATATGGGATAATGAATCTCAGGGTGAGACCACAAGCATTTTTCATGTGTCCTCCAACGCATTTCCTTCGAAGAGGGCCTGCTGTGAGGTGTTGTAAATACAAAATAATGGATGATATTTTTTAGTCTACTGCACACTGTGAAATGTACTTTTCACGCTTTTCCTCCCATGCGATACATGTTGTTGTGTTAGGCCTATTCCTGTATCTACTGCTCTAAAGGCATAGATCAAAAATGTGTCTGGGATTGTCGAACGTCTATCAGAGATGTCTTTCTTTGTTTGATAAAGTAGCACTCCTAAGAGGACACTACTCAGGAAGGATAAATGTCTTGGAGACAATCCAAAAAGGAAACCTTTGGAGATGGTGTATGGTCTGCAGCAGCTGTGGACTCTCAGCAATAGCCTATTGTTTACTATTACTGGAAACAGTCGTACGTACATCGTCTTCACAGCAAATGTTGAACCAAAATTGGGAACCTGTGCTTCATATGAAAACCTACGAGGTGGTGTCCTCAGTTTTGATATCCAGCAGCCCCAATCTATCTACCAAGCCAAATACAAAGAGAGCAAACCTAGAGAAAATCTGCTCATGGCACAAAATCGGTGACTGAAACACCCTGGAGCGCAATCTAGGAGCACTGTTCAGTGTTTGCCTTCAAGAAGAGCCACTATTGTACAGCCTTCCATCACTGATCAGTCTTCCAGCTTCAAGAACAACTATCATAGCTCACCTTTCAACATACAAGAAGCCATTTCTGCCCATCCGTGTCACATTCAAAAAGGTATGTGGGTGTAGGGTAAGGTGCACAACCTGATTCTTGAGAGTAGGGTATAGTCTTTTACCAAGATGGTTTAAATTCAACTCGGGTGCTCCAACAGGTGACACAGCCGTCCTGTTATGTCCTTAGTAAACTTTAAATAGTGCGCGCATGTACTGTGAGCGCATCCCTGTGATTCAGCACACCATCGGTTCTTAATTAATGACTCCTTAGTAAATTTGATGAACACTATTAATTTTATTTAATGTTCTGGTTAGATATTCGCATTCATATCCATTTTCTCTTTGTTTGTCCAATAACTCATATTGCACATTTCATTCAATATTGTTTTCATTTCAACACACTCCAATGCATTTCGGGCATCTTAGCCCTTTATCCAGGAGCAAGGAACTCAGTCGCGGCTGGCGGATGAGTCTAGAGATACGCGACGCGTTTCTTCCCGGTTAGTTGCACTGATCATCGGTGGTGTTCGTCAAGGTATCACTATCCAACCTTCCAAGATTCAAGAAGCCACTGCTGCTCTGACTGCCCGCATTCAAAGAGCGTCACTACCCAACTTTTCCAGATTCAAGAAGCCTCTGCTGCTCTACCTGCCTACATTCAAAGAGCGTCACTAACCAACCTTCCAAGATTCAAGAAGCCATTGCTGCTACACCCGCCCGCATTCAAAGAGCGTCACTACCCAACCTTTCAGGATTCAAGGAGCCATTGCTGCTCTGCCTGCCCATATTCAAAGAGCGTCACTTCCCAACCTTTCCAGATTCAAGAAGCCGCTGCTGCTACGCCTGCCCGCATTCAAAGAGCATCACTACCCAACCTTTCCAGATTCAAGAAGCCATTACTGCTACGCCTGCCCGCATTCAAAGAGCATCACTACCCAACCTTTTCAGATTCAAGAAGCCGCTGCTGCTCTGCCAGCCCGCATTCAAAGAGCGTCAGTGCCTAACCTTGCCAGATTCAAGAAGCCATTGCTGCTACGCCTGCGCGCATTCAAAGAGCATCACTACCCTCCCTTTTCAGATTCAAGAAGCCGCTGCTGCTCTGCCAGCCCGCATTCAAAGAGCGTCAGTACCTAACCTTGCCAGATTCAAGAAGCCATTAATGCTACGCCAGCCCACATTCAAAGAGCATCACTACCCACCCTTTTCAGATTCAAGAAGCCGCTGCTGCTCTGCCAGCCGCATTCAAAGAGCGTCAGTACCTAACCTTGCCAGATTCAAGAAGCCATTGCTGCTACGCCTGCCCGCATTCAAAGAGCGCCACTACATAACCTTCTCAGAAACAAGAAGTCATCACTTGCATTAAAGAACGGCCATCGCTACCCAATCTTCCTCCATCCAGGCGCTTATGGCACAGCCTTCATACATTCAAGAAGCTATTACTGAAGAAAAAAATCTGCAAACCCTACTTTTTGGAGAACCTTTTTCTGGCAAAGCAATATTTTTGCAGAAGAAATCTAGCAATATTTTTCCATCGGTATTTTCCACATTCATATTTTTGACAGCTTTGACAACTTTTACCTTTGCAAATGTTTTCAGTTGGAGTTATCATTTCATTCTTCCTTAAAATGATCCTGCATTGTCCATGTGCTCTCAATGCCTCATCAATAAATCAAAGCGCAGCTGACCAGCTTTATGAAGCAGCCTGACTGCTATTCATTAAACCATACTCGGATGATGGCTCATTGAACTCTATGCCATGGGAAAATTGAGTACCATAAACTGGTCAGTGGCACCATCAGGGCCGTATCATGAAAGTGTGCCTTCTCACATAGCACAGCTGTCCATGTTTATGAAATAGCAATTCCTAAAGCGCATACAGATAACTCAGAGTTCTTCTGATTATGTCCATGCGCTGCAGACAGTTCAGCTCAGAAACAGAAACACTGCTCACTGTGTTGTTTTGTCTGTAGTGCATGCACTCATTTGGAGAAGTGCCGAGTAAAATAAGTGCGTTCTACAATATGCATCCATGCAAAACCAGGCGTAGAGCTGCGCCCTGAGCAGGCACACACCTCCATGATATGACTGTGCATGAGAGCTGCTATTTACAGCTCGCAGACATGGCAGAAGTGCAGTATCCATTCCTCCATATTAATTATTCGTACAATGCAAATGATGTAAATATATAAATACAAACGTTAATAGTGCATTAAAATAGATGTGTTTTATTGCACATTGTATATATATCCCTAAATGAAATGTGGAATCAATTAAACTCACATCACCCATCTTAGCATTGACTTGAGTCAGAATAGATTCATACAAGTTCGAGGTGAAACCCGTTCGTTGTAATGATGGAGACGTGGCCTCATATAGGGCACACACCCTACACATGACACATAATCCCAGCATAAGCAGCTGACTGTTCTTGGTTTAGTCTAAATTGGTCTGAAACATTTCCATGAAAACAAAGGTCTGTTTATGAGGCCTGCACTGTTTGTTGACAGCTTGCGGAAGTCAACAGTAACCACAGTAATCACCAGAGCATTCGATGGGACTGTCGCCGACAGCACCTAGCAGAGCACATCTGGAAGGCAGAGGCTTTAATTGACGGACGCGCAACAAGTGGTGCGTCACCAGTTTATACTGACGATTAAAAGCGACCTTTTGGTGCCGTTGAGAAAGTTTATTGGACGTTCAGCTTCCTGGACTAGGTGAACATAAAATGTTTTTTCTTGTAATCTGAGTGCATGCTGACATGGCCACTAGGGGTCAGCCGTGCGTCAAGGCCGGCTGCCACGCGTGTGCTCCCTGGATGCGGGTTCCAACGCTGCCTCTAAAGAGAAGCCCACCGCCCGACCGCCCGGGGAAGGTTGACGTGCAACTAAAGTACAAACATGTCTTAATATCATTTGAAAAGCCTGCACGTCACTGCAATGCCAGCGACAGCCGGACCGCTGTTGTAGGGAAAATGGCTTTACATTCAAGTTATCACATTACATACATGTTTAGTAAACAGCAGTATTTTGGGGGAAACAGCGTGCAAATATTAGCGGCTTTTTATCAAGGGCATGCAGTTTGTGGAGTAGATCCAGCTGGGAACACTCTCTATCACGTTGCAATTGGGCCAGCATTAACTAAAAGTACCCTTCTACATTAACTCGTTCATATCAACCTAGGCCAAATTGCATTAGGTATTTATTGATAACGACAGCCCTAAGACTGATATTGAAGTTTGAGCTATTTAAGAGAACTAGATTATAACAAATTTAATAATGCAGCTGATGTTTTAGCTCAAGAAGATTTCTCCAATTTGAAGATACTACTGTCGATTCAAGTCATGAAGCAGACTTTCTCAAATTAGGGGCCCTGAACATAAGAAAGATTCAGTGTCAATTTCAGTTTGCCTGGTTCTCTCTCTCTATTTCTCTATTTTTTCTTGTTCTTTGTCTTTCCCTATACATGCCTACCTTTCTCTGTTTCTCTTTGTCTGACTCCATGGGTGTCATCTTGCCTGTCTTACTATTAAGCCCTGGCGGAACATGTATTTCTTGATGAAATTTGGAAACTTCACCTTACTCTTGTAACACGGAGTTCTGGTCAAATTCCGCCAGTCACCATGTAGTGCAATTTTGGGGCATATTATCAAGGGGGTTTATCTCTGCTTTTTTGGCTTTAAAAGCCGAGAAAGCGGAGATCAAATTATCTCCCTATCACCTAGCTGTCACTAACACCAGTTAGCGACAGCTAGTAGGAGATAGCGACCATCTTGGGCCCCACTTTGCATGTCAGTGATATTTATCACTAATGACATGCAAAGTGGGCGTGCCAAGATGTTAGCGACTGGAAACAGTCGCTAACATCGCTATCTCCTATTACCAACTTTTGGAGATATTCGCGCTAAGCGCGAATATCTCCAAAAGCTAACACCTGCCCTGAGCAGTTCTTAGCCATGTTATCCAATGGGAGGTGGATAACATGGCTAAGAGCATTAGCTCGGTAATGCATGACTATCGCTGACTTTTCAGCGATATTCATGCATTGCGGCCGTTTTTTATCGCATTTGCGATAAACCTTGGTAATACCAAGGTTTATCTGCGAATAAAAATCGCCGCAGGTCAGCGGTAAATTTTTGACTCAAACCAAGCTATAGCGATAATTATCGCTATTGCTTGGTAATATGCCCCTTTGTTCTCCCGTGAGGTTCCAGAAATGCGAGCTGCTGAGAGTGAGTGAGATTTGGCGTCCCTTACCAAAATTTTCGGTTGATAGAAGGACTTCCGGTGAGATTAACTAATGCTGGTGGTCTCACGGGTTTGCAGTCAGAGGTCTGCTTCGTGAGTAGATTTTCTCGAGCTGCAGCAAAATCAACTCGAATGGGCGCGCGCTCTTACTCACTGCATAGTGCAGAACGTGCTACGGGCGCTAAATCATAGTCGAAATGCATGTTTCCGCCAATTGGCAGAACTCCACAGAATCTAGCTGAGTTTTTATGTAACTCTTCGGAATTCTGCATAATGACATTTTGAGAGTTCTGTCTACCCTTCCTTACCATCACCTGACAGCCTACATGGTTGTCTATCTCGCAGTACGTCTATCTGTAAATCTCTTACCCACTCTTTGTAGTAAAGTAGCTGCTGGGGGGGCAATCCACCCTGGATGGCACTGTTTTTGGGGCAGAAGGAGTCATGTATGTTGACCACCACCATCCCCCTGGGCCCGAGAACAAGTCGTTCATCGGTCACCCCTGGAACAAGTTGGCCACCATGCCTCCTCCCTACCCCCTCCTCCCAGCTCTTACTTGCACCCGGGCATCAAATTAAATTTAGGGGCCGCCCCAGGTGGTAGTACATCTAATCTAGCTACACCACTGACGCTGTGTCTGCCTGACAGGCTCTCTTTCTGTCTCTTTGGTTTCTCTCTCATGCTCGCTTTCTGCTTCTCTTCAGCCCGCTCTCCTTTTCTCTCTTCCTTCCTTTTAATAGCTTGAGTACTGCGAAAGTAGCCACAGTACCAATGTGATGGGCAGAAAAGATAATTTTGGAAATGAGTACTTGGTAGTTCTCTCACTCAGAGAAGATAGGCTATGTTTACCAGGATTAACAAGTATTGACAAGTATTGACAAAGCCAATCGGTCTCGCCGGCCTATTAGCTTTGCCAATGCTTATGGAATTACAAGACAACAAAGATGGCTGCCCACTGTTATTGACGTTGCCAATGCTTGTACAGTTTCAGCACAAGCAATGACATATGCTTCTTGGAATTATATTTTGTATACTTTATTAATGTTGTAGTCTTCCAGGATGGCCGTGACTTTGTGTGTAAACGTGCTATATAGATGTAATGCCATAGCTACCTTGGAACAGTGCAAATTCCCCTGCAAGTATACATTAAAGTGCTGCTTACAAACTATCTGCAGTGAGGCCTTTTTCAAACTTTTCATGTATCTTTATTAACCCAATTCCAAGACTTACCATCCATGTAACGTCATTTTAAATACTACTAACTTCTTTGAGACTTACGAATAGTGCAGGAGGCTACAAGGCGACTTATCAGAGCTGTATCTACCACCCAACACCTGCCCTGCCTCCGTGACCCAAAATCTGCACACATTTGGACTGCTACACTAAAACCACAATTTCCGATTTGTGAAGCTTAAAAGAGCAATGGTGCTAACATACAAAATGGATAATCAAACAAAACTGCGATAAATGTCCCCACTAACAGCTGTAGTGAGAGGGGAGGTATTTGCCATCTACTATATGCCTACCTACACTATCTCGAGGCAACTCCGCCACAGTTCCTTCCTTCCTCTATCATGGTATTAGGAATGGAGACGTGGAAGGAACCACCTCATACCGGGACCAGGAAGAGATACGTGGACTCAGTGTGGTGGAGGGTAGCGCGGACTGTACCACGTTGCTTTTGCGCACAGGGTGAGAGAGCTGCGTAATTCTATTAGGTAATGAAAGTCGGCTGGACAGAAACACGCATGTTCCTATCAGTGTTCTCTTAGGCCTTCTCGCCACGTCTTCCAAACGTGCAGCCAGACCAGGCCCTGCAGTTATACACACAAAGGTGGCTTGTGCTTTGTTGCAGGTTTGCCGGAACCCCTCCCCTCCCCCCGCGCCGCCTGCAGTAGAGAGAGAAGGAATGCATCAAACGACACAATCCGAGCTGCCTTCAAGTAAAGGTTAATGCCGCTTAAGAAGAGCTCAAAGAGCGTATTGGGACAGCGTAATCCGCAAAGCTGTCTCCATCACTTCTGCAGCAGGGCCGAGAAATCCCTCTGCCGGATAAAGTGCAGGCTTTGCGCAGTGTGTTCCCCCTCAGCCTGCCTGGGGAGGATTACCACGGCACAAGGCAGCCAGAGAAGCGACCAGGCAGCTCATGTCAGATTTCACCTTCTCGCGGCCCCGCCCTCGGCCTCCCGGCCGAGAGCTCTTAAAAACTCATTTAGCACAAAAGGCCGTTTAATTGCTGCCCTTCTGAGTGCGAGGGACAGAGAGGCACTGTTGAGAGGCTGGAGAGACTGGGGCGAGGTGCTTCAAACGCTGCTGCGCACGAGAGCGCCCACAATCACGAGCCACACTCGCTAAATCAAATCAACAGCTTGTCTGGAGGAGCTCAGGGTAGACAGCTGAGAAACGGATGCTGAGCTTCGGACAGGCACAGGGGCATCACATGTGGCACGGGGGCATGTGGCACTGAACAATTCAACGCGCATCCCGAGCACCCCGCTATGCAAGCACACGATCCACTAAATTATGCTGATATTTGTATCGAAAGTATTTGTACAACGTTGTGAACTTTCCAGACCACAGAGGTCACCTCACCTCTTCAGACTCAGACAGCTGCAGCGCAGGAAGCTAATGTAGGCATCAGATGTTCACACATCTGGAGTCGGAATCTATATTGTATTCAAGAGTAGGGTAGGGCGGACAACTCACTAGCACCTGTCGAGGTAGCCCGTAAATCACACTGTATCACTGTGTATAACATAGGGAGCACTTCTTGGCTGGAGGGTCTAAAAACCATCCTTTGGCAATAATACAAAGAAAGAGGCGAAAGGTACCCTTGTGATGATTATGAAATACGCTGCGCACCCGTGTTTCTAATCAAAGCCTGGCAATTTCCCAACTATCAGCTCAGCACACCAGGGAATGTAGCATTTTCAGCACATGTTGGATAACGGAAAATGTCATGGCTATTGGTCGGCACGTTTGAGATGATGTCATGCCTAGAAGATCACGATGGTCACATGACACACACGGATGCAGCGGTGACAGCACCTGTGATATGGTGGCATATGTAGCTGAATATGGCACAAAGGTATATTTATTCCGAATGAGATGATGGAACATCGGGGAGGGTGGCACGTGCATCTCTCTGGTATAGGGGGTTGTTCTTCACACCTGAGATTGTGGTTGATAGTTCTAAGCCGTGGTGTTTCATGCTCAAGCTCACGGTTCTGCCTTTCCCAAGCGCTCAGCCCTGCATTTCCGAAATTCACATGTTTGAATGGTTCTTTCAGTCATTGGTCCTTCCAGCCACATTTTAAAATCATACCTTTCCTTGGTATTTAGTTTAGTATAAATCACTTCGCACAACTAACATGTCTAACATTTCGGATAGAACACACATTTGCGCTCACATGTCGTTTTTACAAATAGTCCCATTTGTTTCAGGTCTTTTCTGCCAAGGAACAGGATTTCTCTCCAACACGGGAGTTTTTTCTGCTCAATTAGGTATGTCTCGCATATTTTTGTCAAATAGAATTAAATGTTCGACTACCTCTCGCCTTTACATTTTGACTGGCTACATTATACATCTTTTAGACCGCCTTCAACCACGTATATCTGGAACAAACTTTGATGAGATATTTGCGTTCTTAACTATTTTTTTTTTTTAATTTATTTATTTATTTATTTTTTTTGATTTCAAAAGCTTTTATTGGTATCAGCAAGAATAAAGAACCATACAAAAATATATATATAGGTGGAGTATACATTGGTGGTTTTTTCTATCTACAGTCCATTTGTGGATGCGCGCTCTTTTCGTTCGTTTTCCCAACTATCTTTTGATAAGCCAAACGACGCTTACCTTTCTTTGCATGCGGCATGGGTTGTAAATCTGGACTAACAGATACAATTTGGGTCACTGCACTCATCGGGGTACTCGTGAACACACCTAGCATTAGTGAAAACCCCTGGCAGAGATATTTTCTTTCTCACGTTTGCACTGTCTTCTTCCGTCCATGTCTCACTGTTTTTTTGGTGCACAAGTATACCCCGGCACTTCGCTGGCACACCCGTGGATTTCTCTCACGCTCCAAGTCCTTTTGCTCACACCTCCTTCCCGTTCACCTCTGTAGTCACACCCTTCACCGTGTCCCCTTCTTTTTCTCTTCTCTCTCTCCTCCTCGTCTCTCTTGCTTTCTTTATAGGTTTTTGAATAAAGCTTTTGTGGCATTTCTTTATGATCCCCATATTAAAAATACTGATGTATATACAGTTTTGTATGCTATTGCAGCCCTGAAGAAGCCCATTCACTGGGCGAAACGCGTTGGCTGGTTCTATCACTGTGCATACTAAAATACATCAGAAAATAAAGGAAGAATATCAAAGACTCACTTCGTCTATCTGATTATAGATTTGTAACTTGTTTTAATTTATGTTGCCTCTCAGCCACAAGCAAAATGCTATATTTTCTATGATCTACTGGCAGCAGGTCATTTGAGGTGGGCAATATAAGGGTACTATTCTTGTGTCTAGTCTTGGTGGTGCAGTCCGTTGGAACCTAGCTGCTTGTTGTTACAAGATTTTTTTTTTTTTACATTTTAAAATCCTTTTAACTCACGCTCAGCACGTTAAAGGCTCACTGCCGGAATTATCTCCAAGCTCACATTCATGCACTGTCAAGGCATGCGGCTGTGCACAACAAACGTCACAGCCCAATGTCCTACAAGCACCTATCCACGGGTGCACTAGTGAGAGCCCAGTGCAGAGAACTTCAGACGTATTAATGGTGCAAGCTTCCATCACTGCACATCAAACCTCACAGGTCTACACCGCTAACCCCACACACCTCCATGTCCAAGCTCTAATTCCTGCATAAGCCAAGCTCACACCGCTTCACCATCAAAGATCACAGGCACTATCACTTTCCAAGTTCAAACCTTTGGATTGCCCTGGCTTAACACCTGCATCTCAAAATCCAAAGTCTGTACGTCTGAACTCACAGCCCTCCATATGCAAGATCACAGCTCTGCATTACCTAAATTCATAATCCTGCATATCCCAGCCCAATCAAGTGCATCACTCAAGCACACATTCTTCATAATGCATGCTCACTTCACTGCATTGCCCAAGCTCACCGCCCTTTGTGGCAAACCTCAGATCTTGGCATCACTGACGCTGAACGCTCTTTACGTTCTCACTCTGTGGCCTGCGTTTGCCATTCTGAAGTTATATGTTACCAAAGCTCATATCTTCGACGTTTTTTAAGCTTTGGGGTATTTTAAACGTTTTAACCATATGGAATTAGAATGAAAAGAAGCGTTATGAAGTATACAAGTGTCAAATGAAGATTTTTTCTGAAAGACCCTAGAATTTACAACTCTTGCTGTGCAAAAATGCAGTTGGCGAAGTGGGACGATGCCATTCTGTTGTGTCCAAGCTCAGAATCGACACTGACAACGTTTACGACCTTTGAGCATCCAATCTCACTTTGCGTACTTCCTCCCATGTTTACAGCCCTGTATTGTCCAAGTTTTCAGCCCTGCATATCTACAGCCACAGGCATCCATATGTAAAAGCATAGCCCCTCATCTTCGAGATCTTGGACCCCAGCACTCCATTCTCTGCATGTTCCGCCTTGTGCGTCCTAGACCACAAAGAATGCAGTATTCCAGCTCACCACAGACTGCTGAAGCTCAGATCCTTGAACCAACCTAGTCAGCTGCCAATCATTACCTAGGCTCAGAGTCATGGCCTTAACTTGTCCCGCCCCTCACTTGGTTTAAGCCCATGTTATACTGCACTTCCAGCCATACAGTACTGTATGTCCGAGAACATGCCCCTGCAACGACAAGGCAAAAGCAATGTATCACAGCCCTGCATGCTCCCGGAGAATTCTCTCACAGTCTTGGTGCTCCTGAAGACAGTTCTGGGTGTTCCTGACAGTGCTCGGTTCTTGCTGTTTTGATTCACAGTTCTAGGAGTTATTAGTAGGAGTGCCTGGAATGCCTAGGTCACTGAGTTGGGTGATGTCCCTCAAATTTCTTGGTGCTCTAGACCACAGTGTTAGATGCTCCTGGGTCATGGAGCCGATGCTCCTGGGTGATAGAGCCGGATGCTCCTGGTTCATAGAGATGGATACTCTTAGGTCATAGAGCTGGATGCTCCTGGGTCATAGAGCTGGATGCTCCTGGGTCATAGAGCCGGATGTTCCTGAGTGATAGAGCTGGAAGCTTCTGGGTGATAGAGCCGGATGCTCATGGGTCATAGAACCGGATCCTCCTGAGTGATAGAGCTGGATGCTCCTGGGTCATAGAGCTGAATGTTCCTGGGTCATAGAGCCGGATGCTCCTGGTTCATAGAGCTGGATGCTCCTGGGTCATAGAGCCGGATGTTCCTGAGTGATAGAGCTGGAAGCTTCTGGGTCATAGAGCCGGATGCTCCTGGGTCATAGCGCCGGATGCTCCTGGTTCATAGAGATGGATACTCTTAGGTCATAGAGCTGGATGCTCCTGGGTCATAGAGCCGGATGTTCCTGAGTGATAGAGCTGGAAGCTTCTGGGTGATAGAGCCGGATGCTCATGGGTCATAGAACCGGATCCTCCTGAGTGATAGAGCTGGATGCTCCTGGGTCATAGAGCTGAATGTTCCTGGGTCATAGAGCCGGATGCTCCTGGTTCATAGAGCTGGATGCTCCTGGGTCATAGAGCCGGATGTTCCTGAGTGATAGAGCTGGAAGCTTCTGGGTCATAGAGCCGGATGCTCCTGGGTCATAGCGCCGGATGCTCCTGGTTCATAGAGATGGATACTCTTAGGTCATAGAGCTGGATGCTCCTGGGTCATAGAGCCGGATGTTCCTGAGTGATAGAGCTGGAAGCTTCTGGGTGATAGAGCCGGATGCTCATGGGTCATAGAACCGGATCCTCCTGAGTGATAGAGCTGGATGCTCCTGGGTCATAGAGCTGAATGTTCCTGGGTCATAGAGCCGGATGCTCCTGGTTCATAGAGCTGGATGCTCCTGGGTCATAGAGCCGGATGTTCCTGAGTGATAGAGCTGGAAGCTTCTGGGTCATAGAGCCGGATGCTCCTGGGTCATAGCGCCGGATGCTCCTGGTTCATAGAGATGGATACTCTTGGGTCATAGGGCTGGCTGCTCCTGGGTCATAGAGCCAGATGTTCCTGAGTGATAGAGCTGGAAGCTTCTGGGTCATAGAGCCGGATGCTCCTGGGTCATAGCGCCGGATGCTCCTGGTTCATAGAGATGGATACTCTTGGGTCACAGGGCTGGCTGCTCCTGGGTCATAGAGCCAGATGTTCCTGAGTGATAGAGCTGGAAGCTTATGGGTCATAGAGCCGGATGTTCCTGGGTCATAGAGCCGGATGCTCCTGGTTCATAGAGCTGGATGCTCCTGGGTCATAGAGCCGGATGTTCCTGAGTGATAGAGCTGGAAGCTTCTGGGTCATAGAGCCGGATGCTCCTGGGTCATAGCGCCGGATGCTCCTGGTTCATAGAGATGGATACTCTTGGGTCATAGGGCTGGCTGCTCCTGGGTCATAGAGCCAGATGTTCCTGAGTGATAGAGCTGGAAGCTTATGGGTCATAGAGCCGGATGTTCCTGGGTCATAGAGCCGGATGCTCCTGGTTCATAGAGCTGGATGTTCCTGGGTCATAGAGCCAGATGTTCCTGGGTCATAGAGCTGGAAGCTTATGGGTCATAGAGCCGGATGTTCCTGGGTCGTAGAGTCGGATGCTCCTGGTTCATAGAGCCGGATGCTCCTGGGTCAGAGAGCTGGATGCTCCTGGGTGATAGAGCTGGAGGCTCCTGGTTCATAGAGCCGGATGCTCCTGGTTCATAGAGCCAGATGCTCCTGGTTCATAGAGATGGATACTCTTGGGTCATAGAGCTGGATGCTCCTGGGTCATAGAGCTGGATGCTCCTGGGTCATAGAGCTATATGCTCCTGGTTCATAGAGCCGGATGCTCCTGGGTCATAGCGCTGGATGCTCCTGGTTCATAGAGATGGATACTCTTAGGTCATAGAGCTGGATGCTCCTGGGTCATAGAGCCGGATGTTCCTGAGTGATAGAGCTGGAAGCTTCTGGGTCATAGAGCCGGATGCTCATGGGTCATAGAACCGGATCCTCCTGAGTGATAGAGCTGGATGCTCCTGGGTCATAGAGCTGAATGTTCCTGGGTCATAGAGCCGGATGCTCCTGGGTCATAGAGCTGGATGCTCCTGGGTCATAGAGCCGAATGTTCCTGAGTGATAGAGCTGAAGCTTCTGGGTCATAGAGCCGGATGCTCCTGGGTCATAGCGCCGGATGCTCCTGGTTCATAGAGATGGATACTCTTGGGTCATAGTGCTGGCTGCTCCTGGGTCATAGAGCCAGATGTTCCTGAGTGATAGAGCTGGAAGCTTATGGGTCATAGAGCCGGATGTTCCTGGGTCATAGAGCCGGATGCTCCTGGTTCATAGAGCTGGATGTCCCTGGGTCGTAGAGCCGGATGTTCCTGGGTCATAGAGCTGGAAGCTTATGGGTCATAGAGCCCGATGTTCCTGGGTCTTAGAGCCGGATGCTCCTGGTTCATAGAGCCGGATGCTCCTGGGTCATAGAGCTGGATGTTCCTGGGTCATAGAGCCAGATGCTCCTGGTTCATAGAGCTGGATGCTCCTGGGTCACAGAGCCGGATGCTCCTGGTTCATAGAGCTGGATGCTCCTGAGATATATATAGCCGGATGCTCCTGGGTCATAGAGCAGGATGCTCCTGGTTCATAGAGCTGGATGCTCCTGGGTCATAGAGCCGGATGCTCCTGGTTCATAGAGCTGGATGCTTCTGGGTCACAGAGCCGGATGCTCCTGGGTCATATAGCCGGATGCTCCTGGGTCATATAGCCGGATGCTCCTGGGTCATAGAGCAGGATGCTCCTGGTTCATAGAGCTGGATGCTCCTGGGTCATAGAGCCGGATGCTCCTGGTTCATAGAGCCGGATGCTCCTGGGTCATAGAGCCGGATGCTCCTGGTTCATAGAGCCGGATGCTCCTGGGTCATAGAGCTGGATGTTCCTGGGTCATAGAGACGGATGCTCCTGGGTCACAGAGTTGGATGTTCCTGAGTCATAGAGCTGGATGCTTCTGCTCACAGTGTTGTGTGATCCTGCCGTACAGTGTTAGGCACTGCCAGCAGCATATTGTGTGTCACAGTTTTGGGTGCTCCGGGGACTGAATTCTTTATACAGTAGATTGCAGAGCTGACTGTGGTGGATAAGAGTGCTGATTACTCTTGTTCACAGTGTTGGGCGCTCCTGGGTCACAGTGCTGGGTGCCGTGCCTTCGAGTGATGGGTGCTTCCGGTCACAATACTGGGTACGGTGGCTCACACTGAAGGGTGCTCCGGGCTCGCAGTGCTTGGTCCTTCTGTTCACAGTGCTGGTACCGTGGGTCACGGCGCTGCTTGCACGCTGCACCCCCGTGTGTCCTGGTCACACACCGCAGGCTTCCTCGTGTGACAGAGCTATCTGTGCAAGGTGACAGCGCTGCGTTGTGACCCAGCGCTGCTCACAACCAGAGTCAACTGGGACGTGCGGGGTGTGACGGCTCTCCGTTTGCAGGGTGAGGAACTTGGGAGTCCCGGGTCACAGAACTGGGTGTCCCAGGCACAGTGCTGGGTGTCGTGAGCACAGAACAGGTGGCAGGTGACAGACCCAGATCTCCTGAGTGACAGAGGGAATCCTGCGTCACAGAGCTGCCCCTGGCTCTCTGAAATGGGCGACAAGGGTGACAGACCTGGGTCTCCCGGTGACAGAGCCAGGTCTCCCGGGTCTCTCACGGGGGACGGTGCCGGGGTTACTGCTCACAAGGCGGAGTGTTTCTGGTCGCAGCCTGTTCGCCTGGACACTATTTGGCAGGATCATAAAGTAGAATTTAAGGTGACAGGGAAGTGGGGCACCGGCAATCTGCGCAGCCGTCCATAGAAAACTTTCTTTAGTCAAAAAGAGAGAATGTATGTTCCACAGCAGGCATAGAGAGAAGGCTAGACTCACCTCAGTGCTGCAGCTCTGGTCCCGTCACAGCCGGGGGTGTATCCAGGGAGCGGTGCCCTCGCCTCTGCAAGCCCGGTCCTCGCAGTGCAGCCTTCTGCGCCAGCGGAGCAATCCACATGTGTGCGAAGTGTGAGCCGTGAGCTGCTCCCATACACACAGGGCAGAGCAGGGAGGCTCCCCGGGGTCCTAGAGCCGCCTGCAGCCCGGCCCAGCAGGAGCACAACCTCATCCCCAGACACAACAATTCAGGGACTTCCATCCAAGCTGTGCAGAACCCTTACATTCTTTTCTTGCAGACAACAATAAACAAAAGCCTGATCTGTCACAGACACCTCAAGGACGTCTTCTAATTTCCCAAAAATGAAAGTTGTTATTTTCGCTAACAGAATAGTGAAACCATGTTCTTATTATATATTTAAAAAAATGGTCCATACTTTGTCGAAGGAAGTTCAGAATTAGAAGTTGTAAATGCTGAATTTTGCCCGTAAATAAAAGTTGTGTGTTTAAGACAGGGTGTAGTGCATTTTAAAACAGTTACTGTTTTATGCAAGTGTATAACCCCGTCCCCTTTGTCGGTGGTCTTTAGGTTACCAGCAGCTGATTGGGTTAATGAATCTGCTGCAAAGGCGTGCGTTCAACAAGCATGTCAAAGGCTCGCATCCTTGCAGAGCTGATACACGCCGTTTTTCTTCTGAGGCCAGTAAAACGAGGGCCATAGAGTTGATGAGTAAAAATGTTCACTGATAACATTGGCATTGCAACAAAGCTACAAGGCAGCGATGCCACGTGTTAGGCAAAAGTAATTATTCTATTTTATTATGACGCCTCGGGTAGTGGTGGTGCAGGTTGTAGTAATGCTGTCATCCTGTGCCTACAGAATATCCTACACATGGCAAATCATCTGGTGTCTGTTGGATTGAATCCATGGTGGTTCTTCCTTTGTTTGTGCCACAAATTCCATTTGCAAGTACAACAAGTGTGGTAAGGTGACTTGACAAGGGACAACAAAGCAACAAAAGGATGGCTGCTCTTGGGGCCGAATGGTTTTATGATGGATAATATAACCAGAAGACTAGATCTAATTCCCTATATTGTGTACATCATTGTTGCATTTGAGAGAGAGTCTGAGCCTTGATGGTCAAAAGTCCTCACCAATTGCGTTCTGCAGAAGTAAGTATTCAGTTCAAGTCTGAGCCACTCACAGTAGCCGAGGATTTATTTTCAATGTCCTCCATGCAAGACCTGAGGATTCCTAGTGATGCTCTCTCTCTGACTCTCTCTTCCTCTCTCTCTCTCTCACACACACACACACTGTATCTCTCTCTCTCCCTATCTCTCTCTCTCCGTTTAAAATCTTAAGTTTCTATCGGAGTTCATTTGCATCAACAAACAAATCAGCAAGCATGACTAGTTCTGTTCTCAAGAAGTTCTTGTGGATCGCAGAATTCACATTTTCGCCTCACTGTGATGAAGAAATAGGAGCAACATGGAAGTTTTCACTTGGATACACGTTTTGTCGTGAAGGAGTATCCCTGAGTTCTTAAGACACCATCAGAATGTGTGGTTACTGGTCTACATGTGAGGGAGCCAGACTGCATCCTGCAGAGAGGGAAGCATCTCAGAACCCAGAGAAAGCTGCAATTCATAATGATGTCAGCACTGTGCTCCTTGCACCCCAAATTAACCTAGCAGAACCCTTCATTGTGCATATTCCAACTATAGCCGCCTAAGAAGACCGATCAGTGGTCCTGTAGGAATCCACATTATGCGTCATATTTACAAAGTATTTTCTATGAGTAGGTAGGAATTAACCCAAATGTGACAAATGCTGTGTCCTTCCACTAAAGTAAAGTAAAGTCCACATTTGTAAAGCGCACAATCACCCGTAAGGGTCTCTAGGCGCTGGGGGCCGTCGGGAAGATTAAGCGAGCTATTGCCCAGAGTCACATGGTGCTGGGCTAACCTGCCGCCGGAGCCGGGGATCGAACCGTGGTCCCCAGATTCCAGCGTCAGTCGCCCTGGCCGCGGCGCCACACCTCTTACTACCGTTCTTTCCATTACCCACTCAAGGGTCTAAAACTCCATGATCAGCAAATCAAAAAGGTGCATCGGAGACAACATTTTACAAAGTAAAAACAAGCCAGCTTTAAAAATGGTCACATGTCAAACACACTGTAAGCACCTTGTACACTGCAGCTTCCAGCCGCTCTCAGGTTGTTACAGGATTACATATTACTTCAGGGTGATATTCACTGCTAGTGCTCAAGAGGACGAGTTGTGTCAAATGTAAGAGAAGGAAAATGGACTTGCCAGCTTGGGGCACTGATCCCAGTGATTTCACGACCACCCAGGTGCAATGCACTGTGCAGCCACTAGTGAGGGGCAGTGTGACTTCTCAAGCACACTCACTACTATCCTACATATGATACAAGCACTACTTGGACATACACATGCAGTTGGAATAAGCTATTTTCGCTCGTGATAAATATATTTCTTTTAGAATTATTGATAAAAATGAAGTGTCTACGCAGCCAAGGAATAATTAAATGTTGCCTTTAGTGTTTCATTGAATAAAGCGGAACTTACCAGCGCATGGGAAGCCGGGCAGGCTGTCCACATTACCTTCACACACTTCCCCAAGGTGAAGGTATGTTTCCAAGTAAATGAAAGGAATCATGAACAGGTCTCGGGTCAGTGAAACATATCCGGGTCAACAAACTGGGCCCATGGCATTAAATGTGCTCTGACAGTAGCTGTGGTCTTTCAGCTGCCAGAGGGAGTGCCCACCTCGGTCCATGAGAGGGAACATCTAATTCATTGTGCAGAGCAGTCGAAGCATCCGAGCGCAGCGCCCCTCCCTGGCTTCCTACAGTATGGTGGTGAGGGGGCGGGAATGTGCACAGCAGCCTTCTGATTGGGCAAAGCCCACAGGCAAATTATCAAAAAATGCCATGCCTCAGCACAAGTTAACCCTAACGGTGTCCTGTCAGGGAGCAGCAGGCACTTTACGAAAATACTATCTTCTGAGGACATTGTTCCTCAAGCTTCTACAGAGGGTGCTTTTATAGGCATATTTCTATGTAGTAATTGAGGAGAAATGCTTCTGGCAAAGTTCTCTGCGTGTTTCACACATTCCATCTCGCTCTCTGGCGCGTGATGTTCTGGGCTGCTGTATGGACATGAATGTTATAGCACTGCACGCGCTGCAGGGGAATGTCGAATGTAGGAGGGCTGTGTTTTATGGGAGGGTGTGAGAAGTTGCAAAGCAACAGAGAGGTAAGCTCAAAAGCTGTCATCAAACTCCCCGTTCTTTGCTCGGGCCTGCACTGCAAGCCTTCCGTTGCATTCCAAAACTCATTTGCAGATCTTTCATGCTGTAATTAATGGCTTTAATTTTAGATTCATCTCTTCTTCGGAGCAATCCGCAGTGACATCCAACCAGCAGCCTTTACAATGAAATAACTACTCACACAAACTCCTTTGCATAATTTGCATACCATGACAAGACCACTCGGTGCTGCTAAATTTCTGAACTTTGCTTAATTACTGCAAAGTCCATGTGTGTTTGCACGCTTTTTCGTCTGGATTGCATTCCTAGCACTGACTACAACAATATAAAAAAAAGTTTGCTGCATTGAAAGAAGAACGCAACTAAATATTGTTTTCTGTGCAGAATGCATCTCAAAGATAACGAAATGAAAGTGTGATGATTCAGTCTACGTCTGAGATGTAAATTAGGTACACAATATAATTTCTAAGAAATCATCCAGAGAAGGTGGCATGACACACCAAATAATAGTGTGAGGCGGGATCTCTGTCCTAATTACCACTGGAATTATGCGATTTTGCAGCTGTAGTGTTAACACATGATTATTGATTTGCTAAATTTGCCACATAATCCATGAATGGGTGTATAATCTATAGATTAAAAAAATTTGTATCTAGCTCAAATGGATACAAAATGACCAAAAACTCACTGACGTGCGGCCGTTGAGTTAAGGGACCTTTGCAAAGGTTGACTGATTATCTTTCTGTTACTTCTGTGTTTTAGTGTTTAACTAATACTAATGATGTGAAACTTTTGGCCAGACAGCGTTAATGTGTAAAAACGGCAAAATGACGAAGTAATTGTCTCCCAAAATGTGCTGCAATATGCCGCTCCATGTGCATTTTCTTGCCGCCTAATTTTGTCAACCCTACTGCATAATTTGTTCCTCTTCTGCTGTATAATTCAAGTGGCCATGGCTTTACTCTTTTGAATGGAAAGAAAGCCAACTCTATCTAAAATACTTAAAAACTAATAACAATAGGCATTGCACACAGCTATCAAGTCACACCTAAACAGGATGGGCAGGTATTGTCACGTGTGCCGAAATGAAAACACATGAACAATGTTTTACTACAACAAAACAGTGTATAATATCAAAATAAATATAGCAGCACAATGTAAAATCCATCTACAAGTATATTCACACAATTTGACAAAAAGTCAAAGCATTATGTATTTGCCCTTATGGAAACAATAATACAAACATAAACTAAAAATGCATCTCGAAAAAACATAATAAGGTGTTGCATATTCTAATCCACTGATCATCCTCTTACTCAGCAGCATGCTAATTATGTTGTCTGGTGGGGAATCTCACGCCCTTCTGTGTATTTGCATGTGTGGTTGTCAGGGGTGGCTCCTACGCTATTGGGGAGAAGCGTTGCCCCACTGCTTTTAAGCAGTGCACTGCAAAGTAAAGGAAACATAAAATGATAATAACTTTGAGTTATTATCATTTTATGTTTCCTGATGCTTTGTGGGCGGGTGGGCGGGGCTGCTCTACCCTTGGAGTAGGGCAGTTGAGGAGTGGTTTTCCCACTCTTAAGTTTGCGATGACTGTTTGGTCAGCCCTCTCATACCATCCCCTCTCCCTCAGCGCACCCGCACCCGCCCACCACCAGCAAATAATGCCGGCCGCCACTGGCAGTTGGTACATAGAAGGCACAGAAATTTGCAGAGTGGGTATCATTCTTTTGCGGCCCCGCCTGGCAAATGTTTTTGTTCCTTAGAAACCAACCCATGTATTGGAGTTTTTTCCCCTAGAAAACAGGTAAACAAATGTCACTGACGTGGTGGGAGTTTTTGTCCCAGCACATCCAATCATTTGTTGTTTCCTGTTCGAGAGCACCAGGCTTTTCCTGGCAGTCCCGGGCTGTTAAAAGGTACTACAGACAGACCACCTCCAATAGGGCGGACCTTCTGACATACATTGACCAATGGCCCTTGAAGAGTATGTCACAAGCCAAAGGTTTCTGATGGCGGACCCAACTAGGCCTACCAATTTATGGAAGGGGTTCTATTTCCCCAATCTTCAAATGAAGCACTTAGTGGTTGATGCATCTTATATGTCACATAAAAATTTGAAAAGATGAGCTTGCACAGATGATTGGCAGTTTGTTTCTCGCGTGATGTGTATGGAATTTTCATTTTACGTTAGTTGTGTAAAGGGCCATAAAAATACATAATTCAAAAACTCATGAGCAAATTTGATTTTAATAAATTAATAGAATAGAAAATGTAACAAGTCTATAAATAACTGCATCTGAACTATTCAAAAAATGTACAGGATCAAAAATTGATGACAAACATTGATCTCAAATGATGTTTCCTAAGTACAGTGATTGCTGGACATATCTATACTACTATTATAAAGAGAGAGCTGAAACCTTTGAGGCCGGTAATCTCAAGAAGTACTGCACCAATCACAACACCCAATACAGCATTGTAAAGGGGAGTTGCAGCAGATGGACATAGGCTATACATCTGGCCACCATAAACGTTACAAAGGTCAAACAACCTCAGGGGTAAAGTAGTCCCTTGTGGGCGTTGGCATTCTGCTGTCAGCGATGGGCGTGTCATAGTAGCCTGGGCGTGTCAAAGTAGCACGGGAGTCTCAAACTACACTTTGTGGGCGTCACCGTTGTCAGAGGGGCCTGGCCCAAAACAAAAAACGATAATAAAATATGCGCGCACGTTCACGCTCCTTTACTGATACTGATAACACTCACAGTACTTGCCGCGCTAACTAAAACAAAGCTTTAGTGATTTGTGAGCCTCGGGGTTGGCAGAGGGGTCTGGCATAAAAAAAGGGGCACGGCTTTCAAAAGCGCACTATTCACTTGGCGCAACATTCACGCCTTTGTGGGCGTCAACGTTGTCAGAGGAGCCGGGACTGGCATAAAGAAAGGGGCGCGGCTTTCACAAGCGCGAAATTCACTCGGCCTCACATTCACGCCTTTGTGGGCGTCAGTGTTGTCAGAGGGGCCTGGCCCAAAACTTCAAACAATACATAAATGGCCGTCGATTTCACTGTGCAAGCCCATTCACGCTCCATTAATGATAACACTCACGGTATTTGCGACGGGAACAAAAACAAAGCTTCACCCATTTGTGAGCCTCGGCGTTGTCACAGGGGTCAGGCATAAAGAAAGGGGCGTGGCTTTCACAAAGACGCTGGAAGCATTGCGGAGAGGGTCAATAGCGTCCTTGGATTTGTGGCATTTGGCAGTGACGCATTGTGGGGCGTCCAAGTGCACCAAGCAAGTCTTTGGGGAGTGCGTGAACTGTCAGCGATGGGCGCGTCAAAGTAGCGTGGGTGTGTCAAAGTAGCGTGGGCGTCTCAAACTACACATTGTGGGTTGTCACGGTTGTCAGAGGGGCCTGGCCCAAAACAAAAAACGATAATAAAATATGCGCGCACATTCACGCTCCATTACGCGCACATTCACGCTCCATTACTGATACTGATGACACTCACAGTACTTGCCGCGCTAACTAAAACAAAGCTTTACTCATTTGTGAGCCTTGGCGTTGGTAGAGGGGGCTGGCATAAAAAAAAGGGGCACGGCTTTCAAAAGCGCACTATTCACTCGGCACAAACTTCACGCCTTTGTGGGCGTCAACGTTGTCAGAGGGTCCGGGACTGGCATAAAGAAAGGGGCGTGGCTTTTACAAGCGAGAAATTCACTCGGCGCCACATTCACGCCTTTGTGGGCGTCAACGTTGTCAGAGGGGCCTTGCCCAAAACTACAAACAATAAATAAATGGCCGCCGATTTCACTGTGCAAGCCCATTCACGCTACATTAATGATAACACTCACAGTATTTGCGGCAGGAACAAAAACAAAGCTTCACTCATTTGTGAGCCTCGGCCTTGTCACAGGGGGCAGGCATAAAGAAAGGGGCACGGCTTTCACAAAGACGCCAGAAGCATTGCGGAGAGGGGGAATAGCGTCCTTGGAGTTGTGGCGTTTGGCAGTGACGCTATGTGGGGCGTCTAAGTGCACCAAGCAAGTCTTTGGGGAGTGCGTGAACCTACTAAGGCACACACCCTCAGTGTGCATGCCAGGACTGATCAGGGGCGTCGGCAGGAGCAGACACACACGTTCACATTCTGCGGAACGGACAACAAACCGCAGAGCACACGCTCACCTTCCACGCAACAGAAAGAGGGGTTCTGAGCAGCCGCACAGGCAAGTCGCATGAAACAACAAATGTACTATGCCAGGAACTTAAAAAAAATCTTTGCCTTGCCTATTCTGCCATTTAAGACATTCTTTTTCGTACCCGGACAAAGTCGGGATGGGCTGCTAGTACATTAATATAGGGTGAATGATGTCTTGACTTGGGCAACTCTAGAAACCACATTGCCTATCCCTTCTACCATTGGTGGACCAATTGCCTACATTAGAGGTGAGAGACAGTCTAACCATCCTAAAATTTCCATAAATATGCTGAACATTAGTCTCAAGTTTAACACAAATATACAATTACCTGTTAGCAGCCCCTCTGCATTGACCAAAATAGATCACAGAGATAATTTGTCTTATGCTCCTTCTTTAAATGTCCAAAATCATGTTCATAGCGTTGTTCTCTTATACGATTTTCCAACCTCAAGTCTCGCTGGAGTTTGGCGATTTTAGGAAGGGTTTCTTGCTCAGTAATTCCTAACAAAGAGATTATCCCCAGAGTGGCATGCTGCAAATTATTTGAGCATATTCCCAATACAGCAGTTCTGCGAATCCCAAATCAAAGCTAATTCCCTCAACTCAGGGGCGTAATTAGATCCGAACTTCAGCTCGAGCACTGATGACAGCTGTTAACGACAGTCTTTTTTGGTGCTTTCCTCTCCCATTACCTCCTTCTTCATGAATTCCCTCACTACCACTCTCCAACAGTGCACCTCATCTTTCCATAACCTCTCTCTGACAGACATTTGATTCTTTTTTATAGTGCTACTCATAGTTCACTCACATTCAGTTCTGTGATAGTATGGTACACGTTCTTTGCAGCAGGCACATTAACCCTCTATGCGACTTTACAATGAGCCAAAACTGCCACTATACAAAATTCCAAACTCTCACCAGTAGGAACATTAATCATCAGAGTTATCTTGACATTTTAATTGTTGCCTGATGCACAAGGAAGTTCATGTGATTGTAAATCAAAAATGATTTTTAAACACAGCGCCCCCCACCAAAGCCAACACACTGGTTGCACCATCCTAAAGTGAGTCCTACTCCCATGCAATGGGGTAGGACTAGCATTTCCAGAAATGGGTCAGATGTTGAAATTGGCAATGTATATACACATAAGCGGCGTTCATTTGTGGTCACTGTACCTCTTGTCGTAAGCAGAACGGATATTGCAAAACACTGACTGTGTTATCCCGTCAGCATAGACCCTAGCACACATATATACAACAGCTATTTTAGGTGCCATGGTCTCCCTGTTCGCGATCGATCATCAGCGCCCTTCCCTGACCCTGCAAGCATCCCCCATGCACCCCGACCGCCCCCACTCTCACATGCACAAGTCATGAACCCTCCTCCTTCTGCATGACTCTGTCACTGGGAATCACACCCCGCGCCTGACCAACACCTCCTTTCCTTCCATGAATACCCCTCTTTTGATAAACCCTTCCTCTACGCTCGATTGTCCACACCGATCCTTCCTTTCATGAATATCTCTCCTTTGATGACCCCTTCCTCTGAGCCCGATTGTTTGCATGGACCGCTGGTCATCCCTTAGCCCGAGGATACAGTTTATTGCCCACTACTGTATGCACTCGCCCCTCTTCAAAGGAGCTACTATTGATCATGACCTTCCCACCCCCTGGGATTCGATCGGGCGCACACATTCCAAAGGAATCAGCAGAACATACAGCTGCGTGACAGCCCCCTCCTATTGTATGGAGGGTAAGGGCCTCTACTGTAGCCACGTGTTGGAATGAGCCGGAACTGGGGGGGTGCCGGGAATGTCATCTTCATACTTCACAATGCCTTTATTGTAATAAAGAACGTTCACATGTCTTAAACCAGTGTATAAAAGACCAGGCCTCAGAGAGGCTAGACAGAGCACCTCCTGAAGACACTATGAGAGTGTCCGAAATGACAGGCTCTCCTCATGAGAAATAAAACTCTGTTCTTGTTTTCCTGCCTCCAGCGCCCGTCTCTTTATTTGGTAATTGTTCAAGATGGGAACTCAGAGGCGTCTTGCGCCAGCAGCCTGGGCATCAGGAGCGTTATGGGCTGACTTTTCCACAATTGGCGTCCCAACGTGGGGTCCATCAGCGACATAAGGTTCGGTAAGAGAGGTCCAGACGATGGGGTGAACATCTAAACGATTGGAGTATACCTGCCTTGAGAGGGCCCTCGTCCGGCTGCCGATTGAATGAACTTCACCGATTCCGAACGGACCTCTCTCAAGTGACCTATTGTCCTGACTGGAATCCCACAGGAATGCTGCGGTAAAAACATGGAGAAAGAGAACAATCGGGCGCTGGAGAAAGGAAGGCGAAGAATTGCCCACACGGTCCGGTCCGGGTAAGGTTAAGTAGGACGTCTTTACGTCTGATTGGTAGGATGGCTTTATCCATCTGATTGATTGATTGATTGTTGATATTGGAAACGGTATTTAGATACTGGTATTGTTCATTGATTGGTTCATTTAGCCTTGGGTGCTACTTGAAGTATTGGTTCTCTTGGAGACATTCTCTGTTTGCAAACAGCGACAGATAGGAACGTCTCTCTCTCTTTGCAAATAGTGAAGGATAGGTAATGCGGACTTTTGTCCCCCATTGTAATCCGTCATGCCTATTTTTCTCCCCATTGATTGATTGTTTGATCGAGCATTGAATTGTTCGAAGTTGGTTCTCTTAAGGATCTTCTCTGCCTACAAACGGGGAAGAATAGGAATATTCTCTCTCCCTTTGCAGATAGTGAAGGGTAGGTAACGCAGGCTTTTGCCCCCGTTGTAACCCGTCATGCCTATTTCATTCCTCATTGATTGATTGTTTGTCCGAACATTGATTGTTTGGAATTGGTTCTCTTTGGAGGTATTCTCTGTTTGCAAATAACGTGGAATAGAAATATTCTGTCTAGTCTTTGCAAATAGTGAAGGGTAGGTAATATGGACCTTTTGTCCCCCGTTGTAATCTTTCATGCCTATCTACTCCCCACTGATTGGTAAACTAGTTCCACCCGGACCATTTATTAGAGGTAGGTCATCCGGCTCAGCCCGGAGGACACCCCTAATAAAAAGGACAAATATAAAGAAAAATGCGGATTAGCCGCTGTATCATGCTAGCAGATAAAAAAAATATATATATAAAAATCGTTAGGGAAAACAAAAGGAATCAAGTAAAGTCAGTAGGCCACTGATGAGTTTTTGATTTTCGCAACAAATAAGAAAACGTTAGAAATAGCTCACGATAAAATACATGATTTCGCTAGAAATGAGAAACGTTAGGAATAAGCCCGTAATAAGAAACATGAAAATGGTGAGAGAAGCCAAGCTTGACATCACGACGGCCACGAGGCAATTAGGCTTCGCCACCCCTCACTGCTCCAAACATGCCTGTCCCACCACCCGCCACGCCCCAATAACGGTAACATGAGATAGATACAAGTCAACAGATACCTACCCCCATTCTGAAAACTCCCGAAGTGCAACTGGTTCGCGGCTACCCCCATCCGGAAGACGAGATCTTCAACACGTGTAGGGCGGGTTCTGCTGCCAGCCGTCGGCCGGAGGTCATCGAGTAAGGTGGGCCCGAAGAAGAGCCGAGGCCGACGGGGTCCGGCCGTCCCCACTTCTTCTATAATGGCTGCGACAACACTGGGGGGGGATGTCTTGCGCATGCCTCCGACCCCCCCCCTCTTAATCGCCTGGTCCGGCTTCCATAAGAGGCCTGGGGGTGGAGAGACCACTACGCGAATAGCCCGGAGGAGGCACCACGCGCCAAGGTCTGTCCCCAGGATGAACCAAGGGACCCGTTCCTGAGGGCCGTGGCGAAGAGCGTCCGGCCGCCATCAACCGGAGGCCCGGCCCGAAACGTACTAGGCGCCACTTCTTCAATAATGGCTGCGACAACACTGGGGGGGGGATGTCTTGCGCATGCTTCCGACCCCCCCCTCTCTCATCGCCTGGTCCGGCCATCATGTATATTAGCGCCGAGGAAAACGGCGTGGGGTGCGCTGGGAGGGAGAGACGGCGCGAACGGGCCTCTCCCACCTCCCCAGGTGGAGGCCCCCAGCGGCACCCCCAACGCTCCACTCACCCGACATGGGTTCGCCCGCTCGTAAAATGGCGGACGATCCTGCTGGAGCGGGCCCGGGGTGAAGAGATGGCCCGCCTGCTTGTTGATTAAGAAACGAGTCCCACCATCATAAAAGTTCTCCTCGACCTTGAAGATTCTATAGGAGCCGCGGGAGTCCCCGACCCCCGCAGACACCCCCGATGGGGAATGACTGCCACGATTGCCCGCGGAACGATGAAAATGTAGCCGCGAGACGTCGGCGCTCCCATGCTGGCGCCAGCCTCAGTTTGAATGACTAGAATCCTGCAGACTACAGTTCGGATCAGTTCCGGTAAAAACCCAGTATGACCCGGTAGGAAAATTGTTGCCTCCCTCCCCCTTTGACTGATGGTTCAGACCACCGATCCTTTCTTTTGCCCTTTTAACGGAACTTTTGGACTACCGAAAGAGACTCTGGGCCAACCACGAGTTAGCGGAGATTTAGACTATGCCTGGATCTGCCTGACTGCACCCAAAATGGCGCCGATGCAAATGAACCTTTCAACTCCTTGTTGTACCCCGATTGTTCAGCCCTGGTGTCATGAGATATGTATGCAGTTTTGTTAAAAAAAAAAAACACATGGATTGATATAGGACGTGTACTGATTATATGTTCGGACAGTAAATTGATATGGGATGTGTACTGTCAATTCGGACAATGAATTGATATGGGATGGGTACTGGTTATATGTTCGGACAATGAATTGATATAGGATGGGTACTGATTATGTGTTCAGACAGTGAATTGACATCAGATGGGTACTGATTGAACATTCGGACAATGAATTGTTGTTAAGTTTTGGCGCCTCATGATTATTGCAAGTTCGAATTTCAACACTTATGATACTCGCTCACACTGAATTCTCGACATGATTTTATTGCACTTGTCGCACTTTTTATTATAAAATAAACAACTCCCGACTCCATTAGGTTTTCCACTACTAAGTATCCCCACATGTACAGTTCCAGCCTGCTCTGTGGCCGGCCCACGGGGTTGTAGGCCCGTATTTGTGCACCGACATTCTTATTAAAGATTTTTGGAAAAAGCAAACGTAGTTGTCACGCGTAGATTGATAAGTTTCAAATAAATGATCACTATTTCCGATATAACTAAAATGCAGGTGAAATGACTCAGCTCGATTAGTTAAGGGTTAAAAGGTATAATATATAGAGATATTGCAGATATGAGGGGTCCAAGTTTTAGTTGTGTATTTTTCCCTTTTTGTACAGCCAAAAGCAACCGCTAAAGATCCTGGTATTTAGCCTATACTTTATATGCTACCTGTATAAGAAAAGTCACACTATCGGTCCACCTGTGCTTGAACGCCCAGTTGGCAGGGACTGCATCCCGTGGAGATAGGCCGAGTATGCAGTAAGTAAAAGCCTTTCTGGGTTTATGCACGCTAATGTGTCTATCAATGTAGCCCCTGCCCCCTTCTTTTTTCCCTCTCTCTGCAGGTCACATCGGAATGTCGATTAATGTACGAAAATGGTGATCTAGCGGACGAAGAGACGGGAAAGAGGGTTTGATTATGGTACCTAACCGCGACAAACCCCGAATAATGCAACCAAAAAAAATGACGTACAATAATGAATACATTCCTACGTTTGACTAAATAGGGAAAGTTTAAGGAATATTCCGAGGTAAGGTTTACACAAGTATCCTCCGCCGGGAGGACTAGGAATATTGCCAATATTTAAAAACCTACTACCTCCTTTTTCGCATCCTCATAGACATGTAACTCAAAGCTGCCCCATTGTTCTCCAATTGACACCAACTGTTGTCTCAGCCTGGAAACACATTTGCTAAAATGACTCGAAAATACCACCGTGAGCATTAGCCCGACCAGGTTAGTTCATGACCAATTGGCAGAGGTGTAAGTGTGTGCAACCACAACCTCCAGTGAAAGCAGCCGACAATAAAAAGAAAAAAAAAGTAAAGAGAGCTTAGGATGCTGAGAATGCGCAGCGTACAGGAAGAGATCATTTTGGCCAATAACTGTTCTATGTTTTGTCTTGGATTTTTGTATATAATACATGTACTGTCTCCCCCGTCTGAGTTTGTGTACGTGATGTATAGATCTACGTCATCCCTCTGCCTGTGTTTCCGTATTGCTTAACCCCCGCTGTTCTGTGTTGTGTGCGCACTGAATGGACCATTATTGTACACGCTTCTCTCTCTCTCTCTCTCTCTCCCTCTCTCTCTCTCTCTCTCTCTCTCTCTCTCGCTCTCTCCACGTCATACGTGTACTAAATTGTTCGTTTAGAGTGCGGGCGACTCTCTCTCTCTCTCTGAGGGTCCCCCTGTCCCCCCCCTTGTGCAAGAACGTTGTGCCCCACCGGCACGAACCTAATTGGGTCTCTTCGAACACAAAGGTGTTGGGCAAAATTGACAGGAACTAAAACGATTGTAACTTGCCATATTACTACCTCTCCTTTCTGCAAAACAATAGAACCCGAGTTGGTAATGAAGGAAAGGACAGGTCAGACGACTGATGTCCACTAATCTGGCCTTTTTATAGGGGGACTATAAACGTCAATGGTCTTCTGTTTTTCAGTTTGTTAATGCAATCCCCAATGCCCAGATTGCCCCACCCCTCTGCACTTAAGTGCGAATGTCCAAAGCGTCCCCGCTTCTCCCGATTGACCCCAGCTCCATATCAGCTATCCCCGAAGTATAATTGATCACCTTGGTTAACTATCGCTCCCCAAGTAAAACATGTTTCACCTCTGTCCCCCCCCCCCTCATGATGATAACCCCCTGCTTGCAAGATTTAGCCGACCCCGAAGGGAAATGTAAGATTGTCAGTACCTAGTCCGACTTCCCCCCACGTACGTCACGAATGAACGCCGAATAGGTTTACGAATTCAGTAGAAATGCCCTCCTACATACTCCATAAGTGATTAATTCTGACTGTGATCGATGAACATATCCCCCACCTACGTAGGGTTGAGGACGGAATTGAGATGTATAAAAGTCTTCTCCTACCAGTTTTTCTAAAAACTTGTTTTGTACTCATTTAAAGCTATAATCACCGGAGGAGAGGAGATGGACGCGACGCACAGCCTGGCCACAGATCATGAAGCACGTGTGACCTCGACCAAAGATGGAGTCGCAGAGCAACGAGACGCGGGACGAGGCACCACTCTCAAACTCGGCAGATGAAGGAATGAAGGGCTGCCTTGAAGTCCTCGATTCGCTGACCCACTCGTGCCTGAAGTCCCCGTCCCTTTCGAGCCCGACTGATGGGACGTCCTTTGCTCCTTTTGGTCCCTTGGTGTGTTCAAAGATCTGATCCCACTCCGCCCTCTCCTCCCTCGATTATTCAACAACATCGCCCTTTTCGCATAACTTTTGACTCAGAAAAGAAGAGCAGCCTTTAGATAGCATAAGGGTTTTGCCACGAAAGAAGAAAGACACGCTGGTGCCCAGCATGAGGCACCCCTAAGAAGATCAGTTAGGAAACAGGACTGTGATCTAACAGCAGAGGACTGATCGCACCCTGCAACGCGCAAGGATGATTCCGAGCTGGACTTATAGCTCCACCGCCGGTGCTCAAAAGCGCCAACGAAAAGAAAACGGGCTACCAGAGTCTACCAGTGGTGGCTCGTCGTTGAAAAGACTTTTGCACTAAGACCCCCTCTTCCTGAACTTTCTACCCACCCCTTGACTAGTTGCTTACATCGAACTGTATTCCTCCCTCAGCCATTTTTGTCATCGATCACGCATGTATTTAGTCTTCCAAAAGGTCTCATATAGCACTGATAAGACCCGAAAGTATCAGAGCACTTTTTACTGTAAGTTGATGTCATCGGAGAAAAAGTCAGAACCTGATTCCTTGGTTGACCCCGACTAAGTATTATGCCGATCTCTAGATTTGTATGAATAACCCAACGAATGTAAATTCATATGTACCGCATTCCGCCAATTGTATCGACTGCATATGGGTACACGCAATTTGCTAGCATTTGACGAACGCTATTTCATTGGCCACACATGACTATATGTACACTCCATTAGTTGGGGTAAACACAAATGAACTAGCGTATGTTAAAAAGCGGCGACTGTTGAAATTGGCAATGTATATACACATAAGCGGCGTTCATTTGTGGTCACTGTACCTCTTGTCGTAAGCAGAACGGATATTGCAAAACACTGACTGTGTTATCCCGTCAGCATAGACCCATGCACACATATATACAACAGCCATTTTAGGTGCCATGGTCTCCCTGTTCGCGATCGATCATCAGCGCCCTTCCCTGACCCTGCAAGCATCCCCCATGCACCCCGACCGCCCCCACTCTCACATGCACAAGTCATGAACCCTCCTCCTTCTGCATGACTCTGTCACTGGGAATCACACCCCGCGCCTGACCAACACCTCCTTTCCTTCCATGAATACCCCTCTTTTGATAAACCCTTCCTCTACGCTCGATTGTCCACACCGATCCTTCCTTTCATGAATATCTCTCCTTTGATGACCCCTTCCTCTGAGCCCGATTGTTTGCACGGACCGCTGGTCATCCCTTAGCCCGAGGATACAGTTTATTGCCCACTACTGTATGCACTCGCCCCTCTTCAAAGGAGCTACTATTGATCATGACCTTCCCACCCCTGGGATTCGATCAGGCGCACACATTCCAAAGGAATCAGCAGAACATTCAGCTGCGTGACAGCCCCCTCCTATTGTATGGAGGGTAAGGGCCTCTACTGTAGCCACGTGTTGGAATGAGCCGGAACTGGGGGGGTGCCGGGAATGTCATCTTCATACTTCACAATGCCTTTATTGTAATAAAGAACGTTCACATGTCTTAAACCAGTGTATAAAAGAGCAGGCCTCAGAGAGGCTAGACAGAGCACCTCCTGAAGACACTATGAGAGTGTCCGAAATGACAGGCTCTCCTCATGAGAAATAAAACTCTGTTCTTGTTTTCCTGCCTCCAGCGCCGTCTCTTTATTTGGTAATTGTTCAAGATGGGAACTCAGAGGCGTCTTGCGCCAGCAGCCTGGGCATCAGGAGCGTTATGGGCTGACTTTTCCACACAGAGCAAACCTCATATCCATTATACGAGGAAAAAGATCAATGTAAGTTATGGGGTGTGATACTTCCACCAAATTCTAGCAAGCAAAACAAGTGAACGGATTTATTATAGATGATTTAAAGGAGAGTAGTCTTCTCCCCTGAGGATTTTTTAAACTTTTGGGATCAAATTTGCTCAAATGCATTAGACCTTTCTGGGGCATTCATGAAAAATTCCAGTACTTTCATGGTGCACCAGGGACGCCTGATGCACCATGGAGTAGATCTTGGTTCTTTTTCAAATGTCTAAAGTCTGAAATTACTTCCACTGTACCAAGTTCATTATTTTTTCAAGAGTGAGCCCCTTATGCCAAGGAGTACATTCAATATGACAGTGCTAGAAATTTACCATGAATACTTCAGCCACAGGCATTGGTATCTCTAAACATTACCCCCCATGGTATACAAGGGTCAACATTTTGCCATTGAGACCCCCTATAAAATCAGTACAAGAAAGTTTATGTCAAGAGTTACCTCAAATATCAGTTCCAACATCTTGCTATAGATCCACCCAAATGCTAAGAAGGGCCTTCGGCCAGGTGTGGTGGTCTGTGTCCCTGTGTGACTGGACTAGTGGCTTTCTCTGTTAGACAGTTCAAGTCCCCATAGCCAATGATGGTGTCTTAATAGAAGCATGTCAGGGCCTGCAGTTTGCACAGCTAACACCTCCCATCCATATGCTTTTTTGCCCTTGTCCACAAGGCAAGAATGCCTCCAGGCTCCCAGACCAACAGCACACTTGCACACATAACACACATACACTCACACATTCTCTCACACACACATTATCACTATATTTCTTGCACTCTTTCCTACATTTGTAATCGGTCACTCACACACACAAACTGCCACTCATACTTCCATTAATCAATCTGCTTTTATTTTGTTAAAAAAGCTTGCCCTGCTGCTTCTGCTATACATGCCTTACCTTTTTGTGAAGCATAATACAAAAATAAATATTCCATTCAAAAATAGTAATATATTGCCTTGTTGATGTTTGTTACAAGTATAATGTGAATGAAAAGTGCACTTCCTTAAAGTGCACTTCCTTAAAATAGCTGTACAGGGCTTATATTTGGTTTCACATGTGGATCAAGCGGGAAACAACCTTTACAACGCAAATTTTACAACGCACTACCATTACAACGAAACTTTTACAACGCAAAAACTTTTACAACGCATGTATTTACAACGCATGTTTTTACAACGTAGGTACCTTTACAACGCATACCATTACAACGTAAGTATTGGTAAGTATATAATTATATTTAAAGTGTTATATGTTTGGGTTTTTTAAGGGGTATTTTTAGGGTTCAGGGTCAGTTTTGGGTTTTTTGGTAAAGGGTATTTTTAGGGTTCAGGGTCAGTTTTGGGTTTTTTGGTAAAGGGGTATTTTTAGGGTTCAGGTGGGGTTCCGAAAATCCGGACCCTGTTGTTTTCCCGATATCGAGGTCCAATACCCGTGTCACAAAATATCAACGTACCATGACGAATTTGGTGTCGACGAACCGATAATGCTTAGGACATCATTCCTATGCATTTGCATCATAATTGAAGATTGCTAACACCCCTAAATCGGAGTTTCCGTCCCGACCCTTTAGACTCCATTTTGTAAACGACATCCATCTTACGTCTTGCCCTCATGATAAGTCAATTAAAGGTCGAGCTTGATCTAAAAGGACACGTCCACCTTCCCTGACTTCCCCCTGACCTGTCCCAACTGACTCCATTGCCTTTAGCCAAACCTGTTTGGGCAGCTCCTCGCCCAGTGGCCCAAGACGATAACATCAATGCATAACATTCCACAACCTATTCACTACATACAGACCATGCTTTCTACAAACATGCACCTGTCCACGTTCCCTGTTTTATGGCCAGTTTTATGACTAGGAGGTGCCTTTCTTTATTGGTGTTTCATCGATATCTGATGGGAGTTCCGGGCCTAACCGGGTAATCTATCACGAACTGGACATCTAAAATATGGGCTTGCTTACATGACTTCGCTCTTTGTATTATTGTAGAAATATGTGTATAGCCATATCATAAACTCAAGAATTCTTGCTCGCAGCCATTATTTTTGTATATAAGGAGACGGCTGGTTCTGTAAAAACGAACAGTCTCCTGAGAACACACGATCCGCGTTTGTCGTGCTTCTAGGACACATGTTACTTGGTAGCTGCCAATAAAACCTGATCTCCGACTGTGACTAGAAGACTCCGTGTTTCTGTGGTCCGGAACAAGGGAGAACTCAGAGGTCTTCGGGTGTTATCCCCTGGCACCAACGGGTTCCTAAAAACCCGTTACCTCAGTTGGCGCCCAACTCGGGGCGGTATCAAGCGGCGACAGTCCAAGCCAGATGTTTGTGAGGAGCTTCGTGTGAAAATTCCGGAGGACGGCCAGCCACTTCAGCGACCCCTGTATGTTGACGTGGTTCCGAAGGTCTTTGCTGCGAGGTTCCCCGCGTGCCGACGGCTACGAAGGACTGCTGCCCTGACTATCGCCTTGTTTTGGACCCAGTGATCCTTGGTAGAGCGAAACGATAGACGAGTCTTCTAGCGACGTCACAGATCTTCAAATACTTCAGTTAAGTATGAGTGGAGCGTCTCCCAGTCCTTAGTTTGTCCTTAGTTTTTGGTATCCTTGAGATACGCTTTGATTTGGTACTTGCAAGCCCCAAAGCCGAAGGACTCGTGTTTTCACGAGAAAATATCGTAACAGATAATCCTTTGAAGTTTGAAGCTAGACTAGTGAGCGAAGATGCCTGGTTTTAGCAGACTTGGAAACTTGTTTTGTCTTGGTTGTGGTAAGGACTCCCGATTAGAGGATTCTTGTCCGGTTCCTCCAATTGGAACTCCAACGTATGAGCTCTATGTGAAGCATGGCGTAGGTCCTATCACATATAATGAAGTATGGATAAAATACACCCGCAAGGATGGTGTTTTAAAATGGCCCCAATATGGTAGTTTTGACTCAGAAATTTTAGATAATTTAGAGGTCAAATTGTTCAAGAAGAAAGCCCGGCCGGCGATGTTTGACTCTTTCCGTTTATGGCGTAAAGAGGCCAAACAAAAAGAAATTAAATTAGAAAAGAAAAATAAGAGAGAAAGAGGTATTTCGGTAATGCAAGCCGCGATAAAATTTAAAGACAACGAAGAAGATCAAATGAGTGAGCAGTTGCACAGGCAACGTAAAATGGCAATAGATAAATGCTATCCTGTTTTACCATCTCTTCAGCAAGAGACAGTAAAGGAGCGTGAAAAAGATCCATTAATGGCACATTTGCTAAGTTCGCCACCACCCTATGCGCAAAATGCCACAGCACCTCCGCAACCTTTAGTTGCACCTCTGGTAGCTGTTATGCCGGCTCCTTTACAACACTCACCAGCCGCTCTTCAGCTGGCTTCTATTTCTCTGGTGCAGCCTCCTCAAGGCTCACCGATCACATCTACTTGTCCTCCTGTTCCTCCTACAACTTCGCCTAGCGCACCTTCTATTTCTTCTGATACTCGTTCTACGAGTGCTTCTGTTTCTGCTTTGCGTGTCTCTGTTCTGCCACCAGTTATTCCTCCACTTTCACCTTCTGTCTGGCATAAAATGGCCAGCATTGTTACTAACATTCCTTCACCACTGTTTCGGTCGCCTAAAACGACCCCTAATACGGGACAAAGACAATTACGAAGCCAAATGCCTGATTATCAGGAGAGGGAATCATTGAATAAGTTAGCACGGAATTGGGCTATGGACACAGCGAGATATGATGTAGAGTCTGTCATGAACGTCTTCCGTCAATGGGATGAACCAACGCAAAGATACGTTTTTGAACAGATGTGTGTTTTTCTGTGTGAGGATTTGGAAGATAATGGTCAAGAAAGCAACACTCGAGAATTGTGTAATGTACGATTTAAATTTGGGGAAGGTATGATCATAGGTCCCGATGTCGAAAAAGCAGTTGAGATATTATTATCATATCGAAGTACGGGTGGTAATTCTGGGTCATCATCTGAATGTGGTACATCTAGTAGGAAAAGAGCGAGACAGTACCCCATGAGAGAGGTTCCCCCGGTTTGGAGGGAAGGTGATGCGAATGCAAATCCACCAATTCTGCCTCATTTCCAGCGTGTATGGGTACATGTCCCCTGGAAAAGATCAGAAGTTTTAGCACTCAAGCAGACACTACCTGACCTCGTAAAAACCCTACTGGGTATTATAAGGAGTTATCGCAAACTGCAAGCTCATGTATAATGAATTTAGCGGATATAGACATGCTGTTTGGGAACGTTGTTCCACATCCTTTATGGAGTAAAATTCGTCATACGAACCATGACCAGGAACTAGGTGACTCATGGGCAAACATTACCGCTACAGATGCTAGACAAATTGGTGTTTTTAAACCTGAGCCGTTAATAGCTGAACTTCCCGGTAGGATTATCGCATACATGAAAACAATAATGCCTGAAGTACGCGTAAACTGGGATAAGCTATCTGCGTGTAAGCAGAAGAAAGATGAGAATGTGTCTGACTTTTTCACGAGATTTGAGGAGACTTTCACCGATCATAGTGGTCAAGATATGGCTACCGAGGGTGGTCAAAGATTGTTTGTAGACAAATTCGTACATAACTTACTTCCTGAACTATGTAATAAACTAAAAGATTCAGAGAGTGCTTGGGCTGTCTCTACGTCCGCGCAGATTTTAGCAACAGCCCAGTACTATGAAAATAGGCGCAAAGACGAGCTAGATAAGGCAGACAAAAAGACGAAAGATTTAAAAACTAAAGTTCTTCTCCAGCAGGCCTATCCGCCTCGTGTGGCTAGTCAGCCCAATTATCAGCAACAACAGCAGTATTCGAGAAACACGCAAGGAAACGAGTTTTCCCATCAACGTCTTCCGTATGGCCCGAATCAATGTGCGTATTGCAAGGAAGAGGGTCACTTCAAAAGTAATTGTCCGGCTCTTGCGCGACGGTTAAACGGCGTCTCGGGTGTAAGGGGAAGAGGTGTTCAACATGCCCCTAGAGGTAGGGGTCGTGGAAATTTCTCCCAGAACACAGTTTCTTTTCCGCCTCAGAATTCCATGAACAGCTTTGACCAACAGAATAATGCATTGTCTAGGTCAGCTCAGTACTATGCTGACGACTATTACACCGAACACGATACTGAGGGTAACGATTGCTAGGACAGCCATGGACAAAGAGAGGGAGTCGTTTCAGTTCCAGTAGATCAGAATGGACCTTATGTCGAGGTAATTGCCTCAGGAGTGTCAGAGCCATTTCTGCTGGATACTGGTGCTACAAAAAGTTCTATTATGCACTCGAAACTTCCTGGTGCACCTTTGTCTGGCGAAATGAATGTCTCAGTAGGTTTCTCTGGCGCCCCTGTTAGAAATCCGATCTCTAGTCCTATATCACTTTCTGTTGGCCCATGCGAATTAGAAGCACCCCTCATTTTGACAACAGGTTGCGGTGAAAATTTGTTAGGTTTGGATTTACTAAAGAGGTTGTATGCGACTTTATACTGTTCCCCCTTTGGAGTACAACTTACTTTAGGTAAGAAAGTCATTTCTCCAATGTATTTGTCAAAGGAAAATATTCCAACTGAATTGTCATCACTCCCTGATATACTTTGGGCTAATGGTTCTAATGATGTCGGTCGTTTGGAGATAGCACCGTATGTCATAACTTTGAAAGCCAACGTTAAGTTGCCACGTATTCCCCAATACAAAATATCTAGCGAAGGCGAAAAGGCGTTGTTGACGATCATTTATGATCTGATCGATAAAGATGTTATCGAGGAAACAACAGGAAATATTTGTAACAGTCCAGTTTTGCCCGTCTTAAAACGCACTGATCCTTCACAACCGCCTGTATACAGGTTCGTGATTAACCTCAGAGAAGTGAATAAGGTAGTTATCCCACAGTTTCCAGTTATCCCCGACATTACTGCATTATTGACCATGGTTCCAGCTTCAGCAGCTTGGTTCTCGGTGATTGACTTGAAGAACGCTTTCTTCAGCATCCCGATTGCTGAGGAGAGTAGGGATATTTTTGGATTCAATTTAGGAGGACGAAGCTTCCGCTTCAAGTGCGCTCCTCAAGGCTACTGCGAAAGCCCATCAATATTCAGCCAGGCCCTGAAAACACAACTGGACACTATTGTTCTGCCAGATGGGTCAACTCTGATTCAGTATGTAGACGATCTGCTGATCGCTGGAGACACTGAAGAAATTTGCAAACATGCCACATTGTCATTATTGCGTCACTTATGTGACATGAAGCACAAAGTCTCTCTTTCCAAGCTACAATTTTGCCGACAAGAGGTAACCTACTTAGGTCACATCTTGTCGAAGGAGTGAAGGAGACTGACACCAGAAAGAATACAGGCAATTGCAGATCTGAGTGCCCCAAGGACACAGAGAGAGGTTCGAGCCTTCTTGGGCATTACATCGTACTGTAGACAATGGATACCGAATTTCTCACTACTAGCTAAACCCTTGCTGGCACTACTCTGCAAAGACACACCCAATCCTATGCCCTGGTCTGAAGATTGTCAGACGAGTTTCCACGAGTTGCGTGATGCATTGTGTTCGGCTCCTGTTTTGGGAAACCCCAACTACAGTAAGCCTTTCACATTATACGTCCATGAGAAGGAAGGTTGTGCATTATCAGTCCTAACACAACACTTTGGGGACAAACAGCGCCCATGCGCGTATTTTTCGGCAACTCTAGACCCTGTGGCTAAAGCCCTACCAAGTTGTCTGAGGGCTACCGCCGCAGCAGCTGTCTGCATTCGACAGTCTGCTGGATTAGTCATGAATAATACTCTGATCGTTATGGTTCCGCATGCAGTAGACATTTTGCTAAACAGGACAAAGACACAACATCTTACTAGCGCTCGACTATCCAGTTACAAACTTACACTGTTAGCAAGTCACATCCACATAAAGAGGTGTGATACACTCAACCCCGCTACGCTACTACCCATCCCGACAGAAACAGACGAGATTGATAAACATGACTGCTGCTTTAGGACAGAAGAAGAGACAAAAGGGAGAGTAGACTTACAGGACACTCCCCTTCCCGAATGCAATGATACTTTATGGGTTGATGGTTCATGTTTCAAATTGCCGAATGGTGATACGACTACAGCATATGCCGTAACGACATTACACACCATTATAGAGACCGCGCGCATTTCCCACAATTCTGCACAAGCTGCAGAGCTGATTGCGCTTACTAGAGCATGTGTGTTGGCGAAAGGAAAGCGAGTGAATGTGTACACTGACAGCCAATACGCCTTTGGTGTGGCTCACAGTTTTGGGAGATTGTGGCGTGAACGTGGGTTACTTACGTCACATGGTGCAAAGATACAACATGGTCAGCTAGTTAATAAACTCCTTGAGTCACTGACCTTGCCACTACAAGTTGCCATCATGAAATGCAGTGCACACAAAAAGATTCAGGATGATGTTGGCCGCGGGAATGCATTTGCAGACGAGGTTGCGAAAGAGACTGCAAGGAACACGATGAGTCGGATGTATGTTGTAGGTCCCGCTAGATGGATTACTGACGTGGGAATGTGTGAGGACACCATTGAAAGCGTGAAATCTATACAAGCCGAGGCGACTGAGAAAGAGGTGAATGAATGGAGAGAAAGTACAGGTAGATTAGATACGAATGGTTGTTGGGTCGAATTGTCGGAACACCAGCGATGGCTATTACCTAACGCATATGTGCTTGCAGTAGTAACAATGGCTCATGGAATTGCACACATCAGTTCGAGAGGAATATGTAAACTATTGGCCCCAGTATGGCAGAATAGTAATATCCCAAAATATGCAGAGAATGTGGTCAGAAACTGTATGGTATGTTTAAAGTACAATCCCGGTAGGGGAACCCCAACCCCAGCTGGTCATTTTGCGCCTCCAACGTATCCATTCGAGGTTTTGCAGCTCGATTTCATCCACATGGAGAGGTGCAACAATCTGAAATATGTGCTCGTTGTTGTTTGCGCCTTTTCAAGGTGGGTGGAAGCGTACCCCCTTAAGGACAATACCGCCTTGTCAACTGCCAAAGCCCTTGTCAAAGAGTTCTTCCCGAGGTTTGGTATGCCTAGAATTGTCTGGAGTGATAATGGAAGTGAATTTGTAGGACGCGTGATGAAGAGAGTGTGTGAGTGTCTAGGCATATACCAGAAGTTCCACGCTGCAAATCACCCCCAATCAGCTGGATTAGTAGAGTGCTACAATGGCACATTAAAGCTGAAATTAGCCAAGATCCAAGCCAGTACAGGTCTTAAATGGCCTGACGCCCTGCCTCTAGCACTCCTGTCGACCAGAATGACTGTCCATTCCAGATTAGGACTTAGCCCCCACGAGATAGTGTTTGGCCGCCCAGCCAACGTCTGGGGCGTGCCAAGACCAAAGAAAGTCAGTGAAATAGAACACCCCGTACTGCTTGACTACTTGTGCGAATTGACAACTAAATTGCGTGTTTTACACCAACAGGTTCACAGTTCCTCTCCGCCAGCCTCTGACGATCCAGGTCACACCATCGTACCCGGCACGTGGGTTTTGGTGTGGAACTTCCAGCGCACCAACAACGAACAACCGAGGTGGACCGGACCGCACCTGGTACTCCTTTCCACGAGATCAGCCGTTCGGGTGGAAGGCAAAAAGAACTGGGTACATGGGACCCATTGTAAACGGGTCCCTCTGCCCCTTCCATACGACCGGTGGGTCAATGAAGGACTTGCCGACTCAGAGACAGAATCCGTACCTCGCTTCATCCCTTTCAGCGATGCACGTTTGAAAGAGACTGGTTCCGAAAAGGAGAGTGATCATATTTTGCAAGGACTTGTGCCACCGTCTATGCAGTTGGACACTACCGAACCTGAGACATTGTTTGAAGACCACACCGTACCTGGGAAACGACGGTACAACCTAAGATCTAGCCCAAGAGACTAATAAAAAAAAAGCAAACTAATGTGATTACTTTTCCCCTAAGAACTATTTTTGATTTTTCAGCTCTCTCACTCTCAGGAAACTTGCTCATTTTTGATTTTCGAACCGCCATCCGGTTCCGCTGCTAGGGTCGCGGTTGAAGTCTGGGGAGTGCAACTGGGGAAGTTTTAGGTCAATGGTTCTGGTTGGTCCGAGGGAGTTACCCTGGACTGAACGGAGCGCACTCCCTGGCAGAATCGACCTACCACCGCGGGCAGCAAGTAGAGGATGGAGTTTCCAAGGGTAGAGAGACCTGCCAAACTTACGAACTTTGAAAAACAATTGTGTACAATACTGTCCAGAAGAAGATTTTTAACAATATGTGTTTTAATGCTGTGTAGCATAGTGATGTTCTTGACTGGTTATGCCCTATTCGTATTTCAAGTTTCCTTGTTCTTGAATGACACTCGACCAACGCCTCCTCCCACTCTCTCCCCGCACTCCTTTCACCCTCTACCCGAACACGAGTCTGCCAGAAGACTCGAATTCGTAAACAACTCATTCATTCAACTCCTACACCAACACCAATCCATAATGAACACATCAAACTGTTGGATATGCGGACTCATGCCACACTCGACTGATAAGGGTATCCCATACTTCGTCCTGCCATTCAGTTATCATGGTTCTCTGTGGGCTTTCCAGACCACGTTCTTATTCGCCTTAGAACCATACCCGACCCGTTCCACTGAAAGCGATTCCAGTAACAAGGCACTAATAGCAGGGATAAGAAATATGAGTAGGGATATCGACACCTATCTAACGATTACCAAAGATGAACTCACTCCGTACGCCCGTTGGAACGTAACTAAATATGGGGTTTACCTGAGTAAGAGCCAGACAGCGAAGAAATCCCGCCCAGTTTGGATAGTACCCCACCGAGGTCACTTATGTTTACAAGGTATCGGTAGGGATCCCAAAGCACAATTAGGAAAGAGCATATGCACGGAAACATATGTGTTCGCTTCCCGAACCTCCCCTATCCTCCTAGCAGCCAAAGGCACGTATTTCGTCTGCCACGACCAAGCCTACACATGGTTGCCCCCTGACTTCTCAGGTACATGTTTTATCTCATTTCTGCTGCCTCCCACCTACACGGCCAGAGCAGATTACCATCGGACAAGGACAGCTAGGGGTGTCGTGAGTAAAGACGACACCGCAAGTCAGGAATTCGCTGACTTTGCAAAGGGTTTTCTGCCATTTTGGGGGCCTATGGTGAACAGCAGAAATATTCGTCAATTAGCAAGGATAGTTGAATACGCCGTGATTGAAACGGCCGGAGCCCTTGGCAATTTGACAACCGAGCTTCAGTCGGATCGACTTATGACTGTTCAGAACCGAGTTGCCCTAGATATCATACTCGCCGATCGTGGTGGTGTGTGTAGAGTGATCCAATCCAGTTGTTGCATTTTCATCCCTGATAACGCACCGACAGTGTACCAGGCCATCTCTAAACTACACGAAATATCTGGTTCCCTTCACGTGGAAAAAGGAGATTGGTCCTTGCTAGGGTGGTTCTGGGGCCTGATCACTGCCTGGGGATGGAAAACACTGATCTTCATTGGGATGATCTTAGCGCTTCTGTTTATGTTCTGCCTGTGTGTACAGTGCGCTCCTGCACTCTGTGGCCTCTGTGCTACTTCATGTGTACGGAAGCCTGTGTTAAAGGACGGACTGAGCAACAGAATGATGCTACAGCATCATCTCCACGAATTCCTTCATACAGATTTAGACTCAGATTAACATGAGTTATTGCCTTACATAAGGGCAAAAGGAGGGTCTGTGGTTCTGAAAATCCGGACCCTGTTGTTTTCCCGATATCGAGGTCCAATACCCGTGTCACAAAATATCAACGTACCATGACGAATTTGGTGTCGACGAACCGATAATGCTTAGGACATCATTCCTATGCATTTGCATCATAATTGAAGATTGCTAACACCCCTAAATCGTAGTTTCCGTCCCGACCCTTTAGACTCCATTTTGTAAACGACATCCATCTTACGTCTTGCCCTCATGATAAGTCAATTAAAGGTCGAGCTTGATCTAAAAGGACACGTCCACCTTCCCTGACTTCCCCCTGACCTGTCCCAACTGACTCCATTGCCTTTAGCCAAACCTGTTTGGGCAGCTCCTCGCCCAGTGGCCCAAGACGATAACATCAATGCATAACATTCCACAACCTATTCACTACATACAGACCATGCTTTCTACAAACATGCACCTGTCCACGTTCCCTGTTTTATGGCCAGTTTTATGACTAGGAGGTGCCTTTCTTTATTGGTGTTTCATCGATATCTGATGGGAGTTCCGGGCCTAACCGGGTAATCTATCACGAACTGGACATCTAAAATGTGGGCTTGCTTACATGACTTCGCTCTTTGTATTATTGTAGAAATATGTGTATAGCCATATCATAAACTCAAGAATTCTTGCTCGCAGCCATTATTTTTGTATATAAGGAGACGGCTGGTTCTGTAAAAACGAACAGTCTCCTGAGAACACACGATCCGCGTTTGTCGTGCTTCTAGGACACATGTTACTTGGTAGCTGCCAATAAAACCTGATCTCTGACTGTGACTAGAAGACTCCGTGTTTCTGTGGTCCGGAACAAGGGAGAACTCAGAGGTCTTCGGGTGTTATCCCCTGGCACCAACGGGTTCCTAAAAACCCGTTACCTCACAGGGTCAGTTTTGGGTTTTTTGGTAAAGGGGTATTTTTAGGGTTCAGGGTCAGTTTTGGGTTTATTGGTAAAGGGGTATTTTTAGGGTTCAGGGTCAGTTTTGAGTTTTTGGGTAAAGGGGTATTTTTAGCGTTCAGGGTCAGTTTTGGGTTTTTGGGTAAAGGGGTATTTTTAGGGTTCAGGGTCAGTTTTGGGTTTTTGGGTAAAGGGGTATTTTTAGGGTACAGGGTCAGTTTTGGTTTTTGGGTAAAGGGGTATTTTTAGGGTTCAGGGTCAGTTTTGGGTTTTTGGGTAAAGGGGTATTGTTAGGGTTCAGGGTCAGTTTTGGGTTTTTGGGTAAAGGGGTATTTTTAGGGTTCAGGGTCAGTTTGGGGTTTTTGGGTAAAGGGGTATTTTTAGGGTTCAAGGTCAGTTTGGGGTTTTTGGGTAAAAGGGTATTTTTAGGGTTCAGGGTCAGTTTTGGGTTTTTGGGGTACAGGGGTACAGGGTAAAAATAAAGTAAAATTAAATTTAAATTAAATTAATTAAATGAAATGAAATTAAATTAAATTAAATTAAATTATATTACATTAAATTATATTAATTTCAATTAATTTTCATTAAAAAAATTAATATATACTTACCAATACTTACGTTGTAATGGTATGCGTTGTAAAGGTACCTGCGTTGTAAAAACATGCGTTGTAAATGCATGCGTTGTAATAGTTTTTGCGTTGTAAAAATGTTGTTGTAAAGGTATGCGTTGTAAAAGTATGCGTTGTAACGTCATACATCCAGATCAAGCAGTTACAGCATTGAAAATGAACTAATCCACGTTCTAACTAAGCATGGGCGCAAAATCCGTTCCGCTCGCGGATTTTTCTGATTTTCGGTAAATCCGCAATCCGCGAACTCTCGCGGATGTGGCGAAAATACGCAAATCCGCGCGCTGCAGATTTTTTGCTTGTGTTCGCACTGCTCGCGGGCCGCGGCGCGGGCAGCAACAATCTCGCACTCGCGAAATTACTAAAATTACAATTGGGGATGGGTGAAGGAAGTGACCCAGTCTCCAACTTCCTCTTCCTGTCCAGCAAGCTCCTCCCATTGCTTAGTCCATTTCCTGGCCACTTTGAATTCGATCTTGACTGGGAAGGATTACTTTTTGTGGATGCTGCTGGAGATTTGGCTTTGAGGCCTTTTGGATTACTTTTTGATTCGAAATTTGATTTACAAGTAAGTTGATAAGTTGATGTTGTTTGTTTGTGGTGATTTTTGTGTGTGTTTTTCGACTTTTTGGGGTGGGTTTGGGGGCTGGCTATGTTTGGGAGGGCATTTTGAGGCATGGTCCTGCAGGTCCTGGCCATGTGGATGGGGTCAATCGGCCATTTTGAAGTCAGGCAGTGTGCTTTGTGCCCTAGGCCCACCCAGTCTGCTCTGATTGCTTTCATTATGCCCAGGGGGCCTCGAACTCCCGCGGATTACCCGAAAATCGGATTTTGAAAAAAAAATGTTGCCTGTGTTTGCACTGCTCGCGTCCCGCGCAGCAACAATCTCGCACTCGCGAAATTGTAAAAATTACAATTCTGCACATGAATTGAAAACTACCAGGCTTAGTTATGGGTGCATGCATGATACAACTGTTTTCTTTAATTTTAACATTATTCTGGCCCGGGCATGGATGGCATTGGATTGTTGTGATTTTTGTGTGTTTTACGACTTTTTGGGGTGGTGTTGGGGGCTTGCTATGTGGGTGGGGGCCAGTTTATTGCCTGGTCCCGTGTGGGTGGGGGTCTAGGGGCCATTTTTAAGCCAGTTTGTGTGCTTTGTGCCATAGGCCTGCACCCAGTGTGCTGGGATTTTATCATGCCCAGGGGGCCCAGAATCCGTCTGTTCGCGGATTTTGCTGGTTTTTCGCCACGTTCGCGTCGTGAAGCAACAATCTCGCACTCGCGAAATTGCAAAAATTGCAATTCTGCACCAGAAAACCACCAGCAGGCAGCCTAAACCTTCTGAAACTTGATGGATGGCATTGGATTGTGGTGATTTGATTGGTGTTGTGTTTTTTGACTTTTTGGAGTAGGGGTTGGGGGCTGGCTATGTTGGTGGGGGCCATTTTGAGGCATGGTCCTGGCCATGTGGATGGGGGTCAAGCGGCCATTTTGAAGGCAGGCAGTGAGCTTTGTGCCATAGGCCTGCACCCATTTTGCCTTGCTTTCACCCATTGTGCCCAGGGGGAGTCAGTGGTACATGAAACTATAACCCTCTCTGTGTGCGCTCTCTTGGATCAATGTTAAATTCCTGTTTCCCAAAAATTTAGCAATTCCTAATTTTGAAATTTCCATATTGTGTGGTGTGCACGTGTGTATTCATAAATGCCTACTTGCAAACTATTTATTGAAGCGCTACATATGCAACATATATTTACTGATGTTACTCCGCATCATCGTTGAGCATCAGTGCCAGGAAGAAGTCCTGCTGCGGCCTGTTGTTCCGACATCTGAAGAAGATGGCTCCAAAAAGAGGTGCCCGTAGCTCCTCTTGCAAGAAAGATGTCTCTACTAAGGAGAAGAAGAAGCAAGTGGCACCACTTACCAAGGAGACTGGTGGCTCGACCACTAAATTTTTGTGGAAAAAACAAAGGCCCACTATGAGTGCTGCACAGGTAGCCTGTTTAGTGGTTCAATCACCAACGACCAGTGATGTTGGCTCATCGCAAGAAAGTAGCAGCACACCATCAACACAGGTTGTAACTCATCTCACAAGTACTATTCAACAACCAAAGCCGCAACAACAACTGCATGGGCTACTAGTACAAGCACAAGTACATGCGCAAGGAGCTGGCCGAGAAGGAGCTGGCCGAGAAGGAGCTGGCCGAGAAGGAGCTGGCCGAGAAGGAGCTGGCCGAGAAGGAGCTGGCCGAGAAGGAGAAGGCCGAGAAGGAGAAGGCCGAGAAGGAGAAGGCTGAGAAGGAGAAGGCCGAGAAGGAGAGGTCCATGGAGAGTTGCAAGTAGAGGTCAGTGAAGAGGCCAATGTAGCGGCGCATGGAGCGGTGCAAGTGCCCACAATGGTTGTTCTTCCAGAAGTAGGGGCACAGGAGGAAATTGACTTTGGAGCCGGGGTATCATGTCAGGAAGACGAAGGCATTCCTCCTGATGATTCATTTTCTCCCAGCTCCCCACCAAGGAAAAGATCAAGGAGTGTGTGTAGAAGTTCCTCTTCAAGCCCCGCTCCATCAGATGATGATCTGGATCTAGATTGGCAACCATCTCCGACGTCTGAGAGGGAGGCACACCATGAGCTGCGAAAGGTATCAAATGTTAAAAGGAAGGGCCCCGGAAAGCTCATACTTATGGATCCAAACGTCGGACTTGATGAAGTGGTGCATTCTGATGTTGTTGAACAGGATGACTGCAATGACCTAGTCATCACACACGTCATTCCAGCCACACCGGCCATGCAGCAGACAGACATTTATACCCTATCCCGACGTCATGCTGAGCGTGACCCTGGCGACGTGGCACTGGTAGCACCACCAACGCAGTCAAGTAGTACAACAAGTTCAACAAAACCTACAGCTCCCATATTTTCTCCCCAGAGGGGGACTCCATCCAGCTCGACTCCCTCAAGTAGGGTTGCTGCAATAATTGCACAACCCAGTAGATGTCTGCAAGGCTCATCCACCACAGCTTCATCTGGCATTGGCAGTATCATCTCGTGCGGCAAAACCAGAAGTTTCCAGTCCCCAGTTTGGAACTTTTTTAGTGTCCATGCAAAGTATGATAACATAGCCGTTTGTTGCATTTGTAAGACTAGAGTTAGCCGTGGTAAGACTGGTACCAACTATGGAACCGGAGGCCAGAAAGGTCATCTTCAAAGAAGGCACGCTGTCGAATGGTTTGCGCACCTAGCAAACATCAAGGGAAAGCAATCCCAAAGGGCAAGTGGCCAAAATATACCCATACTAGGTGTTTCATCTGAAGATGACGGGGAGGTAGAAGAAGCGTCAGACATTTGTCCGGTTGCACCCAGTACCCCTGGCAGCACCACACCCTCCGGAACACATAGGAGGCACACTGAGAGTCTGGGAGACACACCAATGTGGAAAATGTCAACACTGAGCAGAAGTGGGTCGAAGAAGGCATCAGCATCATCCAGTAAATTTGTCCAGCGCACCATTTCAGCCATGTTCTCCTCAGATGCGCAATTTCAACGCAACCACCCAATTGTACGCCTGTATAACACTAAGCTGGCTAAAATGCTAGCGGTGGACCTTCTCCCTTTTTCGTTTGTCGAAGGTGTGGGTTTTCTTGAACTCGTGGCAACACTGGCCCCTAAATGGAAGGTTCCTAGCCGGTTCTATTTTGCCAGGGTTGCTGTTCCAGCACTACATAAAGAGGTGCTTGAGTTGGTTGGGGCAGCTTTGCAGAAGAGTGCTGTTCACACTATACACCTGACAACAGACATGTGGACCAGTTGCCAAGCCCTTGATTACATGTGCATCACTGCACACTGGGTCTCTTTTTCAGGGGTTGCAAAACAGATAAATGCAGGTGGTGACTTGGTCGAGATTTTTAAGGGTGCTCGTAAACATGCAACATTAGCCATGTTTGGCATGGAGAAAAGTCATACTGCAGCCAACATTTTGGATGACTTTAACAAAAAGGTCTCGCAATGGCTGCTCCCAAGAAATTGCAAGGTTGGTTATGTTTCTACTGATAATGGCAGCAATGTAGTTAAGGCCATGGAGAACGGTTACTATTTCAGAGTGCCGTGTTTGGCGCACTGTATGAACCTTGTCGTGCAAAAGTTCTTGAAAAAAGAACTTGCAGTTGACAAAATACTGACCATCTGCAGAAGAATATGCACACATTTCAACCATTATTTTAAGGCCCGGAAGGAGCTGAGGCGCCAGCAAAATGTACGTAGAATGCCAGTGAAAGCACTTATCCAGGAGGTGGCAACACGTTGGAACTCAACCTTCTACATGCTTGAGCGTCTGCATGAGCTGTTTCCAGTAGTCAATGAGTATTTCTACAACCTGGGTGGTGATACGACAGAAATGATGCTAGCGGTGGAGCAATGGCAGCTAGTTAAAAGCCTGACAGACATGCTTCGTCCTTTTGAGGTCTTCACGCGTGACGTCAGCAGGGAGGACTGTTCTTTGAGCAAAGCTATCCCATTGTTGCTGAAGCTCGAGCACCAAGTCAAGGTGGTGTCTTCAGAATTAAAAGATGCTGGAAAGAATGAAGCATATGAGTTGGCGCAGAGATTATTACAACGCCTAGTTAGCAATAAACGGCTTGTAAATATCAAGAAACAACAGCACTACATTTGTGCTACTATTCTGGATCCACGTTACAAAAAGCCATTGTTTGGCAAAGTAATAATTCCTTTTGAAACATCAGATGTTACAGAGTACAAACGTTGGCTAGATCAGTCAGCCATTCGTTTTGAAAGAGAGCGGAAGGAAACTGTAGGAGAAGACAGTACTACTAGTGAATCAGCAGGCCATCAGGCGTCCCAAAAAAACACTTCTGCATCTGTGCCTGTGGCAGAAGTGAGTGACTTTTCCTCTGAGCCGTTAACCACACCAGCAACCGTATCATCTGCACCAGGCCCAGGCGATATGTCTGAAGCGGATTGGCTAAGTGAGCTAGGGTTTCCTTGTCCCAGAAAGGACACAGAAGTGCAAAGTACAGGAATCCGGGAGGACATTCTTTCAATGGTGCAGGCCTATCTGGATGACTCAACAACGGTCAATATTACTGAGGACCCATTGGCGTATTGGCATGGGAAAAGAAACATATGGCGAGAGCTCACCAACCTGGCTATCAATTACTTGTCTTGCCCACTCGCAAGCGTGTCTTCAGAACGTGTTTTTAGTTCTGCTGGTGGCATTGTGACTTGCAAAAGGTCCCGCCTCTTGCCCGCAAATGTGGAGCGGCTCACCATGATAAAGATGAACCAGCACTTCATACCACCAGATTACAAAGTACGAGAATGCACGCAGGAAGAAGAGGACACCGACCTACCTGAGGAAAGTTCTCCTCAGTTACCAGAAGTACTACCGACTCAATTTGCAGAGTTTGAGGACGAGCTCTGCTTCCCTGACAGCGAGTACTGAAAATGAGTCAATGATTCATTAACTTTAATATTAGTCCTTATTCACTTTTATTCCTGTGTGTCTGTCTTTCTTTTTTTAGCAAGTGCTTCATCACATTCACAACAAAACTGTAATCACCCAATCAAACAACAAGCCCATCAACAGAACTGTCTTGATTTTGATGCCGCAGCATTCCTCAGGTTCACAACAGTTAGTTGACAAGAACTCAGTCCTGGTCGTCTATCCTCCTCCTCCAGACTCACCCTATCCATTTCCCGTAATGCTGATGCCTGGATTCTGCACAATGAAGAAACTTACGTTGACGAGTCCCCTAAAGAGGGACTGTCTGGAAGTAGTGAGTCCTCATTTAAATACATTTTGCTAAGTGTGACTTTTTTGCGTTTGGGTTTACGGGTCTTGGCTGGGCCATTGCTGGCAAGGTCTATTAAGGGATGAAATTGGTTAGGCATTTACTTTGGAAAACATTTGGCCTATTACACGTGAACGTTTAGGCGTTACTATTGCTCGCTTGCCTGTCTTAGGGGTGCTGTCTGTGGGGCTTCTAGGATTTTGGGGTCTGTGAGCACCGCTGCCATATTTCTAATGTTGATTGCTTTTGTTTTGCAGAAAATCCACGCCGGGAAACTCCAGTTGGGGCCCTGCTGCAGAACGCTTTAGGACACTGTGAATTCCAGGTGGAGCCAGCCCTCAAACACAAATTACAGGTAAGATAAGCGTTTGGATGGGAGGTAGTATAATGGAGTATTACGAGAGGCGAGAGAGTGACAGTGGTACTAGTAGTAAAGTCCTAGGACTCTTCAATTAACAAACTCTGTGACAGGCATTTACTTTGGAAAACATTTGTCCAATTACACGTGAACCAACACGATGACAGTGTTCAGTAAAACGAACTTACTGCAAAACCACCACCCACCAGGCTCAAAAGTAGTAAAAAAAAAGATATGCTCAGATAAAGTTTGAAAAAGAATATTTTTATATCCCTAACAAAATAATCTCCCGCAAGACCCTCCCTAACCCCAACAAAAAATAGTCCCTCAAAAGTCCCCAAAAAACCCAACTCCCAATTCCCACCCCCCAAAAGTCTCTAAAAAAGGGGCAAGGGACACTCTAGGGATGCATGGTGTTGTTGACTTTGGCCTCCAGGGCATCATGCCTTAGGGCCAGGGCATCATACTGCTCCCGGAGGGTGGCGTGATCTAAACGGAGGCCCTCCAACAAATTCTGATATTCTTTCCATTTCCGGACCTCCGCCTCCAGGTCCGACACTCTGCGGATTGCACGGCGCAAGCGAGCCTTCACAGTACTGTGAGGTGCAGCCTTTGCTGCTCGGCGGTGGCGTCTGCCAGCAAGGCTCCGTTTGGCTGGAGCACTGCGCTGACCGGCAGAACGTGGGGTCACGGAGGAGGATGCAGATGTCACATTCGAAGTACTGGACTGCGTGTCGTCCCCCTCCAGTTCCACCAGCCGCCGATATTGGGAAACAGTTGCATCCAGCCTCCGTTGCCGGGCCAGTACAGCCTGCATACTCCTTGTAGGTTTTGATGTTGTAGTATGACCAACTATATGAAGAAGGAAAGACATAATCTGTAACCAATGCTCTTTAAGAATATGATTAACACTAAATGATTCAGCAGGAAGATGTGTCACAGTACAACTAGCAACTAGCCAGCGCAGTACAAAACTATTCAGGCCAGTATCATGGGCGTCCGCAGGGAGGGGCATGAGTTCAACCTCATGGTCATAGTTTTTTTTGTTGCTCTAGATCCACCCCCCTCCCCCACTGACCCTGCCCCCTTCGGTGCGGCCCTTGGCCACAAACCACACTGTCAATTTGGCCCCGAGAGAAAGTTTGTGAGGACCCATGCTCTATAACCACATCCTCCTGATTTAGATTGAATTGTTTTTTTCTGGCAATTTTTTATTTTTCCCTCTGTTTTAATGTAGTTGCCAGGTCGTCTACTGTGGTGCCGCACAAGATTTTTCTCTTCCCCCTATGGGGTTCTTTGTTTATTTCAGCTCTATGTCGTGTTAGATTTAAAAAAAATGTATTTAATACTTGTGCTCAATCATGTCCGGAGTAGGACTCAGGAGATGGTGATGATGTTGCACCCCCCCCCTGGAAACATTTCATAGTATGTTCGTAGTTCATCCAGTGACCGTCTACTCTCTGTAGATACACATCATATGCTATCTAAGAGTCAGATAGTACCATGATCCAGCGTACCTGTACCCGCCACCACCACTGTCTGCTTCCTCACAGTCTGTTCTTGCTCCTCTTGCGCCGCCTCCTCCCCAGAGTGGTCCTCGGACTCGGAGTCGATCACTATTACCACATCCGAGCTGGCCCCGCCACCAGATGTTCCACCTACAAAGTAGATTTAAGAATGTTAGATTACACCACTCACTAGTATTTGGTCTATGAATGAAGAATGTGAAAATAACATAAAAAGTAATTGACTGTCTACTTTAGTCTAAAGTAAAAATGTCCCTCCTTCCAGGGAAGGCTGTTGTCTTGCTGCACTTTTTTGTCACAATTGATGAATGCTTGCTTAATTTTAACACACACCATTTTTCTCTGAACAGACAGAAGCTGGACTTCTAAGGACAAGAGCAACATCAACTTCAAACCAGGTGAAAGCTCGGCTCGACCACAAGAAATGTGTTCCATTACTCATCAACTCAGCACCAAGCACTTTTCCATTTCCATTTCCCAGCTAACTTTATTTTAATATATGTGTTTACTTTAACTTTTAATAAAGCTATTAAACTTGAATAGACTCTGTGGTTTTTGGTCCTCCAGACTAGAGTGACTGAGCGAAAGGTTTTGCAATTTTTGCAAGGAGGAGTCCGTGACGCTGACACTACCAGGTTTAAACAGTGTGCCAAACACGCCACTCTGAAATATTATTACTCTGGTCTTTGGTGTCCATAGTTCGGTTTGTGGAGATTTGTCCCTGCAACAGTAGTATTATGGATTTTGCTCGTATCTAAACACTATTTCGAAAAAATTTAATTAGGAACGCTTGGACAACAATAGGTCCTCTATATTTAAATGAAAACTTACTGGGGCCAGCAAAGGAGCACTCGCCGCCCTGGCCTGCATCCTCCTCCTTTGGAGCCACAGCATCCTCCTTTTCCGTCCGCTTGCCCCTGGGCGGACCTGACGTACAACATGAAAGAAAGAACAGAAAACATTGATGATTGCTGCTTGTCGATGTCCTTGTCAACCAAATCAAACATTTAGAAAGAACAAGAACCAACTATTTCAGCCAAAAAGAGGGCTACAAAGGAAGGACTGCACCTGAGCCTCTACTCTAGGGGCAGATTTACAAGCTCTTTTGCTCCGTTCTTGCGTCACGCAGCGCCACAACAAGAGAGGCGCCATGGTGTGGCGTATATTAACAACGTGACGCATATGGGAGATGCATCCCATTCTAAAGCCCTGCGCCATAATGGAGCGTTCCAGCGCAAGGGAGGGCGTTCCTGCGCAGGAACGCATGCTAAAAGTGGCTATGGGGAATATATTTAGGACAATGATGCGTCACTGAAACCCTGCGCCTGCATGAAGCAGACGTACGGCTTGACGCAGCATTGCTGGAGCTGCGCCATCGTTGCAACGCAACTCCATCAATGAGCCGCCTTTACGGCACCGATGCGTAACGCTTCGGTGACGTTTTGGGACCATGGTGTGCCGCATTGTAAATACGGCGCACCATGGGTGGTGCTGGCGTGCCGCACACTTTGCAGGGATGCACAGGTAATTGCTAATCTGACACTTAGGGGCATACTTACGAGTTCTGGGCTGCACACCTCCAGAGGTGCACCAGAAAAAATGATTAACGCAAAACTAACCTTGCGTCACGGCAGATGCGCCGCAATTACAATGTGGCAAACCCTGGCGCAAGGGTAGGCAGATGCGTGACGCATCTCGTGATGAAAGAGGGGCGCATCTCTAGAGTCGCGTCGCAGGCGCGATGCAACTCTAGCAATGCTCAGGGCTGCCCAATACTCAACATACCGCATCAGTCCTTACGCCTGCTTCAGGCAAGCAGGCATAAAGAATTGACGTAGCAGCGTCGCGGAAGTGCCTGCGTTAAATCTTGTAGATTTCACGCAGGCACTTTTGCGAGGCGCACAGCTGCCTGACCGCCACCCCCCACACCCCCCTGCGTGGGAACGCACCCATTGTGGCGCAGGCCCAGGCCTTAACGTGGCGCATCTCCCTAGATGTATCACGTTGTACATGACTCGCAGGGATGCGCCACGTTTACGTCGCTGTGCGTCAGGTAAGGCAGCGTAAACGTGGCGCAAGGGGCTTGTAAATCTGCCCCTTTGTGTCTAGCATTACGCAGTTCTGTAAAGTACACTCATACATTACTCAGCCCAATTAAATGAACACAAAATAGAAAACAAATAAGCAGTGGCACCGCCACAGAGAAGGAGAGCAGTTCACCTGAAATGCACAGAAGATTTTGAAATATTAATTTACCTCTCCTATCAATGTAATCGGCAGCATTATTGCTCTTTGTAAAAAAGTTAAAGCAAACATTTGCAATATAACACACAGAGCAGGAGAAAAAACAGAGTAGTGAGTGATGAAAAAATTGCTAATACTACTCACCAAGCCCGGGGACCTCCACTCCCAGCAGGTCGAGCAGGTCGCGCTCCCGGTCCAGGATATCGGTCCAGCGGTGGGTCACCTGATTGTAGGTGCGCTGGACCCCCCGAGATGTGGAACAGGGCCCGGCACACCTGCTCCCACCGCTTCCGCCGCTCCTGGCGGTTGGTGTAGCCACCAGCGATCCTGCCGCCTGCCGCGATGGTCCTGGGGAGGCGGTGCTGTACATAGAAAACGAGTGCGCCCACCTCCTCAGGGCTGAAGATCTCCCTGGGCACCACCATTTCCGCCCTCAAACGGCCACACGGGAGCCGGGCACGGGCTGCGGGGGCCGTCTTGGGCAGCTTCGCAGCTGTCTTCACCATGGTCTGGGCAGGTGTTAGCAGCAAGGAGACAAAATGAAAAAGAATAAGATTAGGGAAGAAGAAAATAAAAGTTTAAAAAAGTAGTTGAAAAGTAAACAAAAGTAGCCTAAAACACAAAAATATAGACCTAGAAAACTAGAGGGATAGAAAATAAGTTAAATAGATCAAAAAAATATTAAAACAAGCAAAGGATGGCAGAGATATAAAGAGGATAGACACACCATGCCCAGACACATAGGAATGAATGAAAAACAAGATGGCGGCCCGATCACGTGCGCGTAAGTAAGTTCGCACGCGACTTTGCTCGCGAACTCGTGCGAACTTGCATTCGCTAGGCGCTCATTCCGCGAGATTACACATAGCGGGCGGAAACGGAAATACGTCACGCAAGCAAAATGGCGGCGCCCGTACTCAACCTTGGGGTAACTCGCACGAGTTCACGGCTTTCACGGTCGATTTCGCACGACGCCGCGCCTCGCGAATAGGGCGAAATTACCGAAAAACGAGTTTTGCAAAAGCAAAACCAACGAGCAGGTGCAAAAGTTCGAGCTCATCATTTGTAACCATTTCCCTGTAGTGCTTCCTGAAGGGGCCCTCCAGAATCCGGTTGCCTACTTGCAACTATTGTGTGACCCTGCTCTGACAGTCACAGAATAGTTAAAAGTATGCCATTGCATCCTGTTAAAAAAAATTTACATTGCAACAAAAAGGAAAGGGAGCAGACAATGTCAGTTGGGGCAGGGCAGGTGTTGTTGTTTGCAAAACTTAAAGCACTTAGCAGGTGTGCTTTGCTTTGTCACAATAATGTACACTCACTGGTCAATCAGAGGGTGCTGTGATGACACCGAGGGTGGCAAGGGTGTGCCAGCCAGAGGGTGGCATGGGTGTACCAGAGTGCCAGTGATGACAGAGGATGGCAGTGCTTTGCTTTGCCCAATAATGTACACTGGTGAACCAGAGGGTGCTGTGATGATGACACAGAGGGTGACATGGGTGAGCCAGTGGGTGGCATGGGTGAACAAAGAGAGTGCTAGTGGTGACAGAGGGTGGCAGTGATGAAGAAAGCCTTGCAAACAGGCTGGGCACGTAGAAACAACAAGTTCGCAAAACTGGCGACCCGACAAGTAAGTTCGCAATTTGCGAAATTGTACAAAACCCTTGCGAACTTGCAGAAACCCGTGCGAACACAAACCCCCCAAAAAATCCGCAAAATTCGCGAGAATTCGCGGATTTTGCGGATTTTCACAATCCGCAAATTCGCAAATCCGCAAATTCGCGGATTGCAAATCCGCAAAATCCGCCCATGCTTAGTTCTAACGTAATATCACAGCATCCAACTGATCTTATGAAATGATTGCCATCTTCAGCAACCATGGATTTCATCCAGTAACACTTTTCATTTTGGGGTTTTTGTGACCCAACCTACAATGTAAAAAAAAAACGTGCGTGTCTCGGAATGAACCATTGCATTGAGTGTAAAGCCAGGAATGACTGAAGGTGTCACATGATCCTCAATCCAGCACCATATCCCAAAGCCTCAGACCTAGACTCCCTCCTTGTTCCATCCCACATTCTCAGTCCTCTCACCCCTCTTGCATAACCCCGTTGTTGCGGGTGGAATTAAGTAGGCATCCAGTACTATGGAAAGAGCAGGTTTCTGTGGATGCCGTTGTAGAAATATATGTATAGTCACGAGAGTTGTGTACATTTCATATGTGAAAAGTTAAGAGGTGTGGTCATGTAAGTGCTGGGTGATGGTGCATAGTGTCAATGAGTGCAGTGTGAGTGGTGTGAGTGTAGGGAGAAAAATTGTGCCAATGTGAGTGTCGGGTGAGCTGCATAAATTCAATTGAGAGGAGGGACCAAGAGAGTGTAAAGTGAGAGGAGTGCATGCAGAGTGAGAGTAGTGAGTGAAGGGTGGTGTGAGCGGTGTAAATGCAGGGTGAGTGGCGTGCCTGTGTGTAGTGCAGAGTGAGCAGCGAGAATGAAGGGTGATCTGTGAGAGTGACTAGTGAGTGGATGGTGAGAGGAGTTAGTGCAGCGTGAGTTGTGTGTCCATATGAGTTACAGCAGACTATTGTCTCTGTGTGCAGACAGGATGAACAGAGTGGCTGCATGAAGGCAGGCTGAGAGGTTTGTCTCTGTGAGTGTAGGGTGAGAGGATGAAATGCAGGGTAAGTGGTGTGACTCTAGGGTGATTGCTGAGCTGGTTTGCATGGTGTGAGTGCAGGGTGAATGCTATGCCCATCTGATTGAAGGGTGAGCATTGTGAGTGACAGGAGTACCTGTGTTAGTGCACAGTGAGTGATGTGACACTGTGAGAGTAGGGTGAGAGGAGTGCCAGCAGGGTGAGTGACGTGACATATGAGTTTGGGTTTCAGTGAAAGTGCAGAGTGGGAGGAATGGCTACATGGTGAGGGATCTGCTTGTTTGAGTGAGAGTGCAGAGTGAGCAGTGTATGTGACAGGTGAGTGAAGTGTCACAAGAGTGCAGGGTGAGTAGTGTGCTCATGTAAGTGCATGATGAGTGGTGTGAGTCCAGTGTGATCACTGTGAGTGCAGGGTGAGCAGTGGGCTTATGTGAGTGCAGTGTAAGTGGAGGGAGAACTGCTTGAGTTCATGGTGAGTGGCATGAGTACAGTGTGGTCACTGTGAGTGCAGGGTCAACGGTGTGCTTGTGTGAGCGCAGAGTAAGAGGAGCATGAGTGGTGTGAGTGCAGGCTAACAAAGTGAATGCAGAAAATTCGTGGTGAGTGTAGGGTGATCACTTTGAGTGCAGGGTGAGCAGTGGGCTTATGTTAGTGCAGTGTAAGTGGAGGGAGATCTTCGTGAGTTCATGGCGAGTGGCATGAGTGCAGTGTGGTTGCTGCGAGTGCAGGGTGAACAGAGGATGAGTGGTGTGAGTGCAGGCTAACAAAGTGAATGCAGCAAAATCGCGGTGAGTGTAGGGTGATTGGTGAAAGTGACAAGTGAGTGGAGCATCATGAGCGTTCAGGCTGAGCGGTGTGCTCGTGTGAGTGTATGGTAGGATAAGGGTGAATGGAGTGAGTGCACAGTGAGCAATGTGAGGGCAGTGTAATCGTTTTGAGTGCATGATGAGCATGAAAGTGAAGGGTGAGCACAGCTGTTTGACCAGTAGCTGCCTCCCCCCACCCCGACCCTTAGCGCCTTGAGACCCTCACGGGTGAGTAGCGCGCTCTACAAATGTTTGATTGATTGATTGATTGATTGAGCACTGGGAATGAGGAGTGAGTTGTCTGAATGCAGTATGTATTCCCAGATGGTTCACTGCTAGAATATCGACGCCCAAAGCAACCCTTATACACAGATATCAAGTTTTAAATATCGATGTCAAAAATATCGACATCCTATATTTAAAATTGGTAAGTATAAAAAGTAACGAAAAAAATATTTAGATGTAAAAAATATAGATGTACAAAAAAATCAAATTTTTAATTTATATAAAAATTTATGTTAAATATAGTAAATAATACAATTACCTTAAAAAATGTATTTAGATTTAATATACATTTTAACAAATATAAGAAATAAATGTAATAATAAAATATTTAAACATACATATATAAAATGTAATATATATATATATATATATATATATATATATATATATATATATATATATATATATTTACTTTAAAACAATTAATAAACTATGAATTTTGATTTATTTTGATAATTTTATAAATACATAACAATTTAAAAATATATATATATATATATATATATATATATATATATATATATATATATATATATATATATATATATTTGCATACACTTATAACATAAAATCTGATAAAAAACATTATATTATAAATTAAAACATTAAAATATTTATTAGTCTTGAAACTTAAATGTGCACTCCACTGAGTGCGATAGTAGAGAGAGTGTTGGATAGCGGAGAAATTAAAATTACTATTGCCACTCCAGTTAGTGCAACAGTAGGGAAAATGTTGGATAGCAGACTAGTAAAAATGACTAATCCCTCTCCTGTGAGTGCAACAGTAGGGAAAGCTTTGGATAGCGGAGGGAAAAAATTACCATTCCCACTCCAGTGAGTGCAACGGTAGGGAAAGTGTTGGATAGCACAGGGTTAAAAATTACTATTCCCACTCCAGTTAGTGCAACAAAAGGTAAAGTGTTGGATAGCAGAGGGGTAAAAATTACTGTTCCCACTTCAATTAGTGCAACAATAGGGAAAGTGTTGGACAACAGAGTGGTAAAAATTAATATTTCCTCTGGAGTCGGTTCAAAATTAAAAACAAACAAAATATCAACAACAACACAAAGATTTTAAAAAACATAAAACATATATATAAATATTAAATATTATAAAAGATAAAAACAGATTATAATATTAAAAAGATTTAACAAATACCTAGAAAGTTTATTTAAAAATAAATGAAAATAATTTACAAATAAAAACAATTTTTAATAGAAAATATTTATAAACAAAAACATGATTTATTACATAAATGTAATCTATTTTTATTTCCTACCCTATAACACCACACAATTCACAACACACATCTAAATAAAAAAGTACCTCCATAGTTAACATAATTAATTATCAATTAAAAATATATTATTAATTAAAAAACAAATTAAAACAGATAAAAATTAATTTACTCCCCAAACTTTACCGCTATAAAACTAAATCCCACACACAAAATAAAAATAAACAATTACCATAAATATTCATCAATTGATGATTTAATATTAATATTAAACTAATTACTAATTAATGAAACCTAAATTACTTTCCACCCTTTACCCCAATAAACACTACAACCGACACCTAAAAATCATTAATATCATTTAGCATCAACTTAATATTTAATTTAAAATAATTTACTTCCCACCCTTTACCACTATAAACCCCACAACGTACATCCACAATATTTACACAATTGCCAGACTTACATTTTAATTAATTTATAAGCATTAATTAACAATTATTAATTAATGATATATAAATTACTTCCCACCTTATTCCCCTATAAACCCACAACCCGCTCCTAAATAAATGACACAATTAACATAATTACCAATTACTTATTTATTAATAGTTAACAACCACTTAATAATTAATTAATAATACAATACTTCCCATAATTAACACTATTACATCTAAATTAAATAAACACATAAAAAATGATAATTAATTTATTATAATTAAATTACTTCCCACAACCCGCTACAGAACTAAAAAATGCAAAATATAATAAAAATAAAATTAGTAACTACAAAAAATAAACACATATATTAAAATACATAACACTAACTAAAACATCGATATTTTAAACAACTATATTTTTGCAAATTATATCAATAACTTCCTAAAACGATATTTCTTACCTGCAAGATGATATTCTTGACCACGATATTCTTGCTGTCGATATTTCTGTATCACGATATTTCCAACTGAATATTTGTGTATGTCGACATTTAAAACTTGATATTCTGTCTGTGCACCTTCCCAGACACCTGGAGTGACTTAGCATTATATTGATGGCTGATGTAGGGTTTCAGATATAAGCTAAACTATTGCTATTATGGCATCAATCAGGGATGGAGTGTGGAGGAAATAAGTAATGTGCTGATCCTGCAACAAACGTTCAGTCTCCTGATTAGTGTTGCCAGCTGATCGCATTTCTACCAACACCAGCGATATGTTGATGCCTAGTCAGTACAAAAATAAGTAAAATCACCTAAAGCTGGTATTGTTAGCACTTATCTATTCATACATCAAACAGCAAATATAAATAGAAAGCACTTTTAAAAGTGTTCCAGGGCTCCATTAATTACCCGTGACTATTTTATTAAAGCAAACAAAGACAGAAAGTCATGTTACAAATAAATACATAACATTTTTACAACCCTAATAAGGCCCTGGTTATGAGTCTGGTGGTTAGAGGACTGCCAGACTCATGGAGGCGCGGCAGTGGCGGTCCAACCACAGCGATTTGACCACCCTATTAGGACTTTGGTGGTTGGACCGCTGTTTTACTGCCGCAACCGCCAGCGATCCGCATTCCCTGGTGGTCCAGCAGCGGTCTGAGGGCTGCAATATGCTTGGTTGGGCCCTAATGCACTGCAAAGCATATTACAATTTGCCTCACCGACGGCGGTGTCATGGAGGTTCTTCCCCCATGTAACTGCTGGTGGTCAAGAGTCCTGTGCATGGGGGTGCATGCAGGGGGCACATGTCGTACCCACGATAGATCTGCACCCCAGTTCCTGCATGGGAAGGAATACATGACATGGTGCCGGAGTGTGCACTGGCAGTCTGGTGGCAGTGCTGTTTAAGGCTCACAATGAGCCTTCAAACAGCACCTCCGCTGGACCGCCACGCTGCCCGCTCACCAGACCACAAAATTATTTGTAATCTGGCAGGTGGCAGCAGTGAGTTTTGGCAGTCCTGGAGCGGGGCGGTGGCGTGCCGCCCACTCCAGGACTGCTGAAACTCATGATCAGTGTCAAGGCGAGGCCTTTGCAGACTTTTTAAACAACAAATGGCCGGAATTTTTCTTTTGGAAAGGCATCATCCCTACTCGCTAAATGCATTCTCCTACTGTGGACATAAAAATAAAATACAAATGTAAGGAATAGGCAGTGTGGGGATCCAGGGGGTACTGGAACAAGTGAAAATAACAAACAAAGCACGTTAACCAGTTCCCAAAAGGCATGTAAATGGTCTATTAAAGCCCTTTAGAAAATTTGGGTGAGGCTGAGATAAGACTCCAGATACTGCCCAGCTGATGCCACAGCAGCTCAAGCTGCAGCAGTCCAGGCTGAGACACACAGCAGGGGGTGGGGGCTAAAGCCCTTGTAGCACTTTGGGCATTGCGGCTTGCCTCAAGTGATATACACTGTCTGACAGATAAGTATTCTCTCCATAGCTTCAGTTCAACTTTGCCTATGGCCACCAAATTGGAAAATGATTTCAGAATTTCAAATAGGTCAAAAAACATACATTTCACAGGATTGCACCAATTTAATGGAATTTCACCTTGAGCTAATCAGTACCAACTAGGCTGGGAGAAAATTATCAGAGGGTTGTAAATGGGCAGGAACATCAGCGACGTAAATTGGAACCCAAAGGGGTGCCAACTCCCACCTTTATTTTAATCTTTTATTTTTAAGGTGCATCTTTAAAGTAAATTCAGTTTGTTACTCCAATATCTATGTCAGAACATTAGTACAAGCACCGACAATAGTTGAAATATTGAGTGACAAGTTTGTCAAAATACCTAAATTGCATAAACTTATACTCGGTTACTCAAAACAATATGTCACAATATAGTACATCTATCCAATGTTTGAGATTATGGAACTCAAATATCAGTTATTTCTTTCAAATTTTTTGTCCTGCTTGTAATTGAACTATTACAAAGTGCTGAAAGTACCACCTTTTTGAAGAAAACAGCTGAGGCTCATCCATAGGGGCTGAGGGCTCACGCCCCCTCACCTTTTGCCTCTCAAGAAGCGTGTCTGAAAGGCTGAGCAAAGGTCAGCCTGGGAGACACTCTTCATTTTCAGGTCAGACAGCTAGGAGCTAGACATGTGTAAGTGCGTAGTGGCCTGAGTTGAACTTTGCTGGGTTCAGGATGTCACAGCTCCTGTGGGCGTTACCCTCTCAACTCAGCAAAGGTCTTCGATGCTCCCTCCTCATGACAAGAGGCAGCATGACACATTTCCTTGGAATTGAGCGCTTTAGTTTTAAGCCCTGAAGTGCCCTGTTCCGAATGTCAATCATTGACACCTTTTCACAGAGTAGGGTGGGTTCAGGAGTCTCATTGACCCCATCCCACTCTGTGATGAGGTTGGGACTGCTGCTTTCCTCATTGGCTGACCTGAGATCAACCAGTGAGGGAAGACAGCATTCCCAACTCTCCCAGGTCATCCAAAGCAGAGTTGCAGGAAAGTTTAACTTTCTAAAAAATTAATGTTTTGTGATTGCTTGTATGTTTGAATATTTGGTAATGAGTGTTATGAATGCATGGATGTGAGTGAGTGTGTATGTGTGCATCTGTGTTCCCTCAGCCTCCCTCCCTCCTAAAATTACTGGCTGCCACTGGAAGAAAACTGCATATTTCCATTTGCTCAGTTCTGCCAGTGCCATTTCAAGTTATGACTACAGTTTAATTAATGTATTATTATATAGATTATTGATCATTATTGGTAATATGTTTAGTCATAGAATTCTATGGAGTGGATTAAGATGACATTTTCAGATCACAAATTGTAAAAGTTATATTATAGCTTTTTCAGAACGAGAAAGAGATGCAATGCCTGTTCTAGTCTTCCCTCTAACAAAGGGGCACATTACGATAGCAGAAGGAGCTCCACCGGCCCTGCGGACCGCGATACTTCCACCGCCAAATTACGATAGTGGTAGGGACCACACCGCGACCAAGGCAGAGGCAAAGCACATATGCCACGGAACCGCCACAGGCAATCCTTACGACTGCCTGGCAGAGCGGTCTACATCCATAAAATGGTGGCGGTGCCTAGCAAGCACAATCCGCCAAATTATGATGAGGTCTCCAGCCAGCCTTTCCACGGAGGAGCAACCACTGTTGAAAGGCATGCAGAGTTTGGTTTTGGGGGCCCGTTGTGGGCCCCCCTTGTGTTGGGGGGAGGTGAAGGTACACAGGGGGGGGTACCCATGGTACCCCCAATGTTTCACTGCAACAAGTGGCAGGCACAGTGTAGTGCCTGCCACGGAGTGCAGTGAAATGCACAACATGCTCTTTTTGACATCGCAGCAGTGCTGCTGTCAGCAGCCATAGCTGCAATGTTAAAGGTGAGGAAAAAGTCCGTCGCGGTGGCAGCCCATCATAATCGGCTATGTGGGACCCCTGCATGCATGGTGGACGGTCCCGGTTCACACCATCATGGCAGACGTAGCCAGTCCATCCGCCATCATAATGAGCCCCACAGTTCCTTACACTGCAGAATTAATTATGAAGTTATTCCCTCTCACTCAAAGAAGCATAATAGGTCAAGCACATCATTCACTCCATGTGTTTGCACCAAATCCAGCTTTTCACATATGTCAAAATGACCTCGTCTACATTTGCTGAATCTTGTCATCACACCCTTAAATCCAGTACCTCTACTTTCCAGAAGTTGAGGATCTATCAGGCAGACTAGGTCCAGATTGTCAAAAAACGGTTGGAATTTCTTTTGAATAAGTTTCCTCCTGTGTTTGGAGTACATTTGGGGCAGTTTTATATTTCACAAAGGTTTAAAGGCGTGCTCCAGTGAAAGTGCAACTATGTCAGTTTTACCTTTTTTATTTTTTATTAATTTGGCCATTATTGCAAAACAAAATTTAGAGACAGACCACATGGGGAAACAACATTAACAAAATACGAAGAACAACAAGGGAGCATGAATGAATGATCAAAAGCACACAAAAGAAAAAGGAAAAAATCACATGTTGTAACGCAAAGATTAACAAAATTCAAATATATCTTGCTGAGTATAATCTCAGGCAAAGTACATATATGGCCAATTCTAATCCCACTGAATACTGGACCTCTAGCTCTAGCAAGAGCCATTTCCATTTCATATATTTCCCGTACCAGTGTCCAAAATTCATTGATGTTGGGTCCTGTTTTTTCAATCCAAACACGAGCGATGCACAAATGAGCACATACAATTAAAATAGATACGAGTAAACATGATAGATGGCCTTGATTCTGCTTTACCCCAGCACAATTTCCTTCTCGGTTAACTGAATACTGTGTAGAGACAAAATTAAAAGAGCATGATTAACTTTCAGCCAGAATATAGTCAGTCTCGGACACATAATGAACATATGTCGTAAATCAGCAGCATACAGTTGACATTTTGGACAATATGCTTTAAAAGAAAATGATTGATTCACAGCCCATTTAGATATTAGCGCAGGAGTATAATACTGCATAAAAATGATCCTATGTTGCTGTAGTTTCAAATTAACCGATACTACTGCTGTATCTATATTCGCCATGGACTCCTGTATTCCATTACTAGTTATATCGGTAAAAAAAAAATCTGAGTTAGTTTTGCTGAAATTTGTGTACCATCTTCGCTGGCAGCAGCTAAACGTTTCTTATAAGCTCTGCCAATGAACCCCCGACCAGTAGTCTGGAAAAGTACTACGAGTATCTCAGAAGGATTTGGTATCTGTGCCAACCCCAAACCACGTAGCAAACAGTACCTAATTTGTAAGTACTTCAAAAACATAGACTGTGGCAGCCCAGACTTTTCCAGTAAAGCAGCAAATGACCGGAACCCATGTCCATCATACAGCTTGCCACTTTGTATTATACCCCTACTTTGCCACCTACATCCAACAGGGTCGTGAAACACCTCGGGTAATGCAGGATTCCCCCATACCCTAGTATACATGTGCAGGTATGAAAACGAGTGTGTCTTAGAGAGTTCATGTCACATCTTAACAATATCTCTCACAAACTTAAATCTGACTCTTTTATAATAATTGGGATCAATAGTTTTATATAGCAGAAACCCAGCATTTGAACCACATGCCATTTGATAAGAAAGCCAGATACTCCCACTATCTGGTCCCTTAAGCAAACTTTGCATTCGACCAAAAAACGAGGCCCAGAAATATAATTAATAATCTGGCAGCATAAATCCGCCTTGGGTATAGGGTAGTTTGATAAAACGTAGGGCTCTCCTGGCCCATCGACAGCTCCAGATAAAGCTACTGATAGCAACCTCTACAAGTTTGAAGAATGCCAATGGAACCCTATATGGAATGGTATGGAAGAAATACAGGAACTTCGGCAAGATATTCATTTTGAGGATGTTACATCTCCCTACAATGCTGTTGGGAAGCCAATGCCAACTACGCATATTTGAGACAGTCCTGTTTAGCAATGGTTCATAATTAAGCACAATTATGTTATCTACTTGATTATAAATGCAACCCCCTAAATATATTGCTGTTCGTGTAACCCCTAATATAGCCGGAGCGTCATTTGACTGATAGTTTAATATTGTTAGTGTTTTATTTAGGTTTAGTTTATAGCCTGTAAATGACCCGAAGCGTTGAGCCTCAGAAGTAATCTCATCTATAGAGTCTTCGGGTCTACTGGAAAAGACTGCTATATCGTCTGCATATGCAGTTAGTTTGAGCTCTATACTATGGAGAGATACTGGTGGGATCCTTTCGTTGCGTATCAAATGCTGTATAAATGGCTCAATGTAAAGAGCGAACGGTAATGGGGATAGTGGACACCCCTGCCGTGGTCCCCTTTGGACACAAATAGAGGATGAGGAGAGATCCTTAAACATAACTGAAGCTGTTGGATTAGTATACAGTTTCTGGGTTGCCGAGAAAAAACTCCGACCAAGACCAAGCACTGTCACAGTTAGCCATAGCGATCCCGTGACCACAAGTTCTAAAGCCTTCTCGGCATCTAACATCAACATCCCAACCCGCCATGGGCGTAGGAAGTGTGGGGGACGCGGGGGACAAGGGTGGGGGGGACGAGGGGACAAACGAATTTCCCCTCTCCCTTCTGTTATTCATAGGGCCTTTAGCGCGCGAAAGCGCTACCTAATGGCCCTGTACATGACCTGCCTGCAGTCAAAGAGGCCACCAGCCCTCTGCCCTTTGTTATGCTGCAGGAAGGCGCGTTCTGGGAATGGCAGAGAAGGAAAACAAGGCTGGCCACGATCCTTGTGCCACATCCAACCATCCACTGCCCATGCCTTCTGTGTCCTATCAGCCACACGCTCGTCTGCTGTACACCCCCCAAACTGCTTACATAACTGCTTTTCTCAATATTTCACTTCAAAAGTATGCGATTGTATTTGTTTAGCGGGCTGCGATTTGTATGGGGTCACTGGAAAGTCCACAAGGTTGTCCCTGTCCCCCCCAGAATTTTAGTGTCTCCTACGCCCCTGCAACCCGCTGTTCTTAACGGCCACAAACACCAAAAATAGCAATACAGTATTAATATGAGCTGCCATATCTCTGCCTGGGATGAAACCATGCTGATGCTCTGACACCAACATATGAATGACCGGGGCAAGACGAGACGCAAGAATTTTTGAATTTCTTTTAGCATCAGCGTTTATTAATTATATTGGCCGATATGAGCTCAGCTTGTCTGCTGGTTTCCCTTTTTTGTAAAAATACTATGATATTGGTAATGTTCACCCCACTGCATGATCTCGTTATATAATACTAAAAATACCGGTAGCAGCCTATTTGTAACGATCTTATAGAACTCCAATGGAATTGTATCGCCTCCTACAGCCAGGGCCGGCTCTAGGACGGTGCGAACGGTGCCACCGCACCGGGTGATGACTGCCGGTGGGGGCGCCGTATACTATTGTTTTAAAAGCATCCATTTCTTTCCTCTTTGCCTCCAGCAGTTTTCAGCCAATAATACAAATGTCAAAGTTACTCCAGTGATTAATGTTCTTTCTGGAGAGAGAGAAAGTTCGGAGTTTTATCTCATGGACATTTTTACCCATCCTAGGGTAACACAGAGTATTAATATGCTTGATGCAAACGACTAGTACCATGCAAATCACAACGTGCATATAATGTAAATAGGTCAGTGGGTTACTGATTTTGTGACAGAGATCAGTTTGTTACTTGCAGCTTATAATTTAGAATCCTAACGTAGTAAAGTGAGCTATTAACTGTCATCAAAGAATTGCAAGACAACTTCAAGATATAGGCTGGAGCGTTAGGATTTTCTCCCAGTCTTTCATTATCCTAATGTTTCAAAGTGGGTTAATCAGGGTAAACATCAATTCTAATTATTAAAGACAACCTCCAACCATGTTTTTTTTAAATTCCAAGGGCCTCATTTATGAGAAGTGTTGCATCATTGCGTGAAAGCAGCGATGCAACACTTCTCCTACGAACTTCACTAGGGAGGGTCAGAGGGAAAGTTTAATGACCAGGAGTGCTACGTCCCTCATGAGTACTAGACACCAACTAACAAGTAACACTCAGTCAAAAACCTGCTCAGAAATGAGGGTTGGAAGATTGCGTGTGCTGCTTGCAAAATCAATAACGGGACACCCTTCCGATAGTTACAGTGTTCCCATCAGAGTTCCATCCTGTACCGCCCTTCATCATTTGGGAAGACCACCATAAGTACACAGGGAAACCCCATATACGATTCGACACAGCATGGTGGAAAACAATGCCCAATGAAGTTGTGACAGGTCGGTGGCAGGATGTAACCAATAAGCAGTGCTAAATAATGAAAATAAAAGAATTTTTCAAAAAAGTGGTGATGTTAAAAAGGGGTAGAAGAAGGAAAATAGATTTATTAGCAACCTTCAACTCCCACTCTCTAAAAACAGTGCAAAAAGGTAGTGTAAGCAAATTACTACCTCGACAGTTTATAAAGTCACGGTCGACATGTTTCTGCAGCTTTTACCTGTGCCCCGGGGTCACTTGCTGCTTCTTCAGGACCTATCCTGCTACTGCTTAATTAGTGCATAATAAACAAGGAAACTTAAATAAAATAAATGTCACCTTAGATTCTCCTGATGGAGGAACCAGTGGATTTCGCAAAACAGCACACACACATAAAAAAGAAGAAAAAGAGAACAAGCCTATTAGCAAAAGCTCTCTGGGCGAGACTCGAATACAAAGCAAAGTCTCGCAATTAATGGTTTATAATCCATTTCCTTCCACACTTATTTTGAGATAACAGCTATTCCCAAAAGAGCCAGATTGCCACTTGTGTACAAAAACACACTCACCCCACGTTATGGAGAATGCTGCCCCACCTCACCCGGCATTAGCTCAGGTACTGCGGAGCCCCGCTCTGTATGAATCACAAACACATATAAAACAAGAATCAATTAAAGGAAGTACTGTAAGGTCAAGGCAGGCCACTCGATATAGCGTGGCTTACAGAGGCGCCTGTTCTGTCTGTTGACTCACCTATCCGTCGGTACTCCAGACGTCCAACTGGGCTGTCTGTGGGAGGTACCGGCGGACGGAGTCCTGTTACTTAAATAGGCTATAGATCTTATGAGCCTACCGGCACATACCGTGAAACGGGGACGCGCTGCCCCGCTCCTTGCTGCTAGCGTCAGTCTGTCCTCTTCCGGGTATGCCAGAGGAGTATTACGATTGGCTGGCGCGGAGCGTGACGCGGACGCGTCAGCGAGGAACTATGGGCTTAGTGGTTTGGACGTCTGGAGTACCGACGGATAGGTGAGTCAACAGACAGAACAGGCGCCTCTGTAAGCCACGCTATATCGAGTGGCCTGCCTTGACCTTACAGTACTTCCTTTAATTGATTCTTGTTTTATATGTGTTTGTGATTCATACAGAGCGGGGCTCCGCAGTACCTGAGCTAATGCCGGGTGAGGTGGGGCAGCATTCTCCATAACGTGGGGTGAGTGTGTTTTTGTACACAAGTGGCAATCTGGCTCTTTTGGGAATAGCTGTTATCTCAAAATAAGTGTGGAAGGAAATGGATTATAAACCATTAATTGCGAGACTTTGCTTTGTATTCGAGTCTCGCCCAGAGAGCTTTTGCTAATAGGCTTGTTCTCTTTTTCTTCTTTTTTATGTGTGTGTGCTGTTTTGCGAAATCCACTGGTTCCTCCATCAGGAGAATCTAAGGTGACATTTATTTTATTTAAGTTTCCTTGTTTATTATGCACTAATTAAGCAGTAGCAGGATAGGTCCTGAAGAAGCAGCAAGTGACCCCGGGGCACAGGTAAAAGCTGCAGAAACATGTCGACCGTGACTTTATAAACTGTCGAGGTAGTAATTTGCTTACACTACCTTTTTGCACTGTTTTTAGAGAGTGGGAGTTGAAGGTTGCTAATAAATCTATTTTCCTTCTTCTACCCCTTTTTAACATCACCACTTTTTTGAAAAATTCTTTTATTTTCATTATTTAGCACTGCTTATTGGTTACATCCTGCCACCGACCTGTCACAACTTCATTGGGCATTGTTTTCCACCATGCTGTGTCGAATCGTATATGGGGTTTCCCTGTGTACTTATGGTGGTCTTCCCAAATGATGAAGGGCGGTACAGGATGGAACTCTGATGGGAACACTGTAACTATCGGAAGGGTGTCCCGTTATTGATTTTGCAAGCAGCACACGCAATCTTCCAACCCTCATTTCTGAGCAGGTTTTTGACTGAGTGTTACTTGTTAGTTGGTGTCTAGTACACTTCTCCTACGCCCTCCTTGCGACACCATTGATGCGTCATATTTACTCTATGGCGCATCATGCCGAAAGGAATGACAGATACGTCAGTATTTATGATGTATCTGTCAGTGCAAAACTGACGCATTGCAGGGGTGTGTCTGAAAACAGACGCAATTCTAGCAATGTGACCTTCAGTCTTACGCCTGCTGTGAGGCAGGTGTAAGCTATTGACGCAATGGCATCCTCGAAGTGGCCCACTGAAATCACATAGATTTGAATGCGCCACTTCTATGAGGCTTTTTGCAGGGGAACGCCCACCCTGTATACATTATACCTGTCACAGGTATAATGTGGCGCAGGTTTTTACAAAGTGATGCATCTGCCTAGATGCATCACTTTGTAAATAGAGCACAACATGTCTCATTTTTTACGCTGCCGGAGCATCACACAAAGTGACGCACTGGTGGCATAAAAGTGACGCAAGGGCTCATAAATAACCCCTAAGTTTGTGCTTCTCCAGACCAAGTACTCTCAAACTATCATGTCTACCAGTATGGATGTCATGTGAATCCTACACCTTGTATTCCTCTGTCTTATGTAACATTTCATGTATACTGATTTACACATCTATAATTGATTGTCTCTTTGTCGTTAGTGTGTGTGCGATGTAAAGTGTGTGTGCGATGTAAAGTGCTCTGACACCCTACAAAAGTATGAGTGGAACGAGTGGCACTAAATAATTAATTAAAGGCATCTGAGAGAGAGTGGTTATGGAGACTTCAGGGGTACTGTGAAAGGATGGTAGTGAGGGAATCCGTGGCGCAGGTGGTAACTAGGGGGGCGCCAACAAACATTGTCGCACATGGCGCCACCACCACTAAAGCTGGCCCTGCCTACAGCTTTCGCAGTAGGCAGAATGTTGATTGCTCCCCCAATTGCACCTTGGTCACCTTGGTCAACGTCCCTCTGTAAAGGCTCAGACAGAAAGAAATTCAAACCAGGCATGGAGCTCTCCTCAATATAGCCTGTAGCAATTTGGTGGTTAAAACAAGTTGAATTATCATACAAATCTGCACAATGTAACTTAAACTGTTGAAGTATGTCCTTCGATCTAGTAAATACTAGGCCATCTACCCCTTTAATACGTTTAATACCAGATCTAACCCTCATATCAGCAATTTTATGTCAGTTTTACCAAGGGTAATCCTGGTATTTTTTGTTAATCTTGCTCTGGGGAGTTCGGAGATGCTGAGCATGGCAGGACTGGAAACATGCCTCTGCTCTCAAACCAACTTGCATCACTCCTTGTTGCCACTGTATGAGTGGCGCTGTTATCCAGCAAGGCTCTACATGCCTGCACCAAGCATTGCTGCCTCAAAATTCTGCAACCAATGACAAGTAAGATAACACAGCAATTGGGGTTTTTAGAGTTTCAGAAAGGATGGGCGCACTACCTAGTGTATACGTTTAGGGTGTAAGTAAATAAGTTCAGGGTGTGGTGCGGAAGGACGAGCGGATAAGACCCCTTAACCGTTCAAATGTGGGTTAGTCACCTAACCTACGAGACAATGAAAAACTGCAATGCCCTCGCACACAACAATCACGGTGTTATAACAATTTATACAAGAATAATTAAGATTTATGAGCCAAGATCCCAATTGAGACAGTTGCAATCCTGTTTTTGTTTCTTAATCTGTTCGAAGTAGGTTTATTAGTTCCACAACCAGCCGACACGTGTTTCGTCACGTGGGAACAATCACTGCGACTCCTCAGGGCTTATGACGCGACCTAGAGTCCTCTAGGTCTGGCGTGATGTGTCTAAGCAATCAGATAACGTGGACTGTAGGTGATTCCACCCGTAAATGTGGGTGTTGTCGGAGCGAGAAAGAAGAAGTGCTTCTGTTCTCTAAGGAGAATCCAGGAGTAGTGGTGCCTACCGTGATAAAGCGTTGTGCACGAAGTGGACAGTACTAATCTTAGAGTGGTAAAAGTGTCTTCAATTCTGTATTCCGGATAATTCAATAAGTAAAGGTTGTCGGGCATACTTGATGAGTGTGTACATCAAGCTTCAAACCGGGAGGGGATACTACCACGGGATTCCGGCTCTTGAGGGTGCTACCAGACACCGGAAGATTCGTGAGTGCAGTGTCCCTCCTCCTATGGTTCCCGGTCGCCGTTTTCGGCGACCGGGAACCATAGGAGGAGGGACACTGCACTCACGATTCTTCCGGTGTCTGGTAGCACCCACAAGAGCCGGAATCCCGTGGTAGTATCCCCTCCCGGTTTGAAGCTTGATGTACACACTCATCAAGTATGCCCGACAACCTTTACTTATTGAATTATCCGGAATACAGAATTGAAGACACTTTTACCACTCTAAGATTAGTACTGTCCACTTCGTGCACAACGCTTTATCACGGTAGGCACCACTACTCCTGGATTCTCCTTAGATAACAGAAGCACTTCTTCTTTCTCGCTCCGACAACACTCACATTTACGGGTGGAATCCCCTACAATCCACGTTATCTGATTGCTTAGACACATCACGCCAGACCTAGAGGACTCTAGGTCGCGTCATAAGCCCTGAGGAGTTGCAGTGATTGTTCCCACGCGACGAAACACGTGTCGGCTGGTTGTGGAACTAATAAACCTACTTCGAACAGATTAAGAAACAAAAACAGGATTGCAACTGTCTCAATTGGGATCTTGGCTCATAAATCTTATTTATTCTTGCATAAATTGTTATAACACCGTGATTGTTGTGTGCGAGGGCATTGCAGTTTTTCAATGACAAGTAAGACCCTGCATACCAACATCGTGCGTTGGTGCAGCTTATGTGACCAATATCCTTCGCAGCACCTTGGCTTCACCCTCATTACTGCTACATCTTCTGCAATCAATGTCAATGTGCGTCATTGAGCCACACCATGCATTGCTGCTATTTCTTCTGTGACTGATGTCCATGAGATATGACCTTCATTGCTGCTACTTCTTCTGCTACCGATGTGTACAGGAGTTTGTGTCGTCAAAAGTGTTTCATTTTCTCTACCATGTGTTCTTCCTTAACTGATACCCATATGAGCCCATTTGCCACATCGCTGCACTCGCCTCTGAAGAGTTCTCCTTCCTTTCATTGATAAGCCAGCTCCAATGTCTGGGCTGTGTACTAAGCTCTGCTGGTGCTCACTTCCCACCTCTCCCAGAGTGCATCTCCCACCACATCCCACAAACACTAAGCTGATCTGAGCGACGGTTGCACAGCTGTGTGTCTCCTGGCCATAGTTCCCACATAGGTGCATGAACAGATGATCCGAGAGGCTGAATCAGGTAGCAAACATTTCCAAAAAACTTATGTTTTCAATCAGATGCCGTGCTTTGTGAAAGTGTGAAGATTAGCTCTATTATTGCATTCTTTGATCACTGTGTGTTATCCTAAAATGCAGCTAAGTCACAGCGTATTCTAGATACGTATTTAGACAATAAGTCGTAATGCAACAACACTTTTTAAAGTTACTGTGCTTATTAACTTAATGATAAATAAAGTCATATATATTTAAAAAGAATAACACTGCTTGAGCAAATATGTAGTGGGAATGATATATTTGTCACATGCACTGTATATTCCACCCCACATCATCCTCCAAGAGTAATACTTTAGTGTTCATCCTATCTACTCTCTGAAAATCAAAACCTGAAGAGGAGGCTCTTGGCAACTTGATGTACTTGCAGGAGGGCCTGGTTCCTTTGTCTTCAAGTACAGCAGTATTGTTAATAAATAAGACTGCCTGGCTGTCCTTAAGTCGCACAGGCCCTATAGAATCAGCCATACATTGGGGATCTAGACCCTAGACCTCAAAGAATGCATTATACCAAGCAATACGGTCAAGTTATTATTTTTGAATGTGTTATTAAGATAGCAGATAATGAGTGCTTTAGTGAAGCTGAGGTGTAAGGTATGACTGCAGATGAGCTGCAAGTACATTTTAGAGTCAGGCAGGCAATTAGGCTGGGTAGTATACGGCAGAATAGTAGCTGGGCTAAAGTGATCACAAAAGACCCTCCCAGTGACCATGGCTGGGACTGCTGTTAGTGCAGCCCAACAGAGGATGATCACTAAACTCAAAGCATTTGAAGAGCTCAGCTAGGAAGATGCTAATCATGATTAAGATATGATTAAAAATATCTAGGAGAACATGAACAGCAGAGAAGTGTATGCAGAAAACCAATGGAAATGCAGTTGGTGTGGGCCTGGATTGCTATGACAACATGGATAAACATCGAAGAAAGTACTTAACAGTTCAGATAGTTTTCATTTGAATACACTGTTAGACTTGACACCCTTGGGAGTTATTCCCCCAAACCTTTTGCCTTCACCCCTCCTGTTTTGCTTTATTTGTTTTTTGGTCTTAGGACTCTTTGCACTTTACAGCTGCTAACCAGTGCTAATGTACATGCGCTTTCTCCTTAACGCATGGTACAATTGGTCTACACCTAATTGTCACATTTAATTTCTTTGTAAGGCCCTAGTAAATGGTACTCAGTGTACCCAGGGCCAGTAAAATAAATGCTACTAGTGGGCCTGCAGCACTCATTGTGTGCCCACTAAAGTTAAAACATGTCCCAGGCCTGCCACTGCAGCCTGTAGTAAAAACTGCTATTTGGACCTGGCAAAATCAACCTTGTGCGAAGCCTACAACTTCCTTTTTTTAAATCACTCCTAAGGTAGGCAATAAAAGCTCATAGGGCAGGGTGCATTGTATATATAAAATAGGACCTGTGGGTTAAGTTTTACGTGTCCTGGTGGTGAAAAACTCCTAAAGTCGCTTTTCGCTATTGCAAGACTTATCTCTTACATAGGAAAACATTGGGTTACCTTATTCCACTAAATAAGGGATAACTTACGTTTGGGAGCAAATTCGAAAAATATGTTTACACTCAAATTGTAATTTAAAACCCCCTTTAACTGTGAAGTCGGATTTTAGGTCACAATTCTGAAAATGGCACTTTTGGAAAGTTGTCATTTTTGTGCCCTAACCATTTGTGTCTTCTGCCTGGGTCACAAGACTCAGATTAGTTTTGCTGTTAGCCTTTGTGCAGTCCTCCCAGAGAGTGAGACAAAGAGGGACTGGGTGTTGCCAGGATGGGCCATCCTGGCAGGATGTTTGGGGCATTGTTGTTCCCTGCCCCATTTACTTTTCTAACGGCTGCCTCCAGCACACACACATAGGATATTGACACCAGTCTTTTGTCACTAGACTACCTGGAGTCTTGGTAGGAGAAGGAAGAAACTTTCCAGAACCTGAAGTGGGTATAGTATAGGGAGCCCCCCAAACTTCGAAGGCTGGTACCAGGTATAAATATTGAACCACTCATCAGATCACCTCTGGACCTGCTCTACTGCCCTGGTGCTGAAAGGACTGTCCTGCTTCTGGATGAACAGCCGGCTGTCCTACTGCCTGAGAAAGAAAGCCTGGATCTGCTACTCGATGCAGCGCAACACATAACCTTGCATGGCAGCACCTCCAAGCTCCTGACTGGCAGCTTCTTCGGAACTGATGCAGTGACATGCAACTCAAAGCAGGATCTTGCATTGCAGCACCTCACAGCTCCTGATTGGTGGCTCATCTGAACCAACGCAGTGCAACGGAACTCGACGCAGGACCTCGCATTGTATCACCCTGCAGCTCCTGATTGGTGGCATCATCAGAATGGACGCAGCGTGACACAGCTCGATGCTGTGCAATGAAGGATCTCACATCTCAGCCCAAGTACAACCAGATACAATATCATGTGGGCCGAACTCAGTCCTGTACTTGGCCTAAGCTCCATCACTGTCGGCCTCTGACTTTTTTTTCCGGTCCGGTGTTCCAGATAATCACAGTTGGCTCTTTGTACTTTTGGTACTACTTTTACTTAAGAATTTGAAATTGCATGTCTCTAGTTCTACTGACTGGATTCTTGACATTCCGGTATTTAATTTATTAAAACGTACTCTGTTTTTCTAGATTGGTGATGAATTTTTCTTGTGTTGTGTTTTCTCTTTATTACTGTTTCTCTTCTGTACAAATACTTTAAACATGACCTATAAGTTAATCCTGACTGCTTTTGTGTCAAGCTAACAGAGAGTTAAGCACAGGATAATTTATTGACTTTTTTGTTTCACCCTGGCAAGGACTGTGGTTGTTGCTTGAAAAGGGGGTTCACCCCTTCAACCAAAAACCCAATTTCTCACAGACACCTAACATTGAACATGGTAGTAAATTGTACAGCATCCATCAAATTAGATGGTTACATGAAACTTACACTCAGATATAAAGAGTGGGAAACAAATTGAAAATAAAATATTACAGAGAGAAGAAGCTCCACATCTGGCTGAAGAGAAAAATCCTCTTTGAAGGTGTAATAGCGTCCAGCAGTTAGCAACATGATTTAAATATTCTTTTGAATTAGCGAGAGATTCTAGCAGAGTTTCCCCAAGTAATGAATATACTCCCAAAACAACTAAAAGGACTTGTTCATAGAAAACCAGGGCCAGGCTGGCCGTAATGGGCATCAGGCGTTTCCCCGGGAGGATGAAAGGGTGGAGGCTGGTTTTGTCAGTAGTAGGGGCCGATTTTGTTACTGGGGGGCAGTTTTGCAGTCGTGCTGCAATATCGGCCCCCGTAACAAAAGGAGCAGTGCTTCACACTTACATCCCCCTCCTCCCCAAGGTCTGACAAACTTGTCAAGGCTGCTTTGGGTAACGAGTCCGGCACTGTAGGAAACACTCAAGCTTGTGTGGATATTAGTTTGTAACATGTAAATAGACTGGCACTTTTAGGAGAGGGAGTCTTCAGAGATGTTGGTCAAAGTGAACGTGAATGTATCAATTGAACCTTCACTATGGGAGGTTCACATCTTTGAGGAATTTTACAGCCCGTGAAATGAAGAAAAGTGTTCTTAGCGACCTGAGTCCCAGCCCATTTTCCATTACATCAAATAATTGACATAAAACAATGCATGCACTTAATTTGCTAGTATTCGTGCAATGTGTTCCTTGTTCCTTTCCTCCCCATGTCACGTACTCGAGGTCAGTGGATCTGTTTCAGTGGTTGTCTGACATACTCATTTCTGAACACCGCTTTCTTCTATGGCAGCTCATTTTACCTGACCTTTAGTTGAGGCAGCATTTGGTTGTGTTGTGTTGGGAGCACAATATGTGTTACATATGTCTGCTCTTGCAGCTTTATGGAAGGCTCAGTGGGGCATATTACCAACGATGAGCGATATTTATCGCTTACGATGCTTAGCAACGAATTTTTTAACGCTAAGCATCGCCGGAAATTATCGCAGAGATAACTTGCTATTAGCAAGGTTTATCTCAGAAGTGATAAAAATCCGAGCGCTAACTACCAAATGAGAGATTATCGCTGGAAAACCAACGATAATCTCTCGAAGTTTGGCGTTAGCTTGATGATAGGGGCTCACAAACTTAGCCATGATATCCACCTTCCATAGGATATCATGGCTAAGTCAGGAAAATACCAGGTGTAAAAAAAGCAGTGCTAACCGCGGAAAGCGCTGCTTTTTTCATCACTAACAGGTTTAGCGAAATCCTTGATAATAGGAGAAATGTCGCTTAACATAATTTCTCCTATTATTTTTCTCTGGAACGCCCCCTTTGCATCTCATTAGAGATGCAAGGTGAAGCGTAGAGAAAAAGGGTGCTAACATGCGAATTTGCGTGTTAGCACCCTGTTGCTGATAGGGAGATAATTTTATCTCCGCTTTCTTGGATTTTAAAACCAAAAAAAGCGGAGATAAATCCCTTGATAATATGCCCCAGTATTTCTTGGCACAATATGAGCAGCTTCACATTTGAAAGTATCTTAAGATTTACAATCACCATTCCTTCTTTCTTGAAGTTTGGTATCTACATAGCTTGCACCTATCTGGTTCCAGTGCTCTCAGACAGTGCAGGCAATCACTGGTCAGTGCTTGTGACGATGGTCACACTCGTGTTGTTTTTGGACTGTTTGCCATCACTGCCCATGAAGTCTGCTTTGTGATGGTCTAAATGCATGATGGAGCCAATTAGGTCAGCTGAGAGCATTTCACTAAAGACTTCCATGTATGTGCCGAGCACAATGAATAATTACATTTATACTATGACGGTGAATATAAATGTGACCCAATACCATGTTGTTTAGGACAATTATTGTAAATTGGAAGTATATACCACATGCAGCTCTTGATGAGGCATTGACGTGATTTGCAGCAAGTAGCACGCTACTCCAGGAACCCAAGTTTAGAGTTAAATGGATAGTGCAATTAATAATGTGTGTTTCCTTTTTCCTCGTGGATTAGTTGTGGTAAATTGACCTTTGTCCTTTTGAGGTTTCATGTATTTACTGTTGTGTTTTGAAAGGGATATATGACTGAAAGTGGCTTTGTCAAGGGTAGATGTGAGTTGTTATTAGGGGTGGTAGACGTGCACCGGTTAATTGGATGAATTTGGTAAAGGAAGGGGAGTGTTTTCAAAGGAGGTTTGGGGTCCATAGTAATCAGAAAAGTTTGGGATAAGTCAGAGAGTGGAAGGAGGGGCAGTGGTTGTAGGGAAAACGTTATTTTCCCAATAATTGAAAATTAATATGCACATGTACAGAGACATACCCACAAATCTAAATGCATAGCAAAATGTATACATACATACACACATCCAACACAGCAGTTGTCCCTTTCACGGAGAGCCCACAAGCAGGTAGGTTTTCAATATCGTTTTAATGGGCAGAATTGCAGCGCAGAGAGAGGAAGACAAAGTCCTTTCAATAATAAAGCCTGACGCGTTTCATGCTCGCCAGAGCACTTCCTCAGAGGCTGTATGTCACACTGTAAGGAGCAAGAGTCTTTAATCCTTTTCACCTGCTCCGGTGGGCGTTGTCTCCCCCAGAGCCTGCTGGTGATTGTAGTTCTTTGAAAACGCCAGTGCGCTGCTCCCAGTGTAAAATGTTATTTTCAAATGTAAAAACCACAGTGGGTTAGGAGATTGAATTTCTGCTGTCTGCAGCGCCAGTGTCGTTCTGCGCACCGACCCCCTCTGCCAGCTCACGCTGCACGCCAGATTGGCTTCAGCACGAACCACACACTCTGTGGCTGGGCTTCTCCCCCGACCGGGACAGGTCGGGAAACATCCAACACAGCAGTTGTCCCTTTCACGGAGAGCCCACAAGCAGGTAGGTTTTCAATATCGTTTTAATGGGCAGAATTGCAGTGCAGAGAGAGGAAGACAAAGTCCTTTCAATAATAAAGCCTGACGCGTTTCATGCTCGCCAGAGCACTTCCTCAGAGGCTGTATGTCACACTGTAAGGAGCAAGAGTCTTTAATCCTTTTCACCTGCTCCGGTGGGCGTTGTCTCCCCCAGAGCCTGCTGGTGATTGTAGTTCTTTGAAAACGCCAGTGCGCTGCTCCCAGTGTAAAATGTTATTTTCAAATGTAAAAACCACAGTGGGTTAGGAGTGTCGTGTATTTCTATAGGTTCTGATTCGATCCCCCTATTCCTGACCCTATTCTGGTTAAACTTACTAGCTAGTTAACTAACAGTCAGCCCATGAGGCAAGAAATCCCCCATGATGCAGATACCGTTATCTGACGCAGTCACACTACGGCACAGGAACGTGTTATCTGATTAGGTCATAACGCTTGAGATCTAATTAGACAAGCGATATTCCTCCAGCCCCTGATAAGGCATACGACGTTCTCATAACAAATCAAACCTATGACAACCTGGATAATCCGTGCGGCCATTGTTTTGATTTCACAGAGAACTTTAGTAAAGAATGTGCTAACGAGCAAGTCGTATGACATCTTTATTGACGTACCTATGTCCATCCTTACGTCAATCTCGGCACCTTTAAGGTATAAATATTGCCGACCTTGCCCTATGCAAAGAGACGCGTGGTGACAAGACGGAGCAGCCATACTTGCCGAAGCCGAGAGCAGAAGCAGACCCCGCAGGCAGCAGCCCCGCCTTCCTGACGCGCTGAGAGACGCGCTGCTATCTCAAGCCGAGAGACCCAGCACCGGCGCTTCTGGGCAGCCCTCGCAGGCAGCCTGGAATATCGAGAGCAGAGAAAGAGATACCATTCCTCATTCATCCTAAATTCCAGGTACAGAACTGAATAACCCCTCCTAGAGAATTCTTTAGTTATTCACTTGGCAAAAACAAACTTAAACTAAACTGTAACTTTCTATTCCCGCCCACGCATTAGACTTAGGTCAGGTACACGGGGTAGGCGTATTTAGAAACACCAGTTGAGTACGTTTAGTCAAATGTATATGTGTATGTAAATATATTTTAATCATTTTAAACATCATATGGCTCAGAAACCATATCAATGTTTTTACAGTATTATTTTATACTATTGCTTCTAATGTATGCACTTTACTTAACTATAAGTATCGCAATAATATCGATCCATTTCTCTTGTACGAGAAAAGAGACTGATCAATAAATAACATCTTTTATTGAACACGCCCGTCTCTTCCTTTTCTCTACATTCTGATGAGACTAAGAATGCACGTACTGACTGAGTAAAATAATTGCCTTGTGCTCACACGACTCTCGAGATTGACTCTTGATTAGGGGAGAGCAAAGTTGTCATGTTCTATGGTTGTCAGAAACTAAATCCCTTCTTGTCTAATCAGGGGAGTTCATCCTTCCTTGAACATTCGAGAAAGTTTCTAGCGAACTCTGAGCTTAGCTGGCAAACCCAAAAATTAAGTCTAGTATCGACAGTAGTAGACCTAGTTAACGTCTGGCCTAGGCCTTTACTGCTGTAGGTACTATTCCAATGCGCAGAGCCTATTGGGAAAATAGGAGCTACACTACATGGCGCCCAACGCGTTTGGAAAGGGCGATAAAACTAACGTAAGACATTTAGAGTAACTCAGTCGTGCTTTCTCACTCAGACCCCTTTTCCCAAATACTCCAAAGACGTCTGGAGTGGGTGAAAGGTTATTATATCCTCCAAAACCTCGCAGGAGGGAACTCCTATGTATGGTTCTTGGTCTAGTCAACGTTGAAGGATAAAACAGTTCCAAAATATTGTGCACCTAATCTCTGTTTCCATAAAGAAACCTGATCTGCAAATAACAATAATACCATCCTGTCAGTAAAATGGGAGACAGTGATGGAGAAAGAGAGGTAATTAGATTAGCTACTGAAATAGCAGATGCTGATGCTACCATGCAAGCAGCAGACGCGGATATAATACTCATTCCGGTCATTAAAAGGAGATCTATAACCTTAAAACTTATAGAAAATGGACTGACACCTAGAGGTGGCACAGTCATATTCGTAATTGAGGCACATGAATATCGGCAGACAGAGGTATACTATACATGGATACATTTTCCAGCAGCAAATGCTGTAACAAAGTACTTCCACTATTACAAAGTAGAGGAACCTCCTGAAACGTACACTCCTTTCGAGGAGGTGGAAGTACCACTCAAATTCCAAGAGCATTTGCTCTTATTTGATGGCGCCCTAATACATAACAATCACATTACAAGGCTCGGTCCTTTAGGAAGACCAGGAGCAACGTGGCCGGTCTTAGCCGGATACACACCACATCCAGACATCGACGAGATGACTGCACCAGAGCTATTAATACAGCTAAAACAACTACTAAAAATTCACAGACAATTAGTTCAGTATGTAATGCGGACTTCAACAATTCAGCCAGCGATTAAAATTCCACAGCTGACCCCTCACCAGGGGAACACAAATAAAATCACACCACAGAACATCCAATCCTGCCTAGGTAAAGTTCCAGCTAAACGGGAACAGATACCATTCTGGTTGGCACAGAAAATCACCCAAATAGAGGCGGTGTTTCCTGACACCACCCCATTAGAAAAGCACAGGATTCTGACTATATGTCTCCCAATGGGAATCGCACCACACATTGAGGACTGTGACACTTGGGGTACGGTCTTTGCTTCAATCTACACAAAAACGCACGGTGTTCCATCCATTTCGGTAATACCAGATGTGCTAAAACAAATTCAAGATGAATACGGTCCAGAACCTGCTTTAACTCTTGGTATGAAATTACTGAAAGACTTCAAGCAGGTCTCGGCTATATTACTAGCCAACATAAAGGGTGAAGCAGCAAACGTGGCGATCCGCCAGAGGTTAAAAGAGACAGATATAGCAGACCAACCAGCTGAAATTGCCAGAATCATAGAAAAATCCTATGAAGAACTAGGCAGAGATAGTCTAGGTGGAATACCAGTAAAACCGCAACTGACTACAAGTCCAGAAAAAATATTTTTTAATAATAATTCACCAAAAAAGAACTGGGATGGAAATAAACAATCCAATCCTAAAGAAAAGAAATTCCAGTCCAGAGGAAGGTCTCCTAGGCGAAGAGAGAAATCTCCAAACCCGAGACAAAGGTCACCTCAGAGTGAACCCTCTGGGAATAGATATAACCTTAGAAATAGGGATAATATTAAAAAACCTGATAGATATCAAGACATTGATACACGTCCGTCTCAATCTTTTCAGAATTCCTCGCAGAAATCGGAAAGAAGAGGACGATCAGAAGAGCACGCCAAGTCCAAAGACAAGGAACCTGCTCAACTGAAAAAGAAATCACAATTTCCAAAAAAGAAGGTAGCCAGTATCAAGGTAGTTAACAATGCCGAGAATACTGAGGACACAACTGAAAAACGGAGAATGGGCTCAGACAATGCTAGACAGCGCAGCAGAGGTGAGCATAGCTCGCAAAGTCCTTATGAATCATCTGGAGACAGTGGACACGAATGAATACCTTCAAGTGGAAACTGCAGATACCAGAGTTAGCAAGCCCCACAAAATATACGAGATAACATTACGTATAGAGGGAGATAAGACTAGGAAAATAAGGGGACTATTTTGGGATAACCTATCCAAGGGCTATGACATCCTTCTAGCTGAAAAAGACTGGCCACCAGAGTTTGTCAGGGAGTGCCCTCATGGCGAAGAAGTAATTATGCCTGCCTTCTCGAATCAAATCCCGATTCATAAAAAATATACACTTGCTAGAAAGTGGGCAGTGGCCTTAGCACCTGCTTTATATAAAAATCATGTAGGATGGGATGAGGATTCTCCTCCTCACAAAGTCCAGTTAAAATCACAACCAACTGCACAAAGGCAGTACCCAATTAAGCAAGAAGCTAAAAAACAAGTAAATGAAATACTAGATCAGCTAGAATACCAGGGGGTGATTGAAACTTGCACCTCACAAATGAACAATCCTTTGTTTCCGGTCTCCAAACCAGACAATTCGTACCGTCTAGTTTTGGATTACCGACACCTTAACACATGTTGCAAAACTTTTGCAGTGCAAAACTCACACAGTGCTGCACTAATGAATAACATAGTGCGCAAAAAATACAAAACAACCTTGGACATCTCCAACGGATTCTTTTGTCAAAACATAGCACCAGAGAGCAGATATTTAACTGCATTTTCAGTAAATGGCACTCAAAAACAATTCTGTCGGTTAGCCCAGGGGTACAAGAACAGCCCGGGGGTATTCTCAGCGAGAGTAACAGAATTACTACAACTATATGATGATGAAGCATTATCTTATGTCGATGACATTTACTTAACAGATGATGACTTGGAAACTCACTTGAAAAGAGTGAACACCATAATACTTGGTTTCGCTGCAGAGGGTTACAAATTCAACTTCAAAAAGTCCAGAATTGCCCATCTGAAAATCCAGTACGGAGGATATGAATTATCAAGTATTGCCTGGTTAACAGTCTTTTAAGAACTAGAAGAATTAAAAAATCTAAAATATGAAAAAACGTATCCTCTGCCAATCGACATTCTGCCTCTACGACATTACGCCTGTGTAATCTATACAGACGGACATGCTCAACCCTCCGTTTGGGGAGAACATGCATACAATCCCACATGTGAGATTACAAAAGAAGTGTGGCACGGAGGTAAACTAAGACCTCTATTAACAAAATCACACTCAGTAGAAACTAATTCAGAACTACAAACTGAAATATTAGCTTTGAAAATGGCGCTAGATAATGCGGATCGCGAATTCCCGACACTTATAGTGTCAGATTCATATTTCTGCGTCAAAGCATATAACAAGGATTTGCAGACCTGGATTCAGAACGATTACAAAGATGACACGGATGCACCAATAAAGCAGAGACTGCTCTGGGAACAGGTAGCTCTTTTGAAAAAAGAACTACCAAAGACTCACGTGACACACTCACTGAGTCACCAGCGTGATGGCGTTCACGTTGTAGGGAATTCATTGGCTGAAACAGCCGCAGCGGCAGCCAGTAAACCGGCTCCCGTAGATCGAAAAAAGCGTACATTAAAATACATTGACGGCGAAACAGTGCTGGCAGCAAAAACGTCATCAAAAGGCGACTGCTCGGCGTTACCGATCAACTATCCACTCAATTACACATACATCATAGATGCAAACTCCATTCCTTTTGCTCGAATCCCTGGAGTGGGGGATAGAGTGATTCCAAACATGGACAGGAGAAACTTGTTAATCGCAGACGCACACATGGGCGAGGGTCTCAGACACCTTAAATTAAAAGATTCTCTGGAAGAATTACAATCACGGTACTGGTGGCCAGGCATGAGCCTGCACTACACCATGTTTGTAAAAAACTGCCCAAACTGCAACAGAGATCGCAGTGGGGAGAGAAGCAGTTTAATACCTCGTCGTATCAAGGCAGATAACATCACCACTAAAAAGAATGGCTTGCGATTAACATATACAGGCTAGTTCCCACTTATAATGTAGATCCACAGCACTCGGCTGACGTCCGGACTGTTATACAAGATTTGCGAGTCTAAATGGCATATACGCTAAGAGCATGCTACGTTCGACCATTTTTTTTTTTTCTCTTTTTCTCAGGCAATCCAGCCTGGGGGGGGGAAAGAATGGCCAAATGAGCACAGCCCAGCGGGAATCTTCTCACTTCCTTCCTGAGGGTATGGGATGGTGTAAAGAAAAAACCAAGACAGAAAGCAATCTATAATAGAAAGGATATTAGGTTCGGGAGCTGGGTGGGTCAAACATCTAATAAGTGTCCAACGTAGTCTAAATAACTTGCCAAGAAATTCTCTGAAGGGATTCAGTCCGTACGAATTATTATTCGGAACTAGGATGTTGATCTCTGACCTTGATAGTCAGACTTCAGTGGTAACAGAAAAAAGCTTTGATGTCAAAGACCGTTTGGCTATTTTGCAGGACTTAAACAAAACAAGAAAAGACCTGAGCAACATACAGTTGAAAGAACAGCCAACGACCACTGAAGAATCACCACCTGTCCCAGCAAGACCTGTCTGGATTCCAAAAGTCGGGGATCTAGTCAGGGAGAAGATCGCGGTAAAGAAGGAATTTGGGCCTTCTTACAGAAAAGCAGTTCCTGTATTGTCTGTCAACGGGACAAGATCAGTTGTACTACCGCCACTTGCTGGAAAAAAGGAGAACCGAGTTGTATCCATCGACCTGGTAAAACCACAACATGTGGCCGATAACCAACAGTAGGCCAAGTGGACTCCCAATAAGTAGCAGAACACCAAGGTTTGCTACCAGTACAGAGGTCCTATCAAAGAGGCTCATCACATTCGAAACGCCTACAGAAGAACAACAAGGACTATGCAACAATGCAATAGAACTTAGACCTCTGAAAACCCAAATAAAGACATTTAGCAGAGACACACCAATCTATACAGAAGTACCAAATGAAAATGCGAGAAACAAAAATCCTGAACCAATTGGAACAATTGACAGAACTGCATCCGGTTACTTCATCAACTTCGATGATTCCTCTGAAGGCTTCAGCGAACAAAAGACACAGCCAACATCAAAATCCTTTAAAGACAAAGCGAAGGAACTTTTGAAACAACTGAAAGAAACATATCTAGTTTCTCCATGGATTGAATTTTGGGTGGGTTTTGGTGCATTTATCCTCATACTTTGGCTCATCATGGTATTTACCTTGGGACGCTTCATTGAGGGAAAATATGCTAAAATGGACACAGCAAGTCAGAACATCAACTTGGTCCTCAAACCACACACATCTTCACACGTCGAGAAAAGAGAACTTTCTTCAGAACTTTCTTCAGCCAACTTCACAGCAATTCCAATATCTGGTGGGGTAGCCTGGGACAACACTGACTATGAAATTTATGGTCCGGTCGAGATCCTGAAATATCCACACCAAATCAAGATCTCCTTGAGTGACTTTGCAAAACCAAACTCATTTGCTGATGATTGGGACTTTGAAAGTATAAACAATATGATGTCTGACTTAGTAATGTCTGCTAAATTTACAAAACATGATTATTTGCAGGGTTCTACAAATTATGACAGCATGTACTGCTATAACCATTATGGTAACCATTTCTTGCATAAATCTGCACAACCTAGAAATGTTTTAAATTTTAATCAATGGGAACATTGTGCTACACCTCCAAAAGGGAGCTCTAGAACCGTGTATGGCAAATATTCATATTTTTCAGGTTTTAACATAACTAATGCTGAAACATTTTATTACAAATTGTCAAACAAGACAGGGATGAAAACCATGATAACCAACACAAAATTGATATATTCAGATTCTTTCTTTGAAAAAATGAATACTTTTGGATTTGATTATTGGGACAAACATGTTGATTTGAAAAGTGTTTGGGGTACAAAAGAATGGCAAGTACAGGGTATAGAAGCTTTGTTTAGAGCCTGCATGATCCCAGAACAAATGATATTTTTAAATGACACCGTTCAACAAACCACCTGTCTTGGCTTAGCCAAAATCAAAGATTTAAATAACCTGTCTATTCCAAAGCCAACAATGTTTAGCAATAACTCTGAAACAGATGAAGAAATAGACATAAACCATATACTTAACCAAAACAGAACACATCCTGATTGGAAACAATGGTTGATCTGGCCCACAGATACAAATAACTGTCAAGATAGATTCCTGAATAAAACACAGGGTTTCAAAATGAACAGGCCAGACCCTAGATATCCCCAAAGACATCACCCAGGGATAATAACAACCTACAGTGTGGGCAAATTATGCCTTCAATGGCTACAAACTTCCACACTGCCTGAAATTAAGCAACACCTAACTTTACTTACTGATGGTGCTGACTTGCGTGATTTCATAATGGGACCACGCAAACAGCGTCAAAAGCGTTTCATAGCAGCCTCTGTATATGCAGCATACAATGAGGCCTGGAAGGTTACTCAAATTGAGACAGCAGAAAGAATACGGGAAATTGACCGTATTAATTTGGAAAAATCACTTTCTGTAGTGGACAATGGGTTAATGACTCTGTCCTCCAGAATTTTTTCATTGGACAGCATTGTGTCTTCAGCAATCGATATATTATCGCAAGACTTACTGTTATTACAACATGGTCAGTCACAATTGCGTTCTATTGTACAGCTTGGCTGGACGTTACAAAATCTGCGTTCAGGCTATGTGCCTTGGCGTTTAATCAACACAACGTCACTATTCCAAATCTTTAACCTTACTGATAGACAAATCGGTATGGCGCAGAAGGGTGCTGATTATACAATCTTGAGCATTGAAAAACTAGAAAGATTACCGTTGACAATGTCAGAACGACCTGTCAGTGAATGGATAATCCACGGAATCATAAATATTCCAATCTCAACCTTCAGGTTTCAATACTGCCAAAAATATATACAGGCTGGCATGTACGAGAAACTGGGAAAGGGGTACCTTAAAACAACTTGGAACCTGCCCTATTCACATGCATGTGTCAGTAACAAAGGACAGAAAGTGTTTCTTAGTGGCAACAATTGTGCTATGTCACTAAGCGGCACGCTTCTGTGTAACGGTATTAGTTTGCACGGAGCCTGTGAAGGGAATTCATACAACCTTTCATGTCACCAGCAAGGCGCACCTGCAACTGAAATAGAACCATTCTTTCAAAGACTCTATAATGGGAGTTACATTCTTATTGTAGACCGCAGATGCTGTAGTCTTATGCCCGGGACTCCTTATCTCGTCACTACGACGGCGAAGGTCAAGTGCTGTGGACGTTCTTTGTTCCCCAGCTCCTTTCCAGACAGGGAGGCGAGGGCATGGCCCAGTTTGAAAATTACTTCTATTCGAATAGACACTTTAAGCAGAATGAAAACAGTGCTTCTTCAGACGCCTACAAGGCTCACGTCATCTAAAGAAACGTATGATCTACAAGTCGCAAGGACGACTGCAGAGATACATACATTATTATCAACTAATTCCCCCGTACATTTCGCGGAAATCCTGAGCGAAATCTTAAATATTTCTGATACCACAGGGGTCTCAAAGGTATTTAAGACAGTATTTTCGATGGCATTAACACCATTCAAAGCCATACTGGGTATTTTTCCAGACTTCGTCCATTCGATTTTTGGCGGACTTCCCCTGATCCTAGGACTAATTGCGGGAATCCTATTCCTAGTCCTTATTTTTCGTTATGGCAACCCATGTCACAGATCAAACTCTCGCGACAATGGAAGATACGATCCTAGCCATTGGATACCGGGACCGGATATCAAAAATCCTGGGACTATCCCGGCTTAGAGACCTAAACATGACTTGGTTTCTATCATTTCGACCAATGTGGCAAAGGTGTGTTTTACCTGTACTAAGGTGTCTGCTATGCGGAGAAGAATGCGTGTTAGACACCTGTCTGACGCTACAATCGGATGCGCCGGTGGATGCAGATACACTGTTGGTTCCTACCAAGGTTCACGCACTGTGCTGCCCTCAAAGGCTGCCAATTCTGATGACGGCATTCCTGGAATCTTCACCACTGCGATTGAAGAGTAGTGAAGTTCAAGATGAAAGCAGCATCGAACAGGTACGACCTTCTGTCAGCAATGCAAATCAGAATGTCAATGGAGACAATCATGCGCATGAATGCATGGTTACCCCTATTTCCGACTTAGTGGAACTTTCCCATGAAGCTGTTGACAGTTTTTTCGAAAGCCTGAATGATATGATGTTCTCTCCGGAACAGAAATAGAGACTTTTGAGTAAACTCGCACACGGCGTTCCCTGAATTCGGCCTTCAACTTTAAAAATAAAGTCACATGAACAATTACAATCCAGTTCACGGACAGCAACTTTTTTCAGCAAGCCCCTAAAATATTTTTCTATATATTTTTTCCCGGGACACTGATTTTCTGCTTAAAGTAAGAGACTATTCCTAGAGAACTAAGATTTCTATTTTAGATACTTTATAGACTTTATAGACTTTAGCTGCCCGCTGGTATGTTCGCAATAGATTTTATGTGATGAAATGGTTTCGACTTTTTTTCTGTATAGCCATATTAAGAGCCATTTCATGTGTATTTCTCATATACCAACAATCAATAATGCATAACAATGCGTGTTCACTTTTGCATCTAATTCATAGCTTAAGTGCATACAATATATATGACTGCAATTTTTCAGTATATTTGAAAATTTCGAAATGCATTTATGTATTTTGGGGTGGTAAGGTATACACTATACTCTATAGTATGTTGTACTATGTTATACTATGCATAGATTAGTAGATATGACCATAGTTAGCGTGGAGTGGGTGTCGTGTATTTCTATAGGTTCTGATTCGATCCCCCTATTCCTGACCCTATTCTGGTTAAACTTACTAGCTAGTTAACTAACAGTCAGCCCATGAGGCAAGAAATCCCCCATGATGCAGATACCGTTATCTGACGCAGTCACACTACGGCACAGGAACGTGTTATCTGATTAGGTCATAACGCTTGAGATCTAATTAGACAAGCGATATTCCTCCAGCCCCTGATAAGGCATACGACGTTCTCATAACAAATCAAACCTATGACAACCTGGATAATCCGTGCGGCCATTGTTTTGATTTCACAGAGAACTTTAGTAAAGAATGTGCTAACGAGCAAGTCGTATGACATCTTTATTGACGTACCTATGTCCATCCTTACGTCAATCTCGGCACCTTTAAGGTATAAATATTGCCGACCTTGCCCTATGCAAAGAGACGCGTGGTGACAAGACGGAGCAGCCATACTTGCCGAAGCCGAGAGCAGAAGCAGACCCCGCAGGCAGCAGCCCCGCCTTCCTGACGCGCTGAGAGACGCGCTGCTATCTCAAGCCGAGAGACCCAGCACCGGCGCTTCTGGGCAGCCCTCGCAGGCAGCCTGGAATATCGAGAGCAGAGAAAGAGATACCATTCCTCATTCATCCTAAATTCCAGGTACAGAACTGAATAACCCCTCCTAGAGAATTCTTTAGTTATTCACTTGGCAAAAACAAACTTAAACTAAACTGTAACTTTCTATTCCCGCCCACGCATTAGACTTAGGTCAGGTACACGGGGTAGGCGTATTTAGAAACACCAGTTGAGTACGTTTAGTCAAATGTATATGTGTATGTAAATATATTTTAATCATTTTAAACATCATATGGCTCAGAAACCATATCAATGTTTTTACAGTATTATTTTATACTATTGCTTCTAATGTATGCACTTTACTTAACTATAAGTATCGCAATCATATCGATCCATTTCTCTTGTACGAGAAAAGAGACTGATCAATAAATAACATCTTTTATTGAACACGCCCGTCTCTTCCTTTTCTCTACATTCTGATGAGACTAAGAATGCACGTACTGACTGAGTAAAATAATTGCCTTGTGCTCACACGACTCTCGAGATTGACTCTTGATTAGGGGAGAGCAAAGTTGTCATGTTCTATGGTTGTCAGAAACTAAATCCCTTCTTGTCTAATCAGGGGAGTTCATCCTTCCTTGAACATTCGAGAAAGTTTCTAGCGAACTCTGAGCTTAGCTGGCAAACCCAAAAATTAAGTCTAGTATCGACAGTAGTAGACCTAGTTAACGTCTGGCCTAGGCCTTTACTGCTGTAGGTACTATTCCAATGCGCAGAGCCTATTGGGAAAATAGGAGCTACACTACAGGAGATTGAATTTCTGCTGTCTGCAGCGCCAGTGTCGTTCTGCGCACCGACCCCCTCTGCCAACTCACGCTGCACGCCAGATTGGCTTCAGCACGAACCACACACTCTGTGGCTGGGCTTCTCCCCCGACCGGGACAGGTCGGGAAACATCCAACACAGCAGTTGTCCCTTTCACGGAGAGCCCACAAGCAGGTAGGTTTTCAATATCGTTTTAATGGGCAGAATTGCAGTGCAGAGAGAGGAAGACAAAGTCCTTTCAATAATAAAGCTTGACTTGTTTCATGCTCGCCAGAGCACTTCCTCAGAGGCTGTATGTCACACTGTAAGGAGCAAGAGTCTTTAATCCTTTTCACCTGCTCCGGTGGGCGTTGTCTCCCCCAGAGCCTGCTGGTGATTGTAGTTCTTTGAAAACGCCAGTGCGCTGCTCCCAGTGTAAAATGTTATTTTCAAATGTAAAAACCACAGTGGGTTAGGAGATTGAATTTCTACTGTCTGCAGCGCCAGTGTCATTCTGCGCACCGACCCCCTCTGCCAACTCACGCTGCACGCCAGATTGGCTTCAGCACGAACCACACACTCTGTGGCTGGGCTTCTCCCCCGACCGGGACAGGTCGGGAAACATCCAACACAGCAGTTGTCTCTTTCACGGAGAGCCCACAAGCAGGTAGGTTTTCAATATGGTTTTAATGGGCAGAATTGGAGTGCAGAGAGAGGAAGACAAAGTCCTTTCAATAATAAAGCCTGACGCGTTTCATGCTCGCCAGAGCACTTCCTCAGAGGCTGTATGTCACACTGTAAGGAGCAAGAGTCTTTAATCCTTTTCACCTGCTCCGGTGGGCGTTGTTTCCCCCAGAGCCTGCTGGTGATTGTAGTTCTTTGAAAACGCCAGTGCGCTGCTCCCAGTGTAAAATGTTATTTTCAAATGTAAAAACCACAGTGGGTTAGGAGATTGAATTTCTGCTGTCTGCAGCGCCAGTGTCGTTCTGCGCACCGACCCCCTCTGCCAACTCACGCTGCATGCCAGATTGGCTTCAGCACGAACCACACACTCTGTGGCTGGGCTTCTCCCCCGACCGGGACAGGTCGGGAAACATCCAACACAGCAGTTGTCCCTTTCACGGAGAGCCCACAAGCAGGTAGGTTTTCAATATCGTTTTAATGGGCAGAATTGCAGTGCAGAGAGAGGAAGACAAAGTCCTTTCAATAATAAAGCCTGACGCGTTTCATGCTCGCCAGAGCACTTCCTCAGAGGCTGTATGTCACACTGTAAGGAGCAAGAGTCTTTAATCCTTTTCACCTGCTCCGGTGGGCGTTGTCTCCCCCAGAGCCTGCTGGTGATTGTAGTTCTTTGAAAACGCCAGTGCGCTGCTCCCAGTGTAAAATGTTATTTTCAAATGTAAAAACCACAGTGGGTTAGGAGATTGAATTTCTGCTGTCTGCAGCGCCAGTGTCGTTCTGCGCACCGACCCCCTCTGCCAACTCATGCTGCACGCCAGATTGGCTTCAGCACGAACCACACACTCTGTGGCTGGGCTTCTCCCCCGACCGGGACAGGTCGGGAAACATCCAACACAGCAGTTGTCCCTTTCACGGAGAGCCCACAAGCAGGTAGGTTTTCAATATCGTTTTAATGGGCAGAATTGCAGTGCAGAGAGAGGAAGACAAAGTCCTTTCAATAATAAAGCCTGACGCATTTCATGCTCGCCAGAGCACTTCCTCAGAGGCTGTATGTCACACTGTAAGGAGCAAGAGTCTTTAATCCTTTTCACCTGCTCCGGTGGGCGTTGTCTCCCCCAGAGCCTGCTGGTGATTGTAGTTCTTTGAAAACGCCAGTGCGCTGCTCCCAGTGTAAAATGTTATTTTCAAATGTAAAAACCACAGTGGGTTAGGAGATTGAATTTCTGCTGTCTGCAGCGCCAGTGTCGTTCTGCGCACCGACCCCCTCTGCCAACTCACGCTGCACGCCAGATTGGCTTCAGCACGAACCACACACTCTGTGGCTGAGCTTCTCCCCCGACCGGGACAGGTCGGGAAACATCCAACACAGCAGTTGTCCCTTTCACGGAGAGCCCACAAGCAGGTAGGTTTTCAATATCGTTTTAATGGGCAGAATTGCAGTGCAGAGAGAGGAAGACAAAGTCCTTTCAATAATAAAGCCTGACGCGTTTCATGCTCGCCAGAGCACTTCCTCAGAGGCTGTATGTCACACTGTAAGGAGCAAGAGTCTTTAATCCTTTTCACCTGCTCCGGTGTGCGTTGTCTCCCCCAGAGCCTGCTGGTGATTGTAGTTCTTTGAAAACGCCAGTGCGCTGCTCCCAGTGTAAAATGTTATTTTCAAATGTAAAAACCACAGTGGGTTAGGAGATTGAATTTCTGCTGTCTGCAGCGCCAGTGTCGCTCTGCGCACCGACCCCCTCTGCCAACTCACGCTGCACACCAGATTGGCTTCAGCACAAACCACACACTCTGTGGCTGGGCTTCTCCCCCGACCGGGACAGGTCGGGAAACATCCAACACAGCAGTTGTCCCTTTCACGGAGAGCCCACAAGCAGGTAGGTTTTCAATATCGTTTTAATGGGCAGAATTGCAGTGCAGAGAGAGGAAGACAAAGCCCTTTCAATAATAAAGCCTGACGCGTTTCATGCTCGCCAGAGCACTTCCTCAGAGGCTGTATGTCACACTGTAAGGAGCAAGAGTCTTTAATCCTTTTCACCTGCTCCGGTGGGCGTTGTCTCCCCCAGAGCCTGCTGGTGATTGTAGTTCCTTGAAAACGCCAGTGCGCTGCTCCCAGTGTAAAATGTTATTTTCAAATGTAAAAACCACAGTGGGTTAGGAGATTGAATTTCTGCTGTCTGCAGCGCCAGTGTCGTTCTGCGCACCGACCCCCTCTGCCAACTCACGCTGCACGCCAGATTGGCTTCAGCACGAACCACACACTCTGTGGCTGGGCTTCTCCCCCGACCGGGACAGGTCGGGAAACATCCAACACAGCAGTTGTCCCTTTCACGGAGAGCCCACAAGCAGGTAGGTTTTCAATATCGTTTTAATGGGCAGAATTGCAGTGCAGAGAGGGGAAGACAAAGTCCTTTCAATAATAAAGCCTGACGCGTTTCATGCTCGCCAGAGCACTTCCTCAGAGGCTGTATGTCACACTGTAAGGAGCAAGAGTCTTTAATCCTTTTCACCTGCTCCGGTGGGCGTTGTCTCCCCCAGAGCCTGCTGGTGATTGTAGTTCTTTGAAAACGCCAGTGCGCTGCTCCCAGTGTAAAATGTTATTTTCAAATGTAAAAACCACAGTGGGTTAGGAGATTGAATTTCTGCTGTCTACAGCGCCAGTGTCGTTCTGCGCACCGACCCCCTCTGCCAACTCACGCTGCACGCCAGATTGGCTTCAGCACGAACCACACACTCTGTGGCTGGGCTTCTCCCCCGACCGGGACAGGTCGGGAAACATCCAACACAGCAGTTGTCCCTTTCACGGAGAGCCCACAAGCAGGTAGGTTTTCAATATCGTTTTAATGGGCAGAATTGCAGTGCAGAGAGAGGAAGACAAAGTCCTTTCAATAATAAAGCCTGACGCGTTTTATGCTCGCCAGAGCACTTCCTCAGAGGCTGTATGTCACACTGCAAGGAGCAAGAGTCTTTAATCCTTTTCACCTGCTCCGGTGGGCGTTGTCTCCCCCAGAGCCTGCTGGTGATTGTAGTTCTTTGAAAACGCCAGTGCGCTGCTCCCAGTGTAAAATGTTATTTTCAAATGTAAAAACCACAGTGGGTTAGGAGATTGAATTTCTGCTGTCTGCAGCGCCAGTGTCGTTCTGCGCACCGACCCCCTCTGCCAACTCACGCTGCACGCCAGATTGGCTTCAGCACGAACCACACACTCTGTGGCTGAGCTTCTCCCCCGACCGGGACAGGTTGGGAAACATCCAACACAGCAGTTGTCCCTTTCACGGAGAGCCCACAAGCAGGTAGGTTTTCAATATCGTTTTAATGGGCAGAATTGCAGTGCAGAGAGAGGAAGACAAAGTCCTTTCAATAATAAAGCCTGACGCGTTTCATGCTCGCCAGAGCACTTCCTCAGAGGCTGTATGTCACACTGTAAGGAGCAAGAGTCTTTAATCCTTTTCACCTGCTCCGGTGGGCGTTGTCTCCCCCAGAGCCTGCTGGTGATTGTAGTTCTTTGAAAACGCCAGTGCGCTGCTCCCAGTGTAAAATGTTATTTTCAAATGTAAAAACCACAGTGGGTTAGGAGATTGAATTTCTGCTGTCTGCAGCGCCAGTGTCGTTCTGCGCACCGACCCCCTCTGCCAACTCACGCTGCACGCCAGATTGGCTTCAGCACGAACCACACACTCTGTGGCTGGGCTTCTCCCCCGACCGGGACAGGTCGGGAAACATCCAACACAGCAGTTGTCCCTTTCACGGAGAGCCCACAAGCAGGTAGGTTTTCAATATCGTTTTAATGGGCAGAATTGCAGTGCAGAGAGAGGAAGACAAAGTCCTTTCAATAATAAAGCCTGACGCGTTTCATGCTCGCCAGAGCACTTCCTCAGAGGCTGTATGTCACACTGTAAGGAGCAAGAGTCTTTAATCCTTTTCACCTGCTCCGGTGGGCGTTGTCTCCCCCAGAGCCTGCTGGTGATTGTAGTTCTTTGAAAACGCCAGTGCGCTGCTCCCAGTGTAAAATGTTATTTTCAAATGTAAAAACCACAGTGGGTTAGGAGATTGAATTTCTGCTGTCTGCAGCGCCAGTGTCGTTCTGCGCACCGACCCCCTCTGCCAACTCACGCTGCACGCCAGATTGGCTTCAGCACGAACCACACACTCTGTGGCTGGGCTTCTCCCCCGACCGGGACAGGTCGGGAAACATCCAACACAGCAGTTGTCCCTTTCACGGAGAGCCCACAAGCAGGTAGGTTTTCAATATCGTTTTAATGGGCAGAATTGCAGTGCAGAGAGAGGAAGACAAAGTCCTTTCAATAATAAAGCTTGACTTGTTTCATGCTCGCCAGAGCACTTCCTCAGAGGCTGTATGTCACACTGTAAGGAGCAAGAGTCTTTAATCCTTTTCACCTGCTCCGGTGGGCGTTGTCTCCCCCAGAGCCTGCTGGTGATTGTAGTTCTTTGAAAACGCCAGTGCGCTGCTCCCAGTGTAAAATGTTATTTTCAAATGTAAAAACCACAGTGGGTTAGGAGATTGAATTTCTACTGTCTGCAGCGCCAGTGTCGTTCTGCGCACCGACCCCCTCTGCCAACTCACGCTGCACGCCAGATTGGCTTCAGCACGAACCACACACTCTGTGGCTGGGCTTCTCCCCCGACCGGGACAGGTCGGGAAACATCCAACACAGCAGTTGTCTCTTTCACGGAGAGCCCACAAGCAGGTAGGTTTTCAATATGGTTTTAATGGGCAGAATTGGAGTGCAGAGAGAGGAAGACAAAGTCCTTTCAATAATAAAGCCTGACGCGTTTCATGCTCGCCAGAGCACTTCCTCAGAGGCTGTATGTCACACTGTAAGGAGCAAGAGTCTTTAATCCTTTTCACCTGCTCCGGTGGGCGTTGTTTCCCCCAGAGCCTGCTGGTGATTGTAGTTCTTTGAAAACGCCAGTGCGCTGCTCCCAGTGTAAAATGTTATTTTGAAATGTAAAAACCACAGTGGGTTAGGAGATTGAATTTCTGCTGTCTGCAGCGCCAGTGTCGTTCTGCGCACCGACCCCCTCTGCCAACTCACGCTGCATGCCAGATTGGCTTCAGCACGAACCACACACTCTGTGGCTGGGCTTCTCCCCCGACCGGGACAGGTCGGGAAACATCCAACACAGCAGTTGTCCCTTTCACGGAGAGCCCACAAGCAGGTAGGTTTTCAATATCGTTTTAATGGGCAGAATTGCAGTGCAGAGAGAGGAAGACAAAGTCCTTTCAATAATAAAGCCTGACGCGTTTCATGCTCGCCAGAGCACTTCCTCAGAGGCTGTTTGTCACACTGTAAGGAGCAAGAGTCTTTAATCCTTTTCACCTGCTCCGGTGGGCGTTGTCTCCCCCAGAGCCTGCTGGTGATTGTAGTTCTTTGAAAACGCCAGTGCGCTGCTCCCAGTGTAAAATGTTATTTTCAAATGTAAAAACCACAGTGGGTTAGGAGATTGAATTTCTGCTGTCTGCAGCGGCAGTGTCGTTCTGCGCACCGACCCCCTCTGCCAACTCATGCTGCACGCCAGATTGGCTTCAGCACGAACCACACACTCTGTGGCTGGGCTTCTCCCCCGACCGGGACAGGTCGGGAAACATCCAACACAGCAGTTGTCCCTTTCACGGAGAGCCCACAAGCAGGTAGGTTTTCAATATCGTTTTAATGGGCAGAATTGCAGTGCAGAGAGAGGAAGACAAAGTCCTTTCAATAATAAAGCCTGACGCGTTTCATGCTCGCCAGAGCACTTCCTCAGAGGCTGTATGTCACACTGTAAGGAGCAAGAGTCTTTAATCCTTTTCACCTGCTCCGGTGGGCGTTGTCTCCCCCAGAGCCTGCTGGTGATTGTAGTTCTTTGAAAACGCCAGTGCGCTGCTCCCAGTGTAAAATGTTATTTTCAAATGTATAAACCACAGTGGGTTAGGAGATTGAATTTCTGCTGTCTGCAGCGCCAGTGTCGTTCTGCGCACCGACCCCCTCTGCCAACTCACGCTGCACGCCAGATTGGCTTCAGCACGAACCACACACTCTGTGGCTGAGCTTCTCCCCCGACCGGGACAGGTCGGGAAACATCCAACACAGCAGTTGTCCCTTTCACGGAGAGCCCACAAGCAGGTAGGTTTTCAATATCGTTTTAATGGGCAGAATTGCAGTGCAGAGAGAGGAAGACAAAGTCCTTTCAATAATAAAGCCTGACGCGTTTCATGCTCGCCAGAGCACTTCCTCAGAGGCTGTATGTCACACTGTAAGGAGCAAGAGTCTTTAATCCTTTTCACCTGCTCCGGTGTGCGTTGTCTCCCCCAGAGCCTGCTGGTGATTGTAGTTCTTTGAAAACGCCAGTGCGCTGCTCCCAGTGTAAAATGTTATTTTCAAATGTAAAAACCACAGTGGGTTAGGAGATTGAATTTCTGCTGTCTGCAGCGCCAGTGTCGTTCTGCGCACCGACCCCCTCTGCCAACTCACGCTGCACACCAGATTGGCTTCAGCACAAACCACACACTCTGTGGCTGGGCTTCTCCCCCGACCGGGACAGGTCGGGAAACATCCAACACAGCAGTTGTCCCTTTCACGGAGAGCCCACAAGCAGGTAGGTTTTCAATATCGTTTTAATGGGCAGAATTGCAGTGCAGAGAGAGGAAGACAAAGCCCTTTCAATAATAAAGCCTGACGCGTTTCATGCTCGCCAGAGCACTTCCTCAGAGGCTGTATGTCACACTGTAAGGAGCAAGAGTCTTTAATCCTTTTCACCTGCTCCGGTGGGCGTTGTCTCCCCCAGAGCCTGCTGGTGATTGTAGTTCCTTGAAAACGCCAGTGCGCTGCTCCCAGTGTAAAATGTTATTTTCAAATGTAAAAACCACAGTGGGTTAGGAGATTGAATTTCTGCTGTCTGCAGCGCCAGTGTCGTTCTGCGCACCGACCCCCTCTGCCAACTCACGCTGCACGCCAGATTGGCTTCAGCACGAACCACACACTCTGTGGCTGGGCTTCTCCCCCGACCGGGACAGGTCGGGAAACATCCAACACAGCAGTTGTCCCTTTCACGGAGAGCCCACAAGCAGGTAGGTTTTCAATATCGTTTTAATGGGCAGAATTGCAGTGCAGAGAGGGGAAGACAAAGTCCTTTCAATAATAAAGCCTGACGCGTTTCATGCTCGCCAGAGCACTTCCTCAGAGGCTGTATGTCACACTGTAAGGAGCAAGAGTCTTTAATCCTTTTCACCTGCTCCGGTGGGCGTTGTCTCCCCCAGAGCCTGCTGGTGATTGTAGTTCTTTGAAAACGCCAGTGCGCTGCTCCCAGTGTAAAATGTTATTTTCAAATGTAAAAACCACAGTGGGTTAGGAGATTGAATTTCTGCTGTCTACAGCGCCAGTGTCGTTCTGCGCACCGACCCCCTCTGCCAACTCACGCTGCACGCCAGATTGGCTTCAGCACGAACCACACACTCTGTGGCTGGGCTTCTCCCCCGACCGGGACAGGTCGGGAAACATCCAACACAGCAGTTGTCCCTTTCACGGAGAGCCCACAAGCAGGTAGGTTTTCAATATCGTTTTAATGGGCAGAATTGCAGTGCAGAGAGAGGAAGACAAAGTCCTTTCAATAATAAAGCCTGACGCGTTTTATGCTCGCCAGAGCACTTCCTCAGAGGCTGTATGTCACACTGCAAGGAGCAAGAGTCTTTAATCCTTTTCACCTGCTCCGGTGGGCGTTGTCTCCCCCAGAGCCTGCTGGTGATTGTAGTTCTTTGAAAACGCCAGTGCGCTGCTCCCAGTGTAAAATGTTATTTTCAAATGTAAAAACCACAGTGGGTTAGGAGATTGAATTTCTGCTGTCTGCAGCGCCAGTGTCGTTCTGCGCACCGACCCCCTCTGCCAACTCACGCTGCACGCCAGATTGGCTTCAGCACGAACCACACACTCTGTGGCTGAGCTTCTCCCCCGACCGGGACAGGTTGGGAAACATCCAACACAGCAGTTGTCCCTTTCACGGAGAGCCCACAAGCAGGTAGGTTTTCAATATCGTTTTAATGGGCAGAATTGCAGTGCAGAGAGAGGAAGACAAAGTCCTTTCAATAATAAAGCCTGACGCGTTTCATGCTCGCCAGAGCACTTCCTCAGAGGCTGTATGTCACACTGTAAGGAGCAAGAGTCTTTAATCCTTTTCACCTGCTCCGGTGGGCGTTGTCTCCCCCAGAGCCTGCTGGTGATTGTAGTTCTTTGAAAACGCCAGTGCGCTGCTCCCAGTGTAAAATGTTATTTTCAAATGTAAAAACCACAGTGGGTTAGGAGATTGAATTTCTGCTGTCTGCAGCGCCAGTGTCGTTCTGCGCACCGACCCCCTCTGCCAACTCACGCTGCACGCCAGATTGGCTTCAGCACGAACCACACACTCTGTGGCTGGGCTTCTCCCCCGACCGGGACAGGTCGGGAAACATCCAACACAGCAGTTGTCCCTTTCACGGAGAGCCCACAAGCAGGTAGGTTTTCAATATGGTTTTAATGGGCAGAATTGGAGTGCAGAGAGAGGAAGACAAAGTCCTTTCAATAATAAAGCCTGACGCGTTTCATGCTCGCCAGAGCACTTCCTCAGAGGCTGTATGTCACACTGTAAGGAGCAAGAGTCTTTAATCCTTTTCACCTGCTCCGGTGGGCGTTGTTTCCCCCAGAGCCTGCTGGTGATTGTAGTTCTTTGAAAACGCCAGTGCGCTGCTCCCAGTGTAAAATGTTATTTTCAAATGTAAAAACCACAGTGGGTTAGGAGATTGAATTTCTGCTGTCTGCAGCGCCAGTGTCGTTCTGCGCACCGACCCCCTCTGCCAACTCACGCTGCACGCCAGATTGGCTTCAGCACGAACCACACACTCTGTGGCTGGGCTTCTCCCCCGACCGGGACAGGTCGGGAAACATCCAACACAGCAGTTGTCCCTTTCACGGAGAGCCCACAAGCAGGTAGGTTTTCAATATGGTTTTAATGGGCAGAATTGGAGTGCAGAGAGAGGAAGACAAAGTCCTTTCAATAATGAAGCCTGACGCGTTTCATGCTCGCCAGAGCACTTCCTCAGAGGCTGTATGTCACACTGTAAGGAGCAAGAGTCTTTAATCCTTTTCACCTGCTCCGGTGGGCGTTGTTTCCCCCAGAGCCTGCTGGTGATTGTAGTTCTTTGAAAACGCCAGTGCGCTGCTCCCAGTGTAAAATGTTATTTTCAAATGTAAAAACCACAGTCGGTTAGGAGATTGAATTTCTGCTGTCTGCAGCGCCAGTGTCGTTCTGCGCACCGACCCCCTCTGCCAACTCACGCTGCATGCCAGATTGGCTTCAGCACGAACCACACACTCTGTGGCTGGGCTTCTCCCCCGACCGGGACAGGTCGGGGAACATCCAACACAGCAGTTGTCCCTTTCACGGAGAGCCCACAAGCAGGTAGGTTTTCAATATCGTTTTAATGGGCAGAATTGCAGTGCAGAGAGAGGAAGACAAAGTCCTTTCAATAATAAAGCCTGACGCGTTTCATGCTCGCCAGAGCACTTCCTCAGAGGCTGTATGTCACACTGTAAGGAGCAAGAGTCTTTAATCCTTTTCACCTGCTCCGGTGGGCGTTGTCTCCCCCAGAGCCTGCTGGTGATTGTAGTTCTTTGAAAACGCCAGTGCGCTGCTCCCAGTGTAAAATGTTATTTTCAAATGTAAAAACCACAGTGGGTTAGGAGATTGAATTTCTGCTGTCTGCAGCGCCAGTGTCGTTCTGCGCACCGACCCCCTCTGCCAACTCACGCTGCACGCCAGATTGGCGTCAGCACGAACCACACACTCTGTGGCTGAGCTTCTCCCCCGACCGGGACAGGTCGGGAAACATCCAACACAGCAGTTGTCCCTTTCACGGAGAGCCCACAAGCAAGTAGGTTTTCAATATCGTTTTAATGGGCAGAATTGCAGTGCAGAGAGAGGAAGACAAAGTCCTTTCAATAATAAAGCCTGACGCGTTTCATGCTCGCCAGAGCACTTCCTCAGAGGCTTTATGTCACACTGTAAGGAGCAAGAGTCTTTAATCCTTTTCACCTGCTCCGGTGTGCGTTGTCTCCCCCAGAGCCTGCTGGTGATTGTAGTTCTTTGAAAACGCCAGTGCGCTGCTCCCAGTGTAAAATGTTATTTTCAAATGTAAAAACCACAGTGGGTTAGGAGATTGAATTTCTGCTGTCTGCAGCGCCAGTGTCGTTCTGCGCACCGACCCCCTCTGCCAACTCACGCTGCACGCCAGATTGGCTTCAGCACGAACCACACACTCTGTGGCTGGGCTTCTCCCCCGACCGGGACAGGTCGGGAAACATCCAACACAGCAGTTGTCCCTTTCACAGAGAGCCCACAAGCAGGTAGGTTTTCAATATCGTTTTAATGGGCAGAATTGCAGTGCAGAGAGAGGAAGACAAAGCCCTTTCAATAATAAAGCCTGACGCGTTTCATGCTCGCCAGAGCACTTCCTCAGAGGCTGTATGTCACACTGTAAGGAGCAAGAGTCTTTAATCCTTTTCACCTGCTCCGGTGGGCGTTGTCTCCCCCAGAGCCTGCTGGTGATTGTAGTTCCTTGAAAACGCCAGTGCGCTGCTCCCAGTGTAAAATGTTATTTTCAAATGTAAAAACCACAGTGGGTTAGGAGATTGAATTTCTGCTGTCTGCAGCGCCAGTGTCGTTCTGCGCACCGACCCCCTCTGCCAACTCACGCTGCACGCCAGATTGGCTTCAGCACGAACCACACACTCTGTGGCTGGGCTTCTCCCCCGACCGGGACAGGTCGGGAAACATCCAACACAGCAGTTGTCCCTTTCACGGAGAGCCCACAAGCAGGTAGGATTTCAATATCGTTTTAATGGGCAGAATTGCAGTGCAGAGAGGGGAAGACAAAGTCCTTTCAATAATAAAGCCTGACGCGTTTCATGCTCGCCAGAGCACTTCCTCAGAGGCTGTATGTCACACTGTAAGGAGCAAGAGTCTTTAATCCTTTTCACCTGCTCCGGTGGGCGTTGTCTCCCCCAGAGCCTGCTGGTGATTGTAGTTCTTTGAAAACGCCAGTGCGCTGCTCCCAGTGTAAAATGTTATTTTCAAATGTAAAAACCACAGTGGGTTAGGAGATTGAATTTCTGCTGTCTGCAGCGCCAGTGTCGTTCTGCGCACCGACCCCCTCTGCCAACTCACGCTGCACGCCAGATTGGCTTCAGCACGAACCACACACTCTGTGGCTGGGCTTCTCCCCCGACCGGGACAGGTCGGGAAACATCCAACACAGCAGTTGTCCCTTTCACGGAGAGCCCACAAGCAGGTAGGTTTTCAATATCGTTTTAATGGGCAGAATTGCAGTGCAGAGAGAGGAAGACAAAGTCCTTTCAATAATAAAGCCTGACGCGTTTTATGCTCGCCAGAGCACTTCCTCAGAGGCTGTATGTCACACTGAAAGGAGCAAGAGTCTTTAATCCTTTTCACCTGCTCCGGTGGGCGTTGTCTCCCCCAGAGCCTGCTGGTGATTGTAGTTCTTTGAAAACGCCTGTGCGCTGCTCCCAGTGTAAAATGTTATTTTCAAATGTAAAAACCACAGTGGGTTAGGAGATTGAATTTCTGCTGTCTGCAGCGCCAGTGTCGTTCTGCGCACCGACCCCCTCTGCCAACTCACGCTGCACGCCAGATTGGCTTCAGCACGAACCACACACTCTGTGGCTGAGCTTCTCCCCCGACCGGGACAGGTCGGGAAACATCCAACACAGCAGTTGTCCCTTTCACGGAGAGCCCACAAGCAGGTAGGTTTTCAATATCGTTTTAATGGGCAGAATTGCAGTGCAGAGAGAGGAAGACAAAGTCCTTTCAATAATAAAGCCTGACGCGTTTCATGCTCGCCAGAGCACTTCCTCAGAGGCTGTATGTCACACTGTAAGGAGCAAGAGTCTTTAATCCTTTTCACCTGCTCCGGTGGGCGTTGTCTCCCCCAGAGCCTGCTGGTGATTGTAGTTCTTTGAAAACGCCAGTGCGCTGCTCCCAGTGTAAAATGTTATTTTCAAATGTAAAAACCACAGTGGGTTAGGAGATTGAATTTCTGCTGTCTGCAGCGCCAGTGTCGTTCTGCGCACCGACCCCCTCTGCCAACTCACGCTGCACGCCAGATTGGCTTCAGCACGAACCACACACTCTGTGGCTGGGCTTCTCCCCCGACCGGGACAGGTCGGGAAACATCCAACACAGCAGTTGTCCCTTTCACGGAGAGCCCACAAGCAGGTAGGTTTTCAATATGGTTTTAATGGGCAGAATTGGAGTGCAGAGAGAGGAAGACAAAGTCCTTTCAATAATAAAGCCTGACGCGTTTCATGCTCGCCAGAGCACTTCCTCAGAGGCTGTATGTCACACTGTAAGGAGCAAGAGTCTTTAATCCTTTTCACCTGCTCCGGTGGGCGTTGTTTCCCCCAGAGCCTGCTGGTGATTGTAGTTCTTTGAAAACGCCAGTGCGCTGCTCCCAGTGTAAAATGTTATTTTCAAATGTAAAAACCACAGTGGGTTAGGAGATTGAATTTCTGCTGTCTGCAGCACCAGTGTCGTTCTGCGCACCGACCCCCTCTGCCAACTCACGCTGCACGCCAGATTGGCTTCAGCACGAACCACACACTCTGTGGCTGGGCTTCTCCCCCGACCGGGACAGGTCGGGAAACATCCAACACAGCAGTTGTCCCTTTCACGGAGAGCCCACAAGCAGGTAGGTTTTCAATATCGTTTTAATGGGCAGAATTGCAGTGCAGAGAGAGGAAGACAAAGTCCTTTCAATAATAAAGCCTGACGCGTTTCATGCTCGCCAGAGCACTTCCTCAGAGGCTGTATGTCACACTGCAAGGAGCAAGAGTCTTTAATCCTTTTCACCTGCTCCGGTGGGCGTTGTCTCCCCCAGAGCCTGCTGGTGATTGTAGTTCTTTGAAAACGCCAGTGCGCTGCTCCCAGTGTAAAATGTTATTTTCAAATGTAAAAACCACAGTGGGTTAGGAGATTGAATTTCTGCTGTCTGCAGCGCCAGTGTCATTCTGCGCACCGACCCCCTCTGCCAACTCACGCTGCGTGCCAGATTGGCTTCAGCACGAACCACACACTCTGTGGCTGAGCTTCTCCCCCGACCGGGACAGGTCGGGAAACATCCAACACAGCAGTTGTCCCTTTCACGGAGAGCCCACAAGCAGGTAGGTTTTCAATATCGTTTTAATGGGCAGAATTGCAGTGCAGAGAGAGGAAGACAAAGTCCTTTCAATAATAAAGCCTGACGCGTTTCATGCTCGCCAGAGCACTTCCTCAGAGGCTGTATGTCACACTGTAAGAAGCAAGAGTCTTTAATCCTTTTCACCTGCTCCGGTGTGCGTTGTCTCCCCCAGAGCCTGCTGGTGATTGTAGTTCTTTGAAAACGCCAGTGCGCTGCTCCCAGTGTAAAATGTTATTTTCAAATGTAAAAACCACAGTGGGTTAGGAGATTGAATTTCTGCTGTCTGCAGCGCCAGTGTCGTTCTGCGCACCGACCCCCTCTGCCAACTCACGCTGCACGCCAGATTGGCTTCAGCACGAACCACACACTCTGTGGCTGGGCTTCTCCCCCGACCGGGACAGGTCGGGAAACATCCAACACAGCAGTTGTCCCTTTCACGGAGAGCCCACAAGCAGGTAGGTTTTCAATATCGTTTTAATGGGCAGAATTGCAGTGCAGAGAGAGGAAGACAAAGTCCTTTCAATAATAAAGCCTGACGCGTTTCATGCTCGCCAGAGCACTTCCTCAGAGGCTGTATGTCACACTGTAAGGAGCAAGAGTCTTTAATCCTTTTCACCTGCTCCGGTGGGCGTTGTCTCCCCCAGAGCCTGCTGGTGATTGTAGTTCTTTGAAAACGCCAGTGCGCTGCTCCCAGTGTAAAATGTTATTTTCAAATGTAAAAACCACAGTGGGTTAGGAGATTGAATTTCTGCTGTCTGCAGCGCCAGTGTCGTTCTGCGCACCACCCCCTCTGCCAACTCACGCTGCACGCCAGATTGGCTTCAGCACGAACCACACACTCTGTGGCTGGGCTTCTCCCCCGACCGGGATAGGTCGGGAAACATCCAACACAGCAGTTGTCCCTTTCACGGAGAGCCCACAAGCAGGTAGGTTTTCAATATCGTTTTAATGGGCAGAATTGCAGTGCAGAGAGAGGAAGACAAAGTCCTTTCAATAATAAAGCCTGATGCGTTTCATGCTCGCCAGAGCACTTCCTCAGAGGCTGTATGTCACACTGTAAGGAGCAAGAGTCTTTAATCCTTTTCACCTGCTCCGGTGGGCGTTGTCTCCCCCAGAGCCTGCTGGTGATTGTAGTTCTTTGAAAACGCCAGTGCGCTGCTCCCAGTGTAAAATGTTATTTTCAAATGTAAAAACCACAGTGGGTTAGGAGATTGAATTTCTGCTGTCTGCAGCGCCAGTGTCGTTCTGCGCACCGACCCCCTCTGCCAACTCACGCTGCACGCCAGATTGGCTTCAGCACGAACCACACACTCTGTGGCTGGGCTTCTCCCCCGACCGGGACAGGTCGGGAAACATCCAACACAGCAGTTGTCCCTTTCACAGAGAGCCCACAAGCAGGTAGGTTTTCAATATCGTTTTAATGGGCAGAATTGCAGTGCAGAGAGAGGAAGACAAAGTCCTTTCAATAATAAAGCCTGACGCGTTTCATGCTCGCCAGAGCACTTCCTCAGAGGCTGTATGTCACACTGTAAGGAGCAAGAGTCTTTAATCCTTTTCACCTGCTCCGGTGGGCGTTGTCTCCCCCAGAGCCTGCTGGTGATTGTAGTTCTTTGAAAACGCCAGTGCGCTGCTCCCAGTGTAAAATGTTATTTTCAAATGTAAAAACCACAGTGGGTTAGGAGATTGAATTTCTGCTGTCTGCAGCGCCAGTGTCGTTCTGCGCACCGACCCCCTCTGCCAACTCACGCTGCACGCCAGATTGGCTTCAGCACGAACCACACACTCTGTGGCTGGGCTTCTCCCCCGACCGGGACAGGTCGGGAAACATCCAACACAGCAGTTGTCCCTTTCACGGAGAGCCCACAAGCAGGTAGGTTTTCAATATCGTTTTAATGGGCAGAATTGCAGTGCAGAGAGAGGAAGACAAAGTCCTTTCAATAATAAAGCCTGACGCGTTTCATGCTCGCCAGAGCACTTCCTCAGAGGCTGTATGTCACACTGTAAGGAGCAAGAGTCTTTAATCCTTTTCACCTGCTCCGGTGGGCGTTGTCTCCCCCAGAGCCTGCTGGTGATTGTAGTTCTTTGAAAACGCCAGTGCGCTGCTCCCAGTGTAAAATGTTATTTTCAAATGTAAAAACCACAGTGGGTTAGGAGATTGAATTTCTGCTGTCTGCAGCGCCAGTGTCGTTCTGCGCACCGACCCCCTCTGCCAACTCACGCTGCACGCCAGATTGGCTTCAGCACGAACCACACACTCTGTGGCTGGGCTTCTCCCCCGACCGGGACAGGTCGGGAAACATCCAACACAGCAGTTGTCCCTTTCACGGAGAGCCCACAAGCAGGTAGGTTTTCAATATCGTTTTAATGGGCAGAATTGCAGTGCAGAGAGAGGAAGACAAAGTCCTTTCAATAATAAAGCCTGACGCGTTTCATGCTCGCCAGAGCACTTCCTCAGAGGCTGTATGTCACACTGTAAGGAGCAAGAGTCTTTAATCCTTTTCACCTGCTCCGGTGGGCGTTGTCTCCCCCAGAGCCTGCTGGTGATTGTAGTTCTTTGAAAACGCCAGTGCGCTGCTCCCAGTGTAAAATGTTATTTTCAAATGTAAAAACCACAGTGGGTTAGGAGATTGAATTTCTGCTGTCTGCAGCGCCAGTGTCGTTCTGCGCACCGACCCCCTCTGCCAACTCACGCTGCACGCCAGATTAAAGACTCTTGCTCCTTACAGTGTGACATACAGCCTCTGAGGAAGTGCTCTGGCGAGCATGAAACGCGTCAGGCTTTATTATTGAAAGGACTTTGTCTTCCTCTCTCTGCACTGCAATTCTGCCCATTAAAACGATATTGAAAACCTACCTGCTTGTGGGCTCTCCGTGAAAGGGACAACTGCTGTGTTTGATACATACACACATATACATATTATACTTATTACATTTTCTGTATAATGCATAAACCCTACTGAAAATGTTAAAACACAGGTGTCCAGCCTCAAATGATGGCACTTACTTGCTCCAATCCTGTCTGTTGCAGATAAGTTACTCTCGTGAGTAACTTATTTTTCTTTCCAAGTCTTAAACTTCATTGGCAGATCATGCTACATAAAGTTGTAGGACACTTTAATTATACTAAGATAGAACTATGATCTTCATTTAGCTTGATCCTCAGTTAGAAGCACATTGAAGGGAGTCCAGTGAGCATCTACTAGGATTGTACATCCACGGTGCAATACCAGCATGAAATATTCCTGACAGTGAAGCAACCCCTCTGCCGTGTAAAAATCAAATATGCTTTACTTTTTTCGACGTGCCTTGGGCATCAAGATCAGTAACGATCTATCTATGCATGCTCATATCAGTTCCGTTGTCTCCTCTTGTTTCCTTTCCCTCCGCCTCATTCGCAAAATCTCCCGGTTTTTTTCTGTTGATGCCCTCAAAGTCATTATCACTGCCCTCATCACTTCCCGCCTGGATTATGGAAACGGCCTGTACGTAGGCATTCCCGCCTACGAAACTCGCCGTCTCCAGGCCATCCAGAACCAGGCGGCCCGTCTTGTCCTCCGTCTTCCTAAGTTTTCCCACATCACTCCTGCCCTCAAAACCCTTCACTGGCTCCCCGTTCATTTCAGGTCCCAGTTTAAACTTGCTTGCTTGGCCTTTCGGGCGCATGCCCGTTCTGCTCCTCTTTTTATCAACTCCTTAATCTCTTCTCATGCCCCCAGTCGCTCTCTCCGTTCTTCCTCCCTCTCTCTTCTTCACGTCCCTCGCTTCCGCAAATCCCGCACCGGGGGCACCCGTTTCTCGGTGCGGGCCCCCAAGATCTGGAACAATCTCCCCCTCTCCATCCGCTCCATCCCTATCTTCTCACACTTTCGTAAAGCCCTCAAAACTTTTTTCTTTCTTCAGGCTTTCCCTGGCTAATCCCCCTGGGTCCCTTGGCAGATTCTGATGTGTTCCTTAGCGCCAGGAAGCCGCTTGGCCGCAGTGCGCTCTAGAAATTTCTTTTTCATTTCATTTCCTTCACATCACAATTGATTTGGAGTCCAATATTTTTGTGATGGCATCAGAGGTGTGGGCCTCTCAATGCCTGAGTCGTGGGACAAGGACCATGCTGCGCGAAGGCACACACAGTGATCCCAGCGCTAGCATCCCAAGGTGACTCCTACCCAGATGGAGGTGCAGGCAGGAAGGGATAAGGTGGTGGAGGAACTGTAGTAGAGTGTCTCACTGACCTTGTAGAATTGCTGGAAGTCACTGGCCAGAGACTCTGGACAATCGGATGAGGTAAGTCTGCCTCGAGGGAGGACTCAGAGGGGGTTGCCCCCCAGGTGGTCATCCCTATGACTGCAGAAGAGATTGCATTAAGACAAGGGAGGTGAGGATGGACCTGGTGAGGTTGGTCCAGGCGCTGAAGAGGTAATACAGCCCAGACTGGTACTTGGGTTGTTTTATAGTCTACCAGCATTGCCTAGCCCTCGTGAGACTATACATTAGACAAGTTCATTTAGTTGGTAATGCATAGTGTATGGTGGGGGTGACATTCATTGTGGATGCGGGTAGTTTTGAACTCGTAGCATGAGGTGATAAGAAGGACGGGTGCAGTTGGGGGAGGTGAGGGGTTGCACAGCAAAGGACTGATCATTGGACAGGGTAGAAGGAAACCCATTAGAGGGCCCTGAGACAGCTCTCAATCGTAATGCAAACTACAGCCCATACTCATGTCTTGGAATGTCAATGGCCTCAGTAATAAATTGAAATGAGGGGTAGTGCTCAAATTTATTTATTTTATTTATTTATTTATTCAAAGTTTTATATAGCGCGAACAGGATCCTTACAGATATCAGAGCGCTTCACAAAGACAGGGTAGAGGCAGTAGGAGTCAACAGAGATAATGGGAACAGTATAATAGTCAATAGCATGGTAATAACATGGATAATAAAAACATACATAAAACCAATCCATATACAATCAGGTAAGGAGGTAACATAGGACAGCACAAGACATTGATCCCACTACAGAGGTGTTCAGGTGGATCAGTAAACCAGCGTGTATCATTTCTTGGTCGGTAGTAAGAGAGTAGCGTAGTAGTGCCCCCAGCAAGTATAGTATAGTGCCAAGGGATAGGGTGAGCAGTGATACAAAGCAATGCAGAGACTCTGAACCAACATCTATAACGATCAGGAGATCTTGGCCAGAAGGATTGTTTTCACCTCTTTCTTGAAGAGTGCAGTGGAGGAGATCAGCCTGGTTTCAGGAGGGAGCGCATTCCAGATCCTGGGTGCCATTCCTGAGAAGGAGCGCTTGTAAGTTTTCACTTTCCGGAATCTACGAGGTTTCAGGAGTAGATTTTTTGTACTCCTATTGGATCTCGAACCTCCTGATATAGACAGCTTTTGAGCGAGGTAGTTGGGTGCCTTGTGGTGCACGGCCGCGTGTGTCATAACTGCAATTTTTAGCTGTATTCTGGCTTCAAAAGGCAGCCATTTTAGAGACTTTAAGTCTGGGGATATGTGCGAATGCTTTCTAGAGCCAGTAATGAGTCTCGCGGCAGCGTTCAGGGAGGCTCTTAAGGGTGCTGTTGTGGATAGCGGGAGACCGCTGAGGGCCGCAATTCCGTAGTCTATTCGAGGGATGACTAAGGCTTGTACAGCAGTTTGGAAGTCTTTGACCGGGAGGAAGGGTTTGATTTTCCTCAGCGTGTTAATTTGGAAATTAGCTGCTTTTGTGGCTTTGCTGACGTGCTGCTGCATGTTGAGCTTGGCGTCGAGTGTGATGCCTAGGGATTTCGCTGAGTCCACGATGGTAGGTTGGACATTGAGTGCTGTTAGGTTGTTGAGCCAGGTTTGGGTGGTGGAGATTTTCGCCGGGGGTGTGATGAGTAGGAACTCAGTTTTCAGAGCATTTAGTTTGAGGTGATTATCGGCCAGCCATGATTGGGTGTTAATAAGCGTGGAATTCAGATGTTTGATATCTTCCGGGGATTGTAACTTTAGATAGAGTTGTGTGTCATCGGCGTACATATGGAATTGAACATTGGATGCTTGAAGCAAGGTGGCGAGCGGTTCCATAACGAGGTTGAACAGTGTAGGGGAGAGGGTGGATCCTTGTGGGACACCTAGATCTGCAGGCACAGGTGTAGATAGCACATTGTCGATCTTGAACCTCTGAGACCGATTGTGAAGGAAGGACGAAAACCACTTGAGAACAGTTCCCGATAGCCCCATTCTAGTGCTTAGCAGCTCCAGCAAGTTCTCATGTTTGACCGTGTCAAATGCTGACGAGAGGTCAAGAAGGATGAGGAGGCAGGACTCATTGCGATCCAGAATTTGGAGGGCGTCATCAATTATGTGTGTCATAGCTGTTTCCGTGCTATGTTTCGCTCTGAAGCCTGATTGATGAGGGTTGAGGAGGTCAAATTGATCAATGTGTTTTGTTAGTTGGAGTTGGACACATTTCTCCAGCAGTTTGGCCAGGGTGGGGATATTGGTGATGGGCCGATAGTTGTTTAGGTCAGACGGATCAGCTGTAGGTTTCTTGAGTATAGGCGTGACTTGCCCCACCTTAAGGGAGTCTGGAATGTGGCCTTGTTGCAAAGAGCTGTTGATGATCTTGGTCCAGAGAGGGAGGAGCAAGGGGATAAAGTCTTTTACAGCATTAGCAGGTAGAGGGTCTGTGAGGTGATTAGAGGGCTTCAAGGTGCAGAGCAGTTTGTGTATTTCTTCTTCCGAGTAGGTATCGAAGTACTGCCAGGATGCTTTGTTTTTAGGTTGAGTGTCTGCCATTCTGGTGTGGTTGGGGTATCGGCTTATATCCATGATGAGGTCATTTCTTATGTTGTCAGTCTTTAGTTTAAAGAAAGCCGAGAAGGCTTCACAATGTGGGGTGTCGTTTGTTGTGCTGTTTGATTGTGTGGGTTGTGCCTTTGTTTGGGTCTTGATTAGCTCGAACAGCTTTCTTGGCCTGTTCTTCGCTTGGTCCAACTGGCGGCTGAAGAAGTCCGACTTTGTGCGCTTTATTCTCCTAAAGTAGGCATTTCTCTTGTTCTTAAGCTTTTTGAGATGCAGTGCTGAAGGGTCCGATCTCCAGGTGCGCTCTGCCATTCGCATATTACGCCTTTCGTCATTGAGTCTGTCATCATACCAGGGGTTAGAGATTTTGGTGGAGACTCTCTTCAGTTGCAGAGGGGCGACTTCATTGACTATTGTATTCATAGAGTCAAGGTAGTGGTCAGTCAGTGATTGAACATCTGAGGCCCCTGAAGGGGGAAGGAGGAGGTTGCCGATGTGAGGAGGTAGGGTAGAGGGGTTGAGATTATTCAAATCTCTTTTCCATGTTTTGGTTTTGATTGGTTGAGTAGGGTTAGGTTTAACTTTTTCGTTGATAAAGAAGGTGATAATGTGGTGATCTGACCAATCGCAGGGTAGAATCGCCTCCAGTTGAATAGCGTTCTCTTTGGCAATGATGAGATCGAGTATCGCGCCTTTGTCGTGTGTTGGTTTATCGCATACTTGGGTGAGGTCAAGCGCATTGAGGAAAGTTTTGAGACTATTCACCGTGGTGTCTTTCTGATCGTTCCAGTGGAGATTGAAGTCACCCAGGTAGACTTGAGTGGTCTGCCGACCGGCATTGGAAGTGATCAGGTCCATGAATTGTTGGGTGAATATGAGATTGTCACCAGGCGGGTGATAGATGAGATGTAAAGCACAGACTTGTTTGCCCTCACTGGTGATGTCGAGGCAGAGGAGTTCACAGGAGGAAAGGGAGGGGGAGGTGACTTGAGTAACAGAGAGGTTGCTCCTAAAAATGCATGCAATGCCCCCGCCCGTCTTGCCAGGAGACCTGTCCAGCCTAATGATGTGATAATTGGGGGGGACTAGTATGTCCATAATCGGGGTAGAGGCTTCAGTGAGCCACGTTTCCGTTAGAATGGCTAGGTCCAGATCCCTATCTGAGACGAGATCCGCGATGTCGGAGGAATGTCTCTGGGCCGATCTGCAATTTAGTAGGATGCATTTGAGTTTGGGAGAGAGAAGGGTGGTCGAGCTTTCTAGTGTGAGGGGAACTTTTCTGAGGTTGTTGGGGACAGAGCCTCTGTTGTTGAGTGTTGGGGGCCTTAGAGGGTTTGTAAGACTTGTGGGTATGGGGATGTGTGAGTTGGAAAAGTCTTTTACCGGACCTGGGCCATAAGAGCGTAGGAGAGAGCATAGGTCGCGGTCCGACAAGGGGTTGAGAACACGACGGGGGCGGTGAGAATTATTGCGAGCAGGGATAGTAGGCCATTGCTGGTGTCGTCGGGGGCGAGGGTATGTAGGGGGGGTGCGTCGTTTGTAGGGTAGCGGGATGGTGGGAGGTAGACTGGGCTGTGAGGAGAGAAGGTCTTTGATTGCGTGAATGTCTTTTTTTTTTTGCCCGACATGCCCAACACTTTATACTTCTCCAGGATCTTACTCCATAGGATCTAGAGGGATGGGGATACTTGCCCTTGTATACCTACCCTTCCAGATGGTGAAACCAGGGGTGAACCTCCTGGGCTGCAGGGCAGCTGTGGAGGGTAGGTGGAACAGAGAACAGTTGTTAGTAGTGTTCTGGTACCTTCCTCCGGGCCTACAGGGGAATATAGATAGAGTCCTTTACACAGGAGGGCCATCCAGGGAAGATGTGCGTCTCCGTGAATATTTAGATGCCTCAGGACTGTCAGACATATGGTGGGCAACTTACCCTGGGGATAGACACTACTCCTACTCTTGCAACGCTGTGCGCTCATTGATGCAATTAGACATCTGAGACATCATAACACTACTTACCAAGAGGCATTTCACACCACTCCCCACCTCTTTCTGAATCTTGGTGCCCAAGTAGGCATGCCCAGTTGGGTAGGTGCCTTGACCCATCGGACTAAATGGACTGGGACACCAGGAAATTCATTCAGGAGGAGACCTCCAGTTACTTTCAGATTTATAATTGGTCAGAAGTCTCAAAGCTGACTCTCTAGGAGGTCTTCACGACAGTGCTGAGAGGACATATCATCTACCATATTTCAGGGAAGAGACAAGAGAGGGAGGCCAAAATACTGGAGATGGCAGCTAGGGGAAGCAGCTTACATTGAGGCCCCAGACTCTCAGTAGCGGCTCGTGGAGGGAGTGCCGCGGGGCGGTGGGGTGGGGCCGGGAGGGGCAGGGTGAGGGGTAGTAAACTCCGGCCCATGGCCGACCGGAGTAATTTAAGTAAATAAATACATAAAATGAATTTTATTGCATGCACAGAAACACGATTTTTCAAATATGTCAAGAGTAGTGTGGTTCTACAGTTGTGGGCACTGTTTTATGAATCAAGGATGCAGGAAGAACTTCCTGGGGACCTCAGGATAGCTTATATTGTTTTGATCCATAAGCATGGTAAGGAACTGGAGGAGTGTAGATCCTATCGGCCAATACTCTTGAATATTTAAGTTAAGATATTAGCAAAGGTCATGAAGAATTGCCTAACGCAGGTCATTGACTGTGTTGTGGCCCTAGATCAATCTTGGTTTATGCCGGGGTGGGCGTAGTTCGCAGAGTTGAACTTTGTGGAATTCTGCAGAGTTACCAAAAAACTTAGCCAGATTCCGTGGAGTTCCACACGCTGGTGGATTACTGTATTGCTCGGCTACCCCGGTGCTATTAGCCTTTTTCTATTAGTCTACATTAGTCCAGTTCCAGTTGAGATGGCGTTCCCACAAGTGTGACACTGGTGGCCCAGTGCCCTCTGAGGTGAAGGCCTTGGGGGATGCATGGCAGGGATAATTCAAGCCGGTTGTCCAAAAAGAGTCAAAGGAGAAACTGGGCTCATGAGACCACATGGCAGCGGGGCGCTCATGCTTGTTGATGACAGAAAGCGCCATATGAGGGGTAAAAAACAAAGTGTAGAAGTGAAGGCGAGCTGGTTGAGTGAATGGTGGTAGCGGGTGCACCAGAGATGGGGAGAGTGCATGGGACTCTAAGTGACAACAAAACATGCTTGGCACAGACCCAAGTTGGACGCTCCACGACAACATAAGCCCCCTTTTCTGCAATTTGTAAAGAAATCAGATTGTCTCACATTTTGAGTCAAGCTAGGTACCTGAAACTACAAGCAGCAGAAGTAATCGGAAATATCATTTAATGACTACTGGCATGCTAGAACTGGTACAACTAGAAAGCAAAAAGCAATACCCTCCGCAAACCATGATTGATAAATAAAAACAAAAAAGAAACCGCCCACTAAGGAAGTAACTATTCTCAGCACTCCGGAAATGACTGCTCAAGCAATTCTAAGGTCGTCTCTCGTAACCCACTTGCAGAAGCAGGCAGGTCCTGGGTAGGATCATCTCACTCCTCCGTGAGGGAAAAATGACACCTTTGAAGGCCCCTTAGATGAAGCCATGTGTCCCGGGGTGGAGAGTTGTTCTTCCCCATCATGATGAGGGCAATATTCTTGCTCAAGTGCCCAAAAATCACATGCGGGAAGCCTGAGGCATGAATCACGGAGCCTTGTACTGCAATTAACAGTACAGGTAAACTCCGCTCCACGGTTTGGCAGATTTTTTGTTTAACTCCATGCTCCAAGCGGAGCACAGAGTGGTCAAAACTCCTGTAACTCTGCCGGCGGAGGCACTCTGTCAAACGAGTTCTTCCTAGGTTGGGTTGCATGCCAAGAGGTCCCTGTGACCCCTACTATTTGCCATAGTGAAAAAAATCCTGACAAATTGGATCAGAGGATGTGTTGCATAGAAGTCAAAGATTAGATAGTTATTGGGAGTATATGAGCTCCCTCCATGCGCACAATATCTTGCTCTACCTAGCTGGCCCAGATGACTCCATACCAAGAGTGATTGAGATCCTCCGCATCTTTGGTTAATTTTCAGGAGCTATGATCAACTGGACAAAATCTATAGATTACCTCCGTACATCCTTGTGTCTACAGACAGTCTTATTTGATGTTATGGGAAGAGGTGTGATCTATATACTTTGGTATATAAGTAACCGGGAATGGTTTCATGAATGTAATTTACACCGGGTGTTTACCTGATACCATGGTGCTGTACCACATTGGTGCGGATTCCCACTCTTTGCTGTGTAGAGCTGCTATATATAAAATCATTTACCTTCCTAAGTTTTTGTACATCCCACAGAATTCGCCATATCTAGTTCCTGATACAATTTAAAGGGTGGTGGAGGCAGAAAACAGGAACCCGCTGTGATGCATTGGCATCCCAGCATGGCCCTGTCCTCCCTGACTAGACGACCAATGGGCAGGGGCATTGCACGCCTGGACTTATGTATATATTACTGGCAGCTCAATTATTAGTGATAAATGGCCGTTCCTTTGCATACCAAAGGGAACCCTCTTGGCTTGCAGACTTAAGGGCAATGGGGCCCAAAGTATACCTGAGGAATCTATATGAACTGGATAGAGTCTGACACCTTCTGGAGCCTACAACTGTGATGGTCTGAATTTGGATGGTGGTGTTGCATAAGTTGGACTGGATGAACCACCTGACATTAGAGACACCACCATGGGGCTCTGTTAAACGGACAAAAGTACGCACAGTGTTGGGACATCGACAATGGGACGCCCTGGGTATCTCTAAACTTGGAGACCTCAGAGGCAAAAAGGGATGGCTGACATTTGAGGAACTGAAGAGACAATATGACCTATCGGGTCAGTTCCTATGGTATATGCAGGTCAATACAATATTTCTGTGTCTCCTGGGTGTTATCCAGAATGTGAAGGAGGATAACCCTTTGACATACAATATACCAGGATCCCCCTACATAGACATGACATCTCTGCAATCTACTCTACATTACTGATACATTGCCAACCCTTCCTGCAGACACTAAGAGAAAAATGGGAGGGGGACCTTTGCAAAACAGAGGATGATGAGTTGGCTGCCGGGTGTCAATACCCTCAGGAGGTGGCCATTTGCGTGGGCTCTCGTTTGATCCAGCTAAAAAACCTTCACCGTGCTTATATCACACAGAAGAGGTTGCATGCTATGGGGGCATACATCAACAACCTGTGTCGCAGGGGATGCGGCAGGCAGAGTACCCTACTACATACAATAAGGGAAATTGCCCAAATCCGGGGACTTTGGTCAGGGAAACAAAGTAGACTGGCCCAGGTGGTGGGGCCACCCTAGTGCTCGCTTCTGGGTTGATAGCTCTGGGCATCTGGGGTGAGCTGATGCGAGACAGATACACACTCACCCTCTGTAATACCACATTTGCAGTGGCAAGGAGGGATGTTGTGCACAGATGGATCAGCAAGGCCCCCCCGGAGGTTCCGGACTGGACCTCTAAAATAAAGCAGTACAAACAAGCTGAGGAACCAATGTTCTGGGCAAAAGGATGTCCCCAGAAGCATGGGAAAATATGGGGCCTGTTTTATGGGGGGGGGGGCGAATGAGTGAGGGGAATAACTGAGACGCAGAGTCATGGGAGCCACCCACCCCCCAGTAACAAGTATCATAATAATATAATAGACATGGGTGACTTACGTGGCTAGAGGCTTGCAAACTTGTATGCACCGATGTGAGAGGAAGACTCCTTTAATTGATCTGGATTCCTATATCTTTTCCAAGTATGTGGTATATACACTTTTGTAGCAAGGTTCGCCTCAGTAACCGGAGGGAGAGTGGGTGGCTGTATGTTCAGTTTGTCTCTGTTGCACAAATGCCTAAAGAATAAAGGCTAAAAAACAAAAGTGTTCCTGTCACAGAACATGAAGGGATCTTAAGAGGGCATTTCACATATATATATATATATATATATATATATATATATATATATATATATATATATATATATATATATATATATATATATATATATATATATATAAATGTAAATTAATGTAGTGTATAAGGTATTATATTTCAGGTCTGTGCATGTATGGATAAGTGTAGAGAATCATAGGATATTAATGATTTTACTTATTTTCCCGATTTACAGATGTAAAAAAGAAACCATAGTGATATTCTGCAAAAGGGCATATAGTGGCACAGCTTGAAAAAGTTATTAAACACAGGAACATTTATAAGTTTATATGTATAAAGCAAGATATTTATGTTTCTCTTTATTTAACTAACAGAGAATTTCAGTTAGACACCATAGCATAGAGACTTGGTTATACAGAAATATTGCACGTTACAGTTACAAGTTATTGTCAGTATTTCATTAGCAAGTTACTTATTATTATTATTATTATTTTAATTTTATAGAGCGCGTAGTCACCCGTAGGTATCCCAGCGCTAGGATCAGTACACCTGGCGGGTCAGCGGGGGAGGGAAGGAAAGTTTAAGGGAAGAAGTGAGTTTTCAGTAGCTTCCTGAACCTTAAGTAGATAGGTTCAGTTCTCAGATGGTAAGGAAGGGCATTCCAGAGGCGTGCGGTATGGACCGAGAAGCGCCTGCCTCCAGTTCGAGCCTTCTTGACTCTAGGGATGACGATTAGATGTTCCTGATCGGATCGAAGGGATCTGGGGGCTTTGTAGGATTTGATAAATTTTCTTAGTCCTGGGGGGCCAGTATTTTGAATCAGCCTGTGTGCCAGGCAGAGGGCTTTGAACTTTACCCGTTCTCTCACCGGGAGCCAATGGAGGCGCTTCAGAGCTGGTTTGGCCGAGACTCTGGCGGGGGTGTTAGTGAGGATCCGGGCCGCTGTGTTTTGGCTCCTTTGAAGTTTGTTCAGAGTTGCCTCCGGGGCCCCAAGATAAATGGAGTTGCTAAAATCGAGCCTGGAGAGAATCAGGCCTTGAATCAGAAGTTTTTGGGAGTTGAAAGGGAGTAGGGGCAGGATCTTCCGAATTGACCTAAGCAACCCAAAACACATCCCGGCAACCTTATGTGCCTGTGTTGTGAATGATAGTTCTTTGTCGAGCCAGACGCCCAGGCTCTTCACCTCTGATTTCGACTCCGGGAGAGGGCCTAAGCAGGGGGGCCAGATGTTTTGGAGTGAAGTGGGTCCCTTCTGACCAAGGAGGAGAATGTCAGTCTTTGCTCCGTTGAGCTTCAAAGACGATCTGTTCATCCACCCTTGTATCTGCGTAAGACAGTTGTAAAGGTCTGCAGGTTGTTGTTTAGGGTGCGAGAGGGACACCACTAACTGAGTGTCGTCAGCATAGCTGACGATGCTCACTCCGAACGGAATTACGACCTCCTCCAAGGGGGACATGTAGATGTTAAATAATGTGGGGCTCAGGGAAGAGCCCTGAGGCATGCCACATTGGAGGGGGATGTCGGAGGAGCAGGTGTTATTCTCCCAGATTTGAAAGGAGCGCTGACTCAGAAAGGACGCTATCCAGGACAAAGCCATTCCTCCGATGCCGACGCTCCTAAGTCGTTGGATAAGGAGCTGATGGTTGACGGTGTCGAAGGCCGCGCTAAGATCGAGGAGGATCACTGCCACTGATCCACCTTCGTCTAAGAGTGCTCTGGCCTCCTCCACCGCCATGAGAAGGGCGATGTCGGTGCCTTGCCCGGGGCGGAATCCCGTCTGTGAGTTTTTTAGGCAGTTGTTGTTCTCCAAAAATTGTGAAAGCTTCCTGTTCACCAGTTTTTCCGCGATTTTACTCGTTCCCGGGAGAAGGGAAATAGGTCTGTAATTTGCCAGGTCGGCAGGGTCAAGGGCAGTTTTTTTTAGTAATGCCTTGACGACTGCCGATTTCCAGCTGGGGGGGACAACTCCTGATAGGAGAGAGTTATTGATGAGGTGGGTGAGGAGGGGGGCGATCGTGGGTGCTACCCTTTTGAGGATACGTAAAGGGGCAGGATCCCTGGGTGATCCGCTTTTGATGACTTGCATCGTGTCTTCGACTTCTTTAGCCGTCACCTGTTCCCAGGAAGTGAGACATGGGGGGTGAGAGGGGTGCTAGTATCTTTTCCCTCGCTCGGAGTCGTGGATGGAATGGAGTCGAGGATAATTTGGATTTTCTCCTAGAAGAATTCCGCTAACTTATGGCATTTCTCCTCATCAGTTTTAGGATCTGGGGGATCTCTGGGTCCCGGGTCAGGGACTTTGAGGAGTTCTTTTAAAATTATAAAAGATTCCTTACTGGAACTCGTGGAGTGTTCTATTCTTTCTTGGAAGAAAAGACTTTTGGTTTTACGGAGGGCAATTTTATAGTTTTGTGATGCGATTTGGTAAACTTTCTTGTTTTCATTCGATTTGTCCTTCCTCCAAGAGCGTTCCGTTCTCTTGCACTCCTGACGCAGAGATTTAAGAGCCGGAGTGTACCAGGGGGCAGGGGCCACTCTTTTAGTATGTTTAAGAGTGGTGGTATTAGGGAGACGTTTATCCAGAGAGGATGTGTGGCTCAGGGGTTAGAGGCAGCAGACCCGCTGCGGGTCTTGGGCTAAAAATTCCACAGACTCGATAATTCTCGCCCCGGTGCCTCCTCGACTCACGGGTTCACACTCTGCGACTCTGGGCAATAGCTTGCTTAATCTCCACAACGGCCCCTCGCGGCGGGATGCCTGACTTTCACCTTGTGGTTACCCTGCTATCTCACAGGGGAATACCAGGACGGGTTCCCTAAGCAAGCGCCGGGACACCCACTGCGGGTAGCTGTGCGCTATATAAGCTCAACTACATTTACATTCATTTACATTTACATGTGACCCAGAAGTTAAATTGTTCGTCGGCCGTGGCCGGGTCCGTGGAGAGAATAGGGGTAGAGTCTGCGAGTACACCGGCCCATTCAACTGAATCCAGCTTGTGCCAACGTCGGCCCTTCACTTGGATTTTGGGCGGTTGGAGGGGAGCTATGGCATGGGGGCAGGAAAAGGGGACCAGACAATGATCTGACCACGGAAGAAAGATGGGAGGATCTGAGCAAATATCCGCAATGTTGGTCAGAACCGGGTCCAGAAGGTGACCTTTATCATGGGTAGGTTCTTTGTTGACCAGTCGGATATTAAATGACCTCAGGTCCTGAAGGAAATCCGAGGCTGGGGAATCTGCGGGGTCATTAAGGTGCAGATTGAGATCACCCACAAGAAGAAAGTTCGAAGCAGAGGAGGCTAATTGTGACACTACGTCAGTGAGGGCGTTAATGAACCTCCCTGATGTTCCCGGAGGGCGGTAAATTAGTAATCCTGAGATGGAGTGTCCCGGGGAAATTTGGAGTGAGAAGTGGCAACTTTCGCACTCTGTGATGTTGGCATTGCTAATCCGGCACGTAAGCTGTTCTCTATGGATAATTGCCACCCCCCCTCCTCTCCCTTTAGGTCTATGTAAGGTTTGGATAAGATAGCCTGGGGGAAGGGCATTGACAATGTCTGCGTCCGTGCTAGCAGAAAGCCAGGTTTCTGTGAGGTACAGGACGTCCAGGCCCTGGTCTTGTATCATCAGGTTGATTTCCTGCGCATGTTTGGGGAGGGAGCGGCAGTTAAGGAGGCCGCTCTGTAGTCCCGGCTTTCCCGAGAGGGATGAGGCTGGGTTACAACAAGCGCAGCTGACAAAGGACCTACCTACAGTGTGGACATAATGACAGTCATGATTTTTTTCCTGGTTGAGGGCCCGAAGTGTTTCACTAGTGTACACCATGCTGTCCTGCGCTGAAACCGGCAGAGATCCTGGGCCTGGGTCCGGCTCAGGTATCTATTTGTCTTGTAGAGATTCAATTCCACCTACATATCTCCATGATATCAGAAGTGACAGGGCAAAGTGCAGAGTGTTGTGTTGTGACTGCATTATTCCATTCCCCTTTCCCTGGTTTTGCCACCGGACCTCATGTCTAGTGTATGTGTTCATTGGTGGTGAAGCAGGGACAGAAAAGAAAGTTGCGTCAGTTGCCCCTTGCCCTCAGGGTTAGAGCAAACCTAACACCCCTGCTGGCTGTCAAATAGTGGGTCTTAGCTTGGGTGCAGGAATTGTGCACAGCAAGGCCCAGCACCTCCTCGACAAGTCCATAGGCTGTGTGTAGCTGCCGTTAGACACCCTTGGCTGGCCGGGTGCAGGGCCTGATACATCTCAGGCTTTATGATCAATCCTGTATGGCATGGGGTAGGGAAGTAATTGCAGAGAGGGAGTTGAGAATGAACGTTATTGAAAAACATAAAAAAATTAAATAAAAAAAAACAAAGTTAAAAACTGTGTTAATGTTCTTGCTGATATGCACGAAACCATAGACATTTGCCAGCTATTCTTTGCAGTGCATACAATGAAGGCTGTAACTCAGATTGCTCGCCATCCACAAAACACCCATTTAACCCTAGCACTAGTATAAAGGTCATCAAGGTAGAGTTAAACATGATGAATTATGTGATTTATGGAGTGTGCATCTACATTGTGTACCATAAATGATGAATTTCAGTGGTTTTTGCATTTCAGTCACTTCCATAACTCTTTCTTAATTGATAGATAGATCCCAATGTGATCCCTGTTTACCATTTGAGTTATTGACTTGGGATACGGTGATTTCAACCTCTGTCAAGCGTGTGAACAGAGGAGGGTGCGCACTGTACATGAGGAATCTCCTCCTTCTGTAGCACCGAACTTAAGTGGCTATGAACCCATGGAAGCATGTTTGATGCTGCTTACACGCAGCAAAGAACTGTTGGGAACGCGAGGGGCGTGACCTGAGGACGAGAATGTACTGCCATTGGTATTTCTCACTCGCTGGGGCTGCATGCTGAGCAGGATAATTCATCAGATAAGTAGTTACAAACTGATGTGAGAGTCATTGATGTCACACACAAGCAGCTACAAATTGTTGTGAGTGTGAGGGGTGCACGCTGAGCATGGCAATTCACCACCATTACCTCACCTCGCTCTCAGAAACAATGAGGAGAATTCAGTGCCCAAGAACCCCAATTAGGTTCTCACTTTAGTAGGACCCCTCCCCTTCCTTAAGCCTACCTTCCCGGGTGCAAGTGGTTTCCTTGTTCCCATGGGGCCCTGCAGGAGCCCAGAGGGAGGAGCATCTGTAAGGTGTCTTGGAAAAACTTGCTGTGGTACGCCAAGTACTGTCCAGCAGTTCAGCATTTTTCTTAGTTCTGCAAGGTGTACTCGCCTCATTGATTCCGTGCTTCAGTCTTTTCCTGTCTAAACACCAGCCAGCACCACCTGGAGGCAATTGACAAAAAACACTCTGATGTTGGCAGTGATAAAAAGAGAACAGAAGCTCAGTGTGTGAATATATTTTCCTTTGCCATATACTGCGAGACCCATGCTCCTATTTTGTTGTGAGGGTATAGGGGTTGGAGAAGGTAGTGTGGAGGATATTTTATGTGACATCAGAAGGAAGAAATTAGTTAGTCTAGTATTACTACCCCCCCCCACCCAAGCCTTTTAACATCCCCTAAGGGGGCTATCTTTGAAGTAAAACACATGAAAAAAACTTATGTCATAATTATTCCAGAGTTTCTGGGCTCAATATGGGTCTAGAGAGGATGACAGCACTATTACAACATTGTGTAGCAGTAGAATGACAAGAAATCCTAGAGCATCCACTTGATCTGAGTGCAGATGAATCCAAGGGGCTAAATGAATATGACATATGCAGAAAGAAATGAGATAATCATTTCCTTCCTAGGATCAGTACAATCATGGAGTGTTATCATTTTGGGAAGCACTCACAAAAGGAAGGAGAGACAGTAGGGGAATTTGTGTCTGCACTGCGTAAATTTGCAGCCTCATGTAAGTTTGAAGCAACAAATGATGAATGAATCAGGGACCTATTTTTGTTGAATTGTAGAATTGAAGGATATGAGAGTAACTTTGGTTAAAAGATGATCCTCCTTTGGGAGATGTGTTGATTGTGGCAAAACAAGTGGAGCACATGATGAGATGTGTGAAAGAAATTAAGCAAGCCACCAATAGTAAAACATGTTTACAAACAGTTGGGTATGAGAAAAAGGAGGTATAAATAGTTAAGGGTACGCTGATGACATAGAACAGGAGAAGTGTTGGTGCCTTCGAGGGACAATGCTACAGATGTGGGCGGGGTGGCCACGTGGCGAACAGTAAGGAATGCCCAGCAATATAAAAGCCATATGTAATAACTGTGGGAGGAAAGGACATTTTATGGTGTGCTGTTGAAGGAGCTCTGGCAGTAAGAAACCTGAAAACAAGGTATGTCTGAGGTGTGCGAAGAAATTGTACTGCAGATGACTGCTGGAGGGTCTAGCAAGCCCAAAGATGTTGTATGGATTTCAGACCTTGAGGTTGAGGTCATGTTTGATTAATGCTCTGGAGTAGCAATAATTTCAGAGGAGGAGTTAAAGAAACAGATGAAGCTATACACATGGGAGGGTATGGTGGTCAGCCAATAAAGATGATAGGATGTTTTGCAGGAAAGATTGAGTTTAAAAATGGATATGCAGTATGTAAAGTTTATGTTTAGTGTAAAAGAGATAACATTTTAGGATGGCCACCACAAAAAGAAATAGGATGTAAAGGTGGAATCTGATTATGAGAAAGAATATTCTGAAGTATTCACAGAAAAGTTAGGATGCCTCAAACAATATGCACACACAATAACATTTAAGGGAGAGCCATTTTAGTGTCAGTTAAAGAACGCAGCCTTCCCTTGAGTGTATAGATCATAGTGAGAGAAGACTTAGAAAAGTTGGATGTAGCAGAATCTGTGGAAGCAACTGCATGGTTAGCACCTATTGTACTGGCAAGAAAAGCAGATGGCAAGATTCAACTGTGTGTTGACCTCAACCAAGAGGTAGTTGTTGATAAGTGTCCTTTGCTAAACATAACAGAGATGATCGTAACTGTAGCTTGAGCAAAGCACTTCTCAACATTAGATCTAACATCTGCCTATTACCAGATCCGTCTACAGCCCAACTCTCATGAGCTCACTGCTTTCATCATACCCATTGGGGCATACAAATTTAAATGTCTGGTAACGGTGGCGTCAGACTTTCAGAGAGCCATGCTTAAACAATGTGCTAATATTTGGGAACTCTCAGGGCCAAATAATAAAAGATTTGGGCAAGTTTTGGACTGATTCAAAAAGTATGGCTTTACAGTAAGGAAACACAAATGTAAACTTCAATGTACTGAAATAAACCCTTTTGGGTATAAATTCACTTCTGGCGGGGATCAAATCAATGTAATTCTGGTTAACACCATAATGAAATTAGTGGACACCCAAAACCAAAGATGAGGTGAGATCCGTTTTAGGAATGATAACTTTTTATAGTTAATTCATCAGCAACTTTGCCAGTCGAACATGCTATATGCGCAAATTGTTGAAAAATATGACAACCTTTGAGTGGCATGGGCATTGCGAGAGAGAATTTAAAGAAGTTAACAATGCTTTGACCACTGCACCAGATTTGAAAGTGTTTGTTACAGGAAAACCTTTGCATTTGCCTCAAGAGCACTTAGGCAATCTGAGGTCAACTATTCTTTAAGCAAAAAAGAAGCATTGGCAGTGAACTGGGCACCAAACAAATTCAATAACTATTTGGGGGTCGGTGTTCAAGTTAAGAACAGACCACAAGCCACTTAAGGAAGTATTTACAAAAAAGGACTGGAGGCAATATCCAGTAGAATACAAGATCGGTCTTTAATCTGTAAGAGTACACATTTAACATAGAATATACATCACTTTGCAGCAGGTTGCTTGTACGGTTGGTTGATGACACAGAAAAGGAAGAGAAAGTCTGTGATAACCAAAGTGAGGCTATAGAATTGCACAAAGAAAATGTGTGTGTGATCACCAAAAGGGTGGCTGAGGAGGAAAATTGGAAAAAAGAGTTATAAACAGATGCAATTCTAAGTGAAGTATGACATGTGTTAATCCGGGGTTGGGATAGTGTAGAAAAGAATGACGAGCAGCTGAGGCCATATTGGATGGTCTGAGAAGAATTATTAGAAGTAGATGGATGCCTTTTTAGAGGCACACAATTGATACTTCCTGAAACCCTCAGGAAAAAAACTGATTGACATAGCACACAAAGCCCATTTGAAGATCACCAAAACCAAGCATAGGTTGAGGTCAAACTTTTGGTGGCCAGGGACGGATGTACTGGTTGAGAGGGAGATATGGAATTGCATAGCCTGTTCCACAAGTGATAATGTAGCAAAATTGCACACTCTACCCATGCAGTGTCACACCCTACCTGAAGGTCCCTGGATGGATGTAGCAATGAATATCATTAGGCCATTGACAGTAGAAAAGATTTCCGCATACATTCTTGTTTTAGTCAACTTATATTCAAGATGGCCAGAAATCAAATTTGTACTTATATGAAGATTAACAAATTGCATTTGAATATATTTCTTTTTACTTTCTGCTCATTGGCTTGTTCATTAGTTTTTTTAGCAGGCCAAAATATTTTGTCATATGAGGGAGTGCCTCACAACTTCTTCAGGGTTGATAGCTTTAAAATCTGTGCTTTTGAAGGAACCTGTAAACCGGTTTTAATTCCGACCCGGACGTCCTGTGTTGAAGTCCATCTCGGTTGAATCCAAATTAACTGGAAAATCCCTGTTGTGTACAAAGCTGATTATTAGGGCGTCCTTCCAGGTAGGAATTAGAACCAGGTTGCAGGTTTCTTCAAAAGCACAGGTTTTCAAGCTCCCTCATACGACAAAACACACGTTGGCAGACCAAAAAAACAAATGAAGAGGCCAATGTGCTGAAAAGGAAAATAAATATATTCAAATGTTATTTGTTAATCTTCATATATGTTTTGATTACTGTTGTACCTAAACTTATACATGGATTGCATGTGCTAGAGCTTTGTATTGTGTTTTTCCGATCTACGGTATCGGTTTAGGCGAAGTAGAGTGAATCTGCCTCCTCTTTAAGCACCGCAGGAGAAATAACATTTCATTTTATTAAAAGTGTTTGTTAGCGTAGCAGGGTGGGCTTGCATGTTCTAGCGAGACGTTATCAGGACGGGGGCCTGGAAGCCCCCAGACTGGATTTATATTACTACACAGCACACCCGCAGCATGCGGCCCAGTGGCTAGATGAGGGAGACAACTGGGAAAAGTGTTTGATTTGAGGATGAGCCCAGTCGGATAGGCTTCCATCAGCTCTGATGTAGTGGGTGGGCATCTCTGGTGACCTGCCATACATGGCCCGACAGACCACAAATGTGTGGCAAGTATTTGTAGAGCGCATTCTTAGGCATGCACCATTTCACTGGGAACCAAATGTATGGTCTCTGGCCCAGTACGATAAATGATGGAAAGCATCTCATTTAAAGCCTATAGGGAAAGAGGTTGTCAAGTGTTGCCAAACTTGTACCCGCATGAAACCTACATCTCTTACCAACGGGTGTGTGAAGTGTTTAATCTGGTCAAAGGCCAATACCTTCAGCATGCTGACCTCCTGAACCTAGCTAGTGTGACATAGCTCACGTTCCCTAACGCTCCCCAGACGACTCAAACACTTTACATTATGCTTACATATGGGAGAAGGTGTCAACTGGTTTCTTTAATATATAGTGCCATGAGGGCTGACACAGTGCCCCCAAGGGCATGAACCGCTTGGGATGGGGACTTGCTGACACCCATGGGCAACATGGCATCGAAAGCAGCATGCACTCTAACTCATAATGTATCCTGCAATGCAGCTTTAAATTAATACACTTTAATTACCTGCACTGCGTGTACATGACACCGGCGGGACTGTGTCGTATTGACCCGGACCATACTGATACTTGCCCTAGATGTGGAGTGGAAGGGGTGGACTTTCTGCACTTAGCCTGGGGGTGCCCCGGGGTGCACCATTTCTGGACATAAGTGGTTGAGCAGGTGAGGGAAGGAACTGGCCTTCCGGGTTGAGGTCACCCCACTGTACTGCCTACTGGGGCAGGTTCCTAGGCCTAGAAAATGCAAGATGGCATACAAATTGCTGCAATTACTTCTGGTTCTAGCGAGATGAAGAATCGCAATAGTATGGATGAGAAGGTACTCCCCCTTGGTGGATGGCAGGTTGAAACACATGCTTGAATGGTCAATTGCTGAGGAGTTGCACATGAACGCTAGCAGGAGGGATAAGAAACTAGAGGAAGATCTCATGATTTGGATAGAGCTCTGAGGACCTCCTAACAACCAAGGTGGCTGAGAGTTAACAACACGATTAAGAGGCCAGCAGTAGCGGGACTGAATCGGATGTGTGTGACTGCCCTTGATGTGATTATCCCTAAGCCTCTAGTCATGGAACTCTTCCCAATTGAAATTTTCTACATCTATTGTCTTTTCTTTTGTATTGTAAGCTGCTCATGGATCTAATCTGACCACCTGCTAGTAAATGTGCACCCTACGCATTGTTATTGTAAAATGAAAAATAAAGGTAATCATTTTTTTTAAATAAAAAGTGTGAAACAAGACTAGGACCGCCCTATGCTCAACAAAATCACCAAATTGAGTATACAAGAAATCAAATTTGTATCTGACATCAGCTAGACTGCAGTTATGAACTTCCTAGTAGGATTTATTTTATGAGAGGACTACCCAAAATCCTTAACTGACAATGGTGTTCAGTTTTGCTCCAGGAAAAGGAAGGAATTTGTACAATGTATCACCCAGAATCCAATGGGAAAGTAGAAGGATTTAACAAAATACTCAAAGAAAACATTCAGCTGGCAAAATTGAATGGTTTGAGCTGGAAAGATGAGGTTTGGAGGCTAATGAAGGCTTTTTGCTTAACTCCTCATTAGTCATCAGGTATGTCTCCCGTTGAGTTGTTAAAGAATAGGAAGCCCAATTCTAGCCTGATACCGGGGTAGATGAAGTGGCACAAAGGTTGCGTTAAGGTTGATATAGGTCAACCATGGAGGAAATAGGAGTTGTAGCTGAAGGCAGCCCGCAAAGAGAGGTTTGACAAATTGCAAAAGACCAAAGTTATCAAGTATAAAGTGGGTGATTGGGTAAGAGTAAAAGCTCCAACTGGCAACTAGCAATGGTCAAAACTTACTGAACCCATTAAAATCATAAAGCAGTTTCGCAATGCGGTCAAGACACAGAATGGTAGACTATGGAATCTGGGTAGAGTGGTGAAACATTACTGGCCTGGATATAATGGGAAGATATGTGAAAACAACAGCGAAGCAAGGTCAGAAAGTTGAATACGAATGACAGTCTTATATTACATAAGGATGAAAACACTGAAATTCGTGGCAGAGCAAATTGATGGGTGACTCACCCCTGAGTTTTTTTATAAGATTACTTAATCAAGTAATGCAGCGAGAGTTATTACATTGTTAACTTCCCTTTATCTATGGAAGTGTAATGTGATACTCATGTCTAATTTTAACACTGTGAAGCCAGGAAAGAAATTTCATACTTAACCTATTTGTTTCATTTTCTTGTCTTTCTTCAAATGTGTTATTCATTGTTATGTCTTTCTATTATTTTTTGGGTAGGAATCTGAGAAAAATATATTTTGTGAAACAAGGGAGATGTCTGGCATCTGTCCATCACCTGTGCCACTCGCACATGCCAGAACATTGTAAAAGAGACTAGAACAGTGGAACCTGGCAGTTACGAAGTTCTAAAATGAAGAGTGAGGAGTCTGCGTGCTCCTGAACTGGCAGTTGGTATGCTGAGGCTGAGGTGTATGTGATGAGAAACAACAGTTACAATGCAGTCATTTCAACGAACTACCTTTACAACGCAGCTGTTACAACGCAACTGCCTTTACATCGCATACCATTACAATTCATACCATTACAACGCATGTCACTACAACGTATGCCAGTACAGCGCATACCATTACAACGCATGCCATTACAAAGCATTATAATGTACGTAATGGGGATTTTTTTGTTTCAGGGTGGGTATGGGTTTTGGGGTACATGGGAATAGTATTTTTACCCCTACACTATCCAACACTTACCCTACTGTTGCACTCACTGGAGTGGGAATAGTACTTTTTACCCCTACACTATCCAACACTTACCCCACTGTTGCCCCAAAAATATTATGCATTGTAATGGTATGCGTTGTAATGGTAGTTTCTAAAAATGCGTTGTGATGGCATGTGTTGTAAAATCATGCGTTGTAACGGTAGTTGTAATGTAAAAACTGCATTGTAAAGGCATGCATTGTCATTGTTTACGTTGTAATGTCTTATATTTGTATGGAATACACCTGATGCTTCTTTTGTCTCTCTGGCCTGCCTACTATGTGATCCTTTTATCTTACATTGGACATATAGCCTGAGGCAGAAGGGCTTCAAGGCTATTAGAATATTACCCCCATTACGATATATGTTCTAAATTAAAAGGGGAGAAACGGAAAGACAAACATTTGAATATTGAAGCAGAAGGCTTATGCCAGAACTTTTTTGCAAGGAGCACTCCTTTCTCTCAAGTGGAGCGCCCAACATTCCACTGTTCTAATTAGCAGGCTATTCATGAACATTCTAAGTGCAATCAGAGATCAATATTAGCTCTGCCTTGCTGAGAGCAGCTTCTAAAATCTCTGATTTCGACTTCAGAATTAGCTTTTTAACAAATAAAAGCATGTTTTGTCAAAAACCCTTCATTCCTAACCATTTAATTAGGTTTACAACCATTACAACACAACTTTTACCACGCAGTGCTGTTACAACGCAGGTTTTACTACGCATACCATTACAACGCATTACACTGGGGGGCGCTCTAGGATAGGGAATAAGTTTAATTTACTATCCAACACCTTCCCTACTATCCACGGGGACTGGAGTTGGAATAGTAAATTAAACTATTCACTATCCAGCACCCCCAAGTGTAATGCGTTGTAATGGTATGCGTAGTAAAACCTGCGTTGTAACAGCATGCATGGTAAAAGCATGCGTTGTAACGTCATACATTCATTTAATTATATATACTCTTTGCTTCTTTTCACTACTGAAAATCATCCAATATTTCACGAAATTATTTCAATAAATATTCTGTTAAAAAAGAAACATGGTATATCAATCATTTGAAAACTGCACTTTTCCAACTTTTTCAAAAGCACGTTCTCTTTTTCACTTACCTTCATCTTTTTCACATACATTTTTAACCCTACACTCTGCCATATTGAATTCTTACTCATATTTTCAATCCTTACCCTGCACCCCCTTACCAATTGATCATACCTGGTCAAATATTCAATACAAATCGCGTAAGGCCTCCACCCTTTAAACCTGTTTATTATCCCCACTTTTACCTAGAGCTAAAACAAAGATTGAATTTCCTTGGAGATAGATTTAGATATACATTGGCCCATATCTATTTGGGATCAAATCTGGACGAAAATTAGAAAGTCTTCCAGAGCAGCTAGTGCCACACAAACTCTTTTCTTTATTTATAATAGACTACTGTTAACACCTGCTTCCCTACATAAATGCATTGTGGCACTCCAAACACTTGTTGGTCTTGCTCATCTACTTTTTTCATGTCCACAAGTTATGCAATTTTGGGAATCAGTTGGGACACAAATAAATGCTATTTTTAAGACTAACACTCCCCTTACATTTGTAAATATTTTTCTAGGCAGTCTCTCTTATAGCTGGAACAACCCAAAAGCTCAAACACAAATTATTGATCTGTTAATAGCTGCTGCTTTTCAGCAGATAACAAAAAAATGGAAAGATGCCTCCAAACTCTCATATTTCGCTTGGTGGTACTCCGTCTACCACAATCACAGGCTTGGCACAACTTTTGTAATTCCCATGTCTCTGAAGCATAAAAGATTACTTCTATGGTCTCCTGAAAAGGCGTTTTTAGATGATAGTGCTAAACAATCCTTTGCTCCAGTACCAAGTATTCAGGAAGTTGCTCAACTCCCTTGATTTTATTGTTTTTGTCATTTTTTCTAATTTTGTACTTGATCTAATGTAAATTTATTCTAATTGTATATTTATTAAGTTCAATACCTGTTTTCCTTTCTTTATACCAAGTTTATCCTTGCCATGAATCTTCTCCTCTTATGCGATTATTTGCTTATTTACCATTGATATTATTATGCTATGTAATGTTTATTTTTGAAGCTCTGTTACTTGATAGTTTGTTCTTCACTTTTTGACACACTTTTAATAAATTTACCGTTTGAAACTTAAAAACATACCATGGTTTTCAGGATATTTGCACCAAAATAAACATGTAATTTAAAATATACAAAACGGTTAACATATGTAATGACCTCCTTTACTCCTATCTTGTGGTAATGGTCACTCAGCATTCACCCTGGTGACTTATGATGCCACCAGAAGCCCTCAATGCCAATAGCGGACCAAATAACAAGGTTACCTATTATGTATCCTGTTTAGTGACTTTGCAGATATGGCTAAGTTTCAATTGCAGGAAGAAAAGGGACCTGTGGTTTGTACGTAGCTCAATGAAGTCAGGGATACTGACTAGGACAAGACAATATAAGGGCAAAGCTAGTTTCTAGGAGATCCTAGAGTAATCACATCATAGTGTATTAGCAATGTAAATATCAAGCACTTTCCATCTTTGTATATCCAGAAAAGTAATCAAATCTAACAGGTAAACACATCCACCAGAAATGTAAACAGTATAAACACAATTTATTAAAATACCTCCCTGTCAGGGTTACAATCTAAAATAAGATACAATAAAAATATATTCACATAAGTGAACAAATCTACATTAAAAAAGTCAAAGGACAAAGGTCGACGCTGCGTTTCGGTGTTTGTTTGTAATATTTACACCTTCTTCAGGACACTTTGACAGCTCAAAAATAATCTAGGATTTAAACAACATTTTTTTAGATATATATTCATTCAGCACATAATTTTTAATACATATACAGTGTTTACTATCCATTCTGGTGTACATTTCGCCCTATAATTAATTCTACCTGTTATTTTTACAAAACTTTCTTGCATGAGGGCCTCCCTTGAATCTCAACGTTGGGTATGTTGTTATATAATGACGATAAAACCCTTTCTTTAGACATTCAGATGGTAAAGTAGAAATCCTCACACTTAAGGAAAATGTATTTAAATTAAAATGAGAGTGGATACCTGATATTTCGAAGTTTCTCTTTTAACCATTTAGAAGACTTCTAAAGATAACCGGATGTCTGTATAGCATCTGTTCCTTCTGTTTATATAGTGCCTTAATGAAGAAAATTGATAAAATTTTAATGAGAATCGTTATAATCATCCTTCTTTTAAGTTTCAATTGCCATATTAAGCTCAATGTTGGCACCTCAAGGTCCATGTTGATCGATTAAGCAAAGTCAAAGTTAAAGGAGGGGGGTCTTAAAGCATTCATTTGGAAAAGTCTTTGATTCATTTTGCAGGCTCTGACAAAAGATTGAGATACCCGAATTGGGCGTACTGTGTACACTTTCTGCAATATCTACTGAATATTTTTCAAACAGCACCAGTGTTATCAGAAAATGAATACATTTGTGACCTCCCTTTCAACCTGCCTCTGCTGATGGCTGAAGGCCATTGGCAGTTGGTTTGGGGGGACGGCAGCAGGACTTGCTCCAAAAGGTTACCGTGTAGGACCATGTGTATATATGGTTCAGTGGGGTGGCTCCTGCTTATTGTTATGGTCCAAGGCCACTTTGCTCAGCGGATGACTAGAGATATTTGGTTTCGGGGGATGATCTGCATGATCTAAGGCAGTGCTTTACTTTAGCCGATGGTTTGCCCATGGACCTAACAACCCTCATTTTTGGGGACCCACACTTATTTTTTCTCATCAGATTTTGATGGCAAGCAAGGGATGGAAAAACACACAAAGTGAAATGAAGGAGGAAGAGAAAGACAACCAAATTGGTACAATGGGAGAAAGCAGAAACCAGCAAGAGTGAGATGAAGGGTCAGGGAGTGCCTGCAAGTGGATTAAAGAGGCATAATGTGAATTCAAGACTACATTTGTGAAAGAAGGGGACCCCTACAGAGAACAATGAAACTTGCTAACTGTAGGGAAAAATACTATGTGGGAAATTATCACTTTTTGATATGTGGCATGGAATGTGGTGTTCAGTCAAAATATCGAATTTTTTATATCGAGTAGCAATAATATCGAGTAAAAAATATGGAATAGACATAATATCGACTAGACAGAATATAGACTACCAAAATATCGAATAGAATAGTATTAATATCGAATAGAATAGCATTAATATCGATTCAAAAATATAGAATGGACAAAATATCGAGTGGACAGAATATAGACAACAAAAAATATCGAATTTTAGGTAAGTTAATATTATTTTTAATTTTTGTGTAATAAAATTCTGTAGCGGGTTGTGGGTTTATAGGGGAATAGGGTGGGAAGTAATTAAATTATAATTAAATAAATATGTTAATTTATTTATTGGTATTTGTTTTGAGTTAATTGTTAATTAATTATTAATTGGTAATTAATCACAATATAATTGGTAATTATTTTAATTGATTAATTGTTAAATATGTTAATGTTAGTAAATTATTTTCTGTAGCGGGTTGTGGGTTTATAGGGGAATAGGGTGGGAAGTAATTTAATTATTATTAATTAAATATGTTAATTTATTTATTGGTATATATTTTGAATTAATTGTTAATTAATTGTTAATTAAGTAAAAATATAATTGGTAATTAATTTTAATGGATTAATTGATGAATATGTTATTTTTTGTAATTTATTTTCTGTAGTGGGATGTGGGTTTAGAGGGGAATAGGGTGGGAAGTAATTTAATTATAATTAGTTAAATATGTTAATTTATTTATTGGTATTTATTTTGAATTAATTGTTAAATAATTATTAATTGGTAATTAATTAAAATATAATTGTTGATTAATTTTAAATAATTGATTAATTGATAATTATGTTTATTTAATTAATGTATTGTCTGTAGTGTGTTGTGGGTTTATAGGGGAATAGGGTGGGAAGTAATTTAATTGTACTTAATTATATTCTTTAAATTTTTATTTTTTGATCACATTTTTAAAAATTTTTTATTTAGTTAATTAATTGATTGTTAATTGGTAAATAATTTGTATTAGTAGGTAATTATTACTAAAAATTAATTTTTATTTGTATTTATAATTGATTAATTAATATAATATATAAAAAAGTTTATTATTTAAATTCATTTGTAATTGGTATTAATATTTATGTTATTTTTATTTATATATGAAGTATTTACTTTCCTTACTGTTGCACTCTCTGGAGTGGGAATAGTAATTTTTACCCCTACCCTATCCAACGCTTTCCCTACTGTTGCACTCACTGGAGTGGGAATAGTAATTTAAACCCCTACGCTATCCAACTCTTTCCCTACTATTGCACTCACTCGAGTAGAAATAGTAATTTTTACCCCTACGCTATCCAACGCTTTCCCTACTGTTACACTCTCTGGAGTGGGAATAGTAATTTTTACCCCTACGCTATCCAACACTTTCCCTACTGTTGCACTCTCTGGAGTGGGAATAGTAATTTTTACCCCTACGCTATTCAACGCTTTCCCTAGTGTTGCACTCACTGGAGTGGGAATAGTAATTTTTACCCTCCCACTATCCAATACTTTCCCTACTGTTGCACTCTCTGGAGTGGGAACAGTAATTTTTACCCCTACGCTATCCAACGCTTTCCCTACTGTTGCACTCTCTGCAGTGGGAATAGTAATTTTTACCCCTACGCTATCCAACGCTTTCCCTACTGTTGCACTCACAGGAGTCGGAATAGTAATTTAAACCCCTACGCTATCCAACGTTTTCCCTACTGTTGCACTCACTGGAGTGGAAATAGTAATTTGTACCCATACGCTATCCAATTTTAGGTAAGTTAATATTATTTTTAATTTTTGTGTAATAAAATTCTGTAGCGGGTTGTGGGTTTATAGGGGAATAGGGTGGGAAGTAATTAAATTATAGTTAAATAAATATGTTAATTTATTTATTGGTAATTGTTTTGAGTTAATTGTTAATTAATTATTAATTGGTAATTAATTAGAATATAATTGGTAATTATTTTAATTGATTAATTGTTAAATATGTTAATGTTAGTAAATTATTTTCTGTAGCGGGTTGTGGGTTTATAGGGGAATAGGGTGGGAAGTAATTTAATTATTATTAATTAAATATGTTAATTTATTTATTGGTATATATTTTGAATGAATTGTTAATTAATTGTTAATTAAGTAAAATATAATTGATAATTAAATTTAATGGATTAATTGATGAATATGTTATTTTTTGTAATTTATTTTCTGTAGTGGGATGTGGGTTTAGAGGGGAATAGGGTGGGAAGTAATTTAATTATAATTAGTTAAATATGTTAATTTATTTATTGGTATTTATTTTGAATTAATTGTTAATTAATTATTAATTGGTAATTAATTAAAATATAATTGTTAATTAATTTTAAATAATTTATTAATTGATAATTATGTTTATTTAATTAATTTATTGTCTGTAGTGTGTTGTGGGTTTATAGGGGAATCGGGTGGGAAGTAATTTAATTGTACTTGATTATATTTTTAAAAATTTTATTTTTTGATCTAATTTTTTAATTTTTTAATTTTGTTAATTAATTTATTGTTAATTGGTAAATAATTTGTATTAGTAGGTAATTATTACAAAAAATTTATTTTTATTTGTATTTATAATTGATTAATTAATATAATATATAAACATTTTAATTATTTAAATTCATTTGTAATTGGTATTAATATTTATGTTATTTTTATTTATATATGAAGTATTTACTTTCCTTACTGTTGCACTCTCTGCAGTGGGAATAGTAATTTTTACCCCTACCCTATCCAACGCTTTCCCTACTGTTGCACTCACTGGAGTGGGAATAGTAATTTAAACCCCAACGCTATCCAACTCTTTCCCTACTATTGCACTCACTGGAGTGGAATTAGTAATTTTTACCCCTACGCTATCCAACGCTTTCCCTACTGTTGCACTCTCTGGAGTGGGAATAGTAATTTTTACCCCTACGCTATTCAACGCTTTCCCTACTGTTGCACTCTCTGGAGTGGGAATAGTAATTTTCACCCCTACGATATTCAACGCTTTCCCTAGTGTTGCACTCACTGGAGTGGGAATAGTAATTTTTACCCTCCCACTATCCAATACTTTCCCTACTGTTGCACTCTCTGGAGTGGGAATAGTAATTTTTACCCCTACGCTATCCAACGCTTTCCCTACTGTTGCACTCTCTGCAGTGGGAATAGTAATTTTTACCCCTACGCTATCCAACGCTTTCCCTACTGTTGCACTCACTGGAGTCGGAATAGTAATTTAAACCACTACGCTATCCAACGTTTTCCCTACTGTTGCACTCACTGGAGTGGAAATAGTAGTTTGTACCCATACGCTATCCAATGCTTTCCCTACTGTTGCACTCTCTGGAGTGGGAATAGTAATTTTTACCCCTACGCTATCCAGCGCTTTCCCTACTGTTGCACTCTCTGGAGTGGGAATAGTAATTTTTACCCCTACGCTATCCAACGCTTTCCCTACTGTTGCGCTCACTGGAGTGGGAATAGTAATTTAAACCCCTATGCTATCCAACGTTTTCCCTACTATTGCACTCACTGGAGTAGAAAATAGTAATTTTTACCCCTACGCTATCCAACGCTTTCCCTACTGTTGCACTCTCTGCAGTGGGAATAGTAATTTTTACCCCTACGCTATCCAACGCTTTCCCTACTGTTGCACTCACTGGAGTGGGAATAGTAATTTTTACCCCTACGCTATTCAACGCTTTCCCTACTGTTGCACTCATTGGAGTGGTAATAGTAAATGTAACCCTCTCGCTATCCTACGGTAAAAATATTGTATATGTTTTGTTAATAATATGTATATATATATATATATATATATATATATATATATATATATATATATTACCTACTGGCGGTCGCCAGTAGGTATATATAGTTAGGATTTTTTCTCTATGGGTTTTTTGAAAATTCTATGTCTAATAACTTTGGCGTTTGTGGACGGAATCGGCTGAAATTTTCAGGAAAATGGCACATTTTGTTTCTGAGCAGCCCTTGAAAATTTGGGGGGGGTTCGTCCAGTGGGGGCCGAGAAAAAAGGGGGGTCCCAAAACGTGTTTTTAACATTGAGTTTTCCATAGGGCGGTTGGCCTCACTTTTAGCCCGAACGGCTGAATGGATTTGCACGAAACTTGGCAAAATTGTAGGGACTGGTAGCCCGATGTGCCTTTTGTAGGTCTCAATATATGTGCTCCAGTGGATTTTGAGAAATTAACGTTTAAAAAAAGATATATATCTGTAACAGCGGACCGGTTAGCGCTCTGGTTCGCGGACTTTTCGCGCAACGGAGCTTTGTGAAGCGAAGCTGATTGGTTCTCCGGCGTCTGTCAACATTCCAAACAGTCCGTAGCGGCCGCCATCTTGTCTCTCGGTAGGATCGAGAGACAAGAGGAGGTCAAAACAAAGGGGGAAATAACTATAAGGGGGCATAGTAGATCCTCGCTGACCCCCTAGGTTTGATGTGGAGGTTTTAAAAGGGCCCCGCGGGGCAAAAAAAAAACAAAATAATAATAATCGAACGGCTGAATGGATTTGCACGAAACTTGGCAAAATATTAGGGACTGGTAGCCCGATGTGCCTTTGCTAGGTCTCAATATATGTGCTCCAGTGGATTTTGAGAAATTAACGTTGAAAAAAAGATATATATCTGTAACAGCGCTCCGCTTCGCGTACTTTTCGCGTTACGGAGCTTTGCGAAGCTGATTGGTTCTCCGGCGTCTGTCAACATTCCAAACAGTCCGTAGCGGCCGCCATCTTGTCCCTCGGTAGGATTGAGAGACAAGAGGAGGCCAAAGCGAAGGGGGAAATGACCATAAGGGGGCATAGTAGATCCTTCCTGACCTCTTAGGTTTGATGTACCATTTTGCCAAGTTTGGTGTAATTCCGTTCAGCCATTCAGGCTGTAGACGTATGTAAATGTCCTATGGAAAATTGCATGGGGAAAACACATTTGAAAGTGTTGAAATTTAGAACCAATTAAAATGTTACTTTGGTTTTGTATTTGTGTGTGATGAAAGTTAATTGGTTATGTATATATGTCAAATGAGAGGAAACCACAGCCATTTTGTGATACTACTGTCTGAGGTACATTTGTGAGGAATTTTTGGTGGTGAATTTCTAGTGTTTGATTTACACAGTACTAACACTTCTGCTACTTTTAAAAAGGTGAGTTGTTAATTTGTAAGGGGAACTATGTTGTACACTTGAAGATAATTTGAAAAATGTTTTCTGTTATTTATTTGCAGTCCTTCTGTTATACTAAATACTTGATGAAGTTAGTTTTATATTATGTATTACTAAAAACGATAAATGAAAGTGATTATTTTTTTCTGCAATTTACAGCAAGCAATTTCAAAATAAAATGGCTCACAATGAAGAGACCGTGGCAATTTCTTTTGAATTGTCCACTACATTGATTGAAATTGAGAGCACCAATAATGAAATATTGTCACAAGGAGGACATGACTTGTATGATTCCATTAGATTGATTGAAATGGACAGCACCAAGAATGAAATATTGTCACAAGGAGATGACTTGAATGATTCCACTACATTGATTGAAATTGAGAGCACCAATAATGAAATATTGTCACAAGGAGGAGATGGCTTGTATGATTCCATTAGATTGATTGAAATGGACAGCACCAATAATGAAATATTGTCACAAGGAGGAGATGACTTGAATGATTCCACTACATTGATTGAAATTGAGAGCACCAATAATGAAATATTGTCACGAGGAGATGACTTGAATGATTCCACTACATTGATTGAAATGGACAGCACCAATAATGAAATATTGTCAGAAGGAGGAGATGACTTGAATGATTTTTTTGATCAATCTCTTGATGGCGAATTTATCGAGTGTTTGGAGACCATAGAGTTACAAGAATCATCATTGCAGACTTTTAATGAGGAGATTCCAGATGAGATGATTGAAGAGGAAATTACTGATGAGGACATGTTACTAGTTGTTTCAAATTTAGAAAATTCTGAAGAATAAATTTATATTTAGAAATCAAAAATTGTTTGAGACATTATTTATTTTTATTTTTAATTTATGAGGTTGTAGCGAAGTGATTGTAGTATAAAATGAGACTTATAGTATAGAGTGCAACATTTTTATGTTACATGGTAAGTTTACTCATATTTACTTCCCTTCTGCCACTATATTATCTCCAATGTGTATTTGACATCTCTTCTTCATCTCCGGCCTCCTTTCTCTCACTGTGTGTCTCCGATGCATCTTATCGCTGCTATTTTGTGTAATTACAGAAGAGAGTAAAATAAAATAGTTCGGAACGTGAAAAGGGGGCAAAGTAGAGTACTCCTCACCCCCTAGGCCTTTTTAGGCGGTCCCAAAAGGATCAGTTTCTGCTTTCCTGAGAGATTATGGTATGAGTTCCATATACCACAATAACTTGCATTACAACATGCAAGATATCTATCTCCTATTACCAACTTTTGGAGATATTCGCGCTAAGCGCGAATATCTCCAAAAAGTAACACCTGCCCTGAGCAGTTCTTAGCCATGTTATCCAATGGGAGGTGGATAACATGGCTAAGAGTATTAGCTCGGTAATGCATGAATATCGCTGAGTTTTTAGCGATATTCATGCATTGCGGCCGTTTATTATCGCATTTGCGATAAACCTTGATAATAGTAAGGTTTATCTTCGATAATTTCTGACGATGCTTAGTGGTAAAAAATTGGTTGGTAAGCATCGTTAGCGATAAATATCGCTTAACTTTGGTAATATGCCCCAACGTCTGTTAACGTTCGATTCGAAGGAAATGAGGAAGTGTTGAAAAACATTGTCTGCGCCATCTTGCCTTTTTTGAAATGCCACACTTTTGTCGTGCACGGCAGCCATTTTAGATGTCTTGACCAGACCCACTCTCTGCACGCTGTCGATTCGTAGCATGGCTCCTCACCCTCGTAAGCATCTCCCCCAGGCACTGGTCACCACCGCTCTCTGTCTTATGCATGGGCAATAAACCTTCCCCCATCTGCGCTGCTCTTCCCTGAGAATCACACTCTGTGCCCGCCCGACACCTCCCTTTCGCCCTATTCACTACCGCACCCTCTGACACTCCTCTTCCTCTGTGTCCGAATGTCCAGGCCGGTCCTAGGCTATCAGCTAGCCCTGCAGATGTAGTTTATGGCCCCAGCTGTAAAGAATCACCCCTCTTCAAAGGAGTTATAGTAGATCAAGGCCCACACCCGATGTGATCCGTCACAGCACACGCGTTCCTACTATCTGAAAACCATCCTGTATTGTGATTGGGGAGGGGACCGAGCCTGAAGCGGAAGATTCCAGGAATGACTCTTTGTACATCAAAGTTTTTACAATTATGTGTCACATTAAAAATATATAGCACTCCAACAAAGTAGTAGGAATATAAAACTTTAATAACATATAAATATATACAACAAAACAAAAACAGTAAAAACATTTAAACAACGAAGAGACCGTGGCAATTTCTTTTTAATTATCCAATAGATTTATTGAAATTGACAGCACCAATAATGAAATATTCTTGTCAGTAGCGGTCTGTTGTGCGAATAGTTCCAAGGCAGCAGAACGCGCTGAAATCTAGATGGCACGAAAGTGATGTCTAGTAAGTTGCCGCCCAGCAAAAAACGGCGTGGGGCGCCGCGGGGGTGAGTGAGTCCAGTAGGCACCACAGCTATTCTTACCGGCATTGCAGAATTACTGCTGGGGACAATGCCTGTGCTGTAGCAGGGTCACAGCAGAAACAAAAAGGATTCTGTTGAAGATGTTGTTGGTTTCAATTTGAAAACAGTTCTGGTGTCAACTGCTATGCTAATGTAGTGGTTAATGTTTTGTTTTCTCTAGAAAATGTAAAAGAGGGGGAGGCAGTCCAAAGTTCCGTTAAAAGGGCAAAGGAAAGGATCGGTGGTTTGAACTATCAGTCAAAAAGGGGAGGGGGTGCAATAATTTTTCCTACCGGGTCACACTGTGCTTTCACCGGAAGTGAGGTCTGCAGGATTGTAGTAATTCAAAGTGAGGCTGGCGCCAGCATGGGAGCGCCGACGTCCCGCGGATACAGTTTCGTCACTCCACGGGCGATCATGGCAGTCATTCCCCATCGGGGGTCGGAGACTCCCGCGGCTCCTCTAGAATCTTCAAGGTCGTGGAGGACTACGGTGGTGGAGTCAACCAGTGACCGGGCCATTTCTTTATGTTGGGCCCGCTCTTGCCAGGTCGACAGCCATTTTGAGAGTTCGGCAGCTACCGGCGATCGCGGGGTCACATGAGCGGACGGGCTCCACCCTGCCGGGCGAGACGTTGCAGCATGGCCACAGTGGAAGAACCGTTATCTAGGTCGTTCCGAAACTGTGCAGCACTGTAGTTGTTAGGATGCCACCGCCTGGAGCGCTGAGGGTGCAGCTGGGAAGCCTCCACCTGGGGAGGCGGGAGAGGCCTGTTCGCACCGTCTCTCCCTCCCAGTGCACCCCACGGCGTCTCGCTTGAGATTTGTTATGGCCGGACCAGGCGATGAGGACGAGGGGGGGGTCGGAGGCATGTGCAAGACATCCCCCTCCAGTGTTGTCGCAGCCATTATAAAAGAAAGAAGTGTCCCGTCCGTCTTCGGGCCGGGCTTCCGGTGGATGTCGGCCGGACGCCCCTGGCTCTGGCCCCATGAACGGGTTTCTTGGTTTATCGGCTGCAGCCGGATCCCGTCGGCCTCGGCCCCCCGACCGTTGGTGGTCGGACCGGAAGAGCATGTGGCGGGACTACCTGCAACTCTCAAGGGCCACCGCGGCCGGACTGGGAGAGAGAGGGGAGGGTCGAGGAGACATTCCCCCCCCTGCAACTGTTCAGCGTTGTAAAGGCAATCCCCTGGCCGGGTCCCGCTGGTCTCGGCCTCTCCTCCGGCTACACCCTACGTTAGGATCTCCTGGCCGAGGCGTGGCAGCAGGACCTGCCTTATATGAGCTGCTCCCGGCTGGGCGTAGCCGGAACCCTGCCCCACCTTGGAAGTTTCCAGAGTGGGGGTGGATGTTCTACTGACTTGCATTTTCCCTAGTCTATCGATTTTTTTGGCGTGGCAGGCGGTGGGACAGCGAGGGGTGATTTGGTTTCTCTTACTGTTTTTCTGGTCTCTCACCACTGGCATATTTTAACGTTTTCTTGTTTCTAGGACATTAATAGGTTTTATCATTATGTTATGTTATCGTTTCTTTGTTCGTTGTTTAATAAAAGTTCATGTTCATCAGTGGCCTACTGATTTTCGTTTTCCTATTTTTTTCTTTCCAGGTTGTTTCATGGTAAAGTTTCTGTTAACAGGATACAGTGATCACTTCGTTATTATTGCATATGTCCTTTTCACTAGGGGTGCTCTCTGGTCGGGCCAGATGACGTATCTCTAGTAAATGGTCCGGGTGAAAAAGGTGCATCAATCAGTGGGGAGTAGATAGGCATGACAGATTACAACGGGAGAGAACGGTCCGCATTACGTACCCTTTCACTACTTGCAAAGATTTTCCTACGTTTATTTGCAAACAGGGAATACCTCCAAAAAGAACTAATTCCCAAACAGTCAATGTTCGGACAATCAATCAATCAATGAGGAATGAAATAGGTACGACGTGTTAAAGGCTTGCGTTACCTACCCTTCACTATCTGCAAAGGGAGATAGAATATTCCTATTCTTCCTCGTTTGCAGGTAGAGAAGATCGTTAAGAGAATTAACTTCGAACAATTCAATGCTCGATTGAAACAATCAACAAGGGGTACTGTGAACACAAATGAACGCCGCTTATATACATACGCATTGCTATTTTCAACAGGTTGTTCCTAATGTTTCTATTTTAGCGAGGTCAAAAGAGATCCCATTAGTGGCCTACTGATTTTGCTCGATTCCTTTTGTTTTTTTACACGATTTTTCGCTATCTGCAAAGACTAAACAGAGTATTGCGACTCTGTGCTTGTTTGTAAATAGAGAATGAACCAAAGAGAACAATCAATCAAATGGAGAGAGAAGCAGGCACGACGGATTACAAAGGGGGAAAGGGCTGCGTTAACTACCCTTCACTATCTGCAAAGAGAGAGTACTCCTAATAGAAATGAGGGGTGGGGGGCAGCAATCAAAGCAGATCAGTGTGCATAAACACGAAAAAAAAAATTCTTACCACGTACTTGACATTCGACAGCTTATGATATTTGCTATTAAAAAACCATTGAAATTCACTGAAAAAACCATAGGTTATAGACCATATATAGTTAGGAATTAGCATTTACAAAACCTTGAAAATTCACTGAAAAAACCATAGGTTATAGACCATATATAGTTAGGAATTAGCATTTAAAAAACCTTATTTTACTCACACAAAACCATTGAAATTCCATATATAGTTAGTTGCACTAACTATATATTGCGCACCCGCAATCCACTGCTGATGATGTCACATATTACATCATTCATGACATGGTCAGTGACATCACTGATGACATCACTGATGACATCTCAAATGACATCACTGATGACATCTCATTTGACATCAATGACCACATCACTGATGATATCATTCATGTGACAATACAATGCATCTCCTCACATTTTAATATAACCTCTGTTTCACCCAGTGTTAAAAACAGAGTATAATTTTTGAAACCATTGACACACCAATACTAGTTACTACATACGTACTCACTGATTCCTACGTCTACACACACATTCACTCATTCACCCATACAATCATTCATACATACAATCACTCATGTTTACAACACAATCATATGCACTCATACACCTATACAGACACTCACACTCTGCCACTCATCCATGGAGTTACTCACACACCTAGTCAGTCCTGTAAAGAATCAATCACACTTCCATTTTCTACTCTATACAGTTAAACATAGAGCACCTTACGTTTTCAACCATATACTAACACATACTTACTCTCTTATACAATCATTGATACAAGTACACATTGATCTGTACAGAGTCACACACCTCCCATCCAGCCACACACACACTCAGTCTCCCATGCAAATACTTGGGCAATCAATCAATAACCCATATAGTTACTCATATAGCTACTGATCAACACATGCAGCAGTTTACAGAACAACAGACATAATGATGCACAAATTAAGACAGTTTAGTCACTAACCCATGCACTCAGTGAGACACATTTAATCACTCACTCATACATTCAGTCATGCACCTACTAAATCCTTCGTCCAGACACTTATACATCCACTCATTCTTCAATATGTAAGACATATTTTAACTTTACAGAAACATAGTCACTGGATGTTGTCATCAGTGATGTCACTGACCATGTCATGAATGATGTAATATGTGACATCATCAGCAGTGGATTGCGGGTGCGCAATATATAGTTAGTGCAACTAACTATATATGGAATTTCAATGGTTTTGTGTGAGTAAAATAAGGTTTTTTAAATGCTAATTCCTAACTATATATGGTCTATAACCTATGGTTTTTTCAGTGAATTTTCAAGGTTTTGTAAATGCTAATTCCTAACTATATATGGTCTATAACCTATGGTTTTTTCAGTGAATATATATATATATATATATATACATATATATATATATATATATATAGGCAGGGCTTAACGCAGTGAAATTCTTTCTGGACCAAAGACCGTGTGAATATTATCAACACAACAAGGCTTTAATTAGTTTGATGAGCTGGTGCCTGAATAATAATTTCTTTCTTTTTGGGAAGGAATTATTTAAGCAATTGAGGGGTGTGGCAATGGGAGCCTGCTTCTCCCCCAGCTATGCGTGCTTGCACGTTGGCTGGTGGGAGGAGCAGGTTCTTAGGAGGGACTACCAATCTATTTTTGACACTAACATCAAATACTTCCTTAGATACATAGATGATATTTTCATCGTATGGGAAGGGAGCAGAGAAAAGGCAGTGGAGTTCATAAATAACATCAATGTGAACAATTTAAATTTACACTTTACCTCCCACATTGATGACTCCAGTATAGAGTTCCTGGATGTTAAACTATATGTCAAAGATAATAGTGTAGAAAGCACCTTGTTTAGGAATCCTACCGCTGGCAATGTAACACTACACGCCTCTAGTTCACATCCCAGGCATCTTATTGCCAGCATCCCCTATGGAGAGCTTTTACGCCTCAAAAGGATATGCAGCACCGACACTGAGTACAATACCTGTGCAGCTGAATCAATACAGAGAATGAAAGCTCGAGGCTATTCAGATAAAATACTGAAGGCAGCACTAACTAAAACCGCTGTTAGATCTAGAGCTAGCCTATTGCCATTACCAAGGGAGGAAGCAGCAGATTTTAATAATTCTCCTGAATTGATAGCCAATTTAGAGATTGAAGATAATGACCAATGTCCAAGACTGATAACAACTTTCAGTGAGAATGAACGGAAAATCAGATCTATTGTCAATAAGAACTGGGCAATAGTTCGAACTGATCCTGTTTTGAGAATGAATTTGCCCCCCAGCACTGACAAGTGCTGCCTCCTCATACTCCTTGATCTCTCAGCAGCGTTCGACACGGTGGACCACAAGCTCCTCATCATGACTCTTCAAGAAAGAGCCGGCCTTGGCGAGGTAGTTCTCAAGTGGTTTTCCTCCTTTTTACATAACCGTTCGCAATTAATAAAAATCAAGAACTTCACCTCCGATACCCAGCAAGTCAACAAGGGTGTCCCTCAAGGATCAGTGCTCTCTCCCCAGCTCTTTAACATCTACATGGAACCGCTCGCCAAGTTACTCAGGAACGCCAACATCCACTTCCACCTCTACGCGGATGACACGCAGATTTACCTGGAAACCTCCTCTCTTAAAGACATCCACAGACTCAACGATGTCCTAAATGAAGTTCAAGACTGGCTGACAAAGAATCACCTGAAACTCAACCCCGACAAGACAGAAACACTCCTCATCTCAAACAAAGAAGATAACCCTCAAATCATCGAGTGGCTAAAGTTGATTGATGCTCTCAAAGGTAACCTCATGCTAGCCGACTCCGTTAAATCCCTGGGCTTCACCCTAGACCCCAAACTAACCCTGACAAACCACATTAAGAATTCGGCGAAAAGCGCATTTTTCAACCTCAGACTTTTGAACAAAATTAAACCTTACATTCCTAACAAGGACCTCAAACTAGCCACGCAATCCCTAGTTCTATCAAGACTGGACTATGGGAACTCAATCCTAACAGGCATCCCCAAATCGCACCTGGCACCACTAAAAACAACACTTCACTCGGCAGCGAGAATGATCACAGGCTGCAAAAAATCTGACCACATCTCCCCGGCACTCAAAGAACTCGAATGGCTCCCTGCGGAAATGCGAAGTACCTTCAGAACGGCCTGCCTAACCCACAAGGCCCTCCACACCGGCAAACCGGAATACCTGGCTAACAAGCTCAAAAAAGCAGGCCAAGCCAGAAATTTGAGAAGCTCTAACTCCCTGCTGCTCATCCTACCAAAAACCAGAAAGAAGAGAACTGCGGACTGCTCTTTCTCAGGAAATGCCCCCAAAATATGGAACGCCATCCCCCCGCACATCAGAACTATACCGTCCTATGCAGAATTCAAGAGCCAACTCAAATCCTTGTGCCTTATCCGCTCCCTTGGTTGTGGATAACTTGGAGCTGCAAACGTCTCAGAATCCATGCGGTAACGTTGAATCCTGTACCAAGAAGCCCTGCTGTCCGAACTTTCCTTCATTCCAAATTGTCGTTCGCTGATTGCTTTTATTGGGTTTGTTTCATGTTGTTCTCTTTTTCATTCCCTCTACTGTGAAGCGCTCTGATACCTTCGGGTCTTGTTAGCGCTATAGAAAACTTCTAAATAAATCAAAATAAATAAATAAATAAACTATAACATTCAGCAGAGCAAGGAACATGGGATCTATATTGGATCCAACTAGCCCTGAAATTAGAACTAAACCAAACTGGCTAAAACCCAAATCAGGTTTTTTAAATGTTCCACATGCCGGGCATGTAGATTTGGGGTTAATAAAACTGAGTATCGAACCCCCTTTTGTCCAACACCACACAAAATAGTGGGCAATTACAATTGCAAGACTGATTTTGCAGTCTATGTTCTCACGTGCACCTGTGGTCTCAATTATATTGGTAGCACCAAGCTACAGGTGCACGTGAGAATTTTACAGCATTTACGTGCAATTTTGCACAGTGATCCTAATTATCCTGTGGCACGCCACTTCAAACAGGTGCATGAGAACAACTTAACCTGTTTGCAATACTATGTGGTATCCTCCGTTCCAAAACAGCGTAGGGGAGGCAACAGAGAGGCATTACTCAGGAGATTAGAAACCAAGTTCATTCTCAATTTCGATAGCATGTGTCCAAATGGACTTAACAACACGGAAGATATGTACACTTGTCTATAAAATTTTAGATTTCTGTTCTATGGTCTAAAAATAATTGCATGTATCTAAAAAATGAAATTTTGATCTGATCAGAACTATTCTGCTAACTGTAGCATTTTAATAATTGGTTTTCAAGGACATTTTGGGTTCCCTTTATTGTATATAGGGGAGTTGGTAATATCTTACCTTGCCGATTTGCACTAATGCCAAGGAAGTGTACAATAGTTTATATATTAAGGATGTGGATGATGTTGATACCAAGGACATGTTTCTTGGTTCCAAATTAAATCTAGTATCTAGTGGTATAGACTATTCTGTCTGCCTTGATATTTCAATTTTTATCTCTTTTTGTTTGAGATTTTATCTTGCACGACTTTATGCACAGAATAATAATTGTTGCTATGCTCTATTTTGCACATTCTTTTAACCAGTGTCACGAATGAAGTAAGTTTTTTTGCATTAATGCAGGTAGGAATTTATGGTTTTTGGTATACGAGATTGCATATATGGATTTATCCAGAAATGTTTTGATTCAAAATAAGACTTTATGATGAACAGGTTGTTGATAATTATTCAATCGAATTCTGATTATGACATCTGTAAGGAATTAATTGCCTTTTTTTTGTTATAATATATATATATACACAAAAGGAATGATGTCGTTTTCATCGGGTAGTAATGCAAATGTTATTATTGTTCATAACACTTGAGCCCGGGTGAAATGTTTGAATATTTAAGAATTACTGCAGTAAACGATTATTACATGTCACTATAAAGTGTATAATTGCTTATCTGTAACTGCGGTCATTTTAAAGTCTGTTTTCTAGCTTCATGTTAAACTTACTGACCATGTGACTTGAGTAGGAAGGGCATATAATTTAAAATGGCTACAACCTAACCAGTCTCTATGTGATCAGGGGCTCTCGAGCCCGAAACGCGTCATCTGTCGATTGCTGTTGTGGATATGCACGGTTGAATAAAGAACATCTTGCCTGCAAATAAGAGGTTCGCTTCTCCTTCTTCGCCGCCGAGGCTTTGGTGGAAGTGGTTGGAGTACTTGTTTTGATATATATATATATATATATATATATATATATATATATATATATATTGTATAGTATTGTATTGTATTGGTATACTTTTATAGCGCGGGTCTGTCACCCAACGGGTATCCTGGCGCTTTGACTATAAGAAACCTGCTTCACAACGTGCTGATCAAAAGAAACTAATATAACCCAGCCTTGGGAAAAAGATGGGTTTTTAAGTTTTTCTTAAAAGAATTGAGATCATTTGTGCTTCTCAATCCCAGTGGAAGAGCATTCCATAGCCTAGCTGCCGTAAAGCTAAAAGATCGGCCACCCAATCGTGATCTCAATACTTTAGGCACCACAGCCAGGTAGGCAGAAGCCGAGCGAAGGGATCTGGTCGGAGTATACCAATGGAACATGTTCTGTAGTGGAATAGGGCCTTGTCCGTGAAGGGCCCTAAATACAATACATAATGATTTAAAATCAATCCGCTGAAGGACCGGTAACCAGTGGAGGTCCCTTAGTGCCTGGGATGAAGAGTCGAAACGGCGACGGTCTAGCGCTAATTTGGCTGCAAGATTTTGCACCCGTTGCAGTTTTCCTGTCAAGGTAGCTGGTGCTCCGAGGAAAAGGGCATTACAGTAGTCCAAGCGACTTACAATAATGCTTCTCACCACCTCTGGTCTGCTGTCCAAAGGAAGCATCGGGAGGACCTTCCTCAGCATTCGTAGTAATCCCATGCAGTTACTCACAGTTTTACTAACAGCTGCGTCCAATTGGAGATTAGACCCAAACATCACTCCCAGATTACGGACCGACATAGCTGACACAGACGTGCTCTGGAAGGAAGGCGGCCAAAAGTCCGGCGGAAGAGGTCTAGGGACACGATCAGTAGTGCAGTGTAAGACTTCTGTCTTAGAGCTGTTAAACTGCAGCGAATTCTGATTCAGCCAGTCGGCAGTTGCGAGCATACATCGGTGGAAGATGTCCAACGTCACTGCTTCCTTGCCCTCAAGCGAGAAGACAAGTTGAGTGTCGTCCGCATAATTCGTCACCGCTATGCCAAAAGATCTAATTAGCGCAACTAATGGCCGTAGATATAAATTAAAGAGGATAGGGCTGATGGCCGACCCTTGTGGGACCCCTTGCTCCACTTTCCTGATGTCAGATTTGAAAGGAGGCAGTGACACTACCTGATGACGATTTTCAAGGTATGATGTCAGCCACTGCAGAGCAAGGCCTGTCACCCCCACTTCCTCTAGCCTTTTGATCAGAATTTCGTGGTTGACTGTGTCGAACGCGGCCGACATGTCGAGCAGCACTAAAAAGGCAGCTCTACCATGGTCGGCTCGCGTCCTAAGATCGTCTAACACAGTCACCAGCGCTGATTCGGTCCCATGAGCCGGTCTAAAGCCGAATTGAACCTCATCCAGACAGAACCCGGTCTCCAGATACTTCGACAGATGTTTTGTAACCCATTTTTCCAGAATTTTTATTGGAAACGGGAGCAAAGAAATAGGTCGATAGTTAGCTGGGCACACCGGATCCAAGGTAGCCTTTTTAAGAAGAGGGGAAACCACGGCCAGTTTCCAACAGTCTGGAACCCGTGCTGAAACCAGGGACTGTTCACAGATGGCAGACAGCGGGGGGAAAAGCTCTTCCCGGAACAGCTTCCAGTATTTATGTGGAAGCGGGTCCAGAGGGGATCCCGACGCCACACTGTGAGCCAAGGAAACGAATTCCTCAAAGGTGGGAGATGGAAAACAGTCCAACTTGGCAACGCTAGGGGTTATTTCTGTAGTAGACTCAAGGTGCAGTTCATTGCCTTCTAGAGGATTACCGCTAGATGTAACGCCAAGATTGTTTAAAATGGCTGCGATTTTATCCTCAAAGGCCTGCGCCAATGAGTTACACAGAGACTGGGATGCGGGAATAGCATTGGCCGTGGTGGCAGGGCATGACAGATCCTTCACGATTTTAAACAAAGTCTGTGATTTGTTTACTGCCACCCGCAGAGACTCTTCCAAAAACCTAGCCTTCGCCCTTTTAATCTGTGCTTTGTAGATGGACATGGCCTGTTTGTAAAGAACCCGGTCGAGGTCCGAATAGTTCTTTCTCCAGATGCGCTCGGCCCGCTTACATTGGAGTTTAAGTTGGAACAGCTCCTCGGAAAACCACGGCATGGCCGGGGTCGGCCTGTTTCTGATTTTCCGTAAAGGGGCCAAGGAATCTAATGAGGACACAATCCGTTGACTCAGTCTTTCGTAGCTCAAGTCTACGTTTTCCTCAAGAGTGAAACCCCCAGAAAGTAATAGAGGTAGAGGAGACTGATTCAGGAGTTTAGACCATTGTCTGCTGCATTTGACCCCCGCTAGGTTCCTCTTCTTCCCCCGCCCCGCCTTGGGCGTAAGGGAGAAGGACACAAGCGCATGATCTGTCCAGCATTGTGGCAAGATGTTCCGAACAGTTAAGTACTCTGGATCAGCGAAAACTAGATCCAGTATATGGCCCTTTACATGGGTGGGAGTAAGAACTAACTGCTGTAGCTGAATACTCAGGCAGGTCTGGGTTAAATCTGTGAGCGCCGTCTCTCCAGAGCCACCTGCCCAGAGATTAAAATCTCCCAGTACCATTAACCTTGAATGGGAGGTGGATAGATCCAGGATAAGCTCAATCAGCCCAGCCACAGCTGAAATAGGGCTAGATGGAGGTCTATAGCAGAGCAGACCCGTAAATAGAGCGCCCCCCTGATCATTCAGGGAAAAGGCCAATAGTTCACACCCGGGAATAGTCTTGATGTCAATCAGGGATAGGTCTATTGATTCTCTGAAAATCAAACCCAGTCCTCCTCCTCTAGCACCAATCCGAGGGATGTGCCTGATTTTATATCCGGAGGGGCAGGCTAATCCCAGCTCCACTACACAGTCCGAGCTTGTCCATGTCTCTGTCATGAGTAGAATATCCAACTCATGGCAGTCGATCATGAAGGCAATATCCCCGTGATGCAGACACAGCGATCTCACATTTAAGAGACCACATCTATACGAGTCCGTCTGCCTCTCCACCGCCGCTGCTCGTCCTCTTGACGGGGGAATGATGTTAATACCTAAGAGTTCATCTCGGGTATAAATTATGGTCCCCTGAGATGGAAGTCCAGGGAGACCGGCCCCCGGCGCGTCCGTTACGCGAACGGGCGCAAACGGGCTTACCTCTGGCGCACCTCCGGCGCCCCTACGGCGCACCCGCTGCGCGCCGTCGCTGCGCGCTTGTCCAGCAGCCATCTTAAGAAGGCCCAGGCCAATAGGTCACGTGGGTCCTGGCAGGGCGAGTGGCTCTCCCTCACCCAAGATGGCGCTCCGTGAGGAGAATCCTTCCCCCAAACCAAAATGGCGCTCAGAAACCGGCGCGATGAGTTTGCAGTGCCCCCGAGTCCCTTCTACCCCACAAAGTGTGGGTGTGCAGAGGTTAAATGCGGGTGAGATCTCCCTAATATTCCCTCTAAGCGGCGCAGGCAAAGAAAAAGCAAACAGAGCAAGCGCTCGACGCAAAACAATATAATGGATTTAAAAGTTATTAAAATACAGGTAGAGCGTTTGCACGCAGCGCGAGTGCAGGAGGCTAGTAGTCTGCCTAAGCGAGGTAGGAGGACCTACTTTTATTACCTCCTCCTCCAATGCGTGGGTCCTGGCAGGGCGAGTGGCTCTCCCTCACCCAAGATGGCGCTCCGTGAGGAGAATCCTTCCCCCAAACCAAAATGGCGCTCAGAAACCGGCGCGATGAGTTTGCAGTGCCCCCGAGTCCCTTCTACCCCACAAAGTGTGGGTGTGCAGAGGTTAAATGCGGGTGAGATCTCCCTAATATTCCCTCTAAGCGGCGCAGGCAAAGAAAAAGCAAACAGAGCAAGCGCTCGACGCAAAACAATATAATGGATTTAAAAGTTATTAAAATACAGGTAGAGCGTTTGCACGCAGCGCGAGTGCAGGAGGCTAGTAGTCTATATAGTAGGCTATATATATATATATATATATATATATATATATATATATATTTATTAAAATATTTTTTTTTAAGTTACATTAATTATTTATTAATTTTAAGCTTATTTGTGTATTTTAAGTATGTTTAAATTAATTATATTTATTATTATATTAATTTTAAATTACTTTTAAGACATTTACAAAATTCGATATTTTGACTGTCTATATTTTTTACAATCGATATTTTGGAGTCGATATTTTTGTACTTACCTGTTTGTAGATAGGAAGTCGATATTCTGGCATTCTATATTTTCTCCACGATATTTTGGGAGGTCGATATTTTGCTCCTCGATATTCTGTCAGTGATCCATGAAATGTATTACCTGTTATTATCGAATAGCATTAATTTCCCCCCATGGTGAATTCAAGACTACCCAGTCGTGATATTCAGCACATTGAGTTTGTATAGCACCACGGGAAAACAGCGTTGGGCACCTCCACAATGTTTTTACAAATTAAGCAGTGGTTCAAGGCCATGTGCAACTTTTTGAAGTTTGAGTAGAACAGGCCCAGGCGCCAATGGCGTCAGTGTACCTTCTAGAACATACCTGGGTGAAATGTGGATGGCAATGACAGAAGCCAGTGGTACACCTGTTGGACTCCTCTACAAGTTTGGAGACCCGAAGTTTTTTTTAAAGTGAGTTTAAAGTGCTTAGCATCTGCAGCGAAAAATGTGTCTAAATTGAGGTCAAAATGGGAGATTCCTTACCAGTCAAAGTTAGCCCCCATTTGGGAATCGCCTGGCACTCCTGAATGTTTACAAGATGCACTTACTTCTGCACTTTACATGGTAGAGATACAAAAATGGGGAGACCTGCAGTGGTAATTGATTCAAACCTTGGTCAGATCCATTAAGAATTACCAATGGGACATTTTCGAAGTTTACGCACCTCCAGTTTCCATAGTGGGCCCCTTCATAATAAAGAATGAAGTTGTGAAATGTTATGTTATTTTATTTTATAACGTGAAAAGATACTCAAGAGTGTCCCATCGCAGAACCATACGAGGGGTATAGATTGGTACTAGACAAAGAGATGTGTTTTCAGGAGCTTTTTAAAAGCCAGGAGATCCTTGATGTTCCGAAGAGCAAAGGGAAGGACGTTCCATGCCACAGCAGCTTTCCGGGCGAGAGAGCTGCCACCTAACCTCTGGCATTTAAAGCGGGGAACCAGAGCCAGAAATTGAGAAGAGGAGGGCAGTTGTCTCAGAGGGGCATACAAAGAGAAATGGTACGGGGTTCTGTGCCAGGCAGAAGATCAAAGGCTGTCTTCCTCCTTCATGATCTGGAAAAGATGCTTGCCGGATGAGTCAGTAGAAGATGTATGGCAAGTACCATTTAACATGCCATACGAGATAATTAAGCTCGCCATACGTAAGGAGAACCACCTGTTCAATCTTCACAGGGCGGACTGGACACCCTTAAGGCTATCTAACCTCAAACTGAGTGGACAGATGTTTGGATGCAAGAAGTGCGACCTTGTGGATGCTGACGACCTACACTTGTCCGTGGATTGTCCGGGGTTGAGGAACTTTTGGAGGGATGGAGCTCAGGTAATAAAAGAGGTGTCAAATCTGAATATCGAGATAAGCCCCATACTCATTTTTTTCTGAGATCTGGGTGTGGCGTCAGGAGTAATAACTACCTCTATTAGGTACGTTATGTATTATTTGGTGTTTATGGCACGACATACGATATGTAAAAATGAACTGACCTTAATCTGCCAACCAGTAAAGACTGGATAAGGCAGGTTTAAAAAGTCTGTAAGCTGGACTGTAGTTGTGCTGAAAGTGTAATGGATGGTTCTGGTCTCCAATAATCGATTGGTTTGTGAAAAATGATTATGGAACCAGTGATTAAAACACCTTTTCACCCTAGTAATTCAGATAATTTCGGGGCTCGGACAATCTCATCCTTGTTCCATCATTTAAATCTGAATTTTGCGTGACTGCCTAATCTTCATGCTCGCCCTACACTGTGGCTTGGGATGCCCTCAGTAATATGGCTCAGTTAGAGCATTGGACTTACAGATAAGGAGGACTTAGGAAAAAACAAAGAAAAAGTGCCTGCTGACTGGGGCCAAAGTTCACGCACAGCCTTTTTTTTGTGGAATGGGCCTGGGAGCTCTATCATAAAAAACACACCACAATTTCACTGACTGAGACTCATGAGCTATGAGTTAATTAACACAGTTTATAAAATAATCACTGATATTCACTTAAATATTATCAGTTGCAGGGATATTATTATTTGATTTTCGCTCTAAAAACAAACAAATGTTGAAGCTGTGATTAGCAGTGCAACCCTAAAAGAACCTCGGCATGTTTAGCTTCACTGGTGACATCACCTATCACCTTACCATTGACATCTATAATATTAAAGGGGACGTCATATATAGCCGCCCCTATAGCCGACCTGAAGCCCAGTCCTGAGTGACCATAACCCACTGCTCATATAGCTTCAACCCAAGGCATCTGGAATTAAACACACATATATAAATACATCAAGCTTAGACTCTGCAAAGAGCTAAATATTGATGATGACACCTGAAATTAAACAAGGAAGTAAGTGATTCACACATTCACGAGATTCCATCAGCTGACTAATAAGACAAGAGGGCGGAGCGAGGCGATAAGGTCACACACTGTATATTTCCATTCTGATATATTTAGCAGCTAACACGGTTAGGTGTAGCATGGTGTTTTGAAACGAGCGGAGTTTGCTTCCGACGCATTGTGGTATGTACAGCTTGATGTAATTATGTGATTTGGAAATGTGAATGAACATGCATACATGAATTTGTGGCTTTCGTTTTGGCTGCCTTCCATGCCTCTATGGAATCCTCTTACATATTGCCTAAGGTGGAGCACACACGACGCTTTCCCACGAATACATTTGAACACAAGAAGCATAAACCTGTTTTTCTGTGTGACCTTGGTAACATAAGTACTTACACTAATATTCATGTCATCCATAAAGTAACATTGTATTTAACAGAACAATATTGTCACTGTATTGGAGAGGAATAGCTAATTAAACTTTGTTGCTTATCAAAGTTTTCAGCTATATTTTCTGAAACAGGTGTATTTGGAAATACGTTTTGTCCCAATTACAAAGGAACTAATATATCATAGCTGGACCTCTGCTTGCTTATCAGAAATACATTAGTTTGAGTTGCATGAATATACAAAAATCTTGACATTTTATCAGGGGGGGAACAGCCACTACAATGCAGCTGTTTCCATGCATACCCTTAACCACGCATGCGTTAGAATGCATGCGTGGTTACCACGTATAGCCTTTACCACGCATACCTTTACAACAAACTAAGTTGTAAAGGTATGTATGGTAAAGGTATGCGTGTGACGGGTAAACACCGTTACCACTCATAGGGCCCCATTAGGATGTCGGGCGGATTGCCTCCGCCAGGGTGGCAGTGGCCACCGCCACCCTGGTGGAGGCAATCCGCCCGACATCCTTCCCTGCATTCCCCCCCCGCCATATTACGATGGCGGAGGGGACAGCAGCGGTGGGAAACACCGCCCGCCTGTTTTCCGCCCCGGTCGCCTGGCGGCCGGGGCGGATAAGTGATAACATGGTGGCGGTGTCTATCAGACACCGCCAGCCATATTAGAATAGGCATCTGACAATGCCTTTCCGTGGCGGCAATGCCGCCACGGAAAGGCAGGCGGACTTCACTCTGGGGGCCCCCTGCGGGCCCCCAGAGTGAAGCACAGTAGGGGGTGCACACAGGGGGGTACCTATGGTACCCCCCTGCATTTGCATAATGAAAGCGGCAGGCACCGCGCGGTGCCTGCCGCTTTCGTCATGCAAATGCTGCAAAGCATTTTCAGCATTGTGGCGGGCGGTGCAGAGTGCACCGCCCGCCACAATGATGGGAATACAGGATGCGCCCGCCACTGTGGCGGGCGCATCCTAATGCTGCCAACGGGACCCCCGCCCTCATGGCGGCCGGTCCCTAGTACCGTGAGGATGGCGGGCGGGCAAAGTCCGCCCGCCATCCTAATGGGGCCCATAGTATTTATCACACATGCCTTTAAAACGAGATATGTAGTAAAGGCATGTGCGTTAAAGGTATGTGTGTGGTAAGGGTGGTGGAGACTATCAGCGTTGTTAGAGGAAACGGAAAGACCGTTTTGCTACCTCTTTATGACATGCACCGGAGAGGAGACGTTGTGGAGAGGTAAGGGTATTTTAGTCTATCAATAATATTAGTATTTTTAATTAAGGGATGGGGGTTGGGTCGCGCAGAGGACCGTTTCTAGGGTTCAGGGCGGGGGAGGGGTATTTGTTAGAAGGGTTTGAGGTAGGGGATTTTGCGAGGGTCTGTTTTTTGGGTTCAGGGCAGATGGGTATTTCTTAGAAGGGTTGAGGGCTGGAGGAGGGGTCGTGCAGGGGTACAGGGGAGGTGTATTTTTTCTATTTAAAAATCTGAGGCATTCACATTTTAACACAAGCGTGGTAAAGGCATGTGTTGCAATAGAATGCGTTGTAATGTCACACAACCGATCAGGGCCGCCTTGATCCCTAGTCCTTTTATTCCGTGTGTTTCAATATCTCACATTTTAATTAGTATTCAGCTCTTCCATTAGGGTAACTGGATTGTATCTAACGGATTTTGCCCTCAGAGCTCCAGCTGGATGACATATCTATGCTTTCACAGCCAGTTATGTAAAGAAGGGTTTCCTTAAGTTGTAGGGGGTCACTGCCGTACGGTGTCCTGCTGAATAGTCCTGCAGTATTTGATATTCCAGATCAGGCATTACCTGGATTTCAGATTCAGTGGTTAGATGGTATTCTTCCTACTTGTCACTACTGAAAGAAAATTTCGACCCCTTGTCCAAAATGAGGTCCGCATCTGGTTTTATTTTGCCTCTTAAGTTCTCACAGATAGCCAGAAAGACGCCTCTTGGGAAAATCGGAAAGGTCCTGTCCCTACTGAAAAAATCCAATCTGAATCAGCTTGATGAACTAACAATCCAGATGGAGGCCCCACTACAGTAAGGTCAACCACCAAGCCCTGCAAGACACCCTCACCCACAGCCTTTAACAGTATTGCTCAGCTACACCTGACGAACAGCACTCAGCTGGTTAAGGTGAGTTCTTTAGGTCCTAATCTATCCCTCCTGGCATTGGCTGTCGTTAAGATTTCATCCCCTTTGATCATCTTCAAACTTGTGAGTCCTACTGGTAGACAAGCCATCAACTTTCCCCGATATACAACAAGACCCAGTGGATGCAACTGCACTCTAGGAATAGTACTTAATCTTAACATACTTTGAGCAGTATTTCAAGCACCCACAAACTGACATGTCACTTTATGTTGATGAAAGACAATAATCCAGAGGTATGTGTCTGGAGACACTAAGTGACTGTTATTATGCACTGAATTCACCATAATCCATTTGAAAGACAATGTGTACTGGTATGAGAGGCATTGTGCTCCCTTTTGATCTGCTTCTATATGGATGACACCCTGCTCTACATGAATGAGTCATCTGACCAGGATGTATGACGTTACAACGTATGCTTTTTCCACGCATGCCTTTACAACGCAGGTTTTACAACGCAAGTGGTTACAACGACTTGCGTTGGGGGGCGCTGGATAGTGAATAGTTTAATTTACTATTCCAACTCCAGTCACCGTGGATAGTAGGGAAGGTTTTGGATAGTAAATTAAACTCTTCCCTATCCTACAGCGCCCCCAAAGCAAGTCGTTGTAATGACTTGCGTTGTAATTCCTGCGTTGTAAAGGTACTGCGTGGAAAAAGTTTTGTGGTAAGGGATATTTACCTCTGACCACAACGTTGATCGACTGAAGGACTGCCATGTCACTGTGACAGATTGGATGTCAAAGGCAGCCTCATTCTAAACCCAGTACATGAACTAATTGAAGGACTGCCTTACCACCATGTGAGCAGCCGCGGCCCGTGGAGGGAGTTCGGTGGGGCAGGGAGGCGGTGCGGGGTGGTAAACAACGGAATATGGACAATTGCAGGTAAGTAAACAATTTAATAAATAAAACGAATTTCGTAGCGCTTGCTGCATCGCATTTTGCGATGCAGGTTGCGCTATGAAATTCGTTTTATTTATTAAATTGTTTACTTACCTGCAATTGTCCATATTCCGTTGCTTACCACAGTCCACCCTGCCCCTCCCCCGCACCGCCTCCCTGCCCGACTGAACTACCTCCATGTGAGCTGAATGTGAGCTTGAAATCAGCCAAGTTTTGACAGTGAGAGATTAATAAAAAATAAGAAGAAAATAATACAGTTTGTAATAAATTTGTAGAATTAACCAGCAAGCTTTGAAGAAACTAATGCATTTAAAATGCATAAAAGCTGTAAGCCATTATATTTATTCATACTAGGCCCCAAATGGCAAAGCAGCACTGTTTGAAAAATAAATGAATAGAAATGCTAAATAAGCATTAAAAGTTACATTCTTAACCTTTCCATGAACATGTTTTTCATAATTAATAATAGTTACTTAAATGTTTTCATGTGTTTCCACAAAATGTTTCGTTTTACACAAAGACCATTGTTAACTCATGATTATCTTATGTCATTTAATAGAGTAAGGAAAAGTTCGAACATTGAGATGCAGAATTCAAAATGTGAACTTGACGTATTAACTTCCTTGTTTTCTTTTTCTCAATCAATGGTGGTTCTACAAAATGTTTTCTTTTCATTACTACATATTTTTTTACTTCTACATAGACCATTGTTTGGAGACTTGATATTGAAAGATTAAAGAATGTAGTAAATATGTGGGAAAGTAGGCCTGAATGAGGCAAAATCCACGTAAACTTGTAATTATTATAATTTAGTTGCAAATGTAACATTGCTGTCTGGGGAATATTGGATTCCTGTGAGAAGACGAGGAATGATCCTGTTCCCAGGAGAGTATTGAACGCTGATTGGCTGATGGGAGATGAGAGGAACAGCATGCTGCAAAGCTTCAGAATGTGATGTCCATAAAAGTGTGTGGTCCTAAAGTAGGTTACCACTTCTATTTGCCCCATTCCTTTTCAGACATTTTCCAGACCCGGAATTTATGTCAGATTGCTTTGAGACTCTGCTGAGTTTCTGGAACCTTAATTTTGTCCAAGATTTAGTAATAAATACATCTAATAAAGCTAAGAAATAGCTGCAACGAAGGACCAAAAAAGTGATAGATATAATGAAACAAGATTACCAACTAGTTGATTCTTGGTGTAAGAAGCAATGCAGTATACTTATTATTCTCGCCAATACTAGTCTGCTTCCCGTATCGATTTTTTTTTTAATTTTACGGTCCGTGATATGTTTGAATGCTGATATATGGGCTAACTCCTTTTCAGACTACACTCTGGTAAAGGTTGAAATCGACCTAGAGTTAGGAAGAACGGAGAAATCCAGGTGGCAGATGGATAGACTTCTGTTAACCAACCCACAATGGATTAGTAGTATCAGAGAATGGATCAAGGAGTTTTTTCAGGTCGATAAGGGTACTGCTAGGCTTTTTTCAATCTGGGGGGCTTTTAAGGCCTCAATACGAGTACAAATGATCACCTACATTTCAGAGCAAACAAGAGCGTGTAAGAGTAGAATAGCAGAACTCCAGCAAGCTGTTGATGCTGCCTTATTAGGAGAAAATAGCTCCTCTGGGGGAGGTCATCGAGTGGGGGAGCAACTAACTAAAGCAAAGCAGGATTTGAGGGAGTTTTTTAGAATGGAAGAGATATGTAGCTTGCAATGATACCAGCAGAGGGTTTAAGAGGAAAGCCAGATGATAGGAAAGTTGCTGGCATGGTCTACCAGAGTAAAACAAGAAGCAGCGGTAATCGATGAAGTGGTGGTACCCGAGACACAGATTTTAACATCGGAAAAATATACAATTGCCAAAACTTTTTTAGATCATTATAAGGAATTATATACAACTGATTACCAGGTATCAAATCTAGCACTTCAACATTACTTCCAGGGTTTAACACTCCCTCAGATTCTTAGAGAGCATAAAGAAGCATTAATGACTGATATTTCAGCTGTTGAAATTTCTAAAGCCATGATCTCAATGCCAGGAGGTAAGGCATGTGGAAATGATGGCCTTCCAATTGAATTTTACAAGGCGTTCTCGGAAGAGCTAGTACTATTTCTGCTGGAGCTTTTTAACTATGTTAAGGCCGGAGGCGTTGTTCCAGCAACCTTCAAAGGATCCTCGATAGTCAGTTTTGTTAAAAAGGGAAAGAACCCCAGAGACGTTAGCTCATACAGGCAATCAGTTTGTTAAATTCAGACTATAAGATCCTGATGAAAATTTGGGCTAATCAATTTACTCCAGCAGCCCAGTATGCGATTCATACAGATCAATCTGGATTTATAGCTGGCAGGTCAATGTCGTCTAATATGGGTTATCTAGTCCAATCGATCGACTTTTTTAATACGAATTAAAAACCCGCCTTGATAATGATGGTCGACGCAGAGAAGGCGTTTGACTTAGTAAACTGGGGTGCTCTATTTTTTGGTCTCTAAAGGTTTGGTTTTCCTCCCCAGACTATAGCTATGCTTCAGAATATATATCAATGGGCTCAGGCACAGGTTACGATCAACTCTAACCTGGCAGGTACAATAGATATAAGACGGGGAACCCGTCAGGGGTGGCCCCTGTCTCCAGTACTGTTTACTTTTTTTATTGAACCCTTGGCGGTTAGGATTCGAGATAATATAGAAATAAAACTCCAATAGAGGGAATGACAAAACAAAAATTATTTACAGCCAATGTTATACTGTACCTGGAACTGTACCTGGAACTAGTAAGGCAAAGTATTGAATCAATTTTAAGAGAATTCGCTGAGTTTGAGGCAATCAGAGATTACAAAATTAATCATAAACAAACTGAAGTCCTAACCCTAAATGTCTCTAATAACTTTCTCCCAGATAATTTAAAACAACAAGCTCTTTCTCTTGAGCCGATACGATATCTGGGGATATATGTTTCAAATCAATTGGCTGATTTATTTAGGTTAAATTACGAAGCAATACCAAAGGGGATGATGGACTGGGTATTGAACAATGCAAGCACTTACCCAGAGTCAACTGATCTGGGTTTAAACCATCATCATTCTTTAGCTCACTGTGCCACCCCAGTTCAGACATGGCCATATGCAATTTTTACAAGGAGGAGGGACATAGATAGACAATATTTTACGGGGTCCAGTGTACTCGTCCTATAGACTAGCGACACAAAGGGATGTACAAAAGTTCCCCGGGAAGAGTGACGGAGAGGGGTGTGTGTGCTAGTGAGTGGGGGGAATCCCCTAGTTGGAACTAGAACCCTCACACACCCAGCAAGCTAGGTGTCATGCTTCATCATATGGGCTCTGCTCCTCGTCAGACTGGCGCTGCAATGTCTGACGGGCTCCCGAAACCGGGGCTCTTTAACGGAGATCTTCTGTTCCCGCCATATGGTGCATGCGTGTGAGAGGGCCTGTGGAGTGTGGTCGTGACGTGGGTGTTAGGTTAAAAAAGGTGAGTCCGTCTACATACTGAATTTATTCTCGTAGTAGACTCCCTTGGTTAAAAACAAAGAACGGTGGTGTGGGAGGGGAGAGACAATGACCCTAACACTATTAGGGTGAATTGGACTACTACCCTCAATTATCGGTCAACATGTTTCTTGCCTGATGGCAATTCTTCAGGACCTAAGTAGGATCGTACCACACAGTGAAAATACTAGTGACGAATAAATACAAAAACAGAAGTAGGGGGTCAACACTTGCAGGCAGGTATACGTCCGTAATACAGTCAGTAATACCAGGGTGCAGGCTAGTCAGTCCTGCTGCAATTTGAATGCCCTAAACCGGATCCCTGATGGACCTCTCAGTCTGCTCCCGTGGGACTGGCTGGGGAGGTATAGTACCTTCAGCGGCAGCAGTCCGAACGGATTCACCTACCCCACGAGCAGCGTCTAGGCAATGACGCGGAGCAGCTGGTCGTACACACCCCTCTCCGTCACTCTTCCCGGGGAACTTTTGTACATCCCTTTGTGTCGATGGCCATATGCAAATCAGTCTGACCCTGTGCCTCATGGGAACAGTCCAGCCTGAACTGCCAAGCTATGTCTTCCCTGGACCGGAAACAAGCATCCTTGGACCAGTTTCTGGCTAATCAGTTGTCATCAGCCAGGCTAGCTTGAATCCAGTGGCAAAGGGAGCAAGGGACCCACGACTGGGCATACCCTGCCATCTTAGGGCGAACAACGCAATACCAAAGGGGATGATGGACGGAGTGTTGAACAATCATCATTCTTTATCTCACGCCGCCACCCCAGTTCAGACATGGCCATATGCAAATCAGATTGACCCTGTGCCTCATGGGAACAGTCCAGCCCGAACTGCTAAGCCATGTCTTCCCTGGACCGGAAACAAGCATCCTGGGACCAGTTTCTGGCTAATCAGCCATCATCAGCCAGGTTAGCTTGAATCCAGTGGCCAAGTGAGCAAGGGACCCATGTCTGGACTGTTCCCATGAGGCACAGGGCCAGACTGATTTGCATATGGCCATGTCTGAACTGGGGTGGCGGAGTGAGCTAAAGAATGATGATGGATTAAACCCAGATCAGTTGACTGGGGGTGAGTGCTTGCAATGTTCAACACTCCGTCCATCATCCCCTTTGGTTTTGCGTTTAACAGTTGACTCCAGAAATGTTACTCTTTAAAGGCTCACTTCTCAGGAATTAATATCTTCGCCTTATAGAATGTAAATGTTTGGTCTTTCATATTCAGAATAGTCATGTTAAACTCTGGGAAACAAAGTGTTTCAAGGAACTAGGCAACTTCTTAGTTGGTGGGAGATGTATTAATTGGGAGGGGGTTCAAGCTAGATGTGGAAATCAGAGTAGGCTCCTTTTTTTTAGTTACCTCTAGATTAGACTATTAGTAAACAAATATCTTCTTCCAGCCAATGCAGATATCCGTCCGGTTTTAGCCGCTCTGTTTAGGACTAAATTGCGAGGTATAGAGGATTTGTACTGGTTATTCAGAAATCAAGGGGAGCCCCTAATGGTTACCAATTTTCTTGAAAAGATAAAAGAAGAAACACTTTGCCAACTTTCAGATGGGAAGTGGCAAATCATCTCACAACATGGTAGCCATTGAGAGCGGCAAACTTTAAAAGAATAGCGTTTCTATCTCATTGGATGGCTTATTACACCCCTAAAGCACTCCATAAGATGTATCTCGAGGTGGAGAATAAATGTTTCCAATGTCAACAGATGGGAGAGGGTTCCTGGTTACATGTCTGTTGTATATGTCCAAAGTTGAGCCAGTTCTGGGAGAAAATTTGTGTTGAACTCAGTCATGCTCTTTGGTCTAGGGTGGATCCCGAGCCAGAGATAGCACTTTTCAGTTTACAAAATTATTCTCAGTTACTAACTAGAGTTAAACTAAAATTTTTATTTATTATTATTATTTTTTTTAAATGCTGGTTTTTAATGTTTTGTTCTTTGTGAGGATGTGAGGATGGTCGGTTTTTAGATGATGTTAGAGGCTGTATATCCTGGATTTTATTATGAGTTGTTTAATTAATTGGTTACTTTGAAGGTTGTAATAGACCGAATAAAGTTTTACTGAACTGAACTACTAACTAGAGGGGGGAAATGTTTTTATCAATTTCTTCCTTGGTGTCACGTTCGTTGATCCTCCAGAATTGGAGGACAACCAGAGTACCTACATTTTTAGAATGGTTGAAAAAATGAGCCATGTGAAAAAATTAGAAGAAGCTTATGCAAAAAGGGTGGGAGCTACTAAAAAAAAGTATCTCAATATGGAGTTATTTGGATCCGATGGAGAAGGATATCCAAAGTTAAACTCAATTAGATGATTTTATAGGTATTCATGTAAGCATTTCCACTTTGTTAAAGTATGGGATAGAAGCGCAGTTAATGCTATAGTTGAATGTACTGGAAAGTATATCTGGATAATATACCGGAGAGGAAGTTTGGAAAATTCTGCACTCTAGGACCTGCACTTTATTATCTAAGAAATAGCTTTTGACAATGTAATATGTCTGCCGTGAGAGCATTTTATAACGGAAATGATTGTACAAGTATCAATTTGGTTATCTGTATTAGTATTCCTTTTAAATACTCCTTCTATGTTTTATGCTGTTTACTCTGCTCAATAAAAAAGTATTAAAAAAATAAAAAGAGTTTCTTGAACCTCTCTTTATGGAAAGTTCTGCTTTGATATTTTGATCTTTTGGATCAGACTTTAATTGTAAAGCTTCATGCTTTTCTCATTCTTTTGATTGTAGAACTCTTTACAGGTTCTGCCAAACTCCATTTTCACCAGACTCTTAGAATAGGGCTGTTTCCTCTTTAGAACGTGCTTTAATGCACTTATTATATGATTTGATCAGCCAATTTTGATTTTATATTTCTGTCATATATTGATAATTGAGATTAATGCAAACATAGCTTGTAATTTGCAATAAAGATAATCTACTAAAAGATTGATTAATACAACCCATTTACTCATACCAGACTCTCGTTGATGGGTGTTAATAGATCCGTGATTGTGATGATAATTAATGTGATGTTCAGCTTTCCTCTTCTCTCTAAAACAACGGCAAAGATTAATCTCATTTGAAGTAAGCAGCAGAGGCGGTTGTACCCTACAACAAACTTGGATGCAGAGCTATGGTTTATGTTATGAGAAAAGGAGCTATAAATAATTAGCCTGAGTTAGAGTATTTCTCGGGTCCTATTGTCCAAAGCCCAGTAAGGCAGTTGCTGTCTTGGAGGTGTGAGTATCAATAGGGTTATACATTGCAGTTGTAGTTGATATTGTCGTGTGTTGCAGAAAAGTGCTAGATTAATATTGATGTTTATGTGCTTATTGTGACGAAGTTGAAGAGGTTATCAGCCTCCACGTAGTCTAAGATCCTGGAAAATTTAGATAAATGTAGAATACACTTTACATTGTTTTCTTGTCTGCTAGAGTTTTGTGGTGCAGGTCTTGAGAGACTGTCGACTACACAATTGAGATAGGGATTATAACAAACTGTTGTTAATGTACTAATATAGCCTTATATCCCACTGTAGCAGGCTATACCGGCCATTAAAGGCCCACTCCAACATTAATCAAGGGATCAGAATTTAATGCCGTTTTTAGCCCAACTACAGAGTGCTATAAGGCTATTTGAACATTCCACCATTAGAGGGCAGAATGTTCTAACAAATTAAAACAAAGGCCTCACGGCCCCTCGGGCTCCGTGAGTCCTTTGTTCACAGCAACAGCTCTGAACAAGAACTTTGGCATGTTGGAGCACCCGACTTCTACCGGCCATTAGAAACCTGGAGCACTCCATTGTTTTCAATGGAGCTCCCAACATTCCAATGTTCTAATATTGATTGATAATGGCAGGACCTAATTGCGCAAAAGGAGAAGCTACAGTGCCCCGCTGGTCAAGATTTCATTAGTGTGTGTGAAATTCTTTTTCTGTGAAAAAATCGGAGGGTGTTAAAATCTTAATATTTCTATTGTTTCAATATTTTTGTATTTCTTTAGTGGAGCAGACAAAGATGTGCATGTTTTTGATTGTTTAAAGTTGTAGAATTGTCTGTAAAAGAGAAATTGCAAATGAGGGTAAACCTCTGCAAGGAGTGAGATTATACAACATAAGCGTGCTGAGCTGAAATTGATTGGTTGGTGTTCTGTTGCACTGCTATTGGTTGATGATGACAAAGAATGTTGCGCTGCTATAGGCAGGGCCATTGGAATTATGTGATTGTGCTGCCACAGCAATTTTTGCATAAATATAGGTTTGCCATATTAGTCACATATTCCATTATTTGCTCCATAATCTGCAGATTGTAGCAAGAAAAATGTGTTTCTACCTCAAACAGTTCAAAAGGTACTAAAAATGCAGTGATACCTGTTGCAGCGCAGTGGAAGGCCTATTGCCTGGTCACCTTTTTGTTGCTTATTGCTATATTTAGGCTTACACTGATACTAATGAGGTGCATCCAATGCCCAGACAATTTGTTAACAAGTATAAAAGTAAAAAATAACGAAATAAAACGAAAATAACGTGCTGCATTATGCCACATAATTTGCCTTTTCTTGCTGCATAATTTAATCAACCCTGCTGCATAATTTCGCCCTCCCTTGCCACATAATTCCAGTGGCCCTGGCTATAGGTCTCTTGTTGTGTAAGTGCCGCATTGAGTTTGGTTAATGAGTATTCAAGTATTAAAGCTTGAGCAGGATTGGAGAAAAGTATCCTGACGTTTACGGAACAGTATCAAAACATTTGTGAGTTTGTATTACGTTCTAAGCTATTTTTGATAATTCAAACTCATAAAAGTTTTAAGAGTTTTGTGAGGGGTGATGTGACGATTCCTTTAAAGGAAGGAGAAGAGGCGCCTCCCTAGGATACACCAGAAGATTATATGACAATGAATATGGGGTTACATACAGTTTTATGGCTACGTCAACGGTGTAAAATCACTGAAAAAGAAGGCCCCTTGAGCTTTCCAAGATATGAAGCATTTGAACTGAGAGTAATTGAATGGTTGAGAGAAAAGCTATACGAGATGAAGCCAACACCTGACCTACACAATATGATGCATAAAGCATGTGAGAGAGAGAAAACAGCACATGCTAATGAGAAAGAAAAATACCAGAATATAATTAAAAAAGGAGTGCATAATTATGCAGATGCTCAATCGCATGAGGACCAAAAGAGATGGAGGAAAGCTATAGTCAAAGGGACTAGACTTCATCCAGCTATTAATACTGACAGAACCTGAGAAGCCAAAACACATTAAGACACAGGGAAAAGATGATGACCGTGCAGCAAAGAAATCAGATACCAAGGGTGATTCAGGGGATGAAATTTTGGATGCATTGTTAGCCGCACGTCCACCACCTTAAGTGGCCTCTTTAACAAATGCTGAGGGTACTTCGACATCAAATGTATCAGTGGCTTCAGCCTCTCTTGACCAGAATACAATTCAAATGGAAAGACTACTACCTCTGATACAGCCTGTTGTACAACCTGTTATATGAAATGTTATGCCTGCACAAATTGAAAAAGTTCCTCGTTATGCCTCAAGGTATTACTGCTTCTATTGTAACCGTATCAACAGCTGCTGCTAGGGTTATAACAGCACAGCCGGTAGCAATTCGCACAACCACTGCACCAATTAATGTTAATCCAAATGCAGTAGTTCAAGGCGCTGTTGGAGGAGCATCTGTGACAGGGTTTATCCTGAAACAACAGAATTTACAGATTTTTGTTTGGGTACCACCGCAAACATTTCAATCACAGGGAGAAGGATTGTCTTTACGACACCAACAACACAGGGTGATACTACAGTATTTGAGGATGGGATTTTTCGTCCATGGTTTGAAGAAACAACAGAGAATAAAAAGATAACAAATAAGGGTCTCACTACACAGCAAACAGAGAAGGAGTGTTAGGACTGGCACCTTCTGGTTAGATGAGGGGTGACCCAGACAGGCAGAATCTACCACACCCATCATACATTCCCCTCATAACCAACGCTCACCCTTGGGTAGCCAGGGACTGAGCAGTCAGGATTATCACAGAGGCAATGTGCAAAGCATTGGCACAGCACTCTCACACAATAAATAAACTGTGCATCACAAAAGAAACTTCACACATGGTGTATGTAAATAAAGTTTGTATTCAAAACACATATTAATCAATACAACATGAACATCATGTATTTCTGGACCTAAATCACATTTGGAAATATTACATGTAGTACTAGGTCCAATCGTGTTAAAATTACATCAGTAGTATGCTCACTTGGGAAAGTTCCTACTTTATCCCCCCAGCACCCTTATGTGGTGCGGAACGTTGTCAGAACTAGGCCCTCCCTGGCAACGATTATAATTCAATACCACACAGTTATAGGGTGCACTCCGATCACAACTATATCAGAAATGTGTATACACAGATATTCACGACGCTTTTGCAGAGCACCGTGGGCCAAAGCAGCACGTGTAAACACCAATGTCAAATGTATTATTCTTTTGGCAAGGAATCAACATGTAAAGTACCACTGCGTGCGTTGTAATTAATAACAGGTGGTCCTCATGCAGTCACTCCCACACATCTACTCAGCACCGCTACGCAGTGAAACAGATATGAGGCAGGTTCGTATAAAGCACAATTGTACAAACATGCACACAGCACTGTAATGCGGTGCAACTGATATCTGGGATGTTAACGGACAATACAAATGCGTACACCGTGGCCCAACCCCTCCTCCACCTTTCAACTATGCCCGACTACCCTACACCCACAGGTTGGAGATAAAAAGCCCTCCCCCTGATACTAGGCCGATTGCGGGGAAAGTCACACTTAGGGGCTCATTATGATGGAGGATTTTCCGCATCCTCCGGGCCGGCGGAAGCCACCGCCAGCCCGGAGGATGCGGAAAATCCTCGGCAGACCCACCAAAGACCCACCGCCACATTAGTATGGCTGGTGGGTCCTGGTTTCAGTCCGCCGCTTTTCCGCCGCGGTTGACTTACAACCGCGGCGGATAAGCCGTAACATGGCTGGCGGTGTCTATCAGACACCGCCAGCCATATTAGGATGGAGTAAAAAGTATGCTTTTCCACGGCGGCTTTTCCGCCGTGGAAAAGCATACGGACCTTCACTTCGGGGGCCCGTTGCGGGCCCCCTGGGTGAAGGGGGGGTGCACATGGGGGATACCTATGGTACCCCCCTGCATTTGCGTGAACAAAGCGGCAGGCACCGCGCGGTGCCTGCCGTTTTGTGCACGCAAATGCAGTGCATGCATTTTTAACATTGCGGCGGGTGCAGCTTGAAGCTCCACCCGCCGCAATGTTAAAAATAGAGGATGTGACCGCCATCCTGGCGGTAACATCCTAATCTGTATGGAGGGACCGCCGCTGCCCCTGCGGACGGTCCCTCCTACTCTATGGTGGCGGACGGACTCAAGTCCGTCCGCCATCATAATCGGCCCCTTAGTCAGGGTTCCAGGGAAGAAGGTGGGGGTAGGTAGCAGGGCTAATTAGGCGGCAGTCAACACTTAGGGCTTTGGCCACCACTCTGGAAGTTCATCCAAGGTATGCAGAGCAGAAACGGGCTAAGGGTGATAGTCATTCCATTAAAGAGTTCCATGCTTGGCCTTCTGGCACCAGCCCAGTTCTACAAAACACAGGGGTGTCATGAAGTCACTTGACCTGCTTCCGATCGCTCTTAGAAGCATTCCTCAGCCCAGTGAATTACTCTTACTACTCAGACCTGATCTGAGCAATACTACCTAGCAACACAAAGTCTTCGGGCCGCCTAAGAAGAGGGCAGATGATCAGCCGCATTGAGAGCACAAAAGGAACAATCAATGAATGGGGGGTGAAGCAGGGGAGCCTCTTTAGAGAAGGAGGCACCTCGTCAGATAAACGTTGATCAAAGTAGCACCTAGGCAATATGGGCACAATGGAACATGAATCCACTCCTCCGTGGAAATAAAGCACGTTGATATGAGTCGCACCAGAAAGTTCCAGTCACAAACAATAGAGAGTCTTAGGCTCTGTACGTCCCATTCACACACAAAAAAGAGTTGCAAATTCCATACATCCCCGGAAATGAGGTACCACATCTGGTGGGCGTTGATATGGGTCGCACCAGACACTAGAAGTTACACAGCATATAGTTGCAAATTCCGTACCTCCCTGGAAATGAGGCACAGGGCCTGGTGCGCTTTGATATGGGTTGAACCAGACAATTCCAGACACACACACAGGTGCAGGTTTAGCATTGGTGTACGGGGTAGAATGAGGCACTACTACAAGTACACCCGCCCTCTGAGGGTCGCCACCTGTGAATCAGACACCACACGCAATGAGCATCCAGTCTGCGTGTCGCACAAGAGATATTCGGCACGATCGACAAAGCGGGCAATGCTGGGTGCCGCAACCGGTGAATCTGCTCAACACCCACAAGACTCGTATGCATGTTGAGGCCCCCATGATGCAGAGGCCACACTCCTTAAATGCGGGAAATCCTATGGAGCCTTTGTATAAGGCAATCCCATCTCTGAGCTCAATACTTAGTTCCACTCTCACGCCACAAGTGCCAGTTGGGATCCAGCAGACAATGTGGGCACTTCAGAGGGCACTGCTCTCCAGGTGTCACTCGTAGGCGGTGTGGGTCTCTCGCGGGAGGTCTTTGATGTCCCTGAGACCTCCACACTAGAACAGGGAGCAAGTCAACAAGCCCTTGGAAAGCACAATTTAGAGTGCCACGCAGCAGCAGGTAGTCAGTACAGGCCGGCCACTATTCGGGAAGGGTGCAAGGTCCCTTCCATCCAATGATAGTAATCCTCCTAGTGCACAACAGATTCCTCTGGCAGTGTACACTAGGCAGTTCCAAGATGTCCAGTCTCATGTCCCCACAAGAGTATCACTGCCTTCTGAAGATTGGCACCAGTAGTTATATTGTAGTGTATCTTTGAAGTGGGGGGTGGTTTAGAGGGCTCCATTTGAACCACTCATGTGTCCTCTAAATTTCAGTCCTGAATGCCATGAAGCCATGGAATGCAGATTTTAATTTTTTGTGGGCCCATGAGCTGGCTCTCTAGAGGCCACATTTTAAAAAGTCTCCTTTTAATCTTGCCAGCTAGGCCCTCAAATGACAGAGTTCCTTCATTCCAGTTGCATGCCCAATGTTTATGGCTGTCGCTTGGGAAGGCACAGATGTGCTTCACCCAGCCTCCAGTATGGACTGGAGTCGAACTAAAAGGCACACAAAGAGTTTTAGAGTAGGGAAATACCCACTTTCTAGAAGTTGCATTTATAAGCTATTAATAACAACTCTACCTTTCCCACAGGAAAGTGGTTGTCATTATGAATGCAAGGTTAGGAAACATTATGAGGCTTCACCACTCCAAGCCAGTATTGCAGCTTGAAGAAAATTCACTTAATCCTCCTTTTTAACCTATAGGAAGAGCAAAACTCATAGGTAGTGAAAACTCACATGGGTAGTCTTCACTACCTAGAAAGAGAACACTGCCTATCATCTACCACTTGCTTCACCCCTCAAAACGTACCCTAGGGGTGATCTAGTGGTAGTGAAAGGACTCTTCAGTAGTAGCCAGAGGTTTTAGAACAGCCAACCTGAATACAAGTGCAAGTGTGTACACACAGGCCTGCAATGGCAGGCTTGAGACATGTTTAAAACCATCAAGTAAGCACCACTTCCAAACATGTGTAAGAAGGGTGTGCACTTTCATATTTCATTTAAAGTGGGAAACTGCTCAGAGCTCTAAGGCCACAAAAAGAGAATCAGAAAACGTTGGTGTTGTCCCTTGGAAAGAACCAACCTTCTAGGTAGGGAAAACCCACATGGGGGTTCTTCACTACCTGGGCATGGAACACCCATGTGTACCTGCCCTGCCTTTTGCCTACCACTTGCTCCGCCCCTCAGGGCTTATGTTATGGATGCTCCGCCCCTCTGGGCTTACCTTATGGATGCTCTAGTGGTAGTTGAAGGCCCACTCAGACTTGGCTAATGAGTTAGAACTGTGCCCCCACAGGCCTGCAATGGCAGGCTTACTACATGTCTGAAAAGCTATTCTGGTGGGTGGCACAATCAGTGCTGCGTTCCACTATAAGCCAGTCCCTGAGTATGTGGTTTATCTTTTTACAGGGCACTCACAGGTTCAACACTTAAACCAATCAAGTAAGCACCTCTTCCTAGCATGTGTAGGAAGGATGTGCGTGCTTTCACACTGCATTACACTGGGAAAGTATCCAGAGTCCTAAGGCCATGAAGGGAGAATCAGTAAAAGCCAGAAGGAAAAAGTAAAAGATTTTAGGGAAATCCCCTAAGAAGGCCATTTTCAACATGAAGAGACCCTTAAATGTCCCGGGATTAAAAATAGAATTAGAAGAAATCATCCAAGGATGTTTAGATCTTGAACATAAATATGAATCAATACCAAGAAAAGGAGCTGAAATATGTGTGTAAAGAAATTACCAGACATGCAGCAGCTGCTCATTATAAATTGACTAAACTATCTCGGAAATTTGAAGTCAATTTTTCAAAAAGTGTGCCATTTTAGAAAAGTTTCAGGGTACAATTGGATGATGAACATATTGAGACAATGGGGTCGATTCCGATTCGGGAAAAACCGCTCCGAATAGCCGTTCGGAGCGTTTTTCCCGTACGAATCATACCCTGCAACCTCCCCCGTACGTACGACGAAGTACGATTCATACCAGGAGCCGTACTCCGTACGAGTCGTACAAGACACCGTACAACTCTAATCTCCGTACGATTCTCCCTCGGAACCCGCTGTACGCGACATCTGTACGGTTCGCGGCTGGTTTTTACGACCCAGCAAGTACGATACGTGTCGGGTACGCACCGTACGACCCTTTTTCTACGGGAGCTGAAAACAGCCGTAAAAGCAGAGTTCACGCCGAAACAGGTACGGAGCGGCCCCCTCGGGTACGGTGCGTACCCCCCATGATCGCAGGGGTACGCACCGTACCCCTGCGATCATGGGGTGTACGAGCCGTGCCCCCATTGTACGATCGGTGTACGAGCCGTACCCCCATTGTACGATCGGTGTACGAGCCGTACCCCCATTGTACGATCAGTGTATGAGCCGTACCCCCATTGTACAATGGGTGTACGAGCCGTACCCCATGTACGATGGGTGTACGAGCCGTACTCCCATTGTACGATCGGTGTACGAGCCGTACCCCCATTGTACGATCGGTGTACGAGCCGTACCCATGTACGATGGGTGTACGAGCCGTACCCCCATTGTACGATGGGTGTACGAGCCGTACCCCCATTGTACGATGGGTGTACGAGCCGTACCCCATGAACGATGGGTGTACGAGCCGTACCCCCACTGTACTATGGGGGTACGGCTCGTACACCCATCGTACATGGGGTACGGCTCGTACACCGATCGTACAATGGGGGTACGGCTCGTACACCCATCGTACAATGGGGGTACAGCTCGTACACCAATCATACAATGGAGGTATGGCTCGTACACCCATCGTACAATGGGGGTACGGCTCGTACACCGATCGTACAATGGGGTTACGGCTCGTACACCCCATGATCGCAGGGGTACGGTGCGTACCCCTGGGATCATGGGGGGTACGGACCGTACGTGTGTATGTGTTTGTGTGCTTTTCCGTACGACTTGCCCTTACCTGACGTGGACCGTACGAATCGCGTCCTCATACCCCGGTCCGGATCGTACTCGTCGGGTCGTACGGCATGTGTACGAGTCGTACGGTATGTGTACGAGTCGTACGGTTCACGGTTTCAGCCTTGCAATACGTACGGATCGCGACGATTCGGACGGATTCACGGAATACGGATCGTACTTCGCGACTCGGATGGACGGGTACGATTCGTACGGAGAGGGCTCCGGATACAAATCGTACGGACGTTTTTTTTCCCGAATCGGAATCGACCCCAATGTGTTCTTCAGGAATGTGATTACACATTACTGAACAATAAAATGCATTCATAAACAGAGCTAATTTGATAAATTAGAGAGCAAATAGACAAGGAAGAATGAAAAGAAAAAATGTAAAGGTGTGTAAAGTTGCTGCAAAATGGCCATATGCAAAACCAATGAGAGATCCAATGAGAGATTATGAATGCAAGGTTAGGAAACATTATGAGGCTTCACCACTCCAAGCCAGTATTACAGCTTGAAGAAAATTCACTTAATCCTCCTTTTTAACCTATAGGAAGAGCAAAACTCATAGGTAGTGAAAACTCACATGGGTAGTCTTCACTACCTAGAAAGAGAACACTGCCTATCATCTACCACTTGCTTCACCCCTCAAAACGTACCCTAGGGGTGATCTAGTGGTAGTGAAAGGACTCTTCAGTAGTAGCCAGAGGTTGTAGAACAGCCAACCTGAATACAAGTGCAAGTGTGTACACACAGGCCTGCAATGGCAGGCTTGAGACATGTTTAAAACCATCAAGTAAGCACCACTTCCAAACATGTGTAAGAAGGGTGTGCACTTTCATATTTCATTTAAAGTGGGAAACTGCTCAGAGCTCTAAGGCCACAAAAAGAGAATCAGAAAACGTTGGTGTTGTCCCTTGGAAAGAACCAACCTTCTAGGTAGGGAAAACCCACATGGGGGTTCTTCACTACCTGGGCATGGAACACCCATGTGTACCTGCCCTGCCTTTTGCCTACCACTTGCTCCGCCCCTCAGGGCTTATGTTATGGATGCTCCGCCCCTCTGGGCTTACCTTATGGATGCTCTAGTGGTAGTTGAAGGCCCACTCAGACTTGGCTAATGAGTTAGAACTGTGCCCCCACAGGCCTGCAATGGCAGGCTTACTACATGTCTGAAAAGCTATTCTGGTGGGTGGCACAATCAGTGCTGCGTTCCACTATAAGCCAGTCCCTGAGTATGTGGTTTATCTTTTTACAGGGCACTCACAGGTTCAACACTTAAACCAATCAAGTAAGCACCTCTTCCTAGCATGTGTAGGAAGGATGTGCGTGCTTTCACACTGCATTACACTGGGAAAGTATCCAGAGTCCTAAGGCCATGAAGAGAGAATCAGTAAAAGCCAGAAGGAAAAAGTAAAAGATTTTAGGGAAATCCCCTAAGAAGGCCATTTTCAACATGAAGAGACCCTTAAATGTCCCGGGATTAAAAATAGAATTAGAAGAAATCATCCAAGGATGTTTAGATCTTGAACATAAATATGAATCAATACCAAGAAAAGGAGCTGAAATATGTGTGTAAAGAAATTACCAGACATGCAGCAGCTGCTCATTATAAATTGACTAAACTATCTCGGAAATTTGAAGTCAATTTTTCAAAAAGTGTGCCATTTTAGAAAAGTTTCAGGGTACAATTGGATGATGAACATATTGAGACAATGGGGTCGATTCCGATTCGGGAAAAACCGCTCCGAATAGCCGTTCGGAGCGTTTTTCCCGTACGAATCATACCCTGCAACCTCCCCCGTACGTACGACGAAGTACGATTCATACCAGGAGCCGTACTCCGTACGAGTCGTACAAGACACCGTACAACTCTAATCTCCGTACGATTCTCCCTCGGAACCCGCTGTACGCGACATCTGTACGGTTCGCGGCTGGTTTTTACGACCCAGCAAGTACGATACGTGTCGGGTACGCACCGTACGACCCTTTTTCTACGGGAGCTGAAAACAGCCGTAAAAGCAGAGTTCACGCCGAAACAGGTACGGAGCGGCCCCCTCGGGTACGGTGCGTACCCCCCATGATCGCAGGGGTACGCACCGTACCCCTGCGATCATGGGGTGTACGAGCCGTGCCCCCATTGTACGATCGGTGTACGAGCCGTACCCCCATTGTACGATCGGTGTACGAGCCGTACCCCCATTGTACGATCAGTGTACGAGCCGTACCCCCATTGTACAATGGGTGTACGAGCCGTACCCCATGTACGATGGGTGTACGAGCCGTACTCCCATTGTACGATCGGTGTACGAGCCGTACCCCCATTGTACGATCGGTGTACGAGCCGTACCCCATGTACGATGGGTGTACGAGCCGTACCCCCATTGTACGATGGGTGTACGAGCCGTACCCCCATTGTACGATGGGTGTACGAGCCGTACCCCATGTACGATGGGTGTACGAGCCGTACCCCCACTGTACGATGGGGGTACGGCTCGTACACCCATCGTACATGGGGTACGGCTCGTACACCGATCGTACAATGGGGGTACGGCTCGTACACCCATCGTACAATGGGGGTACGGCTCGTACACCAATCGTACAATGGAGGTATGGCTCGTACACCCATCGTACAATGGGGGTACGGCTCGTACACCGATCGTACAATGGGGTTACGGCTCGTACACCCCATGATCGCAGGGGTACGGTGCGTACCCCTGCGATCATGGGGGGTACGGACCGTACGTGTGTATGTGTTTGTGTGCTTTTCCGTACGACTTGCCCTTACCTGACGTGGACCGTACGAATCGCGTCCTCATACCCCGGTCCGGATCGTACTCGTCGGGTCGTACGGCATGTGTACGAGTCGTACGGTATGTGTACGAGTCGTACGGTTCACGGTTTCAGCCTTGCAATACGTACGGATCGCGACGATTCGGACGGATTCACGGAATACGGATCGTACTTCGCGACTCGGATGGACGGGTACGATTCGTACGGAGAGGGCTCCGGATACAAATCGTACGGACGTTTTTTTTCCCGAATCGGAATCGACCCCAATGTGTTCTTCAGGAATGTGATTACACATTACTGAACAATAAAATGCATTCATAAACAGAGCTAATTTGATAAATTAGAGAGCAAATAGACAAGGAAGAATGAAAAGAAAAAATGTAAAGGTGTGTAAAGTTGCTGCAAAATGGCCATATGCAAAACCAATGAGAGATCCCTGCACCAATAGGTAGTCATAGAGAAATGCGAAGCATTGATTAAATTTCTGAAAAGCAAGGTTACTCCAAAGTCTTGCCTCTCAGAGATTAAAAGAACATCACAAGAGCCAAAAGAATCATTGCATGATTACTATGAGCGGTTACTGCAGGCATGTCAACAGGCACAATAGAAGAGTATTAAAAATAAATTATGTTGGCCCAAACAAAGTTGCTCAGAAAGGTTTTCAAAATCAGTCTTTTGCAGGAAATCGGAGTGGAATGCATGGTGTTGGGAGTGCTGACTCAAGGTGTTTACGCAGGTTTTTGGTGTTTCACAGGGTAGAGGTAGAAGAATCTATGACAGAATATCGACAGACAAAATATCGACCTACAGAAACATCGACGCCGGAATATCGAAGGCAAGTATATCGACATCCTATCTACCACATGGTAAGTACAAAAATATCGAGAAAAAAAAATCGATGTTAAAAAGATCGTAATTAAAAATATCGTTTTATATCTGTTAAAAATTAATGTGTAAAATAAAGTAAATAATACTTATAAATAAAATAAACATGGTTAAAAATATGTAATAATGTTTAAAATTAATAAATAATACATATATAATAATAGAACATTAATTTAACACATATGTAATATATATATTATATACTTACTTAATAATACGTTTTAATAATTACTTTAATTACTTATAAATTATTTAAAAATACTATAAATTACAAATAGATCTGTACACATAAAATAATAACACAAAAAAGTAAATAATTAATTTTTTAAATTAATAAAATAATACATTATCTAAATTCATTCAAAAAATAGTTAATAGAAAAATAAATAAAACTACTATTTAAAGCCCAAAAAAAACTACAGTATTAAAAACATTGCATAGCGTAAGACGTAACATTACTATTCCCACTCCAGAAAATGCATAAGTAGGGAAAACATTGGATAGCGTAGAGATAAAAATTACTATTCCCACTCCAAAGAGTGAAACAATAGAAAAAACATTGGATAGCGTAGGGGTAAAAATTACTATTCCAACTCCAAAGAGTGAAACAGTAGGGAAAGCATTGGATAGCGTAGGGGTAAAAATGACTATTCCCACTCCAGAGAGTACAGCAGTATGGAAAGCGTTGGATAGCGGGTGGGTAAAAACTACTATTCCCACTCCAGTGAGTGCAACAGTAGGGAAGGCGTTGGATAGCGTAGAGGTAAAAATTACGATTCCAACTCCAGTGAATGCAACAGTAGGGAAGGTGTTGGATAGCGTAGGGGTAAAAATTACTATTCCCACTCCAGAGAGTGAAACAGTGAGGAAAGCGCTGGATAGCGTAGGGGTAAAAATTACTATTCCCACTCCAGAGAGTGCAACAGTAGGGAAAGCGTTGGATAGCGGGTGGGTAACACTTACTATTCCCACTCCATTAAGTGCAACAGTAGGAAGGCGTTGGATAGCATAGGGGTAAACATTACTATTCCAACTCCAGAGAGTGAAACAGTAGGGTAGCCATTGGATAGCATAGGGGAAAAATTACTATTCCAACTCCAGAGAGTGAAACAGTAGGGAAAGCGTTGGACAGCGTAGGGGTAAAAATTACTATTCCCACTCCAGAGAGTGCAACAGTAGGGAAAGCGTTGGATAGCATAGGGGTAAACATTACTATTCCCACTCCAGAGAGTGCAACAGTAGGGAAAGCGTTCGATAGCGGGTGGGTAAAAATTACTATTCCCACTCCATAGAGTGCAACAGTAGGGAAAGCGTTGGATAGCGTAGGGATAAAAATTACTATTCCAACTCCAGTGAGTGAAACAGAAGGGAAAGCGTTGGATAGCGTAGGGGTAAAAATTACTATTCCCACTCCAGAGAGTGCAACAGTAGGGAAAGCGTTGGATAGCGTAGGGGTAAAAATTACTATTCCAACTCCAGATTACACATTAAACAAAAAAATATTTGTATACCAAAAAAGGCTTTTTATAAGACATTAATTAACAATTATTTTTATTATTAAAAAATAATTTCCAATAAAAAATAAATAAATTACCAATTAAATACATGAATTACCAATTACAAACATTAATTACCAATTACAAACATTAACTACCAATTAAATGAATTAATTACCAATTAAAATAATTAATTGCCAATTAATAATTATTTAAAAATGCATAAATTATCAATACCAATAAATAAAAATAATTAATTACTTAATTACAATTAAAATACTTCCCACCCAATTCCCCTATAAACCCACTACCCGCTACAGAACTTAAACGCAAACAATAATTAAAATTAATTTATATTTCTTTAAAAATAATATTTAATTTAGTATAATTAAATTACTTCCCACCCTATTCCCCTATAAACCCACAACCCGCTCCAGTACTAAAACATAAAATTGACTTAAAAATAACATTATAAATATATGAAAATAGTTCACATATAATTTAAAACAAGTAAAATACTTAACAAAAAACATATCACATATACATATTAAATACATAATAAAATACATAACAATAGTACAAATATCGATATTAGTAACATCGATATATTTGATATCGATATTACTGACTTCGATATTACTTCCATCGATATAAAAAAATTCGATATTACTTAACTTAGTGTTGATATTCTGTCCAAAGATATTCTTGACATCGATATTCTTTACCTTCGATATTTCTAACTCAATATTTCTGTAGGTCGATATTTACAACTCGATATTTTGACTGCTCACCGAGGTAGAGGTATTCCAGTTTTATCGAAATCTGGAGTAGATGTTGCAAAGCTGAAGAAAATGACCCCCTGCCACATCTGTAATAAAATCAGGCATTAATAGAGGAGTGCAGACTTAATCCAGGTAGAATGAGTGGAAATGGTCAAATGCAAGGAGGAAATTGGATGCAGAATGTACCCGTTCAGCAGATGTAAGTGCCAGAGCAGAAACAGATTTCAATCATGCAGGTTAGACAAGCCCAGATGGTCCAACAGAATAAGGGAAATTCTAGATTTAATATAAATCATGTGCCCAAACAAATTCAAATCCATCTCAGTATCAGAACCCATTTCTACAGTTCCCAATGATAGACAAAGATGATGCCTGTGAAGGTGGGAGAGTTTGCATGCTTGGCACAGCCTTGGGGGTAGACCAGAGTGGACCATTTGTAGGAGGAGAAGTTAATGGACACAAAGTGTCCTTTTTGATTGACACCGGTGCTACCCAGTCCAATATTAGAACAGAGGAAGTCCCAGACCTACCCCTCTCAGGAAAGAAGATCCAAATTGGAGGAGTTTCAAATAAATAGATTTCTGAACCGGTTTAAGATAAGGTTCCTATATAAATTGGTTACTTTGAAGAAAATCATCAATTTGTTGTTTGTGATTCTAGTCCTATAAACCTGTTAGAGATTTGTTGTGCAAGTTAAATTGCACTATTTAGTGCACACCAGAAGGTGTTCAATTTCAAACACATGATGAGAATGTGGAATTTAAAATTGCCCAACAAGAAACATCTGTAGGATTGTATCCAGTGAGGACTGTTGAAGAATTGCCTTCAGATTTAAAAGGAACCATGAACCCGAAAATATGGGATTTTACAGGAAAAGATATCAGAATGATAAAAGGTGCAGAAAAGTTCAAGCCACAGTGAAACCTCATATTGTATATCCTATATTACCACCATTTAATTTGAGTCAAATTGTAAATATTGGACAGTGCAGGCCCTCCGAAATATTAACAGCGTTGTTGTCCCATGTTGTCCGCTGGTACCAAATCCTGTCACCATACTTTTCCAAATTCCGTGCAGTGCAGAATGGTTCACTGTCGTACACTTGTGTCAGGCTTTCTTCTCTGTTCCATTGCATGAGGACAGCCAGTTCTTGTTCTCTTTTGTCTTCAGAGACAGAGTTTTGGCATGGTGTCGAGTTTCACAGGGGCATACAGAGAGCCCGCCCATCTTAAATCAGATCTTAAAAAACAATCTTGAATCTCTGCAGATTCTCTACAGGTCTGTTCTTGTGCAATACATAGATTATCTTCGTGTGGCATCAAATATATGACAAGCTTGTAAACAGGATACCATTACACTTTTAAATCACTTGGCTGAGAACGGACGGAGAGTGTCTCCAGGTAAGCTGCAATACTGTCAGAAAAAGGTTCAATGTTTGGGGCATATCATTGAAAAAGAAGTCATGAAAGTGTCACAAAAGAGAGTTAAGACCATCCTACAAATTAATCCATCCAGTGCAAAGAGAAAAGTCAGAATGTTTTTGGGACTGGTTGGCTACTGTAGAAAGTGGATACCAAAGTTTTCCCTAGTGGCTAAGCCTTTATTGAGGCTCACAGACAAGGATGTGCCTGATCCACTTCCATGAGACAACAAGTGCTTCAAAGCTTTCCTATAGCTGACAGAAGGTCTGTCATGCCCCAGCACTGGGGATGCTTGATTACAGTAAGATATTTACATCGTTTTGCATTGAGAGGGAAAGCTGCACTTTCTCAGTGCTTACTCAGTTACATGGAGATGCAAGAAGACCTGTGGCTTATTTTGCAACTATCCTAGACCCTGTAGTCACAGGACTTACTGGCTGCCTTTAATCATTGGCAGCTGTTGGAGTTAGCATCAAGAGACGGAAGAGCATTGTGATGGGATACCCTTTAACTGTTATGGTCCCCCCTCACTCTGTTATGATTTTGCTCACCAGAAAAAAAAAACAGTACATGACCAATGGTAGGCTCACCAACTACGACCAGCAAAATTTTATAGCAGACAACATAAAAATAAAGTACTGCCAAATGTTGAATCTACCAACCTATATGTCTGTGAATGAGGTTTTCAATGAAGATGAAGTTGAGCATGATTGTCTAGATGTCACAGACTTATGTACCAACCCAAGACCAGACATAAAATATGAACATTTGATTGAGCCTGATTATGTAATGTTTGTCGATGGCTCATGTCTAAGACCAAATGAAGGTACTTCGAGAGGAATGTACACTGCCTGCATGATTCAAGAGGTGGTAGAAGCTTCATGGTTTCAAGGTGTGACCTCAGCACAATTGCAGAATTATTTTCCCTTACAAGAGCTTGTAGTTTAATAGCTCAATTGAGAGTGATTATATTTACAGAGAGTCAATATGGCTTTGGTGTTTTCCATGTTTTCGGACAGTTATGGTCACAAAGAGGTTTGACAACCTCATCTGAACACCAATTCAGAATGGGGAACATGTAAGAAAATGACTTGAGGCACTGCAGAAACCTGAAGAAGTTGCAGTTGTCAAATGCGAAGATCACAGGAGTGACAATGGATATGTCACTGTTGGAGACAGATTTGCTGGCGAAGTTGCACGGTATTGCGCACTTGTGGTTTGCATATTTAACAGGGTTTACTCAAATGAATCTGAAGAGAATACTGTTTTCACCTTGTTGTTGGCAGTGGCTTATACATAAGAAGAGTTCAAGAGATTGCAGGAAGATGCTTCAGAAGCAGAACAGCAGGGTTGGATTAGAGCAAGATGTGAGAAAAATGCAAATAACATTTGGATGTCAGCAGATGGAAGACCGGTGTCACCAGACCGTTTATTGTTTCAAATGACACAACACTTCCATGGTCCAACACAAGAAGAGATGAAATGGTGAGATTATTTAGGCAGAATTGGTTTATTCCCAGATTTAGGATGCCTGTAGAAGAATTGTGCCATGGCTGTGTGGCATGTCATTATATGAATGTAGGGAAAAGGACACCAGCAACTCTGAATCACATAGGGAAATCAAGTGGACCCTTGAGCGGAATGCAAGTGGACTTTATCAAAAGGCCTGTTTTAACGAGTTGAAATAAGTCCTGGTGTTGATGTGCATTTTCTCTCAAAGGATGGAAACCTACCCAACATGGAGAAACGAGTCTCTCTGTAGCTAAACTGTTGTTGAGGGAGTTGAACTCAGTCCTGGTTAATGGGTGTTGGTCAAGAGGCATGTTCAAAAGTCTTGCTTGGAACTGATATGGAAAGGGCCCTACCAAGTGATTCTCATAAATCCATACGTAGAGTTAGTGTTCTATAAGCCAGAATAAGGAGCACTATTGACAGAACTGTCACATGCTAAACAATTTCACGGAGCAAGACAGCAAGAGGCACACCAGCAAGGAAGAGAGAGGGGTGAAGAATGACAAACAGTTGCACCAATTCAGGTTCCTGTGATTTCTCAATGTGGCAATGAAGTCTCTGAAGAAGAAGAAACGACTAGATCAGATCTTAATCTGAGAGTTGCGACTGCACCAGAACAAGCAGATGACCCAAGTGAAAGTAGAATTAGAGGAACAGTGCTGAATGCCACAGCATTATGTTCAAAGGAATTAAGATCGAGTGTGTAAGTCTTGGCAATTGGCTCTGATTGTACCCATATATAACAAACGACCGATGCGAAGATCAACCTAACTACAGACCAATAGACTGATAGATGGACTACAAAAACATTTTTGCCTTCAAATTTGGAGGAAAATAACTGATTGGGTTGTAGAAAATAACATTCTTTCTGATTGTCAAGCTGGGTTTCGATATAATGTAAGTACCTTCCATTAAATATTTAGGATCTGTACATTTTACTGGAAGACAGTGGCCAAAGAAAAGAGCCATCTATACACAGACTTTGTGGACCTGAAATCGACTTTTGATTTAATTTCTAGAACTAAATTGTGGTTGGTTCTAAACAACATGGGGTACCCACAAGACATCTGATCAATTATTGTAAGACTACATGAAGTGAATTTTGCACGGGTCAGATGTGGCAGGAAAAGAGAATTGACTAGCCCCATCTGGATCCAGAAGGGAGTTCAGCAGGGCTGTGTTGTAGTTCCAACTCTCTTTTCACTGTATAAGAATGATCTAGTGAAACATTTGGATGTCCCGGGTAATGATGCTCCTACAATTGGTGGAGTAAAAAGTCCCAACTTTGTTGTTCGCGGTCGATACTCTTCTAATTTCAAAGACCCCCTCTGGCCTGCAAATCCTAGTAGATTATTTTTTACATTTCTGCAAAGAGAGGGGGCCAGAATAGAATGATTTGATTTGATTTGATTTATCAACTTATAAAGCGCGCGATTGCCCGAAGGCGTCTTGGCGCTTATGACAGACAGCAGGCCTCTCGGACGGGCCACCTAACAGGCCGCAGTAAAGAGCCAAGTTTTCACTGCTTTTATAAAAGAGCCTAGAGATGGGCTATTTTTTATAATGAGTGGCAGCAGGTTCCAAGCCCGTGCTGTATGTACAAAAAAGCTCCTTCCACCCCAATTTGCCCGTCTGATTTTCGGGACTCTAATTAGTTTCAATTGGCTCGATCTGAGCAATCTGGAGGGTTCATACAATTTCAGATTGGTTCTCAAGAACTTTGAGCCTGATCCCTGAACAGCCTTGTATGCCAAACACAGTGATTTAAATTGCACTCTTTTTGCAATTGGAAGCCAGTGTAAGATTTTTAATTTAAGGGCAATTGGCTCATATTTGGGAATACCAAGTACCAGCCTTGCAGCTGCATTTTGCAGGCGTTGTAGCTTAGATAAAACCTGTACTCTCGCCCCGGCATATAGAGCATTCCCATAATCTAATCTATATAATGCTAATGCCGTCACTACCGTCTTTCGAGTATCATCTGGTATGTAAGGTAGTAATTTTTTAATCATCTTCAGGATAAACCAGACTGAGTATGCCAGTTTACTAGCTTGGGCATCAAATGAGAGCTTGGTATCAAGGGTCATGCCCACATTTTTCACTTTTTCTGCTGGATCTGGACAACTGCCCAAGCTGTCGGGCCACCAGGCTGGGGACCAGATGTTAGAATTGCCTCCCAGCAGCAGCACTTCGCTCTTCTCCCCATTCAGCTTCAAGCTATTATCCAGCATCCACTGGCTGACCTGTGACATACAGTATTTGAATTTTTCTGCCGTCTCGTTCACCTCCTTACTGATGGACACCATTATCTGGGTGTCGTCGGCATACGACACTGGAGTGAAACCACATTCCCTTATAATTTCAGCCAAAGGAGCCACATACAAATAAAAAAGGGTAGGGCTCAAGGAGGACCCCTGGGGTACCCCACAAGGTGAGCTAAATGAATTGGACTTTGCCTCTCCTAGCTCAACCGAAAAAGTTCTATTATGCAGATAGGAGGCAAGGAGGGCTGTAGCCGAGTCATGGACCCTTGCTTCTGTCAGCCGGATCAGGAGTGTCTCATGGCTGACCGTATCGAAGGCAGCCGATAGGTCTAATAGAACCAAGGCGGCCTTCCCTCCATCATCCAACACACTCCTGAGTTCTTCCACCGCGTTCAGCAAAGCTGTTTCTGTCCCCTGACCCTCCCGAAATCCAAATTGAGAATGATCTAGCCAGTTACCCTCCACCAGATATCTGGACAACTGTTTGTTTAATAGTTTCTCTAGGATTTTTGCTGAAAATGGAATCCTGGCTCTAGGTCTATAGCTGCCAGGCTCCTCCCTATCCAAATTCGTTTTTTTTTAGGAGCGGTCTTACCGAAATAATTTTCCCAGATTTTAGGATTTGTGAAACAACAGTGAGCTCAACAACTCAGGGAAGAGCTGCATTACTTTGGGTGGACAGGGGTCCATTGGACTACCTGAGCGGATGGTATTCACTTCCTGCACAATCTGTTCTATTGTGGGTGGAGTGAATTGGAACAGAGGGATCTGCGTCGACCACTCAGCAGCTTTTATTGGGTCCGACGCAGCCTGATCTAAGTTACCTGAATGGTGACTCTTAAAGGAGTTAAAAACCGAGGATACTTTGTTAACAAAGAACTCACCCAATGTGTTACAGAATTCTGATGTCATTGTCTCTGAACTATTATTATCAATTTTTGCTAATTTCTTAACGGTGGAAAACAGTGTCTTGCTAGATCCCTTTGAGTCATTGATTTTTTGCACAAAATAATTGCTTTTTTCCATAATAATTAATTTTTTGTAGGTACCTAATGCCACTTTATACTCTTCTTTAAGCCTAGCGTCATAGTTTCATCTCTATTTTTTCTCCGCTCTTCTGCAGCTCTGTTTTTGAGCGTTAAGTGCTTCCGAAAACCATGGCTGTGAGGGGGTTTTCCTTTTGAAAGTGACTTTCCTTAATGGGACAGCCACCTGAACTGCAGCGTTTATCCACTCGTTAAGTTGTTCACAGGCTCTATTGCTGTCTGAGGCAAGATCTGGGTAAGATACAACAAGATTATGTAGGAGAATCTGAGAGTTAATCTTTGACCAGTCAGGATAGGTGGCATTCCTCAGCATTTCAACGGGTCTTCCGGTATTTTCCTTAATTTCTAATGAAAAAGTAATCACCTTATGGTCAGACCATGGGACCTGGAGGGTGGCAACTTTATTTAGGCCCTGACAAGAGGTGAAAATACCGTCCAAGGAATGGCCAGCGGAATGCGTGTCTAGAAAAACCTTTTGTTCTAAAGAGAAATCAGCCAGAGCGTCCTTAAAGGAGGCTACCTTAGGGTCGGCATTTTTCTCCAGATGTAGATTAAAGTCCCCCAAAATAGTGTACTCGGGACCTATCACACTTGATTCTAGGAAAGGACTAAGTAACTCAATTAGTGGTATCTTGGCACTAGGGGGGCTATAAATTAATAGGCCATTAAAAGTGACGTTATTAGTGGTCTTAATTTGAAACATTAACGTTTCACAGTTTGAATTGCTGCCTTTATCTGAACTCTTAACCCTAAACCTGTCTTTGGCTATAATTTCTAGACCACCCCCGCGTTTCCCCTCTCTGTCTGCTCTGCATATAGAGAAACCCTCTGGGACAGCCAGGGCCAGATCAGGGTCAGAGGCTACATCAACCCAGGTCTCCGTAATAAACAGTAGATCCAGGTTTTGGCTATCAATTAGTTCTGCCGTGTAGGTGTTATGTTTTACAAGTGACCTTGCGTTTATCAGCCCGGGCTTGATAATAGTAAGTTTACAATCAGATTTATTAGACTGAATATGAGGCACGTTCAACCCCTCGATATGTGAAAAGGCAAAGGTCTGCAAACAACAAGCACAGTTTTTGGGTTCCTGGTGTAGCTCAATAAGAGGACAGCTGACTTTAGGTCTCATCGAGCGAAGTTCATGACTTGAGTACCTATACTTCCTCTGATTTTGTAGAAATTGCACAGGGGTTGTGGCCCTGGGCCCGGTCCTGGCGCGGACGGGCGCAGACGGGCTCGCCTTCGGCGGGCCGCCGGCGCACCCGCTGCGCCCGCCCGCTGCGCGGGAGAGCAAGGTTAGCCATTTCTAGGAGGTAAAGGCGGGAGAGGAGGGTAGGAGGGGCCAGGCTACTGGAGCTCCAAACCTCCAGTTCCCCCAAGATGGCGGCTCGACAATTCCGGACCTCCGCGACAGCGCCTAATCGGCTGCGCGGTGTCCAGGGTACAAGTGCGGCCCTACAGAGTGTCCCTACAAGTAGGTTTTGTAATTAAAATACAATTTTAAACAACAAAGACAATATGTTAAAAATGGTAAAAATCGGCAATTTTTTCAAAAGAAGCGCCGCAGACTTCCCGGCTTTCCGCCTCAGGAAGCTTTGCTGCCAAATCCAAATGCGCGATGTCAAGAGCGCGAATTAAGTACCAGTGAGGGCAGGAGGGGCCAGGCTACTGGAGCGCCAACCCTCCAGTTCCCCTAAGATGGCGGCTCGACAATTCAGGACCTCCGCGACAGCGCCTAATCGGCTGCGCAGTGTCCAGGGTACAAGTGCGGCCCTACAGCGTGTCCCTACAAGTAGGTTTTGTAATTAAAATATAATTTTAAACAACAAAGACAATATGTTAAAAATCAGCAATTTTTTCAAAAGAAGCGCCGCAGACTTCCTGGCTTTCCGCCTCAGGAAGCTCTGCTGCCAAATGGCGAATGTTCGGAAGACTAAGTTTATGTCTTTCAACCCATATAGATCTCAGAAGAGCACTATTCGGGCTGGGAATGATCCACTCAAGCAAGTGCAGGACTTCGAATATCACAGGTTCAAGCTCTCTAATACGTTAACATAGTACTTACACATTGACAAGAGTACACTCAAGCTACATTAGGAGTCAAAAGCGATTCTCTCTATGATTTATCAGACTAAATTCCCCCAGTAGTAGATGCTTACAACGTCAAGGCCAAGAGCTCAGCATTATACAGTGCATAGCTCTTAGGCCAGGAGCCAGCCAAATGCCTCGCCTTGGCTGAAAATAAGTTTGTTAGAGCTCTACTGATCCTACTATTATTATTGTAGTTTTGTAAAGCATGTAGCTACCCCATGGAATTTCCCTGCGATATGTAGCAAGCAGGAGCCCCAGATAGGTACATCCTAGAATAGCCAAGTTCTCAAATCCTTACGGAAAGTATTGAGAGAAGTAAAACTTCTCAGAGATTCTGAGGGGGCAGTTCCACATTTTAGGGCCAAGGAAAGAGAAGGAGCACCCCCCCCCCCCCATCTGAGCTCATTTGATTCTCGGGACTATGTACAATTACTGATTACTCGATTGCAATGCGCAAGATGGTTGGCAAGGACGTGCCAGTTTTTGTAGGTATCGTCCAGCCCGAGAGTTAATTTTGTACATATATCAGAGCGCCTTGAATCTAGGCAGTCGAAACAAGAGCCTAGCTGCAGAGTTTTGCACTACCTGAAGATGTTACAGTTTTGTCTGCCCCCAAAAAGAGAACTGTTATACCTGCTGCTAAGCCAGCGTGAATGTAGAATGGAATTTTGGTGTGAGAGGTGACTGCGGAATGTTGGATGAGTGAGAATGTCACTTGGTGTATGGGCTGAGCAGCAGGGAGGCTGCTCCTGATGGGGCTCTCTTCTACTTAAAATCTTACTTGGAATAAATACTTAAAGATACTACCTGAACTGGACTATATCATTTACTACAAGGACATTGCCATAATCCAATCTCGATAGGATCATGGCCTGGATCACTGTCCTCTGGGTGGACAGCGGGAGTATCCAAAGAATCTTTTTTAACCATTTCAGGATGCCAAAGCATGTAGACGTTATTTTGGCCACCTGTAGTTTCATGTCAAATACCATTAGCTCAGACTTGTCTCCATGTAGTTTAAGCGAGTTAGAACTCATCCAGGAGGAGACAAACAGGAGTTTAAGTCTCCAGGATTGTATCCCTGCCCTAACGACAAGGAGAAAGTAATTTGAGCATCATCAGCATTTGATAACAGGGTGAGACCACAACTTTTCACCAGATCTGCTAGAGGGTGATCATATATATTAAAAAGCACAGAGCTAAGGGCTGACCCCTGTAGGACCACTGAGGCGAGAGCAAGAGAGATAGATGCAACATTGGCTGAAAAGACCTGAAAAGAACGATCCATCAAAAAAGAGGTCAATCAAGGGAGCACTGTCCCTTGAAGACCCAGCTGAGTCAGTCTCTCAGCAAGGATGTAATGTGATGCAGTGTTGAACGCTGCCCTGAGATGTAATAAAATCAGCATAGGTGTAGCACCCAAATACAGGAACCTTCTAAGATGTTCCCTGACTCACAGAAGGGCAGATTACATACTGTGTCCTGATCTAAACCTAGACTGTAATGGGTGAAGGACATTTTGGGCCTCCACTGAGGTGGCCAGTTCAACATTAACATGCTTTTCCAACCTTTCATAAGTATGGGCAGCATATAGATGGGTCTAAAATTGACCAAGTGGACGGTTGATTCAAGGTTTCTTTAATAAAGACAGAACTGTTGCCTTCTTTCATGCTTTCAGTAAATGTCCCTCCCAAAGGGAGGAGTTCAGGACCACCAGCAATTGAAGCAGGTGTGGACTCAAGGTCCTTAATTTAGAAGGAGGAAGAGAGTTCAGAGGTGAACCAGGCTTTTTTTATTGTAATAGCATCAAAAGGAGTGGCACATCTAAAAGGACCCATGACTGCATACCTACCCCAAAGCACAATCCTGCCTCTCACAACTTATTGATTCAGCCATGTTTCCAATAGGTTCTGGTATCAAAAAGGCGACCTTTGCTCTAGTGGCATACACTGTGGTCCAAGAATGAACTGGTGCCTTACAGAATTTTGCTTGCAAACCTTATGTGCCCTGGCTTCTACCTGAAGATTCCATGGCTTGAGTACATAAAGCATTGGTACTCAAAGTATGACCTGCTGGCCGCCAATGGCCCGGCAAACTATTCCTTGAGGCTCGCTGATCATCTTCTGGGATCCCTGGTAAATTGAGAGAGAAAGCTGCTTCAATTCGTTTTTGGGCTAATTCTGCTAACCCAGAAACATTCTTATGTGATTCTGAGCTTAGTTTCAATAGTTAGTTCAACTTGCTCTAAGAACAGCTTTGTTCTGCTCATACATGCAGAAATGACTATATAAACAAAGCCTAGAATCAGAAAGACAACAAATTATGTTGCAAATGCACTCTTTTTGCTCTTTTGGTTATGGGCTTCGTTTCTACACTCATTTCACCTTCTACTTTCAACAAGGCAGCCTTGCTCATTGGTGAAAGGTTAGATGAGAGTACTGTGAGAGTGCTTAAAAAATTATGGGGAATGTTATCTTGAATATATTAGGGTAGGGTAAGTGAGTGAAGGAAAGGGGTGGGAGACAGTTAGTTAAAAAGAAAAAAATGATCTGGAACTATTTTGATGACCGTTAAATGAAAAATTGGGGCAAGTTAAATTGATCTATGGAAATACATAATATTGGTAGGAAATCGCAGTTTGTTAATGCAATCTCTACAGAATTCATGTCTATGTGTGTAACTAGAGGGTGGATCCTTTTAAAATAAAGCATCTATTAGTTATATGTTGAAAAGGTATGTTTTACTTTCCTTTCTTGATAACCTCCCAACCTACCCTATCTCTTTGGCAATGCCACTGCAACGATAAAGCCCTTGGGCACACCCCTGAGTGTACATCTTGGCTCCCGAGAAAATGTTTGTGAGCACCCATTAAATAAAGTATACACTCATCAAACTAAAAGTGCCCTCTTTCTGGGATACATCAGAGACTGTGTCTGCTTTTTCGAGGCCTATGTAAAAATAAAAGGTTAAGGGCCATATGCATGAACACTTTTTCCCATACTACTAAATGTCCTCCCTCATAGTCTATAAATACTTTACAATCAGACGTAGTTCTCCTCAATTGTTAATATGTAAATACTCACAACTGTGACTTAAACAGAAAGATTTTTCACTGTCTTTATTGTTTCACATCACTTCATTATTTCATTTCTTTTCATTTCATTTCTTTCTTTTTTATTGTTATTTTTTCTATATATTATCTCTTTTTTTATATATTGTTTCAGAGTCAAAAATTTAGCAGATACAAAGAATAATTACAATCAATATTATTTAAATACACGTATACAAAAACAAAAACAACACTGTCCCCGGACTGTATTTAATAAATACACACATCTCATACCCATTCGTACACATCCACACACTCTTATACACCTTGCATCTGTACATGGTAGATGTTAACTGATGACCAGCGGAATCTCTACATAACACTGTTTGTAAAGGTTTAGAGCACAAGGCTCAGCAAAGGGTCGACGCGCGTTTCGGTGGTAGAAAGGAAATTAGACCACCTTCATCAGGACCGTGTCAGATATCAACACACAATACACAGTTCCCAGGGACCAGCAAAAGCTACATGACTGAGATATTCCTGAAGTATTTCTGAAGTCTGACTGGTAAATTTAAATATCCTTAGACCCTTGCGAGAACTCTCCGGATCGGAATCAAATGGCCACCATAAAGATTAACCTGGATATCACTATTGTCACCTTCATATGTCAAGAGGCCCAATGTAGCCTACATAGTATACAACCACAGGTTACTGGCCAAATCTCTGCATCTCTTCACATAAATGTTCCCGCCAATGATCCTGCCGTAGCTCTGGTTTCACGTTTCATTTGATTGGTTTTTTAATCCCCACTTTTCTTCTTCAATTACGCTTCCACAGTATAACGTTCCCCGCTCCTTACTATGCATTTGGAGAAATGAAATAATGAAGTGATGTGAAACAGTAAAGACAGTGAAAAATCTTTCTGTTTAAGTCACTGTTGTGAGAATTTACATATTAACAATTGAGAACTACGTCTGATTGTTATAGACTATGAGGGAGGACAGTTAGTAGTGTGTTGCCTTTCCCCCCCTCTTCTCCCTAGTCTTTAAGTATCTCCAATAGAGGGGGTCCCCTATTTTGTGCAGTCACATTTTCCCATAGACACAGAATTGGCAAAACCCCTTGATGTATCTGGTCCTAAATTACTGTTTTGGGATGAGGAGATTTGGGAAAAAAAGTCTGGGGATTAGCACTGATGGATTTCTGGATTTTAAGTCCATTCCCCTGTGTGCATCCTTTTTAGACAAGATATCTTCTCCTTTCGCCAAGCATCTATTTTTATCGTTCAGATATGGCACTTTACACATTAACAGTTTATGTAATAGATGGGCTCCAAAGTATTGCACTAGCACTTTATGCCCATCACGAAATTCCGAAGATGAATCCCTACACAATTTATTCTTTTTCTGCCAAGCTTATGTCTTGGCACACAAGAAATAGAACATTCTATGAGGATAATGTGGTTGGACACTGATGAGAAGATCTAAATATTTGGCCTCCGCATGGCTAATCCGCAAAAAGGCTATAATGTGGCAGCTTTTGTGGTGCTCCTTAGATGTCTTACTTAAGGCATGGGTTATTATAATAAACATTGCAGCGGGCGCATTTTGAGGTTTTATGTACTAGTTAACCCCTTGTGCTTGACTTTGAAATGCTGTTATATGTATTCTTTAATTCTGCTCTTTTCACATCTGTGGACATGTGACCAGTCTTGGTATGGTCTATCCTAGTTTAAATTGTTGTTGATGTGTCCCGATGTTTACACACTAATAGATTGTTACTTGCACTTCATCATATATACCTGCTATGTGTTGTGAAAGTTTTCAAGACATTTTTAAGACTAGTGTTTATCTAATGAAATACTAGTTTGCCTGTATTATTCACAAAGGCACTGTAGTCTCTATCATTTTCTGCTTTGCATCATGATGCCATTTTAACAACTTTTTGTTGTGTTTTAATGAATAATGAAACCATACTGTATGTGGTTTTAAGGATTTTTTAAAATCTGAAATAAAAACTTGACGATGATGATGAGATCAAATGTTAGTTGATCTCATACCATCAACATCTGCAGAAGAGATATAGTCAAGCAGTATAAGTGACATTAAGGAGGATCAGCAAAAAACAAGTAGTTGGAGAAGAGCAAGTGCTGTGTCAGAGGTATTTCGCACCTGAGTCGACATACTACACTAATCAAGTGTTAAATGATCCAGTGGGAAACCTGCTTCCTTTGTGATCAGAACAGTTTGAACCCCCATTACATCATACTGAAACTAATTTGGAAAAAAGCTGTTCTAAAAAGATTTCTGAAAAGAAATAAAAGCTTGAGAGACATTGTTAAAGGAAAGTTGCAAAAGACTGAGGGCCTGAATAAGATCTTGGAGGAAAGGATACTCTGCCACAAATGTGACAGATACCCCGTCCACAGTATTGCAAGTGCCATAGGATATAATGCACTTGTTCAATGGTGGACAGGATATTTGTCACTTTTGTGATGGAGTATCCCATCCGCCAAGATCTAAATCAGGCCCTTAATTAGAATATTGGAATGTTGAGAGCTCAATTGAAGACAAGAGTGCAGCAGCAGCCTATATGAACTGGTATAGGCTCACTGCTTTTAACATTTCAGTGCCCTAATACACAGCATCTACTTTTCTCTATCCCCTGCCTCTCAAAAATATACCATTTAGGCAGAGGAAAGTGAAAGGCAGAGGCCATGCAGGAGGATGTACGCAGCCTTCACCCTTCCCTCCTCCTGTAGTTCAGTGTCACTAGGGCTTCAGAAGAAGGAAGGGGTGAATGCTTTTCAGCTCCTGGGTCTTCCTACCTTGGCTGAAGTACAAAAAGCAGATCAGCCAAGCCATGGAGAACCAGGGGATGACTTAATTCCCCTTTCACAGCTCTTGCTTTGAATGTTCAACAGCTAACAGCCGTGGGTCATTAGAGACACCAAGGGCCTGATTATGAGTCTGGCGGACCACGGACCGCCAGACACATGGTGGCAGTCTTCTAACCACCCTATTACAGCTATAGCATTTGAACTGCCATTGCACCACCGTAATCACCAGGGATCAGAGATCTCTGCATTGGCGCAGTAGTCTTGAGGCCACAATATGCTTGGTGGAATCACCTTGGTCCTACCAAGCATATTACAAATTTCCTCTCTGCCACGGTTTTCATGGCAGCTCCTCCACCATGAAAACCATGGTGAAGTGGAAACAACAGGGCCCCCGGTGCCTCTGGACCATGGGGTGCATGCAGGGGGGCACATGTTGTGCCCCCTGTGTGCATGCACCCCAGCACCTGTACGGCATGGACTGCACCAGACCATGCCTTGCATGAACTGCCTTTGACATTTCCATTGCGATACCATTTTAGGGAATGCCAAAGAACCGCCCACCAGTGACTAAAAAAGTAATAATCTGGCATGGGGTGCGTACACAAAGTTTGGCAGTGCGGCAGCGGGGCAGTCCCACCGGCGCACCGAAAAACTCATTATCAGGCCTCTTTCCTTAACGGAACACGCTTTAATGCATTTTTATATGATTTGATTATTCAATATTGATTTTATATTTCTGTGATATAGTGAATTTCTGATATTAATTCAAATTCAACTTGCAATTTGCAATAAAGATGATCTACTAAAAGATTGATTAGTGAAACCCTTTAACTCATAATAAACTCTCATTATTGACCGATAATAGATTAGTGATTGTGATTATAATAAATGTAACCTTCAGCTCTCCTCTTCTCTGAAAACTATCGCAAAGATTAATTGCATTTGATGTGACTGGCAGAGGGGTTAGCCCTGATGCTGATAAAACATTATTTGTTTCATTCCTCTGGTTTTCCTCAACATCAACAGCTAAGGCTAATCTCAATCTAAACCCTACTATGACTGAGTTTGTTTTCTTCCCTGATACCAACAGGCATCAACAGCTTCATAAATTAAGTAGGTGGAGAGACTGACACCAGTGGTCTTCACCTTACGACTCATTAATGACGAAATCCTAGGGGTTGCACATTAACTCCAACATCAATTTGGAGACTCCTATTTCACAGCTTGGTACTAGTGGCCCCACTTCACTTAGTTATGTCCTTCCTAGCAGAAGAATGCTTCAAAAGTTCCATCTCAGTTCTGGTCATAATGGGAAATGGAGGCAGTGCTCTGCTGGCCAGCATTCCTGAGATCTCCCAGATTGGCACCAAATGTATGCACAGGATCCAACAGAAGATTAATCTCACCACTCAAACAGTAAGGAGGATATTCTCAAGAACGTGTGATAATTATCACACAATTAGCTTAATGCAACTTTGCACATCGCAGTCTATCACGGGAAAATAACATTGTGTTAACGTTGTATTCTCAACACGGCGGTATTATGCGATAGTCTCACAATAAGGCGTCTAATGACCATGTTAAAATTAACACGACGCCTAAAAAATGCATATCAGGAACACAAAAAAAGTGCTGATGTCCAAAATCGCGATACAAAAATCAGTGCTAACTAGCGACAGGCCTGCAATTCCCACGCATCATGCAGGAAAATGCACTATAAAAGCAGAGAAAAAAACATTAGAAAAAAATGCAACTGCGTAGCACAATAGACACACCCAGACCGAGTGCAGAGGACAACGTGAACAGCACAATGCCCACAGACGTCCAGCAAGGAACCTCAGGGTCCGGGAAGACTAAGGACAAGAGGAATAGGAAGTCGCGGTTCAGTTTGCAGGAAAACAGGATCATTGTTACGGAGGTGATGGAACACTACCAACAATGGTTCGTCACCTCCAACGTGTCATTGGCAGCAAAGACGCAAATATAGAAGACCATCTTGAACCATGTGAATGCATTTGCAGCATTGAGGAGGACAATGGAAGAGGTCAAGAGGCGCTGGAATGATGTGAAGGGCAAAACCAAGAAGAAACTCGATGCCAACATGAAAGCAGCAACGCAGAATTGAGGTGTGCATCCTGCGGCCCACCAGGAGCTAGATGACATGGAGAAAATGGTGGCCACAGTCATCAGTCGGGTTACGGTGACAGGAGTTGTGGATCCAGACACTGCTCAACATGACCTGATACAACATCAACAGGATGAGTACCGTCCAAGGATTGGGGGGACGGGTGGAGATGGGCACAATGGCACACATGCACAATTAAGTAGCGCACACTGCACACCTACAATGACTCTGGATCATGTCCCTGATCCCTGTGCCACACTGCAGCACACATACAAACACCAAGTAGGCCCCAGTCCACCATGTGCCCGAAGGGGTCCCACCCCACAGATCACCAATCTCACCACCAACGCTTGCACACGTGTGAAACCCATAAAATGACATTGTGCACACTACGACACTGAGGTGGCTGAGTGTGGACCACATCCAGGAGGAGCAGGTCACACTCTGTCACATCCACCTGCACAAACAACCTCTGACACCAATAACACATCGGCGGATCAACCATGCCCAAGAGTCCAAAATACGAACAAGAGCCAAAATTAGCCAAGTCTGCAACATCTCAGCAATGTAATGAAATGAAATGAAATGAAAAATTGCATTTGTATAGCGCATAACTGCCCTAGGGCCTCGCAGCGCTTGAAGATAAAATGGTTTAGCGCAGGCTCGGGGCAGATCAGCAGGATTTAGCAAACAAATGCGTTTTCAAGGCCTTTCTGAATGAGAGGAGGTTGCTATTTCCTCGGATGGCAAAGGGGAGGGCATTCCAAAGTCTGGTCGCCGAATGGGAAAAAGAGCGGCCACCCCAACGGGCTTTGTTAATTTTAGAGGAGGTGGCCAGCTGCAAGGTACCAGACCGAAGGGGGCGTGCTGGGACATAAGGCGTGACCAAAGGGTGCAGAATCGCTGGGCCTACACGGTGAAAGGATTTGTGCATAATGCACAAAGCTTTAAACTGCACTCTGGCAGCCATTGGGAGCCAGTGGAGGTCTTTCAGAGCCTTCCTCGCCGACTGCCGACGGGAGAGATTGAACAGTAGGCGGGCCGCACTGTTTTGTGTGACCTGAAGCCTCTGCAGTACCGAAGCCGGTGCTCCTAGGTAGAGAGCATTCCCATAATCCAGGCGAGAGAGAATCAGGGCCTGGACCATGGTCCTCCTCGCCTGGAAAGGGAGCAAAGGGAGCACCCGCCGGAGCATCCTCATTAGTCCAAAGCAAGTGGCGGCAGTCTTAGTAGCCTGGACCGAGAAATCAAGGGCGGTGTCAAGCCAGATCCCGAGGCTCTTTATCTGGGACTTGGGGGCAGGAGGAGCGCCAAGACATGGTGGCCAGACGGGTGCAAGAGCAGAAGCACAGAAGTCAAAGGCACACCCCCTCAAAGGGATAAGGGGCAGCAAAATCACAGCTGCAGTGGCGACTCTCCCACAAAGCAGCACACAAACATAGCAATAATAACACATCCACATTGACGACAATGTGATGCAAAGTGCAACACTTTCGCCACAGAACACAGGACACAACTGGTTCTGCTTGTGCGTGGAAACTGGCCAATCACATCTGGCATAGAAGGAAACTGTGAGAATGTACATGTACAACCTCACATCCGTGATGTAGTTCAAAAGTCCACTGTCCCGCATCTAATAGTCAGATCCACCCAAGCAGTGACAATGTACATTGTCATGCAGTCTGTATGTAAACTTGAACAATGCATCAACATACATGTCAACACAATGTTGAAATGCATCTCCCCTTCACATTGGACAATCAATACCTCCTGCAGAGCAGACCAGGTAACTCATCCGTGATGATGAAGAGGACCTCCACACCTTCAACACCAATGCCCTACAACAGCTCATGGACATATTAAGCAACCCACCTCCAGGGGCAGAGCAGCCCAGCTACATTGAGGAGACCCTACTCCCTGCACAGACCACACGCAGGAAGCACCCACCACCACGGCTGGCTCCAAGCACCTCACCGAAGCACACATCGCATTCCAAGGCCAGGTATCGGACTGCCATAAGGAGGTGGCTGTACAGGTGGAGGTGGGGTTCGACCTCATGGCAGCTAAACTAGATCACATACGTGGATGTTTACTTCCCATCAGGGACCACTTACACTCCCCAGCGGACACCCACACTGTGACAGAGACACACGCATTTGCAGATTTCCAGTACTGAACCACGCCCAGAGCCCCAGGATAATCATTCACACCCCTATGCTGGACTTGCGCACGCCGGCCTAGTCCACTCATCTTATGTATAAAGTGGGGTACCACAAAGCTACATGTCCAAGGTCTTACTCACTGCCTGAGGTGACATGGGTGCGTCTGCTGTACAGAGCACAATGTAATGTGGTAGGACCCGGGGCCATCATGCATACGTAACGAGCACACAGACACACTTTGATAGTTGAACAGGCTACGGGCACGTGTGCACTACCACTTTTTATTACCAGAGTCACCTGACCAGTGACACCTTTGCTGGATGGGTGTGGGGTGAGTGTGAGCCAGCCCTAAAGGAGAGGTTGGTGCTGGCAACAACTTGAACAGTGATCACTATTAAAGCGGAAACAGAAAACACCAACATAACACAAACAACTGCGAAGCATCATGGTGGTAGCTGGAGCGAGTACAGAGGTCACCCAATATGCAATCAGAAGGGTCCGTGAGTAGCAGTGCACTGAGGTAGGGGCACCAGAGCTGAGCGTGCTCATGTGAAGAAATTGTCGAGGATTGTGTCCTTTATGGATATTCCTGCTGCAACTGCAGTGAGGTGTGTTACACATGCCTCATCTTCCTCATCATCGTCTCAAGTCTTCCCCACTGTCTGAGGTGACATTGTTGCGTGAGCTGTTCGCAGCACAAAACTCAATCTGAAAGGGTCCATGAGTTGTTGTGCACTGAGTTAGTGGCACCTGAAGAGCCCAGCATGGTATCAAGCTGATGATGGCATTCAAGACAGGTGTGAGCAACTCTGATAGTCTGGCTGTAAGACTCTTTTGACTCTGGCAGTTGTTGGTTGGAGGTGGCCCCGGCGTTGGTGGCGTGTGCAGCCAGTGGTGATGCATCGTCTGGGCAGGTCAGGGCTCAATTTAATGTGTGAGCCCTGGTGGACCACAGTTGAGGCAGGAGGCAGCGGTCAGCAAAGGGCCACAGTCACATAGCATTGATGACCCCCAGGCCATCGACTCAGAGGCCATCCAATATTCAATCAGACAGGGTCCATGACTTGAGCTGCACAGAGTTAGTTGCCCCGGATGCACTGCAGCTGGCACAGGCACAACGCCACGGGACGGTGTCTTGCAGTGCACTGAGATAGGGCCACGAGAGCAGAGCATGTCCTCGTCGATGTCCAAGGTGAATGTCGCGGAGTGTTTCTGGGGACAGTGGAATGTGTTCTTCCAGGGCATGATGCAGAGGGCAGAACAAAGCAGACACAGGCACTATGGAGATGAATGCTACAGACTCATTTTTAACATCTAGTCAGTATCAGCTGCATGATAAAGAAGACAACAACCAGGCCATAGATACCACCATAGTTCAACCAGAGAGTGTCTGTGAATTTCGGGGCACAGAGTTAGTTGCACCAGAGCTGAAAGGAGATGCAGTCTGCGATGAAGCCTGTACAATGGTATAAACTCTTCCATAAAGGAATCAAGACTCAGTTCCAAACGTGTGACCTACTTGACCGCAGTGTAGGCCGGAGGCAGCGGTCAGCAGTGAAGAATCAACTTGGTAATGAGTTGGTAAATTGTCTTTATAATTTTTTTCAAACCCTGAATGTTTTTTCGCTGTTAATTTATTTCAATTATGTTTTTGCAAGCTGAGTCACATACATTTATTTTCGAAGAAAAAGTTGACCAGCAGAGCCTTTTTTTGTGTTATGATGTGTAAAGGTATTTAAAAGGAACTTAACCGCCGCGTGTTGTGTTAGCAAGGTCACGGTGTTGACCAAAATGCATAATGGTAGAGTGATTAAATAAAATTCATCTTGGAAAGAATCGCGGTGGATTTTGGCTAATTTAAGACAGGAGGTGATTATATACTTATATCTTCAACGAACGCTGGAGCAAAATCCTCGGCTTTGCTCTGTTTAATTCATGCAATACCAGTGGCAAAAGTACATGTTCGCAGCATTTTCCTGAGGCGTTTCAGCTTCATACTCAAGCCTTGGTCACAGGTTGAACAGATTACCCAGGCAAGTACCACGGTCAGTGTCCTAATCAATACACGGAAATAGGCCTTAATTGTATTGTCATTATATTTAGGTTGTCCACATGTCCTGATGAAGACCCAAATTCGGAGGTAGAAATTACCCTTTTTGATGAAGATGGGTCGAAAAGTTGACAATCACCTTCTTTGATCTGTAATGCTACCTCTCGACCTGTGCTCAATGCTCTAAGGTCATCTATGGAAAGAAATAGTAGAGTGACAATGTATACAGGCCTAACATTGGTTTGGCAGATTATGGACTTATTCCAACCAATTTTGTATATATAAACTAGGATATCGTTTTTTACTTTTTCCGATTGTTTCTTTATCTTTTCACGTTCACTTCACACATGAGCACTTCCTTCTTCACCCTTTTCTGACAACCGTTTATTGTCATAATGATTGATTGAGAATTGCTTATTCAAAAATTACATATGAAAGAAAGATTCTTTATTTAAAAAAATTTTGTCATTGGTCTCTCTCTCGTGCTTTGAATCACTGCATATGACTACTCTCTGTATGACCGTTTGAATTAATTTCTCGTCACACACACTTGGGGTGAGTCGTTAAATACATCAGGGCCAAGTGTTGATACTACCCAGGTAAGTAATCAAATGCTATTTATGCAAATAATCAAATTAGCCCAGAAGTCCTCCAATACTACAAGTCCGAGCATACTTTGTAAAATATTATGTTTATAGCGCATTTGCAGCATAATTCATACCCGGGACAAATACCATACAGATTGCTGCAGTTGCATTATTCATGTGCAAAAATGCTGCAAGAGTGACGTCGTGCTTTTACCCTTATAAAAATTGTTCTTGTGTGCGCAATGCCACTTGAAAACTTATTATTCAAAACAGAGCATTATATATATATATATATATATATATATATATATATATATATATATATATGCAAAAAAGAAGGAGAGAACTCTGGGTAGTTCTCAGTTTAGGTGGAAAGCAGCTCCTGTTAGAGCACTCTCAACACCAGCGACACCCTAGATCTGCTCACCTCAAATGTCTGTTTTTCTATCAAAGTTTTTAAGCATAGGATTAGCACAGTGCTATCCACGCCGAGATAGAAAATGACAAAGTATTTTGCCATTTAAACAGCAAAGTCTTTAAGTATAGGACTAGTACAGTGCTGTCCTTTATATATATATATATAGAGTATGGTAAAATTACCAAAAAAGAGTACAATGGTTTGAAAGAAGGGTTCTACAGAGCTCTTAATGGGTGGCAACAGATGAATCTCATAAGCAAGAAATAATTCAATTTTTTACACATTAAGCATCTTAGATTGCCAATTGTGTATCATCTACCGAAAGTACATAAGAACAGTGTATGCTCCCCTGGGAGACCAATTATATCAGCAATTGGTAATTTTTTGTAGAATGTATTGACGTATGTATATTACTTCTGACAACATTATGTACGAGCTTTACCCTCACACATTCAAGATAGTACAGACTTCTTGAAGCATATCTTCAACATACACAGGAAGCCAGAGCTTTTGATATTGTGTTTAGATGTATACTCACTCTATACAAGCATATGACATGAAGATGGGATCAATGCCATACGATATTTTCTGAGAACACAACTGATCCAATACCTAAAACACAATGAGATGCAGATTGATATGATAGGGTAGTGTTTGAAAAGTAATGTGTTCCTTTTCAATAATGATGCTTTTCAACAGTTACAAGGGACTGCCATGGGCATCTGCTTCGCCCCAGCTATGCAAATTTACACAAGGGCTGGTGGGAGGAGCAGGTGCTCCGCAGTACAGAGTCACAGGACTGGTCATCTAATATTGTCACCTGGCTCAGATATATAGATGACTTATTTATATTGTGGAAAGAAGATCAGAGATCAGTCATTGAATTTGTCAAACTAATCAATGTGAACAATTTGAACCTCTCTTTTACTATCAGAGTGAGCGACAAATGCATTGACTACCTCGATATCAGGTTAAAAGTCATTGGAGATAGGATCACATAGAGGATATACAGGAAAGCAACATAAGGTAAATTAACTCTACATGCCACTAGCTTACATCCAGGTGCTCTTAAAATAAGTATAACGTATGGAGGACTATTGAGAGTGAAAATGATTTGTAGTATCGAAGATGGATTCCTACAATTTGAAAGGGAAATGACAGAGAGGTTAAGAGCGAGGGGGATACAATGAAACTATGCTCGGGCAGGCCAAAGAGAAAGTCAGCACCAAATCACAAGAAGATTTGTTGTTTAATCAGCAATCCAATGCAAATGTCAGAAGTGAAGATAGGTCAGAAAAAAAGAGGGAAACAATACACTCATGAATGAGGAATGCAGGCTTATAACTTATACTTACAGCGTGGCACATAACCAGATAAGGAAGATTCTGCATAGACACTGGCATCTGATTAAACAGGACCCAACAATAGGGTTGGATGTGGGAGGCAGACCTATGATCACTTACAGGAGAGCAAGGTCTGTAAAAGAAACACCATAGTGAAAAATTAGGTCACAGATTGTGAAATTTGGTTAAAAACAACTGAAGGATAAGTGCAGTGAGTGCAAAGCCTGCATACATGGTGTGAACGCTATAATGCTTCACACTGACATAGGAGAGAGAATAACAATAAACAAATCTCTCAATTGTAAATCGGAATTTGCAATTTATGTGTTAATTTGTCCTTGTGACAAAAAGTATGTAGGAAGCACTTTACTGCAAGAACACAATGTAATTCTAAATCTTTGAGGTACACAGTGATTGATCAGATAGAGAAATCACCCAGAGGTGTCGACAGAGAAAGGGCGCTTAGGCAGTTAGAATGCTTGTACATTCTACGACTTAATACAAGAGAACCTATGGGCCTAAATGTAGATAACGGGACATGCACTTATTCGTAGTAATACCAAAGAGATCAGCCTGTCTCTGTTCAATTTTAATTGCTTTTAATTTGCACAGTTATGAATTCATGGTGTTGGAATTTCTTAGAAGGGTAGGTGTTAATGAAACATTTGACTTATATATACTTTTGTATTTTCTATTTTCAGGACCTGTCTAGATGTAATTGTCTCATTAGAGCACGGACCTCCAGTTCAATGAGAGTGACGCAAAAGAGCTGAGATATCTTTTTCCTTTTTTCTTTTCTTATACTTTTTTTGTATGGATTATTTCCCTGTTGAACTCATGCATCTTATAAATGTATAGAAATATTTAACAAAGGTTGAAAGTTTGGGATTGTGGCCTGCAGGATAACGTCTGAGGTAATACTAGTACAGAATTAAGTGACAAAATTCTACTGTTATTTGCTACCTAGGTCCAATTGGGCAAAATTATTTAATGCCATAAGACTTTCCAAGCCTCCCTTCATTAATTTGAAAGAAGGATTCAACGTGGTTTAAAGTTTACCCAATGGGGCACTATCTGAATAAATAGAGATACATTTGTACAAACACTGTCATGGCCGCCAGTTGGTGGGCAAAGGGTGGTTTATTTAAGAAGGAGAAATTACCTTTGAAATTGTCATAAATGGTAAAAATCTGAATTTTCTTTTCTTTTGTTTTTTTACATAAATAACATATTAGGAGCCGTATTTGAGCAAGATATAACAAAACAATATCGTTTTATGTAAGATTGCATGTCCAAAAGATGGATTCCCCGTTTTCAATTCTTAATTGTGATACTTATTTTGGTTTTGTTTTTAAAGCGATATTACAAGATGGCCACTGTAATTCGAAGAGTTGTTGATGAACTAGCATGCACCCTCTTCTATGTTCAGCTTTGACCACCATGATAAATTGTGTTCAGTAACTGCGAGCCATCGCCATGAAAAAAGCTTTGCGCCAAAACGCATAGACACTCCTTTATCCATATTTGGGTCATGTTGGGATAAAACCCTCATTAAACATTTAGTTCTAAGAGTGCTGTTCCTTCCTCTTTTCAATTTTGGGTTTGAAGCATTGGAACATATGTATAAATATATATATATATATATATATATATATATATATATATATATATATATATATATATATATATATATATATGTGTGTCTGCTCCAAGTATTCCCCCAAACAATCGAAGGAACGGTCGCACTCACTTGGTAGATTTGAAATACTCTGTATTTATTTTACAAAACAGCAAGACGCGTTTCGGCAATCAAGCCTTTGTCCACTGCTACTGACAAAAAGTAAACCGGCGCCATTTTATTTACAAGTCTCCCGCGTTCTTTGTTCAGTGCCTCATGGAGATAGAAAGTGGACAGCCGCCCATGAAAACAAACGAGCGCCATTTTGTAATGTCTCAGTTTACACATTATTTACATCTCAAACAATCTTTATGCATAATCGTTTAGACAGTTTCTGCTTTTTCATAAATCCATAGTCTATGACGTTTATATTGCACATAATTGAGCCCTGGATGGGCAAATTAACGTATTGAAAGCTCATTCCACTAATAATCGCATAATTGAGCCCTGGATGGGCAAATTCATTGGTAATAACAGTTTTTCATGATAGCTTATCAATTCAATCAGTATAGTTTTCTCATTTACCAAAGAATATTCTTTGCAGTCAAAGAGACCCTATTGCAGATTCATACAAGTTCATATACAAGTCTCTAGAACAAAATAAATTAAATGAAATCAATCTCATGCAGATCCAATCTATTGTTAGTCTACCGACTTTAGATGAGATAAAGCCATGCTAACCTAAGTGTATAGACAATTCTTCTTCAGTGTTCAATCCGAATCGTGTGATTGAATGTAAATCGATTATGTATCTTGATTGAAATCTTCGCAGACTCGATTCCCTGTTGCCACCACGTTCACTCATAGGAACGTGGTCAATACAGAAGAATTTGAGAAGTGTGCGGTCATATATACACAAACACACACACACACACGCACACACACCCACACACACATATATATATATTCACTGAAAAAACCATAGGTTATAGACCATATATAGTTAGGAATTAGCATTTACAAAACCTTATTTTACTCACACAAAACCATTGAAATTCCATATATAGTTAGTTGCACTAACTATATATCGCGCACCCGCAATCCACTGCTGATGATGTCACATATTACATCATTCATGACATGGTCAGTGACATCACTGATGACATCACTGATGACATCTCAAATGACATCACTGATGACATCACTGATAACAACATCCAGTGATTTTTTGTTTCTATAAAGTTTAAATATGTCTTACATATTGAAGAATGAGTGGATGTGTAAGTGTCTGGACGAAGGATTTAGTAGGTGCATGACTGACTGTATGAGTGAGTGATTAAATGTGTCTCACTGACTGCATGGGTTAGTGACTAAACTGTCTTAATTTGTGCATCATTATGTCTGTTGTTCTGTAAACTGCTGCATGTGTTGATCAGTAGCTATATGAGTAACTATATGGGTTATTGATTGATTGCCCAAGTATTTGTATGGGAGACTGAGTGTGTGTGTGGCTAGCTGGGAGGTGTGTGACTCTTTGCAGATCAATCTGTACTTGTATCAATGATTGTATAAGAAGGTAAGTATGTGTTAGTATATGTTTGAAAATGTAAGGTGCTCTATGTTTAACTGTATAGACAAGAAAATGGAAGTGTCATTGATTCTTTACAGGACTGACTAGGTGTGTGAGTAACTCCATGGATGAGTGGCAGACTGTGAGTGTCTGTATAGGTGTATGAGTGCATATGATAGTGTTGTAAAGATGAGTGATTGTATGTATGAATGATTGTATGGGTGAATGAGTGAAGGTGTGTGTAGACGTAGCAATCAGTGAGTGCGTATGTAGTAACTAGTATTGGTGTGTCAATGGTTTCAAAAATTATACTCTCTTTTTAACACTGGGTGAAACAGAGGTTATATTAAAATGTGAGGAGATGCATTGTATTGTCACATGAATGATATCATCAGTGGTGTGGTCATTGATGTCAAATGAGATGTCATCAGTGATGTCATCAGTGATGTCATTTGAGATGTCATCAGTGATGTCATCAGTGATGTCACTGACCATGTCATGAATGATGTAATATGTGACATCATCAGCAGTGGATTGCGGGTGCGCGATATATAGTTAGTGCAACTAACTATATATGGAATTTCAATGGTTTTGTGTGAGTAAAATAAGGTTTTGTAAATGCTAATTCCTAACTATATATGGTCTATAACCTATGGTTTTTTCAGTGAATTTTCAAGGTTTTGTAAATGCTAATTCCTAACTATATATGGTCTATAACCTATGGTTTTTTCAGTGAATTTCATTGGTTTTTTAACAGCTAATATCTGTAGCTGTAAAATTTATTCTTCTTTAAATCCAAAAATATATTTTATATGTTTATGAATAATTATTTTTTTAAATATTTTTTTTTCTTCGTTCCCGCTTCGCGAATCGGGAACCTTACAGTAAAAAAATGTTCAGAAAAATAAAAAAAAAAGTTCTTTTCAGAACTACCTCCCCGTTATTAAAAAATTGGTACAATATTTGGAACTGTGCCAACCTCTATTTCTCTTAGTTCGCTTCCTAGTTCGCTCGCTGGTACGCGAACTGGAAGCGAACCAAAAACAGTAAGTATAAGGGAAGGAAACACACACTTATGTTAAAAGAAAGACAGCTATAGGGGAGTAAACTAGAGATACTATTACCCATAATCCACTACTGATGATGTCACATATTACATCATTCATGACATGCTCAGTGACATCATCAGCAGAGGATTGCGGGTTTTTTGGCAACATGCCTTATCCACGGTTTAATAACGCTGCCTTTTGCTTTATATAAGTTTTCAAATTGTATGAAATATATACCAATAGGTCTTTATGAACCTTTAGGTAGTGCTTTTGTTCATGAGGTCTGGTCGCTTCCATACACATACAGATGTTTCAAAGATGATCAAGAAGTTTATCTGAATGGAGAGGAATGCACTGAGACGCCAGATCATTCACTAATGTGTAGGCACATACAGTTACACGATTCATGCAACAAACACCGACCAAATATGGCTTGCGTGTTGCAAGGCACGCCAGTTCCTGCTATCATCCCCACGTTCAAGTTGTTGGAAAATGGTAGTTATTTGATGCTCAATAATGAAGATTGTTCTGAGTTAATTAAAAGTATTCCTTTTATCGTAACAGTAAGTGAACGGGTTATTTGCTGCAGAAATGTTCTATTTCCTCCCACACATGAACATAGGGAGTTTTCAATCTGGCCACAAATACCAACCTTGGGACACGTTTCAACGGCATGACAAGAATAAGAGCTCTTTTGTCTCACAGAGAGGTGGCCTTGAGTTCGGCCCGTGAAACTTTCGTACTTCACATAGCGAACACCCGTACACAGGTTTGCCTTTCAATTTCAGCAACATGTTTCCGACTATCTTTAACGCATCCTCCACAAAATCCCTGGCACACTTTTTTAAAGTTGTTACCAGTGGTCTCGTGACTTCATTTGAGAAAATCTTTGGAGTCATCCCTGCTCCCTTTCATTCCATTTTCTCCACTCTGGTTCGTGGATTGCATTTTTACTTGCATTACCAGCGGACGCTCTTGTGCTTTTTTACATTTTTAAATATGGATGTCCCTCCTATGCAACCTCCGACCCTGCAGCTGCTGACACTGTTCCGCAATCGCATGCTAGAATATTATGGCACAATGCCGTTGGCGATATTAAGCACGGCATATGGATTATCTTTTCGGTTCTCCTACTTCACCTGTGTCCAGCCTGTATTTCACTGCCTGACCTGTGATTTCGATTGGGCCATTGATTTGTGTCTCTGCGGACCGGTTTCTCCTGACGTCGACTTTAATCAGCTGATGACTCCTATCATTACTCACGAGTTGATTTGTCCTGGCGAAAGGATTATGGCTGTGGCATTGATGCATGGACTACTTGGTCCCTGGAATTTACTGGCGGCAGCACAGTCTTTCTTGGAACACAGCTTTCTTGAAAACCCACCGAGCTGTCCTCTGATGGTGATAGAGGATCCGGTGCTGGGAGAGCACGTATGTTCTTTTCCGCTTTTAAATTGGATGGCTGAACTGTTTTCGGATGAAGACGGTGACTTCCTGTTGGAGGCTGTTGCAGCTTATTTTGCATACACAGTTATGTCATAGACCTTTTTCATGTTTCATATGCTGAGTACTAGCATTTCATTGACAATTCATTGACTTAATTGTCAAGTTTTTATTATTTACCTTGCCTATTGGCTTAAGACTCGATAAAGTACTTGGCTGTTTTATTTTTCTTTAGCATTGAATTTTCCTAGTTTTTAATGCTTTACCTTGCGGACCGTCCACATATAAACTTGCAATCTGCTCTCATGAGATGGCACTTCTATTATCTTATTCAGTTCGTTTCCGGATCATGAGGAGGTGTCATCTAGGTCCTGGATATCTTTACACCGTGTTAAGTTAGCATGGGCTCATTACCGGTTTAAACGCCATTTTTCCTTTTTTGCAACTTCTGCACACGACATTTAGTTGTTGCTTTAGCTTTCCACCTAGTAGTTCATCGTGGTTTACATGAGAATAATATGTTATTGGTCTACTATCTGCTTTACTTGTTAAACTATATCTGTACAGCGAGTGCTAAAGTTTCAAGAACAACACGATACAGAATTGTTATGAGGTCTGATCTCCACGACTTCATACTCATAACATAAGTGCAACTTCTGCCAATTCTGGGCATGAGGCGGGTTTTATATTGCTTTGCCGAACACACATACACAACAGTTGATGCGGTTCACATGAAGAGAGAGCTGGTGTATGCTGATGTGATTCCTTCAAATCTAAGACACTAAAGTATGGGCACGCCCTAAACCAACACAAAGAGACCTTCTTAGCAAATAATATAATATGTGTATTAGGGAGGGTGAGATATAAGCAGCCGCGGGCCGTGGAGGGAGTTACGGTGAGGCAGGGAGGCGGGGAGGGGGAGAAGCAGGGTGGAGCCCTCTCTACCTTGCCCCTCCCCCTCCCCGCCTCCCTGCCCCACCGTAACTCCCTCCACGGCCCGCGGCTGCTTATAAGTGTTGCTAACTCTTATTCATTTACAGCATGTTAACATACTGTCACCATTCGCTTTTTATGTACTAGTAACTATGCTGGTAATTTTGCTACTGATAATATGTGTACTTGTATTCTCCACCCTGCTTCTCCCCCTCCCCGCCTCCCTGCCTCACCGTAACTCCCTCCACGGCCCGCGGCTGCTTATAAGTGTTGCTAACTCTTATTCATTTACAGCATGTTAACATACTATCACCATTCACTTTTTATGTACTAGTAACTATGCTGGTAATTTTGCTACTGATAATATGTGTACTTTTATTATCTAAGGTACTACGCCTGAGAAGACGGCATTAGTAAATAAACATTTCAAATACACATGTGTTCTTCTTAACTCCATGTTCTGGTTTCTAAGAAATATATAACGACCGACTGTTCATGAGTTCCACGTATCCTGAGGTACTATAAGTTCATATTCTGGATTGTCTAAACATTGAGAGTTTGTTATATCCAATGTGACACTGTACCTAGCTTGCTAAGGAGTTTTTGATTACTAACGTGAGTTTTGGGACACCCTAATTCGCCGAGGTTCCAATCCTCTGTCCACAGTTCTGTGTGAGAACAGAAACCCTGCGACAGGGGCACCCCCGACCCTTGCTGGAGCTTCATCACACTTGCGATACAACTCCAGCAATGCGCCACCTTTACGGCACAGATACATCACGCATCTGTGCTGTTTTTGCCCCATGATGCGCCGCATTGTAAATGCAGCACACCATAGGTGACGGAACAGCGGCACAGAATGACTAACACATCCCTGGTGATGCGCCAGTCATCATAAATGTATCCCTATGCTTCTTATCTTGTTAGAGATGAACCGCCATATGTATCATCAAAGTTTTTTGCATTTCCTAAATAGCGAACTTTAAGGAATAAATAGCGATTCTTTACCATTCCTAGTTTGCGATGAGCTATTTGCTAATTAGCCGAATGTAGCCCAATGAAGCCCAATGTAGCCCAAAGATGGCCGCCAGACACACAAAAAAACAAATGTAGCCCAAATATCAGCCAGATGTAGCCCAACTATAGCCCAGTGACAGAATGACCAATCAGCTTCGCAAACCTCCGTTACGCGAAGCGGAGCGCTGTTACAGATATATATCATTTTTTGGACGTTAATTTCTCAAAATCCACTGGAGCACATATATTGAGACCTAGCAAAGGCACATCGGGCTACCAGTCCCTAATATTTTGCCAAGTTTCGTGCAAATCCATTCAGCCGTTCAATTATTATTATTATTATTTTTTTTTGCCCCGCGGGGCCCTTTTAAAACCTCCACATCAAACCTAGGGGGTCAGCGAGGATCTACTATGCCCCCTTATAGTTATTTCCCCCTTTGTTTTGACCTCCTCTTGTCTCTCGATCCTACCGAGAGACAAGATGGCGGCCGCTACGGACTGTTTGGAATGTTGACAGACGCCGGAGAACCAATCAGCTTCGCTTCACAAAGCTCCGTTGCGCGAAAAGTCCGCGAACCAGAGCGCTAACCGGTCCGCTGTTACAGATATATATCTTTTTTTAAACGTTAATTTCTCAAAATCCACTGGAGCACATATATTGAGACCTACAAAAGGCACATCGGGCTACCAGTCCCTACAATTTTGCCAAGTTTCGTGCAAATCCATTCAGCCGTTCGGGCTAAAAGTGAGGCCAACCGCCCTATGGAAAACTCAATGTTAAAAACACGTTTTGGGACCCCCCTTTTTTCTCGGCCCCCACTGGACGAACCCCCCCCAAATTTTCAAGGGCTGCTCAGAAACAAAATGTGCCATTTTCCTGAAAATTTCAGCCGATTCCGTCCACAAACGCCAAAGTTATTAGACATAGAATTTTCAAAAAACCCATAGAGAAAAAATCCTAACTATATATACCTACTGGCGACCGCCAGTAGGTAATATATTTTTCAATTATTTTTTGTTTTATATATATATATATCAGTCAATTCAATCCAGGGATTGTTTGTTAAAAAACGCACTCACTCGAGTTTCTTTGGAAGTTAAGACGGCTTTATTTTCAGCTTATCCTACCCAACGCGTTTCGCCTTCACACAAGGCTTGGTCACGGGATGTGCAGCACAATAAACAGATTTCTTTTATGATTGTTAGCACACAGTTACTTCCTGTTTCATAGTGAAGTGCATTATGGTGATTGTAGTGTACCTTTTTGTTTAATACTTACAAGCATGTAAGTTTTTAAGTGCTCTGTGTTTATGTGCAGACAGTGTTAATTTAAAACCAGTTTGTATTGTAACGAGGCAATATTATTTTCAAAGACTTTTACATTATTTGTTGAGCATTTTACCCTCTGGTGGGTGATTCTGTTCAATATCCCAACATGAGATTACGGAGTTTATGTTCATAGATCTATGGGACAATGCAATCAATGTTTATGATTTTTCTGTAACTCAGAATTTCCATCCATTATGTCCCTTAATTGCTCTCTGGTGAGCAATATCACTTCCATCTTTGGGGAATTTATTTAGTTCATTCAATCTTATTCATTTTAACAATTTGTTCTTTTATAGATGTACATAAAGTTCTTCATTTTTGTTTAACCCTCTGGGGTCCAGGGTTCTGAATCTCAGGATATGCTTCGATTCCATTTGTCGGAGGTTCTTTGTTCTGTCCCCGCCTCTTTCTGTTGCTGGAATTTGTTCTAGGGCCCAGAATTTCAATGCCTCCCAATTTCCTTCGTGAGCTTTTTCCATGTGTCTCGCACTAGCATTCGTCCGATCTTTGTGGACTGTTGCGCGTACATGTTCTAGAATTCTTTTCTTCACTTCGAAGATTGTACTGCCTATGTATCGTTTTTGGCATGGGCACTCCACCTTAAATATCACAAATGTGCTCTTACAGGTAAGATGTTGATTTATTTTCCATTTTTTCCCATTCCTTATATCAACTTCTTTTGTGGGATTGGCAATTTTGCACACTTTGCAGGTTTTACAAGGCCAAAAGCCCTCCCTTTGTAACCATGTTCTGATTGGAGTGTCTTGGAAGTGGTTGTGTACTATTCTATCGCCAATGTTTCGGGCTCGACGATAGGTTATATTTGGGTGATCTCCTATCCATTGAGATAGGATGGGGTCCAGTTTTAATGTTCCCCGATGTTTTTTCATGATTCTTATCAGCTTGTTATTTTCGGCACTGAAAGTAGTGATCATCCTGATTGTCTCCTTAACTGGTTCCTGAACACTTTTTTTGTTAGTTTTCAAGATGTCTTTTCGTGTTTGAGTTGTTACTCTCTCCAAACTTTTTTCGATCACTTTGTTTGGATATTTTCGTTTTTGGAATCTGCAAATTGCCTGTTGGCTGTGTCGCATGAATTCTTGATCTACTGAACAGTTACGCCTTAGTCTGAGAAATTACCCATATGGGATGCTCCATTTGAGGGACTCACAATGAAAGCTCTCTCCATGCAATGTTGCATTCGTGGAAGTTTTTTTCCTATGTAATGTTGTTTGTAGAGAGTTTGCTTCACTGTAAATTTCTGTGTCCAGAAATGTAACTCTTTCTGAGCTGATGTCGTATGTGAATTTTAGATGTGCTGGACTGTTGTTCAATTTCTCAAAGTAGGTTTTGAAGTCTTCCTCTGTTCCGTCCCAAATGATTAAAAGGTCATCTATGAATCTAAGCCATAGGATTATTTTGTTGCGGAATTCATAGTTTTCAGTACACCAAGTCAATGTCTGTTCGAACCACCCCATGGTTAGATTAGCGTAATTGGGTGAGAAAGAAAATCCCATTGCGCAACCTCTTATTTGCTTAAGTGCATCACCATAATGTACTTCACTATGGAACAGGAAGTAACTGTGTGTTAACAAACATAAAAGAAATCTGTTTATTGTGCTGCACATCCCGTGACCAAGCCTTGTGTGAAGGCGAAATGCGTTGGGTAGGATAAGCTGAAAATAAAGCCGTCTTAACTTCCAAAGAAACTCGAGTGAGTGCGTTTTTTAACAAACAATCCCTGGATTGAATTGACTGATATTACACCGGCTGTTCCCTGCCAGATGAAACGCACCGCCTCCAAAACTGAGTGCCCGCATCAAACAAGGGTTGTGTTGCTGGTGAATATATGTATATATATATATATATATACATATTACCTACTGGCGGTCGCCAGTAGGTATATATAGTTAGGATTTTTTCTCTATGGGATTTTTGAAAATTCTATGTCTAATAACTTTGGCGTTTGTGGACGGAATTGGCTGAAATTTTCTGGAAAATGGAACATTTTGTTTCTGAGCAGCCCCTGGAAATTTGGGGGGGGTTCGTCCAGGGGGGGTCGAGAAAAAAGGGGGGTCCCAAAACGTGTTTTTAACATTGAGTTTTCCATAGGGCGGTTGGCCTCACTTTTAGCCCGAACGGCTGAATGGATTTGCACGAAACTTGGCAAAATTGTAGGGACTGGTAGCCCGATGTGCCTTTTGTAGGTCTCAATATATGTGCTCCAGTGGATTTTGAGAAATTAACGTTTAAAAAAAGATATATATCTGTAACAGCGGACCGGGCAGCGCTCCGGTTCGCGGACCTTACGCGTAACAGAACTTCGCGTAGCGAAGCTGATTGGCTCTCCGGTGTCTGTCAACATTCTAAACAGTCCGGAGCGGCCGCCATCTTGTCTCTCGGTAGGATTGAGAGACAAGAGGAGGCCAAAACAAAGGGGGAAATAACCATAAGGGGGCATACTAGATCCTCCCTGACCCCCTAGGTTTAATGTGGAGGCTTTAAAAGGGCCCCGCGGGGCAAAAAAACAAAAACAATTTTTTGTTTTTTTTGCGTGGGTAGCGCCCGGTACGCGGAAGCGGTCGGAGGAGCGTACTATGAGGAGAAAAGAAAGACAGGGTATAAACATTTTGGCAATTTTGTTATAAATGGAAGGTAGTTCTGAAAAGAACTGTTTTTTTATTCTTTTTCTTTTTTTTCTTTTTTTTAATGAATTTTCTGAACAATTTTTTGATTTTTTTTTGGATTTTTGAAAACTATTTTGTGTTTTTTTTGTGTTTTGTAAGGGGGAAATAACAAAAAAGCAGGGTTAGAACATGTCTCAACAGGAGCAAAAAAAAATAAAAAGGATTCATTGTTTTCTCATCTTGTAGCATTTATGATTTTCTCCAGCTCGGTTAATCAAAGTAATACTCTTCTCTCCATAAGCAATAGTTCCTCCACAATATATACAAACTATTTTGTAGTGTGCAAAAGGAGCTTGAATATTGGGGATTATTTCTCGGCCTTCTGGTCCGGCGAATGAGCTTTGACCCCTGTTGGTGCTGGGGATGACATCTGGGGGGTTGGCAGCAAGATCCCTTACTTGTGCTTGGGAAAGATTATTAGGATGCCATCGCTCCATGTGGCGAATCATTGTATGATTGCCAAAGCTGTATTTCTTGTTGGGGTTGCCACGAGAAAGTATATTTTTGCAAATCAAACAAGACACCTGGGGTGCATTGACCTTCTTTTGTCCGGGTGGAATTTTAAAGAATTGCCATATGTAGTGCTCTTTAATATGGCTCTGCCTTGGTGTTTCTGGCAGGAACTGCCTTACTTGCTCTTCCTCCTCCTCCTCCTCTTCGTCCTCATTATCTTCCTCTCTACCAAAGTCCAGTGTTGGTGGTGGTCCTTTTGGTGGTGGTGGTGGTGGTGGTTGCTGAGAAGCACCAGCTGCAGCTATTACAGAAGCCATTGTGAAAAATAGGTCTTGCTCTCTGGAAATAGAAAGTAAGAATGAGGTAAAAAGAAGGAGGGGTTTTCATCATTTGAGAAAAAAAAATAGTTCTAAACCAATGAAAAGTGCTATTTTTAGGTCACATGACCAAGCCTAACAACATTATGAAACCAAAAGTGAAATGAACCAATGAAAAGTGTTATTAACAAGTCACATGACCTCTCACGCTTATGTTACGTGCTGCGGAACGCGCCCCGGATAGCTTCCGGGTCGCTGCGCTTCGCGCCTTGGTCCGCGCCCCGGAGCACTTCCGGGTGCGCTAACGCGGTACGTCATAAGACGCATTACGCGGTAACGCGATACGTCGCGCTTACGCGACGCGCCGCGGATCGCTTCCGGGGAGCTGCGTTTCGCGCCTCGGTCCGCGCCCAGGAGCACTTCCGGGTGCGCTAACGCGGCGCGTCATAAGACGCATTACACGACAACGTGATACGTCACGCTTCCGCGACGCGTCACGATAATGATTTCTAACGTGGCAGTTGCGCTAACGGAACGTTTACCGGTTCGCGGACCGGGTCGCGGCATCAAATTGAGCTAACGGGAAGCTTCCCGGTTCGCGGACCGGGAGCGAAACAAAAAAAATATTTTAAAAAAATTATTAATAAACATATAAAATATATTTTTGGATTTAAAGAAGAATACATTTTACAGGTATAGATATTAGCTTTTAAAAAACCAATGAAATTCACTGAAAAAACCATAGGTTATAGACCATATATAGTTAGGAATTAGCATTTACAAAACCTTGAAAATTCACTGAAAAAACCATAGGTTATACACCATATATAGTTAGGAATTAGCATTTAAAAAACCTTATTTTACTCACACAAAACCATTGAAATTCCATATATAGTTAGTTGCACTAACTATATATCGCGCACCCGCAATCCACTGCTGATGATGTCACATATTACATCATTCATGACATGGTCAGTGACATCACTGATGACATCACTGATGACATCTCAAATGACATCACTGATGACATCACTGATGACATCTCATTTGACATCAATGACCACATCACTGATGATATCATTCATGTGACAATACAATGCATCTCCTCACATTTTAATATAACCTCTGTTTCACCCAGTGTTAAAAAGAGTATAATTTTTGAAACCATTGACACACCAATACTAGTTACTACATACGCACTCACTGATTGCTACGTCTACACACACCTTCACTCATTCACCCATACAATCATTCATACATACAATCACTCATCTTTACAACACTATCATATGCACTCATACACCTATACAGACACTCACAGTCTGCCACTCATCCATGGAGTTACTCACACACCTAGTCAGTCCTGTAAAGAATCAATCACACTTCCATTTTCTTGTCTATACAGTTAAACATAGAGCACCTTACATTTTCAAACATATACTAACACATACTTACTTTCTTATGCAATCATTGATACAAGTACACATTGATCTGCACAGAGTCACACACCTCCCATCCAGCCACACACACACTCAGTCTCCCATACAAATACTTGGACAATCAATCAATAACCCATATAGTTAATCATATAGCTACTGATCAACACATGCAGCAGTTTACAGAACAACAGACATAATGATGCACAAATTAAGACAGTTTAGTCACTAACCCATGCACTCAGTGAGACACATTTAATCACTCACTCATACATTCAGTCATGCACCTACTAAATCCTTCGTCCAGACACTTATACATCTACTCATTCTTCAATATGTAAAACATATTTAAACTTTACAAAAACACACAGTCACTGGATGATGTCATCAGTGATGTCATCAGTGATGTCATTTGAGATGTCATCAGTGATGTCATCAGTGATGTCACTGACCATGTCATGAATGATGTAATATGTGACATCATCAGCAGTGGATTGCGGGTGCGCGATATATAGTTAGTGCAACTCACTATATATGGAATTTCAATGGTTTTGTGTGAGTAAAATAAGGTTTTTTAAATGCTAATTCCTAACTATATATGGTGTATAACCTATGTTTTTTTCAGTGAATTTATATATATATATATATTCCCCAAACACCCTCCTTAGAAAAGGAAAGTCGTAGTCGCACACCACAACGGAGTTTGCATCTCTTTATTTGGAGATAATCGGCTGTCCTAACATGTTTCGTTCGATTGTCCTGAACTTTTTCAAAGGTTTGCGCCGCTCTCATCCAGTTAGGCATGACTGGAACTGCACTTATTTATTTGATTGTCAGTTGTCCAATGGGCGTCACGCTCCATCGTAAGGTTTTATGGTCTGTGTAGTTCCTCATTTTATATACAATTGTTTGACCCTCCAGTGGGTTATGTTTCATGCCTATCCCATGATGCGAAGTCCGTTGCGTCCTGGAAACACCCATTCTCAAGGTTTCCCTGGAACCAATGCCGAAGACAGTCTTTGGTGGCACCTATCTGTCCTATCGCTTTCGTGTTCTCCCAAGGCGGTTCATTTTCGGGCAGACCATGGCGCTCTTGCTGGCGTTGCGTAGCTTACGGCTGAACCAAGCCGTTAAATATTCCCCAAACACCCTCCTTAGAAAAGGAAAGTCGTAGCCGCACACCACAATGGAGTTTGCATCTCTTTATTTGGAGATAATCGGCTGTCCTAACATGTTTCGCTCGATTGTCCTGAACTTTTTCAAAGGTTGCGCAGCTCTCATCCAGTTAGGCATGACAGGAACTGCACTTATTTATTTGATTGTCAGTTGTCCAATGGGCGTCACGCTCCATCGCAAGGTTTTATGGTCTGTGTAGTTCCTCATTTTATATATAATTGTTTGACCCTCCAGTGGGTTATGTTTCATGCCTATCCCATGATGCGAAGTCCGTTGCGTCCTGGAAACACCCATTCTCAAGGTTTCCCTGGAACCAATGCCAAAGACAGTCTTTGGTGGCACCTATCTGTCCTATCGCTTTCGCGTTCTCCCAAGGCAGTTCATTTTCGGGCAGACCATGGCGCTCTTGCTGGCGGTGCGTAGCTTACGGCTGAACCACGCGGTTAAATATTCCCCAAACACCCTCCTTAGAAAAGGAAAGTCGTAGCCGCACACCACAACGGAGTTTGCATCTCTTTATTTGGAGATAATCGGCTGTCCTAACATGTTTCGTTCGATTGTCCTGAACTTTTTCAAAGGGTTGCGCCGCTCTCATCCAGTTAGGCATGACAGGAACTGCACTTATTTATTTGATTGTCAATTGTCCAATGGGCGTCACGCTCCATCGCAAGGTTTTATGGTCTGTGTAGTTCCTCATTTTATATACAATTGTTTGACCCTCCAGTGGGTTATGTTTCATGCCTATCTCATGACGCGAAGTCCGTTGCGTCCTGGAAACACCCATTCTCAAGGTTTCCCTGGAACCAATGCCGAAGACAGTCTTTGGTGGCACCTATCTGTCCTATCGCTTTCGCGTTCTCCCAAGGCGGTTCATTTTCGGGCAGACCATGGCGCTCTTGCTGGCGTTGCGTAGCTTACGGCTGAACCACGCCGTTAAATATTCCCCAAACACCCTCCTTAGAAAAGGAAAGTCGTAGCCGCACACCACAACGGAGTTTGCATCTCTTTATTTGGAGATAATCGGCTGTCCTAACATGTTTCGTTCGATTGTCCTTAGCTTGTTCAAAGGGTTGCGCCGCTCTCATACAGTTAGGCATGACAGGAACTGCACTTATTTATTTGATTGTCAGTTGTCTAATGGGCGTCACGCTCCATCGCAAGGTTTTATGGTCTGTGTAGTTCCTCATTTTATATACAATTGTTTGACCCTCCAGTGGGTTATGTTTCATGCCTATCCCATGATGCGAAGTCCGTTGCGTCCTGGAAACACCCATTCTCAAGGTTTCCCTGGAACCAATGCCGAAGACAGTCTTTGGTGGCACCTATCTGTCCTATCGCTTTCGCGTTCTCCCAAGGCGGTTCATTTTCGGGCAGACCATGGCGCTCTTGCTGGCGGTGCGTAGCTTACGGCTGAACCACGCCATTAAATATTCCCCAAACACCCTCCTTAGAAAAGGAAAGTCGTAGCCGCACACCACAACGGAGTTTGCATCTCTTTATTTGGAGATAATCGGCTGTCCTAACATGTTTCGTTCGATTGTCCTGAACTTTTTCAAAGGTTGCGCCGCTCTCATCCAGTTAGGCATGACAGGAACTGCACTTATTTATTTGATTGTCAGTTGTCCAATGGGCGTCACGCTCCATCGCAAGGTTTTATGGTCGGTGTAGTTCCTCATTTGATATACAATTGTTTGACCCTCCAGTGGGTTGTGTTTCATGCCTAACCCATGATGCGAAGTCCGTTGCATCCTGGAAACACCCATTCTCAAGGTTTCCCTGGAACCAATGCCGAAGACAGTCTTTGGTGGCACCTATCTGTCCTATCGCTTTCGCGTTCTCCCAAGGCGGTTCATTTTCGGGCAGACCATGGCGCTCTTGCTGGCGGTGCGTAGCTTTTTTTTTATGCAGGTCTGCAAATCAGTGGAATGTGCATTATGGCCTTTAGAAAAGCTTGTTTGGATTAACTATTGAGATATATATATATATATATGTACATACATTTATATTTAGAAGTAGAGTTAATTTAATTAATTTAATGTTAACTTCTATAGTGTGTTAACTAAATTCCCTGCCTCCATTATTTTCTATGGGAGTGTGTTGCACTACCAGTTGTTGACCATGTGTGCTGCTTAACTTACTACAGGCCTGAGTTGGAGTGGGGGGGATTAAAATTAGTGTAATTTGCTTTTCCATAATTATGCAAAATTCAGGCAAAATTATCTACACCTACAGCAAATGCAACACTGGCATTTAAATCTATATCTTAGTCCCAAATGCTTTCTTGTGTCCACTGTGGATGAGAGGATGCAATTCATGATATATAGATAGTGAAAAAGCACAAAGCAACGTGAAAAAAAGCAACTTGCACTCTGTCGTTAGCATTTTCAAAACAATGGGTTACTACGCAATGTGGCATAATAGCTTAGTTTCAGGAATTTTGCATAACAAGAATAACTACGCTCGTGTAATTCAAATCTCGTCCAGGGCTTGGTTAGAGTACAGTTAAGTCTGTTTTGAAACCAGTAGGTATTGTAGTAACTTTCAAAGTCTATTTCATGAAATCCAATGTTCTTACTCTTTTGCGGATGTGTGCTTGCTTCAGCATATTTCTCTCAAACCTGTTCCTTTTTACACTTAACCCCACCAATTTTTAAATAATTAGTCCCCATTTTATTACTACTACCCATATTTATCTTATGGATACTGTTTCCTTTATCTAATGTTGCTTTTATCATATGTTTTCCCACAGGAGGACTCCCTGAAGGGCGCCAATCACCACATTCACAGTCACGGGCACCCCTTTTCTCTCCTCTTCGATCACTGCGATGTAATAATTCTATGGCAGGACAGGAGGCTCAGATTATGCTTTCTCGATTTCTTTACTACCAACAGCAGCCAATAGAAACTTAGTAAAGAAAAACAGCAAACTACAACTCCCATGAGCCCTTAGGCAACCATAGAGACTACATGTTATATAAGGCACCATAGAGGACACCACTTCCTCTTTCTTTGCTGCTTCGCAGCCAGTTAAGTCCTTTTCTATTATTCTTACACAGGACATGTTTACTCTTGCATTGTATTGTAATTTGCTTAGTGCGTTTACTCACGCTTTGTATGCCGCTTTTCAGTAGCTATTTGTGCTCGTTTCGCCGTGTACTTTGTCGCCGTTGGCGGTCGTTATTTCGGCGTGTGTGGCTTCTTTTGTTATTGCCTTTTGAGAGCGCGTGTCGCCTCTCTGGAGCTGCGGGCGCATTGTGCCCGTGTGTCCTCTGTGGTTGTGGAGCGGGACTGGGGCTCGGGAGCTCGCGCGCTAGTGTCGCGCGTCGCTCCTCTTCCGGACCTTCAGGCACGCCTTCGCGCATGCGCGTTGGCTTTGTTTATGTTCCGTGTTGTTCACGGAGCCTGTACACGCTCGGAGGCGGCGTTGCTTTCAGCGCCTCAGCCCACCGCCTGCCGGAGAGCCCCTCAAGACGCCTTTTTCCCTCAGGATAGAGTTCTGGGCTGTATAATATTTAGAGGCGTTGCCTAGGGTGTCTCTTGTGCAAGCCTGTCCCTCCACTTTTGAATTTACATGACATTTGGTCGAGTTGGTTACTCTACCTGTTAGGCTTGCTTGGGGCTGTCACCCCCCCTGATTGGGTCGCCTGGTTCCCGCCTTGACCCTTCTTACTTGCACATTTGTGGGCTTTTTGATATTCGTATCTTTATATATTTCTATATATACTTCCTCTGTGGTGTGTATTTTTTCTTTTTCATCCACCATGGCTGAATATGAGGATGCAGATGAATATCTTTATGATGGAGAGCCCGAGGAGTCTTTTGAATACGACTTAGTCGATGCCCTTGACCAGGGAGTCCGACATTCTGTCAATACTGCGCTAGTCCACGCAATCGGCCCTCTGAAGCGCCATTTGACGGATTACGCTCAGCAGCAGGGCTGGATCCCTTCCTCGTCTGCCAAACATTCCTCGAAGTCACCTAAGAACCCTCATTCCTCTGACTTTATGAAGTTGGCTCATTCCTTGTCTGCCCCTACTGTCTCTAAGAGGTCCCGTGCTCCTCCCCCGGACACGGAGGACTCCTCCTCCTCTTCGCCTTCAGGTCCCTCTGGTCCTCCCCCTGCTAAAAAGTCACGCAAAGAGCACTTTGTTGACGCGTCTTCCCATCCACCGGTCCTGACCTTTGAGCCTTCGGATATCATCCATCCAAACTCCAAGGTTTGGTCCCCTGCTCCGGAGGTTGCAGATTATATCCAGGCTCACATTCGTGATTCCTTTGATCAGGAAGTGCGCTCCCGGTTGCGTTCGGAGTGCCCTCGCCCGGAGTTAGAGGATAAATTGTCTGACACCCCGGAGGTCGATCCTACTATCTTGACGTACCTCAAGAAATTCACCAAAGACCCGAAGAAAGGAATTGATCGCTCTTGGCGCCTTTGTCAGGATAAACTTCTTGATCTTCTTGGCCCCCTAACGAAGATCCTGGATTTGGGTTACCAAGCACAAGGGTCGGCGTCAGGCATCGACCCAGATGAACTTATTGGTTGGGCCCAAAGGGCTATTTGTTTCCTCGGGAACGCGAACTGTGCCCTGTCCACCGAACGTAGGCGTTCGATACTATTGAAAATGGATCCACGGTTGTCTGAATTGGCGACATCTGAGTCTGGCCCATTGGCCCAGGGTCTCCTGTTTGGCCAGCCTTTTTTGAAGGAATTAACGAAATTCGTTGCCACCTTTAGTGGCCTCGACAAGGCGCAGTCTTCTTTGCGCAGGGCGTTCCGCCCGGTTTTTGCCAGGGCCGGACGTTCTGGGGGACGTTCGTTCGGCCGAGGTTCTGGTCAGCAGCGTGGCCAGCAGTCCCATCAGGGAGGTGGCGGACAGCGTCAACAGCAACAGTCCTCCTACTCCGGCTCCAAAACGACCTTCTACCCGTCCCGTAAAGGTCGTGGTCAAGGCAACAAGGGAGGATACGGTGGCAACCAGGGAGGCCGCCAGGATTTCTCCTCAACAGGTGAGCTTGATTCCTTACAACAGTGTTGTTCTGGGGGGCAGGGTGCAATATTTTCTGCAGAATTGGCGCGCGATCTCCAACGATGCATGGATCTTGCAGACAGTTCAAGGGTTCCACATCGAATTTTATCAGCCTCCCCTGCAGGGTCCAGTCCCTTCACCCCTTGTTTTTTCCCAACGAGATCAAGAGGTGATCTCCGAGGAAATTGCTTCTCTTCTTCTCAAAGGGGCCATTGTGCGCACAAACCAACATCCACAAGGGTTCGTCAGCAATGTGTTTCTGGTGGAGAAGAAAGGGGGAGGGTCTCGCCTTGTGCTCAATCTCAAGGAGTTCAACAACGGGGTGGTCTATCGCCACTTCAAGATGGAGGGCATCCATCTTCTCAGGGATCTTCTTCGCAAGGGCGACTGGATGGCTCGCCTGGATTTGAAGGACGCTTACTTGTCCGTTCCCATCTTCCCGCCTCATCGCCGTTTTCTGCAGTTCCAATGGTCGGGGGAGTGGTTCGAGTACACGGTTCTCCCGTTCGGTCTCTCGTCCGCCCCGTGGTGCTTCACGAAGCTCTTGAGGCCGGTTATGGAATCGCTGCGTGCACGAGGGGTGCGGCTAATAGTGTATCTGGACGACATTCTTTTGATGGCTCAGTGTCCGCTGCAACTACGTTCCCATTTGTCTTGGACGATCGATCTGCTTCAGTCTCTCGGATTTCTAGTGAATCCTCAGAAATCTCATTTGCAACCCACTCAATCGATAGAGTTTCTGGGTTTCCTGGTGGATTCGGTCTCTTGCCAACTTCTTTTGCCTGCCCAGAAGGTCAGGTCTATCAAGAGGGAGTTGAAGTCACTGTTGTCTGCACCGAACGTGTCGTTGCGGTCGATCGCTCGAGTTGTCGGTCTATTAGCCTCTTCCATTCAGGCGATTTTTCCGGGTCCCCTACATTATCGGGCCCTGCAGCGTCTCAAGATCAGACACTTGCAGAAGGGTCTTCGTTATTCCGACCTTGTTCCTCTGTCCCAGGATGCGAAGTCGGAAATGCTGTGGTGGCTCCATCACATGGAAGCCTGGAACGGGAAAGCCCTGTTCGGCTCCACTCCGGATTTGGTTTTGGAGTCGGATGCGAGTCTATGGGGCTGGGGAGCCCGTTGCGGGGACTTGACGACGGGCGGCCGTTGGTCTCAAGACGAGTTAGCCCTTCACATCAATTGCCTCGAGCTCCTGGCGGGGTCATTTGCGATCCGCAGCCTTGCTCCTCAGGCCACCAGCTGTTGCATTTTGCTCCGCATGGACAACATCTCAGCGGTGCGATATGTCAACAAACTGGGGGGGACACGGTCGAAATTGTTAGCAGAGATTGCGAAGGATTTCTGGCATTTCTGCCTTCAGAGGAAGATCACTCTTATTGCAGAGTATCTCCCAGGTCGCCAGAATCAGGTGGCCGACTGGAACTCTCGCCATCTGCTGGACTTCAGCGACTGGCGCCTTCACCCTCGGGTCTTTCGAACCCTGTCTCGCCTTTGGGGTCGTCCTTGGATCGACCTCTTCGCCTCTCGCCTCAATGCTCAACTGCCCAGATTTTACAGCTGGCGTCCGGATCCGGAGGCTCTGGCAACGGATGCCTTTCTCCAGACTTGCCCTCCTCAACTTTGCTATGCTTTTCCCCCGTTCGCGATGATTCCGCGAGTCTTGGCCAGAACGAAGCAGTTTCTCTCGGAGATCATTCTGATCACTCCTCTTTGGAGAGCTCAAGCGTGGTTTCCGGACCTTCTGGAAATGAGTTGCTCGACTCCATTCCTGCTTCCAACGAAGTGGAACTTGCTGTTGGATCCTCTGCTCCATCCACATCCTCTAGTTCTGTCGGGCCAGCTCCGTCTTGTGGCGTGGCGTCTTTCGGGGAACGCTGGAAAGTCCCTGGCTTATCTGGAGACGCTGAGAGATTTATCAGTGAAGCTTGGGCCCCCAACACGCGCAAGCGTTATGCGTCAGCTTGGCGTCGGTGGTGTGATTGGTGTTCTGAACGACACCTGGATCCCGCTTCAGCAGATGTCTCTCTAGTTGTTAATTTTCTTGCTTCCATCGCTTCTTCTGGTTCTGCTTACAGGACTGTCAATTCTTTTCGCTCCGCTCTCTCTGCGGGCCATGTTTTGGTCGATGGCAAACCTGTTGGGGAACATCCTCTCATCTCTACTTTACTGCGTGGAGTTCGGATGGCTAAGCCGCCATGTCCGAAATATGTCGCTCTATGGGATGTCTCCGTTGTGTTACGTTTTCTGGAAGCCTGGCCTCCCAACGCTTCTCTGTCTCGTAAGCAATTGTCTGCGAAATTGACTATGCTTTTATGCTTAGTATCTTGTAAGCGTGTTTCGGATGTCCGCGCGTTAGATCTCGCGGGTCGTTCTTTTTCCCCCGAAGGCGTTACGTTTACGGTTTCCAGGCGCACCAAGACTAATCTGTCTACTGTCACTTACCCAACGTTTCCTCACTGTGTGGTCCGATGCATAAAAGATTATGAGGTGAGTACTGCTCCTTTTCATCAGGATTTGTCTGGACAGTTATTGATTGCTTTGCAAAAGCCTTTTAAGCCTGTGGCGCCAGCTACTCTGGCTCGTTGGGTACGCTGGCTTATGTCCGAGGCAGGAATTGATGTTTCCATTTTTGGAGCTCATTCCGCGAGGGGTGCCATGGCCTCTAAGGCTTTTCATGTTGGTGTAAGTTTGCAAGACATTGTGAAGACGGCTGATTGGTCTTCTGATACTATGTTTAAGACATATTATTTCAAACCCATAGCGACTATTGCCTCTGTTGTGGTGGAACAGCTTTGAACAAGCATAATCTGAGCCTCCTGTCCTGCCATAGAATTAAAAATTTGCAAACATTCGTGACAAGAATTTTCAATTCTATTAAGGACACGGAGGCGAGGATTATCCCACCCATTTGTATTCTACTGCATTGTTTATGTTGCATCTTTGCTTTGCTATGAACTGCAATGTTTCTTGCATTGATTTTTTCCCCACCCTATGTGATGTTCCCTTTTCAGGGTTTTGGGGATGTGTGTTACGGCTCTGTTTTTCTTTCAGGTTCGGACCAGAAGTAATCCTTCATCTTGGTCTTCTGCACTGTTTTTCCGCTCCTTGGAGGCTGGATCTGCTATGTTTCCTGATGCACCTTCTTCGCTTTTTGGATGGTTGCCTGTTTCCTGTTGGCCTCTTGTGCGGTTCGCCTTCAGACTTTTCCTTCAGGATGGTCGGCGGTACTTTTTCTTCAATGACTTTTGACTGTTATACTTTCCTGGACAAAGAAAGAGGAAGTGGTGTCCTCTATGGTGCCTTATATAACATGTAGTCTCTATGGTTGCCTAAGGGCTCATGGGAGTTGTAGTTTGCTGTTTTTCTTTACTAAGTTTCTATTGGCTGCTGTTGGTAGTAAAGAAATCGAGAAAGCATAATCCTCGCCTCCGTGTCCTTAATAGAATTGAAAATTCTTGTCACGAATGTTTGCAAATTTTTAATTCTCACTGAGCACACCTTCACAGATGGGCCTCTGTGGCAAGTACTTTTATTCATTCCGGCGGCGCCTGATCTGGTGGGGGTCTGTGAGTATTTTACATAGTAACTACCTCGCTACCATTTTGGAGTCATGATACACATGCCTCACGTGACCTCATGAAATGTCTGTCTGACCATGGCAGAGCGCACGTGTTTTGAGCATTTCACTTTGCAAACTGTCACCATGCTATTTGTCACTGTGGCGTACCTTGGGAATCTGTATTTCACATACTCATGTGATACGCTATTTTTTCCGCTAAACGTGACCTTTACTTTGCCCAGCCATACATTCTGTACACAATCTGCAGTAGGCATTAGGGCATTATGTATCCTTTCAAAGATTTTTTCACCGGCCAAGTACACTTTTACTTTCAATTTTGGAATTGTGTTCTGAGAATTGTGCATGCACTTTCAAAATACACATTTGCCACGAATGTGCTCATACTCTTGGACACGGTGTGGCTTTCAGGACTATACTATAATGACTGCTGTTATGTTTACAAGTGGCGATTACACTGCAATTTGATTGATGTTTTCTTTGAGTCGTTTTGCATCATATTGCATACCCTTGGCCTATGATTATCATGTCTCTGACTTCAATTCCTGCATTGGCAGCTGTTATGAAACAAATTATTATTATTTGTGAATGCAACCGCAATACACACGAAGATTACGTGTTGTGCATTCAGTTACCTGTTTGTTGTGACACTCCAAGATGACCGCCGCCGTTTTGCTAACCATTTTTGTTGTCCTATGTTTATTTTCATGTTACTACTTGCCGGAGCTCTTTTTTAAATTTGTTTGGTTGCACACGATCACTTACGTGAACAAGGCTTTTCGCAAGCCAAAACATGTAGTAGGTGGAACACCCTTGAAACTTCGGTATTATCTGGCTTACTTTCAGTGTCTGAGAGCGCATTGACTTGGATTTTGCATCTCTGATATATATATATATATATATATATATATATATATATATATATATATATATATATATTTAGAAGCAAAAAACCTTCAATAAAGAAGAACGCCGCACACCACTCCAAGAGTTCTTTTCGTTTTTATTTCATATAGGTATTCCCCACCTACGCGTTTCGGACAGTAAATGTCCCTGTTCACGGTTAAAAAACATTTGTCCCTTGTTTATTTCACCTATTTGTACCATAAGCACCATGTGGCAGTGTTACGTTGCATTATGGGTTAGGTAGTTACTGATACATGCCCGTTTTTTAAGGCTCATCCTTAGCTTTTACCAGACCTGTGTTCGACATTTTCGAGACAAGGTAGGACTTAATTTATTTTAGTTGACAAAATTGTCACTTGAATGACTGCAAATGTAGGGCTGAGTGCCCGTATTTGACAAGTTAATCCGCGTATTATTCCGCGTTTCGAATTGTGACTGAGTGTCATTAGACAATGTTGGCTTAGTGCCTGTATAAATATTAGTTGTCCCCTTAAAACGTCCATGTCGATCTACTGGTCTGTACCGGCTTTGGATGATAATTACTTACTTAAAATTCATTTAACAAGTTATTAGATCTTAGTTTCATCATATTATAAGTCATGGTTAACTTAATTGCTGTAGATCCAAGTTTGAATTAAATCAGATAGCTATTTCTTCATTGATGCCAAATATGAAGTCTTTAGTTACTCATAGACCTTCACAGTCTCAGAGATGTACGTACAGTTCCTCATCCGCATTCATTCATTATTTTTGTCCCCACCACGTTCACTTTCTTTTATCATTGCAATTCCTGCATATTTTATGTCTTTCCAAGTTTTCCCTGGATGGCTTTTTAGATGTTTAGCAATCGCATAACTGTTATCATTGTTTTCAATTGCTCGAATGTGTTCGAGTGTTCTCTTTTTCAGAGGACATATAGTTGAACCAATGTATTTTAGACCGCAAAAGCATTGAAGTTGGTAGACCACAAACTGTGAGTCACAGGTTATGAGATTCTGACCAATTTTGCATGCCTTACATGTTAGGCATTTGGTGAATCCTAGTTGTCTTTTGTCCAACCAAGTCATGAGTTTGTCTTTTCTGAAGTGACTGTTCACCAATGTGTCTTGAATTGGGGAGCTTTACGAAATGTGATCAATGGTCTGTCTCCTATCAATGATCCTATTTCTGTGTCCTTTTTTAGAACACTCCAATATTTTGTTAGAATTTGTCGTATTTTAAAGCTCTCCTTTGAGTAGGTGAGAATTAGCCGTGGTTTATCTTCATCTGTTTTCAGATTTTTTTGTCTTTCGGTATGAGGGTTTCAGTTCTTGTTTTTGCCCTCGCTCTTTGTTCCCCTCGTAGTATATCTTTGTGTTTGTATCCACGATTAGCAAAGCGATCTTTGGTTTCCTTGAACTTTTTCTCCATTTCCAATGGTTCTGAGCAATTGCGTTTCATGCGTAAAAATTCGCCATATGGAATGTTTTGTTTTAGTGATGTGGGGTGGAAGCTAGTGCCATATAGGGCACTGTTCGTCGATGTTTTCTTTCTGAATACTGTTGTCTCTAATTTGTTGTTTTTGACATAGACCTTAGTGTCTAAAAAGTCAATTTCTGCTTTCTGAATGTTAAAGGTGAATTTTAAACCCACATCATTTTGATTGAGTATTGCTATATACTCTATCAATTTCTGTCTTGGACCCTTCCAGAGGAGGAACAGGTCATCTATGAACCTGAGCCACAACACCACGTCCTTGGTGTAGTTTTCGTTTTCTTCTCTCCAAGCTATGTTTTTCTCCCACCAACCCATGGTGAGATTAGCATAGCTTGGAGAGAAGGAAACGCCCATAGCACAACCGCAAGTTTGTTGATAATACTTTTTGTTGAAAAGGAAGACATTGTTGGTTAAACAAAAAGTTATCATAGTTAACAGCATGTTGGTGTGTCTCAAATCAGATATTGGTCTTTGTTTCAAGAAATATTTGATTGCTGTTAGGCCTATGTCGTGTTGTATAGAAGTATACAACGAGACCACATCGATGTTAGCGAGCCAGTAGTCCGAATGCCATTCGGTCTCCATTATTATCCTTAGAAAGTCACTGGTGTCTTTAATAAATGAGTTGAGAGTGGGAACAATCGGTGCCAAAAAGTGATCCACGTATAATGCTACAGTTTCACAAAGGGAGCCACAACTTGATACTATTGGTCGGGCTGGTGGATTGGTTAATGTTTTGTGAATCTTTGTCAAGAAGTATATGGTGGGGGTGAATGAAATGAAATGAAATGAAAAAGGAACTTAATTAAGCGCACTGTGGCCAAGCGGCTTCCTGGCGCTGGGAGGAAAGAGGGGAAAAGAAAAGGGGGGGGGAAAAAAGGGAAGGGGAAGGAAGGGAAGAACGGATCCAATACTGCAAACGATGGAGCTAACCAGGGAAGGCCTGCAGAAAGAGAAAAGTTTTTAATGCTTTTCGGAAAGCCGGGTAGGTAGGAATTGATCGGATGGAGAAAGGAAGGCTATTCCAATACTGAGGGGCAAGAACCGAGAAGCGGGTGCCACCGATACGGGCTTTACGGAAGCGGGGGACTTGAAGAAGAAGTTGGGAGGACGAACGAAGAGTGCGAGAGGGAGTGTAGGGAGTGAACAAAGAAACAATGAACATAGGGGCCGAGTGGGTGAAGGCTAAAAAGGCTAGACAGGCTAGTTTGAAAGAAGAACGAAAACGTACAGGAAGCCAGTGAAGGGACTTGAGAACAGGCGTGATGTGGGAAAATTTGGGAAGGTGAAAGATGAGCCGGGCGGCTTGGTTTTGGATGGCCTGGAGCCGGCGCATTTCATAGGCGGGGATGCCGGAGTAGAGGGCATTCCCGTAATCGAGACGGGAAGTGATAAGGGCTGAGATGATGGATTTGAGGGCGTCAGTGGAAAAGAAGTGGGACATTTTGCGAATAAGGCGGAGGGATAAGAAACAAGATGAAATTACAGCACTAACTTGGGAGTGAATGGAAAGGTCACTGCTGACTTTAAGGCCTAAAGTACGAACAGTGGGAACTGGAGTGGGGGGAGTGCCTAAAGAGAGGGGCCAGTGAGAAGGGGACTAGAGGGGCCACCAGTGAGGACAAGCTCCGTCTTGTCGGGTTTAATTTGAGGTGGTTCGTGATCATCCAGTCCGAAATGAAAGTTAAAGTGGAACTAATAAAGGAAGAAGAATCAGGAGTGGAGAGATCAAAGATGAGCTGGAGGTCGTCAGCGTAGTTATACACTGAGACCCCCAGCTCGCGGAGGGAAAAAAATAAGAGGGTAGATGTAAAGATTGAAAAGAAGAGGGGAAAGGGAGGAACCTTGGGGGACCCCGCACACAAGAGGGCGGGGGGGGGGCGAAGAAGCCGGCAAGCTGGACTGCCTGGGACCTACCCTGAAGGAAGGACTTTATCCAGGATAGTGCTAACCCCCTAATGCCGGCTGCGCTGACACGGTCGAGAAGGATGTCGTGATCAACCGTGTCAAACGCAGCCGACAAGTCGAGGAGCACCAGCGCCTGGGGGAGGTTGGAATCAGCCCTTCCCTTAAGCTCGTCCAGGACTGCAGTGACGACCATCTCGGTAGAGTGTCCCGGACGGAAGCCCGCCTGGTGGGAGGCCAGGAGGCCATGCCTCTCAATGTGTGAGGAGAGGCAGGAGGTGACATGGCTTTCCACAATCTTCCCCAGGTAGGGGAGAAGGGAGATAGGCCTGAAGTGAGAGGGTGAAGAAGGATCCAGGCCAGGTTTTTTTATTATGGGAAGAACAATAGCCGTTTTGAAGGAGGAGGGAACAGATCCTAGGGCCAGGGATGAGTTAAGAAGTGTGAGGGGGGGTCCAGGAGAGTGAGAAAAAAGGGTTTGAAGGATCCGGGCCGGCGCACAGTCAGCTGGCGATCCCGATTTGACCTTAACCAGCAGAGCAGAGAATTGTGCAGCAGTGATGGGGGGGAAGAGGTCTAACAACGAAGGCGGAGGGGGGAGAGGGGGGATGACCAGGGTTTGAGAGACTGCGGGAATGTTGGCTTTAATATCAGAAATTTTGTCCATAAAGTGATTATTGAGGGAAAGACAAAATGGGAGGGAAGGGACGACGCTAACGTTAGTGCGATCGGATGTGGCAAGTTGTTTTACGAGTGAAAAAATCTCTCGGGATTTGTTGGAAGAGCGGGTGACTTGTTCGGAGAAGTATTCCATTTTTGCCGAGATGATAGCTTTTTTATAGCCGTTGAGTAATGATTTGTACTTAATACGAAGAAGAGGACAGTAGTGGTGCCTCCATTGGCGCTCTGATCGCCTGAGATTGAGTTTTAACTCTTTGAGTTCACTAGTGAACCATCTGTGGGCCTCATGGGGCCGACCAGATTTGATGTTTTTAAGAGGGGCGACGAGGTCACAGGAGGAGGATAACCAAGCACAAACAGCATCAGCTTGATCTTCCAGGGAGAGGTCGGTCAAGTCAGGCGTGGTGGAGGCCAGAGAAGAAGAAAGAAGGGAGAGATCTGTCTGATTCCAGCAGCGGGCTGTCAAGTTTTTGGGGCGGGGGACTTTAGGATGAGAGGAAATGGGAATGTTAAAAGAAATTAAGAAGTGATCTGACCAGAGACAGGGAAGAGTGGAGAGAACGGAGAGGGGGCAGCGCAAGGACCAGATTTGGTCCAGGGTGTGACCCTTGACGTGAGTGGGTGAGAAAACGTGAGGAAGAAAGTTTAAAGAGTGAAGAGTTGCAGAAAAATCTTTAGAGGTTGAGCTTTCTCGAGGATCATCCGGCCAGTAATTGAAGTCGCCTAATAGGACAACTGCTGAGTTGTTTACTGATAAAGTGGCCAGGATGTCTTGAAAGAGGGGGACAAATTGAGGCATAGGCAGAGGGGGCCGATAGACAAGGACAAAGGTGAGGGGGTCAATGAGATTAGTGGACCGAGCGACCAGGAAGTCTACGTTGGGTATAGGAGAGTGGTGAAGAAGCTGAAACTTCAGCGTAGACCGGATAATCATTGCCACTCCACCGCCGGTTTTACTGGACGGTCTGTCCGCACGGAGGGCGTAATGTGTGTCAGGAAGGATAGTTAGAAGATCGGGGAGAGAATCAGGGGAAAACCATGTCTCCGTGAGAAAAAGGTAATCAGGGGAATCTGTGGAAAGAAGATTGAAGAGTTCAATTTGATGCTTAACAGCTGACCGGGTGTTTAACAGAAGGGCCGAGGCTACAGGGGGTGACGGCGGAAGGGAAGGGGTTGCCTGGTGGGCCATAGGAGGGGGGATGGAGGGTAAAGAAGAGGGGGATGGAGTTGAGCAGGGGGGTGCAGAAATGCCGAATGAAGCAATACGTATGGCTAACGGGAGAGGGACAGAGGTGGGAGCCATGAGTGAGGATAATTGGGCGGAGGTGTAAGACACTAATTGGGCAGGGTCTATGGCCCCGGGTCCCGGCCGGTCGCGGACGGGCGCAGACGGGCTTGCCTTAGGCGCGCCTTTGGCGCGCAAACGGCGCGCCCGCTGCGCCCGTCCGCCCGGGGTGATTGGATGTTTCACAGTGAGGTATTCTGCTTCCTATATATATATATATATATATATACATATATTTTTTTTATGCAGGTCTGCAAATCAGTGGAATGTACATTATGGCCTTTAGAAAAGCTTGGTTGGATTAACTTTTGATATATATATATTACCTACTGGCGGTCGTCAGTAGGTATATATAGTTAGGATTTTTTTCCTATGGGATTTTTGAAAATTCTATGTCGAATAACTTTGGCGTTTGAGGACGGAATTGGCTGAAATTTTCAGGAAAATGGCACATTTTGTTTCTGAGCAGCCGCTGAAAATTTAGGGGGGTTTCGTCAAGGGGGGGCCGAGAAAAAAGGGGGGTCCCAAAACGCGTTTTTCACATGCAATTTTCCATAGGGCGGTTGGACTCACTTTTAGCTCGAACGGCTGAATGGATTTCCACGAAACTTGGCAAAATTGTAGGGACTGGTAGCCCGATGTGCCTTTGCTAGGTCTCAATATATGCGGTCCAGTGGATTTTGAGAAATTAAGGTTAAAAAAAATATATATATCTGTAACAGCGCTCCGGGCAGCGCCCCGGTTCGCGTACCTGACGCGTAACGGAACTTCGCGAAGCGAAGCTGATTGGCTCTCCGGTGTCTGTCAACATTCTAAACAGTCCGGAGCGGCCGCCATCTTGTCTCTCGGTAGGATCGAGAGACAAGAGGAGGCCAAAACAAAGGGGTAAATGACCATAAGGGGGCATAGCAGCTCCTCCCTGACCCCCTAGGTTTGATGTGGAGGCTTTAAAAGGGCCCCGCGGGGGGAACAAAAATAAAAAAAAACGTTTTTTTTGCGTGGGGAGCACCCGGTACGCGCACCGGGAAGCGGTCTGGGGAGCGTACGATAAGGAAAAAAGAATGATAGACTTTTCAAATATTGTATGTTTATTGATTGTTCATTTTGTTGGTTTTTTTGTGCTTTTTTTTATTAAATATAAATTTATTTTTGTGATTCTTTTTCCAAATTTAACAGAACATTTAACAACACATTGTCGTAAATGTCCTCATTTTCAATCAGCGAATCTACTGCATCTACACATTGAACTAATTCATGGTCCCGTGATTCATCCATGAAATCTGAGTCATCATTGTCCTCAATAACTTTTTCTGTGTTGTTCTCCAGAACAATTTTGAAGGAAATAATCTGCTCTCCTTCCATTTTCTTGCTGTAATTTGCATAAAAAATAAAAATATCAGTAGAGATAGGGCACTGTTGGGTTTAAGTTCAGACAGGTACTTGTGAGTTTATAACAGAGAAGTAATCTATGGGTACTGTATGGTTTCAGGCGTGAAGTAGTACTATTAAAAAGTGCCTGTGAAGAAGCCTAAGTAAATTCATAATTATACCACAGAAACCTAAATCAATCCATAATTATAATAAACAAGCCTTTCTCAATCTCTAACTCTTACAGAGGGACAGTATATAACTATCTGAAAATGTTTTCCCAAATTAATTTAAAGTGCATGACATAGTTCTCCTTTCAAATTTAGAAAATAACATCTTACCTTTTAAAAACAAGTTCAAGTTGTCAGTGAAAATGCTCTTGCAATGTACGTCAGGAAGTAGTAGTCAAAATGGCTGTGTTTCTCTCTCTTTCTTTATATATATTCAGGTACATAACCAATCAAATGTCAGGTAAAAAAAGTAGAAAATGAAAGTAACATTTTAATTGGTTGTAAATTCCAACATTTCAGATGTGTTTTGTGAAGTAATTTACCTCAGGGTATTTAGAGAGGTCTACAGGCTAAATGGCTAAATGGAATTCCAACCAAATTTGTGAAAATGGTAGGGATTGGTATGTAGTATGAGCTAATCTATATTTGGTGAAAGTGTCTCCAGTAGTTTTTCTGTAAATTACTTTCCCACCTTTTTTAAGCGAGCGCTTCCCAGTGCGCGCCCCGGTACGCGAACCGGCAGCGTTACGGGAGTCCTCCATTTTGTGTTTCGGTAGAATTGAGATACAAGATGGAGGGCAAATAATGTTCAGAATGGGTAGAAGGGGGCATGGTAGACGTATCCTGACCCCCTAGGTTTTCTGAGGGTGGCTGAGGAGGCCCATATGTGCGAAAAAAAAACATTTTTTTTAAAATTTTCGCGCGGTTAGCGTCCGGTGCGCGTACCGGGTAGCGCTCCGGAAAGCGTAAATTGTGAAAATTCGTTAAAAAAAGTTACATTTAAAATTTGTTTATAGTGATCATAGTTAGGGTAGCTCTGAGAAGAGCTTTTGGGTCTGTGGTAGATTTAGGTACTTATAAGTAGGTACCAATACATAGTCTTAAATTCAGGATGAAAACTCTGTTCCCCTCATCTGAGAAGTGAACTCCATCTTCTCTGTAGATATCTTGCATGTAGTAACGCAAGTTATTGTTGTAGATGGAGCCCATTCCATGGTCTCTCATGTAAGCTGAAACAGACTTATTTACATGCTTCCTCGATTTCTCAATTTGTGGAGAAAATTGCTTGGACCACCTCTATTTCTGTCTTTGGCATATATTTGAATATACCAAGGCAGTTTGAGGAAAAAGTGCCATCAATTGTTCAAAGGTGTCCTTTAAAAGCATTTCCAGACCTACCCCAGTCAAAGTGCCCAAATAATTTCCTCCACAGTGCACAATTAACAGGTCAGGTTTTGGCAAATGCAAAAAGGTTTTCACCAATGGTATCAATTGGTGACATCTTAATCCTCTGTGGCCAATCCAGTTGATTTCCACATTTTGTAAATTGAGGTTGTGTAAATTTCTGTTATCAGCATACCTTTGAGCCCAATGGATGTAACTATGTCCTACAATCCAGAAAGAAAACATAGTGAGAGGAGGTTCTGCTGCAGTCAGATGAAGTGTGGTAATGAAATGGCAGTTGAAACAGTAGGAGTATGTAATGAAAAAAACTGTGGAGTTTCTGTGCTAATGAATCAGTAGCAGTGATTGGTGGATTTTGATTGCAGGAAACAGAAAGTTAGGGTGCATGGATGAGTTCTTTGAAAGATGTAATTTGAATGGTCAAGAAAAAATCATTTTATGAAAGATTGCACTGGATACGCAGGTGTACTGAGAGTTCAGAGTTCAATTGAAACATTGTTGTGTGAAGTTGCAAACATGAGAGGTCTTTCAGGAGGTGGTTGCTATGGAAAAAAGGCAGAAAGGGCAGAGGGGGGAAGGGTGTTGATTTGAAAAAAGTGAGGGAAGAGTTTTGATTGGGTGACATGAGAGATATGTGTGATGAATTACAGCATTTCTGTGCCATTGTTGGTTGCAGCCTCTGGAGTGCATACCCTTTGTTCTGCTGAAGACAAATTGGTGTGTGTCTGAGACTGTTTTGAAACTCAAAAAGTATTTGCTAAGGTGAGAAAAGATTCATTTAATTTAAATAGAGAATAGTATGCTTTAAGGAGAAAATTATGAAGAAAGTTGTGTATTTAAAATGTTGCTTTGTGTCAAGTGTTTTACAAATAGATTTTGTTTCTTTGAGTTACATAGCCATGTTACATAGCCATGTTAAAAGTGACGCAAAAATGTTGCTAGGGCCTTAAAAATGCGCTTTCATGTGTGTTAGGGCATTTTAAGTCACTTCCCTATGAATGTGGTTGAATAATTGTTTTACTTCATGTGTTTAAAAACGTTTTTTGAAATCAATTAGGTTTCTTGATATGTACTGCTAGAGTTTCATAGGTTGCTTGGGGCATATTTACAAGGCCTTTGAGTCACTTTGAAGTTATTTTCCCCATTTCAATTTAGGTCATTTCCCCGTTGTGCAAGGTCCTTGTAAATACGCCCCCATGTGTGTTTGGCAAATTTAGATTTTGTTTCTTTGAGTTACATAGCCATGTTAAAAGTGACACAAAAATGGTGCAAGGGCCTTACAAATACGCTTTCATGTGTGTTAGGGCATTTTAAGTGACTTCCCCATGAATGTGGTTGAATAATTGTTTTACTTGATGTGTTTAAAAACGTTTTTTGAAGTCAATTAGGTTTCTTGATATGTACTGCTAGAGTTTCATAGGCTGTTTGGGGCATATTTAGAAGGACTTTGAGTTACTTTGATGTTATTTTTCCCATTTTAATTTAAGACATTTCCCTGTGGTGCAAGGTCCTTGTAAATACGCCCCCATGTGTGCTTTGCAAATCTAGATTTTGTTTCTTTGAGTTACATAGCCATGTTAAAAGTGATGCAAAAATGGTGCAAGGGCCTTAAAAATACGCTTTCATGTGTGTTAGGGCATTTTAAGCCACTTCCCCAAGAATGTGGTTGAATAATTGTTTTACTTCATGTGTTTAAAAACGTTTCTTAAAGTCATTTAGGTTTCTTGATATGTACTGCTAGAGTTTCATAGGCTGCTTGGGGCATATTTAGAAGGCCTTTGAGTCACTTTGACGTTATTTTCCCCATTTTAATTTAAGTCATTTCCCCGTGGTGCAAGGTCCTTGTAAATACGACCCCATGTGTGCTTGGTAAATTTAAGTACTGACAGGGTGTGCTTCTACATAGGACCTGTGTTGTGTTTTCAAATTATGACCAGAAAATCGTTGTTTTAAAAAAAAAAAAACTTTTCACATTTATGAGACGGTCATAACGTTTTTTGAAGTCAATTAGGTTTCACAATATGTACTGCTAGAGTTTCATAGTCACTATGATGATAATGATATACATTTAGAACTGTGTAGGAGGCATGGAGAAACTGAGGCTTCTGTAAGTGTCAAGGGAGGTGAGTAATGTACATTGGTCTGTTGCATAAAGTCCTCATCTTCAGCGTACTCTTGGATATGCTAGACTACATCTGCACAATGAGATAACTAAGCTGAGGAAACACAGGTGATGTGATTGTGAATTGAGCAAAAATATTTGCACGTTTTTCAATTACATCACCTGTGTTTCCTAACATTACGAATCACATTGTGCAGAGGAGGTTTAGGCCTGTCCAGGGAGATAGAGGAGGTCTGGCCTTTGTTCAAGAGTGCAGTGGACATGACTTACTTCATTGGTAGGCCTGCACATGTATTATCTCCTCTGTACTCTTCAATAAGCCTAAATTTCATCTGCAAACCTAAGTAGGCCTCACCTCAAACAAACCTCTGAATAGGCCACACCTTATCGTCATCTTGAATCAATCATTTAAAATGTTAGGGGCAGATTTATGATGGCCGTGCGCCTCTTTTGTGCCGCTGTTGCGTCACTTTTGTGACGCAGCAGTGATGCAAAAGATGCACCATGTTGCAAGATTGGCCTCACTTCATCTGCAACAAGATACCGTCAGTTTAAACTGTAAACATTTAGGTCTGTGTAGGGGGCATGGAGAAGCTGAATCTTCTGTAAGTGTCAAAATTGTTGCATACAGTGCTCACCTTCTGCGTACTATTTGATATGCTTGACTACATCTGCACAATGAGATACCTAAGCAAAGTAAACACAAGTGATGTGATTGTGAAATGAGCAAAAGAAATTGCACATTTTTCAATTACATCACTTGTGTTTCCTAACATTACGAATCAGATTGTGCAGATGAGGTTTAGGCCTGTCCAGGGACACAGAGGAGGTGTGGCCTTTGTTCAAGAGTGCAGTGGACATGACTCACTTCATTGGTAGGATTGCACATGTATTATCTCCTCTGTACTCTTCAATAAGCCTAAATTTCATCTGCAACCCTGAGTAGGCCTCACTTCAAACAAACCTCTGGATACGCCACACCTTATCGTCATCTTGAATTAATCATTTAAAATGTTAGGGGCAGATTTATGATGGCCGTGCGCCTCTTTTGTGCCGCCATTGCGTCACTTTTGTGACGCAGCGGCAGTGCAAAAGATGCACCATGTTGCAAGATAGGCCTCACTTCATCTGCAACAAGATACCGTCAGTTTAAACTGTATACATTTAGGACTGTGTAGGGGGCATGGAGAAGATGAGCAAAAGATGCGCTATGTTGCGACATATTTACAAATTGATGCATCTAGGCTGATGTGTCATGCTGTAAAGTCCTGTGCCACATGAAACCTGCGTCAGGTTTCATGTGGGCGTTTTGTTGCAGGGTGGGTATTCACTTGCATGAAAGCCCTGTAAAACTAACACAGTGAAATTTACAAGATTTCACTGAGTCAGCTTTATGGCATTGGTGAATCAAAACCTTACGTCTGTTTGAAACAGGCATAAGGAGTGACGCACCATGCAATGTGTGGCTTGCCCCTGTGCCTTGCAGGAGTCATGTCGCGCTTGCGACGTGATTCCTGCAATGTGCCGCTTTTGCGGCACAGATGCGTGACGCATCTGTGCTGTTTTTGCCCCAATGGTGATCTGCATTGTGAATGCGGCATACCATGGGTGGCAGAGCAGCGGCGCACGTTAACTGGTGCATCCCTTGGGATGTGCCAGTTAACATAAATCTGCACCTTTACATTTAAGTATGAGCAGGGGATACAGAGTTGGTGAGGCTTATCCAAGGTTAAGAAAAGATGAGTCCTGTTCACTGAAAACTTGGACATAGGCCTCACCTCCTCAGCATCGCTGGACATGGTTAAATAATATCTGCAAAATGTTATTCCTGTTAAACAATTTTACTATTATAGTCTCTGAGATTTGTCTCTTACTCTGCAACATCTCATTGTTGTTCTCTTTTTTTAAAGATAACGACGACATCAAGCATGAATGATAATGAGCAAACTGTTGATCTCGATATTATCATTGAACTTGTCATTGAAACATCAGTGGAAGTAGATCCCTTGGATGATTTAAATCCTGAGGATGATGAAGAACATGATGAGGATGCCGATTTGTCAGAATTGTATGACATAGGGTGGGAAGCTGACCTGCTCGAGCCTATGGAACTATAAAGAGTTATTTTTAAAAGTTACTGGAAATGAAAAGTAACCATGTTAACCATTTCATTTAAAATTAAACACAACTTTAAAAACAGCTTGTGTGAAGTGTGTTTAATAAAATAGTAAAATATGCTAATAAAATTAGTTCAGATTCACATATAAAAGAGCACAGGTCAAATGTAGAAGCATTCCATTTCTTTGCTACTATTTGTGACTTTTAAATTTGCCAATGCACTACAAATTATTGTATGTAGAATTGACAACTAGTGTGTTAATTTTTTGACGACTGTTATTGATTTACTGTTTGGTAATAGTGGTTAATAACATTTTTTATTATATTTTACCACAGATTCAAGGGCAGATCATTTCAAAAATACAGTATGCCATCGAAGGAAAGAATCCGAAAGGCTACAAAACGTCAAAGACAGCAGATTACTAAATGCTTGCAGCAGTCCTCTACAATAAAAACTCGTCAAGTCACCAAGAAAGCTCCGGGTAAGACAACGAAATCATTCATAAGAAATATTTACAGAAAAAAAAGTATCACTACAGAACATGTTTTAGTCCAGAAAAAGAGAGCCAATTTAAACGGAAAGGAAAGGCCAATCAAAAATGTAACTGCTAGAGCAGGAGATAACTCTGTGCATGGTAGTAGAAGGAAAAATCAGTTTAGGGACATTCGTAGACGAATGTTCCGCAACAGGATAATTGGTAATTTGTTAAAAAATATTAAGAAAGGTCAACAGAAAGTGGTTTTTTATAAAAGAAAAAAAATTGAGAAAATTATTGATCAGGCATTCGAAATTAAGCGAAAGTTATTTATTTTGATAATCAATAGAATTAGGAAACTAAACAAGGTAATTTATGATTTCAAATCAAATAGTAGATGGAAGAGAACAGTTAATCGTAGTAATTTTTGTGAAGTTTTTTCAGGAGAATGGATGCATAGTTCAAGTTGTGAGGCATTTTTTAATGAGGAGAGTTATTTCCAGGATAATGATTTGGTGCATGCAGTTGACACCAGTGGTCGAGCATATGAGGTGAAAGATGGATGTGTGGTTGAAAAAGAAAAACTTGTGACAACAGAGGCAGAAGAGGTGTTAGGTGATGAAGTTTTAGGGAGACGTCCTAAGGGTCCAGTGTACACCTGGAAGTGTAGTAGTATTTGCAGTGTGCGACAGGAATCAATTGATTTGTTTTGTAATTTCTTACGTACATATAGTAAGAAAAGTCTGAAACAAAAAATTAAGTTGTTGCAAGACTTAGATCCTTGCAGATTGAGAGAACTGACAGGTTTGCATGGTCATTCATTGGCTTGTCTTTCCAGGAGAGTATGCCAGAGTGTTTTTCATCATTTCAGGATGCTAGCAGTGCATCATAATAAAGTGAGGAAATTAGTTAGAATGTTGTATTATGCTAAGAGTCCAGCAATTATGCTTAAACAATTATGCACTGCTCTTTTGCATGGTTCAGAAGTAGATGTGAAGAATATTTGTGCAGAAATTGAGTTTTGTTACTTTGCAAGTAAAGAGGAGAATGTTGAAATTGACCCAGAAGAAGAAGGTAATGTGGAAGAGAGTGTACAGATTTCCAGTACAGATAATTTTTCAGAAGGAAATTGCCACGTTTCAGGTGAAATCAAGCGAGAGGCCTAATTTCACTTGTGTGTGTTGTCGACGCACTTATTATAAGAATCAGACTAAGTTAGTGGATTTATATGCAAAAAGTGAAAGAGAAAATAATAGTGAATGGAAGGATTTCGCAACATACTTGATGGTAGAAAATTGTTTTGATTTGGGATTGGATCAACGTGTGTGTACTTATTGTTGTAACAAATTAAATCAAAACCGGATGCCTGCTAGAGCGGTTCATAATAATCTGGAATTGGATTTAAATACTTATGAATCTATTTTGATTCAAAGTGTCCATCCCTTTCAGGCTATTGTACGAATGGAGCCAAAGACAGGGAAATTGCCTCCATCAGATTTACAGAGAGGATTAAAGGGAAGAGTTGTTTATTTGCCTCTAGATTTGAAGAAAAACATTAATACAATTGGAGTAGAGAAAGTGGAAGAGGAACCTCTGGTTATCTTAGTTAATGGGGTTCCGACAAAGAGTAACAAAATATGGCAAGATTTAGTGGATGTTAGGAAAGTCAAAAAGGCAACATTGTATTTGAAGAAAAAAAATAAGTACTATAAGAATGTATATGTTGCAGAAGAGGAAGTAAGTGAAGAAGAGGATAGCGATTTGTGTGCTGGTCAAATTGAGAAAGTAGAAGCCTCTAAAAATGAAGGAAAATATGAACATTATAGTGTTCATCCTTTGCATTCCAAGGAAGTCATGGGGAATGCTATTGAGTTGTTTCAAATGAAACAAGCCAAAGGGAGTCCTATTAGTGTTTGGGAGGAAAGTTTGGAAGCTCGGTGTTTCCCACAGCTATTTCCAACAGGTGAAGGAGGAAGATATGATGAGTGACCTGATCAAATTCCTGCTTCTGAATACCGTACTTTACGATTGTATGCAGAAGATCCTAGGTTTCGTCAATGCATTCCCTATTTGTTTCATCTCCTGTTTGAAAGCGATCTGTCTGGACTGTCATATGCAGTGAACCACATCTTGAAAAGTGGTGTACAGATGCAAAATATCTCGGCAAGGGACTATATTGATAAAGTCAATGTGCAAGACAGTATTTTGGATTCTCACCTGATTAATCTCATGGCGTGTCAGCGTGGTACTAATGAGTACTGGTACCGTCGTCATGGTGATTTAAAATGTATGCTGAGGAACTTAGGAACTCCCACATGGTTCCTCACTCTCAGCTGTGCCGAGTATGGCTGGGAAGACTTACTTGAATTTCTACGAGAGGCAAATGGAAACATTGAAAATATCGAATTCAAGACACCCGGAGAACTGTGCTCTTTGGATCCAGTGAATGTATGCAGGTACTTCAATCATAGATTTGAAGCTATGATGTCTTTCATCATGAACAAGAAAAATCCACCCCTTGGAGAGGTGTTGGATTTCTTCTGGAGAAAGGAGTACCAAGCAAGAGGTGCTCCTCATATACATATGCTGCTATGGATCAAAGATGCACCCAAATTTGGAACAGATCCGGATGACTTAGTGATGAGTTTCATAGAACAGTATTCTACATGTGCTGTTCCAAACACAAAGGAAGACAAAAGCCTAAGAGAACAAGTTTTACGCTTCCAAAGCTATCGTTGTGGAAAGTACTGTCGTCGTAAATTCAGAAACAAGGACAAATTCTACACAAAATGTCGTTTCGCCTTTCCACGACCGGTGATTTCTGAAGGAAGAGTGAACAGTTTGATGTCTTCGCTGCGACATAATGTGACGAGGAAATCACCCAAAAATACATACAATTTGAAAAGGAACCAAGATTCCAAGTACATCAACGACTACAACCCAGTGATTTTGTCCATGTGGAATGCTAACATGGATATACAGTTTGTGGCTGATAACTGTATGGCTGTGGCTCGGTATGTGACATCTTACATCACCAAAAAAGAAAAGACAGAATTGAAGGATATGTGGGAGGACATTTCCCATGAAAAGAGCCTCAGTAAGAAGTTGTACAGTTTCAGTCTGAAGATGTTGTCGCATCGAGAAATCGGAGCTTACGAATGTTCTGACCGGTTATCTTCAGCAAGTCTCTATGCCAAATCTAGGAGTATCATTTGGGCGAGTCTTGGTCTTGCTGCAACGCGTAATCGAGTTCTGAAACCTGTGCGGGAAATTGAGTATTTGGCGGAAAAGGAGCCAAACAGTACCGATATTTTGAAGACCAACATGTTGGATACATATTATCCAAATAGAAGCAGTCACCTCGAGAATGTTTGTCCGTATGAGGTTCTACAAAATTACATATTCAAGAGGAACATCAAAGAAGATATTGATAAAGGAGTGTATGCTGTAATTGGAAGTGAGGGATGTCTGGTCAAGCAAAGAAAATGCCAATTGGTAAACCATCGAAAATTGAGTGGCGAATCTCCTGAAAGAAAAGAGTTTTTCTATTTAGCTCTTTTGCAACTTTTCAAGCCTTGGCGTGCAGAAGAGGAACTGCTTGGAGATTTCCTCTGTTACGAAGACTCTTTCAATGCTGCCAAGGAGACCATAGAATGTCCTGTTTTTCCCAAATATCTAGAAATGTTGAATGCAGAAATCGAGCAGGAAGCAATGATTGCAGCCGAGATTGCTAGAGACAGTTCTCAGGACAGTCAGAGTTCTGTTTCATTGAGTCAGGATCCACTAGGAGGACCAGTTATCGAAAATGAAGCTGCCACTGCCATGATTGAAGTGGAAAGAGCCATGGCACATGCTCAGGAGGATGCGGTTAACTTAGAAGACTTGGAAAGACAACTCAACGTTGAGCAGAGGAAAATATATGATGAAGTTACCAACCAAATTGGTCATGGATGAAGTCATGAGAAGAAAGAGTGCTCATGTACGTCGTTGAAGCCTGTCCGACTGTACGTGAGTGGAGAAGCGGGAACTGGAAAAAGTTTCCTCATTAAAGCAATTTCATGTTATTTGCAGGAAAGGACTGAGTCATCGCTGTCTTGTGTTGTCACCGCTCCAACTGGACTGGCAGCACATAACATTAAAGGTATTACTTTGCATCGTCTACTGATTCTGCCAGTGGAGCATGATAACAAATTACAATACCACAAGTTATCTGGAGATGCTTGTTGTGAAGTTTCAAGAGTCTTGAGGAAAATGAAACTTCTTATCATTGATGAAGTAAGCATGGTTTCCAATGTCATGCTTGCCTTTGTGCATTTGAGAATGCAAGAAGTTCTCAAAACAGATTATGATGTGTTATTTGGTGGCAAACACATCATTGTTTTCGGTGATCTTCTGCAGCTGACACCAGTGAAAGGACAACCTGTGTTCAAAATGCTCACGCATGAAGATACCAGGAAGTGCCTAGGGAGCATTGGCAACGTCAATATATGGTTAAACTTCAATTATGCTGAACTGCGTGAAAATATGCGTCAAGCAAAGGATGAAGATTATAAGAATATTCTACAAGATGTTAGAATCGGAAAAGTGACCGAGCATGGGAAAGAAGCTTTACATGCACGATTACTGTCAAATTTGTATCCAGAAGAAGACGTTGAGTCAGAGAATATTTTTCGGAAAATTACTGAGAAGAAATCTGGAATATGTTTGATGCCAACTCTTGCAGAATGTGCCATCTTCAACAACAAAATGTTGAATTTAGAAAACCAAGAGATTGTGAAACTGGAAGCTATTGACAGAATAGAGCATATGGGAGCAACAATTATTTTGTCTGAGAATTTGAAATCTAAATTGGATTCATTAGAGAAGACTATATCTAAAACTGCTGGTTTTGAAAAGACTCTGAATGTGTGCTTAAATTGCCGTATAATTTTAAGAAGGAATTTACATGTTGAAAGAGGTCTGGTAAATGGATCAATGGGTAATGTTGTTGATTTTGAAAAATACAGAAATAGAGATGGAATTGAATTTTTAAAAATTACATTTGATGGCATTGAGGAAGTACAGCTAATTGGTCGTTGCTCTGCTAGGTTTTTGCTTGTAAAAGACTTATATGTTCGCCGTAAGCAGTTTCCTGTTTGCTTGGCATATGCAGTGACAATCCATAAATCGCAAGGTTTAAGTGTAGACAGTGCATTGGTGAATATTGGCAGTTCTGTGTTCAAGGAGTGTATGGCATATGTGGCATTGTCACGAGTCAGAAGTTTATCGGGATTGTACTTGATTGAGTGTGATGTCACAAACATTTGTGCGGATCTAGATTGTGTTAAGGAATACAATAGGTTAAGAAGAGAGTATGCGCCACATTTGCCTCAATATCCTTTGTTTGAGAAACGTGTGGTAGGCCGGAAACGAAGAAATGTGACCAATAGTAGGGAGGTTGTAGCAAAAAGACGAAAAGTCGATGAACCTGAAATTATAAGCAGAAAAAAAATGGATTCTGTTGAAGATGTTGTTGGTTTTCAATTTGAAAATAGTTCTGGTGTCAACTGCTATGCTAATGTAGTGGTTAATGTTGTCTTTTCTCTAGAAACTTTAAAAGAAGAGATTGTGGTCAATTCGGATCAAAGATTTTGCAGTTTGTTGAATTCTGTGTTAGAGAAATGTAGCACTGATAGAACAAAAATAGAAAGTGTGTCTGAAATTCGAAATCTGTTAGACAAATGTTCAGGTCAAATGCAATTCTCTCAAAATATTCAGCAAGATTGTCAGGAGTTTTTAATGTATATGCTTGATGTATTGCAAGATGAAGGTGTAGATGTAGATCATCTGTTTGGCCTTTCTTATCAATGGCAGCATGACTGCGAGAACTGTAGGGTATCAAGTACTACTAGTGTAGAGTCTGAAAGATTTATATATTTAACTTTGCCAGACAGTAAATCAGTGTCCTTTAGAAAGCTAGTAAAAGCAGCTGATCACAACATGGAGTGTAGCCAATGTAAGTCTGCAATGGTCTCCACATTATTTATATGAACATATGGCCAGTATGTCATTTTAATGTTCCAACGATGTAGGCCTGATGGAACAAAATTGACAACTTTAATTAAAAATGTTGTGGCTTCGCAGTTGTCAATATCAGGAAGGACTTTTGTAACTGCAGCAATTATATATCATGACGGTCCTTCAACAACATCAGGACATTACACAGCTTTTTTGAAGTCTAGACACGGCTGGTCATTCTGCAATGATTCTGTTTTAACCTTCAAAACAAAATTGCCTTTTGACCTTAAAAATTCTTACCTGGTGTTTTTACAACCAAAATTTTAGGGAAAGACTCTCGGGATTTGCTCTGAGGAATTTCAAGAGGTTCTAATGGCTCCTACACTATTTGGCCTTGAGGATAAGTGTAGTACAGAGTAAAAAGTTATTTTTGAGTTTTAAGTAGTTCCTGAAAAAAAATAAGGTTTTCTTACAGAAAGTGGTGGGCACGGATTAGTTAAAGGACAACAGAGTATTTCCCAAAGCAAACGGTATTCTTACCATAACACTTGACGTCATGGAAAAATAACTGCACTTTGAATGAGTTCAGAAAAACTGTTTCTTTTAATAAGCTAATTCAAGCAGGCAATCAAAACATGGAGTAGAGGTAATGTAAGTCTGCAACGCTGTCTACATTTTTTGAACAAACTTTTGGTTATAATGTCATTTGAAAATTCTAACTATATAAACCTGATGAAAGTAAGTTTTCAACTTTAATTACAAATGTTGTGGCTTTGTGGGATTTGCTTAGAAGAATTCCAAGAGTTATAAATGGCTCTTCCACGATTTGGCCTTGAGCAGAAGTGCGGTAGAGAGCGAGAAGTCATTTATTGTATGTAACATATTTGTCAAAACGATGGAGCTTTTCTTTCAGAAAGTGGCGGGCTGAAAATAATAACAACACAACAGAGTATAAGCTGTTCATAGGACATCCTTCGACGTCATGGAAAGTAAGTTACTTTTAAGGAGTTCTGATTTCTGATTGGTTATGTTATATGAGTTTTTTAAACACAATCATTTTGATTGTGGTTTTTTTTCCCCGCTGTTATATGATGAATACCTTCAAGTCACTGTTTTAAGTGAAATTTGATATATTCTGAGAACAGCAAAAATAAACCATTTAATATGTATAATTAATTCTGTACTTTTTGTATTTATGATATACATTTAGAACTGTGCAGGAGACATGGAGAAACTGAGGCTTCTGTAAGTGTCAAGGGAGGTGAGTAATGTACATTGCTCTGTTGCATACAGTCCTCACCTTCTGCGTACTCTTGGATATGCTAGACTACATCTGTACAATGAGATACCTAAGCTGAGGAAATACAGGTGATGTGATTGTTAAATGAGCAAAAATATTTGCACGTTTTTCAATTATATCACCTGTGTTTCCTAACATTACGAATCACATTGTGCAGATGAGGTTTAGGTCTGTCCAGGGAGACAGAGGAGGTCTGGCCTTTGTTCAAGAGTGCAGTGGACATGACTCACTTCGTTGGTAGGCCTGCACATGTATTATCTCCTCTGTACTCTTCAACAAGCCTAAATTTAATCTGTAACTCTGAGTAGGCCTCACCTGAAACAAACCTCTGGATAGGCCAGACCTTATCGGCATCCTGAAACAATCATTTAAAATGTTAGGGGCAGATTTATGATGGTCGTGCGCCTCTTTTGCGCCGCCGTTGCGTCACTTTTGTGACGCAGCAGCAGTGCAAAAGATGCACCATGTTGCAAGATACGCCTCACTTCATCTGCAACAAGATACCGTCAGTTTAAACTGTATATATTTAGGACTGTGTAGGGGGCATGGAAAAGCTGAGGCTTCTGTAAGTGTCAAAGTTGTTGCATACAGTGCTCACCTTCTGCGTACTCTTTCATATGCTAGACTACTTCTGCACAATAAGATACCTAAGCAAAGGAAACACAAGTGATGTGATTGTGGAATGAGCAAAAAAAATTGCACGTTTTTCAATTACATTACCTGTGTTTCCTAACATTACGAATCACATTGTGTAGATGCCTCACTGTCTGTATATGACACTCTTTCCTTCACTTCCTCTGTCTCCTCTCTCCCTCACTCTGTTTTCCTTATTCACCCTTTCCTTATATAGTTTACCTTACTCACTTTCTTTTACTAGCTTACACAACTTCAATTTAGTTTTCTCTTCTATCCTTCTTTTCTGTCACTGAAAGTATCTTCCTTTTTTTTCTCTTAGTAATTTACTCTATTTCATTTTCTTTTTGTCTCTGACTGTCTATCACCGTTTCTTTCTCTTTTTTTTCTGCATGTTTATCTCTAACTTTATTTCTTTGTAAAATTGGATGATTGTCAATCTTTTCCCTTGTCTTTTCTAATTTTTAAATACATGTTTTAATATTGTTCAAATTTTTGTTGTTTCTTTCACAGATTGAAAGTATAAAAATAACAAGTGACTAAGTTAACGACAATTATAAGGTAAGTGTTTTGTACTCTTTTCGTTACATTTCTATCACATTTAACTTCTATTAGTTCCACTGCTTCATTTCTTTAACCGTCAGTTTCCTGCCTTTGCTACTTCCCTCATTCCTTTTTCTATTACTTACTTACTCTACTCCTTCCACTCCTTTTCTCAGTCCCTCTGTTCTCATTGTTCCTCACTCCTGTTCACTCACTCCGTCTCTATTACTCTCACTATCTCTGACTCATCACTCTTTCACTACTTGTAGTTCAAACACACTAAGGGGCATATTATCAACACAGGCAATAAAATTATCACTGCTTTTATCGGCAGAAAACTGCCGCAAAAGCGGCTTTAGAGGCAGTTTTCTTCCGCAAAAGCGGCTTTAGCGGCAGTTTTCTGCCGATAAAAGCAGCGATAATTTTATCGCCTGTGTTGATAATATGCCCCTATGTTATTTACATTTCTTTGCTGTTTTAATCATTCCTTTTATGTCACTTCTTCTTTTCTGCTTTCTGTTTTTTCTTTCTGTTATTCCACATGTTTTAACCTTAGTCACTGTCATACATCTTGTTTTATTCCTATTTACTTTTGCTCACTGTTTTCTTAACACTTTCCCTCAGGGTTGTTCTTTTAGTCCGGTTCTATGCCTACCTCTCATTCCACATCCTTTACTGTTTTTCTTCTTAATTTAAACATTCACTCACATTCTCTAAGAAACTCCTGTTTATTATTCTTCTACTTTACTTTTTTTCTTTCACTTCCTTATCTATTTTGTTTTTCACAATTATACCCTCTTACATCTTTTCTTCGGTAAATAGATCTATTAAACAGTATCTCTGTGTTACTCCCTCTACCTGTCTTTCTTTTAATATTACTCTCTGTTTCCTTCCCTTATACTTTCTTTTTTTTTTTTTTCTGGTTCGCTACCGGTTCGCGTACCGGCGCGCGAACCGGGAAGCGAATCAAAAGAAATAGAGGTTGCCAGAGTGCGAAACATTCTAGCAATTTTTTATAAAGGGGAGGTAGTTCTGAAAAGAACTTATTTTTTTATTATTTTTGTTGTTTTATTTATTTTTTATTATTTTTCTGAATTTTTTTTTACTTTTTTTGTATTTTTTGAACGGTTTTATATTTTTTTGGGTTTTTTTTGGGGGGGGAGACACGAAAATGATTCATTAGAAAGGGCTCAACAGGAGCAACAAAAAAAAAGATAATTTATTGTCTGGGGCGTTTTGGACAATTATGATTGTCAATAGCAACATTGATTAAATTTATGATACTCTCCCTGTAGCAAATCAATCGTCCGCAATGAATGCATACATGTTTCACTTCCCCAAACTTCAGTTGAATATTTGGGACCATCTCCCTCACCTCTGGTCCCGTCAGTGCCTCTTAATGTGATGTACTGGCCACAGGACGGGGGTTATCCTGCAGGTCACGTACCTGTGCAGCACTATAATTGATAGGGTGCCACCTGTCCATATGGCGATGCATGGTATAATTGCCATAACTATATTTTGTATCTGTCCCTCTGGACAGATCTTTTTTGCAGATAAGGCAAGTTACATACCGGGCATTCACTTTTTTTTGGCCCCGGGGATATTTGAAAAATTGCCAAATGAAACTATCTTTGACACGGGACCTCCTAGGCTCTTCAGGCAAAAACTCTCTCTCCTCCTCTTCCTCTTCTTCCTCTTCTTCCTCCTCTTGCTGAACGATAACCTGAGGAGGTGGTCCTCTCTTCCTATGAGGTGGTGGTGGTGGTGGGGGTGCACCAGCTGCAGCTACAACACTTGCCATTGCTAAGTAATGAAAAAAGGTCTTCCTCTCACAAAGATGAAAGTCAGAGTGAGGAAACAAGGAGGGGTTTTCATCATTTGGAAAAAAATAGTTCTAAACCAATGAAAAGTGTTATTTTTAGGTCACATGACTTAGCCTTACATCATTAAGAAACCAAAAGTGAAATGAACCAATGAAAAGTGTTATTAACAAGTCACATGACCTGTTATGCTTACGTTACGCGCTCCGCGCCGCGCCCCGGATCGCTTCCGGGAAGCTGCGCTTCGCGCCTCGCTTCGCGTACCGGAGCACTTCCGGGTGCGCTAACGCGGCGCGTCATATGACGCATTACGCGACAACGCGATACGTCGCGCTTACGCGACGCGTCACAATGTTGTTTTCTAACGCGGCAGTTGCGCAAACGGAACGTTTACCGGTTCGCGGACCGAGTCGCGGCAACAAATTGAGCTAACGGGGAGCTACCCGGTTCGCGGACCGGGAGCGAAACAAAAAAAATAATAAAAAAAAAATACATAAAAAAATTGTATTAATAACATATAAAATATATTTTTCAATTTAATGAAGAATATTTTTTTTAAATCTTTTGATATTTGCTATTAAAAAACACTGATGACATCACTGATGACATCTCAAATGACATCACTGATGACATCACTGATGACTACATCCAGTGACAGTATTTTTCTGTAAAATTAAAATATGTCTTACATATTGAAGAATGAGTGGATGTATAAGTGTCTGGATGAAGGATTTAGTAGGTGCATGACTGACTGTATGAGTGAGTGATTAAATGTGTCTCACTGAGTGCATGGGTTAGTGACTAAACTGTCTTAATTTGTGCATCATTATGTCTATTGTTCTGAAAACTGCTGCATGTGTTGTTCAGTAGCTATATGAGTAACTATATGGGTTATTGATTGGTTGCCCAAGTATTTGTATGGGAGACTGAGTGTGTGTGTGGGTGGCTGGGAGGTGTATGACTCTGTGCATAGATGAGTGAGCAGTTGATTGACTAGATGTATGGGTTAAAAAGTGCATGTGGAAACAGCTGTATGGGCGGTTGACTGTGTGCATCAGTGTATTGGTGAGTGAATGGATATCTCAGTGCTACATGTCAAAGTAAGTACATATGTAAAACACAGTACATGTGAGACTTGACATATATAAATAACTGTGCATAAGAGCCAGTGAATGTGTGAGTGGCTGTATGGATCATTGTGAACTTGTATCCAGGATTGTATAAGAGAGTAAATATGTTTTAGTATATGTTTGAATAAGTAAGGTGTGTATAACTGTATAGTTGAGAAAATGGAGGTGTGATTGATTGTTTGCATGACTGACTAGGTGTGTGTGTAACTTCATAGATGAGTGACAATCTGTGAGTCTGTGTTTACACTGAGTATATCTAAGGTTATATTAGAGTCTGAAGAGGTTCATCGTATTATCACATGAATGATGTCATCAGTGATGTGATCAGTAATGTCAAATGAGATGTCATCAGTGATGTCATCAGTGATGTAATTTGAGATGTCATCAGTGATGTCATCAGTGATGTCATTTGAGATGTCATCAGTGATGTCATCAGTGATGTCACTGACCATGTCATGAATGATGTAATATGTGACATGATCAGCAGTGGATTGCGGGTGCGCGATATATAGTTAGTGCAGCTAACTATATATGCAAATTTCAATGGTTTTGTGTGAGTAAAATAAGGTTTTGTAAATGCTAATTCCTAACTATATATGGTCTATAACCTATGGTTTTTTCAGTGAATTTTCAAGGTTTTGTAAATGCTAATTCCTAACTATATATGGTCTATAACCTATGGTTTTTTCAGTGAATATATATATATATTCACAGAAAAAACCATAGGTTATAGACCATATATAGTTAGGAATTAGCATTTACAAAACCTTGAAAATTCACTGAAAAAACCATAGGTTATAGACCATATATAGTTAGGAAATAGCATTTAGAAAACCTTATTTTACTCACACAAAACCATTGAAATTCCATATATAGTTAGTTGCACTAACTATATATCGCGCACCTGCAATCCACTGCTGATGATGTCACATATTACATCATTCATGACATGGTCAGTGACATCACTGATGACATCACTGATGACATCTCAAATGACATCACTGATGACATCACTGATGACATCTCATTTGACATTACTGATCACATCACTGATGACATCATTCATGTGATGATACAATGAACCTCTTCAGACTCTAATATAACCTTAGATACACTCAGTGTAAACAGACACTCACAGACTGTCACTCATCCATGGAGTTACTCACACACCTAGTCAGTCTTGCAAAGAATCAATCACACCTCGATTTCCTCAACTATATAGTTATACACACCTTACTTATTGGAACATATAATAACACATATTTACTCTGTTATACAATCCCTGATACAAGTTCACAATAATCCATACAGCCACTCACACATTCACTGGCTCTTATGCACAGTTATTTATATATGTCAACTATCACATGTACTGTGTTTTACATATGTACTAACTTTGACATGTAGCACTGAGATATCCATTCACTCACCAATACACTCATGCACACAGTCAACCGCCCATACAGATGTTTCCACATGCACTTTTGAACCCATACATCTAGTGAATCAACTGCTCACACATCTATGCACAGAGTCATACACCTCCCAGACACCCACACACACACTCAGTCTCCCATACAAATACTTGGGCAACTAATCAATAACCCATATAGTTAGTCATATAGCTAATGATCAACACATGCATCAGATTACAAAACAACAGACACAATGATGCACAATTTAAAACAGTTTAGTCACTAACCCATGCACTCAGTGAGACACATTTAATCACTCACTTATACAGTCAGTCATGCACCTACTAAATCCTTCATCCAGACACTTATACATCCACTCATTCTTCAATATGTAAGACATATTTTAACTTTACAGAAGCATACAGTCACTGGATGTTGTCATCAGTGATGTCATCAGTGATGTCATTTGAGATGTCATCAGTGATGTCATCAGTGATGTCACTGACCATGTCATGAATGATGTAATATGTGACATCATCAGCAGTGGATTGCAGGTGCGCGATATATAGTTAGTGCAACTAACTATATATGGAATTTCAATGGTTTTGTGTGAGTAAAATAAGGTTTTCTAAATGCTATTTCCTAACTATATATGGTCTATAACCTATGGTTTTTTCAGTGAATTTTCAAGGTTTTGTAAATGCTAATTCCTAACTATATATGGTCTATAACCTATGGTTTTTTCTGTGAATTTCATTGGTTTTTTAACAGCTAATATCTGTAGCTGTAAAATGTATTCTTCTTTAAATCCAAAAATATATTTTATATGTTTATGAATATATTTTTTTTTTAATATTTTTTTTTCTTCGTTCCCGCTTCGCGAATCAGGAAGCTTCCCGTTAGCTGACCTTGATGCCGCGAAATAGACCGCGAGCCGGTAAACGTTTCTTTACCGCAAGTGTCGCGTTAGAAAACAACATCGTGACGCCTCCCGTCCGCATGACGTTCCACGTTGTCGCTTGATACGTCATATGACGTGCTACGTTAGCGAACTGGTACGCGAAGCGAGTGCCAAAGCGCAGGTTTCTGGAAGCAAACAGGGAGGCCCTGCAAAGCGCTTAACGTAAACACAGCAAGTCATGTGACTTGGTAATAACACTTTTCATTGGTTCATTTCACTTTTGGTTTCCTAATGATGTAAGACTAGGTCATATAATCTAAAATGAACACTTTTGATTGGTTGAGAACTCTTGTTTTTCCCAAATGATGAAAATCCCTCCTTCTTTCCTCACTCTGACTTTCATCATTGTGAGAGAAAGACCCTTTGTGATCACTGAGCAATGGCTTCTTTAGTAGCTTCAGCTGGTGCTTCCCCACCACCTCCACCACATCCAAGGAAGAGTGGACCACCTGCTCAAGTTGTAATTCAACAAGAAGAAGAAGAAGAGGAACAGGAGGACGAGCACGAAGAGAGGCAGTTTTTGCCTGAGCAGCCCAAGACGTCTCACCGGAAAGAAAACTTCATTTGGCAATTTTTTAAAATTCCCAAAGGTCAGAAAAAAGTAAATGCAAGATACGTAACTTGCCTTATATGTCAAGATAGACTGTCCAGAGGGACCGACAAAAAATACAGTTTCGGAAACTACACAATGCATCGCCATATGACTAGGTGGCATCCTAACAACTACAGTGCTGCACAGTTTCGGAACGACCTAGATAATCTCCCTATTATGGCCAGAAGATCTGTTGTACCGGAAGTAACGGGACCAGAGGGCAGGGAGATGGTGCCAAATATACAAATGAGATTTGGTGAAGTAAAACACACCTGCGTATTTTGCGATGGATTCATTTCCTACGGAGAAAGAAGCATCACTCTGATCAACAGAGCTATTGACTATCATATGCAAGTTTGTCCGAAACGCCCAAAATAATAAATACTTCTTTTTTTTGTTTTGTTGCTCCTGTTGAGCCCTTTACAATGAATCGTTTTCATTGCCCCCTCCAAGAAAAACCCAAAAAAATATAAAACTGTTCCGAAAAATTCAAAAACAGTAAAAAAAATGTTCAGAAAAATAAAAAAAAAAGTTCTTTTCAGAACTACCTCCCCGTTATTAAAAAATTGGTACAATATTTGGAACTGTGCCAACCTCTATTTCTCTTAGTTCGCTTCCTAGTTCGCTCGCTGGTACGCGAACTGGAAGCGAACCAAAAACAGTAAGTATAAGGGAAGGAAACACACACTTATGTTAAAAGAAAGACAGCTATAGGGGAGTAAACTAGAGATACTATTACCCATAATCCACTACTGATGATGTCACATATTACATCATTCATGACATGCTCAGTGACATCATCAGCAGAGGATTGCGGGTTTTTTGGCAACATGCCTTATCCACGGTTTAATAACGCTGCCTTTTGCTTTATATAAGTTTTCAAATTGTATGAAATATATACCAATAGGTCTTTATGAACCTTTAGGTAGTGCTTTTGTTCATGAGGTCTGGTCGCTTCCATACACATACAGATGTTTCAAAGATGATCAAGAAGTTTATCTGAATGGAGAGGAATGCACTGAGACGCCAGATCATTCACTAATGTGTAGGCACATACAGTTACACGATTCATGCAACAAACACCGACCAAATATGGCTTGCGTGTTGCAAGGCACGCCAGTTCCTGCTATCATCCCCACGTTCAAGTTGTTGGAAAATGGTAGTTATTTGATGCTCAATAATGAAGATTGTTCTGAGTTAATTAAAAGTATTCCTTTTATCGTAACAGTAAGTGAACGGGTTATTTGCTGCAGAAATGTTCTATTTCCTCCCACACATGAACATAGGGAGTTTTCAATCTGGCCACAAATACCAACCTTGGGACACGTTTCAACGGCATGACAAGAATAAGAGCTCTTTTGTCTCAGAGAGAGGTGGCCTTGAGTTCGGCCCGTGAAACTTTCGTACTTCACATAGCGAACACCCGTACACAGGTTTGCCTTTCAATTTCAGCAACATGTTTCCGACTATCTTTAACGCATCCTCCACAAAATCCCTGGCACACTTTTTTAAAGTTGTTACCAGTGGTCTCGTGACTTCATTTGAGAAAATCTTTGGAGTCATCCCTGCTCCCTTTCATTCCATTTTCTCCACTCTGGTTCGTGGATTGCATTTTTACTTGCATTACCAGCGGACGCTCTTGTGCTTTTTTACATTTTTAAATATGGATGTCCCTCCTATGCAACCTCCGACCCTGCAGCTGCTGACACTGTTCCGCAATCGCATGCTAGAATATTATGGCACAATGCCGTTGGCGATATTAAGCACGGCATATGGATTATCTTTTCGGTTCTCCTACTTCACCTGTGTCCAGCCTGTATTTCACTGCCTGACCTGTGATTTCGATTGGGCCATTGATTTGTGTCTCTGCGGACCGGTTTCTCCTGACGTCGACTTTAATCAGCTGATGACTCCTATCATTACTCACGAGTTGATTTGTCCTGGCGAAAGGATTATGGCTGTGGCATTGATGCATGGACTACTTGGTCCCTGGAATTTACTGGCGGCAGCACAGTCTTTCTTGGAACACAGCTTTCTTGAAAACCCACCGAGCTGTCCTCTGATGGTGATAGAGGATCCGGTGCTGGGAGAGCACGTATGTTCTTTTCCGCTTTTAAATTGGATGGCTGAACTGTTTTCGGATGAAGACGGTGACTTCCTATTGGAGGCTGTTGCAGCTTATTTTGCATACACAGTTATGTCATAGACCTTTTTCATGTTTCATATGCTGAGTACTAGCATTTCATTGACAATTCATTGACTTATTTGTCAAGTTTTTATTATTTACCTTGCCTATTGGCTTAAGACTCGATAAAGTACTTGGCTGTTTTATTTTTCTTTAGCATTGAATTTTCCTAGTTTTTAATGCTTTACCTTGCGGACCGTCCACATATAAACTTGCAATCTGCTCTCATGAGATGGCACTTCTATTATCTTATTCAGTTCGTTTCCGGATCATGAGGAGGTGTCATCTAGGTCCTGGATATCTTTACACCGTGTTAAGTTAGCATGGGCTCATTACCGGTTTAAACGCCATTTTTCCTTTTTTGCAACTTCTGCACACGACACTTAGTTGTTGCTTTAGCTTTCCACCTAGTAGTTCATCGTGGTTTACATGAGAATAATATGTTATTGGTCTACTATCTGCTTTACTTGTTAAACTATATCTGTACAGCGAGTGCTAAAGTTTCAAGAACAACACGATACAGAATTGTTATGAGGTCTGATCTCCACGACTTCATACTCATAACATAAGTGCAACTTCTGCCAATTCTGGGCATGAGGCGGGTTTTATATTGCTTTGCCGAACACACATACACAACAGTTGATGCGGTTCACATGAAGAGAGAGCTGGTGTATGCTGATGTGATTCCTTCAAATCTAAGACACTAAAGTATGGGCACGCCCTAAACCAACACAAACAGACCTTCTTAGCAAATAATATAATATGTGTATTAGGGAGGGTGAGATATAAGCAGCCGCGGGCCGTGGAGGGAGTTACGATGGGGCAGGGAGGCGGGGAGGGGGAGAAGCAGGGTGGAGCCCTCTCTACCTTGCCCCTCCCCCTCCCCGCCTCCCTGCCCCACCGTAACTCCCTCCACGGCCCGCGGCTGCTTATAAGTGGTGCTAACTCTTATTCATTTACAGCATGTTAACATACTGTCACCATTCGCTTTTTATGTACTAGTAACTATGCTGGTAATTTTGCTACTGATAATATGTGTACTTGTATTCTCCACCCTGCTTCTCCCCCTCCCCGCCTCCCTGCCTCACCGTAACTCCCTCCACGGCCCGCGGCTGCTTATAAGTGTTGCTAACTCTTATTCATTTACAGCATGTTAACATACTATCACCATTCACTTTTTATGTACTAGTAACTATGCTGGTAATTTTGCTACTGATAATATGTGTACTTTTATTATCTAAGGTACTACGCCTGAGAAGACGGCATTAGTAAATAAACATTTCAAATACACATGTGTTCTTCTTAACTCCATGTTCTGGTTTCTAAGAAATATATAACGACCGACTGTTCATGAGTTCCACGTATCCTGAGGTACTATAAGTTCATATTCTGGATTGTCTAAACATTGAGAGTTTGTTATATCCAATGTGACACTGTACCTAGCTTGCTAAATAGTTTTTGATTACTAACGTGAGTTTTGGGACACCCTAATTCGCCGAGGTTCCAATCCTCTGTCCACAGTTCTGTGTGAGAACAGAAACCCTGCGACAGGGGCACCCCCGACCCTTGCTGGACCTTCATCACACTTGCGATACAACTCCAGCAATGCGCCACCTTTACGGCACAGATACATCACGCATCTGTGCTGTTTTTGCCCCATGATGCGCCGCATTGTAAATGCAGCACACCATAGGTGACGGAACAGCGGCACAGAATGACTAACACATCCCTGGTGATGCGCCAGTCATCATAAATCTATCCCTATGCTTCTTATCTTGTTAGAGATGAACCGCCATATGTATCATCAAAGTTATTTGCATTTCCTAAATAGCGAACTTTAAGGAATAAATAGCGATTCTTTACCATTCCTAGTTTGCGATGAGCTATTTGCTAATTAGCCGAATGTAGCCCAATGAAGCCCAATGTAGCCCAATGTAGCCCAAAGATGGCCGCCAGACACACAAAAAAACAAATGTAGCCCAAATATCAGCCAGATGTAGCCCAACTATAGCCCAGTGACAGAATGACCAATCAGCTTCGCAAACCTCCGTTACGCGAAGCGGAGCGCTGTTACAGATATATATCTTTTTTTGAACGTTAATTTCTCAAAATCCACTGGAGCACATATATTGAGACCTAGCAAAGGCACATCGGGCTACCAGTCCCTAATATTTTGCCAAGTTTCGTGCAAATCCATTCAGCCGTTCAATTATTATTTTTATTATTTTTTTTTGCCCCGCGGGGCCCTTTTAAAACCTCCACATCAAACCTAGGGGGTCAGCGAGGATCTACTATGCCCCCTTATAGTTATTTCCCCCTTTGTTTTGACCTCCTCTTGTCTCTCGATCCTACCGAGAGACAAGATGGCGGCCGCTACGGACTGTTTGGAATGTTGACAGACGCCGGAGAACCAATCAGCTTCGCTTCACAAAGCTCCGTTGCGCGAAAAGTCCGCGAACCAGAGCGCTAACCGGTCCGCTGTTACAGATATATATCTTTTTTTAAACGTTAATTTCTCAAAATCCACTGGAGCACATATATTGAGACCTACAAAAGGCACATCGGGCTACCAGTCCCTACAATTTTGCCAAGTTTCGTGCAAATCCATTCAGCCGTTCGGGCTAAAAGTGAGGCCAACCGCCCTATGGAAAACTCAATGTTAAAAACACGTTTTGGGACCCCCCTTTTTTCTCGGCCCCCACTGGACGAACCCCCCCCCAAATTTTCAAGGGCTGCTCAGAAACGAAATGTGCCATTTTCCTGAAAATTTCAGCCAATTCCGTCCACAAACGCCAAAGTTATTAGACATAGAATTTTCAAAAAACCCATAGAGAAAAAATCCTAACTATATATACCTACTGGCGACCGCCAGTAGGTAATATATATATATGTATATATATATATATATATATATATATATATATATATATATATATATGTATATTTAGAAGTAGAGTTAATTTAATTAATTTAATGTTAACTTCTATAGTGTGTTAATTTAATTCCCTGCCTCCATTGTTTTCTATGGGAGTGTGTTGCACTACCAGTTGTTGACTATGTGTGCTGCTTAACCTACCACAGGCCTGGGTTGGAGTGGGGGGCAGTAAAAGTAGTGTAATTTGCTTTTCCATAATTATGCAAAATTCTGGCAAAATTATCCACACCTACCAAACCTGGCATTTAAATCCATATCTTAGTCCCAAACGCTTTCTTGTGTCCACTTTGGATGAGAGGATGCAATTCATGATATAGAAATAGTGGAAAAGCACAAAGCACAGTGAAAAAAAGCAAATTGCACTCTGTTAGCATTTTCAAAACAATGGGTTACTACGCAATGTGGCATAATAGCTTAGTTTCAGGAATTTTGCGTAACAAGAATAACTACTCTAGTGTAATTCAAATCTCGTCTAGGGCTTGGTTAGAGTACAGTTAAGTCTGTTTTGACACCAGTAGGTATTGTAGTAACTTTCAAAGTCTATTTCATGAAATCCAATGTTCTTACTCTTTTGCAGATGTGTGCTTGCTTCAGCATATCTCTCTCAAACCTGTTCCTTTTTACACTCAACCCCACCAATTTTTAAATAATTAGTCCCCATTTTACTACTACTACCCCTGGTTCTGCCCATGTTTGTATACTTATGTGTTTGGTGATCTCAGTCACCCTGGGGGAGATATCCGCACAGGAAAGGGAGAGGCGGAGGTGGAGATTTTTACTGAAAGGTTTGTGAAATGCATTTTTTAGTATGTAAGTAGTGCCATTGTATTATTACTTTACCCAGTGCAAAATGAGTTTGGGAAATAGGCACATAGATTCTACTTGAGTTATGTAAAACTGAAAAAATAACTGATATAATTAATATCCTGTGTAAATATTTTTAATAAGAATAAAATGAATACATGTATAATGCATGAAAACATTAAAGCAGTCACATTTTTAAATGATTGCCAAATAAACATTTAAGTACAAGCACTAAAGACTGCGAATCAAACATTTAAATAAGAAAAAAACAAAGACTTTTCAAATGAAATTGAATAATACATTAATTTCAATTTAAACATTTTCCTAAAAATAAATACTGGAAAATTCACAATTTCTATGTTAAATGAAATAATCTGAAAGCTTTAAAAACATATTTTGGAAATCATGAATTTTATACTCGTTACACCCTCGTATAGATTTAGTAAAACACATAATGACTGTAAAATATATTTTTCTTAAACCATTCCTATAAACATTGGCGAAAATTCATATGTTTGAATGGATCAAATGGTATCATTCAAACACCATCCAATAAAATTAAGGAAAGTGCATGAATTGGGGTAAATCAGATTACTATTATATTTCCAATTTCACATAGAATGAGTAGTGTGTTAATACTGATGGGGTGTGTTTACTAGTCTAACTCAATTCACACACATTTGGAAAAGTGAAAATATAAGTGGGCATCAGCATTATTATTTTTTCCTCGAATCCCACAAACAGGAAGGTGCATAATTTGGGAGTGGTCAGAATTAATATTTCTAACTCTAATTCAATAAACATTGAGGGAAGTGTAAATGTTGATGAGGCGTAGATTTACTATTCCAAATCTAATGCCACAAACATTGGTCATCATACATATTCGGGAGAGATCGTCCAAAATAGTTTCTGGAAGTGAAAAAACAGTGCACAAACATTCTATCAAATACTCAAGGATCTTCGTGGCCAAACTTACAATAGAATTCAGTGCAAAAATGTTCTTCTTTTTCACCCAGTCAGAAGCAGCTATGGACTTCTCGGAGACATGTGTGAGACCCAGGGATGGAATAGATAGGACAACAGCAGATCTCGACTCAGCATGTGTGATTGCAGTGATAATGATTGATATTGCTTTTTCTATTATCTTCAAAAGGAATATGATTGTTATTTGTTCCCTTAATGGTACTTAAATGAGTAGTCAGATGTAATGCCTTTTAACTGTTAGATACCTGCTATGTACCTCAGATGGCACCTCTAAGAGCAGCGTGCTTCACAGTGACAAAGGCTCATTATTGTTGCACTATTTGTAACTATTTGTAACTGAGGTCTCCCTCTTGCATAGATGATTGAGCATCGAATGACCTGATGCGTATTGATGTATATATAGTAGTTGAAGTCCATTGGATCTCCTGGGCCAGAAGTGTACTCTCATGCACCCTGATGTGTTTAGCATGATAGCAGTGGTTCAGAACACCACTTGTTGTGTTTTGCTGTTGATGTTGGTGGGGAGGTAGTTTGCTCACTGGAGTTGGTGTGGGTGGTAAGAGGGTTAGATTTTAGTTTGTAAAAAATATGATGTTAGATTGTACACTCACACAACAGGGAGAAATGCAGTACCACGTGGTATGAGAAATCACCACAAAATCCTGGCACATGCTGTAGATATTACATAAATGTTCCATTGATCTGTACCAACCACTGTTAAAGTGATTAGCTGGAATGTACAGGGTCTCAATAATCCCTGTAAAGCCTGCCAGGTCCTGGCCTACCTTAAACACCATAGGGCAGAAAGTATATTTCTGCAATAACACATATACCACTAGGAGTTTTACAAGAAATTTGAGAGGTGCACTCAATGAAGTCAATAGTACAGAAAGTTCATAAATTTTGTGAGTCTTCTGTTCTTTTTTTAATGGATTCTTTTATTCTCTCTTTTTTTAGGATACACAGGCACAGCCAACGCGTTTCATTCCCTTTAGTGCCTTGGGAATTTCATCAGGGCTACAAATAGGATCATCTCAATCCGATGGTCCAAAATAAAGTCTGCACCTTAACCACGGGTGCAACAAGAGTGTTGTTGACGATCTAAGTTTTATGTTCCTGGGTTTTGTATGAGTAAGGTAAAAATATATATATTTTTTTCCCCCAGAACGTTCTTCCACGGTCAGCAAGCAGTAGTGTATGGCAAAAAAACTAAGAAATTTTCCTGGCTCCTGATAACGGAAGGTCCATTGCGCAAACAGATTTCGCAAATAAGGATGCACTTTTTAATAATTGACATCCAAAAGGGTTGCCATTTGAGTCGTGTCGTGCGCGACCTGTGATAGGGTCTCCGGCGCTTCCTGCTCCTCAGTGTTGCTTTCACAAACCACTAGGCACATATGCTACATTAGCCACCATGTGGGCAACATAGATTATTTGCATCATAATCTACTTACTCTAGAGAGTAGTCATTTTGATCAGGAAAACTGTATCCTTCACACTGCAAGAAAGTCAGGCAGCTATACCTATTTTATTATTCAAACTAAATGGTTCTAATGTAGATACTCCTGATTTCTCTGATGATTTATGACTTAATGGGCAAATGCTATAGATTCACTGGCCTCCCTATGATGAGAGGTGGCAATTTCAATCTAGTGCTCTCACCACAGCACAATCAATCAATGATTACTCTCAGCTCGACCACACAGGCAACTGTAGCATCAACCAAAGTAATTGATCTCTGTTAAAAGTGCATGGAGAATAAAACACTCTGCAATGGCAGTTTATACATTCTATTCCCTGGTTCATGGTGTTAGTTCGCGATATTCTATTTGCTACTACCATACCAAATCATGGGATTGGTAAAAGATGATGCCTAGAATGCTATCTGACCATCCTCTGGTGGAATTGTTGTTGTATTTTCAACAACTCTATAACATTAAATGGAGAATGTAGGCTTATGGGAAGTGAGTTACGAGATTCAGTTTTCTGGTCTGAAGTTATAGCAGGTCTAGTAGACTTCTTCGAGTGCAATAAAAGGTTGTCCAGTTCCGGAGGTAAGTATGCTTTTGGATGCCTTTAAGCCATGCATATCCATTGTGTCCCTATCTCTAATGGATCTGGTCTTCTCAGGTCCTTAAGGCCTGTCTTGATACATTAGAAAAATATATCAAAAGAGTACATGCTATGAATCTCAAATATGCTCAGCATTGTTGGCAGATTTCTAAGAGACTTTCAAACAATGCTGGGGAGAAGCAGAACGTGAGGTGCTGCTCTATTGTAAGCATGTAAGATCCCACCCATTTTCTGGTAAAACACTAGCATGCTTACTGAAAGCAAATAAAGAGGGTATCCAGGTACCAGGTATAATATGAGGTAACTGCATAAGTAGAACATCTACAGATGATATGAAATGAAATGAAATTTGATTTATAAAGCGCATGGCTGCCCAAGAGCGTCCCAGCGCTAACAAAAGAGATAGAACAAAGAACAAACTGAGGAGGGTACCGTTACTTAGAGGTCCTTGGGAAAAATAAATGTTTTAAGGGACTTTCGAAACTTAAGATAGCAGGGTTCAGTACGGATCCGACTAGGGAGAGAATTCCAATTTTTTGCCGCATTTACCGTAAAACGGCGTCCCCCTGTGCGTGCCTTCCTCACTCTGGGAACTTTGGCTAGGTGTCCGAGGTCCGACGGGAGAGCCCGGGAAGATTTGTAGGGGCAAATCAGGCTCCTAAGAGCCGGGGGTCCTTTGCCCTGAAGCGCCTTATGGATGATACATAGCGATTTGAAGATAATTCTTTCGCGAATTGGCAGCCAGTGAAGAGCTCTCAAAACTGGTCAGGCCGAAGATCTTCTTGAGGCCCCCGAGAGCATCCTGGCTGCTGCGTTCTGCACCCGTTGAAGGATATTGATGGTAGCTTCAGGAGCCGCTAAGAAAAGGGCGTTACTATAATCCAGTCTGGATAATATTAACCCCTGGATCAGTAATTTCCTGGACTGGGGAGGCAAAAGAGGAAGAACTTTCCGCACTGCTCGAAGCAGGCCAAAGCAGATGCCTGCGACTTTCTGTGCTTGTGTCCTAAAGGTTAGGTCGGGCTCAAACCACACCCCCAAGCTTTTGATTTTTTCTTTCGGTGCGGGCAGCTCACCCATGCAGGAAGGCCAGGAGGCTTTGGGGAGGGATGTAGGATATATTGGGTATGTCTAAAAAATATTAGGAAACATTGTGCGCATTGTACGTACAATACTCACAAGAGGATGTTGCTGCAAATCTAGAATTGGTAACACTAGCATGGTGAAGGGAGAAATATGGAAGATTCCAAATTCCCCCATTACTGTTGAAGATATATTATTGGCAGTAATTGCTTTGGCTGATGGAAACACTCCTGCCAGGGATGGGCTCCCAGTTGAATTTTATAAAGGCCTCTTGGTGTCCAGGTTACTGCATGTGTACAATGGGATAGTGGATAGGGTAGACTATGCTATGTTACGTTATTTTCACTTAATATAGCACAATGACTCATACCTGCAGGTATATCTCAGAACTTAGCTAAAACAGGAAACTACCACAGACTAAAACAGCCAGGTCTTCAACTGTATTTTACACTTAGCAAAATCTGGATACCTGTGGAGAAAGTACAGGACTACCCAACTCAGTGCTGGAAGCAGTAATCTTAGTCCTCACAAAACCTGTCCGGGACACAGAATTATTCTCTTCTCACTGACCATTTTCATTGTTAAATATCAATAATAAAATGTTTGTAAAGATCCTTGCCCACTGAATCAAACTATTATTGCAGCAACTGGTCCCAATAGATCAGGCTGGGTTTATACACAAAACATCAAATCCATTATATTTAGGCACCCTAAAGGCTATTCTGCATAGAAGTGATCTGGAGCGATGAACAGCAGCTATACTTTAAGACACTGAAAAAGCATTTGACTGTTTGGAGTGTGAGTATATGAGGCAAGTTCTGAGGAGGATTGGACTTGAAGAATTCTTTCTTAGATGAATTAATCTCCAACACGCAGGTCTAACTGAGCTAGTATGCAGAAATGGTGCAATAAGAGACAACTTTAGGAGTGACAGGCGTAGACTGCAAGTATGACCCTTATCACCCTTGATTTTTGCCCTGTCCATAGAACCCCTTGACTACTGGCTATAGGAATATCACTCATATAGAGGGATACAAGTTTGGGCTGATTCACTATTGTTATTTCTGAATGCAGATTATGTTATTCTGTTCATCCAGAGACCTAAAAAGAATACAGAACCAATGATCAGGGACATATTAAGAATCAGGGGATCATAGAGTTAAGTCAGTGTTTCCATAGAAAAAGCAAACTTTTCCCCATAATAGTTAATCCACTTTGACTCCCTCATGGAACATTTCAAGCTGGATGATTTCTTGAATCTTTGCTCTCCGATACAGAATAAATTCCCCATGCACCCTCACATCATAGTTTATTTTCTTGATTCTTACCTGAGACATGGTAGCATTGGTGTTAGACTACAGGCCTTTTGCAATCCTTTAAATGTGATTCTAGTTGCCTTCCCCCAATCACCATACAAATCATTTTCAGGGCATTTATTGTAAACATGTTTACCAGAACATGCTAGAAACGGAGCAGGAGGGGCATGAGTTGATGAAGGCAAGTGTTAGAACAAATTACCTCATATTGACTTCCCCTTCTATTGAACCTTATTTAAAAATTGTAACCAAGACTTTCCATCGCTGTTTGTTGACTAGATTTCGGTTCAATTTAATCCACCTGACCTTAGGCGCCTTTCCAACCTGGGGAAAACCGGAAAACTCTGTTCCCTGCGCATGTGATAATTTCTCAATGCAAGACACCTTGCATTTTATCATGTTTTGCGATTTTTACTCTGAGATTAGGAAAAAAAATGTAATCTCTCTATTGCGAGAGGCCGTCTATGTACAAGTAAGGCCTGCACTACTTCATCTTCAAATGCTTAGCAGTATTCGAGATATTCACGGTGTTGCGAGCTTTCCGGCTTTCTACTTGGTACAGGCTTGTGCCCAGTTTTTTTATCTGTGTTGTGTCTTACTTATATGCTTATCTTGGCTTTATTCTAAAAATAAAAATTCCTCTCTCCGGCTGGACATTGGATTGAATATACATAGTTCTTATTTAAGCCTATGCTTATTGCTTTTTAACCTTATTCGTATAAGTTCAGGACCATTGTCTTTTTGAATACCCATCATGCCCATAGCACCATATCACTGCCACTGCCTGTACTGCAAAACTCTGCAAAACTGTCCCTGTCACCCAAGTCCCCCAACTGTTTTTGACTGCCTCTTAGATGGCAATAGCTCCACTGATACCCCCGCTCCATTTCCTCATATCAGTTAGAGCATAGGCCCTCTGCTTGTGTCCCTCCCCTTCTCCATAATGGCCCACTTTACTCAGTACAGCCCACCCAGCTCTTCAGCATCCCTCAAGCATCCATTTTTGAGACCTGACTCTTCCCCTGCACAGTGGAGCTGGTGTGGCATAGGAACTAGCTGACCAGCTTGGGTTTCCTTCTGTGCACCAGGGGAAGAAACACACAAAAAGTGGAGGAAGGTGGCAACAGTGTGGCAGTTGTGTTGTGCACAATTGGAAGTGCACATTAGGGTCTAAAAGAAGCCAAAATGGAGTTACAAATGGAGCCACATAGGGGGCTACTGGGACTAAAAATATTATCAAAGGAAAAAGAGCAAAGCAGCATTAAAACACCCTTTGTTTAAGGAAGATGTAAAAAGCAAAGAGAACCTGAGAGTAGTGGAACAGCACAGAATTTCCACAAAAGGAACTTGAGGATGTTTACTCCGACACAAACCAGCATTAAGACTATTAGACTTTAAAATAGAAAAGAGAAACAAATACATCCACAGCTCGCAAAAGAGTGCTGCAGCAAGGATCCCTTTGTAGTATAAAATGAGTTCAGTTTGAATTAGAACCCTAACTGCCCCCTGCTGAAACAGAGGAAACCTAAACAATAAGGAAATGGTAAATCAACCAAAACACAGCTCCTTAATATACTGCAAAGAGATAAAAATATACAGAAAAGCAGGAACAATGAGTCCACATTCTAAATGTTTAATATCTTTAAAAAACTTCAAGACATGGAATCCATCCTATAGGAAAAGCAACAACAAACATTCTCACTTACAACAAAATACCCTGGAAATCATGTCACACTCTGCTGGTAAAGTGGGAGTGTATAAGGAAAATTAACAAAATCAGTCTGTAATTCAGGCCTCAATTATGGAGGATCAAAACAAAGAAAAAGACCCAAGAATTGGCTTGGAAAGCAATGCTACTAGTTCTACATATTGCAGCCAAGTAAAGCTGGATGATGTACGATATGAAAGGGTCAACAATAAGGGCTTGATTATGAGTTTGGTGGACAGGGTTACTCCTGACCACCGTATTACAATTCTATTATATCCTATGGAACTTGTAATATGGCAGACGGGATATCCGTCACCTTTGTGATGGAGTATCTCCTCCGTCAAACTCATAATCAGGGCCTAAGTCATCCCAATATTGCCAGGATATAAGAAAGCAGGAATAAAGCAATATATGCTGGACACCATTTTTTAACACACTTGAAGCCCCAACAAATACTTTAAACTACTAATCAAATAAAGTAGAAACTCAAGTATATCTTTTAAAATGGGATCTAACTTCTTCTTTCAGGATCTAGGTAAACAAATTGCTTACCGAAGGAAAACGTTTCTGGATATGCGACCAGTTCTTTGAAATATTAATTCTCGATTTAGATTATTCCATCATTGTCTTTTCAAAGTCACTTAAAACAATTAGACTACAACTTGTGAGGCTCCAGCTCTCCTACAGAAATTCCAAGATAGTGGCAGAGAAGAAACAATTGACATGACTAGGCGTTCTACTGCTTGAATATTCTGTTACATGCTTGATATGTCATGTTTTGTACTTCTAATATGCTGTCGCATAGTTCATTAATGCTCCTTAGCTGATCTTTGCTTCTATATTCTAGATTGATACCATGCCGAATTTTCGTGAATTGTTCCTGCGTCCGTCTGGACGGCCTCCCTCCTTGGTGTGTCCAGGTGTCCGTTGGTGTCTTCTTCCTCATGTGGCTTTACCATTCTCAATTTTATGTTTGTCTTTTAGGTATGTCATGTTTGTTATTCTACATATGAACTCTGCACATCTCTCTTCTTCTTTCCCCTTTCCTTTTCTTCTTTCTCTTTTGCGATTTTTCAGCAATATCCCATTTTCACTTCTTTCTCCATATGTGTATGTAGTCAACCAATATGTTTTACATATTAAATTACTTCAAGAGTTGTATCTTGGAATGTTGAAGGGTTAGGTTCCCCATTAAAATACATGAAGTCCTTACCCACGTGTCCAAGTTAAAAGCAGATATTGTATTTGTACAAGAAACATATTATTTCTTTAGAAGTTCAAAAACGTAAACAATAATGGGTGGGTTATGTTTCTTCTTCCCAAGTTTCAGGGAAAAGGAGTGGAGTCATCATACTATGTAATAAAGATTTAGATGTTATATTAGTTTTGGACAATTCTGATACAGAAGGTAGATGGGTGGAGATAGAATTTCGCAATAACAAAATACCTATCATTTTATTTAACATTTATTTCCTACCAAACCAGACACACCTTTTTGGCCTGACATTTCCTGTAAATTGGTAAGGTGACTGTAACTTAGTTTTGGATCCCTACATAGATCACAATTCGAAAGTTAATTTCAATCCTTCAACCGTGCATGTACAGTTTACTACAGCTAATGCACAATGTTCCCTTGTTGATGTTTGGAGACACTGTATTTCATTATTAGGAGAATACACCCTTTCCCCTAACACACTTTTCTCAATCTATAATGGATTACCTTTTTGTCTCTAAACCCTTAACACATCATATTTTACATGCTGACATTGGTTTCATATTGATCTCTTTCCCCTAACACACTTTTCCCAATCCATAATGGATTACCTTTTTGTCTCTAAACCCTTAACACAACATATTTTACATGCTGACATTGGTTCCATATTGATCTCTGAACACGCTCCTGTTGCTTTTCATTTGGATTTGCTATCAGTCCCTAGTGACACTAAAAGATGGTGTTTCAACACACCCCTATTATTATATGCTAACTTCACTACCAATTTTGAATAGTTTTTTTCTGACTATTTCAAAACCAATTCCTCACCCATACTTTCCACACAAATTATTTGGTATTCCTTAAAATATATAGCTTGATGTTTTTGTAACTCCTATGTTACCAAAAAGAAAAAAATACTTTTCTCTTGCCAATCCATAGAACCTTTGCAACACATCAAGACCCTAGAAAACCTTTATTTGAAAACCAAGTCTAAAATGTATTCAAGCAACTTAATTCAGGAAAGGTTTTGCTATAATAAACTCTCTATGAAAAACACTGTACTTAAAGCAAATGCTAAGTACCATGGAGGTCAAAATAAATCAGGCAAGTTACTAGCTAATTTCCTCAAAACAAAAAAAATGCTTTAAAATAGACTCTATTTTACAAGCAAATTTCGCACCCATTTTCAAAGATTCTGAACTATTGGATGAATTTACAAAATAGTATCACAATCTAAACACTCCTGAATTTAATCCATGTTCAGAAGATATACAGCAATACTTATCATCCATTCATAAAAAATGTGATGCTCATATTGATTTTACCTCATTGGAATTAGATGTCGCTTCCAAAGATATTATTTCAGCAATTAAATCAAAACTTCTAGTCTTCCGCATTAACCCCTTCACTGCTAGGCCTTCAATACCCCCCCTCCGGCCCCCTGTACTAAGCCTTTTATTGGCTATTTGGGGTAGTTCACGCTTAGGCCCCTGTAATCTTTGGACCACATAAGGTATCCATGCCAAATTTGCGTCCTTCTCTTCCAACATCATGGGAATGTTAAAGGTACCCAGGGTTTGTTGATTTCCCTGGAGGGGACCCTGCAATTTGCCAAAATAGGCAAAACTTAGTTTTTTTTCCCGGAAAATTGGGAAAAAAGTGCTGCAGATGAAAGTGTTTGGTTTTTTCCCTGCTAATGGCCTCAACAAAGGGTTTGTGGTGCTGCAATCACCATCTTCCCAGCTTTCAGGGACTAACAGACTTTTGTCAGAAAACCAAATTGTTTTACACAGTTTTGCATTTTACTGGGACATAGCCTATTTTTGCTATTTTTTGTGATTTCGACCTCCTTCCAGTTAGTGGTAGAAATGGGTAAGAAAGAAACAATAGATCCTGGAAAGCTATACATTTCAGAAACGTAGACAACATTTTAAATCCAGAAAGGGGTCATTTGTGTAGATCCTTCAAGTTTTTTTCATAGTAAATAACAGTTGAAAATAGGAAAAATTGAAAATGAGTTAAACAAACTGACATTTGTGCCGATGTTTTCACCTGTAACTTCTAAATATCTCAGCTTGTTCAAAGAAATATACTGTTACATCCACTGGACCCGTCTGGTTGTCTGGATATATATGAGGTATCATTTTACTCAGGTGACTGAGGGGAACTGGTAGGACATTTGGGCCAGCATGGTGATCCCACAGGAAAATATGTGGAAAATATGTTTTTTCAGCTAAATTTTAGGTTTGCAGGGGATTCTGTGTAGGAAAACGTTGGGGATCGACGCAAGCCATACTTCGCTGGACTCCCCTGGGTGTCTAGGTTTCAGAAATGTGTGGGTTTGGTAGGTTTCCCTAGATGCCCGCCGAGCCCAGGGCCAAAAACCCAGCTAACCCACTTGCAAAACCAGGTTGTTTTGTGATAGGTAATTGTGATGTCTCCTCAATAGGTTTTAGTCCCTTGCCTTTTGCAGGTACTTGGGACACCCACATGAATGAGGTACCATTTTTATCGGGAGACCGGGGGAAATGCTGGGTGGTAGGAAATTTTTGTCAGCTCGGTGGACCCACAACTTTCCCACACAGAAATTTGAGAAAAATGTGATTTTTTCAGATAATTTGAAAATTGCAGGGGATTCTGGGTAGGAAAACATTGAGGGATCCGCACAAGCCATCCCTCACTGGACTCCCCTGGGTGTATAGTTTTCAGAAATGAGTGGGTTTTGTAGGTTTCCCAAGATGGCCGCCGAGCCCGGGGCCAAAAACCCAGGTGATCTTCTTGCAAAACCAGGTTGATTTGTGATGGGTAATTTTGATGTCTCCCCAATACGTTTTGGGCCCTTGCCTGTCGCTGGAACTACACCCACCCACGCAAGTGAGGTACAATTTTTATTGGGAGACCTGGGGGAACGCTTGCTGGTAGGAAATTTGTGCCAGCCCAGTGATCCCACAACTTTCCCACACAGAAATTTGAGAACAATTTGATTTGTTCTGATAATTTAAAAATTGCAGGGGATTCTGGGTAGGAAAACTTTGGGGGGGGTCCATGCAACCCATACCTCCTAGGATTCCCCAGGTTGTTTATTTGTGTGGCTTTGGTAGGTTTTCCTATATGGCTGTTGAGTCCAGGACCAAAAACACAGGTAACCCCCTGAAAAAAGAGGTAGTTTTGTGAAAGATAGATGGGCACCTGTGTTTTTGGTCCCGGATTTGCAGACATCCAGGGAACCTAAAAAACCCAGACATTTCTGAAAACCAGACACCCATGGGAGAGCAGGGAGGTGTGTCTTGCGTTATCCCCCAACATTTTCCTTCCAAAAATGCGCTGCAAACCTCAAATTTAGCTAAAAAGTTACATTTTCCTCTAATATCTGTTTGGCAAAGCTGTTGGATCACCGCATGGCACAAATTTCCTACTACCCAGCATTCCCCTCAGTATCCCGATAAAAATGATTCCTTACTTGTATCAATGGGCCAAGTGTCTGTGACATGGAAGGATATAAAATGTGTAGAAATTTAGGAGGGCCCAAAGCAGGTCTAAAAGGGCAGTTTGTTTATACATTTTTCGTCTGACGCTACTTTGGGCATTCACACAAGTGAGGTATCATTTTTCTCAGGAGACCAAGGGGAATGCTGGGTAGTAGGAAATTTGTGCCTGCACGGTGATCCTACAGCTCACCCACACACAAATGTGAAGAAAATGTGACTTTGTAAGTAAATTTGATGTTTGCAAGAGATTCTGGGTAAGAAAACGCTGGGGGATCCATGCAAGCCACGCCATCAGCCAAGAATTAGTACACAAACACAACCATCAAGCATCATACACACACACCGCCAGCAAAGCATCATCCATGCACACCCCCAGCCAAGCAGGGCCAGACTGGGAACAGCAACCAGCCCTGGCAGATTGCTGCTCAACTGGCCCGGGGAGCGTGCTAGTAGAAAGCACTATTCCAACTTTTGTTACTGGGGCCCGATATTGTGGCACTGCTGCAAAACCGGTCCCCCATGACAAAACTAACCCCCGCGGCCAGAAAACCGGCTCCCACCCCTTCGGCCCACCAGGGAATGCCAGGGGCCTGCTACGGACAGTCCGGCCCTGCAGCCAAGCACCATCCATACACACAGCCAGCCAAGCACCAGTCCACGTACACCGCCAGCCAAGCGCCACTCTATGTACACCACCAGGCAAGCACCAATCTGCATACACCATCATCAAGCACGAGTCCATCCACATCATTAGCCAAGTGCAGGTCCACATACACAGAGAGCAAAATGCCAGCCAAATGTCGGTACACGCAGACCATCAGCCAAACTCCACTTTACACACACAAACATTACCTGGTTTCTAGTGGTTTTCTGCCCCCACTTGGGTGTAGATGAGAATACAAATATCACAGAAACAGACAAAATGTGTGCCTCAAAAAAGGGAGAGACCCTTGCCTATGGGGCTTCTCACTGGCATGCCCTTAAACATATCCCTGGTGCCTAGTGGGCTTTCTGCCCCGTGAGGGCATATAAGGGGCTATTGACAATTAAAAAGTTCCTGGTGCCTAGAGTGCTTTCGCAGATTGGTGGCAGAAAGGCTGTGGAATTTCTTTTGGGGGTGGGGCATTGGCATGCCCATTTTAAGCAGCCCCCACCCCTACGCATAAAAAACCAGTCCCTGGTGATCAGTGAGCTTTCTGTCCCCCAGGGGCGGATCAGGGGCTATTGCCCACATCGTCCCCCTGGATGGGCCGAAAGACTGTAGAATTGATTTAGGGGTGGTGGCACTGGCATGCCCATTTTAGGCAGCCCTCACCCCTAAAAACAATTAAAAAAAAGAATCTCTGGCATCTAGTGGCCTTTCTGTGACCCGGGGGGGCAGATCGGGGGCTACTGCCTCATAGGGGGCAGAAAGACTGTGGAATTTGCGGCAGTGAGGGCATTTGCATGTTAATCTTGGGTAGCATCCACCCCTAAATCCAATCAGAAAAAATCCCTGGCATCTAGTGGGTTTTCTGATCCCCAAGGGGGAAGAGAGACTGTGGGATTTGGCAGTGGTGGGGGCATTGGCATGCCCATCTTGGACACCCCAAATTGCAATTTAAAAAAAAAACTGGTATCTAGTGGGCTTTCTGCCCCCCTCCCCCCCCGACCCCTGGGAGACAGATTGGACGCTACTCCCCTATCTGCCCCTAGGGGGCAGAAAGATTGAATTTACCCAATTTAATATGGGAGATCAAAGACTGTTGCCCAAGAGGCCGCTTTCCCCTCCCTTGTGCCTAGTGGGTGGATCCCTGCTTGGGGATCACCCACCTGGGATGATTCCCAAGCAGGAATCTGCTAGAGATTCTCCCCTTTCCAACGATACCTCTCCTGACTTTCCTGGTGCTCAGGGGGCTGACATAGCCTCCTGAACATGTAGAAAGCGAAACTGAAATGACATCAGTACGACGTGCGCGCTCATCATCATTTCAGGGAAACCAAACAAACAGCCTCGGGAGCTGGGGTAGCTCTTCCCCAGCTCCTGAGGCTGTGTGTGTGGGGGGGGGGGGGGGGGGGGAAGAGAAATCCCCACCAGAGGGATTTCAATTGGCATGTGCGAGGATGGCCAGGACCCATACCGCGCTTACGCCCACCGTGTCTCAGGATGGCTCCTGGCTGTCCTGAGCACGGAAGGGGTGAATGAATTATTTTCACATTTTATCACAAATCAGCTAGCAGTACATTTCAAAAGGCACTGATCTGCCTCATCCTTAAAGAATGTTGAGATCTAAAGCTCTGTAAAAATTGTAGACTGATTTCTTCAGTTGATACTGTTTACACAATCTTTGCTAAAATAATTGACCTTCGTCTTGATTCCTTTCGACCAGTTCTTATAGGAAAGAAACAAGCAGGATTTATCAATGGTAGACATATTTCTGATATTACTAGAGCACTTTTCAATATTTTAAGTAAGTCCAAAGATATAAATACTCAATGGCTACTGTTTCCCTTGACACTGAAAAACCATTTGATTGCATGGACTGGAACTTTATTTTCCACGCTCTCTCCTTGTTTGGTTTTTGACCAAATTTCACAAACTTGATTTCTTTACTTTATGCAGCACCCAACGCTTCTATTTTTGTTAATGGACTAACGTCTTCTCCCTTTTCATTAGATTGAGGTGTTCAACAAGGTTGTCTACTTTATTTTTTAGGTCTCTCCTACGCAGCGCACATGCGCTGGATAGGAAAAAAACCTTAAGCTATCGCTTCAGTTTTTGTCCAAAAAACATGCACCCGTTCCATTGCCTTCAATGGCAACACGTGCACGTTTGGCGATTCCCTTGCGGGAGCGAGCTTGACACCATACGTTTGTAATTAACTTACAAACACATGGTGCCCCTGGCTCGCTCCCACAAGGTTTGTCTGCTGTCGGCCGCACTCCCCTCAACCCTCCCACTTTTAGCACGAGGCACGCGCGCTTGTTTTAGCTTAGTATTGTAACTTATATGATATTACAGTGATGGGTATTAGTATGTTATTCAAAATTAAAATGTACAATGTATCTACATTGCAACTGTGTATTTCTCCGTTATATAGCTCCAGTTCAGTAAAAGTCGTTGTCACTTTAAGTGGTACTTTTTCAGAGCCTAACTTTTTGTGTTGGTAAGAAAGGTGACTGAGCTAACAACCTATGTGAACATTAACAATGTTAATGACTCAATTCACAAACCCTAGTTGGCTGCATGCGTTGTTTGAGGAATTCTGTGCAGTGTAGGCAGTTTAACTACAAGGCAGTTCACTCCGACACATGCTTCCATTAAGACCGCTGATGTTCAGTGGTTCTTGATAAGATTGGTTCATCTTGTGAATGCTGACAATTGTTTTGTGAGATTGCTGTTTCAAGCTGAATACAGTGCGCTACTTGAAGATCAAATCAACCTTTGTTAATGCACTTTGATTCTGTAGCTCATGGCGGCGAACCTTTAAACGTTGACTTGGCCTCTTTTAGAAACGGCAGTTATGCCACAAATTCAAGTCTCTTCTATTTCAATGTGTTTTGAAAAAATATGCTATTCAGTAAGCTATTAGCAATAATGTGAAATGTAACTGAAAAATTAGAGAACACGTGTTCTGTGAAGTATCACAAATCTCTGCATGCCTTATTTTTCAGTTCTTACCCGGTCTACTGCTCAGCGTCCTCATCATCTCTGTCACTCTTCTTATATGTTAACACGCGTGCAGTTTTTACTCCTAGCATTTCACACCCTGCGAAGATGTAATAGTTTACTCTACTTTTGGCGCTAACAAGCAAGGACTTCTAACTGGTTGAAAATCATTTTATTTTTCATGTACATCGAACCCTTGTAATGTTTTGTCAATTCTTGTGCTGTGTAAGAAACTAAAGAGTGACTCTCGTGTAACTTCTAATGTCATGTCGCTCTCTTACTAACTGTGAAAATATTCTAGGCGATGTACTTTGTGCCCTGTGCATATAAATATTTTCCTGCAAGGCTTGAATGGAGTAATCAGTCTCCGACTCACCGTTCCTTATTGAGAGAAAGTAGACACTTCTTCTGAATTGAATTAGTTTCTAGAGAACAAGAACGAGCATTTTGGAGAATGTGTCAATTAAACCTCATTTTTGAAGGATTGGTGAAGTGGTATAACATCCGAAAAGCCTTGTGTATAGAGGAGGAGGGGGGTTACAATTCACCTGATGGATTTACAACTATAGATGTGCGGGGACTTTGATTACTTTAGGACTTGATGGAATGCACAACATTTCCACAGTAGTAAAGAATAGATTTTGAAAATGATGGGTTTGTTTATAGTGTAGGTGAGTTGAAGAGACGGTCCGGTCCCTCTGTATCTCTGAGCATTGACACTGAAGTCCTTTTCCCCTGATCTTCCAGATTATTGATTCAGATCATCTCCTGCTACCTTTTTTCAGCTTTCTAGCAGTAGCACCGAAGCAAACTATTGCATCAGTGGTTTAAGATTGGGCATAGGTTAAAAGTTAGAGCACACTTATCTTTTTTCTGCCATTGTCTACCATCTCAGATGTCTGCATGTTGCAGTTAATTCTACCACACTCCATATTTATGCAAGCATAGCAAACTGGCCCACCGGTTTGCAAACGAATGCTGCCTCTTTGATCGGCTAGTTTGCTTTTCTGATGTAAGTAATTTTGTTGATACTGCAACAGCAATCTGTAGCAATTATTATACCAAGCATCCTTCATTTTCAAGAGGGGAGCCATCCAGCTGTCCCTGAAGCAAGTCCTTTAATCCATGTAGAGGCAAGAGTCTACCACTCTTCTCTGCACTGCCCAGTTTAAGAGACTAGGTTGTGATGAGGAGCTAAACGTTGCCTGATTAGGCATCTCCTTGGCTGTTTAAAATCCACCCTGTGCCAGTACAAGAGCAAATGGTTGAAGTACTGAGATTAAATCTTTCCTAGGGACTTCCACCTCTTCACCTGTTTTGTGGACATTGTCATGCAATTCTCCAGGCAGCTGACTAAGCCAGGTGCACAGATGAACACTTCCATTACTCATTTGGTGGATGTTTTCAGCTTAAAAATAGGGTGCTTGAATCCTTTGGCACCTTATTACCTATATTTACCCTATCTTGTGACCTGCTGTCAGATGACTGGTTCTTTCACGTATGATACATAGACCTTTAAATCAAATAGTTTGTTGTGAAATGAAGCTGCTGCTCTGAAAAATTGTCTTTCTGATTGCAAGGTGCATCACTATATTGTAGGCTATATGCATCTTTGAATCTTACACCATCTTTCATTTAGCAAAAGGTGGTACATTTCTCGCCCTTCTTTCCTTTCAGAGTGGAATTGCTGCACAACATTGGTGTTGAATGGGCCATTTATGTTTTTTAGCTGGAAAAAGAAGTTTCTACACTCTTCTTCCTTTTGTTGGGTGCTACTCGACGAAAAACGGTTTGACGCCTCGTCAGGGGTAGTATGCGCTATGTACATGCAATTACAATACAATACAATACTTTTTTTTTTTTTTTTGATTTCAAAGACCTTTATTGTATCCAAATACATTATCACAGCATATAGCCTACAACCACAGGGGCCGGCTGCTCTTAAGTAAACATGGCAGTAGTTCTTGTAACTTCACACAGCCAGCATGCCGACAACCCGGCGGTCCGGCGGCAACCAAGTCAAGAATTGATTTTTCCAAGCATTAGACCGTGGCGTATATTAGTCCTAGGTCAATGAAGCCATTTTTAAAACTTAGTAACAGTGAACTTAATCCTGGGGCATGATCTTCCATAATCACCTTGCTAAACATATTCGTATGGAAGCTGTAGCCTTGTCAGTGCAAAGAAATGTAGGTATGTACATAGCAATATTACAGGGATAGTAGCACTCCGAAATCTCATAAATCTTTGTCTGACCTGTCACAATACGTATGCATCAATAAGGACGACACATTCCCTGTAGAGTCCAACCCCATGACATCATTTGCAGTATTTACGATGCTCGCTGGGATCTCTCTATATGTACCTCCACTCCTATATCCGATGTCGTAGCCTCTCCTCCCTGCTTTTCATCATCAGAATAATTTGTAATTGCTAGCAAGTACTCACGTAATGGACCCCATATGTCCCTGGCCCTGCTGCCAAGTGGTTGTGTATCAGCATATATAGTGTTCTGTTCCTGACAATACACTAAATCAGTCAGCCAGTCCCTAAATTTCGGGGCGCGTCCCCTTCCCCACCTGCATGCAACCCTACGCTTCGCTAGCAAGAGTGCAATGTTTACAAACTTTCTGTTCGCTTTGGGTATCTGCATAGTATATCCCAGTAACATAATAAGTGAATCTTTTTCAATCGCACCACCCACCATAGTCTGTGGTGCTGCGTGTACTTGAGTCCAGTATTCAAAAACACCCGGACATATCCATGCTAAATGTAGGAAACCCGCACCTCCAGAATGACATCGATCGCATATATCATTATCCGATAGGTGAAATCTCATCTTTTTTTCGGGTGTGTAATACATTCTACGCAAAAACTTAAAGTGGATAATCCGCAATCTGCAGCTGGCCGAGATCTTGGAAGTGAGATCACAGCAATATTTCCATTGTGCTTCTGTGATATCCCTGCCAACATCAGTACTCCAGTGCCTGAGTGCTCTACATTCACCACTCTCACATTGCGCTCGGATGCTACGGTATAGGTGCGAAACCAAATGTCTTCCATCCGTAGAGGTAAGCAGAACTTGCAATGGTAGCACCGTTTCAGGTTCCTCCGGGAATTGCGGTAAAACAGTCCGTAGTCCCTCCCGCAACCGGACATAGTAGAACATTTCTAGTGGAGTAGGTTGGCAACCATGAAGCAGTTGTTCACGAGTCTTGAACTGACCGTTCTCGAACAAGTTGCCCCAAGTGACGATTTTCAATTTAGTACACAACATCTGGAATCCCCGTTCCTGTAACAGTGAGAGTCCAGGATGATAAATCAGTGGCAAGGCCGGTGCGTAGAGAAAGGTAGTTGGCAGCCGGTGTAGTATGCGCCGCCACGCATCCACCGTGCAAGTCACCGTGGTATCCGGTGTTTCTAGCGCACTGACTGGACCATGTATAATGCCCCTAAGCGGGAGAGGTCTGGCTACCCATTCCTCCACAGCCAGTTGCGGCATAAATGGAGTAGGTTTAAACCAATGGTAGGCAAAGTGTGCTTGTGCACTCAAGTAGTAGGCCATAAAGTCAGGGACATCAAATCCCCCGCTAATGTAAGGTTGGGTAATGACCGACCAGGCCAATCTAGGTTGCTTGCCAGCCCAAAACAATCGCAGTAGTTCGGAACGTAGTGTTTTTAAAAAAAATGCACCTGGAAAGTATGGGATATTCGGAAACAGGTACAAAAATTGAGGTAAGACCACCATTGTAATTAGTGAGGCTCTGCCAGCCATGGTGAAAGGTAAAGATGTCCACCGCGTGACATCCTCCGTCAAGTTAGTGATGGCAGTGCCATAATTCAGTCGCAGTGTTGCTTCCTTATCGGTCGAGATCTAAATCCCTAAATACCTCAGGTCAGAATCACACCACTCTAATGGATAGTCCAGTTCAAATCTGGTCACTGCAGGGGTAAGGGGAAAAAACTGTGACTTCCTCCAGTTTATTTGTATGCCTGACAGTCGACCAAACACTAAGAATTCCCTGAGTAATGTGTTGAGGTTAGTCTGTAGATCTACAACATACAGTGTGAGGTCGTCAGCATAGAGTGAAATGTCAATCTGACGTTGAAAACACTTGAAAGCACTGCGCTTGTGTAATTGTCGGATACGGCGCGCTAAGGGCTCAATCGCTATTGCGAATAATAGCGGGGATAGCGGACACCCCTGCCTGGTGCCTCTAGTGAGTGAAATTGGGTCCGACATTTCGCCATTAATGAGCACTCTTGCCATCGGATCCGTATAGAGCAGTTTTATCCATGCCACAAATATTTTGGGGAACCCCATCCTGTGTAACACAGCAAAAAGGTAGCTCCATTCGACCGAATCAAATGCTTTTGTCGCATCAAGGAATATGGCTGCCACAGGGAGGTCCGGTGCTATTGTTTGGATCAGAGAGAAAAGAGTACGTAAGTTACTGGCCGTGGATCTCCCGGGACAAACCCTGCCTGATCCGGAAGAACTATCACGGTCATGAGCAAGGAGAGCCTAGTAGCCAACACCTTTGCCAGTATATTCGCGTCACAGTTGATTAATGATAGTGGTCTGTACGAATCGCATTCCGCGGGGTCTTTGCCTGGCTTCAGCAAAGAAGTGATCACTACCTCCCTCATCGACCTCGGCAGTATGCCCTCGGCCAAGGACTCCTCAAAGACCTCCTTCAGCACCGGTGCCATAATATCAATATAACATTTATAGAATTCCCCCGGTAGGCCATCTGATCCAGTCGCCTTGCCATTATTCAGGGACATAATTGAGTCACGTATTTCATCAAGCTCAAAAGGGGCGCCAAGAAACTGCCTTTGAGTGTCACTTAGCCAACATAGGGCTACATCATCCAGAAAGCTCTCGAATTGTATCTCCACAGCCTGTTGCGTGGCATACAGCCCCTCATAATGTGTTGTGAATAGGCCTAGTATTCCCTTTGTCTCCCGACACATTTCCCCCTCCGACGTGCGTACTTCCAGGATGTGTGTATTGTACCGTGGCTTGCTAGTGATTTCCGCCAATGCTCTACCAGGCCTCTCACCCTCGCAGTATCGCCTTGCCTGCCAATGTTTGCCCCTAAACTTAGCCTCCCTATCCGCCTCTTCCTCATACTGCGTGAGCCTGTCTCTTAATTCCTTATGTATGGGACCCATCGGTTCTCTAGTCATCCTCGCTTCCAACTCCTTCAATTCTTTTTCTAATCTAGTAAGCGTCCCCCGAGTATCCCTCAGTACTCCAAAGCTCTTCGATATATAATAGCCTCTGATTGTCACCTTAAACGCCTCCCAGATGGTTTCCACACTATCCACTGATCCGCGATTACATGGGAAGAATTCCGCAATTTCCTCCCCCAGCTCTGATTTAAACTGAACATCCAGAAGTGCCATGGGTTGCATACGCCGGGCCGGTGCAGCCCTATTAAAGCCCAGGATCGACATCTGCACCAATACCGGGCAATGGTCCGAGTAGGACCGTGGTAAGTGAGTAACTCTGCCCAAATTAATCATCAATCCCCGAGACAAGAAACAGTAGTCAAGTCTGGCCCATGTGTTGGCGTGTGTGGTAAAATGCGTTCCCTCCTGAACCCCAGTATTTACAAACCTCCAGCTATCCATAAGTCCCCCTTCTTCCAATATTCCCTCCAATGCATCCCTAGCGCGCCTGTTATAATGAAGGCTTCTGTCAGACCTGTCTAGACCAGGAGTCATCGCAACATTGAAGTCTCCTCCCCATAGCAAATGCATCGATCAAGTGTCTAGTATTTTTCCCCATAGCTGCGTGAAAAATTCAGGCGAATCTATGTTAGGGCCATAAAAATTTACTATGGTGATGGTATCAGTAACCAGCCTGCCCCAAAATATGACGAATCTCCCTTCTGCATCTTTAAATTCTCCCATTTTCGTAAAAGGCACATTTTTTTTTATTAAGATCACAGTGCCCCTGGCATATGCGGAATACGAAGAGAAACTTCTGACCACCGCCCATCTGCTAGCAAACGTATAATTAGTACGTGGGCTTAGATGCGTTTCCTGCAATCATGCGACTTGTATTTGATGCTGTTCCAGATAAGCCACCACCCTCCTACACTTCCTGGCATCATTTAACCCCCTTACATTCTAGGACAATACCGTGAGTTTCGTCATGCGTTCAGCACCTGCCATCTCTTACCAAGTCCCAGTACCTGTACATCAATATCGTGCAGAGCATCACATTTTTCGATGGACCCGGCATTTGCATCAACATCGGCCTCAGCAACCAGAATAATGTACATTTATAAGTATGCAACCCAGCATTCCAATAAGCTCCCCTCTCCATCCCCCTCTGTGGAAAAAAAGCCCCCAACTGCCCCAAACTTCCCTCCCTCCCAAGTGAACTCCTGACCACTTGCTCTTCCGCCAGCACTGCGGACCCTCCCTCCTCCCACTGACGCAAACCCCAACTTGTCAGCCATGTACCCTCCCCAACCCTTCCACATTTGCCCCAAGAACAAGGGCTAGTGCATTCCCAACACAACAATGAAATTTGTGGGTTCTTCCCGTCAGGGACCATGTCTAGGTGGCAACACTAATCCCCCTCATGTTAGCCAAAAGCCCTGTATGCCTCTTAATCCGGGCCAGTGATCTTGAGGGGTGCCCAGCGGTATAATCACAGGCAACTTAGGTACCGCATCCGCTAGCAATACTATCAACAGTCTATATAACAATGGTAAGGGAGCAACCAGAATGGCGAGGCCCACACAGTTACCCGTGCACCCCAATATTCATACGAATGAAGGATAGTCAACATTAATACTCCTGTGCAATCCTTTTCCCGGCTAGTAACTACATTTTAATACATCCAGTCCCATACACCCATGTGGTGAGCCCCAGTTACCAGATGTGGCCAATGTCTGACAACTCACTGTTCATCTTCCTCCATCTCCGCATGCATTGGATCCGGACCATCCTCCGCCCCTTCAGCATTCCTGGTCGCCCGCTTGTAATTTGTAATGAAATCTTCTACCTGCTGAGGGTTTGTGAAAATTTTTTGTCGTCCCTGGTATGTAACCCGAAGACGAGCAGGGTATAGCAATGCATAGTCCACTTGCATATTCCGAAGCTTTGCCTTCACAGTCAGAAACTTCCGTCGCTCCTCTTGTACCATGGGCGTGAAGTCTGGGTATAATGTAAAGGAATTGCCATCGTATGAAAGGGATTTCGCGTTTCGGGCCGCACGCAAGGCCGCATCCCTATCCCTATAATTCAATAGCCGAGCTATGATAGGTCTAAGAGGTAAACCTGGTTTTGGTTTAGGGGCCAAGGAACGATGCGCCCTCTCCACTATAAATTGCGGGGAAAAAACCTCTGAACCGATCACCGTCAATAACATCTTCTCAACATATTCCTCCATCTTGCCTACATTTGTTGTCTCCGGAAGGCCCACTATGCGGATGTTATTACGCCTACTCCTCGCTTCCAAATCCTCGTTCTTGGATGCAATAATCCGCAGTAGGTTGTCCATTCTAGTGAGCTGCGTGGTGTGTTTCGTAGTAGTGTCCTCCGAGTCAGAGTTCCTCTGTTCCGCTTCTTTCAGACGAGTCTCGTGGGCATCCAATTTGTGCACTACAGCATCCATTCGCGAAGAGATTCTATCAACTTTGTCAGCAATCATTGCAAATCCCTGACGCATCTCGCGCAGGACTTCTTGTAGGTTTCCAGTTGCTTCCGATGATTCTCCAGCCGCTTCATTCGTGCCATCCGGACTACGTTGGGCCCTCCCAGCTGGAGTCGTCTTCTTGGTACAATCAAAAGTGAGCTTCGATTGTCTCGCGTCAGGACGACCCATCCTTGCTGCGTAACAGTGCCGCCAATGTTATGTTATGTTATATTAAAAAGTTTTATACCGCGCTCGGTCACCAAACGGTTTCATGGCGCTCTCACTCCAGCGACGGTTTCATGGCGCTCTCACTCCAGCGAAAGGCTCTCACTCCAGCGACGGTTTCATGGCGCTCTCACTCCAGCGAAAGGCTCCACTGTAATTCCCCAATCAGCCGGCCAATTGTGGTGTAGTGCACAATAAGAGGTGCAGGATAGAATTTCTCAGGGGGTGTCGGCAGCACGGGTCGCACCACAATTTATGTCCAGCCGCCCCCATCTCGCGCAGGACTTCTTGTAGGTTTCCCGTTGCTTCCGATGATTCTCCAGCCGCTTCATTCGTGCCATCCGGACTACGTTGGGCCCTCCCAGCTGGAGTCGTCTTCTTGGTAGAATCAAAAGTGAGCTTTGGTTGTCTCGCGTCAGGACGACCCATCCTTGCTGCGTAACAGTGCTGCCAATGTTATGTTATGTTATGTTAAAAAGTTTTATACCGCGCTCGGTCACCAAACGGTTTCATGGCGCTCTCACTCCAGCGACGGTTTCATGGCGCTCTCACTCCAGCGAAAGGCTCTCACTCCAGTGACGGTTTCATGGCGCTCTCACTCCAGCGAAAGGCTCCCCTGTAATTCCCCAATCAGCCGGCCAATTGTGGTGTAGTGCACAATAAGAGGTGCAGGGTAGAATTTCTCAGGGGGTGTCGGCAGCACGTTTCGCACCACAATTTATGTCCAGCCGCCCCCATCTCGCGCAGGACTTCTTGTAGGTTTCCCGTTGCTTCCGATGATTCTCCAGCCGCTTCATTCGTGCCATCCGGACTACGTTGGGCCCTCCCAGCTGGAGTCGTCTTCTTGGTAGAATCAAAAGTGAGCTTTGGTTGTCTCGCGTCAGGACGACCCATCCTTGCTGCGTAACAGTGCCGCCAATGTTATGTTATGTTATGTTAAAAAGTTTTATACCGCGCTCGGTCACCAAACGGTTTCATGGCGCTCTCACTCCAGCGACGGTTTCATGGCGCTCTCACTCCAGCGAAAGGCACCACTGTAATTCCCCAATCAGCCGGCCAATTGTGGTGTAGTGCACAATAAGAGGTGCAGGGTAGAATTTCTCAGGGGGTGTCGGCAGCACGGGTCGCACCACAATTTATGTCCAGCCGCCCCCAACTCCCAGTGCAATACGTGCAGCCCACCGTCCCACACTGGTTATTCTGCAATGGCTGTACTCTACGCGTGGACCAGCTAATCGCCTCCAAATTCAAAATGGTGCCGGCTCTCTGACTATGTCCTCCGTTGCCACGAATCCAAACCTCACTGAGGAGAAAAAAGCGGCAACCTATCACAGAGGAGCCCACACATTTATTCTGACTCTCCTCTGTGGTTACCTCTGCATGTATGCCTGCAATTTATCCTCTTCATCGGGTTCCCCCCGCTAAGCTGCACAGTCACGTATGCCAGTCAGAGACGGGGCAAGATCTTTGAGCGCCAAGCACGCCGAGCGCAGTACAGAGGTCGTGCGATCTCTCGAGGTCCCGTCAACAGGTCTCCATCTTGGGCTCCGACTCCTATCTCCCCTATCTCACGTGTGGCTCCTCGGCGTCTCACTCACCCCCTCACGGGTCTCCAGCAATAGAACTTCTCCTCTGGGGGAAGGATCGGAGAGTTGGTCACACCCGGAGCGTTAGGCAGGCGATGATTCCTCCAAACCACACGCTAGCCACAGACGGGCCCCAGCCATCCAGAACAGTATTGGCCCCAACGTTCTCTAGTTTATAGGGACGCTGGCAGCATCAGCCACCTACAGGGGGGGGATCCGTACCTTCTCCCCTGCAGGCAAACCTCACCGCACTCCGCCCGACCGGTATGACAAAGGCTCGTCACCCGGTACTTCCGATATCTTGGCCTGGGGCAGCGTTCTCAGCCACGGGTGTGCGTGAATGACGCAGCCGGTCGGGCACTCCGTCTCCTGCGCTCGTTCAGCCCGCCAGAACTTCCGAGGCAGCCAGCCACGTCCACCTCGCTCCGATTATTTTCAAACTCGGCATACGGATGTCGGATACCTTCATGTATCACCAGCAGTAATTACAGCCCATTTAGTCGCCTTTAAAAGGATTTATTCCGGATAAATGCACCCGGACTGCGAGAGCCTTACAGGAAGGCTTCCATACGCTAGTGCGCCACCTAGCGCCCCACAATACAATACAATACTTCCTTCATCTATACTGCTCTCACACGGAGCGACTCAAATGTTTGAGCACAGTCCACCAGCTTGTGCACTTTAACAAAAGCCCACTTCTGCCAACACCTGGGTGTTGCCCTATCCCTTGCAGCTTGTTCTCACCTGTTTCGAAGTTTCAACTGCAGTTTATTAAAGGGAGGATAGGTAGAGCTGGCCTCCTAAAATCTTACCTTGGAGGTTAACACCAAGCAATGACTTCCACTTTCATACAGCACACCAGCAACCCTGTAAGATCTCTGATAATAAGTGCGGCTATAGTCTCCAAGTTAACCTCTAACCAGAACCTGGCCATTTGTGGCTTCACTGGCACGGTACATGCTTAGTGCTACCTACCTCTGGTTGTAACACGTAGTGAGAGTGTTCCAACACTGATTATGTATACCTTAGACTATATTGAAACCCACAGCTTTGTTTTTTAATCATGCTTCATGCTGGCAGCTTAGATCAAAAAGCATTAAGAGTTCCCACGTTTAGGAGGACTGAAACAACTCCCTAACAACAAAAAACTCTTTAAACACATTTTACTACATTGCCATAATATAATCAATGAAATGCATTTCCTCAATGATAAATATAAATGATTACCCCTCTTCGGTAATGATGGTCTGCTGGCCTGACCTCAGGCTATTCAGAAACCCATCGTGGCAACATTACATCTGCTGTGAAGGAAGTTTTGGATCAGTTATGAAAGGCATGGTAAGGACTTCGCGATAATATAGACACCGGAAGCAGAAATGGAGAAAGATGCTGGTGACGTTTTCCATATGAACCTTCAGAACATTGACAATCTTGCACACTTCAAAGAAGTTCCTATGACTGTAAAAAGTGAGCTTTGAAAAGGGGGCAGTGGTAATGGTGAGCCTTTGTTTTGTTTCTGAACTGTCCCTTCACAAGTGCCAGCAATCCACGACAGTAGTCTTTTACTCACTCTCACTGTAGGAAAGTGCCCTTTTTAGGTCGAGCCATACGCACTGCTCTAGGAAAACAACCTATTGGAATCACTCCGGACTTTTTCTATTGGGCTTTGCATGCGTCTTTGTAAAAAGACTGCACGCAATGGGGCAAAGGCGGGTGCATGTCCCACCTTTCCCAGGAAATGTATCCACCTTACGAGCAGCGGCGCGCAGTGTGCCATCTGTTATGTGTCACATTTCACACGAGTGAACGCGCACCACTCGCGGGACGCTGCAGCTGTATTCCTCGCATCCCACGGCGTTTTGCCTTTGGGAGCGAGCAGCTGGAGTGCCTTTTGAAGGTTTCTGTATTTATTGAAAAGGTGTCTGCATGTCTTGGGAGCACACAGCTTGGACTCTGAGCTCGGAATACCCTCAGAACAGTTCTTGGCACAGCAGAAAAAGATCAGACCTGACCATTCAGTCCACGTCCTCGCCTGCCCCTCAGTTTACTTTAAGTGATTCTTAAAAAAATGTTACGATGCCTCCTGGGACACACGAACAGAGATACTGGCACTATTTCTATTTCTGTGAGAAAATACCGCAAGTCGTCAGTAGGAGGCGATAGAAGCATCTCATTCACGCAAAACTTGAGTGCTCAAACTGGTGGAAAGCCCAGTGTTTGTGAAAAATGCATGTTTTCACTCGCGTTGGGGCTTTTGTGGCTGACTCTTCATCTGTGGACCATTAACTGGACTCAAAGAACCACTGCGGAAGAGTCGCAGAGAAGGAGGCGATGCCCAGAAGGTAGAGCAGCCCGTGTTCTATAGCATCAGCCCCACCCCTTTATATACACATCCCCCACTGGCACCGGGGTGTGTGCTCGCTGCTCGTGCAAACACTGGCACGAAGACTTAAGTTACACTCTCTCTGCTCGGCGCAGGAGCACAGGTTTCAGCACGACAGCCCTGTAGCATTTTCCTCGGCACGACGAGTGTGCAGAAGCCCCGATGCTCTCTTCTGTGGCCTCAATAAACAGATTTGGGGAGCCATGGCTCGTGGCACTCTCGCCTGCAGCGTGCACGTGCGCACATGCAGCGGGGACAGAACCCATTGGCACCCACTCCACACTGCATGCACACACATGCAGGGCACTGGAGAAGGGCGGAGGGGCACTCACTCATTGCACTTAGCAGGCACACCAACGTGTCACCATGCAATACGTGGTTCTTGCGCAGAGAGTAGCGGAACTCCTTGGCACGTGCATGAGCCAAGGAGTACCTTTAGCAATCTAGTGGTGCATATGCACAGTCTGGGAACAGTGGCCCCTGGTGCTTCCCCCTTACATGCACACTTGCTGTGGGACCAAGTGCCCGTGTGGCACTCTCCTCTGATACCAGCACGCAGACTGGCACCATAAACCCATAATGCCCTCCCAACTGCATGCACGCAAGGCTGTAGCACCCACCTTTGCTGTATGTATGCAGACTGGCTCTGGAGCCCACTGGCATTCTCTCCGGGATGCACAATCAAGACACTTTGGCACCTTTCACGTCTCTCAACAGTAGCGCCCCTCTGCAGGCCCACCCACGTCTGCATGCACAAAGGATATGAGATCAACCACTTGGGGCACCCTAATAGGGCAAATGCACCCCGACTTGCAGCAAAGCACCCCGTCTCTGTCCCCCGTGCATACACACTGTAGAATCAGGACCCAATGAGACCTTTTATGTGCACAGTGGAGTGCATGTACACGGACTTGCATCAGAGACCCGTGTACGCAGATTTGCACTCACACAGGGTCTGGGAACGAGAACTTGGGGCACCCTACCAGGGCACATGAAGACAGACTGGGAGCAGAGCCCCGTGGTGCCCCCATTCCCATTTGCACACACACAGGGTGTGGGATCAGGGACTTGGGGCACCCTACCAGGGCACATGTACACAGGCTGGCAGCAGTCTGAGCCCCGTGGTGCCCTCCCCCTCGCGAGCATGCAGTCTCAGGCTACTCTGTAAGCAGAGCTCTCGGAAACCGGTGCAGCTGTTTGAGCAACACAATCCCTTTTTTTAAGGTTTGAGCCTAGCGCAGCGCGCATGTGCTGCACTGCACTAGGAGAAGGACCTCTTGGAATCACTCTGGACTTTTCACACGCTCGAGCGTGTGTTTTGTTTTTTCGAGCATTTTTTCTATTGGGATTTGCTAAACACTTATAAGGTTCCAAAGGCGAGGTCTATTGGCTATGCCAATGATTATTATTCTTGCATTAGAACCCTTTCTCATAAAAATACGACAACATCCTGTTTTTTGCTATGGAGATAAACAAGTTAGGCTTCCTTCTATATTTATCTATGCCCGACTCTTCACAAAGAGTATTTTTAGAAGAGGTTGCTTCTTTTGCTGCCTTTTCTTTTTACAAATTGATCCATACATGTGAAATTCATCCTCTCAATCTTTTATGCTTCAAACAAGATTTTGCCCAATCTAACTCTAACGGAGCCCATGCAAACTTAAATATTTAGGCTTTTGGTTTAAATCCTCTATCAAATAATCCATATTTTTAAAACTGAATGCAGTTATTATTAAATTAACAACTTTGACTGCAACTTGGCACCCTTTATTTCTGTAATGGTGGGGCATGTTTGACTCTATTAAATTGGTGCTTACTCCTATTGTTTTACTTTTTTGTCTGCAAGCCCCCAGCCTATACCTGTTTATTTTTTTTAAGAAAGTATATTCCATTTTCTTTTTCCCATGGAATCAAAAAACTCCTTAAATGTCTCTCCTTAGACTCTAGACAATTAAGGAAGAAAATGGTGTAAATGTTCATAACTTTCAATTCTGTCACACAGCTTTCTTTCTTAAACAACCTTCTGAATTATGATTGAACATTTCTTCTGATTTTTCTTCACAAGTCATTCCCTATTATAAGCCTGGTTTGTGTACTTTGAATCTGCTTTAATAAAGTCCCAAGTGGAGCATTATGGGAAAAGTTGCCCCATTTGGGAATTGTATCTAACCTATTAAAAGACCTCCAATTACTCTATACAGACACCTGGATGCGTGTTAAAATTGAAGATTGACAGACAATTTCAGTAAAAATATATGCTGCATAATATATTGTGTGGTCTCAAGCTGGGTTGTGTCCTTGAGCATCTATAATTTAATATAAACAGTGCCGGCCTACCATCAGCCATGCATAAAATTAACATGGAGGAAAACATCTATTCCATCTATTGTATTCTGAAGATGTAGTTCTGCTTAGTAAAACTCAAATTGGGTTGCAAAGACTATTGATCGCTCCAGTGTTTACATCCAAACTAATGAGGTAGAAATTAATATATATAAGACAAAGAGAATTATCTTTGGCAACAATTGTAAAAAGAATGGTTCATGGCACATGGTTGGAATTCAAATTGCCAAAGAACCAGAGTACAAATAATTTGGAATTATATTTGATAATAATTTCAGTTTTCTGCCTAACAGCATGCTTATAAAACCTAAAGCTTATCCTCTAGGGATGGCTCTTTTAACACTTATTAGGAACTTTTGGGGACCATCATTAGATTTCAACCTGAGAATGATAAGAGTACAACTTCTACTAACAATCACGTATGGGTGTGAGGCATTACTTGGAAGGGAAGCAAACTTACTGCACACAATAATTTGTAACATGTAAAGAAGCTCCTTCACTTGCCAGAAATGTTTTTCAATTTTGAATACGATTAGAATTTGGGTTAGGGAAACAGATATTAGCTCAAAAAGCAGACTACTTAAGAATATGTTTCAAACACAAAATGTCTTAGGATTGCTCAACAACTTGGTCTCTGATGGAAATAATGACCTCAAGATAAAAAGCTCCAGCAGGAATTCATCTCAACAAATCTACACAAAAATATCAAACCAAGCTTTGGTCACTGCCAGTAAGCTTCAATGAATTTAAAAAAACGTGTTAAATAAAAGTGTGAAAGTGACATTGTGGGCACGATTCACAATGGGACTTACGTGTAGTAAAGTTACAAGTGAGGAGTCATAAACTTGTTTTAGAGTCTCCACACTTGTGGCAGAATTTCCGCGCTTAGGGCAACATCTCTGATTCCACCACAAGAGCGTAGACTCTGCCACACGTAAGGAGAATCCGCACTTGTAACCTTACTACTTGGAAGTCCCTTTGTGAGTCGGGCCCAAGCCCCCAAGTAAAAAAAACCTAATTGACTACTGTTAAACAACTAGGTTTATTATATTTAGAGTTTCTTCAAAATTTGAAAACACAAGCTAATGATATATAAGTTTGGAAGGTTCCTTACAGCCAATTTCAACCTGTTGTGGATTCAACCATCAGATTCCAATAATTGCAGGCTGCGCAATCAGAAGACAGAGACCAATATGCACATTCTCTTTATAAGCCCTCCTTTAGCAATGGAATGCAGAAGTTTGCAGCAAGCGACATTAAATCAAATGGGAATCCAAACCTGCCGACAGTCGCTAGTTAAACATGCAATTAAATATAAATTGCATAAAAGCCATGACTCATGCAGAAAGGAAGCTTGAAGTCTAAATGAATCATCAACCCAGAAACCCTCATTTTACAGGTACAACAAGCTTGAAAATCTGTCTTCATTTTGTGACATTCATTACTCATCTTCCTTTTTGACTTAAGATAAAAGAAATGTAAGCAGCTACACAGAAATCTTAACTGAGAAATATTGACTTAAACCCCGCAATGACTTGAGATAAAGTTCTCAGAAAGCATGAACTTAAGAATGGATTAAGGGCCTGATTTATAGTTTGGAGGAGAGGGTACTCCGTCAAATGTTTAATACATTGACATGAACTGCTGTGGCAGCGGTCCCTGCCAGTGCAGTAGGTGTCCACTGGGCTGGAAAACATCTCTAAATTTGGCAGGAGAGAACTCTGTCAATGCGCCAAAGTCAAAATACTGCTCTAAAGGTCAATTTAATTTGATAACATTGCACAAGTTTTACTTTTAAAATGTGAATATCTGAATAAAGAAATAGTTGTAATGGCTTTTATTAACTATAATGTGAAATAAATGAATTAATTGAGACAAAAATGGCTGAACTGATTAACACCAGATCTGGCAAAAAGTTAGAACTATGCTAGAAAGCATGGTTTTTGTGATTTGGTATAAATCAATGGAGACATTTTTGAGAAAATAGTGTATAAAGAGAGGCTCACATTAGGCATGAAAGGGTGAAAGAGTTAGCTATATTGGACCATTGGAAGCTCTAGCACCTTTCTTTTGAAATCTTAGCGATTCCACAAGAAGAAAACCTACAACTGAGAATTCTCTGGGATTGTCCCAAGAATCAGGAACTCATTACCTCCTGACATCAGAACGAATCCCTCGATCATATCATTCAAGAAACGTTATGCATTACTTCCAATGTAATTTATGTTATCATATTGCACATTTCTGTATTTTATTGCTTTTATTGTCTTATATTTAATAAATGCTAATGAACAAAAAAAGAAAGAAGTCAAAGAATTCCTTATGAACAAATTTCCTCCCTACATTACATGATTCTAATTCCACAGTTGCTCACATGATTAATTACCTTTGGCTACCTAATGCGCTCTTCCGTACAGTACCAACTTTACCCACCTGCTTCCAAATGCTGCCTGGTATTGGCACTGGCCTGAACTATGACAATATGTTGTTACTAACAAAGCAACTATGTTAATCGGTTGTTAGTGAATTTGTAGTGAATATGATATTACTGCTTTTACTACTCTGCACGCAGTAATTCTGTAAAGTGATCTGATACCCGCAAGGGTCATGTTCACGCTATATAAAACTATTAAAATAAATCAGGTGTCCAGATTGTCCCTAATTGGCCAATTTAAAGGGAACTCAATCCTGATTCTCCCTACAAGATGATCAATATGTTGTGGCTGCCATTACAGGACTCAGAGAGTCCCTGTAACCTGAAAACAAATAAATACAATATATAGTATTATAGGGTGAACACACCCTCGGGGATATGTGGGGGTGTCCAAAAGCATCCCCCCTTCACTGGCTGACAGCATGAACAACATGTTGTGGCAACCATAAAATAAACAGGGTTATGTTTTTTCATCACAAATACACATCATTTGTTGGTGGTGTTATACACATTTTAGGGATTCTGGGGAGTCCTCATGTGATAATGATTTGTGAAAAACGCTGACCCTCTGATGGGATTTGATAAACCATGTTTGAGAGAAAAATCATGATTTTCTTATAGAGTTTATGGAAGCGGCTCCAAAAGCTAAAATGAATGAATGTTTTCTATAAGTTCACACTATCTTCTACAAGTCTGATATTCTGAGTAAACATTTAGGGCCTGATTATGAGTTTGGTGGTCATGTTGCTGCCGTTGAAATGGTGTCATAATCACGGCCACACCATTGGGAATCCTACCACCCTATTACGATGCATGCTGGTTCATAGACGTAAGACCCCTGCAGTTCTGCTTCCAGGAAATGTCAATCACGGAGGTGGCCGGATAGGCCAATATGTTTTATCGAAGTGTTTACCACCACTGTTACTGCTGGACCAATTAAAATGTGCCTACTCCCGCCAACGTGACTGTGGTGGTCCAACCCTACATCTTAGCTAGCAGAAAGGGAGGGATATAAGGCTGAAACTCACCTGTTTTCAGCTTCACACATCTTGTGCGCCGTGGAGCCAATCATACACATCCTGCTGGTGCTGTTCCTGCTTGATGACATCCAAAACCCACACCGTTGTGGACACAACTGACAGTAAGCTATACTCATATCCATTTACATAGATTCCTCAGCAAATAGATGCCCTGCCATGGACCTGGCATGGGGTTTGTGATCCCTGTGTCAAACATATTTTGTGGACCCCTGTTTGGAACTGTTGTCAATGCATGATCCAATTACAGCTCTTTGATGACGACTTTGGCATCACTGACACTGCATAGGCACACTTGATATGTGTTCACATTTCATAACAAGGGTTAGTGATGTGTGCATTAAATTGTGTCACACAACAGCACCTCCTCATCAGTATCACACCTATTAATCTTTGTGACACCCTCACAATGCTCTCATGCTAGGTCCTGTTGTGATATCAAAAGAAAATGGACACATACATAAAAATGTCTACAAAGGTGTGACAATTTAACAAATATCTAACTTGCATACATCAAACACATATCCAACCTACGTGATAGGGGGACGTGCAAGCTTAATGATGTTGAAATTGGCCAAGCCAAGGTGAAAAACAACCCTATGCAATGTTCAGCTCAAACTAACCACTTCAAATGGTTCAGCAATTAGGGTGAAAAATAACTGTAGTCACAGCCCAATGTATCTAATAGCATCAAATAGTTAGATATGTAATGGTAGGACTAACGTGTACAAAAACAAGCAAAGTGTTTTATTCGTCAAAAATAAACATATGAAGTAAAGCAAGGGCCAATGGCCAGTCAATGTACACAATGGGTTGTTCAGCACACTGCTGTGCCACTAAACATGTCTTTCATGACACTGTCAGAGAAACCTCCTCAGGAAGGGGCATCTAGTGGGCAGTCCGAGCATCTCAATGATGTAACTTGGGAGGGGTGGGGTCGGTATTGGGAGGAATGGGTTTGGTTTTGGGAGGGGAGGTCCTGACTTTGGGAAGGGTGTCTTTGGTTTTGGCAGGAGTTTTGGTCTTCTTAGGGGTATGGCTGGGTTTAGTTGTGGGGTCGGGTGGGTCAGGTTCTAGGGTGAATTGGATGTGGAAGGGATGAGTCGGGGTGTGGAAGATGTTCTTTTAGCTTTGGTGATCAAGTTTGATAGGGGTGTGGGCAAGAACAAATAATATGCTTTCACAGGAATAGTGGGAAGGATGTTTGGGAGGGAGTAGGGATTGGGATGCAGAGGAAGTGGAAGTTTTAAGTGTGGGTTGGTGTTTTGTTCGTGCAGGGGTCTGTGTGTCTGATGTATCATGTTTGTGTTTTGCAGGTGTCTGATTGTGTGTGTTTGCATTTTTTGGTGGTGTGTGATGTGGACTTGTTGGGTATGCTGGGTGTTGTGGATGCGTCCGGTGGTGGGGGTGTGGTATCTGGAAGAATGCTGGGGGTTGTTGATGGGTCTGGTGGTGTGGGTGTGGTGGATGGGCCTGTGGGTGCAAGGGTGGTGTCTGGACAAATGCTGGGTGATGGGGATGTGTCTGTGGGTACCGGTGGGGTGCCTGGGGTGTGTTGGGGTGGTGGTGGTGAGGGGGGTTAGTGTCAAGTAAGTAATTGCGTGCCTGCATATTTTCTGGTGTTTCTGTATGCCTGTGCTGCTTGGGCTGTTGAAGTGTATGTGTGCGTATGTGTGAGTGTGCTTGAGACAGGCATGGGAATAGGGAATTTTGATGGGAAAGAGGCAGGAGGTGGAGTGATTGTTTGGGATGGATGGAAGGCTGATGTGAGGGAGGAGGCCAGAGCCTGAAAAGATGTATGTAGGACAGACATAGCACTGTGGATCCCTCTCAGGTAGGCCACCATCTGTTGCAGATGCCCCCTTACCCTTGAATGGCTTTCAATAGTGTTGTCTGACCAACAGAGATGTTTCTCAGGAGGTCAATAGCCTCCTCCCTCAGGGCAGCAGGGTAACAGGAGCAGGGGCTGAGGTGCCTGGAGCAAAGGAGATGGCTCCCCTCTTAGGGGAGCGGGCCTGGCCAACTGGGTAGGAAGCAACAAGGAAAGTGAAGATGGAATGGGGTGGCAGACAAGGATGGTGTGGGTACAGGTCCTATGTGTTTTGCCACCACTTGGAGTGTCTACTGGAGGTTGACTCTGAAGATGATGACGCTGAGGCTGTGCCCTCCATGGCACACCCCTCACCCTCTGTGCCACTGGCTCCCTCACTGTCTGTCGTGTCATGACCAGAGCCACTGTGGCCAGCTGCTTCCCAAGCAATGTTGGCCCTGTCTCCTGAGCTTGCATGGAATGTTGCTGAAATTATATTTAAAATAGGTTTATTGCATGTGCCAGAACAAACTAGACCAACAGCTTTGATCACAGAACATTAATAAACTGTAGAGAGGACTCCAGCTACAAGGTCCACTATAGTGGTTTCAGCATGAGCACATGCATGCATGCTACTTGACCAACAAACAGTCGCTCACAATGAAGTCATAACCACGGACAGCTCCAATTGCATGAGTGAAGTTGTATTAACTCTATCCTCATGTATCTAGTAAGATACTTGATTATATAGTTTGGCTCTTGCAGTATACCTTAATTACCTGATGTCATCAAATAGGATGGCAATAACTCATTTATTCCTACAGATTCCACACAAGGCCCTGCAGTCAGCAAATGGCCATATACCTAATACCACATCATGATGAAATAATGGTTAACTAATACAGCTGTGTTACAGCAATATGTACAGTTGCAGGAAGAAGGTGACATGGAAATGCTCATTTCACACCGTTCACACTGCCCAATAGAAACTTCCTCATATGTCCACTGTTAGAATAGTCTCATGAAAGCTATACTTAAGTAGCACATGTAGCACAAAAAAGCAGACTGGAGACAATCTGTCCCAAATATCTCGGAGATGTGTCTACAAATATCCACAGCATAATGATTCAGCTAGGCCTATGGACATCCCCATTACCAGCTTAGTACTGGTGAAACACCATTCTTACATTACATTTGAAAACCCAATAGATAATTGAAGGTTGTTGAGGCTCAGGAAATCTCCTTTACATGAAGAGGTAGTTTAACCTGTGTCCTAATGGGAAGGCACATCACAGCACCTCTTTGTCTCCCAAATTCAAATTCCATTGTATTACTGAGTGTAGACACTCACATATGAACCCTACATTTCTGTATGTCACTCGTCAATGAATGAACCTCTACAAATCGACATGTGCAGTTCACATAACTGACTACTCCCACATTAATGGCCTGGAAATTCAAACTGTAACAAATTACTGTAAGTCTACCTGTCATGTCCTTCATTGATTCATAAATTGGACCTGACTAATAATATTGAGTAATGGCTTAGGGTATGTGTGGCCCACCCGCCAATGTTTACACACTCCTGTCTGTGGTAACACATTAACAGTATACCGATAACAAATAACTTCACACACATTTGTGATGGATCAGACGTCAACATATGAAGACACTTATATCAGGAATGAAACAGTAGCGCAGATGATACTACAGTAGGGCAAGGTACACATGTCATCATGTAGGCACTAATACTGATGGCACCAGTGATGTTTGCTATCTCATCTTACAGTACATTCCCCACTTACCAAGGGGAAGCATTGCTCAGTGACTACATCCGAAGTGCATTGTATGCTATGATACAAGCAAGAGGGCCATAATCACATGAGACACAGTAGTGAGGGATCATCACTCCTGACACATTGAAGACAAGTGACCTGTTTGGTACAGTTGTCACCCACACCACCAAACAACATGAGCTGATTAATCACGTTACTCAGCCATGTATCTGCTCAAGGCAGTAAACTGGTAGTGGACTGGACTCTGCTGTGTTCCTGGTCAGTAAGACAATAGGCAAAGCATATCAGGATGCATTTACTGCCAGACCTACACAACCAATAACTCTTCTTGTGAGTCGCACATGGGCAACCCCCAATATTGATGGAGAAATGCCTGCTTGTGACACACAAAGTTGGCAATGTTAAAGGTATGACTCTGGCAAGGACTCACCCCCTTATAGCTGCTGTTGGCTGGGTAGGCCACCGCCAGTATGTTGGCCATTAGTGGGGTTAGGGTCCAGCATGGGAGGACATCCCAAGCTGGACCTCTGTGGTCTTCTGGATCCAGTGCATCAGATCCACCCACCTTTTCCGGCAATGGACACTGCACCAATGATAGACCCCTTGGATGTGCACCCTCAGGGCGATGGCTCTTCAAATGAAATGGATTGCTTCTGATGGGTGTTGACCTGTATGGATGCAATAGATGAAAAGACAGATTATATTTGCACATTTTACAATACCTGTTTGGTTGACACCCATTTTGTATACACCTAGCACAAACATTAAGCAATAGTTAACACACTACATGTGTAATTCTCACATGCTAAGCACTACAAATGCATGAATAAACAATTTTGTAGTCATTTGCTGAATATCCTCCTCCTGGGAATGACTTACACTGACTAAGTCAGACCGCTAACATCATGTACATCAGGGCCATTCTACATGTACTGTGATGTGAGCTTCTATGAAACATAAAACACCATTGTGATGTTCCTCCTCTAACTAGCTCAAGGGTGGGTAAAGGGGAGCCAGCCCGGGAGGACACTCAGAGTGGGATTAGGTTGACGTCTACATTCTCCCAACCTACTATTGCCCCCTCCATATCACACGAGGCCAAACTCCCCATATCTAGCCTTGACATATTTAAGGGACAGATGAGCCCTGAAGTAGGTGACCCAATTGTTGAATCTGCTACATTTTCCAATCAGCTAATTGACCCACCGACCCGACAAAGTAGACATCTAGCGGCCCTATCATGGAACGTGGCGGGTTTGGTTACAAAATTAGATAGCACTGATTGGTGTGATTTTTTGGATACTTATGGTATCTGTATATTCCAAGAAACATGGGCTATGACCACCCACCATAGAATGGGGTTTGTTACCTACGCTGAACTTGCCATAAAGGGGGCTAGAGTCTGGTGGCCTGACCATATGGGTGGGTGTCCATCTTGGGTTCTCGGTTAAAAGGATCAATACTAATAGCCGCGACATATTATGTATTCTTTTAGCTCGCCCAAACACACCCAAATTGGCAATCATTAATATCTATTTACGCCCTGTTCGTGGGGGAGGGACATCACAGACTTTAGAGTCCTTAACTAATTTATTGAACAGCCTCCCTAGCGAGACTAAGGTGCTAATAGGGGGAGACTTCAACTGCCACTACGAGCCACTTGGGGGGGTTATTCAGATATCGTCAGATGAGGATGACGCCTGCCAGATTCCATTTCCCAATGTTTATCAAACTAAATCCTGGTCACCTATGGTTATGCAGCTTACATCCTTGACGTATACATTCTCACTTAGAGCATGTAATGGTCGCTTCCCGGGAGATAGTCCAGGAAAGCGTACTTATAATGGAATGGGCCATTCGTCAATAATTGATTATTTTATGGCTAGTTTGTCTTTATGGCCACTGATCCGTAACTTCCATGTACACGATCGCTCGGAAAGTGATCATAACCCTTTGGTGGTGGACCTGGATCTGCCACATCCTGAGGGGGTGCATCAAGAGGCTGGCATGGTTTCTAGCAATATCAGGATTATACAGGGTGGTAAAAGAATCCGCTTGGCCTCTATTAAGACTTCACCAGAAAACCTGGCTTCGATGTACAAAAGCGTAATTCCCCAGCTAGAGCGCTGTCAGCACTGTACGAGAGTGTCCCAAACTATGCGGTAGGCTCTAAAATTTTAGAAATCCATAAAGAATTAATGACGGCCTTGGCGGGCAGCTTCTACAAACCCTCCAATCAGAGCCAACGGCAGCCACGGGACTCTAATCTCTGGTATAACCAGTCATGTAGGAGGGCGAAAACTATTCTAGTATCCGCTCTCAAAATAGGCAGTAGGACGTCCATTATGATTGCAAGGAAGGCTTATGAGGATCTCCTGTTCCATGCAAAATCTGAATGGGAAACTGAGAGATGGCATGCAATCAAACAGGCATTAATTGCGAAAGATGCCCGATCCTTTTGGAATCTGGTCCACACTGGGAAGGTAGAGGGCAAGTCCAAGATCGATCCTAACATCGCTGAGGAAGCTTGGTGTGCTTACTTTAGAGATCTTTATTCTAGTTCCGCTTCCTTAACTATTGATTTACCAAGTTTTCCCCTGAGGCTGGATCCAAGCTGGCACCCTCCTTTATTTACTTTGTCGGAAGTGACACTAGCGGTACTAGCACTGAAACCTAATAAGGCCCCGGGGTTGGATAGGATTCCTGGTGATCTCTACAGAGATGAGCTGAAGATATGGGTTCCTTACTTGACTGTCCTATTTAACGCCATTTTGGACGGACAAGAACTCCCTAGCACTTGGCTGGGGGCCGAAATCATTCCGGTTTACAAAAAGGGCTCTCCGCTGGCACCATCAAATTATAGGCCAATTAGCCTTATTGATGTTACACAAAAAATCTATGCCAGACTTATTTTACAACGCTTACAGGATTGGATCATAGAGAAAAATATTCTCTCCCACCTGCAAGCAGGGTTTAGAGCCAAAACATCGACCATTGACCAACTACTAAGGCTCCAGGTACTCTACTGGAAGCACGTGGTCCTGGATGGGGGCAGCCTGTACCTAACGTTTGTGGACCTCAAATCCGCCTTTGATATGGTGGATAGGAACCAACTGTGGAGTATACTAACCAATATAGGGATTCCTTCTTACCTGTGCCATCAATTTAAAAGACTCCATGAAGGAACCTTTGCGAAGGTACGCTATGGTAAATCTGGTCAGCTGACTAGAGCATTCCCAATCGAGAAGGGAGTCAGGCAGGGGTGTGTACTTGCCCCTACTCTATTTTCCCTCTTTTTAAATGGCCTCATAGATGATTTGACCAGCGCAAATAATATTGATGCCCCCAATTTAGCTGGCGGTAAATTTCCTGCACTAATGTTTGCGGACGACACCCTGCTGCTTTCAAAAACACCAATGGGGATGCAGCAAGTGTTAGACCAATTCACCGAATTCTGTAAGAAAAGGAATCTGGTGATTAACATAGATAAAACAAAGTACATGGTGTTTAACGCCAGCACAATTAATTGCCCTCACCCGAAAATGGATGGACGACCCCTGGAAAGGGTAAATAACTTTGTCTACCTGGGTTTGACGCTGAACGACAAAATGGGGTGGGACACCCAAATGTCTAGGGCTAATTTAGGGCTTTCACAGTCCGCGGGGGGAATCCTAAGAGTGCAGAAAACTTGCGTGCACAAACTAGTGAGTGCACCGCTAGAAATATAAAAGGTTCAAGCCAGATCTTCCACTCTCTACGGGGCGGAACTCTGGGGGCACCGACCAGCAATTGAGATCAGTGTTACTGAGAATAACTTCATTAGACAGTTGCTTTCTCTACCAAAAAATACACCGTTAATTCCACTAAGGCTGGATCTAAACTTGAGGCCAATTGCAGAAGCAATTGCCTCTCGCCCACTTCTCTATTGGCGAAGATTGTGGAGTGTCCCGGAGCTTGAGAGCTATAGAGAAGAACTGAAGATCGTGATGGCCTGTCAGGGTGTAGGCAGGATACAGTGGTTATCATTCATAAGGGGGCAGGTGACCAGGATTGGCATGGAGAACCTGTGGTCCAATCCGGAGGCCGCATGCCAAGCTACCTCGAGACAAATCCTGGTTGAGACCATAAAACATCATAACTTACAGGAAGCTCTCCAATCAGCCAGGCCCTCCAGTCTTACCGATAGTTTCTTAGATCTTAAGAATGTTTACAGCTTTGAGAAGGAACTAGATATGATTGAACCGGTTCTAGCAAAGAAACTGTATCTACAGTTTAGATACGGCACACTGCCCTTGCACTCATACACAGACAAATGGAAAGAGGGTCCAGCTTGCCCCTGTCCAGGTTGCGAAAACCCTAACGAGACCTTAATGCATGTGATCTTGTTCTGTCCTGCCTACTGCAACAGTAGAAAGAAATGGATTATACAGCTATGTGTGAACCTGGGAGTTAGGAATTATCTAGAGTTTTTTAGAATTTTAAAATCTGACACCAATGCACTAATAGTTACAGCCATTGCTAAGTTCTTGTTTTCTATGTGGTTAACAAGACGCAGAATTTTTCGGAAGCAACAAAGCCCCCTGGTTTGTTGTTAGATAACTTTTCTAGGAAAACTTTGGGCTTCTATTGTATTTTAACTTTTTAATCTGCTAATATATAATTTATTGTCTTAAATATCTTAATGGGACTCCATAACCAAATGGAAACTTATGGACTATGTATATGAACTGGGATGTAACATGTGTATTATTTTATTGCTTAAAACGTGTTTTTTCTTCCTTGTTGTACTTTTATGGTTCATAAACAAACCGAAATAAAGTTTAGAATGAATGAATGAAACATAAAACACCATTGTGATGTTCCTAAGGGTAAACTTCTTGTGCAGGACTTTACAGACACCTTTACAGCCAGGCCCATTGTCTTGATGAAACAGTCCATACAGGCTCGCACCATAGTGCAGACTACATCCTAAAACTTAGGTCACAATTAAAGGGCTGGCATGTGTGTCACTGAGAGCTTCCTCTCTGGAGATGCGTGAACATGTTGACACATAATGGGGTATCATACTACGTCTGATTGAGTTTGTGTGGTAAGTACTGCCATCACAAGAAACACCTTTTGCCATATGTGGCACTGTTACATGGATGACACACAACATACCATTGTATATCTTGTTGATTGGTTGAATGCAACATAGCTGGAGATTCACATATCAAAATCAATTCTGAAGTAACTAATTATCTGCACTGTTAATGTGTCACATGTGCAATAAGCCTGTACAGTGCATGCATGACTTATGGAAAAGTGAGAACAGACCTGTGAGAGGAAGGGGCCTGTCACTAGTAAATGTCACACATTGACAATGCGGGCCGATGGAAAGAAGTATCAGGTCCAGGGGTTACCTCAGTTACCATTCCAAATGTCCATGTAAAAGCAATCAGGGCAAATTTTTGTTTGCAAAACTCATTTTGGGAACATCCAAGGATGAGCAGGTCTGCAGGAAGATTACTCTGTGCATAAGTTGTATTGCCACAGTAACTTTGCTCTAGCCTGGGTCATGGCAGGCTGAGCATACCAATCCCACATGAACATCACATTTCCATCACTTCAATACATAAATGTACATCTTGTGGCCACCCAACACGTGACCTCAATGTTGAGGGGCACTCAGAAAGGGTCTGTGAGGAATAGCTACCTCCCAGACAACAGTTTTGCAAGCTCTGATGTCAGCTGAGCGATGTGTTGGACTTTATACATAGCGAACATCATCCTTAACTGCTGCTTACATTATACATACACAGCTCACGCTGTAAAGCCTATACATTTCTTTGCACATTTACCATGATCTGATTAGCAAATATATCGTAGATACCATGAAAGATGTACATGCATAAATTTGTGCATGCGACACAAGTAGGATTTAGGGGTTACCACACATCATAATGGTGATGTTAAGTACACAAGGTACAGTCCTCCCCAATCCATTACATGATTGTCAGGGACCACAAAATGTTACAACAGAAATCAGAATTCACTCTGGGACTCAGAGGCACCTTTTGACCTGTGGGACTAGAAAGGATGGAGTTGAACAGAGTAAGATATATAAATTAGATAGTTACCTGCTCTTCTTGTCAGGCAAAGTGTTAGCTGTAGAAGAGAAGGACCTCTTCAAAATGTTTCTCCAGCTCCTCTGGAGAGAAGGCAGGGACCCTCTCACCTGCTTGGCCTGGCATGATTGCTCCCAGAGGTGGCACCCGTGTGTATGGGAAAGAAATGTTAAACTTGCCTATTACAACCTAAGACATGTCCCTAAAAACAGATAAGTATTTTAAATACAACATACTAAGCACATAAGATTACTATTAGCTTTGTAAACAAACTAGAATGAATACAATGCCAATGATGTGCCTGTAACTGAGATCCTGCGACACAGGCCAATGTCAACAAATTTCACTTTAACAAATGACCAAAATATGCTCCTTTAAATCAGACAGAATATCGTTGACAAATGACAGTTCCAATGAAGTTTGAGTGGCACCAGGGCTAAAAGTTGATGTTTAACCTACCACAACATGTAAAACAGCTGAAACGTCACTCTCTCCAACTCACCAGTAGATCCATGCATTGGTTGCGTAAGTTCCCACATAGATAAAAGGACCAACCACTGAGTAATGCCAAAAACGAACACTGTAGTCTCTGGCAAAATGCTCCCCGTGCCACACAAGAACTGTGGTTGACAGAAGGCAAAAGCACATCAAAAATAAATCCCACCACCAACCCTAAAATAACGGCACGTTGTCGGCATTGCACCGGGTGGCTCCCTGCACGCAGCTGCTCCCAAACGTTGTGTAAGCCAGAAACCTCGAAGAAGTGAATGCGTCATAAGAGATCAGAAGAGGCATCGCTGGACAGCCGTAGAGCAGGACAGGTAGGAATGCACGTGCTTCGATATACACTCATAGTGCGCGCCCCAAATACAGATCTTGCCTCATTCAAAGAGAAAAGCAGGGGTTTAACTGCCATCGATGTGGGGAAGTCTCAATTTTCCAGACAAATGATGAACCAAAAATGCCTCACCTTGGGGAGTCCGTAATTGCAGAGCTTGAGTACTCCGCCAGACTTCACAAAAGGGGTCCTGACAAACGGTCAAAGAACAAATCTTGCAGCATGTCTCCTTGTCTCAGGCAAAGCAAATACTTCAATAAACTCTGTGTGGACCCTTGTGCTCCCCGCTCCCAAACCGATTTAAGACTGCTGCACAACAATGTGGATCACTCCGTAGTAGTGTCCTTAAAATCATATCAGAGATGTGCTGTGACTCTGAGACTACGCTTTTCCTTTTCTTTCTTCTATAAGGCACACACATGTAAAGTTTTTAGAGTCAATAAAACGAAGTAAATCAACTGTATACAGCAGATATCACTTCTCCCATGTGAAAGCGACACTCTCACTTTATCCTTAACGTAAAACTGGGATTGAAATGATAACTCAACCTGCTGGTACACTCTTTTGATCACTCAAGGTGCAGATGTGTCAGCTGGTATACAAGAAAGGTATCCACAAGACTGTGTAGGGCCACACTATTCCAGTCTCTTCCGCAGTATGTACCCACATTGCTTTAACTTCAATCACCACGGTGCAACACAACACTCCAACCATGTCAAGTAGCAAGTCTACAATTATGTCACATACATCAAATGATGGCACGGTTCTTGTCGATATGTTTAAGATGAATAGAACATAACACGCTTTGGCTGGGGCTGTCCGATGTGATGGACACTGGTGGAGCTGCACAGCGCGCTGTAGTTGTACCTGTTTCATTTGTTCCTTTTGTAGTACAATGTCTTTCAAGTGAAATTTTTGTGTAGCCTCGTGTGACTCTTTTATGTTGCCTCTTGTTCTTGTTGCCTTCGCCGGTTGTCTCTTCCCTGTTGTAGCTTCTTCCCAAAATGTTGTAGAAGGCATCTTGATGTCTTTGAAATCCACTTGTATCAACTGAAGAGTGTGGGGACATCTTCAACTTATTGCCAAAATTAATTTAGTAATGATGACAAGCCAGTAAGTAATAATCCAAGTAGGTTTATTTAATATGTCCTTAACGACAGTTAAGTCATCATAAACAGCAGCCCAACCAGGAGCAGCCTGCTAGCTGCTCAGCCCCATCCACCAACTGTCACTCATCATCCAGTTCTCGGACTGCCAGACTCATAATAAGGCCCTAGGTAGGCACAAAGGCTCTGCATAAGGGGAGACTTGGCTTTCCATCTTGGATTTAGTCAGTGAGGGGCACTGTAGGATTGTTTGCCGTAGGGCACATGGGAATGGGGGAAGGGGTACCCATCGGAACTTTTATCCTATTGGTTAGGGAGGGACTAACTCTAACTGCAAGCTAGTGCTAGGGAAAACATGTGGCACACCAAGACACCGTCTTCAGAAGACTGGACCTTTGGATGAACAGAAGAAGGTCTGCAACTATTGCTTTTTGAGACCTGTGAGGAGACCTGAAGATCTGGACCTGCTCCCATTTGTACCCAGGCAAACAGGTGGACTCCAAGGGTCAGTTGGCAGATTACATATGTGGCTATAGGTGCACAACAATCTGCAAGAGTCCCTTTCCTAAAGTGTCCAGCTGACCTGGACCCTGCTGGAGTGAGTCCAGACCCAATGTGCTGTTCCTGAGGTCCTGGGAACCTTGGATGTGTCTCGCTGGATTTCTCCTATTAGCTCTGGAAACCTGGGACGTAGAATATTTTTTAACCAAAATCCTCCATAGGGCCGGAGCAAACCTGCCAAGCTGATCCGCTTGAGATGCAACCTCTCTCAGCTGATGTAACAGGTTTCTACTGCGCGAAATGTCTCCACAGCAGGAAATTAATTTCAACTGGAACGCATTGAGAGGGTATCTGGCCTCATGGAGGCCTTGTCAGACACAGCCTGCAGGCTTGCACCGCTGGAGGATAGGGAGCTCCAAAAAAGAGTCTAAGGGCCTGATTACGATGTTGGATGGACGAGAGTCCGTCCGACATCGTTTGGGAACTGGAACCGAACGACCTCCAGTCGTCGGTTCCAGCCCAGCAAGTAGGATGCGACCGAACCCTTTTCGGTTGCAATCCTATACTTTATGATGGGAGCATGCATTTCGAACAGAATGCATGCTCTCATTGTAAAGAGCAGAGGTGCAGTTCATCCCTGCACCCAGTGGCAGGCACCTCGAGGTACCTGCCACCGGGTGCAGGGATCGACGAGGACACCATAGGTGCTCCCTAGACTGCCATTCGGCAGCCTTGTACCCATGGGGGCCCTGCTGGGGGCCCCCAAAGACAGATTTCTAAAGCCTTTCTGTGTCGGAAAGGCCGGCACATAAACGCTGTGGGAAGCTGCCATCATAACCCCTCTGCCAAAAAGAGCAGGCAGAGGGATTACTGAAGGCTTTCCAAAGGCTCTCCGAGCCCGTTGGAGGCCATTCGGAAATCTGATTCAGAATCCCTTCAGACCCACCCCATCAAAATGGGTCGGTCGGAAAGAAATCCGACCAGTCGATTACGATGTGGTCTGAATAGCTGAATGGCTCGAACCGACAGTCGGAGCCGTTTCAGCCCACATCGTAGTTGGTCCCTATGCCTGAAGGTAAAAATCTTGACCATGCGAAGTAGCCAAAGGTTTACAGATGGTGGGAAGTCTTCTCTGGAGGCAAAATTCGAATTTTTCCCCCTCTGAGTTTTTCACAGCAAAACCAATGGCTTCACTGGGACGTCACCAATGCTTATCCAATGTTGTGGATCCCTCCTTGGGTACGGCCTGCTGCCTTGCTATGCTGCAGGATTTTGACTTCCGGGAAAAATACTAAGTCCAAAAGTATAACCTTCGACCGGGTCGAACTTAGTTGGTGTACCCAGCCTGTGCTTCATCATGGTCCCCTGAAATCATGTCTAGGTCCCAGCCTACCAAACAAATTGACTACCAATGGCATTTTGCACTTTTTAGCTGTATTTTACCTTGAATCTTTAAAACGTTATATCTTTGGTTTATTGGATTTTTTTAAATGTTGCGGCAATTTTTTTATTTTAATCATAGTCTATTTGTATAAATTGGAGTGGGCTTGTTTGCTGTGTTGTGTCTTTGAATTTTTAACTGTTTGGGTATTACTAAATGCTAAACACATTAAGTCTGTCTGCTCTGTGCCAAAGCTACCAAGTATTGAGCTCAGGTTTAAATTATAAAAACTTTTCACTGGACCTAACAGCTTAGTTCCATTATTACGTGTGGTGGATTTAATTCTTACTAATAAACCACTTTCTCACAATAGAAAAAACAGAAAATGAAACATGAAACACTGGGACACATAATCATACATTATTTTGTTGTTTATTCATGGAATCTCAGTTTGCTGAGCCCCTTCACACCTTGTTTGCATATAAAAAAAATGCTCTTTCTTCTGCCTGATTGCTGCAAAATGTGTTCCTCCTTGTAAAGTTGGGTTATTGTTATGTAAAGTACCTAATACCAGTTGGTGCAGCACTGCATTATAAATCTTAACTAAAAGAAAAGAAAACTGAGGCAGGGAATATACTCATTCTAAACTAGGAAATACACTGATACTATGATAGAGACTGAATGGGGACAAAGAGACACCCAGATTGAGACAGGGATGCATGGCGATGGGCACTAGACACTCTGATGCGTGCTGGGACAAAACACTTTGTCAGACTCTTTGATGGTGAGACATTATGCATGAAACATAAAATGTAGTGATTATATTAACACATGTTTGGCAGATTATTGCAAGACTAAATCTTCATAGATAGCCCCCGAGCGTCGCGAAAATCCACAACCAGCAGATGATATTTTACTTGTCAATACACCCAAATGCATCAAGAGGTCATAGAAATGGCAAATGTTGCTCTCTTCTAAAAGCACCATCGCAAAACAGGAACTGCGCCGATTTCTACCTGCAGAAAACAGGAACTAAATCGATTTCTACCTGCAGCAAAAAGAAACTACAGCCATTGCTACCTGCAGTGCACAGGACAGACAGTCTGCCATCCAATGGGAATGGAATTCTCCAGAGGTGATGTACGTCTGAATTAGGAGCATGTTCAAGGTAGGTGCAAGAGAGAATATTGGCTAAATTGAGAATATAATCCTCTAGGTGGATTTCCCAAGCAATACCTGCAGGGATGCGCTTGATGGTGAACTAAGTTTACATTTCGGCTTGTTCTATAATTTGCTCATTAGCAAGTTTAATTCTTTGTGTCTGTTTAAGTTTATATTTCCAGCATAAGTGCGCTCAAAAACTGGGCTAGGTCAAAAAGGGAGTCTATTGTTCAATAAAAGGATAACAGTTCAGTGCTCTCCTAAATGTATTTCCTGGAGAACTCAAAATTCACTATAATCATGCAGTAAAATAAAAACAAGCTTCCTCGTGAGAACCCTCTGTTTCTTACAACTTTTCAAATGGCATATTTTGCCAGTGTTAATTATAAGCATGTTTGAAAACTGTTTGGCCCTGTTATTTTCAACTCCTAGTCGTCTGCTAATGCAGTCAGTCAGCTTGTGGATATTCCTGGTGTGCTCCGCTTGCGCAATGCAAACAATGTTGGAAATTCATTCGTCTGGTTTCAGCTGCTATGTTTTGTGTCCATGACAATGAATGCGAGCCATATTTGAAAGACACAAATGTTATGACAAAGCTTGAACTGCGTTTATTTACAGCTTGTTACAATGCCAATGATGATCAAACAATGACAGAAAATGCTTAATTAAAATGGTTCACAGATGTGCCAATAAAACTTGAACATAAATGAAAAGTTATACCACTTTGTTAGCTCAGCTTGCAAGCCTCCCATATGTATAAACAGATTTTAGAAATGGGGGTCTCTAGTTGGCCGTGGTTTGCACCCTGTCCAAGTAGGAACCCTTATTCTGGTCAGGGTAAGGTAGTTACACACCCAAGATAACCCCTGCTCATCCCCTTGGGCATTTAGCATGAGCAGTCAGTCTTATCCCAGATGCGATGTCTAAAGCATTTGTATATAAACACACAGTAACACAGTGAAGACACTATAAAAGGACACCACAACCATTTATATAAATAACCATTATTTATCTGAATCAGACAAGACAAAAACTACAAAAAATACAACATACACAAGTAAAGTTATCACTCTTAAAAGATTAAAAACAGTTCAGTTCATAGAAAACTATGGCTGCATCACTTTTTACTGCAAAGTACCTGGGATGTGTCAAAATCAAAGGCGAAAACAGGCACAGGGGAGATGAAAACACAGCAACGCGTCGAGCTGGAATTGGCACCACTTGCCAGGTTAGAACTCCTAGCAGAGGAGTTCAGGGGCTGCAGATGAATTCTTTGATGGCACTGAGACTTCTGAACACGAACAAGGCAAGCACACACAAACCCTTGGAGAACCTTGGCAAGCAGGATGATGAAAACAAAGTCCAGTTCTTTCACTCTTGAAGAAAGAAACAGCAAGCAGTAGGCCAGCACAACACAGCAACAAGCAGAGTGTCAGTGCCCCTCCTAAAGCTTCTCCAGCTCTTCTTCTTGGGAGAATCTCCTCTTAGTCCAGAAGTGTTCGAAAAATGTGGGGTCACAGGGCCAATACTTATACCCCTTTCTGCCTTTGAAGTAGGGATCTTCAAAGGATTGTCCGGCAGCTTCATGTGAGGACAGGCACAGCCCTATTCTGGAGTCAGTGACAATTTCTCCCTCCACTCTAGCTCAGGAGGACCCATAAGCCTGGTAATGGGCCATTAGGATATGCAGGGCATCCATCAGCTCCCTTCGTGTGACTGTCTCGAGTGAATGCACAAACAGCACAACTGTCTGTCTAAACCAGATATGGAGTCCACAGACAGGCAGAGTCACAGAATGGTAAAGCAAGAAAATGCACAGTGGTGTGACCCATTCCACCTTCGGCGTGTGATGCATGTCCTCAACCCAATGGCAATTTTGTCCACAACGACAGCAACCCACAGTGTCCACTGACAGCTGTCAGTGCCAAGAGCCAAGCCTCAAGCCGTCCAGGGTTCTCTAACCTCTATGGTTTCTCAGAGTGTGGGAGGTAGCCCAAGGTGGCTGGCACCCTTTGTCCACTCTCCCTTCCACCAGTTCAGGGATGGTATCCTGAGACTGGTACTCAAGCCCAGGGTCAGTACACTGAGGCTGACCAGGAGATGGGTGTGGGCCCTTCAACACTCTGTCCTCCCCTCTGGGGTCCTGTACCTTCCACTGTGGAGAGGTTCTCCCAGACACCTGCACATTTCACCCACTAGTTCAGGGGTGCTAACCTGCAACTGGACCACCAATCTAGGATCTAAACCCTTAGGCTGAGCTGGTGCCTGGCAAGCCAGGACATCCAAGGGAGTACCCCCACCCCCTCACGGGAAACATGTATTGTAAGTGTTGAGCAAGAGTCTTGCTGGCAGTGGTCTCCTGCCCTCTGTCCATCTGACATCACATGGAGTCCCCCAAGCCAGAAGTGGCCTCACCAGGGTCAGTCCTGAGGCGCTCTGACCTCAGAGCTGGCAACTCCTGACCCACTGGTCCTCCACTGGGGAATGTCTCCCTCTCTCACCCCTCCATCTGGACTTCTGCACCCTCCCTTCCGGAGCGGTGGTGCTAGACACCAGAACTGGTGGGATGCTTATGGCAGCTTCCCCCAGCTCTCCTGACACCATGGGGTCCCCCTCAGGGGATGGCCTCTGGATACAGACTACGGTCCTCGACCTAGCACTCCCTCTGGGAACCACCCAGGCCCTGGTTCTAGGTGTTGGGCAGCCTGGGCCTCAGCCCACCCCACCTCTCCTCCTACCCTGAGAAGGGACCATCTACCTATCCCACTACACTGGGACCTATCTGGGCTAAAGCAGACCTCCCCAACCTCCGTTGGTTGGTGAAAACCTGAGCCACCCTCTTCAAGATCACTCCCAAAAGCCACTTCAAACCCTCTGGCAACCACCAAAAGGCCTGCCTCCAGTGCAAGCTCCCTGGGGCTAGAAAACTCACACTCCACTGGGTGTTGGCATAGCCCTGGAAAGCCGTGACTGACATATGCTCTCTAGCAATCAAATTGTCCAGGCCCTCACATTAAGTATGGGTGAATTTTGCGGATTCGCGGTCTGCGAATTCACGCAAAATGTCAAAAAATTCCGCGAGTTCGCAGATTTTCCTGCGAACTCGCGGATTTTTTTGCCATTTGCACAAATGTGACCACATGTGTCTGTAACTTTGCCACCACGCCGAAAGGCGCCGAGGTCCCTCAAGTGAGCTGTCCATCATAGTGAGGAAAGGGTGGGAAGACGTTGCATACCCTAGTGTGTGTGTGGCGGGGCCAAACGGGCGGGGCTTCTATGCGAGTTCACATGCCTCTTGTTTATAAAGGGTCGGAGACCGATCAGAGCACCAGATGAGGAGAAAGCAGCCTCCTGTTCACAAGAAGAACACGGGGATTGCGCTAGAGAAACTCTTGTGTGCAAAGACCTCCAAAAAGGATTACATCGAATTGTAGACGGTAGATATGGGAAGGAAGCACACCTGCCTAGCCTCGACCGTACTCACTAGTTGTTTGGGCGCCGAGGTCCCTCGAGTGAGCTGTCCATGATAGTGAGGAAAAGGCAGGAAAACGTTGCATACCCTAGTGTGTGTGGGGCGGGGCTTCTATGCGAGTTCACATGCCTCTTGTTTATAAAGGGTCAGAGACCGATCAGAGCACCAGATGAGGAGAAAGCAACCTCCTGTTCACAGAAAATACATGGGGATTGCGCTAGAGAAACTCGTGGATGCAAAGACCTCCATCAAGGATTACATCGAATTGTAGGCGGTAGATATGGGGAGGAAGCACACCTGCCTAGCCTAGACCATGCTCACTAGTTGTTTGAGCGCCGATGTCCCTCGAGTGAGCTGTCCATGATAGTGAGAAAACGGCAGGAAAACGTTGCATACCCTAGTGTGTGTGGGGCGGGGCTTCTATGCGAGTTCACATGCCTCTTGTTTATAAAGGGTCAGAGACCGATCAGAGCACCAGATATGGAGAAAGCAGCCTCCTGTTCACAGGAAGAACACGGGGATTGCGCTAGAGAAACTCGTGGATGCAAAGACCTCCATAAAGGATTACATCTAATTGTAGGCTGTAGATATGGGAAGGAAGCACACCTGCCTAGCCTCGACTGTGCTCACTAGTTGTTTGGCGCCGAGGTCCCTCGAGTGAGCTGTCCATGATAGTGAGGAAAGGGCGGGAAAACGTTGCATACCCTAGTGTGTGTCGGGCAGGGCTTCTATTCGAGTTCACATGCCTCTTGTTTATAAAGGGTCAGAGACCGATCAGAGCACCAGATGAGGAGAAAGCAGCCTCCTGTACATAGGAAGAACACGGGGATTGCGCTAGAGAAACTCGTGGATGCAAAGACCTCCATCAAGGATTACATCGAATTGTAGATGGTAGATATGGGGAGGAAGCACACCTGCCTAGCCTCGACTGTGCTCACTAGTTGTTTGGGCGCTAAGGTCCCTCGAGTGAGATGTCCATGATAGTGAGGAAACGGCAGGAAAACGTTGCATACCCTAGTGTGTGTGGGGCGGGGCTTCTATGCGAGTTCACATGCCTCTTGTTTATAAAGGGTCAGAGACCGGTCAGAGCACCAGATGAGAAGAAAGCAGCCTCCTGTTCACAGGAAGAACACGGGGATTGTGCTAGAGAAACTCGTGGATGCAAAGACCTCCATCAAGGATTACATCGAATTGTAGATGGTAGATATGGGGATGAAGCACACCTGCCTAGCCTAGACCGTGGTCACTAGTTGTTTGGGCTGATTATTTGAGCTTCAACTCAGGCATGTGCAAAAATCCACCCGCGAGCGAATTTCTGAATTTTTCGGCAATTTCGCGACATTTGCGGATCAGACAATTTCGCGACATTTGCGGATTTAGACAATTTCGCGAGCAGAACGGATTTTGCACCCATACTTACCTCACATGTGTTGACCAAACTACCCTTCCTCCCCACCATCCAGTGCCTTGAAAAAGTACCCCACATCACCCTCCTGAGACTGGTGAGATAGTATCTGTCTCTGAAACTCAACCCACACTCTTCTGGGGTGTCTCCATACTTCTTTGTCAGGGTTTCTACCAAGGGGCAACCCATCTTGCTGTCACTCTCTTCAAGTCAGCAGAGTGTTCCTCCCACCACTAGTAATATGACTCCCCATGCCAGATCCACCTCAGGGACCCTGCACACCTCTGGAGCAACCTCATAAAACCGATCCCCCTGGTGTATGTCATCCCCCTCCTTGAAGTCAGGCACCACGTCTTTGTGCATGTGAACCTTCTCTGCAGTACTGGACATTACATTTTCACTTCCACCATCTGAGCTGGACTCAGCCCTCCTGGTTTCAACTACAACTCTTCAAACTCAGTTCTATCCCTAATTTCTTTCTCTCCATCTTCAAAATGTTCTCTCTTTCCTGCTCCAACTTGAGTTTCACAAGCTCCAACTCAAGCTTCCTGGCTCTCCACCTAAGCATCAGCTCATGTGGAGACAGGCCGGGCGAGGAAACACTGCTGCTAGCAGCGGATCCAGTAGGAGACTCTCTATCTGTGGGCTCCCCTTTCTCCTCTGGAGTCTCTTCAAAATCATTTCTCAACTCTTCTGCTTCCATTAAAGGGCCATTGCCCTTTTGGGACTCTGGCAGGCGATCTACCCCCGCCCCCTCAGATTCCTCTTCAGAGTCATCTGATAGTGTTGCTACCCAACTTGCTTCCTCAGAACAGGGCTCTCAGATCCGGCCTTGGGAATCTCATCTTCTCAGCCATCCCCCCTCCCTGCAGAAACCCTTAAGCTCCTTCATTGTATAATGATCTAGGTGCCAGAAATTAATTTCCATTTTGTCAAGGCTTCACAGGTGCAACAACCACACAGAGCTCCAAGTTGGCCAAGATGAAGCAGGAGTAAATTTCGAAAAATGACCAACTGCAGTGACTAGCACCCTGTCCAAGTAGGGACCCTTATTCTAGTCAGGGAAAGGGAGTTACACACCCAAGATAACCTCTAATAACCACCTTGGTAGCTTGGCACGAGCAGTCAGGCATATCTCACAGGCAATGCATACATTATTTGTGCATAAACACTACAGTGAAACAACGACAAAATGACACCACACCAGTTTAGAAAAATAACCAATATTTATCTGAATCAAACAAGAACAAAACAACGAAAATCCAACATGCACAAGTAAAGCTCTAGTTTTTAAAAGGTTCAAAACAGTTCAAATAATAGAAAACAATGGATACATCACTTTTTATTGCAAAGGACCTGGGATGCACCAAAATCAAAAACGAAAACAGATGCAGTAGAGATGAGGTGGCGAAAATACAGCGATGTGTCAATTTCTTATTCTCAGAAGAGGTGATGCATTCTTACTGCCAGAGGAGGTGATGCTTTGATTCCTTGCTGCGGTGCAGAGGAGATGAGGTGTTGATTTTTAAATGTCAGGGGAGTTAATGTATTAATTTCCTTCTGCGAGGGAAGGTGATGCTTTGGATTTCAGACACGCAGCCTTGGTTCCTTACTGCAGGGCAACATTGATGCCGACTTGATGCACATGTGCAATGCTTGGAAAATAAGGGCGTGCAGGTGGTAGATGCATCAGTGGTGTAACAGGTGCTGCGTTGATTCTGCCAGCTGAGAGCAGGTGATGTGCTGAATCTTTTCATGCCGCAGATGCCACTTCCAATGGCTCAGAACTTGAATTGGCATAACTTGACAGGTCCAGAACTCCCTGCAGAGGAGTCCAGGGCTGCAGACAAAGTCTTTTATGGCCCTGAGACTTCTTAACAGGAGGCAAGCACACAGAAACCCTTGGAAAACCTCGGCAAGCAGGATAATGAACACAAAATACACTCCTTTCACTCTCCAAGACAGAAACAGAAAGCAGCAGGCCAGCATAACACAGCAACAAACAGAGTGGCAGTTCCCCTTCTACAGCTTCTCTGGCTTTTCTTCTTGGCAACATTTCCTCTTAGCCCAGAAGTGTTCTAAATTTTGGGGTCACAGGTCCAATATGTATATCCCTTTCTGCCTCTGAAGTAGGCATACTTCAAAATATAGTCTTTGCAGTGGACAAGATCCTACCTTGTCCTGATCTGGCTGCAGACACACTACATGGGGGTGGAGACAGCATTGTGTAAGTAAAGATGCAGCCCTATTCAGGTATCAGTGACAACTCCTCCCACCACTCTAGCTCAGGAAGGCACATCAGCATGGTGATGGGCCATCAGGATATGCAGGGCACACCTCAGCTCCCTTTGTGAGACTGTCTAGAGTGAAGCCCAACTGTCAGTCTAAACCAGACGTGGATCCCACAGGCAGGCAGAGACACAGAATGGTGAAGCAAGAACATCTGCTATCTCTTCCCAACTGAACGCTACACTCGTAAGGCAAGGCAGCACCAATGATAACCTGTGAGAGAGATAGTCCTTGTAATAGTAAACAAGCATTTGCAATGCAATAGGTCTTGCGTTTGCGAGAGTTTAAGCTATTAGAATTTTAAATGACAATGTCTTTTATTTATCCGTTTTGATAATTAACACAGAAATAAAAGGCATGGTCATTTACAATGCCAATAGCTTAAACTCTTGTAACTGACCTGTTTCATTTCAAAGAAGTGGCCACCATTGTCCCCGCCTGACTGGAAAGTGAAAGCACACATGGCACCTGAAGTTTTCAGGAATGCATGTTATGCCTGCAGGGAGAGAAACTCATTAAAGAAAATAGTGCTTACAGACTAAATTAGATCGTGTAACAACAGAAGTAAAAGGGCAAGTCCAAACTTCAGCACACCCCTATCAATAGTTAATACAGTTCTTAGGCGATGTTGCTTGCAGGCATGACCTACGATGTATCAGGTGAATGTATGATGTTTCTTTTTTTCTAAATTATTATTTCCTGTAAAATATTTTACAAAATCTCACAAAACTGATTATATTAAAAAAGATAACCTAGTTATAATACAAGAAGAAAATGTCATATACAGACATACACACTCATGTATCCATTAATGAGCAGATAGATGCAACGAAGTTCCTCGAAACGGTCTGGAAAAACTATAATTTGCAGAAGTATTAAAAAGACCAATCAGTGTTGAAAACAGTTTTTGTTCAGGATAGCTTTAGCAAATGCGCTGTCTGCCCACTTATTTAAGCACCCTGATATCTGGTCCATGTTGTCGTCCAAACAGCTTCCTCAAACACTGGGGGTCAGCTTTTGGATGAAGACAGTGTCCAGGGCCGGACTGGGAACCAAAACTGGCCCTGGTTAACGGCTCGGCCAGCACCTGGGGGTGGAAGGGGGGGGGGGGGGGGAGCTGTATGCCAGGGCCTGTTTAGGACGATTTTGTTACAATGGCTCCCCAGGGACCCAAAAATGTAAATGTAAATGTATGTGTCTTGTAAAGCGCACTGCTGCCCTGAGGCGTCGTGGCGCTGTAGACCGCTGGGGAACCCGTCCTGGCTATCCCTGTGAGATGGTCCCTACTGGGTATCTCCAAGGTGAAACCAGGCATCCCCGGCGAATGTGGGGCGCCGTTGTAGAGATGAAGCAAGTTAATGCCCAGAGTTGCCGAGTGTGATCCCTGGTTAGAGTAGGCACCGAGGCGAGAATTATCGAGTCCGCTGACACTGGTCCACGACCCTGCCGCGTCGGGAATTGAACCCTGGTACCGGGCCGTTCTCTGCTTCCGAGTCTGCCGCCTCTAACCAGTGAGCCACACCACTCCACTCCAAAACCGCCCCCCACACTGGCGGCCATCCGAGGAAACGTCCGGTGCCCACTACGGCCAGTCTGGCCCTGACAGTGTCCTATTCACATCGTCCCTGGGCAGCTCTTCTCCATTATCAGTCAACATTCGAGAAGAAACATTCGGGTTAGCAGGCAGACATCAGCAGTAACGAATACTTTAAGACTGCCCACACGTGACTTAAGTATAATCATGGAATAGTGGATAGCTATGAAAATGGAGCAGGTGTTGCACATTTGCATTATTTCCTGTCTGTGCGCTCCAAACATGAAGTGTAGCTTCGGAGAAACGGGTACCCTGGAAAGCAAAAAAAAGTGCGAAGAAGCTCTATTCCTTTATCATGGGTCAATACTCGAGATGAAACCTTCTGGTTAGCAGGCAGACGTCAGGATTAACTAATACTTTAAGACTGCCCACACGTGACTTAAGTATAGTCACAGAATAGTGGATAGCTATGAAAACGGACAGGAGGAGGTGTTGCTCGTTTTCATTATTTCCTGTCTATGCTCTTCAAAACATGAAGTGCAGCATCTGAGAAACGTGTGCCCTGGAAAGCACACAAAAAAGAGTGCAGGAAGGAACATTGATTGAACAAGCGCACTTACATTGTACTTTACCAGTGCTCCTTAGCCTGGAAAGGAAGTGAGCTATCGGCTGCAGGAACGAAACAGGAGGCAGCAAAGAAGAGCAACACTGGAGTGCACCAATGATAAGTATGAGGCGGGAATACAGTCCTTTTATTGATTACACCAGGTCTTGCAGACAGCATATGCACGCTCGACCTAAAAACCAGCAAGGTCATGTACCTGAACAAAGTATTTGAAGATTATGAATGTTTTGCTCTGGCTTATTCTACAGCTCACCCCATAACATTCCCGACTTTGTAGGAGCTTGCATCACAGCATTCATTCCCTTTCCAACGGGATGCATATATTTTCCCACTTCATCATAAGTAGTGTTCTGTCTGGCTAAGGGAAGTCGAACTGATTTCAAACCCTTTTGACCCACCTTGAACCCTTTACACTGTCGCAGAGAAATAATTGTGTCTCTAAAAATTGTAAATATAAAAGGACAGGTTTCACTTGTTCAAAATTCAAATGTGCAAATAAAGGGCGTATATACTTTTGACGCAACTTGGCCCATTTAGGGCGAATTAGTACAATGTGTAAAATATCTAGTGCAGAAGACTCATCACAAAAACATACAGGAAGGTCTTGTTGCCTATGCCATCCTACCATAAGCTGCGGAAACATATTCAGTCTAAAGTATGTTAAAAGTCTTCCATGGTTCACCGGCATGTTCAATGTTATATAGAGTTACATTCTTTCACTACTTTTGACCATTTTATGATGATGCAACAGCATTTACGCTGTGAGTCTTGCAGTCTAAATTCTTGAGTATGCTCTAAAAATACCTTCCTAACTTCTGTAGTAACTGATTTAGTTATTTTCTCAGGTGCGTTAAAGACATGCAGTAAGCCCAAATTAGACAGGGTAGTTTTTATATAGCTCAGCCATGGTATACGAATATCATAAAGGTTATGAGAACAATGTGGCATATGTCATATTATGTGATATATACAAAGGCCATCGGATCATTTTTACGGCAACGCATTGTACCCATATGCATAGCACAGTGGTGTCGACAACTACCAATGAAGTTACATAATGAATACATTATAAGTTAATGTGGCATGCAGCATATTAGAATACATGCAAGGGTGGTACTCAACCATAATACTGCAATCTACCCTAATGGCTTGTGGGGCACATAGCCTGAATTGACTACTGTTAGAATTAGTATGCTGCATAAATGCCACCAATATGTGACAAGTAATGTGCAGATTGCGCCAAAGTATCCATTGTACATAACACTATGATATATTAAAAAAAACGGGGCATGTGGCGTCCATAGATAAGGGTACAAGCCTCCAAGAGTCACATGTTTCTGGTATTGCTGGAGGACAAGGTGATTGTGCAGAACTCCTTATACAATACTGTTCATGTGGGCTGGTGTGCACAAAGTAAACTAAACACATGATATCTGGTCCAGCATGTACATGTAAGATCCAAGATGAATCCTAGCTAGCAAAACACACCCAAATACATGTTCTGTGGGTTACGGTGCCTCGCTGATTACTATGGTTACAAAGAGTATACATTCGAAAAGTAAAATATGAAAACATAGCTCCATGTCCATAATACCCAATGTGCAATCCTTCTCAAGTGGGCTAAAGTGCTGTACAGTTGTATGGAGATGTCAACACTAGTCGGTATAGTTCTGCCCAAGTGGACTATCAAATCACACACTGAAAAATAGCTCTAAAGTAACACAAAGTACCGCTATGTGCTACTTTGTGACAAGTTGATTTACCATGGGTGGTATTTGGGCATTTCCATGCAACCATTGGTAGATTTTAATGCACAGCTTTACCTAATAAAAGAAATAGCTAAGGCTTTACCCCAAAATGTATACCTCCTTTTTACAATCATAATTTTGGAAAAAAGTTGTCTCTTCTCCAATCTTTACGAACTGTGCATGTGCGTTGCAATGTACGGCACACAATCAAACTTGGAAAAGTTTTAAACTTAGTCTAAGCATAATATTTTGTACTTGAAGGGTACACTTTGCGTAAAAAAACTACACAGGGAATTCAACACACTAACCGGCACAGTGATGCAGGGGTCTGTGCACAGTGCAAATCTGTCTACGGTATTCCAGCGCAGGGAGAGAGAGAAATAGTGCCACATCTAAGTAGATATGGCGCTGTTTCTCTCTCCCACATTGACAAAACACAGCACAGCAACTTTGGTTGCTGCGCTGCTTCAACTTTAGTAAATCTGACCCTTAGTTTCAGAGCTCGTTTGCATTCTTCTGATAGTGACCTCTCCCCCTTAAATCTCGAAAGTACCTTCTCAACAAGGCAGGGAGAGCTAAGTGCAAATCTGAAACCTTTCACTAAGTTGTTCGGAAAGGTTCTGATTGGCATTGGGTTAGTCCGTATCCGATCCGGAACCCGTCTTTCTGACCGAGTCGGAAAGCCTTCCGACCGACCGATTACGATAGTCGGAAACTGTAGGACTTTACGACTCGGTTCCGAACGGCATTTGGAGTAACCGAGCCATTCGGAGCCGACGTGTATGGGTCTATGGGGTGCGTTTCTGACCGACATATTATGATGTCAGATTTGAACAGACTTTCTGAATCGGTTGTTCCGACACGGATGGGCTGTCGGAATATGACTTTCCCATTATCCCAGAGGCTTCTGAATGGGCCACGTGGGGGTACCCATGGGACCCCTTTTCAATACCATTTACAGTGTGGCAGGCACCATGGGGTGCCTGCCACAGGCTGCACTCTTTTCCACCCCTTTTTTCAGTGGGAGCCTTTGTTGTTGATTGGAACATAGGCTCCCATTGAAATCAATGGGAGTCCGACCAAATGGTGTTCGGGACCATCGTAAAAGGTCGGTCGGACTGCCATAATCCGATTTGGTCAGAAACCATTCTGACACCGAGTTCACCTCCACAACACACACACTTCCAGAGTAAAGATACAAAAACACTGCAAGCCTGGCTAAGACAGTGACATGCCTGATGCCCCAACCCAATATGATGAGATGTGTGGGTGTACATAATATGCTTTTACCTAATCATGTGACATTTATTGAGAATTACACAAAATTACTTGAAATGAAAATATGGCACTTCACGTTATATTTTAGATAGCGCCAAATAAAAACAAGTGGCAGCCAGTTGCATTCTGGTCATTCGCATTGTTACCACGCTTCATTAACCAAATGTCTCCAACCCCTTCTAACTGGGGGAAACGCTAAAGGGCGTAGCTCAAGTTGTCGCTATGGTAACTAGTTGGAAAGTTCTTGTTCCATGCACTGACCCCTCACTGTCAGAAGTTGTCTACAATTTTTTGTGTGTAAGTGCTTTATGTATCGCATAGATACTGCGATGTCACTACTTCAGAGCGCTTTGATATGGTTTTATTCACAAAAGTATCACAGTGTGGTGCCCAGTTTCAAGCCACGTCTGCCAGCAGACTCCGTCTTTCAGCATGTTCAGAATCACTCCATCAGTGAGTGCTCGTTATGCATTACTCCTTCTAAAATGCATCGTGGCCCTAAGGTGTCGAGTTGAGGAATCCAGGACTTAATATGGAAGTCAGGCGTCTGCATTTCTTGTAATTTGATGCACGTTTTTCTTGACTACAAAGCCTTCATACACGATGACCTGGCCATTATGACTATGTGGACAACATATTTTTTGTGAAAGAAGAACTGTGGTTTGAATTGTGACTGGCCTGAGGGCTGTGAAAAAACAGATATATATCCTCTTTGGGCCTTTCAGACATTTTTTGTTTGAATATCCTTTATTGATGTCACAGGAGGAATGAAAACATGAATGCTACAACATACATATCTCTACATCTCATAGATGTCTGTCATGTGTGCGGGACATGTCATACAATGCAGTAGGTCTTCGCTCCATACATCATGGCAATGGTTCATCACAAATGTTTCAACCATGTCGGCGTGATAAAGGAAATAACATTCTGAGATAAACAATGAAGGAAAACAAAGGAGAGGGGGAAAAATGTAAAGGGGTTCGTGGTCATCTGATTTGGAAGTGTGGCGTGTGCGTGAAGATGAGGGCTCATCAATGCAGTGGGGGCGCATGGGCGCTATTGGATCGGGACAAACGGCATGAGTGTGGCGTTGGGGAGGACAATGGGCCTGCCGTGGTAGGCAGTCGATATGAGGGGAGTGTTGGGCAGAGTATCACCCTGTCTGTCCGCACGGAGTGCCAGTAAGGGGCGTATCGGTGGCATTGTCTGGGTGGCCGTCATGTGTGGGATTCCGTGCCTGTTGACATTCCCTACGTAAGGAGCTTAGTATTTCATCCCATAGTACTGCAATTGGTAACTGTCGTAGCCCTGCTGTTTCCTCGCTATGGAGTGTGGCGCTTTCTGCTCCTGCCCAGTTGTCCAGGGACACGTGCCAGTGTGCCGTCAGGGGTGGGGTAACTCGCTTCCAGTGTTTCGTGATCAGCCGTTTGGCCGTGAGGAGGCCAAGGTCCCAGAAGCGAGAGGGGACTCTATTCAATTTGGTTCGTTTGTATAGGCCTAGCACGCATGCCTCCCATGTGTGCAGTATCGACACAGCTGTGCATTTATCTAGTATTGTCAGTACAGTTTGCCAGTACGTCTGAAGCTGTGGGCACTGCCACAGCATGTGTAGCAGGTCCGCTCCCTCCAGTGCGCACCTCGGGCAGCCGGCCGCAGCATCTGGGAAGTACTGGTTAATTTTGTCGGGTGAGAGGTATGCTCTATGCAGTATATAGAACTGGATCAGCTTGAAGCGAGCATTGCGGGGGATGTGCCTGGGGCCCATCAGTATCGTCTGCCATTCCTTATCAGTCCAGTCCCTCCCTCTGGCAGTTGCCCATTTGTCGCGCAGCGGCTGCAGCGTGTGTTGCGTGTGTGTCAATAGTGCCTGATTCAGCCAGTGTACCGCATGTGTGCCGTTCCCCATGACATGTAGGCTCTGTATTAATTGATGTGTTGGTAGTTCCTCAGCGATGGAGCCCCACCTTTGTGTATATGCCAGAATTATGGAGGTATGTTGCAAGAACTGTCTCGCTGGGAGACCCGTGTCAGTAGCTAGTGTCGCAAAAGGTATCAGGGCACCGTCATCGTACAGGTCCGCCATGGTGTCCACTCCAGTGCGCGACCAATGTTCCAGTGCTGTTTCCGTGACAATAATGGCGGTCTTGGGGGTGCCTAGGAGCGGAAGTGCCGGGGCATATGGTTTGATGTGTTTCGTGAGCCGTGAGCTCCAGACGTAGCATCGCACTGCCACATCTACATGTAGTTGTGACGTTCTCCTCGGGTGTGTCAGGGGGTGGAACAAGGTATGTATCTGCGTGGGGGACAGGACAGTTGTTGTCGTGGCCATGTCCTCCAGGCGGTTTCCCGTGAGCCAAGCGGTTTCCCACTGCAGTTGCGCTGCTAGATAGTAAAGTTCTAAGTTCGGTACTGCAAGGCCGCCCTCGCTAATTGGTGTATATAGTTTTTGCAGGGCTACTCTGGGCCTCCCAGTGTTCCATATCAGGTCCCTGATCATGGATGCTAGTTCTTTGAAGGTGCGGACCCGTACGTATACTGGGATGTTGGCGAAATAATATAGGAGTCTGGGGAGAATGATCATTTTCGTCAATGTCACTCTGCTTGGGACATTGAGTGGTAGTGATTTTTGGGTCTTTCAGACATGGTGCAATCTGAAAATGTTCAGAGAAACGGGTGCCTTGGAAAGCAAAAATAAGTGTGCAGGAAGGAATATTAATTAAACAATTGTACTTTACTGGTGCTCCTAAGTCTGGAAAGGAAGTGAGCTATCGGCTGCAGGAACGAAACAGGAGGCAGCAAAGGAGAGCGATGCTGAAGTGCACCAATATTAAGTAGGAAATGGGAAACAGTCCTTTTATTGATAACACCAGGTCTTGCAGACAGCGCATGCATGCTGTAGGCTCAACCTAAAAATGAAATTGGCAGTATTTCACTATAAGGACATGTAAAACATACCAGCACATGTCCTACCTTTCACATACACTGCACAATGCCCAAGGGGCTACCTTGAGCCTACCTTCGGGGTGCCTTACATGTAATAAAAGGGAGGGTTTGGGCCTAGCAAGTGGGTGCACTTGCTAGGTCGAAATGGCAGTTTAATACTCCACACACAGACACTCCAGTGGCAGGCCTGAAACATGGTTACAGGGCTATTCATGTGGGTTGCACAATCCGTGCTATAGGCCCACTAGTAGCATTTGATTTACAGGCCATGAGCACACACAGTGCACTCTACTAGGGACTTACCAGTAAATCAAATATGCCAATCAATGATAAACCAACCACCCATACAATTTAGACACAGAACATATGCACTTTAGCATTGATCAGCAGTGGTAAAGTGCACAGAGTCCTAAAGCCAACATAAACAAGTCAGAAAAAATAGGAGGAAGAAGGCAAACAGTTTGCGGATAATCCTGCAAAAAGGGAAAGGTCCAAAACAAATCCACAGTAAACCTCACTTTGGCTAAGACCTTTGTACCCCAATATGCCACAGATTAGATTTCCAATCTTTTATGGTAGCGGGATCATCACAGAAATACGATGTGTCAACTTGCATTATCCCTATACCATAATGTCCATAATTAAAATGTCTGCATTTCAGTTTTCAAATGATGTGTAATACTTGTTACATTTCTTTGTATGCCTCAAATGGTTAAGACCATGCAGAAATAGAGATCAGCTCTTTTTTCATATGCTCAGAACCCAGCAATTTTTTGTGCCACTTCCATTCTCCCCAGTTCAGACCCCAAGAATATGTTGTGTCACCTCCATTACCCAGATCCTAACACTCCATTCCTGTCAGTTCCTGAGGCCTACATAAATCCCTGAATAGACGACTGGCCAGTAATTCTCTGATTAAGTAATGATAATCTTGCCTCAGAACTCTTGTGTCTTCATTGGGGTATATTTAGGTTGCAATCTATTTCTGCAATAGGGCAGACTACCACTTAGTGTAATGAGAATCCTGAGAAAGCAAATAAAAGTATTACCAAAGTATCCCTGTGTCGTCTATCAGTTTTTAGCACCAAGAACTGCCACTATTCTACCTAGACATTTTGACACTGCTGACTTTAGCCACGTGTCATTGCCAAGCACCAAAACATATGACGGGGACTGCAATGAGACTCTAAAATCATCAACACAATGGGGGTGAGCAAAGCTTCCATCATCGGCCCTATTGTGGAGATGGAACCAGGAATACAGAAGAAACTTGAGCAAAAATCCATTGATATGTCAAACTGTTTGACTTCTGAAGTAGTAGCAATGTAAAAAATAACTAACAAACAGAAGACCTCAGTTAATCACATCTGAAAAATCACAAGGATTTTAGAACAATCACAGATAAGAGGGATACCTAGTCTCTGGAAGTGGAGATGCCTGGAGTAGCCTTTTGGAAACAGCTCAGCAACACATATGGATACACCAGACAGGGTCACATAAGGAATAAAGAATGGAAGCATGTTTTTTTTCCAAGGACAATATTTTTAGGTTGAGCATTCGAAACCTCTTATATATATTTTAGTATATACCTATATGTGTATGTACTTTGTGGGCTGTGGACATCAACCCTAGGACTTGTCTGCTTCCGCTTAGGGACTTTATTTCTGTTCAACTACCTCTATTTAACTGTCTTAATAAAAAACGGCCAGTAGAGGTCAGTAAAATACCAGAATTGCTTTCTGCTAAGGGACTTTCCTTTTTTTAAATTTTCCTGCAACTGCCTCTATTTAACTTTCTTGATAGAAAACAACCAGCAGTGGTCAGTAAAATACCAGAATCACTTTAGCATTCTCTAGATTCCAGTCCATACAAATTGTCTTCCACGAGCACCTGTAGACAATAATATTTTTTTCAAATCTTGTATTTTCAGTGATATGACCACCAAAGGCCCTGATTTTATATTAAAAACAGAGTTTTTGATTATACCATTTCCTGCTGAAAGGCAATATTTCTCTCCATGTGTTCCCATACCTGGCGTCTCATGCAGTTTGGTGCTTACTTTCCTTTTATGTTAAAGAACAGTAGATGTTTCAGCACCCAGGCTAATGTGCTGCATAGCTAAATACATATAAGGTCCCAAAGGCAAGGCTGATTGCATTGCAAAGGCTTGTTTGTAAAGGAGGCATGCTCAGGTCACAAGATTCAGATAGAACATATTTGCTTATTTTATTGTAGTGGGGCAGTTTATCAATAGTAAACATTTGTGTCACTAATCCTAAGAACAATAAACCAATGTGGGAGCACACTGCTTCACCTCCCACTGGGTTCGCCCCAGAGCATTGTGGTCAATGCAGTTCACCAAGCGTGTGTACTTGCAGGATTGTCTCGAGTAATTATAAAGTTGTACTAGCCATCTCTATACACGTGTTTCTGGATCATTATCCGTCCTCAGTAGAGATTAGGCATCAAATATTTGGGGTTGCTGAGCAGGCTGCCAAAGTATACTCAGGTAACAGTACCTCTCAAGGAGCGCAGGTGCCTCTCCATGAGCTCGTCAGCTCAAACGGCTCGAGGGAGCCTTTTAAACAGGAAACCAATGTGGGAGTACACTGCTTCACCTCCCAGCGGGTTCGCCCCTGAGCATTGTGGTCAATGCAGTTCACCAAGTGTGTGTGCTTGCAGGATTGTCTTGAGTAATTACAAAGTTGTACTGGCCATCTCTATACACGTGTTTCTGGATCATTATCCGTCGTCAGTAGAGATTAGGCATCAAATATTTGGGGTTGCTGAGCATGCTGCCAAAGTTTTCTCAGGTCACAGTACCTCTCAAGGCCTCTCCACGAGCTCGTCAGCTCAAACGGCTTGAGGGAGCCTTTTAAACAAGAAACCAATGTGGGAGCACACTGCTTCACCCCCAGAAAAGTGTTGCTCTCTACTGAAGAAGGACAATCATCGTGAAGCACGTGTCTAGAGATACACAGCAATGGCTGCACCAACAAGGGTGAAAAACAAAAGCCTGACACCGAAGAAAGTGTTATCATGCACTGCATTTATTATGATGCATCGGGGCGAACTGAGTGCTGGAGTGTGAGGCAGTGTGTGCCCAACCCCCTCCTATTTGAAAAGGCTCCCTTGAGCTAACGAGCTGATGAGCTCTGGTTGATGCACCTGCGCCCAGCGAGTGGTACTGAGACCTGAGAAGACTTTGGGCAGCATCTCCAGCACCCCCAAAAAAGTGTTGCTCTTTACTGAAGAAGGACAATTATCCTGAAACACATGTCTAGAGATACAAAGCACTGGCTGCACCAACAAGGTTGAAAAACTAAAGCCTGACACCGAAGAAAGTGTTATCATGCTCTGCATTTATTATGATGCATCGGGGCAAACTGAGTGCCTGAGTGTGAGGCATTGTGCACCCACCCCCCTCCTATTTGAAAAGGCTCCCTTGAGCTAACGAGCTGATGAGCTCTGGTTGATGCACCTGTGCCCAGCGACTGCTGGTACTGAGACCTGAGAAGACTTTGGGCAGCATCTCCAGCACCCCCCAAAAAAGTGTTGCTTTCTACTGAAGAAGGACAATTATCCTGAAACACATGTCTAGAGATACACAGCACTGGCTGCACCAACAAGGGTGAAAAACTAAAGCCTGACACCGAAGAAAGTATTATCATACACTGCATTTATTATGATGCATCGGGGCAAACTGAGTCCTGGGGTGTGAGGCAGTGTGCGCCCACCCCCCTCCTATTTGAAATGGCTCCCTTGAGCTAACGAGCTGACGAGCTCTGGTTGATGCACATGTGCCCAGCGAGTGGTACTGAGACCTGAGAATGATTTGAGCAGCATCTCCAGCACACCCGAAAAAGTGTTGGTCTCTACTGAAGAAGGACAATTATCCTGAAACACGTGTCTAGAGATACACAGCACTGGCTGCACCAACAAGGGTGAAAAACTATAGCCTGACACCGAAGAAAGTGTTATCATGAACTGCATTTATTATGATGCATCAGGGCAAACTGAGTGCTGGAGTGTGAGGCAGTGTGCGCCCACCCCCCTCCTATTTGAAAAGGCTCCCTTGAGCTAACGAGCTGACGAGCTCTGGTTGATGCACCTGCGCCCAGCGAGTGGTACTGAAACCTGAGAAGACTTTGGGCAGCATCTCCAGCACCCCCAAAAAAGTGTTGCTCTCTACTGAAGAAGGAAAATGATCCTGAAACACGTGTCTAGAGATACACAGCACTGCCTGCACCAACAAGGGTGAAAAACTAAAGCCTGACACCAAAGGAAATGTTTTCATACACTGCATTTATTATGATGCATCGGGGCAAACTGAGTGCTGGAGTATGAAGCAGTGTGCGCCCACCCCCTGCTATTTGAAAAGCTCCCTTGAGCTACCGACCTCTGGTTGATGCACCTGTGCCCAGCGAGTGGTACTAAGACCTGAGAAGACTTTGGGCAGCATCTCCAGCACCCCCAAAAAAGTTTTGCTCTTTACTGAAGAAGGACAATTATCCTGAAACACATGTCTAGAGATACAAAGCACTGGCTGCACCTACAAGGTTGAAAAACTAAAGCCTGACACCGAAGAAAGTGTTATCATGCTCTGCATTTATTATGATGCATCGGGGCAAACTGAGTGCCTGAGTGTGAGGCATTGTGCACCCACCCCCCTCCTATTTGAAAAGGCTCCCTTGAGCTAACGAGCTGATGAGCTCTGGTTGATGCACCTGTGCCCAGCGACCGCTGGTACTGAGACCTGAGAAGACTTTGGGCAGCATCTCCAGCACCCCCAAAAAAGTGTTGCTCTCTACTGAAGAAGGACAATTATCCTGAAACACGTGTCTAGAGATACACAGCACTGGCTGCACCAACAAGGGTGAAAAACTAAAGCCTGACACCGAAGAAAGTGTTATCATGCACTGCATTTATTATGATGCATCGGGGCAAACTGAGTGCTGGAGTATGAAGCAGTGTGCGCCCACCCCCTGCTATTTGAAAAGCTCCCTTGAGCTAACGAGCTCTGGTGGATGCACCTGTGCCCAGCGAGTGGTACTAAGACCTGAGAAGACTTTGGGCAGCATCTCCAGCACCCCCAAAAAAGTTTTGCTCTTTACTGAAGAAGGACAATTATCCTGAAACACATGTCTAGAGATACAAAGCACTGGCTGCACCAACAAGGTTGAAAAACTAAAGCCTGACACCGAAGAAAGTGTTATCATGCTCTGCATTTATTATGATGCATCGGGGCAAACTGAGTGCCTGAGTGTGAGGCATTGTGCACCCACCCCCCTCCTATTTGAAAAGGCTCCCTTGAGCTAACGAGCTGATGAGCTCTGGTTGATGCACCTGTGCCCAGCGACCGCTGGTACTGAGACCTGAGAAGACTTTGGGCAGCATCTCCAGCACCCCCCAAAAAAGTGTTGCTTTCTACTGAAGAAGGACAATTATCCTGAAACACATGTCTAGAGATACACAGCACTGGCCGCACCAACAAGGGCGAAAAACTAAAGCCTGACACCGAAGAAAGTATTATCATACACTGCATTTATTATGATGCATCGGGCAAACTGAGTCCTGGGGTGTGAGGCAGTGTGCGCCCACCCCCCTCCTATTTGAAAAGGCTCCCTTGAGCTAACGAGCTGACGAGCTCTGGTTGATGCACATGTGCCCAGCGAGTGGTACTGAGACCTGAGAATGATTTGAGCAGCATCTCCAGCACACCCAAAAAAGTGTTGGTCTCTACTGAAGAAGGACAATTATCCTGAAACACGTGTCTAGAGATACACAGCACTGGCTGCACCAACAAGGGTGAAAAACTATAGCCTGACACCGAAGAAAGTGTTATCATGAACTGCATTTATTATGATGCATCAGGGCAAACTGAGTGCTGGAGTGTGAGGCAGTGTGCGCCCACCCCCCTCCTATTTGAAAAGGCTCCCTTGAGCTAACGAGCTGACGAGCTCTGGTTGATGCACCTGCGCCCAGCGAGTGGTACTGAAACCTGAGAAGACTTTGGGCAGCATCTCCAGCACCCCCAAAAAAGTGTTGCTCTCTACTGAAGAAGGACAATTATCCTGAAACACGTGTCTAGAGATACACAGCACTGGCTGCACCAACAAGGGTGAAAAACTATAGCCTGACACCGAAGAAAGTGTTATCATGAACTGCATTTATTATGATGCATCAGGGCAAACTGAGTGCTGGAGTGTGAGGCAGTGTGCGCCCACCCCCCTCCTATTTGAAAAGGCTCCCTTGAGCTAACGAGCTGACGAGCTCTGGTTGATGCACCTGCGCCCAGCGAGTGGTACTGAAACCTGAGAAGACTTTGGGCAGCATCTCCAGCACCCCCAAAAAAGTGTTGCTCTCTACTGAAGAAGGACAATTATCCTGAAACACGTGTCTAGAGATACACAGCACTGGCTGCACCAACAAGGGTGAAAAACTAAAGCCTGACACCGAAGAAAGTGTTATCATGCACTGCATTTATTATGATGCATCGGGGCAAACTGAGTGCTGGAGTATGAAGCAGTGTGCGCCCACCCCCTGCTATTTGAAAAGCTCCCTTGAGCTAACGAGCTCTGGTTGATGCACCTGTGCCCAGCGAGTGGTACTAAGACCTGAGAAGACTTTGGGCAGCATCTCCAGCACCCCCAAAAAAGTTTTGCTCTCTACTGAAGAAGGAAAATTATCCTGAAACACGTGTCTAGAGATACACAGCACTGCCTGCACCAACAAGGGTGAAAAACTAAAGCCTTACACCGAAGAAAATGTTTTCATACACTGCATTTATTATGATGCATCGGGGCAAACTGAGTGCTGGAGTGTGAGGCAGTGTGCACCCACCCCCCTCCTATTTGAAAAGGCTCCCTTGAGCTAACGAGCTGATGAGCTCTGGTTGATGCACCTGCGCCCAGCGAGTGGTACTGAGACCTGTGGAGAAGTGTGGCTCAATGGTTAGAGCGGCAGACCCTGATGCAGAGTTCTAGCCCGGGACCAGGATTCAATTCCCCACATTGGCGGGTCTTGGGCTCAAAAAGTTCCACGGACCTGATAATTCTCGCCTCGGTGCCTATTCCAATCATGGAGTCCCACTCTGCAACTCTGGGCAATAGCTTGCTTAATCTCCACAACGGCCCCCACAACGCTAAGGATGCCTGGCCTCCACCTTGGGGGTGCCCTGGAGTGGACACCTCACAGGGAAAGCCAGGATGCGTTCCACAGCGATATTCGTACAAGCGCCTTGAGACCCTTGCGGGTGAGTAGTGCGCTATACAAGTATCAATTTACAGCTGACGAGCTCTGGTTGATGCACCTCCGACCAGCGAGTGGTACTGAGACCTGAGAAGACTTTGGGCAGCATCTCCAGCACCCCCAAAAAAGTGTTGCTCTCTACTGAAGAAGGACAATTATCCTGAAACACGTGTCTAGAGATACACAGCACTGGCTGCACCAACAAGGGTGAAAAACTAAAGCCTGACACCGAAGAAGGTGTTATCATGCACTGCATTTCTTATAATGCATCGGGGCAAACTGAGTGCTGGAGTGTGAGGCAGTGTGCGCCCACCCCCCTCCTATCCTAAGAACAATAGCATCACTTGACATATGCAGGATTGCACATGTAAAGTCCACATAGGTTACATCAAGATCATAGTTACCAAAGTACAGATTCACAAATCAATACAAACCACGTACACCAAAGTCTATTCGAAGACACTGCATTAAAGATATTTTAATGTACTGCAACCATCTTCTAAATCAGTCGCGGTCCGTGCTGGTAACAGCGGTGGAGTGGTGGGGCCGCGTGGGGGGATTTTGAGGGACGATGCAGAGGGAAAATTAATTATTTATCTAATTTTTCCTCAGCATCGTCCCTTGAAATCCCTCTCCATGCAGCCCCACCGCTGTTACCTGTACAGACTGCAGCTGTTCAAAATGTCTCGGTCCCTATTTCTTCCACGACTCCATGCCCATAAGAACTTTTCCAAAATGTTTAATTTCATCAGGCCAACAATACCAAACGAGGTCACCAGTCATCACACCATTAGTTTTCACACAACACAGCACCAATGCAGGAGGTGAAGAGAATTGCAACCTGGTGCAAAAAATTGTTAGCATTAGATTAGCCCAACAGTCCAAAAAGATATGCACAGTCTATAAATAGAGTCCAGTCAACAAAATGCAAAATGCATAGCAGGCACTGCTACCTGTGATAATAACTAAATAAATCAATAAAAGATGTAGCATTGTTTTTATACATGGTGCATTCAGCTGTCAGGTCTGAAGGTGTTGGCTTGTGCTGCTAATGGCTTAGCTGCCTACTCTGGTTGAAGATGTTTAATGCGAGACTCTTCTACTTAACAATAGTATCATTCTTTTTGAGACAGCCTTCTTATATATATGCATCCTTACATTAAGTTTATACACTGCCAATCTCATCTAACAAGTTTTGGAACAATGAACAATTCTTGTCTGATGGGAGATCTCCTTGGGTGCCTACTATGAAAAGTAATTTGCTTACTGTTTTTGTGATGCAACTTGAATGCTCGTCTTTCCTTACTTTAATGTTGCTTTCCAATAGGTGTATGGCCATAAGATCAAACCTCCGAAAGTAAACATTATATTAAACTATGTAGGTGTTTCTGTTGCTAGATCTCCAAAGGCCTCCATTAAAATGCAGGGAGGTCCACAGTGTAGATCAGGAATTCAGATGTGGTTACTGTGAGCTCTGTACACTCAATAATTCATACAAGTTTTTGTTTTAGCCTGTTCAGACTTTTTGATTAAGGCTTTGATCCCGAAATGTAAGACCTCGGCCCTCCACTGTTTGGTTTACTATGGGAAATGAATAATCAGGTGGCATATCATATATTATCCAGTTATGGCTAGGGAGGGTGCTTTTGTGGTGCGACAAGGAGGTAGGTCCTTGCCAAAGAAAAGGAAGAGATAGGCACCATCCATGCAAATGCAAAGGAAGCCATTATCGCAGATCATAAATCATGGGTGCAAACATCAACCTGAACAAAGGATGAAACACCCATTGTCTTAAAACAACTTTCATTCGGAACCACGACGAAAAGCTAAAACAGCTATCACTGAGTTGAGTTCCAACAGTTACATCCTATCGTGAATTTATGTCTGTTACTTCTGGCCGGATGTCATCGTGTTTCTAAGATTTTGGAACAGTTAATATTTCAGCTTTTCACAAGTTGTACAGAGTGAAAGCCAGAAATTCTCTGGCTCGATGCAATGATGTATGAGAAATTCTTTGAATAGCTGCCTTCAGAGTTGAGGAAAGTTCACACAAATCATATTCTCTTTTTTATACATTTCTTCACGTCTGATTTCTTGCTTTCCTCATCCTAAAGTAAAATCTAATAAAAAAAGTTATTTCCGAACATAAACAATTGAAGCTGTTTAACACTTTGAAATCGAAAGCAAACAATCAATGCCCTGGCCTCCGTTCAGATATCTAATTCTTTTTCCTTTTTAAATCTCACCTACAGACAGTTGTGTCTCATTGAAGACTCTACCGTAAAGTACAATACAATCGCACAATACTGTATAATAATTAGTACTGTCGGCTATGGGTCAGCCCGTTTCTCATGATTGGATAGCTTTAGCTTCTACCTCAATCCGATGCTCCTGACTCCTTGGCTTCTCTCCTTATTCTTAGATTTGTACCACTCCTGGTGCACGGCTTCTTCACAATTGTTTTGAGTGAATGAGTATACTTCCGCTGCTGGTATTTTTTCATTAGTCTTTCCGTACTCAATCAAGGGATGAAGATGACTTTCCTCTTCTCCCCCCGCCCACTCTTCACCACCTCCTATCCTCCAGCCAACTCATCCGTGCTCGCCACTAATTTCCTGCTGCAGTGGGGTTTATAGCTTTTAAACATTGGTTCAATATTTGTGCATGAGCAGTGCAGCTGTACATTGGCACTGGGCCACTCATCCATTGCTCCCGGCCTCCAATTCCCACCAATACTTCATTTTTTTTTCTAATGATTATTATTTCTGTGAGGGCTAACAGCTGTACTCTGCTACTAGACCACTTAGACCACTTATTTTTGGGGGATTTGTGTGGCATCCATGCATACTTTCTTTTCTTTTTTTCAAAACGCTGATAGCCATCCTAGAACAGCAAGTTAAGCTTTCACTAAATCTTTCAAAATGGACACCTTTGCCTCACTACAGGTGTACCCTTATATGCAACCAATGTTAGCCATCTTGAAATGTTTTTTTCTTTATTAGTAAAGCCTAGGATGTCTACCCAAGAATATTTATGTGTTGTGATGTAACAAGGTCGCTCTAGGAATGATCCCAAATTTTAAAAGAAACTTTCTAAAATAGCTGCTGGTGCATGAAGGAGCATGTGTATGCGTGCGGGCACGTCAACCATCTTTGAATGGTTTGAACCATCATTGAATTCAGTATGGCCAACCATGCGCTCATATGCATGAGTGTGTTTTGTGAGACTCTGGTAGCAAATTTCTGTATTATTTTTATGTTTCCTCATGCTAATGCAAACAAGAACTGACAAAGCCCAAAGCTCGGCAGCCAGTTCAAAAGCACAAACTAAAGCATGGTGTGGTAGCCTCTTGTTATTTGTTGACAGCACATTTTCCATTGAAATGGTCACTAAATGTGAACAGACATATAGTTGTATAGATAAACTATACTGCACACAAATTATAATGCCTGTTATTGAGTTGCAATGAGTATTTATTATTTGAGCAGCAAGTAAAGAGTCTTTCTTTTTTATATCTTAAAATCTTTGTTTCCATCACACTTCAGAATTGAAACTGCTAAATGTGTATAGTTAATTTTGTTGTGTATTAGGAAAACATGACCTTCTACAGCCTTTTATTTCCTTTCACACTTAATGTACCCCAGCCGAAATGTCACATAATTCACTTTACTTTTAATTCTCTGACTGCAGAGTGGGAGGTGTTTGTAACACCAATCCCATTGTAAAAAGAAATAAGCAGCAGAAGACATAGTTTGACATTTGACCTCTGTCTTTGAAGTGCAACAAATGTTAGAAGATAAATACAGAGTTTAGAGGCATCTTTATTTATTGCATGGCATCTGGCGGCAATTCGGTTCATGACCCACTCCTGGGTTGCCACCCAGTTTGGGAAGCACTGTGTTACATAATTTGTTTTTTACATGTTTACATTGAAGTTAGTTACTAATAATGCCTGAAAAAGCCAGAAGGCAGTGGATCATTGGATCAAAGGCTTTACTAGTTGTAGCCTGGAGGTAATACCGGAAGTCTTTTTAGACTCTTCCTGCTTGATTGCTGCTTGGCTGTTGTTGGTATTGAGGGGAAAGAGTACGATGCGCTTACAAGTTAGCAAAGAAAAACATTAAACCATAAAGTCAGTTGGCTCAAGGTATAATTCGCTTCCATCAAAGCCTGAATACCCAAGGACTATTGAAAGAGAATCTGACTAAGAGCAAATTCATCTTCGTCACCAAAGCTGGGAAGTAACATCATGTCAAAAGATGGTAGGATAAGATGAATCTGGCTGTCTTCAAGCCTCAGCTCACTAGCAGTGCCAGGTATCTCAGCTTCCACACCAACAGTGTGCTGTTATTCAGAAAAAATGCAACACATAAAAAACAAGCCTGCAAGACATATACTCTCCAGGCTTCACAGAGGGAATCTTTCCTGAGGAAAGCTGAATTCAGAATGACTGGACATTATTAGGGTTGATTCGCCTCGACTGAAGTAATCCTTTAATCACCAGCATTTTCAAAACACACCTGCACCTCATAAAAAGTGCATGTTATGCTGTAGCACTCCTTAAAGTTTAGCAGAATGACACCTATGCTTTAATTTATCTAAATGTCTGCTGCATCATCCTCAAAACAAGCTGCATCATATACAAGGTGGTCAACAATGGAAGAAGCAGTATCTTGCTTACAGTATCATGACATAAGGAGGTTTATGCGAACCTCTCTTGCACAGAATTGGCAAACTAGAGCCCTGGTTATGTAAGAAGTAGATGCCTGGCCTTCTCCTGCTACCTCCTAAGTGTATGGAATACCATCCCTGTAGATGTTCCCTTTCATTCTCTGATTTGGAAACAAGCTGAAGCCCTTCCTCCTTTTGAAACGTCTCATCAACCAGCAATCCTGGATAATCAAACCTGTAGAGTAGACCTACTTTCTCTCTTCTGAAGAATCAGGTCTCAGGAAACAGTCTTCTAGCTACTCCAATCTCCTGAGAGATCTCCTTTGACCCTCCTACACTGTCCTAACTTTATCTCACCCACCTCTGTAATATATTTGCAGTAAATAGCATGTGTGTCCCCATTCCCTGTAAGTTTGAGCTGGTATCTGGAATGCTGAGGTTGAATGATGTTATATAATGTTGGTGTGTGGTCTGGAGTGGAAGCTAGGAGACAGACATTTTTGGAGGGAGGATGGAGACCTGATAGGACTTCCTTACTGTTACTGTAACTTAAGGACCTACTATGAAGTAAAGATTTTACCTCCTGTCTATATGGCACCAGAAGCTTCTTTGAAGACCCTCCCCATACTATAACAATTTGGTGATGAGCTGACAAGGAACATCAGTAGGAGGCCTTTTGTGAAAGGAAGGATTGCCCTGTGGCCAAGGGGGTCTAGTCTGAGGCCACCCACTCTCAAAACCACAGTGTCAGCGCTTGCTGCTGGGGAAGAAGATCCCAGTGAGGAGGGTGGACATGGTCTGGCAAGGACAAGGAGCCAGCGGAGGGAAGTTATATACCAAGGTGATGTGATGTGTCTCAGTGGGGAACATCCTTTACAACGCAACTTTTACAACGAAGTACCTTTACGACGCAACCATTACAACGCAACTTTTACAACGTCTTGCGCTGGGGGGCGCTCTAGGATAGGGAATAGTTTCCAACACCTTCCCTACTATCCACGGGGACTGGAGTTGGAATAGTAAATTAAACTATTCACTATCCAGCGCCCCCCAACGCAAGTCATTGTAACGACTTGCGTTGTAAAACTTGCTTCGTAAAGGCATGCATTGTAATAGCATGCGTTGTAACGTCATACATCCGTCTCAGTATACAGTCTAAAGCTTAAGGACAATGCTGTAAGACAGAATTGTAATGACAGTGCTGTAGAGTCAGTGCTATGGAGACAATTTTGAAGAAACAGTCAAGAGAGTTAGGAAATCTCCCTTACAGTAGGCATAACTTTGGAATGACCCATGGATCTTTTTGCAGCAATACATTCAGCTGTGACGGTGACATATGGCAACAAAATTACTCCAAATCCAATACAAGTTTGCTGAAGAAACAGTACTGCTGTAAGTAAAAAAAATATTATTTATTTACTTAGAATCTATCTCTTTAACCACCTAGTCCAAACTCACATAGGTACATAAAAAGGCACCATTACACTTACTTCATCTGTCCATAATAGGACACTCAAATCCAGTGTGTGCCTATTTGATGGTCCGTGTAGGCACCGTCTTTAAAGTCGCTGGATACTAAAAACAGAAAGTGGACTATACCTGACTAAAGGCAATAATATGTAGAAATGTGTATATCAGTATACAAAAAAAGTCAGCACCATTGGTAACCAGGACGGCCAAAGCGCTTGTCACACTTACTTCAATCGTACATATGCTGTATTCATTTGTCCATATGCATAGCTCACAAATGACATCTATACCCATTATTGTTCTTTATTGGTGTCAGAAAGCTGTTGCTGCATAAAAAATATAAAGATGGGAATACTCACAATGAGTGAATGTGAAGCCTTTTTGGTGTTCTGTTTAAGTGCCATCTTGAAATCACTGTAAAATTAATACAGAGAGGACTATTCACAATACAGTATACAGTATAATGTGTATGCCATTAGTCTAAAAAGTAATCAACTTAAAATACTCATAAATAAATTAACAGTATTATAGTTCAGTGCCATTTTCAACATAAAACACAGGTAATTTAAAACGTATCTTAGTATACAAAAGGGGAAGTAATCGTCTTAGCCTTCACCATCTGTAAAAAAATTGATTATCTAACGGACACTGAGGGACTCGAGAAGGAGAAAATCATACAAAAGACACAACCATTTCTTGTAGATGTCCTTCATAATCAATATGCTCATAACAATCTTAATTAAATATACATACATATCATATTAAGCCATAGGTGCTTTCAGCTGTTGTTGAGTAATTAGACACTCAAAAAGTACTGAAGTTTCTGATCAATATTCAGCCCTTTCTCTACACCTCTGGATTTCATAATCCATAATGCCTCTGATCTCTGCAGTGCAAATTTGCTCTTCCCATGTCTTGGAAGAAATGGAATGTGTTGTAACCCATGGAATTTTATCATCCTATTTGTGTTTTATGTACATACACAGAAGTGCAGAGGTAGAGTATTATGTTCACACTTAAGCTTTGTTGCTCTAATGCTCGAAGATTCATTCTCTTAATGGTCTGATTGTACTGTCTATTGTATATATTGTAACATTCACAAATATTTACAAAAAACACATTTTTGTGGCACAATTTACATTGGTGAATGTTACAAGTAGTTGCAGTATTATCCCAAAACGTATAAATTTAGTCCTCTGCATACCTGCGCACACAACACAGCTTCCAGTTTTAAAGAAACCCTTTCTAGCCTGTTTAAGCCAGTTATCTTGAACCCTAACACTAAAGTAACCTGGTCTAATAATATTTTGTAGGGCTAGACCCCATCTGAATTTCACACTAGTGGCCAGATGTACGACAGAAAATTGCATGCACAAACAGGCTTGAGACCCGTCTGGGCATGTAAAAATCCTGTGGGCCATGTACTAACACTATTTTAAGATTCACAAATAATTTGCGACACGCAAAATAGTCTTTTGCAACTCGCTATTAGGAAGGGGCATTCCCTTACTAATAGCAACCCCACAAGCCATGTAAAAATTGGTTTGCGGTCACAAAACACTCTCAGTTTCCACCCTCTTCAAGAGGGTGGTAAAGCACTCACAAACGGGAGGAGGTCCCCAGGGGACCCACTTCCCCCTTAGGAATACATGTGCAAAAACGTTTAGGAGCAGGCAGGCAATAATCGATCAGTAAATTGTTTATGGAGTACTGTGTGAGTATTTAATTTTGACTCCATATGAATTCTAGTTAGTTGGGGGAAGAGGATGTAGTATCCATCTGAATGTAATTGTGATGACAGGTTTTGAGTTGGACTCTGGTCATAGTAGCTTTGAGTTAGGATGATATAAAATGAAACTTTCCATTTCTGTTTTCTTTGGGCCTTGAATGTGCAGACTTAGGGGGAAGAGGGAAACAGATTTTCGAAGGAAATCAATGGATTCTGTGCCCTTGATGTTGAGTAACTGAGTGTCCATGATTACATGTCTTAGAATGCAAAAATGTTGTATAGTGTCCTTGTGAGAATGCAGACATGTGGTGGTAAGGCCTCATGTCTGAGGAGGTCACAAGACTTGCATGTCTTGGACCATTGTGCACTAGTTGTCACACCTAATTGCTGTCTGATTTCTTTGTTTGTGAACATGAGGTGTGGGGAGACCTATGCTTGACCCGTCGCAGAGTTTCTATGACTGCCAGGTGTAATGTGGAAAGCTTAGTGAATTAAATATTGTCCCGGGACTTTAAATGCAGGGGAATGGCTAGTCTTAGTTTTGTTGTTTGTGAGAAAGGGAGATATGTAGTATCCTGTGTGTCTCTTTTCCTGTGTGTCTAAGCTGGTGTCTTGAATCCTGAGAGTAAAGGATGTAATAGAAAGTTGGTTTGTGGTGTGGAGAACCTATCTCCTATCTGAATGACTCCAGCATGTAAGAAGCCCCTGCCCTCAACAACAATAATACAATGCAGTGCTGCATGCACGCTACATCATGGAGTGCACCATCGCTTTGTAGGTACTTTATACATCCATATACATAAACAAACAAGTATCTGGAAATGCTGGATAGAATGACAAACAAACCTCTGAAGAGTCACAGCCAGACATTTTTAAAGAATTACTATTACTAGTTCTAATTGCCTTCTTTTCATTGGTTATTATTCTACTTTCATTGTATTTGATGTATGATTATATTTCCAATGTGTTTTTCCCAATAATTATATGGTGGGCAGCATGATCATAATATATGAAAACTGCAAATAAAAAGAGAAATGTGATTTGCCCTACTTCATTTGAGATTGTTGCAGGGATTCTGCTCCTACACAGAACTGTGCACAGAGACCCAGGAACTCAGTGAATTGTGGTGTACCAAAAAACTCACCCTAGTGCCTAGAAACCCTAACCAGCTAGCATCAGTGTCACATTAGCTCTTCGTCCTATAGCAAAGGAACCAATGATTAGACAACCCAGAACATGCAACTTAGGTTATACTAAGGAATGATGGGAAGCAAGAACACTCTTTCCTTATACTCTCATACCAGTCCACAACAGGAGTAAATAGAGACACGGGAAAAGGGTCAAATATTTATTTTAACGACGTGCTCTAAGATGCAGTATTTTTGCTAACATAAGCAGACATGATTAGAAATAATATGATCAGCATTGTTACAATTCCATAAAACACAAAAGGAGAAATCATATTACATTGATGGTGAAAATAGGTCTTATAGTGCCTAGTACATCACCCTCCCTAGCTAGGAACTATGTTTTATAAAATATAGATGGTCTCTTATGCTTGTGCGGGGGACCCCAAACCTCTAAGATCAGCAGGAGTGTATCACATCAGTATCTGCAAAAGCTCTCTGTCTCTCTGGAAAAACGGGATTCTTCCAAGTGCCTGAAATCATGGCTACAGCGCAATATTAAAGGCGCCAGAATCTTCGTTGGCTTGAAGCTGCATGTATGTTATGTCTAAAATGTTAGCCGATCAGTCCAAATAACAGCTACTTTGTTATGATAACCTTGGATACTTTAGCACTTACTGTGCAGACTAGGGTCGCGATGTAAGTCTAGGGATGCCGAAAACAAGCCATCCTCATTTGAAGATATTCACACAGCCTAACTTACAAAAACAACTATATGCAGTGTTGTGTGCAGAAGCAGCAAAAGGTAAAATGGCGTTTAAACTTCTAATAAGCCTATGCCAACATAGCAATGTGCGGAGACCAGGCCCAGGCCTCAGTACAAGATCAACAGTCAGTCACTAAGGACATATCTGATCCCTTCAGCCTTTAAAGAGGCTGTAGTTCTTTCTATTCTTTAAAAATGTAGGACTGAACCCTCAACACTGATTAATACCCTGAAAATACTAAAATACTTGAGAACTATGTTGCCATGAGAATTAAAACATGCCTGGAATGCTTGAGATTCTGGCTCACGCTATATCTACGTGTCATATGCTTGCTGGAGATGGTAATCAGTTTAAATAAAATGTGATTTACAATCACTCACAGGACTGAACCATTTTGTACTTCATCCAAATGCCAATGGACCTGGAACCGCCTCCAGGTTACACCACCCTCTGCAACAGTGTGAGTTCCAAGGCTACAACCCCCCCCCCCCCTCGGCGCCACGCAATGCGGTGGTTTGGCTGCAATGTGTGTTTATTCTCTTGATCTTCTAGAACCTCCATCTGGGCAGAAAGGATGCTGCATGATGGTAAGGGTAGCCGCAGCCAGACAATCATGCATAGGGGCAGCTGGCCCGGCTCCGAGATCCGACACAGGAAACCAACGCCAGCCCAAAGACTCCACTCCTGCCGGGTCCCAGGGGCTCCACGCCAGCCGCCCTGACGTCACTGTTGTACACAGCCACCGACGCCCAATCTACGTTTTTTCCTCAGTGCGGCTCCACTCCCTGACCCGCGCCTCTCGGCAGTCCTATGTGCAGGCCCGCAACAGGGAACTCTCAGTCTCCCCCAGCCATGAGACCCATGGCCAGCCAGCAGCACTCCTCACCGGCAGCGACACCCGTCCAGTCGCTCAGGCTGTTTGAACTTAGGCTCGTCTGGCAGTGCAGCGGTATTTCAAGCCAACATGGTCCCAGATTCTTGGGGATGCAGACGAAGCTTCAGCTCTGCGTGTCAATTGCAGCCGGGGCCTTGGCCACGCCTCCCAATTTGAATCATATTTGAGTGTACAGGGGTAGTTGCCAGTGTTACATCAGATGCCGAAGTACTCTCAGTAGTTGTTATTGGGTTTACATAAGTTGGTGGATGCGCAGCTAACAATGCCTCCAATATATCATCTCCCGAATCACTATCAGTATCAGTCATCTTCTCATCTTTTTCATCTTCTTTTTCCTGCATGTTATTCTTTTTCAATTGATCAGGTGCCTAGGTAGTAATAGATGGGAATAGTTTAGTTCCCTCAACTATGGCTTTCCTCCATCTCTTTTGTTACTCATCCCATCCAGAATCTGCATATTTATGCACTGCTCTTATTTTCTTATTCTGGTACTTCTCTCCTTTCCTATCTTGTGCAGTCTTTTCTCACACATTTAATGCTTTGTGCATCTAGGTGGTGGCTTCAATTCGGACAGGATTCCTTCAATTTGTTACTAATCCTCAACTTAAATGTGCTGTGCCTTTGAAAACTCAAAGGACCCTCCTTTTCAGTAATCTTACATCATTGACAAAACCACAAACGTATGCAATACCAATTTCATTGTCATATAATGTACAGGTGTACCCTTGGGAGCCGCTTCTTCACCTACCCATATCTGAATTGTAATAGCATACCTGACACAGGGAAATATCAACAAGGGGGGGCGTTAAAAAATTATCACCGCTTTTGCGGCCATTTGCGGCCGGAAAGCGGCGATAATTCTAACGCCCTATTAGCAAGGACACGCTAACGCATGAATCCATGCTTCTTCGCCCTTTGCCTCAACGCCCAGCTTTGCATCTCTAATAAGATGCAAAGTGGGCGTTCCTCTCCAGGATTACGGGAGATATGCCCCAAGATTCTTAAATCCCCCTAAGACATTTCATGATTTTTGCAAAGTTCAACAATTCATTGTTCAGTAATTGAATTCAAATTCTATTTATGTAAACGTAAACAAAACACACATTTTTGTTCATTGAAGTCTACTCTGGATGTTAATATTACATTTTATTTTTAGCTATATTATTATGCGCTTTGCTAAAAACGTCTTTTCAGGCTTAATGGATCTGCCAAGCAGTTGACCATACCTTCTTTACATTAAGGATCAAGAGATTGCCATTGTGGGAGTGACACTCAGCTGGTTCAGCCATCCTTTGGCTAAACACATACAGCTGCATCTATGACACCTCTTGCTTCGGAGACATGGTACACTACGTGATGCAGACACAGGACATGGGGTTATTTTCATGTGAGGGGTTTGGCCAATTGTACAACGGTTCATATGTGAAGTTTAGCTATGTATTTTGCGTTTTTTACTTATTCATGAGCTGCACAGATTGATTCACAAGCATTTGGAAGGTTCAGCACGGATCTCGCAATTGAATAAGAAAAGCACTCGAGATGCAATCAACAATCGGGAAAAGTGATAATTATTGGGGCAGGATGTGAGCAGACCCATCGTCTGAACACGTTTAGTTGTGACTATAAACATGCATTGTCAATAGTTTATAAAGAGTTTGTGTTTGAAAAAGGATTCTACAGCAAATTTGAGTCTATTTGTGAACTGATCACAGTGGTGTGCACATAAGTAAATAGGGTTGTACAATGTCACCGCCAGCCAGCCAATGGCAATTGAGTGCCATTGCTGTGTGTAGAAGAGAAACCTGTGTCCGACAACCTCTGCTGCACTGAACATCTCATCTAGACTAGATAACAAAAAAATTGGATTATCATTAATTCCCAAGCTCACTCCTCCCTAATAGATTACAGTCCAGTAGTAAACCTATACTGCATACCAGTGACCAGGAGAGAAAATATTTGAGCGTGAAAGTAAGAGATCGAGAAAGTGAGATAAGAACAATTTTGAGCGAGAGCTAAAGAAAGCGAATGAAGAAAGTAGAAAAAGAAACAAGGAAGTAAAACATGAAAAGATCGATACAGCGTGTGAGAGATAAAACAATTGTAAATAAGAGAAAAAGGAAAAGAGAAAGATAAAGAGTAAGAGTGTGAATGCAAATGGGATAGAAAAGGATAAAGTAAAAGAATCAGAGGTTGAGAAGGGAAAAAATAGTGAGAAAGATGAGAAGAGAGAGAAAGAAGGAATAGAATATAGAAGGAGATTGGGAGAGAAAACGGAAGGATAATGAAGAGGAAGTTGGCAGACAGTGGGAAGAAAAGGTAGTAGAGGGGCAAAGGGTGGTCAATGCAGAGAGAAGATACTGTACAATAGGATCAGAGAATAGTGAGAACGATTGGATGTAAAAGACAAAAATGACGAGGAATAGATAATAAAAGGTGCGGGGGAGGGAGGGGTCCTTAGAACATATCATGTTTTAACAGTTGTTATTCACCTATTATGTTTTCAGGTACACAATTATGACAAACAGTTTCAAAACCACAAAACAAACCTTTATATTTAAACTTTCTTTAAAATCCTACCAGACCAATGTTGCTGGCTCAATGTGCTTTAAAACAACTCCAGAGATTCCCGAGGGAAAATCCATACCAACATGGTTATCTGTAAGGTCTCTGAAATGTAAAAAAAAATGTAACTGGCCTAATTTTTAAAATAAAAAAATTAAAAAAAACTGACCTAGCCTAATGTTCTCACGAATGTATGTTACCCTTCACTTCTTGAAAAATCTTCTTTAAACTAAACCGGAAAAGCCTCCAGTAAAGTGTTCTTTAAAGTCCTACTAAGGTCTGACTGTCCCATGTTGTTGTTGGGAAGTCTCTCAAAAATGTAAGTGGCCCCCACAAAGTACAAACAAACCTAAGGGAAAAGGTGCAGGCTCTGTAATGTTGGCGAGATGAATGCTTTGTAAAGGACATTTGAACTTGGCAGCCTCTCCAGCCTCAGCTCCTAAAATCCCCCATCACCCACCGCAAGTAAATGTTCGACTGCAGTAGGACAAGAGTCCCTACAACTGTGATCGTCTCAGGCTCCCACAAGGACCCGGACGCACCTAGGCTAGCTATCTTCTTGCTGGCTCTTTCAGTCCCGGCAGATATCTGGTTCTATGCTTACCTTGCTGCTTGTTTAGAACATCCTCTCGAACCCGCCTCGTTACCACTTATGCTTTTGATCAAATGAAGTTGAAGTATCAACCAATAGCCACATCTCCACTTAATAATTCATCAGAAACATCTCCAATCTTCAGTCCTCCTTCAATACAGTTATCATTCCCACTAACATTCCCCAATTGTCTCTAATCGATACCTTCCAAACTCCCTTTAAACTTGTCTTTATGTCACTTTATAATGCCCACTAAACTACCAGCCAATTGTTCTTTAAAACGTGCGATTGCTCAAGAATATCCTCCGTGCACGAGTCGGCAGTCATTAGAGGCGAGAAGGAGTTTAACCCACTCGAACATACCTATTTATCTTTCAGACCAGACGCATGCATGCACTTACAGGCGTGAAAAGAATGATGTAATAGTCTCGCGAAACAAATCAATAAACACATGACCTTTACCATTTGCAATGGACTGGCAAAGATAAATCAGCAGAAATACCAGCAATCCCTGATTTATTACAGAAAGACAATGCTTGTAGGAGTGCAAAGAATGACCGACTGGGCTCTGCTGATTTACTGCTCGACTATTTCATCCTTTTAAACTGCTAACTTGGAAAGTTGTCTTTGTTCAGCATATTTTATAGAATGGAGGTGAGTGAAGCATAGTTCATGCCCTACATGTCTTCTGTAGTGCCTGGAGCAACATGTCCTATAATGCAGCCCTAGCACGTAGAACATACTTTACCTGCTTCAAAATGTAGGGGGTGACATTGTTTATTTGCTTCGCATCGTTGTGCTTTTGGGGCTAAATTCGTCACTTTGGAAAATAACCTGCCAATGTAAGATGTGAATGGTTGTTTGAAAATATAATAACAAATAATCAAAAAGGTCCACCTTACGTAGAGTTAGTGTGTAACCAGATGTTAATGGAATACACAAAGTGTGTTAAAATACCCCTCACACACCAAAAGGGCCCTTGGTGTCATGCTTCATCATTGGGGTCTTCCCGCCCCGCTGCGGGACGGGGCAGTGCTGCGCCAAGCGACTACGCTGGAGCACCTTTTATTTTGAGGGTGCTATGTGGGTGAATAGGAGTGAGTGTCAGTAGGGTCAGGGGTGATACTAAATAAGTGATGTTAAAAAATACCTGGCCTAGTGGCAGAAAAAACTTTTTAATAAACACTGGCTGGTATTGTTAAAAAAGTGTGAAGCGGAGAGGTAAAGTATATTAATGTACTTACTCTCCTGTGCGGGTCAACATGTTTCGGGGCATAAAAACCCCTTCGTCAGGACCGGGGGCTGATCCCCCTGTCACTCACTAATGTATTGCCACAAAAATTATGGTGTATGTATTAAGTAATGATCAATGTGTATAATTATAAATTATAAATATACATGTTCCTGGCTTTATCAGTAATGCTGATGTAATAAGCCTGAAAAAATAAGAGCACAAAATTATAAATGCGCGGATCCCAGAGCGCAGGGCTAGTAGTCACCTGTAAGGGAAAAACACGACCCTCAACTTAATACATACACCATAATTTTTGTGGCAATACATTAGTGAGTGACAGGGGGATCAGCCCCCGGTCCTGACAAAGGGGTTTTTATGCCCCGAAACATGTTGACCCGCACAGGAGAGTAAGTACATTAATATACTTTACCTCTCCGCTTCACACTTTTTTAACAATACCAGCCAGTGTTTATTAAAAAGTTTTTTCTGCCACTAGGCCAGGTATTTTTTAACATCACTTATTTAGTATCACCCCTGACCCTACTGACACTCACTCCTATTCACCCACATAGCACCCTCAAAATAAAAGGTGCTCCAGCGTAGTCGCTTGTCGCAGCACTGCCCCGTCCCGCAGCGGGGCGGGAAGACCCCAATGATGAAGCATGACACCAAGGGCCCTTTTGGTGTGTGAGGGGTATTTTAACACACTTTGGGGTCGATTAGGATCGCGGACGGACTTGAGTCCGTCCGCGACCCCTGAGGAGGAGGGAACGTCCGCATGGGCTGCGGCGTTCCCTCCGATCAAATTAGGATGTGACCGCCAGGGTGGCGGTCACATCCTCTATCTCTAACATTGCGGCGGGTGCAGCTTCAAGCTGCACCCGCCGCAATGTAAAAAATCCATGCACAGCATTTGCGTGCACAAAGCGGCAGGCACCGCGCGGTGCCTGCTGCATTGTGCACGCAAATGCAGGGGGGTACCATAGGTACCCCCCATGTGCACCCCCCACCCCACCTTCACCCAGGGGGCCCGCAACGGGCCCCCGAAGTGAAGGTCCGTATGCTTTTCCACGGCGGTAAAGCCGCCGCGGAAAAGCATATATTTTCAGACATCCTAATATGCCTGGCGGTGTCTGATAGACACCACCAGACATGTTAGTGCTTTTCCGCCGCGGTCGCCTTCCGACCGCGGCGGAAAAGCGGCGGACAGATTATCAGACCCACCAGCCATCCTAATTTGGCGGTGGGTCTTTGGAGTCTCCGCCGCGGTTTTTCCGCATCCTCCAGGCCGGCGGACACTTCCGCCGGCCCGGAGGATGCGGAAAAACCGCCATCCTAATCGGCCCCTTTGTGTGTTCCATTAACATCTGGGTACACACTAACTCTACGTAAGGTGGACTTTTTTGATTATTTGTACTTTCAGGAGAGGAGGACGCGCCCACCCTGGTGCAGTTCAGCACCACTTCTTCACTCCCCCTTCTTGATAATTTTTTTTTTTTTTGGGGGAAAATATAATAACCCACGGCATGTTTAGGAAGACATCGTATCTAAACAGTCACTAAACTCCTTTTAGATTTGCACCTTTCTGTGCTAAACACAAAGAAACACGTGACCATGCTCGATGTTGAGTTTACTGAATAAACCGCTCTTTGGCAAATAATTGGAGAGAAACAACTGCAGCTAGGTGTGCAATCTCCATTATTAGGCATCTCAGCACAAAAAGACAAACTATAGGAACATTCCAAGATTCAAACCGATGGGCCAAAAGCATTCCAACGAGTAGCTCGGGAGCTTCTGGTAGCCACCACCACCCTTGAAGTAGCTCTCCAAAGAGAAGCTCGGCCCAGTACATCATTTAGATGATTTCTGCACATTTCACATGAAAGCAAGCAGCACTGCTCAATTCAAGACTCGGGAATGGCTGTCAGTCAAAGGGCCTCATGCTAAGGCACACACACTGCGCTGGCTTATGCGGCCTACAATATCACTATATCCATTTTCAGTCTAACAAAGTGACAAGGAGAGTCAACATGTTTCTGGCCTCAGAATCAGTCACACTGTGTGAACAATAGGCCAGGAAAGAAGAGTGCCACAACAGGAGCCAGAGCGGAGTCCCCAAGGGTGGGCCCAGGGGCAAGAGGGAAAGTGTTTGAGTTGGGTGCATGGACAACCTCGGAGCTGAAGAGTGCAGGAGCTGCATCCAGAGCAGAGATCCTCTTCTGAGCTTCACTGCACATGCATCTTTGCTGCTTTTCATTATGTGGGGTCATTTCTGGCACAATTGGGTGTTCCTGGCAAAGCAGTGGCCCTGACATAATATTTGTCATCCTTAACATATTTTGGACAGTCATGGTCTAGTGGTCTATTCTGTCAGCCACCACTGATATGCTGTGGACATGACTGAACTAAGTTGGTCAACAGCGGCATAATAATGGCTGCCCCAGGGATAATAATGGCCTTAACTTATGTCTTGTAAACATCCTGGCTGTTACTCTGTCACATCCCTAGTACGGTGATGCTTCTAGTATAATGGTAAGCATTACTGGCATGTTATAGGCATCCTTGGCAATATGGGGAGCATCCAATGAATGCAATAGTAAAACCTGGACAATAAAAGCAGATTTTGTGCATGTGAAGCATTTGATGAAAATGACAAGCAGATATTTAGGGACTGCATATTTACTAAGAACGGTAACTGGGATTTTGAAACTAAACATTAAGTTTCGAAAGTAATTCTGGAAACATAGCTTGCCCTGATTAGTAGAGGTAATTGATAACAAAGTTGATTTTCAAAAACTGACAGTATTGAAGATAAAATGGAAGCATCTCCAAAACATACTTAAAGCTGATAAATAACTAGTGTATTGTTAGCAGACGTGGTCATACTATACAGGGAACAAGTTGTAAGTAGCTAAAGATGATTTTCATTGAGCAGACAGAACGCTCATTGTAAATGAAATGTTGAAGACCTGGGCCTAAAGATTATCTTTCTCTGCTCTACATCCCATATCCACTCTAATGAAGTGACTTTATCGTAAGTTGAGATTCCGTCTTAGAAGTAAAAGTCGCTCATTCAGAGGTAGGTCACAAGAAAGCATATGGGGCCAGATGTAGGTAAAAAATATTTACCGATTCTTAATTACCGAATTTTACCGATTCGGTAATTAAGAATCGGTAAATATGAAGGGTGGACATGTAGGTCCATCCAGATGTGTTTTTTACCGATTCGGTAAATATCGGTATTTACCGAATCGGTAAATACCGACCGGTAATGCTCCATTCATTCCTAGCCCATAGGAATGAATGGGGCATTACCGGTCGGTATTTACCGATTCGGTAAATACCGATTTTGACAAGGGTGCAGGGGGTGTCACTTTGACACCCTCTAGCACCCCCAAAAAAGGTTCGGGGCCATGTGGCAGGCATACCTGCCCTAAGGGCAGGTCTGCCTGTCATATGGCACAGGTGTGCATGCACACATGTGCATGCACACCTGAATCGGTATTTTACCATCAAATTGAATTTGATGGTAAAATACCGATTTTGTAGGCCTTGTGGGACTCAGAAGAGTCCCACCTACATATCAATTTTACCGAATCTGTAAATATACCGGTCGGTAAATTTACCGACCGGTATATTTACCGAATCGGTAAAATTACCGATTTGCCCTGTGTCCGTGCCCTACATCTCAATAGCCAAATACCGGTCGGTAACGGCCGAATTCGGCCGTTACCGACCGGTATTTGGCTACCTACATCTGGCCCATGGTGTACATAAGTGGTGGGTGAATGCAGCCGAACGTGTTGACAGCATTAAGCAAAGATTTGTATGAGTGCAATAGCGGTAGACAGGTGTACTCCATGTCAGGGTTGGATTGGGATCAGAAATTGGCCCGGGCACACCAAAAAAAGGTGGCCCACAAAATACTGCTCCAGCAAAGTTTTATGAAAAGAAAGGGGTTGGTGGACATATTTTATTAACTTCACTAAGATTTAAAAAAAATGCAGATTCGTTCACACTGCTGAGCCACACATGAAAGCAAGTGAGACCACTTCTGCTCAGGGCCCTGCCCCCGCTCAATCAGCATACACTAATGGGCTGGCCCAGCGAGAGAAAGGGAGTGACACCTCCGCCCATCTGTCTCTAGAAAGGCCACTCAGGCACCCACTGGGCCGCTGGCGGCCTCTAACAATGCAGGCCGCCCGACTCGTCGCCACAGGTGACCCTCATAAGAGGGCGGACACCTTAGTGCCACAAGATGGCAGGCGCACCAGCCTTCTGTTGTCCAGCGGCTGGGGCCGCTGCTGTGATGTCACGACCGCTGGGGGAGGGAGGTGCTTGGGGTATTTAGGCTTCCCCCTCCCTCCGAGCGGCCTCTTTGTGCCCTCGCTGCTCTCGATGTTGGACCATTGCCAGGACCTTTAGGAGCAAAGGTGAGAGCCCTTTCCCCCTTCGTGCTCGCTCCCCCCATTAGGGGGGTTGAGATGGGCCGGGCGGCCCGCTTAGTTTCGGGCCGCTGAAGCTGGGGACAGATTCTTGTCAGCTATTTTCACAGTTTCCCCCCTTTTTGTGTAATTTGTTTTCGGGGGCCGGGCACCGAGCGGGTCTCCTCGCTTGGGGTAGCGTTTTCTTATTATTTGCCTGTTTATGAAGTATGTTGCTTTATTTGTCTCCATGTGTGCTTTTGAGTATCCTTGTCCGGCATGCGGGTCGGGCCCCTGAGGTTTCCTCGGGGCTGGGGCTGTGGGCGTGCCTTTGGCGCTGCAGATCGGGGTTATCCCGTGAGGGGAGGGGGCTCGGGCTGAGCGCACCATTGCAGGTTTGAGGCCCGGGGTTAGTGTTTTCAGGTAACTTTACGTTGCAGTGCTCGCTCCATTTGTTAGGCATCTCCAGGGGTCTAGTGGGCATAGCTTTTTTTGTTACATCGGGCTTCAGGGTTCTAGTCCTGGCAACGGCTCTTGCACCCAGAGTTTCTATACATTTTCGAGAGGCCATAGCGTGGCGAACTAAGCGGCTGCCTTTCGGGCCGATAGACTCGGGTTCGAGCCTCGGCGTAGGCATCCCAAAAATATGTATGCTGGCTTATATATATGTTTCCTGTGTTGCTTTTCCCTGCGAGGTACCTGGTCGCGGCGGAGACCCCAACCGTAGCACTTGCGGGGGGGGGGAGGGGAAGGCTGCGTTTTGCTGCCAGCATGGTGACACGCCTTATGTTAGGCTTGACTGCCCGCGTTTGATTTCATCAGGTGGCCTCATCCCGGACCCCCCCGGGCCCAGGAGCCTTCTGTCGCTTTTCGGTAGCCTAGTTATGCACTCGGGGACAACCTTTAGCCGTGGGCGGCGGGGCTTGGCGGTGGCCATTTTTTAAGGCGCCATTGTCCGGCCGCGTGGGTCTGGGCGCCCAAGCGGCCATTTTAGGAGGCAGCTGTCCCCTCTGGCCACGGGGGAGGGGCGTGGGTGCGCGGCCATCCTGGGTTGCGCTCGCCCTTGCCCACCAAGCCCGCTGGGACTGGCGCGGTACGGGGTCCCTCGCACTCCGCACTGCTTCCTCTCCTCCTCCGTTGTGCCATGGTTTTTGTGCCTGTTTTTTCCCCTTTTCCTCGCACCTCCCGTATCGCCTTCGGCGGAGACAGTGGTGTCGGACTTGTATGAGTCGCGCTGGCTCGCGACCCCCCCAGCTAGGGGCTCTAGCGTGTTTCATCGGGGCGCTCGCTTGTCTGTTGGTGCGCCTCGCGTAATTGTGGCCTTTATGATGGGGCGTGTCATGCGCAAGGGGGGCAGGGTCCCCTTGCCCTTGCAGTCCTCAGCGTGGGCATCTTCGGGAGCCATGCAGTTTGGCCGCCACCTCCCTCCCCTCCTCGGGTTTCTCTGCTTTTTACTGGGTTTCTAGGCGGTATCCCTCATATCTTTGTTTCGTTTTCTAGCTTCTCTTTTCCCCGACGGGGAGGTGATGAGCGGCCTATGGGCTGCGCCTGCCCGGGATCGCCCCCACCCCCCTCCCCCCTCACCTGGCATGCGGCGCACGGGAGATGTTTGTTGGCTCCTTTCGTGCACCGCGCTGCCTTTGTAGGCATCCACTGGTTCTGCAGCCTCGGGCCAGCTGTTTCAGTCCCTTGTGGCGCCCCTCCTCCCGTGTATTGTGCTTGGGTGACGTTCGCGTTATGGCGAGGGGTAGCTTTTCAGACTTATAACACCAAGAGTACCTGGAAGTCAAAATGTATCTGTCACTCAACTGTTAGTCCGACACCAACACCCTACAAGTGATAGTATAGTGGGCACAAACAAAGTGATAAAGCTAGGTGAAAAAACTAGGTGAAAAAAGCCCAAGAGCAGAGGGAAAAATTCCCATCAGAGGCCACACTGTACCGCCCTATTTAGCATCATTTGGGTGCCCCTTTGCTCACGAGGCAGAAACGGTGGTCTCAATGGTTTCACTGTGACCAAATGTAAATGTGCTCAAGGTGCAGTAGGTTATCAAAAATATGTGTGACTACTGAAAAAGCAGTGTAAGAGTATATGAAAAGTGAAAACTAAAATTGAATAAACTGAGTAGATATCAGTAATTTATTATTATCTCCCAGTTTCCCAAGTCTAAAAACAAAGTGAAAAGCACAGATTTAACATAATATCTGTGGTTAGTAGTGGTCAACATGTTTCAGCATATCGGCAAAAGATTTTTCAATGCATTCTTCAGGCCCCCCCAGACAGTTCGGATGACTGCCAGGAGACACCGACGGACAGAGCGGTGCTCCCCTTAGACCTGAGCTGCAGCCAGGTGGGGTGAGGCGCAATAACCACAACTAATGGTGTGTGGTTGAACGGTCAACCTGACCTTTGCAGGTGATATCTTTTAATTTTCATATTCAAAAGCAGTAGTCAAATAACATCGGGTCCTGAAGAATGCATTGAAAAATCTTTCGCCGATATGCTGAAACATGTTGACCACTACTAACCACAGATATTATGTTAAATCTGTGCTTTTCACTTTGTTTTTAGACTTGGGAAACTGGGAGATAATAATAAATTACTGATATCTACTCAGTTTATTCAATTTTAGTTTTCACTTTTCATATACTTTTACACTGCTTTTTCAGTAGTCACACATATTTTTGATAACCTACTGCACCTTGAGCACATTTACATTTGGTCACAGTGAAACCATTGAGACCACCGTTTCTGCCTCGTGAGCAAAGGGGCACCCAAATGATGCTAAATAGGGGGGTACAGTGTGGCCTCTGATGGGAATTTTTCCCTCTGCTCTTGGGCTTTTTTCACCTAGTTTTTTCACCTAGCTTTATCACTTTGTTTGTGCCCACTATAATATCACTTGTAGGGTGTTGGTGTCGGACTAACAGTTGAGTGACAGATACATTTTGACTTCCAGGTACTCTTGGTGTTATAAGTTACATTGATTGGGGCATGTACCTTGTGGAGGTCGTTAAACTAGCCCTCGGACCCCCGATCGTTTTGTTTCATGTAGCTTTTCAGACACCTGCATTATTTTACTTTAGCAATTTTCCCGGTCTGCTCCTCCCGGGTCTGTGACCCGTGTGGTCCTGTGTCATCGATACCCACAGGGCCTGCTTCGGCCCGGGAGACAGGCTGGCCGTCTTTTGGAGCGCTGGTTCGAGCTCCGCTCGCCGCCCTAACGCCCGAGGTCTCTGGGCATTCTCCCTGTCCTGCGTTTTGTCACTTGTGGCTTTTCCTTACACTGACCTGGGAGGGGGGGTGCACTCCTACCTGCCCCTGCCTGAGCTAGTATATATTGCAGTGGCGGCTTATGCCTTGTGACCAATTACAGCGCTCTCCGGGCTGACAAAGGGGCAATCCATGGCACTTACTTGCATCCTCCAGGCGCATGTTAGTCATCAAGCTTTGCAATATAACAGGTCTTGCGGTTAGGCAGTGTGTAGGTTGTAGTGACACCAGGTTCTCTGGGTGTTTTGGTTTTAGAATATTTATGAGAACAAGCAGGGCTGTTACATGTTCAGTTATGTTGGCACTAACATGCGTGTACTTTCAGGAGAGTACGGATACATCTGGCAAGGACGGGTTAAAAGAAGCTGGATGACGCTGGAAGCACAAGAAGAATACCGAATTAAAAGAGCTCATTGTAAATAAGGGAAGGAACGTTGTGACAATCTCTTTTATTTTTCAGAATTCAAAGCAGAATTATCAACGCAAAGAACAACGAGGCTGCACAGGTGGCAACTTCGGGGACAGAGACAGGTATATGGGAACGACCAGTCTTTGGTGTGGACACGGAAGGGGGGCGCATACACCCTGAAAGCAAGAGGGGACACGGCAATGCGTTGTCTTGTAATTTGTTGCCTCTAAGTGCGCCAACTAGCGTTACCCTTTTTACCTCCATAGCCCACTCTCACTCGCGGAATCTCTCCGAATCGATCGAATAATTTCATTCCACTTGACGCACCTCTGTGATGTAAGTATGGAGGGGTCTGGGACACGCACCTGTTGTTACTCAAGTCGGCCAGGTTCTTTCCCCTTGTTGTGTGCTGTGGCTGATCCTAATTTTTATCCCCAGATCCCGTGCAAGCGTTTTGAAGTGAAAATGGACAGCCAAAGTTCTCCTCCCCTCTTCCAAGAAAATTCCCAGGTGGAGGACTCGCTGCCAGGCACCTCCCAGGACGCAGTGTGGGGTGACTTTATGGAGCTGGCAAAGCTGAAAGGCCTTGCTTGGGCACAAAACTTGTTAAACACGCCAGAGCCGGAGGATTCTGGTTTCCCGGCTGAATCCCCTTCGTCCGACACCCATAACAGTGCCGATACCGCTCCATCCAGGACCAAGCGGATCAGAAAGCCCACTGTTAGGGATTTCCCCCCGGAATCTTTGCCGCTGACTCGAAGCAAATCGGTGGCGAACCCCCGTGAGGTCCCGTCACAGGGGGCAAGTGCTACGCCACCGCCTCCGGTCCTCTCCAAGGACAATCTAGCGACCCAAGGTAATTTCGCCACCAGAGATGAGCTGACCAAAGTATTGGACACTTTGAACAATTTTATGGGACGTTTCCAAGGGGGTTTGCTGCTGCTAGCCCTCCACAAGCTGGGGGTAGTAGCGTGGTTAGCGGGAGTCCTGTTCTGGCAGCCGCCACTGTTTGGTCTTCTGTGCAGGCTGCTAAGCAGGGGGATTCGGTACATGTTGCAACATCACCTGTGGCTCCCTCAGTCTCGATTGGGGCAACTAGCGGGGCGCCACTGGTGAGCTCCCCCGCCGCTCCTTCAGCGACCATTTCACAGGTTCCTATCGCACCCTCTGCCGCCACAAGCGCTCCTTCGGTGGTGCCTCCTGCTACTGTGGTATCGGGTTCTGTCAGGCCTACATACTCTGCAAAAACTCTCGAACACCATATAATAGAAGTTGGCACGGAAACTGGAAAATGCAAAAGACAAGTTTATTAGGACCCCATGGGGTGGTGGTACGTTCCTACAGCACCCTTCGGCAATGCAAGAAGTATCACACCAAACATCGGTGCGTGACCTCTTTTATACAAGTTAACAGCAATAAAAAGGTAGGCGGTATACATTTGAACAGTTTAGGTACATATAAGGAAATTTTTGGAACACAGCCAGCATGTGGGAGGGGCTTGGTACCACTGGTCAGTTTGGGGAACATTCCTAAGAAGTGACCACTCGTTAGTCCAGAGATCGTGTGTACGCATGCGCGAGATTGACCATTGCTAAAAATAGCCTGTTGCTGGGCAGGGTAAAGGTTCATTGGCATGGAGGAAGGAAGAAAGGGCACGCTGACCACGAGGCCGCATGTTCATACAAAATGGAAGCCACCAGATACAAAATGGCCCCTGCACGTTTAGTCAAGTTAACAGAAAAGCTTGTGTAGCTGAGCTAAATGCTAACTAAGGTGCTGTTTAAAGCAGCACCAACAAAAGAGAACAGTCCTAAATTAAAATCTACATATTGCTGTAGTGAGGTGTCAGTTTGGTCAACATCATCAAGGTCCAATGTTCTCTTAACAGTATTCAATATAAAATCGTGATACAATACAAAATCATTATGGTACATAGGCGGGGCAATAAACAGAGGGGGTAGTACAAAAGATATATAGCAAGTTCCTAACCATCCAAGAGGAAGACGATGATAACCTTTATTACCACAAATAAAATAAGTGTTTCGTGAGGCCACAAAAGTAATACCATTTGGTGTATCAAATGTGAGAGTAGTATTGCATTCACTCCTCCCTACCGGAATTGTTCCTTTATTTCTTATGCAAAGATCTGCTTTTGTATCAATAACCGTAATCACATGTAAACTAGACATATTTATAAGTCTCTGATTGGTGAAAATACGAGATTGTCCGGTCGATATTCTTCCCACTCGAATTTAGTTCCTCCTGCTTGTGGATAGCCATCTCGATTGTTGTAACAGACCTTGTTCAATCGGAAAAGTAGTCCACCTTTCGTTGGCCATCTTAAGGTAAAGAGAAGAGTGTACCAAGCATTACACGAACCATTGTGAGAAAAAGGAAGAGGAATAAGAGGAGTTCCTCCTCTCTTCTGATGTCCAGGCAACATCCCACACACCCAAAAATTTGAGGTATTTGTCATATTGTGGGTATGGTGTAGAATTTGAATGAAACTGTTATTCAAGTAAGTCTGTCTATGTCTCTCTTCATGATAGGGCAAAGTAAAATGGAAATGTTCGGATGGAATTGGAGTGGTAGGCAGTAAATATTCTTGTGCAGGAAACAGTTTTTCTATAGTCCAAGCTATTACTGCTATTACCACTATAGTTGTAGCAAAAAGAACTGCACCCAAAATTCTTCTATTTCTCAGTGTCATAGGTGCCATAGTACAAAGAACAAAGTCTCGAAAACCAAACTAAAAAATAAAAATATAGTGCTGAGAACTGAGGCTGCCGCTGGTTTCTTCTCCGAGATTCAAGACGGGTGTCGCTACACTGGGCAGAACTGATCCCCCCCCTTGATATTCCCGGCTTCCGTTTTCACAAACCTCGGAACGGTTACTAACCAGTCTCGAAAAATACGAAAAATATTATTTCCTTGGCCGTAGATTGTACTTCACTCCACCAGAAACAGTGTGGTCCGGGAAGGCTCCCTCCGACTCGTTGGGCGTAACAGCTGGGCTCCTCTCCGCGTCCAGGATGTCTCGATAGTCAGACAACAATGTAGGGTTCACCAGGTCCGGAGATGCACGTCGGCAGTGAGTTGAATGTATCCACCGCTTCTTATTCGTGACGCGCACAGCCGTCCGCGTTGCCAGCAGCACTTGTTTAGGGCCACGCCACCTCGGCTCCAAACTGCTGGATCTCTCGAACGCTCGGATCATCACATGATCTCCAGGACGAAGATCGTGGGCCTCTCCAATGGAATTGTCGGGGAGCGCTTCTCGAACCTGTTGATGAATAGAAAGTAAATCATTTGTTAATCGTGCCAAATAATCGTTCATCATTATACAAGGCACATCATGTATCAAACGAGGCTTTGGAACCCCCCAAATATTCATGGGCCTTCCGAACACCACTTCATAGGGTGTGAGGCCAGATCGGGAATGTGGCACTGATCTAATAGACAGCAATGCCAAAGGCAAAGCGTCCGGCCATTTCAAGGACGTGGATGCCACGATCTTTGCTAGCTTCAGCTTCAGAGTCGCATTGTACCTCTCTACTAGACCTGCTGACTGCGGATGGAATACAGCGTGGAACTTTTGCTTAATTCCCAATCCTTTCAGGACAAGCTCCACTACTTTCCCAACGAAATGAGGACCATTATCATTCCACAAAAATTGACAAACACCATAACGCGGGAAGTACTCTTTGAGTAACACCTTAGCTGTTGTCAATGCTGTATTATCCTTCGTGGGGTAGGCCTCAAGCCATTTACTGAAGGCACACACCACCACTAGGACATATTTGAGGTTATTACAGCGCTCAAGCTAGATGTAATCCATTTGCAGTACTTCGAATGGTGCAGTAGGTGGAACGAACCCTCCTTTAGGAGTATAGGTCCCTTTAGCAGGATTGTACTGTAGGCATATCAGACAGGTCTGCACTACTCTCTTAGCCGTGCTGGCAATCTCAGGATGCTCCCAAACTCGTGTAAGCAATTTAGTAATTGCAAGAGCTCTAACATGTGCCAACCCATGTGTCATTTGAACCATTGCTTGCAAATAAGCAGCAGGCAATTTCCATTTCTCCATGTCTTTGCTTCTCCAACAACCCTCATCATCCAGCACTCCCTCTGTTGCCCAGGTTGCGAGTTCTGCTTCAGATGCTGACTTCTGTATGTCTAGAATTTCTTCTCTAGCATCATGCCATCGCTCAGCTTGTGATCGAACCACATACATAGGAGAGGCGTTTTGTAACATGGCAGTCTCTCTCGCTATGCGGTCTGCAAAAGCATTTCCTTGCCCTATTTTGTCTGTCACTTTCGTATGTGCACTACATTTGATTATCGCAACCTTCTTTGGACATAATAGTGCATTCAGGAGGTCACATACCAACTCTCCATACATGATGTGTGTTCCGTGTGAGGTAATAAACCCTCGTTCCTTCCAGAGTAGGCCAAAATCGTGCACTACTCCAAAAGCGTAACGGCTATCAGTATAGATATTCACGCATAAACCAGCACTTAACTCACATGCTTTCGTTAAGGCTATCAGTTCAGCTGCTTGGGCCGATTTTTGCGGTATTCGTGCTGTTTCTACCACTGTTTTAAGCATCGTGATCGCATAGGCTGTGGAAGCTGTGCCATCTGGCAACCTCACACACGATCCATCAACCCACAGTTCCCCATCTACATCTGGAAGTGGCGTATCCTGTAAATCGACACGACCCTTTGTTTGTTCATCAATCAGAAAAACACAATCATGTTGTTCTTCCTTCTGGGTCTCAGTAACAGGCTATGGCAATAAAGTAGCAGGGTTCAGAGTGGCGCACCTCTTCAATGTAATGTGTGGCGCCAACAGTGTTAACTCGTATCCTGTTAAACGGGCACTGGTTAGATGCTGCATTTTCGTTTGGTTCAATAAAGCATCTACTGCATGGGGAACTAACACCAACAATTTGTGCGACAAAACTATTCCCTCACTCTGCCGTATAGCTACTGCTGTTGCTGCAACTGCTCGAAAGCATCCAGGCAGTCCTTGAGCCACAGGATCGAGTACTGCTGAAAAGTATGCGCAAGGCCTCTGTTTGTCTCCGTGTAACTGTACTAAGACTGACAATGCGCACCCATCCTTCTCATGTACATACAATGTAAAGAGTTTTGTATAATCTGGTGTACCTAGCACTGGTGCAGAACAAAGAGCTTGTCTCAATTGTTCAAAAGCATTCTGACATTCGTCCGTCCATTCAAGGGGGATTGGTGCAGTTTTGGACAACAATGCTAACACGGGTTTTATAATGTACGAAAATCCTAGTATCCATTGCCTACAAAAGGACGTCAAACCTATGAAAGCACGAACATCCTTCTGAGTGCAAGGGACTGGTGTATCTAAAATTGCTTGAATTCGATCTGATGTCAATGCACGTCCCTCCTTAGACAAAAGATGACCGAGGTAGGTCACCTTTGGTCTACAATATTGCAACTTTTTTTGTGAAACCATGTGATTGTGTTTAGCAAGGAAAGAAAGTAGGGAGAGAGTACTCTCCTCGCATTGCTCTTGTGTGTCTGCCGCCAGCAAAATGTCATCAACATATTGGATAAGAGCCACCCCAGACTGCAAATCAAAAGAATCAAGCTGTCTTTTCAAAGCCTGGCTATAAATGCTCGGGCTTTCTGTGTAACCTTGAGGAACTCGACAAAATCTATAAGATTTATTATTTAGTGTAAAACCGAACAAATATCGGCTATCAGGATGAATGGGGATCGAAAAGAAAGCATTTTTCAAATCGATTACCGTAAATGTAGTAGATGTGGGTGGAACCAAAGTGAGTAAGGTGGTGATGTCAGACACTACTGGATACTGGGGTACAACTATCTTATTAATTTCCCTCAAATCAATAATGAAACGATAGATCTTAGTATCTGTATCTTTCTTTAGGATCGGAAGAATTGGACTGTTGCAAACATTGTAGGGAACTTCCTCCACCACCCCTGCCATTATCAAATCATTCACAATGTGTGTCAAAGCTATTTCGCCTTCTCTGGAGATCTTGTACTGAGGGACACGAGGCAAAGTCGCTCCCTACTTTACAGTAATACGTACAGGAGGAATAATCATTTGACCCACATCGGTATCAGAAGTGGCCCATAAAGTGCTTGGAAGGGAAGCTAACGCATCGGCCTCCTGCATGAGGCACGATCTCTCAACTTCTGGGTAGTTCTCATTCAAAATAACCCGCACCCCTTCAGGGGCACAGCGTATTGTTGCACGAAAATGCTTTAGCATATCAAGTCCCATAATATTATCTGGTGTATTTGGAGATAATAGAAACGGACATGGGGCAATGAATTTATCAATGTGAAATGTAAGGGGTTGAGACAATGGGCTTAGAGAAGGTGTTCCATCGAACCCTATTGCAGTAATTATTTCGCCAGACAGGGGAGCCCTTGGAGCCAAGTGTTTGGACAGAGCGCTACGAGTAGCTCCTGTATCAACCAGAAACTGATCAGTAGAACCCAAAACATGTGCTGATATATATGGACCCCTTTGATCGACTGGTACTTCAACCGATTCCACACCCCATCCTACGCAATCCTATGCATATCGATTATCCTGAGACTCAGTATTCTCTCATTCAGCTATCTGATATTGATTCCGTTGATCAAAAGTATTATATTCAGCCTGACCACGACCCCTCTCTTCAAACCTACCACGATCATTCGCTCCACCTCTCGGTCCTGAATAACTATTCCGCGACCTTCCACTTCCTCGACCCCGCTGACTACGCTGTTCACGAAGTACCGGACAATCTGAAATCCAATGTCCAAACTGCTTACAGTATGCACACTGATCCTCAGAAATGTCAGAACGAGGGGGAGACGTAACATACGATCCTCATCTACCCCTATCATTCCCTCTCGATTGCGTAGCATAAACCTGAGCCAACATCACCTTCGTCTTTAAGTCCTTCGCTTTCTTATCACTACTTTCTTTAGCCTCCAATTCCTGTCGTTCATAATACTGAGCCATAATTAATAAAGAAGCGGGAGTTGCAGTGGTCCATGAACTTTCGCTAGCCTTTAACTGTTTTGCAATCTCCGGTAGGAGATTAGCCACATACTTGTCTACGAACAAATGCCTGCCCGTGTCCTCTGTTAATAATTGACCACTGTAATCATGGAATGCTTCCTCAAAACGGGAAAAGAAATCAGAGACCGATTCGTCCGACTTCTGTTTACAAGACGCCAACACTGTCCAATCAATTTTCTTAGGGGGAACAAGCGTTTTTAATTTATTCAAAATAGCCACTGGAAGATCTAAAATAATTTGACATGGCTTACATGCAAGTTCCCTATCCAAATCAGCTCGAGCTATGTCCTTCCAATCTGCACCTAAAGTCGTTTGATCATCAAACTTACGAATCGCCCTCCACATATCAGGAGGCAATATCAATCCGAAAAAGAGATCAATATCAACTACTGTCATAATGCACGAAGAAATAGCGCCCTCCACACCTTCATAGAAAGCTGCTGGATTTTTACGGGGGTCAGGCAAAGCATTCTTAAGTGCCATAACATCTGCTCTATTCCATGGCGTATAAACCCAATTATATATGAAATAACCCTTCGCATCTAGAGACGTCTTATCTTCGTCTGTGCCTGCCCCTTTAGGAGGGACATACAAAGGTGCAGCTTCTCGCATAGGCATAACATTAACTGCAACGCTCTTATCTGATCCAAAGATAGGGCACTCTCTGGAAATTTCCGTCGATCCAGACGCTGGTGGATCCGATGCCTTTTTCGCCGCTCGCAATCGTGTCGCCTCATCCCGTAGCTGAATCAAATGCCGAAAAAATTCATCCGCATCTGAAAGAGCAAAAAGACCTTTACGAAAATTCTCACGACCAACTGATATATCTTTAGGTTCCAACTCAGGAGAATGCTTCCTAAACCGCTCAACAACTTCATCTGCAAAATGATCTAGAAAATACAATCGTTCCTTTTCAGACCACTCACTCATAAAACCATCAACCACTGAAACAGTTATAGCATTTGTATTAAGTTTGCGAGCAACCGAACGCAATTCCGTCATACGCTCAGTAGGTAACCTGGTACGCTGGTTATCCTGATTATCCTCGTCCGATTCCCCATCCGGAGCCGTAGGCGGAACATACGGAGGCGGGCAACGATCTAACAATGAAAAATCATCTAATTCATTAGTAAGGACAGGATAAAGAGGACGTCGAATAGGAAACTGACCATTAACTTGTAAATTACGTTCTCGACTCTCTTTCTCCTTCTGTTCCTGCAATTCCTTTTCCTGCAGCTGTAAAGCTTTATCACGAGCAGCCTTTCGCTGCTCTTTGTCCGCCAAGGCTTCTTCACGCTTCATTCGTTCACGCACTGCTTTCTCCCACATACGCACACATTCGAACATATCCTGTCTAGACCTGCGCTGAAACAAACATTGTTCCACATACTGAACTTTTCGTAAGTCAAACGACCCATGTAGTGGCCATTGCAATTCACGATCAGTTTTGGTGTATTTATGCCATAATGTGCTATACATAATGGGAGGAAGGCCAAATTTAATGTACATTTCGCGATTAGGAGTTCCCTCTGGGGGAGCCGGCTGAGATTCATTTAATCGATAATTGGTACCATTTCCAAAGCAGCACATTCCTCGGAGTGTGCTTAGAACAGGCATGTCAAAATATCACGAAAACGCGATATTACAATCAAATGGCACTTAAATGTACTTTATGCACGATGTGCCGTTCAAACAAATTCAAAGTCAGAGAAATATCCCTACATGCCTGCCTATGTGAGGTGCACTCCACATATAATTCAAATCATAGGTCCAAACGTTTGCTAACTCAAACAAATTCAAAAAACGTCTTATCTTCGTCTGTGCCTGCCCCTTTAGGAGGGACATACAAAGGCGCACCTTCTCGCATAGGCATAACATTAACTGCAACGCTCTTATCTGATCCAAAGATAGGGCACTCTCTGGAAATTTCCGTCGATCCAGACTCTGGTGGATCCGATGCCTTTTTCGCCGCTCGCAATCGTGTCGCCTCATCCCGTAGCTGAATCAAATGCCGTAAAAATTCATCCGCATCTGAAAGAGCAAAAAGACCTTTACGAAAATTCTCACGACCAACTGATATATCTTTAGGTTCCAACTCAGGAGAATGCTTCCTAAACCGCTCAAAAACTTCATCTGCAAAATGATCTAGAAAATACAATCGTTCCTTTTCAGACCACTTACTCATAAAACCATCAACCACTGAAACAGTTATAGCATTTGTATTAAGTTTGCGAGCAACCGAACGCAATTCTGTCATACGCTCGGTAGGTAACCTGGTACGCTGGTTATCCTGATTATCCTCGTCCGATTCCCCATCCGGAGCCGTAGGCGGAACATACGGAGGCGGGCAACGATCTAACAATGAAAAATCATCTAATTCATTAGTAAGGACAGGATAAAGAGGACGTCGAATAGGAAACTGACCATTAACTTGTAAATTACGTTCTCGACTCTCTTTCTCCTTCTGTTCCTGCAATTCCTTTTCCTGCAGCTGTAAAGCTTTATCACAAGCAGCCTTTCGCTGCTCTTTGTCCGCCAAGGCTTCTTCACGCTTCATTCGTTCACGCACTGCTTTCTCCCACATACGCACACAATCGAACATATCCTGTCTAGACCTGCGCTGAAACAAACATTGTTCCACATACTGAACTTTTCGTAAGTCAAACGACCCATGTAGTGGCCATTGCAATTCACGATCAGTTTTGGTGTATTTATGCCATAATGTGCTATACATAATGGGAGGAAGGCCAAATTTAATGTACATTTCGCGATTAGGAGTTCCCTCTGGGGGAGCCGGCTGAGATTCATTTAATCGATAATTGGTACCATTTCCAAAGCAGCACATTCCTCGGAGTGTGCTTAAAACAGGCATGTCAAAATATCACGAAAACGCGATATTACAATCAAATGGCACTTAAATGTACTTTATGCACGATGTGCCGTTCAAACAAATTCAGAGTCAGAGAAATATCCCTACATGCCTGCCTATGTGAGGTGCACTCCACATATAATTCAAATCATAGGTCCGAACGTTAGCTAACTCAAACAAATTCAAAAAGCCACAGTAAGTGTCAGTAGACTACCTTACCAAACATAAGCTTACCAAATATTTTCAAAAGCGTCCAGATTCCAACTGCCAAGTTCCGTAATCGAATCAGCCAAACGGGCACTACACGACAATCCAAACGATCAGGATCTCAGTCGAGGACCGGCGCCACCTGGAAGGTCAGATCAGAAGGAAAGGAAAAAACACCGTGGGTGCCAAGACTCGGGTCACTCAATGGCAGCGTATGCGTCCATAGCGAGTTTCCATTCCTTCGTCGCGACCTCTCCTTCGGGCATCCGAGTCGCCGATGAGTCCCTTCGTGGTCGCCAATTGTGGTATCGGGTTCTGTCAGGCCTACATACTCTGCAAAAACTCTCGAACACCATATAATAGAAGTTGGCACGGAAAATGCAAAATACAGGTTTATTAGGACCCCATGGGGTGGTGGTACGTTCCTATAGCACCCTTCGGCAATGCAAGAAGTATCACACCGAACATCGGTGCGTGACCTCTTTTATACAAGTTAACAGCAATTAAAAAGGTAGGCGGTATACATTTGAACAGTTTAGGTACATATAAGGACATTTTTGGAACACAGCCAGCATGTGGGAGGAGCTTGATACCACTGGTCAGTTTGGGGAACATTTCTAAGAAGTGACCACTCGTTAGTCCAGAGATCGTGTGTACGCATGCGCGAGATTGACCATTGATAAAAATAGCCTGTTGCTGGGCAGGGTAAAGGATCATTGACATGGAGGAAGGACGAAACGGCACGCTGACCACGAGGCCGCATGTTCATACAAAATGAAAGCCACCAGATACAAAATGGCCCCGCACGTTTAGTCAAGTTAACAGAAAAGCTCGTGTAGCTGAGCTAAATGCTAACTCGGGTGCTGCCAAATTACGACACTGCCACCCCTTTGCTTACTCCCGTGCCTGCCCCTGTCCCCGCGATCTCCACTGCACCGCTCCTTTCGGGGCGATGCTCTTTGGCTTGGCAGGTACCCCAAGCTGCCAAAGAGGGCATTTGGAAAAGGGATTTTATCGATATCTTTACCCTTCTCATGTTAGGACAGGAAGGCTTGGATGTTAGAAAGTTTGGCGCTAAAGAGGACGAGAAAAAGGTAAAGTACCAGCCTTGGCCTGAGAAGAACATTTCAAATTGGCTAGAAGCTTTCTCCATTCTAGTGGCTGTCATCATGGAGCGTTTTCCTGAACAGGGCCCAGGCCTGGTACAGTATTCCAGGATCATCCACTCTGAGGCCTTGAAATGGGGTGGTAATGGTTGGTTAAACTATGACAGGGAGTTCAAAGGAAAATGTCCCAGTGCCCAGAGATGAACTGGGACCAAAAGGAGGTGCAGCTCTGGATGGAACACATGGGAGCACGGGGCCAGCTTGCAGTTGGTTCAACAAGCAGTTCTCCCAGTGGGCATTCTTCTACGGGGGATCCTCCTTTTTTCGGGGTAGGGGTAAACATTCCTTTCGAGGAGGCCGTAAAGGAGGTGGGGCCAGAGGTGGCTTCAAGCGTTCTCCCCCCGGCACATGTCGCCTCTTCAACAATGGGTCTTGCTCCTGGGGAAAGACATGTAAATTTGTGCATGCATGCAACACCTGTGGGGGACCCCACCCTGCAACCTCAGCCTCTTGCAACTCCAAACAGAACTCCCAGCCAGCTAGCAAGGGGGGACAGTAAGTTGGGGTCAGGCAGCAGGTATCCGGGTTTGGCTTCTCCTTGCACGCTCCCAGTCCCTCCCCTGTTGCAGTTTAGCGATCTTCCTGGGTGCCCACTTTCTCCAGGCGTACCTCCTCCTCTATCCAGTTCTCTTCGGCTAGCGCCACTGGGAGGATCTCCTGTGATCCTTGAAAACATCACTCCTTTGCTCAGGCGTTATCCCTTAGAGGCAGACAGCCGGTTGCTTTTATTTGGTTTTCACGAAGGTTTTAGGATCCCGTTCACGGGTGCTCTGGGAAGCAGGGATGCTGACAACCTCAGATCTGCCAAGGAACGACCAGAAGTGGTGAGGGCGAAGGTAGAGAAAGAGAGATCGCTGAGCAGAATAGGAGGCCCTTTCCTGCACCCACCCCTTGAGAATTTCGTTGTATCTCCCCTGGGGGTCGTGCCCAAAAAAGAACCAGGTGCCTTTAGACTTATCCACCACCTATCCTACCCAAAGGGACGTCAGTCAACGACGGGCTAGAAGAGGGAGCATGCTCTGTGTCTTATGCCACGCTAGATGTAGCATTGGATCTAGTCAGGAGAGCGGGCAGATGGGCCTGGTTAGCCAAAGCAGACATTGAATCAGCTTTCAGGTTGCTACCAGTCCACCCGAGCAGCTATCACCTGCTAGGTTTCAAGCTCGACGGCATGTTCTACTTTGACAAATGCATGCCCATGGGTTGCGCTCTGTCCTGTGCGTACTTCGAAGCTTTCAGTTGTTTCTTGCAATGGGCACTCCAAGACACATACGGTGTAGAGGGGGTGACTCATTACTTGGATGACTTTTTGTTTATCGGGAGTGACGGGACACAGCTGTGCTCACAGGCCCTGGCAGATTTTGTTCTCCTTGCAGTCCACCTGGGGGTCCCCCTTGCCCCTGGTAAGACAGTGGGGCCAGCTCAAATCCTGACTTTCCTGGGTATAGAGATTGACACAGTGGCGGGGGAGTCTAGATTACCAGTGGAGAAGGTGCGCGATCTGTCGAGCAAGATTCAAGCGCTGGTAGGGCTGGAAAAAGCTTCCCTGGGCTGCATCCAGGGCATCCTAGGCCTGCTCAATTTTGCTGCCAGAATCATTCCAGCAGGTAGGTTCTTCGCCAGGAGACTAGCAAGGGCCACTGCCAACATTACTAAGAAACACTACATGGTGAAACTGAGCAAAGGTGTACAACACGATCTGGCCATGTGGGGTGATTTCCTGCGAAATTTCAATGGGGCAGTGATTTGGAGGGCCCCCTGGGCGGGTAGGCCTGACCTTGCCCTGTACACAGACTCCTCAGGCAGGCTCGGCTTTGGGGCCATCTTAGACAGGGAATGGTGCGCTGAGAAATGGCCAAACGCCTGGATTAAGAAAAAGGTTACTTCCAAGATCACCGTCCTCGAGCTCTCCCCCATCGTGGTGGCCTTCCACTTGTGGCCTGCTATCCTGTCCGCCAAAAGGGTCCTGCTGTGGTCAGACAACTTAGCAGTAGTACAGGCCATCAACTCTCACTCTGCTAGTTGCCCCCTGGTGCTATGTCTGCTGCGCGAGCTGGTGCAAATTTGCCTTTATAACAATGTTGAATGCAGGGCGCGTCACATTCAGGGTATTAAGAACATCGCTACTGACGCTCTCTCCCGTTTTCAGTGGCAACGGTTCCGAGAAGCTTGGCCGAGAGCGAGAGAGGAAGCCACCCCCTTCCCAGCACACCTCTGGCACCTTCTGAAGTGGTGAACAGGATGAGGGCCCTGGGGGAGATGTCACTGGCGCCGAACACTAACAATAGATAAAACGCTTGTGTTAAAAAAAATTGTGCCACTATGGGGCCTTGGGAAGACTCTAGGGAGGCAGCAGAGTTGAAAGTCCAGGCCTTCGTACTGTGGGCAAAGGATAACAAAAAGAGCCATTCTTGGATTTCAGGCCACCTAGCAGCCATTAGTCACAAGGCTAAGTTGAAAGGACAGGCGGACCCTACCAGGGCATTTGTCATCAGGGCAGCTTTAAAAGGGTGGGCTAGAGGTGAACCCAAAGTACCTGACAACAGATCTCCTATTGATTTTATAACACTCCAGAGAATGATCTTGTGTTTACCTCAGGTCACTTCATCCACCCACGAGTCTGCCTTGTTTGCAGCCGCTTTCAGTTTAGCATTCTTTGGTGCTTTTAGGTTCTCTGAGCTGGTTGCCAAATCCAAGAATGACACGTCAGGTGTAGCATTGTCCCGGCATGATGTCTTGGTATTAGGGGACACGCTCAAAATCACCCTGCGCCAATCTAAAACTGATCAGAGGGGAATGGGGATCGAACTTTGGGTACAAAGCCTAGGCTCGCCCCAGTTTTGCCCCGTGAGCCTCCTGACTGCCTACCTGACCATCCGTCCTCCCTGTGAGGGTTACCTCCTCTTACATTCAGATGGTACACCGCTTACTAAATACCAAGTGGAACATATTTTGCACGCTTGCTTGTTTTCGTCAGGAATCTCTGCTGTAGGCAAAAAATTCAGCACCCACTCTTTCCGCATAGGTGCAGCCACAACTGCATCCTCAGAAGGGGTACGCGTAGAGGTCATCAACCAATTGGGGAGATGGTCTTCTGACTGTTACAAAAGGTACATCAGACCGCACAGCAGCAGGTAGTGCTCTGTGAGCACTGGATATGTGTTAAGTTTTTGTTCTGGGAAGTGTAGCGGCAACTGTGAATGTTGGGCCCGCTTGGCACTGTCCCACGAACTGTGTTTTGCTGTGTTTGTTTTGCAGTGTGGTGATTTTACCAGTGTGTTTTATTGCATATTTGAATAAATAAGTTACATACAACACTTCTTTTTATTTACCAGGATCAACGGTCTGGGTGCTGGGCCACGAGGGGTTTCCAAGTTGGCCCTGTGGGCAGAAAGCAGGAAGTGGAATCATGGGTTTAGTAAAACTCAGTTTGTGTGGCGAGGAGTTGCTGGCTTGCGGTGGAGCGGGGTGCTGGGCTTACTAACACGAGAATTACAAGGGAATGCCCACCCCCCAGACGTGCTTATCCTGCACTTGGGAGGGAATGATTTGCCTATCCTAGGTAAAAGGTTCCTACTGAGGGACATGAAAGCAAACATTACCAAGATCAGCAATTTGTTAGGACCCTGCGAACTATGGTGGTCTGAAATCCCACCACGCCGGGTTTGGCTAGGTGCTCGCTCTGGGCAAGCGATAGAAGTGGCACGAAGGAAAGTTAATTGCGCAATGCGGAAGTTCGCAGAGCTGATGGGTTTTGGCTTCATTCGCCATGGGGAACTGCACGCCAAAGCCACCGGATGCCTTGACGAAGAAGGAGTTCCAAAGTAATTTACAACAAGGGGTGGTGATGGACAGAGTCTCTGAATTAAGCAGAGTACTCTCACCCAGTCAAAAGATCAGGGCTAGATCCAACACCGTTTTTTAGCTCATTGCACCATCCCAGTTTCAGAACCTGGCTGTATGCAAATTAGTCTGTCCCTGGCCCAGTGCATCATGGGAACAGGGCAGACCAGACTACAAAAGCCAATTCTTACACTGGGAAGGAAACAAGCTTCCGGGGACCGGTTTCTGCCATTTCAGGCGTCTTCGGCCCGGCTTGCTTGAATCCTGATGGTGCAATGAGCAAGGGACTCACATCTGAGTATACCCTTCCACGCTTAGGGTGGACAAAATAATTTACAACAAGGGGTGGTGATGGACAGAGTCTCTGAATTAAGCAGAGTACTCTCACCCAGTCAAGAGATCAGGGCTAGATCCAACACCGTTTCTTAGCTCATTGCACCATCCCAGTTTCAGAACCTGGCTGTATGCAAATTAGTCTGTCCCTGGCCCAGTGCATCATGGGAACAGGGCAGACCAGACTACAAAAGCCAATTCTTACACTGGGAAGGAAACAAGCTTCCGGGGACCGGTTTCTGCCATTTCAGGCGTCTTCGGCCCGGCTTGCTTGAATCCTGATGGTGCAATGAGCAAGGGACTCACATCTGAGTATACCCTTCCACGCTTAGGGTGGACAAAATAATTTACAACAAGGGGTGGTGATGGACAGAGTCTCTGAATTAAGCAGAGTACTCTCACCCAGTCAAGAGATCAGGGCTATATCCAACACCGTTTTTTAGCTACTAAGAGGCTGAAATGCCAGAAACCGGTCCCCGGTAGCTTGTCTCCTTTCTGGTGAAGAATTGGCTTGGTAGTTTGGTCTGCCCTGTTCCCATGATGCACTGGGCCAGGGGCAGACTAATTTGCATATAGCCAGGTTCTGAGCTGGGATGGGGCAGTGAGATAAATAACGGTGATGGATCAAGCCCTGATCTTTGGACTAGGTAAGAGTGGTCTGCTTAATTCAGACACTCTGTTCATCACCACCCCCTTTTCTGTATCGTTTTTGGCCACTATAGGTGTGGCAGGGTATACTCAGGGTATACTCAGACATGAGTCCCTTTCTCACTGCTCCATCAGGATTCAAGCAAGCCGGGCCGAAGAGGCTGAAATGCCAGAAACCGGTCCCCGGTAGCTTGTCTCCTTTCTGGTGAAGAATTGGCTTGGTAGTTTGGTCTGCCCTGTTCCCATGATGCACTGGGCCAGGGACAGACTAATTTGCATATAGCCAGGTTCTGAGCTGGGATGGGGCAGTGAGATAAATAACGGTAATGGATCAAGCCCTGATCTTTGGACTGGGTAAGAGTGGTCTGCTTAATTCAGACACTCTGTTCATCACCACCCCCTTTTCTGTATCACCTTTCCAAAGTAGGCATGGATTTATTCCTGTTGGACATTCAGGAAGCCCTTCTCTCAGCAGGCTGTATCTAGGAGGTTAGCTCTGGTGGGGGGCCCTGGCTGTGACGGTCGCCACATCCAGGGCTGTGGAGGAGTTACAGGATGATCCAGAGGCGAAAGGTACTCAGGAGTACCCTATGCAGAAGCACAAAGGGTGCTGAGGCCCAATATCCCTGGGAGATCTGTGCGGTGGACCCTAGGGGTGCGACGGCGCCCCGTTAGCCTACGGGCGGTTGGTTACCTGGACAACCGGGTGTCGCTTGAACGCTCCGCCCCTCGTAGTGGGAGTTTGAGCTAGAGGTTGGACCAATGGTTCGCCGGACAGGTGAGGGGCTATCCTCTAACCACAACCGCTAAGCACCGTCTGGCAAAGGCCGCGGGCTACTTGGCCTATCAGATGGCTCGCTTCGAGGGGCGGCTTGCCTTTGGATCATCTGTAAGATAACCCACCATGTTTTGGCATTTTATGCTAATAAACCTGCAGCTACTTTTTCCCAACAACAAGTTGTCTTGTATACTTATTTATGATGTGCAAAAGGTATTGTTGGGGGGATGGTGTGCGGGTCGATATTGGCACTACGCAGAAATAACCCGAATTGGTCCCCCAGGCTGCCCAAAAAAGCAGCCCACAGCTGGAACTCGGCTACCGGCCCGTCAGCCATTTCCCGAGTGTCCTCGTTACCAATCCGTCCCTGCTCCACGCTGTCTGTTGCCTGGATTGTACACTGACCCTTTAATGAGTGATGTTATAAGCCGAGATCTACATGTTGAAGGCAGTCGGAATCTTGGGGACACTTTACTCAAGAAATATAAGAGCTGCCATGACAATCTATGTATTACCATGTCTACATCCAAATAAAGGAGTTACAAAACAAGCATCTGCAATGCAATCGGTCTCACCTTTGAGACCTTATATGTATTTAGCTATGCAGCACATTAGCCTCGGTGCTGAAACATCTACTGTTCTTTAATATGGAGGGAATGTAAGCACCAAACTGCTTGACACACCACGTATGCGAACACATGGAGAGACATATTGCCTTTCAGCGGGAAATGGTATAGTGCAAAGCTCTTTTTCTAATATAAAATCAGGGCCTTCAATGGTCACATCACTGAAAATACAAGATTTGACCGCTGCTGGTCGTTTTCTATCAAGAAAGTTAAAAAGAGGTAGTTACCAGAAAAATAAAAAAAAGAAAGGCCCTCAGCAGAAAGCAATTCTGGTATTTTTCTGACCTCTGCTGGTTGTTTTCTATCAAGACAGTTAAATAGAGGCAGTAGAAGAGAAAAAAAGTCCCTTAGAGGAAGCAGACAAGTCCTAGAGCTGATCTCCAGAGCCTATAAAGTACCTACAGATATAAGTATATAATAATTAAGTATATACTAAGGTATATACAAGAGGTCTCGATTGCGCGACCTAATAAAAATGAGGATCATATATATGATCTTATGCGGTCCAAAACGACACTCGGATTATTCCTGCTTTTCAATACGGCATCATTCCTTCACGTACTTATGTAAAATTTGAAAGAAAATATATATGATCTGAGTTTTGGTTTATGTTCAAGGGCATTACGGATGAGAAAAGGTATTTTTGTGCACAGTATATTTTCAGCGCCACAATTTAATTAGGGGGAAATAATGAAATAGGCAGGTTTGTGTTCTCCCATTCCCCACACTGCAGGAGGCCAGAGGAAGGAATTGCAAACTTTTGAAAGCGTCTGAAAAATGCAATAGGCCTTTACTATTCGTATGCATACCAATCTAACAGACCCTAATAAGAACAGCCACGCAGCTTGGTCGCCCTTTACTAGTTACACTCTTTTGCCAATGTACACTTTCATCAAAGAAAATGAACATTTATCGTTAGTGAGAGGTGTAGCCCTCAAAGATTATCTTCCCTCCAGTAAGCGCTGTATAAATAACTTTTGAGTCTCGATGTTAGTGCCTGTCGAGATCACAAGAGTCGGTATACTGGGTCTTGGGTAGTGGTGTTGCTGGCCATGGCTTGAGGATGGGGCTGCGGCATAACGTAAAATGATGCCCCTTGTGGAATTTGGTGAAGGTGCCCTGCGACTCCTAATACCTCACAGAACTGCATAGCGCTGGAGTGTTTTGTCTCAGGACGGGTTGAAGGGCGAGCGTGCCTGATGATTGAAGCAGTTATTTGTGTATTTGTGGGTGTGGTGGGTTTGCAACTGGAACAGTGCTCCTTCCTGTTGAAGTGGTTATCTTCTCCACACTCTTGGCTCACCTGTCAAAAATCTTACCATACAAGGCTGAAACTCTCAGAATTATTCCAGCAATTTCCTGGAGTACATACTGCACACCAATCATGTATAGAAGTGAAAGTTTACGTTTTTTGTGCCCAACAGTCACTGCTGACTGGGCCGGTTTCTCAGCCCGCTGTGAGTGCTGATGTGTATTGTTTGTTGGGATACTGTAAGCTACTCTTTTTATCTTGTGCATGGCTTGTACATTTGTCTCCTTCAATGTGTCATTAATTAATTGTGATTTTCAAAAGTTTCGCGTGAGCCCCCTTTCAGTGTTTCATGGTTAAGAATGCCCCGGTTACTTACCGGTAATCTTCATTACTCCGAGTATAGTCTTCCTCGCCACATGACTTACATAGTGAGCTTCAGCTCCACGACAGAACCCTCCAAAGTAAAAATCGCCTCCCCTCCCCTCCCAACATGGCCGACCAGTCACCCCTGACCTCTATAAGAGGCGGGCCGGCCCAACCAACAGCCTGAACCACCAAGCAAACAATGAAGCCGATAGCCAGACAGGGAGGGGGGAGGGAACTCATGCGGCGAGGAAGACTATACTCGGAGTAATAAAGATTACCGGTAAGTAACCGGGGCATTACCTCCTCGTTAGTCTTCCTCGCCACATGACTTACATAGTGAGCAAATGCCCAAGCCAAAAGGCTTCATTGACCACAAGAAAAACAACACCACACGGTGAAGTAGAAAACCAACACAAGGTTTATTCAGTACAAAAGAAAGAAAACAGGAATATCAGCAAACCTGAATCAAGATAACAAAGGGCCATCAAGGAGCCACCGCTCCAGCACTCAGTACGGCCCCAGCAAAATCCCCAGGAACAGAACCACCCAGGACAACACGATAATGCTCCATGAACATGTGGGGGGGATGACCACGTCGCCGCCCGACAAATCACCTCAGTGGAGACACCCTTGAAGGAGGCCCAGGACACAGACACACTCCCAGTGGAACGACCCTGGACCCCCACCGGAACAACCAAACCCAGTGAAGCATAGGCAAGGAGGATAGCCTGCTTAAGCCAGCGACTCAAGGTGGAAAGAGAGGGCTTGTGGCCAGAATGAACGGGACCGAATGTCACGAACAGGCTATCACACCGGGAAAGGGAAGACGTGCGCTCAAGGTAAACCAAAACAGCACGCCGGACATCCAGCAAGGACAGGGAAGGATCCGCGTCGGGAGGGAAAGAAGGCAACGACACCTCCCGAGACCGGTTCACCAAGGAAGGAACCTTGGGAAGAAAACGGGGGTCATGACGGAGAACCAGCCGGTCAGGCAAAACCCGCAAGAAGGGAGGAGAGCGGAGGAACGAACCCAGCTCGCCCATCCGACCGGCAGACACAATGGCCACCAGGAAAATCACTTTAAAAGTGAGAAACCGCAGAGCCACCAAGGCCAGGGGTTCAAAGGGGGGACCCTGAAGGGCCCGCAGAACGAAGGGGAGATCCCAAGGGGGAGACAGGCAGAGCGTCTGGGGGCGACGGAGAAAACAACTCCGGAGCAAACGAGCCACCAGGGAATCCAGCCCGTCGAAATACGGACTGCGGAAGGCCCGCAAGGCCGCCCACTGGGCCCTCAGGGATGAAGGGGCCAAACCCAAGGAAAACCCCTCAGCAAGAAAATCCAAGACCCGCAAGGGATCCACGGAGGCGGGCTCAGCACCCTGCAGACCGCACCAACTTGAGAAGGAAGACCAGTGCCGGGCATAGGAAGACAAGGTGGAAGACCTGCGAGAGCCCTGCAGCAAACCCACCACCCCCGAAGAGCAACCACGGGAGAGCAACGTCACCCGCTCAAGAGCCAGGCCCGTAGATGGAGCCGGCGCAACACCGACCCTAGGAGCGGGGGGCCCCTCAATGGAAAAGGAAGATCCGGGATCGGCCAGCAGGCCTGAACCGCCAACTCGCAAAGGAGAGGGTACCAGGGGCGGCGAACCCAGCCGGGAACCACCAGAAGCACCCTGGCCCTGTCCATGCGAATTTTGCAGAGGACCCGAGGGATCAGGGGATGGGGGAAACGCGTACAGGAGACCGGAGGGCCAAGGGAATGACAGGGCATCCACACGCCACACCCCCGGAACCGGGAGGAGAGAGCATAACCCGGGCAGGAGGGCCGACTCCCCGTCCGCGAACAGATCCACCAGAGGCAGACCGAAGCGAGACACCAGGCGGTGAAACACCACCGGAGTCAGGGAGAGACAGGACAAAGATGGAAAGATCCGACTCAGACGATCCGCCTCCACAGTGTCGGACCCCAGGAGATAGACAGCCCGAAGGGACAGGACCGACGACTCCGCCCAAGACAACAACTCCTGAGTCAGCAACCAAAGGGAGCGAACCCTGCACCCCCCCTGGTGGGTGACATAGCTCCTCACAACCTGGTTGTCCGTCCTGACCAAGACATGGTGACCCCGGAGAGAAGGAGCAAAATAAAGGCAGGCCAGGAGGACCGCCTTCAACTCCCGATAGTTCGAGGAGCAGCGTGACTGGAGGAGATCCCAACAACCCTGAACCGACCCCGAGCCCAAGGTCGCCCCCCAGCCGAGGAGACTGGCATCGGTAGTGACCACCCGGGAAGGGGAAATCAAGAAGGGAAGACCCCCGGAGAGGTGAGACTCCACCAACCACCAACCCAACTCCGAACGAAGCTGAGGGGAGACCGGGACCAGGAATTCGTAATCCACCGAGCGGGGATCCCAGAGGGAACCAGCGACTCAAGGTAATCACCTTCGGGGCTGATGACAAGCCAAATGGAAGTACCTGGAACTGATAGTGGGAACCCCCAACGCAGAACCGGAGGAAGGACTGAGAAACCGGATGGACCGGGACATGGAGGTAGGCGTCGAGGAGAACCAGAGAAGCCACCACCTCTCCCTGAACCAGAAGAGGCAGAATTTCCTGCAGAGACATCATCTTGAATTTAGTATGTGGAATGTAATAATTCAACCACTTCAAATCCAAAACAGGCCGAAAAATCCCCAGAAACCGTCCTTACAAGAAAAAGGATGGAGTAGACGCCCGAACCCCTCTGAGAAGGTGGGACCGGGCGGATGGCCCGCTTGGCAAGTAAGTCCTGGACGCCGGCCAGCAAGGCCCGTCTCTTGACCAGGGAGGAAGGCAGGGGTGTAGCGAGGAAAAAATCCGGAGGAGGGGAGGAGAAGGTGATGGAAAATCCCTCCTTCACAACCCGAAGAACCCAAAGATCTGAAACAGATGCCTCCCAGGCCGGGATGAAATGGCGGAGACGGCCCCCCACAGGGAACACCCCGGAGGGAGACGGCCGACAGTCAGGATTTAGGGGTGGAAGAGGAAGCGGCAGCAGCAGGCTGAGACCGGGATTTGTTGAAGAACGGGGCGCCCCGGCCGCGACCCCTCCCTCGAAAGGGCGTGCTGCCCTTACCCCTGGATGACGCGGAGAAAATCCGGCCGCGCCCAGGGAAGCGGGCCCCAGATGACTTGATGGGAGCCAACAACTTGCGGTCCTCAGCAGACTTTGTAATCATCCCCTCCAGAGGAGGGCCAAACAACTTAGCCCCAGAAAATGGTATCTTCATGAGCAAAGCCTTCTGGGCAGCTTCCGACTTCCAATGTCGCAGCCAGATCTGATGCCAAGCCTGAATCGCAGCACCCCCAGCGGCAGCCGCCGCACCCAGAGTGTCAAAGGAGATGTCCGACAAAAGGCGCGTCTGCTGTTCCATCAAGGCAAGGGTCGGGACAACATCAGCCCCCTGATCCAGGAGCTCACCCAGGGACTGGAAGTCCTTCAACAAAGACTGCACCGTGCAAGACAAATAGGCCGAGGCCCTGATGGTGAAATTTGCCGCAGCATAGGACCGTTTAGCAGCTGCCTCCACGCGCTTGTCCACAAGGTCAGACGGGGAGGCGTCCTCCGAGATGATCGAACCCTGGGAAGACAGTCCCACCACCAGAGAGTCCACCTTCACCGCCGGAGGGAAATATTTAGTGAACTCATCAATAGCGTAACGCTTAGACAGATACCGTGGGAAGGACTGCTTATCCACATCCAACCACTCCCCCTCAATAACCTTCTTGACGGACGCATGCAGAGGAAGGAAATCCGGAGCCTTGCGCTGATACTGGACAAAGAAATCCTCGGAAACATCCTCCGCCGCAGGAGGAGGGAAAGCCAAGTTATCCTTGATGTGGGAAAGAACCTCACGAAGCTCCTGACCCTGGATGTAACGGCCATGGAGATCGTCCTCCTCCCCCTCTGCATCAGACACAGGAGTGGGGTCCCTGCGAGGACGCTTCGGCGAGGAAGGGCCCTGGGCATCACGCAGCGCAAGGGCATCAGCCACCGCAGACTGTATCATCAACTGCAGGGACTGCGCAGAAAAAGTCATCGCAGACAAGGAGTCAGCCACCGACCCCGCCGCGACAGAATCCTGATCCATCATCCCAGAGCAAAACACCACCTCGCAGAAAAAAATGGAGAAACTCAGGGGCACCCAGGACGCCGGAAATAAATAGCCAGCAGGGAGAGAGTGACACACAACCCCGCAGAAGGCATTTAAACCAACAAGCAGCACCTGGTGCGAAACCCCGCCCACAAGGGGCGGGACGTGCCCAGGGCCAACCCAAGCGCGGCACAGAGCCGCGGGCTGAAGGCTGGAAAACCCCGTTCCAGGCGGCAGCGTCCAGCGTCGTGAAACGAAACACCAGGACCGGCAGAAGGTAAGTGCAAAAACTCCCACACCCGGGGCCAGCTCGAGACCGGAACACCAAAAAACATAATCACGCACCCGCACCGGGAAACGTGTGACCGAGGGGAGTATGTAACAGCGCCCCAGAGGTCAGCCGCAGAAAGATCGCGTTGTAAACACATAAGCCTAACCAACGCGGTAGACAGGGACGCGCCGCAAAGACGGCGAAGCGGCACACAGCGTATGAACCAAAGAGGCCGGTCCCGCGCTCACCGTCAACTAAAAAAGAAACGGTGGCCGCCCCACGCAAGGGGCCTGCAAGCAACCTGAGCCCCAGCAACATCAGGGGCACCCCCAGCGCCGGACACCAGAGCCCGAAAGGGCGAGGGTCCACAAAAAACGACCGGGAACAAGCAAGGGAAACAAAACCCCACATCCCCGGCCGTCCCCCCCCTGTACACCCATGGCACGCTAAAGCAGCACCTAACCGGCCTCACAGGACCGGGGGAAGGAAGAGGGGTGGGGGGGAATTGAAGTCCTAGGCCCCAGGGTCCGCTAAGGCAGGACCTCCAACCCAAAACCCATTAACCAGCTAGAGCAGGTCCAACTTACCTGCACAGCGCCTCTGGAGAGAATCGCGCAGAACAAAAAAAACAGGCTGTTGGTTGGGCCGGCCCGCCTTTTATAGAGGTCAGGGGTGACTGGTCGGCCATGTTGGGAGGGGAGGGGAGGCTTTTTTTACTTTGGAGGGTTCTGTCGTGGAGCTGAAGCTCACTATGTAAGTCATTTTGCGAGGAAGACTAACGAAGAGGTTATGCATTAATTGACTTTGCATTGCACTTTACACCAGTGCATTCTTGTACCTTAAAATTAATTTAGTGCATTACAGTGTGGCAAAGCAGCATTCTTTCTTGAAATTCGAATGGGCTTTTTTATTTTTTGAACTCACAACATGAACACTTATGAGTAGAAGTTTGGCGAGTTCATACATTGCATTGCTTAAATAGACTTAATATTGTTAACATGACCTTCTTGTGAACCTGACAGCACACTGTATTTGTTTTATTAGATGGCTGCATGATTTGAACATTTCGCATGTCATTACAACTAAAAGCGCAGCCAAGGCCGGGCTTCAAGAATTCCTTCCCATTCAGTAAGCTGTTGATTTTATTGCCTCTGAATGTGATTTTACAGTTAAACAATACAACATATAATTAAATTGAGCTTGATTTATTTAAAAGTACAAAACGTTCTGTTCTTATAGAATTATAAACAGAAAAAAGTTTCATTGCAGAAAACAGGCATGCTTGAAGTTGATTTGGACAATTTTATGGAATAATATCATATGAGAGAGCATGCGACCACCTCATATAATATGTATAGGTCTTATGTAGTGTACATTTAGCTACAGGGTCTCGTGGAGGCGGCAGCAATGGGCTCCTGTCTGACCTTAACCCCCCAACAGTCTCTGGCGGGTGCCCATATCTATAGAACCCCGGGTCATGTTGGCCCATGCCTGAAATCATTAGCATCATATATTTAAGAACACATTTTATACAAGACAGTTAAAGCAGGACTGTAGGCATAGAATGCGATGGCAACCTAAGGGAGCTTTGTGCACTTGGTGAGAAGCAAAGAGTGGCGACGCTAGTGACAAGTGGGTGAACACAGCGAAGGACGCAAAGTGAAACAGTGAAAAAAAAAATATGTACAAAAGCAATGGTTCATCCTCAATAGATGAGTAATTAATATTTGATTGAGAACCAAGGTAGATGATGCGCCATGAGTCGCGCAGTATTGAGGGTCGACGGCGTTTCAATCCTATCTAGAGAAGATCTTCATCAGGACCGGGTTGCCAGTTTTAGTGAGTGAGAGGCTAATACTGGCCGGCATGTTCAAGGATGGTCCAGTAATGCGGCATGGTAGAGAACCCTGCTACCACGCCGTAGCTAGAGGGGATCCAGAAGATATTAACGTGGGCTCGACAGAGTCCGTGGTGGGGTTCGAAGTTAGTTAGGCACAGGCACTGAAACAGAGCCCCGTTCTGACCTGAGAAACGTCTAATTGGGGAGGAGAGAGAGAGGTTAGGAGACAGGGTCGGGCCACTCAATGCGCTGCCTGTGTCCAGTGGTAGGTACAGAAAGGTTGTGGCGGTCCACTGTCAAAGTCCGGGGGCCGATAGGCGGTTGGGGATCTGGTCAGTAGATCGGATTACGCGCCAGGCAACAGTTGATACCTTCTGGATCCCCTAAATCTATGACGTGGTAGCAGGGTTCTCTACATACATATATACCTGCCGTTTAACTGAATCCGATTGAGATATTGTTGTTATATACATATGTACATCCAGATCTCAATCTGGTCTACGGGTTATACTCCTGTTGCTTTTCCCTGAAATCATTAGGCAGCACCCTGGCTTCATGGGTCCTTAGGTATGCCCACTTTATAGTCCTTGGGGACTTTAACGTCCATTTAGACAATACTTCTGCAGTGACGGCTCCTCGAGGTAGTGCTACGGGCAGTGGGGCAGGGCAGGGGAGGGGCAGGGCAGGGTGGTGGGTAGTAAACTACGACCGAACGGAGTTAGGTAAACAAATAAAAATATATAACAAATTACATTGCGCACGCTGCATTGCCATTCAGCGTTGCAGTGCGCACAATGTAATTAGTTTATTCATTTATTTATTTACTTAACTCTGTTCGGCCGTATGGAGGAGTTTACTAAGGCCCGCCCTGCCCCTCCACTGCCCCGCAGCACTCCCTCGAGGAGCCGCCACTGTACTTATCCGATGGCCTCCGCAATTTTAGAAACCATGAGCTGCTTTGCACCCAAGCAAAAGGTCTTTGGTTCAATCCATTATGGTGGCCATACACTAGAGCAAGCATATTTCAATGTTAGCCTGGAGGTTTCGGAGCCGACCCCCCTGGCATGGTCTGATCACCACCTTATCCCGCTCATGTGGCCACAAGAATTAAAAGGGGCCCTTCCTTAGGGAAAATACCCAGGTGTTTTACCGGGCCTTCCACAAAGTTCAGCAAAACGACCTAACTCAAGCTCAAGTAGCGAACACTCTAGTAATGTCTGGCTCTCTTGAAAAGAATGCTGCATGCCTGGATAGTTGGATCCAAGACACTATTAATGAGTTAGCCCCTATCTTGCAAGGCCATTCATCCAGGGCTAAACCAAGAGCCGCATGTTTTAATGAGTACCTTAAAACAAGCAAAAAACAATGTAAACATCTCGAAAGGAAATGGAGGCGTAACTTCAATCTAGAGGATAAAGCGACCTATAAGTTAGTATTGAAGAACTATCATACAAAGGTGCATTTTGCCAAAAGGGCCTTCTTTGGAAGGAATATCGATGAGGCCGGAAATACATTTAAGGAGATCTTCAGAATTGTGAAATCTTTTCTTAGACCTGATGACATTTGTTAGAGATTGTCAACCCTCAGCAGATTGTTGTGAGGAGCTGGAAATATTTTTTCATGACAAGATTACTACCATTCAAGCAGATATCCTTAAAAACATACAATCTGATTCTATCATCCCTGACTTAACTGAAGCTTCTATCCCTATAATGGGATGCTCCTCTTTGGCGAGTTTCTTCCCTATATCCCTGGAGATGTCTTTGTCATCTATAAAGAGACTGAAGTCGGCCTAAGTCAGCCTCTCCTTCTTACCCATACTCTACAGCTATGCTGACCAAGGTTGCTCAGGTCATCAATCCTATTGTAAATAGAACACTAAACACCTCTCTATCATGCTGGCAAGGTTCCAGCACACTGGAAAAAAGGAGAAAGTGCTACCTCTGTTAAAAAAATTCATAGCTGATCCGAAATAGCCGGCAAGCTGCTCACCTATCTCCCTCCTCCCTGCTTTTTCCAAAATATTGGGAAAATCAGATAATGGTTAATGGGGAGAGGAGCTGGCATAAAGGCTAGGGAGGTCAACCTCGAATCTGGGGAACTGGGTTCGAGGCTCAGCAATGACGCTGAACATCCTGTGTTTCTGGACAAATCACTTAGGGCCAGATGGAGGTCGCCCAATACCGGTCGGTAAAGGCAGATATTACTGAATTTCATCCGTTACCGACCGGTATTGGGCTTTTTAGATGTAGGACGCATTTTTGTAGGATTCAGTATTTTACCGAATCGGTAATTTAAGGATTCGGTAAAATACCGAAATCTTAGCATACTGATTCGGTAAATTACCGAATCCAGGATGTAGGGAGCACTCAAATTAGTGCATTCCTCAGTTAAGGATTCGTTATTTACCACCAACTACAAGTTGGTGGTAAATAATGAAAACCTTTGAAAAAAAATTTTTTTTGCTTTTCCAACAGTGCCATGTTGCAGACATACATGCCCTTAGGGCATGTATGTCTGCAACATGTGCACCCATACACAATTGAGGGGTGCAACAGGGTGTCATAGTGACACCCTGCCACCCTTTAATGTTTTCCCCCTTTTACCGAATCAGTATTTACCGATTCGGTAATTGCCATTCATTCCTATGGGCCTCCAGGCTCATAGAAATGAATGGCAATTACCGAATCGGTAAATACCGATTCAGTAAATACCGAATTTTACAGAATCAGTACAATTTACCGAAAAATTACCTACATACTATTTACCTATTCTTAAATACCGAATCGGTATGATTCGGTATTTAGGAATAGGTAAATAGTATTTACCTACATCTGGCCCTTAATCTCCCCGTGCCTAACAAAAATGAATGTGTCCTCATGGAATGCACCTGGTGCTATGTAATGTGCTCTGATACCCGATTCGGGTCAAGTTTGCGCTATATAAAACTCTGTAAAAATAAATAAATAATAATTTTTAAAAAAGAAGGGACACTTTTGTCAATTCCATGAGGAGAACAAACTTCAATACTCTAGTCAATCAGGTTTCAGGCACACTTCAGCACGGAAACAATGCTCCTGGAAGTAGTGGTATATTTTAGAAGCACCCTTGACAAGAGAGGAAAGACCATCTGATTATGCTGGATTTATCAGTGGCCTTTGATACTGTTCCTCATTAAGGGCTGCTCGAACGTTTTTTAGGCAATAGGGATTAGGAACACTGCCCTGAACTAGCTTTCCTCTTTTCTGGACAACAGAAGCCAAGAAGTTTGGCTGCCTCCTTTCTCGTCTAAAGCTCGAACACTGACGGTGGGGATCCTTCAGGGCTCAGCACTGAGCCATACTCTGTTTAATGTCTATCTTGCTTCACTGGTGGCACTGGGAGGGTCGTTGGGCGTGAAAATAATCTCATATGCAGATGACACCCAGCTTCTCCTCTGCTGTTGAAAGGGACAGGAGCTAGATGGGGAGGCTATCACAAACTGCTTCTCCAAAGTGTTTAAGTGGTTGGCTATGAACCAACTAAAATGCAACCCAGATCAGACCGAAATCATGATCTTCGGTGCATCTTCCCAAAACCTTGGGAGATCTTGCTGGTGGAAGGAGGCCCCACATCCTAGCCCTCTACAGAGTTTTGTAAGGAAACTAGGCATAAAATGTGATAAGTAAGCATGAGCGTAAAATCCGTTCCGCTCGCGGATTTTGCGGATTTTCGGCAAATTCGCAATCCGCGAACTCTCGCAAACTTGTCGAAAATTCGTAAAATCCGTGCAAAGCGGATTTTTTGCTTGGTCGCACTTGTCAACTAGAATACTATACAATTTCGCGGGAGTAAACACTTGCGAACACGTAGATGCGGCGGGCAGCGACAATCTCGCAATTGCGAGATTGCAAAATTTGCAATTTTGCACAAGAAATCCACCAGCAGGCAGCATAAACCTTGAAAATTATGATTTTTATCAGAATAACTCCTCAGGTTGACATTTGCCTGCACTTTTTCTTTGCAAGGAGTCCATTTTGGGGGGGGGGAAGGAAGTGCCCCACATGCTCCAACTTCCTGTTCCTGTCCATCAGGCTCCTCCCAGTGCTTTCTTCATGTGCTGGTCACTTTGATTTGGATCTTGACCTGGAAGGATTACTTTTTGTGGATGCTGCTGGATATTTATATATACACTGCTACAGAAAGCAATTACAGACAAAACTGAAAGCACTCAGCAGATGCAAAAGTTCAATCTTATTATTAGTAACCATTCCCTGTAGTGCTTCCTGAGGGGCCCCTTCAGAGTTCATTTGCCTACTTGCAACTATTCTATGACCCTGCTCTGACCCTCACGGCAGGCTCAGAGAATAGCTACAAGTATACAACAAAGGTCCTGTTAAAAAAATTACACTGCAACAGAAAGCAATTACAGACAAAACTGAAAGCACTCAGCAGGTGCAAAAGTTCAATCTTATCATTAGTAACCATTCCCTGTAGTGCTTCCTGAGGGGCCCCTTCAGAGTTCAGTTGCCTACTTGCAACTATTCTATGACCCTGCTCTGACCCTCACAGCAGGCTCAGAGAATAGCTACAAGTAGGCCACAAAGGTCCTGTGAAAAAAAATTGCACTGCAACAGAAAGCAAATTACAGATAAGGAAGCAGGTGCCAGCCAGACTGGAAGTTTAAATTCAGTGACACATTAATCAACCCCAAATTAATTCATGTCAGTTGAAGGAGGGCAGGTGTGCTTGCTTTTTTTCACCCCCATAATCTACAGTGATAAACCAACCAGAGGGTGGCAGTGATGTACCAGAGGGTGGCATGGGTGTACCAGAGGGTGGCAGTGGTGAAACAGAGGGTGCTGTGAACGTGTGATGATGAACCAGACGTAGAAACAACATAGTCGCGGCCGTTGCGAGCCGACAAGTAAGTTCGCAATTGCGAACTGGTACACAACCCTCGCGAACTGGCAGAAACCCTTGTGAACACAAAAAAAAAAAATCCGCAAATTCGCGAGAGTTTGCGGATTTTGCGGATTGCGAATCCATAAATACGCAAGTTCGCGGATTGCCAATTCGCAAAATCCGCCCATGCTTAGTGATAAGGCCCTCTTGTTTCAACCTCAGATTCAGACTCTGCCATGCTCCTGTTTTAGAATGCTTTGGATGCTGAAAATATTTCTGCCTCTTCTGTCAGTCTACTAGGAAAACTGTAATCCAAGCGCTAATAACCTTAAGACTGGACTATGGTAATGCCCTTTACCTTGGTCTCCCGGAGCACCTTGTGTGTAGACTTAAGGTGGTTCAGAATTCGGCAGCTCGACTGCTACTCAATTTCCTCCCTATATCACTAATGACTGCTCCTTTGGAGGCTCTTCCTTGCCTCCCAAGGAGAAAGAGGATACAATTTAAGGCCATTGTTAGAACTGGGGGTCTCTAGTTGGCAGAGGTAGGTACCACTTTCCAAAAAGGGACCCTTGCTTCTAGTCAGGGTAAGGAGGAAACACTCTTAGATAACCTCTGCTCACCCTCTGGATAGCTTGGCACGAGCAGTCAAGGCTTATCGAAGGCAATGTGTAAAGTATTTGCACCAACACTCACATTAACACAGTGAAAACACCACAAACTAACTCCACAACAGTTTAGAAAAATAAAGGTTTTTAATCTAAACTACACAAGACCAAAAACGACAAAAAAATCCAACATACACAGTTCAAGAATATGGTTTCAACAGTGTTCTTCAGGTTTCGTTAAAATAATCCACAGTTGAGTCACGTTTTAGCCAACAGTGCGACACATGTTCCAAGTGTCACTCCTGAGACCCTGGGGAGGTGATGCGACAACCCCGCTGGACGTAGCGGGCGTGTTGCGATGACTCCGTTCTGTATGGGGAGGGATACGATATCTTGTGTGGATTCCGGTGCACAGGTTTCAGTGGAAGCGGCTCGCAAAAGATACGATGCAACAATCTTTGGGGTAGCGATGATCTCCAGTGTGGCGACGATGCGTCGCTGAGCGTCGATCTTCTCCTCTTCCGGCCCCTCGGTGTGATGGCTCTGCGACCACTCTCGCAGTGACGTGATGCGGTCCGCAAGCAAGCAGTGCGACAATGTCACCCTGTAACGACAGGCTCTGCGACGATACTTGCAGTGATGGTAATCTTCCCGCACCGGTCTAGTGCGTCCCGCAAGCGAAGGATGCGACGACTCTGGCAGCAGCAACAGGCGCTGCAACAATCTCGGCCTTCGCGGTGGCGTGAATTTCCTTGCACTGTCGGGGATGCGCTCCGCAAGCGAGCGATGAGTTAAACTTTGCAGAAACTTCTTAAAATCTTGGTTTATAGCTCCTCAACACAGGTACAACTTCCAGAGGCACCACAACTGGCCCAATCACTCCAGGAAGGACGGAACTCTCTCAGTAGAGTTCAGGGAAGCTGGGGGTGAAGTCCTTTTGCTCCTGGGACTTCTTAACAGGGAGAAAGCTCTTCTTCAGGCCCTTGGAGATTCCTTCAAGCAAGGGGACAAAGCACAAAGCAAAGTCCTTCCCCTCTCCTTGGCAGCAAAGCAACTGCAGGTCAGTCCAGCAAAGCAACAGCAGGACTGTCTTCCTTCTTCATTCTTCCAGCTTTCTCCTTGGCAGAGGTTCCTTCTTGATTCTAGGATGATCTAATTTTCTGTAGTCAGGGGTCCTGTACTTATACCCTTAAAAGTCTTTGCTCCCTTTGTGCAGGAGGGCTCAGAGCCGGTCTGGACCAGTTCCGGGTGTTCCTTGAACACTTTGTTTTCCTGGCTTCTCTTTTCCTTTCAGAGAGAGGGGCAGGGTCGTCAGCCGCCCAGCAGGAGGTGGAGCCAACATTGTGGAGAGAAAGCAAAGCCCTGGAGCACTTTGTTGACATGATCCCTTCTCTGCTTTCACAGTGCAGGGTAGAGACATCAGACACACCACAGGGGGTGGAGCCAGCACTGTGGGGGGAAGGCACAGTCCTATTCAGGTCCCAGGTGCAACTCCTCCCTCCCATCCAGATGCAGATCTCTTTATTCACCACTGGGCGGACTCATTCTGTCTCCTGGAATCCCCCAGCCCTGTCACTCACAAACCAGACAGTCAATTCACAAACAACCAAAGCACACAGAAAGGTCAGACTGGAGAACAGCCACTTTCTAAAAAGTGCTGTTCTCAAACACAGGATATAAAAACCACCTTTCCTAAAACATTTGTTATTAAATTCTGAGTGCAGGGATACCAGACTTTTATGTCCTATTTTGCTCCAATGGGAAGATATGCAGGTAACCACTGTACACAGCATTCCCCATTATAGACTATGGGCAAGATAGCCCTCTCATTAGTGAAAAATGGCTGTAATTTACTACCAGAGCATGTCACACACACCAGTACTTGCTCTACCTTTCAGATACACTGAACCCTGCCCAGGGGGGTACCTAGGGCCTTCTATAGGGGTGTCCGATGTGTACAGAAAGGGAAGGGTTAGGCCTGGCCAGTGTGGACAATGGTCAGGGCAGCATGACAGTTAGCAACTGCACAGAGGCACTGCGGTGGCAGGCTTGAGACACCATTTTAGGGCTACTCATGTGGGTGGCACAATCAGTGCTGCAGGCCCACTAGTGGCATTTCAATCACCATCCCTGGCACACTCAGTGTACTTTACTAGGGACTTCCTGGTAAAACAAATATGGCAATCATGGACGACCAATCACAATAACAATTTATACAGAGAGCATATGCACTTTAGCACTGATCAGCAGTGGTAAAGTGCCCAGAGTCCTATTGCCAACAACCACAGGTCAGGAATAATAAGGGAGGAAGAAGCAAAACGTTTGGGGATAACCCTGCAAAAAGGGCCATTTCCAACAGCCATGGTTTTAATTCATAAAGCCCTGCTTAGTTCAGGTGCTGGCTATCTGAGATAGAGGGTACACGACTAAATCCAGGCCCGCACCTTGCGCTCCTCTTCCAAACACCTGGCTAAAGTTCCTCGTATCTGCCACCTTAGAACAGCCAGCATATCATCCTATTTAGGGCCGCTCAACTGGAACAAGCTCCCAAGGGAACTGCATCTAACACAGGACCGTCCTGTCTTCAAAAAGAAACTGAAAACCTGGCTTTTCACACAATCTGTATAAGTTTCCCATGTTAATGCTATCCTGTCTTTAGCGCGGGACACTCCTGGGAGTAGCTGTGCGCTGTATAAATCTTTATAACATAACATAACGAAGCAGCACTGTGCTATACAACACAATGGTTACCGTAGGAAGCATAGAAGAAGGGGTTGAGCGAAGATGCAACATCATGACAGCTTCATAACTCATAGTTTAATGGTGAAGAGGGGTAACATGCTAGAATGCCGCTGACGGGGAGGCAAGAGAAATGACAGCTAGGTTAATGACAGAGTTGAGAGGGAAGGAGGATAAAGAGTGAGAATTTTTAGCATGGCACCTGAATGGTTATCCTGTAACAAGATTTTGCTTGAAGAGATGGGTTTGTAGCTCCTTGCAGAAGAAGGCAGTGGATAGGACTGGCTAGCTCAAGGCTGGGATGTTTTTTCCATATAATAGGGGCTTAACAAGAGAATTCTTGTCATTTCATCATCTGCTTCCGTATTATGAAGAGGTAGGCTGTGAAGAAGAAAGTCAAATCAAAATTAAAATACATGTTCATTTTATTCATGAAGAAAGTGCCCACAACTGTAAAGAACGTGGCAAGTCTCCAGTTTCCAGCACAATTGACAAATCCATCACTTTGGAGTTTGAGGTCACCATTCCAATCCAGAACATGAGGAATAGGACAATACAGTACATGGATAAGTAAATCAGGTACATGAATACAATGAATTGCAAAGTGAATACAATAACACCTTCCCCCTTTACCAAGAAAAAACTGTCACTAAAACTAAATAAATAAAGTTATCATTAAATGTACTTGGTGCCTTAGACATACAAGAACTAACTTTCCTTTTTAAGTTACAATGGTCGTTATTGGATGTATCATGTGAAGACTGAAAAATACCTTGCTTGTTATGAGAAACACTGCACACAACAAATTCTGAATTGCAAACTGATGGTGATATCTGTAAAGATACGTGCATTTGTTGATCAGTGAAAACTTCCAAATGACTATGAGTTACATTGTCAATTTGTAATCGACTAGACAACTCAGATTTATCAACTGTGCCTCTGTTTTTTTATGATGCCTGCTTGTTATTGAGAAACTTTAACAAGATTTAGTTTGTTTCACCATCCCTTTCTTTCAAGTAAAATAGGTCCCTTAGTTACTTTAACAAACTGAACAGGTAAATAACAGAAAACTTTGAATCTCCTCTTCTTAATACTTTCAATGGTCTCTTAATGAACACCCAATCACCTGGCCACAAGATCTTGTCTTTAGAATCGTATCATTCATCAAAGTAATTCTTCATCATAACCTGTGAAGCTCTGGAGTCGTCTTCTCTTCAGAAGGACTTCATACTTCCAGATCAGGTAAAAATGTTGCCAGCACACATTTTTGTGTTACATTTGAAGAGATTTCATTGCTCTCTACAATTTTTTGTGAGCCAATCATATTCCTTTGTTTTTTTAACCATTCTGAAAAAAACAAATATGAGCTATCCTTCCGCTGATTACAGTGAAATGAGAGACATCAGTATTGCTATGTGGTGATAAATTGTAATTTCAAACCTTGGGTTTTCAGGAATCTACACACATCATGATCCGAAACTAGTGCAGTTTGGATTCCTTCTTTCATGACCTATTAGCCATCTCCACTGAGTCATTTCTAATTTGGTGAATATAAAGCAACCTGGAAATGTTTTACAACATGGAGTTTTAAAAATGAACACGTGCGATTTGAAACATAATGTGTACCGTTGTCCGTAACAATTCCTTTTGGTGAACCTTCCAAATTGAAGACATTGTCTAAGAACATAATAGAAGAATCAGTGCTGGGAGAATCAACAAAAGACAAGTACCTCCATTTAGAATAATAATCAATTAACAAAATGAAATATCTCATATTGCTTGCTAAAACAGAATATGGCCAAATAAGTGTAATCCCACCTTCTTCAGGGCCCTATCAGGGAATTTAATGAAAGTAAAGAAATGTCACTAGTCTTCCAATGTTTGTAGTGGCCTGCACATTCAGCGATGGCCACCAATTACATTGTGTCAATCTATTGCATTTCTTAGTAATACCCAAGTTGTTCAGATACTCTAATCAGATGAGGCCCTTTCTTAAACTCTCAGGGGGCACAAAACGATCACAGCACATAACAATATAATTTACAACAGATAGTTCCCCTGTAATGTTTGAAAATGCCTTCAAATCACCAGATACACATCTATTTCAGGGCAAATATTCATAATAAGCAATTTCACTTTCTGTAGTTTCTTAACTCACACATGCATCAATCCATTCTGTGTAATTTACTCTGTTTGCACTTTCACTTGTAGCTCCAATGCATCCACAGCACACTCCTTATCATCCATTAAATCATCCTCATATGCATCCTCTAGTGGCATGTTTGGCTTGCCATCAGCTTGAATAGTCTTCCCACCTGGTAAATGTCTACCATAAATATACTCCTAAAGTTTTTACACCGGTCTTAACAGTCTGACAGATGTTTTACAACAACTACTGCCACTACGAATGTGAAATAATGGCTTCTGGTCAGTGTAAAGTTCAAATGCACAGTCCAAATATGCATTCTAAAATTTTGCATTGCCAATGCACATTCCAATGCTACACGCTCAGAAATGCTGTAAAGTGTTTCAATGTACTTTAATGTTCTAGAAGTTAAAGCTAGAGTTTGCTCCTTACCTACCACTTATTAACTTAAAGCAGCCCCTAAACCTGCCAATCTTGCATCAATAGTGGTAAGGACTTTAATTATTGCTTCAATGACACGTTAACGCTGGTGCTTCCTCAATCAACTTTTAAGCATTATTGAAAGCTTCATCCAACTTACTCGACCAGAAAAACTCCACCCCCTTTATTGGCAGAGCTCTCAATGGTTCTACCACATGTGTATAGTACTCTGCTAAACTTAAGAATCACCAAAGAGCATATTTATCCCTATGTATAGCTGCATCCCTAATATCTTTAATTAAACAAAACTTATGTTTCATGCCTGATGCACAGATCATCTTCGTAAGTATTCCACTTCTTGTGTTCCAAATTTACATTTGGTGCATCTGACAATTATGCCTGTTTGTAAGAGTGTAGCTAAAATACATCTCAAAATCCAATTACGTCACTCAATATTTTCTACCAAACTGAAAATATCGTCTTTTTATTCGTGTACACCCTTTAAATAACCAAATAAATTGTCCATCAAATTTTGGAATACGCCTTCCACTGAAGCAATTCCAAATGGCAGCCTGAGGTACTTGGAAACACCACAATGTGTAAAAAAAAGTGGCGAGGGACTGTGATTCTGGTGATTGGTGGTATGCCAAACACAAATCAATGCTTAAAAAATGTTTCTCCCCCCCAAATTGAGGAAATTAATGGTCTGCTAGGGAAGAGGATAGCAATGTATACGTATGCTTTTGTTCAAACTATGTAATTCAGCACAAGGTCTAAGCTCACCTGTTTTTTTTGAGCTACCACAACAAGGGACATCCACTGGAAAGGATCACTTGACTTATTAATACCACCAAAGCACAATTTCTTTCAAAACCTGGTTAAGTTCCTCTCCTATTCTAAGTGTATCACGGCATAGTTTCTGCATTACATGTTGAGCCTTTGGTTTGAGTTTTATGTGATGTTCAGATCCCTTTAGCATTCCAACCTGTTCATGAAACACATCACCAAATTCATGTAAAATACTTCAACATTGGTTTTGTTTGCAACATTGTCTATGTACAATGGCTCATCACCAACAACTTCAGGGTTCACTTCTTCTTTTACTGATTCCAATCATTATCACAGTTTACCCTTGTGGAGCAGGCATAGCAAGGTATCAAGATTGCCAAATAACTATGCCACTTTAAAAGCTGATGTCTACCCTGTGGCATCTACTGACAAAGACATCTTTAAAGATTCTCAACCAGTGTTTCCACACAAATGGAGGCTTTCCAGGATGCTGAAGAAAAGGAGGTGTGCAATCTATTATGATGTTGCAATGTCAATTTATGTATTATACTATGTAAATTGTAATTTTCCTGAAGCAGAATGCATGAAGTACTTATCAAACTACAGGAGGGTAATTAAGCATAAATGCAAGCACAATTACCTGTGAAAGTTTTGAAAAGATGTCCGATTGTAAGGATACACTTCTGTGCTAAATAAAAACTATCCAAGATCCGCACATGGACAACCTCAATGTATGAGGCTTGCACTGGAACAGAAATTTAAATATTTCATAGAAAAGCTAGCACTAAACAATGCGTGTGATCCTCATGCTAGAACTTAAGGTAAGCTCGCAGTGCATATAGTTAAACTGATTCCTCTTCAGAAGGAATGTCCAAACACTAACGAAATGCATACATATTACATCTTGCAGCCCATTATCACGCTTGTCAGTTTCCTGTTTCCATGCAGTCTCCTACTCAAGTATACATGTAGTTGTTGCTTACTGGCTTACTTTTACAAGGTTTGACTGTCACAACCATGGATGCCTTAACTTGGTTCAATATACCAACGGTTGAGCATTGTAGCCTCACACAACCCCACTCAACATAGTAGTTGATGTGTGGTCCGTGCTTTATGAGTTACTAATACTCCCCTAGAAAGGGGTCAAGGATGCAGTGGCAATTCATATCCAATGTCGTCCTTTAGAATATCACTCATAAGTTCTGCATTAAGAAAAGACACTTTGGGCCAGATGTAGGTAGCCAAATACCGGTCGGTAACGGCCGAATTCGGCCGTTACCGACCGGTATTTGGCTTTTGAGATGTAGGTGGGTAGTTATTTACAGAATCGGTATATTTACAGATTCGGTAAATTTACCACTTCGGTATTTTACTGAATCGGTAAACATACCGATTCTGTAAATCCATATGTAGGTGACACTCCTAAGAGTGCCACAGGCCCTTAAGAGTCGGTATTTTACCACCCAATCCTATTGGGTGGTAAAATACAGAATTCAGGTGTGCATGCACATCTGTGCCCTTGGGGCATGTATGTGTGCCACATGTCACACTAGCCTGTACTTGGGGTGCTAGAGGAAGGCAAAGTGACACCCCCTGCACCCTTGCAGGATTAGGTATTTACCGATTCTGTAAATACAGATTCTGTATTTCCCATTGATTCCTATGGGCTTCAAGGCCCATAGGAATCCATGGGAAATACAGAATTGGTATTTACAGAATCGGTAAATACCGACTCTTACAGATTCGGTAATTTTTTACCTACATCTGCCTCCTTCCAATTTACCGACTCTTAAATACCGATTCGGTATTTAAGAGTCGGTAAATCGAAATTACCTACATCTGGCCCTAAATACTTAAAAGTGTTTGTTAGAAAAGTCTCATCCTGTTTCTTAGCACATGAACACATAACCACATAGAATATTTTTAACATTAGTAATGCATCTCACGAACAGCGAGAAAAGTATGAACATTTCAAACATGGTTGGAATGTCATTTGGCAACCATTACACCCTAGAGACTACTTCTACGCACTATACTACGAGAGCATGGAGTAGCTAACTTACATCTAGAGTTTCTTCGGTTTCAGCAGACTGCATACCTATTTACAGCAAGAAGCTGTAATTATCAGAAGGCAGGGAAAGAGTGCTCCCTCAAAAGGAAACAAATATCAGCTGGGCGCAGTCCCTTTCAGTCAGTGCCCTCTTCATGGGATTTTCATGGTATTGGCCACCGACCTTTACCCTACCTGGGTGAATTTCCATAAAATTTCGGACTTAAACTGTATGGATCAGTATAATAGCCACACGACAAACCTGTATTATCCAGTATGATAATCATACATCAGTTTCGAGTACATTTGTTTAGGTTATTTTGGCTATCTGACCTTAAATATAGATAACAGTGAACTTGTCCCAGATTGTTGTCGCATCAGGTGTTTACCAAGGTCGCTGTCAGGATGATTTGACATTTTCACTGGGTCTTTGAAAGATAAGGACAGGCAAAATGTCAAAGGTAGCCAGGACAATGATCAGAGAAAAAAAAAATCTTGGCAAGCACAGAAGGGAGTGCAGACTTGGGGACTTTACGACATTGTAAATGTCTTCTTCAGCATTTGTAAAATATACAGAGACTTGGTATTTCCCAGTCGGTGAGCAGAGAGCCGGGGGCCTGCCTCGCCATCAATATTTGAAAAAAGAAGTCAGATCAAAATTAGAATTAATGTTAAAATTATTAATGAAGTTCATGACTGGAAAGTAATCAACAAGGCTCTAATTTCCAACACAACTGATAAACCCATCACTCTGGAGCTTGACGTCACCATTCCAATCCATAACCCGAGAAACAAGAAATTACCATACCAGATAGGAAAATCAGGTAAGTGAATACAATGAATTACAAAGTGAATACAACATAGGCACGATCTATAGCTAATTGGAAGCTGGTTGAAAAGTATGTATAAAGTACACACAGAGACATAGATACAAACTTTCTTTTGTGCCAGAGAACCTGGCACATTTCTCTGCAATGTAGGGAGGACAGAAGGGAATTCCAAACTGCTGGGCTACTGGGAAAATTCTCTTTCTCCTTAATGCTTACTGACTGATCGCTTCAGAGGATAAGAGAGAAGGGGCCACTTTGTGGTTACATTTATTCCTTTGGTAACTGATTTTGAAACAAACGGAAACAATTGTTTTGATACAATAGAATTAATGACATTTTTCAGAAATGTTCATGCTTCAACACTATTTTGTATGATGAAAAACACACCTAAAGCAAGATTCATTTAACCGCTGTCAACTTCATGCCCCCTTTCCAAAATGCGGATTTCCAAAATGTTCTGCTTTCTAGATAATGCATCCTGTTTTTAATGCGAACTGGGTAGGCAAGGGAATCCAATTAAGTTATCAGAGTGTCACTATGATCCTGTCATGTTTACAAAGTCCTTTGAAGAGGTATGGTATTGCATTTAGGATGCACTTCACATGAATCACGAGAGTCATGTACCTCTTAGACCTGCCATCCACTAGGACGTTGCCTCTATTAAATCAGAAATGACCACAGCCTATATGGAAGCTATAGAGTCTGCTTCTCTTTGGAAGGACTTTACTATCCTGATCAACTCTAAATGTTGCAATCATATCTTGGTACATTAAATGTAGTGAGCCCTGTTGCTAACATCAGTATGAAAGCTGCGGGTACTAAGCACCATACATAATGCATTAAGCAACATGCAGCAAAGCCTTCAAGGAGTATTTCAGAGAGCTATAACTGTACTTACTGTTCGTAGTTACTGGTGAAGAGCATGTATAGCATCTTGATGGAGTTCATTTTGAAGTAGGCCAAGGATGTCCGGGCTTGTTTCTTTAAAAAGGTCAATGTCAAAGACAGAAGCGACTGTGAAATAGAAGTGTGTGTCAAATATGAGCATGGAGTGTTGTGTCATCTATAAGCATGTGGATGATTTTATTCTTGTCAGCTAGAATGCTCCCATGGCTCCAAATACAGTTTGACAATAACTCACAAGAAAGAGAATGTAGCCTTGGATATGCCACAGACCATCTGGAGAACCTAAGCTCTGTTCTTTAAATAAATAAATAAAACTTGAACCATCGTTGAACAACGGTACTCAAGCCCATTCAGGATGTGATGGTGTAAATTAGGATTCAGTGATCAACAGTATAGAAAGTTGCGTTGAGCAGGGTGAGGAGGAAGGGGTCACCATTGTTGTAGATCTGTGTCCAATTATCAAACAATTGAATGGTAACGATCACTGTACTGCACTTGTGTACCAAATTTAACTTGTAGTCGTATAGAAGGGTGTTGGTTGTAATGTTATGGTAAAGTTAGTTGTCAAAAAACTTGTCAAGGACCTTCTCCAGGATTCGCAGATGGGTGATTGGATGCAGTTAAGGTGAAGGTTGGGCTACATGAGTAGTAGCATCTCTCCTCTCTTGAAGGCATTTACAAAGGACTCTTGGAGAAGTGACAATATTCACTAGAGAATCAACGACTTCACAGGGCATTTCCTTCACTGTAAATGATGGGTGACAACATTTTAGTAAGAGGTGTGTAGTGGGGATCTTCATATAAAGAAGGTAATATAGGCAAATAGAAGGAAGATCCAATCAAGAAAGGATTTAAGAAATCATTGTTTATTTCTTAGATTAAGACCCACGACTGCACTGGTCAAGGTCTAAGGCTTTTCTCCCAGAATACTTTATAATTCCAGAACACTACATGTCATACAGAACATCACGAATAAAACATTCTTTAAAGAAACATAACTATACAATAGGAAATATATAACTAACATACTACACATCTCCCTATTCATAATGAAAAGAGGAAAGCTCTAAACAAAACACAAAATTATTAAATGAAGTTCGCCAACATATCATGAATCTTAGGCAATGGATGTGAGTCTACAACAATATTACGATTCAACACTCTTAAATCGGCACACAAACGAATCTCATCAGACTGTTTCCGTGCGACTACTGCTGCCGAAACCCACTCAGACGATTCCACAGGGCAAAAAATGTCTTGAGATACTAAGGGGTCCTTTAGGATAACGGGCGTACTTTGTCCGCCCGTCATCCTACCGGTGAATAGGACCACCCGCCATAAGGGCGGGGGTCCCGTTGTACATATTAAGATGCGCCCGCCACAGTGGCGGGCGCTTCCCGCATTTTTAACATTGCGGCCGGCGGTGCTGAAAGCACCGCCCGCCGCAATGCTTAAAATGCACGTTGTGCATTTCAATGCACAACATGACAGGCACCGCGAGGTGCCTGTTATGTTGTGCATTGAAATGCAGGGGGGTACCATAGGTCCCCCCATGTGCACCCCCCACCCCCACGGAGTCCCTGGGGGCCCGCAACGGGCCCCTGCAGGGGGACTCCGCCTGCCTTTCCGTGGCGGCATTGCCGCCACGGAAAGGCGTGCCAGAATGCGCATTGTAATATGGCTGGCGGTGTCTAACAGACACCGCCACCATATTAAACATATTCCGCCCCGGCCACAAGGCCACCGGGGCGGAAAACAGGCGGGCGGTGATTTTCACCGCTGCGGTCCCCCCCGCCATCCTAATATGGCGGGGGGGAATTTGGCAATGGATGTCGGGCGGATTGCCTCCGCCAGGCCGGCGCTGGCTACCGCCAGCCTGGCGGAGGCAATCCGCCCGACATCATAATGGACCCCTAAGTGTTCAATGTGTTTTTTAAGATCTTGTCTGACCGAAAGTGGTACAGCCCGCACTTTTTGAACTACAGGACAAACCTTCTCCTTCAATTTGATAGTGTGTTGAAAATCTTTGACTAGGCCAATTTTGTCGCTAAAAATAGCTTTGTACTTGTCAAAAATTCTACACAAAATAGGACCTTGTGTAATTTTTTCTTGAACAGCTAACACAGGCAATTCACCCAAATCTACTGGCTCAGGATGACCTGGTTTCAACATGATACCTAAACTGGCCTGATCAATCCAACCTAAAATATCTCTGCCATTAAGCGCAACATACACTTTGGTATGAATAATCCTGCCTTTAAAATTTATCATGTCAGAGAAATATCCATGCATAATAATGTCATAACCACCGAAGGCTTTTGGATTAACATCTGTGGGAAGTCATTTAGTACTATCCCACAAGCTAAATTTCATCCGTGATAGCGCGATTGCGCGTAAGACACAGAATCCGTTGCAAACAAACTAAACGTCATCAATTGAGGCAGACGATCGGGGAGGACAGCTTGCGCATGGAATGTAGAGCAAAGTCAAATCATGCAAGGTAGGAGCAGCCGTTAAGAAGTACGACTGTTTAAAGGCTAACAAGGTTAAAATCCATAAAAACAAATCCAAGGAACTCACGTGTTCAGGATTTCTATGTAAATAAAAGTTGTGAAAGGCTTGATGACTTGTCTTTGTCTTTGTCGGTGGGTCCAATCTTCAACAAGGCTCCGTAGAACAACAAATCCGATCAAAATAGGAAAAACGTCGCATAATAATGTAGTAGGGATCTTCATATAAAGAAGATAATATAGGCAAATAGAAGGAAGATCCAATGAAGAAAGGATTTAAGAAATCATTACATTTATTTCTTAGATTAAGACCCACGACTGCACTGTTCAAGGTCTAAGGCTTTTCTCCCAGAATACTTTATAATTCCAGAATACTACATGTCATACAGAACATCACGAATAAAACATTCTTTAAAGAAACATAACTATACAATAGGAAATATATAACTAACATACTACAAGGCGGCGGCTTTCAAAGATTGGAGGAGTTATTACCAAAAGCCAGTGCTGAAGGGGATGAACCTGATCCACTGGAGTAAACTGTTGGTTGACACTGTTGTTACAATGTTGGATGTGGGTGTATTGTCAATGTGCTGTCAGATCATGTCAATCTATGCTCTAAAATAATTGTTGATTACTTTGCACTTCTAAGAGTGTTTTAATGTTGCTTGATTGCTTTTAAGGGTGCCAACATTCTATACGAGGTCCTAGAGAGGACAGTCTTGTAGATGGTGAAATTATTCTCTAATGAACTCCCTCTGTGCTGAAGGTGTTATAATCCTCTGTTAATTTTAAAACTGTGCTCTATGAAGGTATTTATGGATGTTCACGATCATATGTTCTCTAACTCATTTGCCCTATTTGCTATGGACTAGCTTCAGCATGGTGTGAAACCACTCCCTTCAATTAATGGAGCTCAAGTGCGGTGTTGGTATCTGTTCACATGTGGAAGGCATGGTTAAGTCATGTAATAAGTTACATAGTAGGGTTTCAAAGTCAGAACAGGGCTCTGTCATGACTATAGTGTATGGATGATTGATGTGGGAACATCTGTTGGGAAGTGCTTGCCATCATCATAATAATAAATAATAATAATTCCTACTTGTAAAGCGCAAACATATCACTCTTAAGGTTTTCAAGGTGCTGGGGCCATTGGGGAGATTAAGTGAGCCATTGCCCAGAGTCACATGATGTTGAGCTGCCATCGGTGATCGAACCGTGAGCCCCGTGCTCCAGAGTCAGCCGCTCTGGCCATTACAACACACCTCGCCCTAGATGGTTTGTTGGAGAGGCGTGTGGTAGTCCAGGATGATGAGCAGCATGAGTGACTCATTTTGATTTTGGAAGACAGCCTGCCAGTTGCTGGGTCATTGAAGGCCATGGTCTCTTCCCCCTGTGAAGCATGCTGCTGAAGTGTACATTGCTACAATGATTGATGAACAACATTAATGGTTCTACTGTTCAGTTTAACCAATGAATGTGCTAAATGCTGCAGCCCTGTGGAATATGGACATCTGGGATGTAAATAGTAGTTGGCATGAATCTGTCATAATAAACAAGATGGCTTCAAGATTGCTTATGATTATAAAATCTGCTATGTATGCTGTGTGTATGGTTGCTGAGCGAGAATTGATCATCAAGTGTAAAGTGTATTCAGTGTGTTTGATGTGTGAAGTCGTGAGTGAGATATTGATGAAAATGTGTGGGTTGGAATTGTGTGGGTTGTCTGTTGAGTTGAGAAGTTTATAGATTTGTGAAAAATATTGTAGATGGTGTATGGATATATGGTGTGGCTGCACATTGGGTTGTTGATGGTAGGTGGTGTGTTTGCTTTCCAATATATGACACCAGATTCAAGGTTTCTGGACCTTAATCCCAAAACATGCACTACAAGTTCTAAACAGGCGATGTACTCTTTTTTACCTGCCATTTTGTATGGATACCTAAGATTTAAATACCTCCAAGGATCCTAACAGAAGTGAGGTGCAAGTTTATGTTTAAGTTAGAAAATATTCCTTACTTTTAGGTGTTAATCAGGCAGAAAGATGTTCCATGTTCATGATTCATGTGCAAAAATGGTGCTATGGCACAAGCAGAAGGGCTCAGCTTAAGTAAACGTGTGGAAGGTATTTAGTAGTACCAAACCAATTATAAAGTTAAATCCAAAAGCAAAAAATCCCTCAATTAATTAATAACAATGTTAGAAAAATACAATTAGAAATATGACGCAAAAAGAATTAAGAGAAGCCAAAGCTAGGAATTATTGAAGTTTTAGGAGAAAAAACAACAAGAAAAAGTTAATTGCAAATCAGAAGTCACTGTTCATGGTCGATCTGGAGATTTCATCCTGGTGAAAGATTTTACCTTCTTACATAGTCATTGGGGTGGAAGTTGGTATACTCCAACTGGGTAAGATGGGTGGCTATTTATGGCACAGTCCACTCAAAGTTTGATACTCCTTGGCTGAGTTCCTGCTCAAGCCATTATATTTCATAGGAAAACTTTCTACCAAGAAAATTACACTATTTAATGTCTGCCTAAGTGCTCTCATTCATCGAATACTTTTGCAACTTCATTTAGTAAAGAATTCTACATTCCCACTTAATCCGTTTTTGGAGGTCAAAATCCTCCAGGGGAAAAAGCCTTAAGTGAGTTAACATTTCGTGGTTGGGGTGATGCTTGGGGAACACCCTAATCAATAGACACAAAGGGGGTCATTATGATGACGGGCGGACTTTGTCCACCCATCACCATAGTGGGGAACGGGACCGCCCGCCATAAGGGCGGGGGACCCGTGGGGGGAATTAGGATGTGCCCGCCACAGTGGCGTAGGGTGTAAGTCAATGTAACTACAACAGTAGGGTAAATGTGGGATGGTGTAGGGGTATCAATTACTAATCTAACTCCAGGTAGGTGCAACAGTAGGGTAAATGTGGGATGGTGTAGGGGTGTCATTTACTAATCTCACTCCATGTAGGTGCAACAGTAGGGTAAGTGTGGGATGGTGTAGGGGTGTCAATTACTAATCTAACTCCAGGTAGGGGCAACGTTAGGGTAAGTGTGGGATGTTGTAGGGGTGTCAATTACTAATCTCACTCCAGGTAGGTGCAACAGTAGGGTAAGTGTGGGATGGTGTAGGGGTGTCATTTACTAATCTAACTCCAGGAAGGTGCAGCAGTAGGGTAAGTGTGGGATGGTGTAGGGGTGTCAATTACTAATCTCACTCCAGGTAGGTGCAACAGTAGGGTAAGTATGGGATGGTGTAGGGGTGTCATTTACTAATCTAACTCCAGGTAGGTGCAACAGTAGGGTAAGTGCAGGATGGTGTAGGGGTTTCAATTACTAATTTCACTCCAGGAAGGTGCGACAGTAGGGTAAGTGTGGGATGGTGTAGGGGTATCAATTACTAATCTAACTCCAGGTAGGTGCAACAGTAGGGTAAGTGTAGGATGGTGTAGGGGTATCAATGACTAATCTAACTCCAGGTAGGTGCAACAGTAGGGTAAATGTGGGATGGTGTAGGGGTGTCATTTACTAATCTCACTCCAGGTAGGTGCAACAGTAGGGTAAGTGTGGGATGGTGTAGGGGTGTCAATTACTAATCTAACTCCAGGTAGGTGCAACAGTAGGGTAAGTGTGGGATGGTGTAGGGGTGTCAATTACTAATCTAACTCCAAGAAGGTGCAACAGTAGGGTAAGTGTGGGATGGTGTAGGGGTGTCAATTACTAATCTAACTCCAAGAAGGTTCAACAGTAGGGTAAGAGTGGGATGGTGTAGGACACTGTAAATTCAAAAATATTTACACCAAATTTTACTGACATTTATAAGTTCATGATAAACATTTTGCATTTTATTTACATTTCTTTTTCCTATTTCATTTTTTAGAAACTCTCAAAAATCATTCAGACACTCAAATATCTGAAAACATCAACAACTCTACAGGCCTCCAAGAGACGAAAATACAACCAGAATCCAGTCCATAAAGAAAAAAAGAAAACCACAATGTATATAAAACAGATAAGGCAACAGAAAATTTAAAATGGTGTTTGGGTAGCATTTACTATTGTAAGTGTGAGGAGGTGCAACAGTAGGGTAAGTGTAGGATGGTGTAGAGGTATCAATTACTAATCTCACTCCAGGTAGGTGCAACAGTAGGGTAAGTATGGGATGGTGTAGGGGTGTCATTTACTAATCTAACTCCAGGTAGATGCAACAGTAGGGTAAGTGTAGGATGGTGTAGGGGTATCAATTACTAATCTCACTCCAGGAAGGTGCGACAGTAGGGTAAGTGTGGGATGGTGTAGGGGTATCAATTACTAATCTAACTCCAGGTAGGTGCAACAGTAGGGTAAGTGTAGGATGGTGTAGGGGTATCAATTACTAATCTAACTCCAGGTAGGTGCAACAGTAGGGTAAGTGTGGTATGGTGTAGGGGTGTCAATTACTAATCTAACTCCAGGTAGGTGCAACAGTAGGGTAAGTGTGGGATGGTGTAGGGGTGTCATTTACTAATCTAACTCCAGGTAGGTGCAACAGTAGGGTAAGTGTGGGATGGTGTAGGGGGATCAATTACTAATCTAACTCCAGGTAGGTGCAACAGTAGGGTAAGTGTAGGATGGTGTAGCGGGATCAATTACTAATCTAACTCCAGGTAGGTGCAACAGTAGGGTAAGAGTGGAATGGTGTAGGACACTGTAAATTCAAAAAAATTTACACCAAATTTTACTGACATTTATAAGTTCATGATAAACATTTTACATTTTATTGACATTTCTTTTAGAAACTCTCAAAAATCATTCAGACTCTCATATATCTGAAAACATCAAGAACTCTACAGGCCTCCAAGAAACGAAAATACAACCAGAATCCAGTCCATAAAGAAAAAAAGAAAACCACAAGGTATATAAAACACATAAGGCAACAGAAAATGTACAATGGTGTTTGAGTAGCATTTACTATTGTAAGTCTAAGGAGGTGCAACAGTAGGGTAAGTGTAGGATGGTGTAGGGGTGTCAATTACTAATCTAACTCCAGGTAGGTGCAACAGTAGGGTAAGTGTGGGATGGTGTAGGGGTGTCAATTACTAATTTAACTCCAGGTAGGTGCAACAGTAGAGTAAGTGTAGGATGGTGTAGGGGGATCAATTACTAATCTAACTTCAGGTAGGTGCAACAGTAGGGTAAGTGTAGGATGGTGTAGGGGTATCAATTACTAATCTAACTCCAGGTAGGTGCAACAGTAGGTTAAGAGTGGGATGGTGTAGGACACTGTAAATTCAAACATTTTTACACCATATTTTACTGACATTTATAAGTTCATGATAAACATTTTGCATTTTATTGACATTTCTTTTAGAAACTCTCAAAAATCATTCAGACACTCAAATATCTCAAAACATCAACAACTCTACAGGCCTCCAAGAGACGAAAATACAACCAGAATCCAGTCCATAAAGAAAAAAAGAAATCCTCAAGGTATATAAAACACATAAGGCAACAGAAATGTACAATGGTGTTTGAGTAGCATTTACTATTGTAAGTCTATGGAGGTGCAACAGTAGGGTAAGTGTAGGATGGTGTAGAGGTATCAATTACTAATCTCACTCCAGGTAGGTGCAACAGTAGGGTAAGTGTGGGATGGTGTAGGGGTGTCAATTACTAATCTAACTCCAGGTAGGTGCAACAGTAGGGTAAGTGTAGGATGGTGTAGGGGTATCAATTACTAATCTAACTCCAGGTAGGTGCAATAGTAGGGTAAGTGTGGTATGGTGTAGGGGTGTCAATTACTAATCTAACTCCAGGTAGGTGCAACAGTAGGGTAAGTGTGGGATGGTGTAGGGGGATCAATTACTAATCTAACTCCAGGTAGGTGCAACAGTAGGGTAAGAGTGGGATGGTGTAGGACACTGTAAATTCAAAAAATGTTTACACCAAATTTTACTGACATTTATAAGTTCATGATAAACATTTTGCATTTTATTGACATTTCTTTTAGAAACTCTCAAAAATCATTCAGACTCTCATATATCTGAAAACATCAACAACTCTACAGGCCTCCAAGAGACGAAAATACAACCAGAATCCGGTCCATAAAGAAAAAAAGAAAACCACAAGGTATATAAAACACATAAGGCAACAGAAAATGTACAATGGTGTTTGAGTAGCATTTACTATTGTAAGTCTAAGGAGGTGCAACAGTAGGGTAAGTGTAGGATGGTGTAGGGGTGTCATTTACTAATCTAACTCCAGGTAGGTGCAACAGTAGGGTAAGTGTGGGATGGTGTAGGGGTGTCATTTACTAATCTACCTCCAGGTAGGTGCAACAGTAGAGTAAGTGTAGGATGGTGTAGGGGGATCAATTACTAATCTAACTCCAGGTAGGTGCAACAGTAGGGTAAGTGTAGGATGGTGTAGGGGTATCAATTACTAATCTAACTCCAGGTAGGTGCAACAGTAGGTTAAGAGTGGGATGGTGTAGGACACTGTAAATTCAAACATTTTTACACCAAATTTTACTGACATTTATAAGTTCATGATAAACATTTTGCATTTTATTGACATTTCTTTTAGAAACTCTCAAAAATCATTCAGACACTCAAATATCTGAAAACATCAACAACTCTACAGGCCTCCAAGAGACGAAAATACAACCAGAATCCAGTCCATAAAGAAAAAAAGAAAACCACAAGGTATATAAAACACATAAGGCAACAGAAAATTTACAATGGTGTTTGGGTAGCATTTACTATTGTAAGTGTGAAGAGGTGCAACAGTAGGGTAAGTGTAGGATGGTGTAGAGGTATCAATTACTAACCTCACTCCAGGTAGGTGCAACAGTAGGGTAAGTATGGGATGGTGTAGGGGTGTCATTTACTAATCTAACTCCAGGTAGGTGCAACAGTAGGGTAAGTGTAGGATGGTGTAGGGGTATCAATTACTAATCTAACTCCAGGTAGGTGCAACAGTAGGGTAAGTGTAGGATGGTGTAGGGGTATCAATTACTAATCTAACTCCAGGTAGGTGCAATAGTAAGGTAAGTGTGGGATGGTGTAGGGGTGTCAATTATTAATCTAACTCTAGGAAGGTGTTACAGTAGGGTAAGTGTTGGTTGGTGTATGGGTAATGAAAGGTTTTTTAAAAAATGACAGAAAATTAACATTTCAAATGTTTGCAAAACTGTGATTTCAATAAAAGTAACATTAAAATTAAAATCTTTAGCATTTTTTTTAATCATACAAAATATTGAAATATATTTTTTTTTCCTCCAACAGATAGGGGTCGATTCCGATCCGGTAAAAAGCGCTCCGAATCGTCGTACGGAGTGTTTTTTCCCCGTATGAATCGTACCTGTAAACGTCCCGTACGTACGACGAAGTACGATTCGTACCAGGAGCCGTACTCCGTACGAGTCGTACAAGATACCGTATGACTCTAATCTCCGTACGATTCTCCCTCGGAACCCGCTGTACGCGACATCTGTACGGTTCGCGGCTGGTTTTTACGACCCAGCAAGTACGATACGTGTCGGGTACGCACCGTACAACCCTTTTTCTACGCGAGCTGAAAACAGCCGTAAAAGCAGAGTTCGCGCTGAAACAGGTACGCAACGGCCCCCCCTGGATACAGTGCGTACCCCCCATGATCGCAGGGGTACGCACCGTACCCCTGCGATCATGGGGTGTACGAGCCGTACCCCCATTGTACGATCGGTGTACCCCATGTACGATCGGTGTACGAGCCGTACCCCCATTGTACGATCGGTGTACGAGCCGTACCCCCATTGTACGATCGGTGTACCCCATGTACGATCGGTGTACGAGCCGTACCCCCATTGTACGATCGGTGTACCCCATGTACGATCGGTGTACGAGCCGTACCCCCATTGTACGATCGGTGTACGAGCCGTACCCCCATTGTACGATCGGTGTACCCCATGTACGATCGGTGTACGAGCCGTACCCCCATTGTACGATCGGTGTACGAGCCGTACCCCCATTGTATGATGGGTGTACGGCTCGTACACCGTTCGTACATGGGGTACGGCTCGTACACCAATCGTACAATGGGGGTACGGCTCGTACACCGATCGTACAATGGGGGTACGGCTCGTACACCGATCGTACATGGGGTACACCGATCGTACAATGGGGGTACGGCTCGTACACCGATCGTACATGGGGTACACCGATCGTACAATGGGGGTACGGCTCATACACCCCATGATCGCAGTGGTACGCACCATACCCCTGCGATCATGGAGTGTACGGACCGTACGGTGTGTATGTGTTTGTGTGCTTTTCCGTACGACTCACCCTTACCTGACGTGGCCGTACGAATCGCGTCCTGATCATCCGGTCCGGATCGTACTCGCCGAGTCGTACGGTGTGTGTACGAGTCGTACGGAAACGGCTCCAGATACGAATCGTACGGACGGTGAATTTACCGGATCGGAATCGACGCTATAATGTCTACTCATGAAAGAGCCTCCTACATAAAATCCAGGAAGGGAAATAAACTATTAAACCATGGTGGATACATATATGCTAAAGAAAGGATAAGTTTTCCTAGGAATCATTGGAGGTGTGTGCAATACTACACATCCCATTGCAGCGGTAGAGCAGTTACCCATGATGATATTGTTGTAAAAACTACTGATCACAACCACTCTGCCTCTGCAATGGAGAATGATGTAAGAGAAACTATTAATGAGATGAAAGAACTAGCAAGCACCTCCAATGATTCCACAGGATCCATTTTAAGAGTGGTTGCACAACATGTCCCCTCTCATGTTGCTGCTAATATGCCTATAATTCCAAATTTGAAACGAATTATACAAAGACAAAAGCAGGCAAGTAACACTCAATCCAGGACACCTCATACTTTTTCTGACATTGATATTCCACATGAACTTACTGTTTCCTTTACTGATGAACCCTTCCTTCTCCATGACAATGAAAACCCTCAAAAGCGTATTTTAATTTTTAGTACTCCCCGCAACCTTGTAAGGTTAGAAAACAGTGAAATTTGGATGATGGATGGGACATTTAAAAGTTCACCCCATCCATTCTACCAAATTTACACAATTCACGCTAAAATTAATCATAATATAATAACCTTAGTATACAGTTTGCTGCCTGATAAGACTTCTGCAACATACACTGAATTTTTATCAGTAATTAAAAATAAAACAACAAAAAGTCCTAGGAAAATAATAATAGATTTTGAATTGAGCATGATCAATGTGATCAATAAAATGTACATGGATACCCAAATTCAGGGGTGTTTTTTCCATTTTTCCCAGGCATTCTGGCGTAAATTACAGAAAACATCCCTAGTTACAGAATACTCAACAGACAGCAAACTCCAAGTTGAATTAAAAAAATTAACTGCACTTTGTTTTGTTTCTCCCGATAGTGTAGATGAGTACTACACTGCCATTACTGAATCTGAATTTTACATTCAAAATGAAGAAAAATTGGCACCCATCTTAAATTATTTCGAAGACACATGGATTGGACACCTAAGCAGATCAGGTCGCAGGAGGAAGCCACGTTACCATTGGGAGTGGTGGAATTGTTACTTGACCTGTTTAGAGGGAGAAGCTAAAACAAATAATGCCATTGAGGGATGGCATAACTCCTTCAATCATACTATTGGAAAACATCACTCTAATTTCTACTCTTTTTTAGGAACTTTGAAGAAGGAGCAAAGTTTCCAAGAAATGAGACTTTCTCAAGCATTAAGTGGTAGTCTAAACCCACGAGTTAGTAAAAAAACTAAAGAGATGTCTGAAAGACTATTGGGTATATTACAACAGTTTTCGTTGTCTGTGGCTCTGGACTACCTCGAAAATGTGGCTAACATTCTAACTTTCTAATAAAAACATTTGACCTTACTTTCCTGCTTTTCCCTAAATTAAAAAAACTCACTAATTACAATTAGCTAAATTTGTCTTTTTTTTTTTATTTAACTATTTGATCGGGTCTGCTTACTTTATTATATCATATATTTTGCATTTGTAATATTATACTGAATGCAATTTTTTCAAAATTGAATAAAGAGTATCATTCTCTACCAACTTATGAACGTTTCTTCAACTATAAGAATGATTTCAATGCTTCTTAAAATTGTTTAAAAAATTCCTAAATGAAATTGGTTCAATATACGAAATAATTTTGTACATTTAATAATTTTTGCATATAAGAAAAGCAAAGGTGTTGTTTTTAAAATACGCACTTTCATTCTTTGTTCAAAAAAAATTTCAATTCTAAAATAATAGCACACTCTATTGCATTTTCAAATCTGAAACATACCAGTTCCATTTGAACATCCCAAAAACTTTTCTATCTCCTACAGCAACATTTTCTCGCTATGCAACCCTAACTAGTTTGATATTTTTCCAAATTAACAGGCAGTTTGGCTTCTATTGTAAACTTTTTTTCCAAATTATCCAAACCAAAAAACTCATCCAAAAGAGCTGCAATATTATTTATAATTACAAAACAATTTTTTTTATTTACCAACAGACCAACAAATCGAAAAACATGAAAAAATCCACATAATCATTTCTGAATTTCTATGCCAACTTTCGATAGAAATTATTTTAAATAAATGCAAAGAAAGAAAATTATTTCCTGACAGTCTACCTAACCAATAATAACAGAAATAATTTTAAGAAGCATTTTCCATTAACATTCTTCTTTCCGTTTACAAAAATATGGTTGAATGTATATCGATTCTATTTCCATGAAAAAGCATGTCCTATTTAATTATATCTATAATGAAATAAGAAATGCATATGAAATACATATTTATATCTTTCAATTCAAAACTTAACTGTTTTTGTGATCCGACATAGGCATACAGTATTTACACGGCCGTCGACATATTGTACTTCTAATTTTATAATAATAATATAAACGGCAACCACTCCTTATCCTTTCTTTAACATATATGTATTTATTTTAAATTTAACATGTATCTTATAAGTTAAAAATGTTTCCTACCTGGACGTAGATCAGCTTCCAGCTGCTTCCTCCATCGATGGTCTTCAAAATGGCCGCTTACGATGACGTTTACGTGAATACGTCATAAACTGCTGCAAAGATAGAAAATGGACTAATAAAATACTGTTTTTAAAAAATTACATTATATTTAATAAAAATCATTACTGATATGATTAAAATTACAGAAAAATATTAATAAATAATAAAAATTATTTGCAGTTTTTCTATATTTTTTTAATAAAAAATATCAAATATTAAACAATGTCGTCTGTTTTTTTTTATGAATTTATGTGATTCTACTTTTTTAATAATATGTATATATTCTATAAATAATAATATTCCTTCCTTACCTTCATCCTTTTTCTTTTTCTTATCTACTCATCCCCTTTCTTCTTCTTTGAGACCTTCTTTATCGTTTCCGCGGACTGTAGTGCTCCAGCTATCGACATAAATGAAGGACAATTGTTTCCATTGGAATCAATGTAAAAGCGTGAGAATTTTTTTTCATATACTAATAATAATCATAATTAAAATTTCTAGAGTCTTAATTTTATTTTTATATTAAATATATTAAGTAATATTTAAAAAATATTTTAATTAAATTTGTTTTAAAAATGTATCACATTATTATTATTAATACTACAGTATTATTTCTTAATACTCAATTTTATAAATGTATAAATTAAAAAAAAATTAATATCAAAGTAATAAATATTTTTCAAATAATAATTCAATATTTTTACAAAATAATTGTCATACATTACTAGAGTATTTATTTATTTTTTAATAAATATATTTAAAATAATATTTATTAATATTGCTAAATTTATCAAAATCAATTAATACTTTTTTTACAAAATAATAAATATTTTTCAAATAATAATTCAATATTTTTACAAAATAATTTTCATACATTACTAGAGTATTTATTTATTTTTTAATAAATAAATTTTAAATAATATTTATTAATATTGCTAAATTTATCAAAATCAATGAATAATTATTTTACAATATATTTGATAATTTTATCATAATTATAAAGTATTATAACAATATCATTAACTAAAATTACTAGAGTATTAATTTGTGTTTATATTTAATATTTCATTAAATTATTATTAACATTTACATTAACTAATAATAATCATACTAAAAATTACTAGATTCTCAAAATAATACTAGAGTATTATTAATATAGTATATTCTTATATTATTATAGTATTTTTAAAAAATAATTTTTAAACTTTATTAGATTATTATATTTTTTTAATAATAAATATAAAATAATATTTATAAATAAATGTAAATATTTATTTTATTAGTATCTATATATTGTTTTTAATACTACAGTATTATTTCATAGAACACAAAGTAATATATTTATAAATTAAAAAAGTAATATATCCATTGATTAATATAGAATTTATTTGTATTTAATTTTTTTTTAATTAATTATTTTAATATATTATATATTTATATATAAAATAAATTAATAAATAAATAAAACATTTTTTTTTAATATATCAAATAAAATTTAACATAATGATTTAAATTAACATTTTTTTTAAATTAAAATATATATAAAAATAATACTTGTGTTGTAAAGGTACTTACGTTGTAAAAGTACTTGCGTTGTAATAACATGCGTTGTAATAACATGCGTTGAAAAAACATTTGCGTTGTAAAAGTTTCGTTGTAATTGTTGTGCGTTGTAAAAGTTGCGTTGTAAAGGTAACATACCAGGCTCAAGCTAATGAGCCCATTGGGGCTTTGGGCTTGGGGCAGGGAATTTCTAACTTTTCAAAAGTTATGTTTCCTGTATATTTATTGTTTTAAAAAAAGGGGACCCCTACGAAAAAACAATGGATCTTGCTAGCTGTAGGGCACAATATCAAGGGGGAAAGAACAACAAGCTAATCACAAGATATGTTTACCAATAAAATATGTCAGGCCTTGATCTGTATGAAAACAGGGCACATTAAATTTTCATATTAATGAACTTTGCAAACATTTACTATTTGATGCAAACACAGCAACACAATACACATTAAAAACCTAGAGATGGAGTTTGGTAAAGCATATCAAAGGCGGGCGGCCAAAAAGAAAACACAACAAGCGTTTTGGTGTAAAAGCTTTCGTCAGGTGGACCCGTCTTAAGTTTCTCTATTATTAGTTCTGGAGCTCAAAGATGTTGGCAGAGACCAGATAAAATGAGGACTGTTCCGTACTTCAAGGCACACCACCAAAACGGTGGTATCTGATTAGAGGTGAATCCTTGCGCCAACAAACGATACAAGTAGTTAGAATAATATCTTCCTGTGTAAAATGTGTGATAATATATATACAGATAGATAGTCAATTCATCTGGGATCCTACCGGTGTAGTAACGGTGTAGTAACGGTTATCTTCCTGTATAGTACGATCACCAAGAAACAGAGCTCTCCGTTCAGTAAGACAGAAAGGGCATGAGGCTTCCGGAGATCCTTTATTTATATTGATGATATATTCAACAGTCTATCTGATATCTCTCAAATTTTGACCCATAGCTGGCTCTAAATCCCTACATCTGCTATGAATTAAAAGGACCTTATTCAAGCCCTTATTTTTTGGCGATCATACTATACGGTAAATAGGAGGGAACATACACAATGAGGGATTTTATCACAATTCACTTTTGGTTCAGAATGTGAAATAGCCTATGCTTGGGATTGGATTGATGGTGAGTGCCTGGTTATGTGACCAGTCTTGCCCTGAACACAGTGACGGTTGGTAGTTATGTTGGTATGGTCATTGGCAGCTCTGATAGGGGCAATGGATGTTGCAAGGTGCAGTGGCCTCCTGACAAGGGCGCTGGCACTTTTTTGTTTTCTTACAACTTAAGCACTTCCTGATCTATAGGTGGAACTGTAAGTTGATATAGGGGGACTCATCTGTTTGAGAGGAAGAGCGTCGCCCCACATGCCAGAGGTGAAAAATAAAATGGTATTACCATTTTATTTTTCAGCAACTGACCCATCCTGAACTGAGTGACAGATGGGGCGGATCAGTGCTGTCGAGTGGCAGCAGGGAGCTGTGTGCTTTAAAATGCGCATGTCATCTAGATATTTGTCACATATCTAGAAGAATGAAACTAACTGTTATGAAACTTGATTGATAGACCTGCATAGATTTCTTTATTATCTGAGTGACTTTGGAGGCCCATAACTGTACAGAAATTGAGCACTGAAAAGTGACATAATTTCACTTAATTCACAGTGGTGAAGGAAATGACAGATTTTCCCTTTGCCAACAGAGAACCTGGCATCACATGACTTTAGACCTTAAAGACATTACACAGCCATTGGCAATTTTTTAAAATCACAGGCCGCTAATAACAAACACGACGTTTATAATGAATAAATAAATTCTACAAACAAAAGGCAAGTATCACAAGGTTTGACAATAGATCATAGTTGCTTTCCCTTTGACTGTTACATTAAGTAGCTGTCATATGTTACTGGGGTTGATCATTAGTTTATTACTTCTTCATGTGGAAGAGGCATAAATCACAAAGGCCGCCCTGGAGCATGTTGCTACAAACAGATTAAGAAAATATTTTCAAAATAAACATCGCTTTTTAGTTTACTTATATGTTTAATGAAATTACAACTTAAATGTTTTTTTAATTGGGATTTTTGTATTTCTGCCTTTAGTAGACATGCAACAATAGCAGTATTGAGCAAAGTGCTTTCTCCGTCTCATGAAGAGCAAAAAAGAGAAAACGGAACAAATGTCAGTCTGATAACATTCTCTTATTCTATCTAGTATATCACATTCACATTCCAACCATTTAGTTTGTCCGATAAGAAATTCCACGGCCTGTGAGAGTGTTACCCTATACACAAGGCTACAGTGGTGGGGATGGGTTGTAAATGAAAGAAACTCCCTGATTGTGATGGTGTGAACAATATGCAAAAGTCTATGATGGTTAGTAAGAGATATTAACTGCCTTTGCTAGTATTCACACCCTAAATTATGCAGTGAAAGAAGATATAGATTTGAAAAGAAAAGTTTAGTGAGGTAATCACTCTCAACACTTTATGAAAGTGCAAAATGCCATTTATTAGTACAGGATTGCAATACCCTCAAAACAGTAAATCCCCAGACTCATTCTCTCTCCTTTTCCCCCAGCATCCTTCCTTTAAAAACTTCCTTTCTCTATCCCATGGCTGCCTTCACACTGTCATTCTTCGCCAAAGTACATCCCTTCCCCGAGGGGTAGGTAGGCCAGCATCTGACTCCCCCCACTCTACTGCCATCCAGCAAAACCCCAGAGGCATTTCGTTGCCTCACATGTGAACCCCCGCCAACATTCTTCATTCACTGCCACTAAATAGTTTCCTGCCATAAGCCCTCCAGCAAATCCCTCAATCGCATCAGATAATAAGATATGCCCATCTCCAAGAGATGCACCCCATCCATCCGGTACAGCACCACTACACTTTCTTGAATGCCCTCATTCGACAAGACTTAGATGCCATTAGTCCCACAAAATCCTTCATGGTCCGATTCAGCTTCCTCCTGGCCTAATCAATAGCCCCATGCATAATAGCACCCCTTCATTTCTGTCTGGGCACAAAATCCGTCCATATGATGCAGGTCCCTGCTAACGTCTGTTGAATAAAAACCAAGTCTCTTTACATGTGTTGCAGGAGGGTGAGCCTAGATAGCCTCACCAGATAATTTTCCCCTGAATGGAGCAGAAGCATGTCCAGAAAAACCCACTTGGGGACCACCATCGCCAAACAGGGAAGCAGGTTACCCCATCTCATCCCACTCTTGCCCCACCAGAACTCCTCATGCCGACTGCTCGGCAATCCCAGGTTATGTCCATAGATCTGGTGTTCTGCATACTTTTCTGCCCAGCAGATAAAAGAGTGTCCAACCATCCACAACCATTTTCTCTCTCTCTGGGCCATTTATGCACTCTATGAAAAAAGGAAGTAATGTTGACAATAAATCCCTCAACCCCTGAGGTAAACCGAATTCCCTCCCCCTCTTATTTACGCACATATCTCTGGAAACATCCAGACTCGCACCTGCCAATCTTACGAATCTGTGCCCAATTCCAACCCAATCACGCAGCCACAGCTGCCTCCCCATTCCAGAAAGAATGTGTCCCAAAGTGAGCCGGGTTCTTACCTAATCTTTTCAGAGTCAAACAAAGTGCACTTAAAAGCAGATAAGCCGTATTCTGGGACCCTTTCTCATGACAGAACACTGCCACCTGCCGGAGTCCAGGCCAGGCAGTAAAACTATGCCATTCCTGTACCAGAAACACCCCTCAATACCACCATGCTGTAACCAGATCCATTTAACCCTCTCCAACTGTTCCGTCTTTGACTTTCTCAGCCAGATACCCAATCTATCCCCTTATAAACACACCGACACAACACACCCACCTCCGTCTTCAACACCAAAAGCTTGGATACCCAAAGGCACAGAAAAACATCCATATCATACCCAGACGAAACAGTGCAACTTTAAACAGATCAGCAAAACTCACAACATGCCAAGGAGCAACTCAAAGTTAATCACCTCCCTCAACTGTCTCCCACCACTGATCTCTCTCTACCCAACCTTTTAATACTTTACCCAAGATGTCATCCTAAGCGGGGTCAAACCCTCTAAACAGCTTACCATAAAAGGATAAGCCAGCCGGGTTACGTGCTTTGGTCACAGGTGAATAACCTTTGTCAATCAAGAATAAAACAAAACTGATGACCCTCTTTTCCAGCTCCTCACGGCCCATATATTACAACATCCCTGGATGGCCCTCAAAGGTTTAAACATCACTCCAAGCAAGATGACAACTCCTCTTGGTGGATTCAGCTAAAGACTTATCAGCCAGCCTTAATGCTCTCATGGCTGCCACATGTCTGCAGGAACTGGTATCTTGCGAGCCCCCTCTCCCGGTGCCACACTGCGAAAATGCTGCCACTGTGAATGAGATAAGGAATCAGTAATAGAATTCCTGACCCCAGGTACATGCTTGGTCTTGAAAACTATATGCAACTGGGAGCACAACAACATGAATCTGTGCAGCAAATGTTACACCCTCAAATCCCCCGCTTCTGTTTGTCAACCAAGTCAACCACAGTCATATTGTTCACATTGAACAGCACAGACCGGTTCGCAAATTCTTTGCACCAAACAGCCCATGCCACCAACAGAGGGAAGAATTCCAAAACGGCAATGATCTACCCTTGCACCAACCAGGTCCCTGGCCAGACCTACGTCAATCCCAGAAGTGACCAAAACCCCGGGCCCCCGCCACATCAGAGAAAATCTGCACCTTCCACACCATATCCTCCTCAAGAAAATGCATGCAAACCTGATTGAAATCCTGTAAGAAAGATTTCCAAACCTTCAGGTCTGCTTTCACCCCCATGGAATTTCCGATCCCATGATGCAGTAGAACAGCCCTTGACATGGCTGAACGCAACCTCCTGCAAAATTTCTGACCACCCCGCACCACCCTGCAGGTGAAATTCAGGAAACTAACAACTGCTGCACCACCCTGAGTTCCTATCTCCTCAAGCCCATCACCCACTCAAGGAAGGTGTGAATCTCCAGCACCTTTGCCCTGGGCAGCCTGGCCACCATGTGAACCATGTCCAACTCAATGCCCAAGAAAGTCAAACATGTGGAGGTGCCTTCTATCTTTTCAGGTGCAAATGGGACCTCAAAAGAAGCCGCCATGACCTCAAAGCGTCTCAGAGCCTTGAGGCAGTCACCTGACCCCGCCTTGCCTACAAACAGGAATTGTTTAAATAGTGAGACACCACACGGTGCCCACTATCCCTCACAAAGACCCACTGCAGAAAGGTACTGAAGGTCTCAAAGAGAACACAGGAGATGGCACAAACCATGGATAGCACTTTGTCAACGTAAATCCCCCCATTCAATGGTATCCCTAATAAGGGGAAAGCCTCAGTGTGAATAGGCAAAAGCTGACTTGATGTCACACTCCGACTCCCACCACAGGCTCTGACCAATTGAATCGCATTGTCGAAAGAAGCATACACCACTCTTGTATCCTCGGGGACAATACAATCGTTCACTGAGCACCCTTCAGGCCAAGACAAATGATGTATCAAGCAGAATTCCCCAGCCTGTTTCTTGGGTTCCACACCCAGAGAAGACACAATCAAATCAGACAATGGGCAGTCTTGGAAAGGACCCACACTTCTCACCACCGCAATCTCAGGCTGCAACTTGGCAAACACCACACCAGGGTCAGCCCTGGCTGACCGCAAATTTCAGTTCACCTCCTAGGCCTGAGTCATCGATAACCCATCCTGAAACCTCCCCGAAACCCCACTCCAATCTCAATGCAGCTTCCCTGTCCAGGTAAAGGACCAGGCATGGCAATAAAGCTCCCAGCCTAAATGGCATAGGTGCCCTTTGGTCCAGAAGGGCCTTAAGGTCCCTTCGCCTGAACGCCCTCCATTGTTCAGAGGGGCTCACCATCATAAAACACTGGGTAAAGGGTGTCTACCGCCGCATTTGGAACACTTGTGTTTGAACTTACACAGGTGCCGTGAGCAGAAACCATTGTCAAAATTCCAACATGCTCCAACATTTGTGCCTAGGGTTCTTCTAGCAGCATGTACTCCCTGCTGGGCGGGACAGGGCTGAAAAGGCTTGTAAGCCATGGGCAGGACACTTGCCATGTGCGTCGATGCCGTAGACTGGGTTGAGGACATTCATTCTATCCACAATTCAGAATCGACATCCCCGCAAAGTTTGTCTGGATTAAATCTGACTTTGGCCCTAAACTCCTCATCGCAACCGAGACGACTGTACCTCCAAAAGTACATTTGAGCTTTACAAATTATGGTGAGGTATTTGAATAAGGTAATGGCCTTATCCACATACTTCTCGCAATAGATGTTGATGAATATCAAGATGGCTGATGGCCAAACATCCATAGTAATGGGCATCCTAGGCCTCCTAGCCAATTCCCATTCCTCCTCTTTTGACCCTTCTATGGCCTGAATGTCCCTGTGGAGTAGTTTACACATGTCCACTTACTTGTGCTTCCATATCCGATTCTTAGTTGTTTCTTAAACGTGAGACCCACAGGGCATTGCCAGCAACATATAAAGCATCCTTTTCTTAGGTGTTCACCCTTACTTGTTATCTTTATTCACAGCCTCGGCTGCCTTTTCAGTGGTCTGTGAAGCAGCCAACCCCCGTGTCTAACCTTCCTTGGCAGCCAAAACTTTACTTATACCTGCAACCCCCTCCTGAATCTGACCCACAAGCTCACCAATTACCCCATCACCCACCCCCACTGATTTACATTCCTGCACTGCTGAGCGCGTCTGCTGAGGCTCCCAGACTGCATACCAGTCTCACTTACCTTTGAGCAACCGACCGTATTCTTTGTGGAACTTGGAGCTGCCGCTTCTCGTCTCCATCCGCTGTCCGGTGCTGGCACCCGCTCTTGACATCTGCAAAACACCAACCGAAGAGGCTGTTGCACCGCTACTCCTCCTACCCCATGCTTGCAGCATTCTTCCATCCTCATCATCACGTACCTCACCTTCCTCTCAATCATCGCTATCATCGTCACAATCCAACTCCAACATATCTCCCGGATCACAGACCCCTTCGAAAATCACTGCGCTGAAGATACACACAACATTCACAATTTTGTCCACCCGGAAGTGGTGGGGGCTCCCAGTGTAAGATGTTCAATCCCACACCGAAGGGAAGACTGCAGCAACCCCCCCTAGTGCTTTGGACCAATGTCCCAAGGGCCCCATGCACCCATTGGGGTCTCCAACTGTACCCTGTCCATTGCCTGGCTGCTCCAAGCCTGCGGTCTCCTTGCGCCAACCTGTCCCTGTCCCGCACAGGCCCCCCTTGTACTCCAGCCCTGACTGGTCCTCCCCAGGTACCCATACCCAGCTCCCCATAACCCAGCAGGACCCACGTCCCCTGCCCTCGCATCAGGAGCATCCATAATGCTCTTCAACTATCTCCCTTGCTCCAAAGTGTCCTCCCTCTTCCTGCATAACTTCTCCCACTGTTCTTCAGCTGCCTGGACCAGCCTGCTCTGTTCCCTGATCTTTGCTTCTAGGTCTACTCCCTGCCACTAGCTCATCTAACCTCTCACACACCCACCCTGCCCAGCTGCTGCCTTAGGCTCACCACATCTGTCTCCAGCCTGGGCACTGTTGGCACAACCTTGAGACCTTCCTGGCCCTTACCCTTATGTCCAGAACCAGCACTCGCCCCTGCCCGGACCTTGGAAAACCCCTCCAAAGGGACCTTCCTTTTTCATTTGCCTTTGGGGCCCCCACTAGCCACCCCCTCCTCCTTGGCCTGTCTGGAAAGGTCCAGGGGCCCATCCTGTAAAATAAGACCCCCAGGGCCCACCACCCCTGTTGTAGAGGATCTGGTATGCTCTTTTTGGAACCCGCCTCCTTGTTATCGCTGATTGCCTACGGGTTGCGGACATTCGTGGTCCGATGCACAGTTGCCTGAAGGCTGCTATGCCTTCCACAGAGTGGATATCTCAAGGCCGCAAGAGACGCACTGCATTCCCACCTGGCCCCGCCCTTCCTCACTGCAGCCTTACCTCGAGGCATTGTGCATGCAGCCACTGCTGCCGCAACACTTCCCGACTCGGCCTCTCTGGAATGGGCATGACAACCCAGACCTCCTCCAACACACCTGGTCACAGTAAGTTGGCCCTCCCGGCCGCACCTAGGGTGCGCAACACTGCCCGCACAATATCCAAGTTCTCTGACATTGTCGGCAACTGCAGGATGCAAACCGCTCCCTCACTCCTTCGCACAGCTACCTCAACAGCTACGGCTGTGGCACAAGGGGAATGAGCCAGAGTGAGGCTCACCCCCACCCTCTTGGCTCCTATATAACCTCTAACCTAAATCCCTCAGCACCCACAATCCACCTATCCTTTCTGTCCTCGTCACCCCACTGATGCAAAGTCCCATAGGAAGACTAGGCTGCACCCTTGCTTCCCATGGGATCCTCCATTGTCACTGAGAGACGTATAATTCCTCTGAGTACATGCACATTCTCATTAGAGTCTGGTATTTGGTAAGAAGCTGTATTAAGAAAAATCCCCTTCTCAAAGGTTCCACAGACCCTGCATTATTTTCCAGTACTTTCAGCAGTTCAAAGTGATTTTATATTGCATCCCATTCTTAGCTTCCAGCCTCATTACAAAGTACCCTAGTGCTGGAACCCAGGAGACTGTAATTTCTTTTGGATTATGACTGTGTCTTTTCCACCTAGAGACAGCTCAAGAGGGTATGCACTGACCCCACAATCCTGCAGGATGAAAAGTATGCTGTTGCCTGTCATATTATAGGACCTATTTACCTAGCTGCTGAGGTAGGAGCCCAACACGGGGAAAGAGGGCCAGCAAAGGAAGATTAGGATAGGGAGATGGAGAAGGCAATCAAAGTACACATGAATATTTGGTTTTGTATTAGATGTTGGGTTTTCATAAGAATTCAGACACCATTTTGCTAAACTGCTAGGTTTTTAAGAAAATGAAGGCTTTAACATTGTTGTAATTTGGGATTGTTGTATTCCCGCCAATGGCAAAGGAAGGAAACTAACAGAAGTTTTTCCCCGCTTGGATATGAGGGCAGGGAAAGCAGCATATGTCTTGCATGTGGTGCCTTCTATATTGCAAGTTAAACAGACAAAAAATAAAGAAGACAGAAATTTTTGTGTGCATCCTGGTTTTATCACATTAGAAACGTTTAGCTGGTCGCTACTTTTGAGGATAATCTGGGCTCCAAATGTAGGTTCAGAATTATGAACAATGCAGGAAATTCAGAAAAGTAACTACAAGCCATATTATCAAGAACAGCGATAACATTATCGCCGCTTTAGCAGCAGGAAACTGCAGCTAAAGCGCCGATAAGGGGCTTGATAATATGCCCTTGTGAATTCCCATAGAAGTCCAGGTTTGACGTCCTGCACACCAGAACCTGGGCTTCTATGGGAATTCACAAGGGCATATTATCAAGCCCCTTATCGCCGCTGTAGCAGCAGTTTCCTGCCTCTAAAGCGGCAATAATTTTATCGCTGTTCTTGATAATATGGCTCTAAAGTTGTTGTGCTGTGTTACATGAAAAGGCGAGATCAGAACAGCGCCATATCTAGTAAGACAAGGTGTTGTTTTCCTCTTTTCTTGTGCAGGTGCATTTTAGGCTGCCATGTGCCAACACAGACACCCTTGTGCCATAGTGCAAGGGTGTGCGCGTATTTGTACTGGAAGGGGTCTCTTTCAACTCAAAAAATATCCTTTAACACCTTTCCCTCTTTGCATGTGTGCTGTACAATACAATACACAAGCAAAGTAGGAAAAACAAGGAGAAATGAAAACATATCTCCTTGTGACTGCTGCCCCAAGGAGATGTAAGATTGTGGCGAAAATCCCTGTCTTTGAATGTCTGTAGATTTGCATCAAAACCGATGGGTGGTTGCACGGCAATGCCCATGTAGCCCCCCCATGGAATGCCTGTTGACGCAAAGTAATGCAAAGCAGCCCATGCAACAACTTTGCTTTACTTCGAGAAACTATCCAATGTGAATCCTGCATTTGAAAGAAAATCTTACCATACCACTTAGTGTCAGGTTTGCATTTCAAAAGCAACACAAACGCAGCACAAAGCATTGGTAAATCTGTGCAATAGTAAAGGCTTGTCACTGTTGCATTTGAGGATGGTAATACTGTAAGGTGGCTCTGCTGCTCATGATATTTAGTCAGTAAGTCTAGTTCACTGCTGCCGAAGCTGGACTCACTCTACATTAGATTCCTTTGTTGGGGATTTGTTGTCAGCGAGAGAAAATACTGTCTTTGAAACTGGAACCACCTCCTTTCATTTTGCTAATAGTGATTTTTTCAGTGTGAGGAGCACCGTTTTTCTAAACACATTCAAATCAAATCAAATCAAATCAGGTGTTTGCTAAGCGTGACTACTCACTCGTAAGGGTCTCAAGGCGCTGGAGGTGTGTGGGGGGAGGGGGTGTTCGCAGGTTCCAGTCCATCAAGAAGGGGGTCTGTCGAGGAGCCAGGTTTTGAGGTTTCTTGTGACGATGGGGAGCGATGGTATCTGTCTGAGGAGGAGCGGAAGGTCGTTCCAGGCACTGGCCACGCGGAAGGAGAAGGAGCGGCCTCTCGATCTGGTCTTTCTGGTACCGGGGACCACGGCGTTGGAGAGCTGGGCTGATCGTAGGGTCCTTTGAGGTGCGTGGAACTTGAGTCGGCTGTTCAGGTTCACCATACATAATATTCTAGAGCTGGAGATGCATTGATATTGAGAGAAGTCACTAAGATTCTTCACATCCTGCTTTACAAAGCTAATGATTGAGTAGTACATTTGTATTATAAATTAGACCTGACTGGCAGGGGGAACATCCTTTACAACGCAACTTTTACCCCGCACTACCATTACAACGCAACCATTACAACGCAAGTCATTACAACGACTTGCGCTGGAGGGTGCTGTAGGATAGGGAATAGCTTAATTTTCTATCCAACACCTTCCCTACTATCCACGGGGACTGGAGTTGGAATAGAAAATTAAACTATTCCACTATCCAGCGCCCCCCAACGCAAGTCGTTGTAACGACTTGCGTTGTAAAAACTGTGTTGTAATGGCATGCGTGGTAAAAGCATGCGTTGTGATGTCATACAACCGACTGGCAGATCCCATAGCAGTGAGAACTGGGTATCATACTGTCTTCACCCAGAGGCGCAGCTGCTGCGGTGGTGTCTTTGGGAACAAACATGCACCAATATGGTTATGCAGTTTATTGTGAAGAAATGAAGCCTCTTGATGTTGGTCCTTTAGCTAATTGCTTCCCATGACCATGACCAAACCTTCATTATTCTGCCTGTGCTACCAGGTCATTCACATCTGGCACATTTTTTAGTTAATGATTTATTTTTCCAGATGGGTATTACTGTTATGCCCTTTCTCTGTCAGTTCACTTTATATCTGCCTTATTTCTATCTATACCTGCATTATGCAGAGCCAAAACAAGAGGTCAAATGTTTTTATACTACCAAATGTTTTGGAGTAAACTGCCAGTGCTATTGCCTAGTAGTCTGCCAAACCAACAGTTGTTTTGCAGAAACTTAAAACTATATGGTGAGAAAGTGGGTAGTTTGTTAATTGGGGGGGACGTCTGTTCCAGCAACAGCCACAGTCCCTGGTAAGGCGAACCACAAAAATCATTAAATTAACCTGTGCTTAACTCTCTGGGAGCTTGGCATAAAAACAGTCAGGATTTTAGTGGCAATATGTAAAGTATTATGCAGCATGGAAAGCTAGGAGTGCTGGAACAGCAGGGCATCCTATAGGAGGCTGCAGGCCACTGAAAAGGGCACAGAAATTGTAGCTGTTGGTGCCTGAGAACAAGGGGGCAACCAGGGACCAAAGACTCGGGAACAGGGCGAGCCTCTTAAAGGAAAGCTGAGGGACTGCTAAGGTACATGCAAAGAGAAAAGGTAGCCTTTGGCAAGCAGTAGCAAGTACCGAGAGTGCATGAGAGGTGGGATCCCAAACCAGCCCCTCTGTGGGCCCTGGGATAATGCGATACAAAAGGGGATGATGGACGGAGCGTTTGAGCAAATCAAACACTCACCCCCAGTCAACTGATCTGGGTTTAATCCATCACCATTCTTTAGCCCACTCAGCCACCCCATTTCAGACATGGCCACATGCAAATCAGTCTGACCCTGTGTCTCATGGGAACAGTCCAGCCCGAACTGCCAAGCTATGTCTTCCATGGACCGGAAACAAGCATCCTGGGACCGGTTTCGGATTCATAATCCTCATCAGCCAGGCTATCTTGAATCCAGTGGCCAAGTGAGCAAGGGACTCACGTCTGAGCATACCCTGCCACACTTAGGGCGAACAAAGCGATACAAAAGGGGATGATGGATGGAGCGTTTGAGCAAATCAAACACTCACCTCCAGTCAACTGATCTGGGTTTAATCCATCACCATTCTTTAGCCCACTCAGCCACCCCATTTCAGACATGGCTATATGCAAATCAGTCTGACCCTGTGCCTCATGGGAACAGTCCAGCCCGAACTGCCAAGCCATGTCTTCCATGGACCGGAAACAAGCATCCTGGGACCAGTTTCGGATTTATAATCCTCATCAGCCAGGCTATCTTGAATCCAGTGGCCAAGTGAGCAAGGGACTCACGTCCGAGCATACCCTGCCACACTTAGGGTGAACAAAGCGATACAAAAGGGGATGATGGACGGAGCGTTTGAGCAAATCAAACACTCACCCCCAGTCAACTGATCTGGGTTTAATCCATCACCATTCTTTAGCCCACTCAGCCACCCCATTTCAGACATGGCCATATGCAAATCAGTCTGACCCTGTGCCTCATGGGAACAGTCCAGCCCGAACTGCCAAGCCATGTCTTCCATGGACCGGAAACAAGCATCCTGGGACCGGTTTCGGATTCATAATCCTCATCAGCCAGGCTATCTTGAATCCAGTGGCCAAGTGAGCAACGGACTCACGTCTGAGCATACCCTGCCACTCTTAGGGCGAACCAAGCGATACAAAAGGGGATGATGGACGGAGCGTTTGAGCAAATCAAACACTCACCCCCAGTCAACTGATCTGGGTTTAATCCATCACCATTCTTTAGCCCACTCAGCCACCCCATTTCAGACATGGCCATATGCAAATCAGTCTGACCCTGTGCCTCATGGGAACAGTCCAGCCCGAACTGCCAAGCCATGTCTTCCATGGACCGGAAACAAGCATCCTGGGACCGGTTTCGGAATCATAATCCTCATCAGCCAGGCTATCTTGAATCCAGTGGCCAAGTGAGCAAGGGACTCACATCTGAGCATACCCTGCCACACTTAGGGCAAACAAAGTGATACAAAAGGGGATGATGGACGGAGAGTTTGAGCAAATCAAACACTCACCCCCAGTCAACTGATCTGGGCGGTGCTTGTTTCCGGTCCATGGAAGACATGGCTGGACTGTTCCCATGAGGCACAGGGTCAGACTGATTTGCATATAGCCATGTCTGAAATGGGGTGGCTGAGTGGGCTAAAGAATGGTGATGGATTAAACCCAGATCAGTTGACTGGGGGTGAGTGTTTCATTTGCTCAAACGCTCCGTCCATCATCCCCTTTTGTATCGCTTTGTTCGCCCTAAATGTGGCAGGGTATGCTCAGACGTGAGTCCCTTGCTCACTTGGCCACTGGATTAAAGATAGCCTGGCTGATGAGGATTATGAATCCGAAACCGGTCCCAGGATGCTTGTTTCCGGTCCATGGAAGACATGGCTTGGCAGTTCGGGCTGGACTGTTCCCATGAGGCACAGTGTCAGACTGATTTGCATATAGCCACGTCTGAAATGGGGTGGCTGAGTGGGCTAAAGAATGGTGATGGAATAAACCCAGATCAGTTGACTGGGGGTGAGTGTTTGATTTGCTCAAACGCTCCGTCCATCATTCCCTTTTGTATCGCTTTGTTCGCCCTAAGTGTGGCAGGGTATGCTCAGACGTGAGTTCCTTGCTCACTTGGCCACTGGATTCAAGATAGCCTGGCTGATAAGGATTATGAATCCGAAACCGGTCCCAGGATGCTTGTTTCCGGTCCATGGAAGACATGGCTTGGCAGTTCGGGCTGGACTGTTCCCATGAGGCACAGGGTCAGACTGATTTGCATATAGCCATGTCTGAAATGGGGTGGCTGAGTGGGCTAAAGAATGGTGATGGTTAAACCCAGATCAGTTGACTGGGGGTGAGTGTTTGATTTGCTCAAACGCTCTGTCCATCATCCCCTTTTGTATCGCTTTGTTCCCCTTAAGTGTGGCATGGTATGCTCAGACGTGAGTCCCTTGCTCACTTGGCCACTGGATTCAAGATAGCCTGGCTGATGAGGATTATGAATCCGAAACCGGTCCCAGGATGCTTGTTTCCGGTCCATGGAAGACATGGCTTGGCAGTTTGGGCTGGACTGTTCCCATGAGGCACAGGGTCAGACTGATTTGCATATAGCCATGTTTGAAATGGGGTGGCTGAGTGGGCTAAAGAATGGTGATGGATTAAACCCAGATCAGTTGACTGGGGGTGAGTGTTTGATTTGCTCAAACGCTCCGTCCATCATCCCCTTTTGTATCGCTTTGTTCGCCCTAAGTGTGGCAGGGTATGCTCAGACGTGAGTCCCTTGCTCACTTGGCCACTGGATTCAAGATAGCCTGGCTGATGAGGATTATGAATCCGAAACCGGTCCCAGGATGCTTGTTTCCGGTCCATGGAAGACATGGCTTGGCAGTTCGGGCTGGAATGTTCCCATGAGGCACAGGGTCAGACTGATTTGCATATAGCCATGTCTGAAATGGGGTGGCTGAGTGGGCTAAGGAATGGTGATGGATTAAACCCAGATCAGTTGACTGGGGGTGAGTGTTTGATTTGCTCAAACGCTCCGTCCATCATCCCCTTTTGTAGGGCCCTGGGATAATGCCAGTTGCAAATGCCAGTGCCTGAGAAAACCTGGGGAGCAGGCTGGAATGGGGGTGGGGGGCAGGCGCCACAGAGGGCCTGAGATGCTGAAGCATTGCAATGAAAGCGAGAACCAGTGTGAACCCTTGAAAGGGCCCAAGCCACACATTACTATAAACTACAAGGAGCCTCAGGGGGAAAGAAAGAGGGTTTATACAGGCCGCTCCCCACTCAGTACATCTTAAACAACCAGTGGCCTGCCCTTACACACTATGGGGTCAAAGACCCACTTGTTTGTATGTTGATCAGTTAGGCAGAGGGTGTGGTACAGCCATCTACCTACATGTGCTACATAAAGCCACCATTTTACAAATAAAAGGATAAAAACTCTAAAACAAGCAATGTTTGTGCGTGAACCCCGTGTGCTAACCCCACACCTCACTAAACCTTTCTCCGAGGAAAAAAGGGGGGAGGAAAGTTGGCAGAGCCTCACGGGAGCAACACCCGGAGGAGGGTATAACAGGCTGGTACTCGCCTGTACCCTCACGTTCTCATCATCAGCATTTGCCAACTGGTAAAAGAACGGGGATATAAACTGTGCCGAGAAAAGAAAAAACCTGTGTGTGTTCTATGTGTTAGTGACCCACTGTGGTATGCCAAAACTCCTGTGCTCAAGATCTGGTCCCACCACCATTAAAAAGAGCTGAGCTACACTGGCAATTCCAACTTTATTCCGTGCTGTGTGCTCGCTCTAATTAAAAACAACCAACATGTTCCATCGCCGAGTTTCCTTTACCGGCGATTTCGTCAGGGTTTTGGGTCAGCGTGAATACTGCACGTCTAGATTCTCCCTTTATTGTACCAGGTGGCCTTATGGAATTGAGCCTACCAGCCTCCCGTAGAAGAATCTGGGATGGTTGGACCCTTTAACTTACAATGGGCTCCATGCACCGCCCTTCGGTCGGTATCGGTATTACGTGCAAGAATGGCCTCCGCTCACCCTCCGATCCAAGACACACATGACAGGAAACCTTGGCCAGTGGTAGAAAGTGCAGCCCTTTCTATGCTGCAGGTTATCTGGGAGTAACCAGGACTACTGATATGACAGGTGGCAAAGAAGCAAAATGCACGCAACAAGCAAGGCTGGATAAATATGCCACACTTAAAGCGTTGATGGCAGTTGCAACCCAACCTGGGTCCCATGCCCCAAACAGGGAGCATGTGCAGGGGGAGGTGGAACCCTCACATAAGGACATAATGGAGGTGATACAAGGGGTACAAGGCTATGCAGAAACGAACATAGACTCAGTGACACCTGAAGTTGCAATCCTATGGGCTGATGCACAGAAAATGGGTGCTAGGGTCACGGAGAAAGAGGCATTGCTGGCTATGTTTCGCACAGAGAAAAAGACCTTTAGGGAATAGGAACACTGCCTGTTCACAGACTGAGAGGCAATGGGGCCAAACTGGAGGACTTTGAGGGATGTTCCAGGAGGAAAATTATTAGAATGGTAAGGGGTTATATAGGAGCCAAGAGGGGGGAGGCAAGCTTCTCTCTGGCTCATTCCCCTTGTGCCACAGCCTTAGTTGTTGAGGTAGCTGTGCGGAGGAGCAAGGGAGTGGTTTGCAGCCTGGAGTTGCCGACAATGTCAGAGAGCTAGGACTTGGTGCGGGCAGTGCTGCGCACCCTAGGTGCAGCCGGGAGGGCCAACTTACTGTGGCCAGGAATGTTGGAGGAGGCCTTTGTTGTCATGTCCCATCCAGCCAGGGCCTCCAAGCTCCTGTGCACCAGTGTTTTACAATAGATATACAAGTTATTTATCCCAGTTTCCCTGATATACAAAGATCGTACTGGATTGTTGAAAGACTTTTAACATCAGGGGAAAACTTCCTAGGGTGATTCATGTAAGACAGCTTTATGTGCAAAGAGGGTAATAACTGCCAAAAAGCATAAACCTTGCCCAGTGGCTCTAACAGGAGTGATGCACTCTTTCATCCCTCATCTCATCCTGCATTAACCTCCCTCAATATGAATATATTGACCAATAGTAGAAAGGGGGAAGGGGAATGAGATAAGAGAGAAAGGAAAGATGCTGGATATCCCTACTTGGACTCATCACTTGGGTGGGTAGTGACATCGTTATTTATTTATTTACATTAGTTATTAGGAGAACCAGACCCGGGGCTATCAGAGCACTGTACATAGTCCTCTGCAACATACTTAAGCGTTATTACAATCAGAGTTGTGAAAGAGATCAGATACTTTGTGCCTGCCTCATCCAAGCCGGTTAGCATATGATTTTGATTGGTAGTACATAGCATTTGTTGGGTTGAAAAGTATTGTTGAAGTAGAAGTATGTTTAGTTCTTTTTTGAAGGAGACCTGGTAGTGCTTGGTCCTGATGGCAGGTGCTATGGCATTCCATATTTTTGGGCCGGTGCCTGGGAAGGCTTGATTTAGAATTCAAGACATTTGGAAAGCAGGCATTTCCAGTCACAGGGAGTAGGGACTTCAGTCAAAAGATAACACAGATAGACAACACTATAAAACCCTACATCACCATTATATGGACAGTATAGCAGAAACTAAAAGAACGTACTTAGGAAACCGCATCAATCAAGCAGCAAATTCCCATAAGGAATTATATAAGATCGTAAAGGAATTCACGAACCCCCCTTCCAGTTTAACATCCCAAACTGCTTCCCAGGAATGGGTGGACTCACTCTCAGATTTCTTCATCACCAAAATCAATGGCATCCATAAAGCTTTCCTCAGCAGACAACACCTTACAACAGGATAGATCGATATCTCCTCCCAGCCCGATTAATTACTTTAAAAATTTCGAGGAAATAACAGAAGAATACACCGTGGCAACACTTAAAAAGATGCAATCCGGTTCACCAGCAGATCCTGCATCTCCACAAATCCTGTCTAAAATTGGATACAGTCTCATACCTGACCTCACTAAAATTCTAAATTTAACACTAATGCAGTCCACAGTCCCTTCTCACTGGAAGGAAGCTGTGGTTAGGCCAATCATGAAAAAACCATCTGCTGATTCGAAACAGTTATCGAACTACAGTCCTATTTCACTAGTCCCCTTGTTCGGGAAAGTAATAGAATCAATGATTAATAAACAGCTATCAAACTATTTAGAAAACAATAAAATCCTAGACCCATCACAATCGGGCTTTCGAGCACACCACAGCACGGAAACAGCCCTAGTGGAGATTACAGATAACATCAGGCTCTCCCTCGACGCTAAACAATCCGCTATTTTAATCCTTTTAGATTTATCGGCGGCCTTCGACACCTTATTCCATACTATTCTTCTGGGCTGCCTTAGGGAATGTGGTGTCAAGGGCTCTGCTTTACAGTGGTTTGAAAGCTATCTTTCGGACCGATCTTTTAAGGTGGAAATTGATGGATTCTCTTCTAAAAGCCAGACTATATCAACAAAGGCGTTCCCCAGGGATCAATCCTAAGTCCTACACTTTTCAACCTTTACATGTCACCCTTAGCAAAAATAATTAGAGCACATGGCTTTGACACAGTGTCGTACGCCGACGACACACAATTGCTGATCACTCTGGGTCCGGATCATATCAATACACAGCACAAATTCATACAGTGTATGATAACTGTAAATGACTGGATGTCCAAAAAGCACCTCCTGTTAAATGCAAGCAAGACCGAAATTCTGCACTTCGGTAATGCTCAAAATATCTGGTCCTCCGACTGGTGGCCACCCTCACTGAGGTCGTGCCCCTCACCAAAGTTCGCTGTCCGCAACCTAGGAGTTATAATGGACAACATACTCTCAATGGAAAACTACGTAAATACTGTGAGCCGAACCTGCTATGGAATAATGCGAGCCCTTAGGAAAATCTTTAAATGGATCCCACTGCATTGTCGCTTCCCCCTGGTTCAGGGCCTAATCATAAATCGCTTGGACTTTGATAACGCACTATTTGCATCGATAAACGAGAAACTAATATCCAAACTCCAAATACTACAGGACACCGCAGCGAGGCTAGTGCTAAATCTCCCCCGCGCTCACCATTGGCTCTTAGCCTAAAGACGCTTCACTGGCTCCCTATTAAAAAGAGGATTACATTTAAGATATGCTGCATTGTACATAAAGCAGTCAACAATAATGGCCCAACATATCTGGCAAAGAAACTAAGTCAATATCAACCGACAAAAACACTTTGCTCGGCAAATAAACACCTTCTGACAGTTCCTAAGGTCCGCACGGGGAAAAATGGTAACAGATCCTTCTCCAGAATCGCACCGGAGACATGGAATACCTTACCGCTGCAGCTGCGTCTTGAAACTAACCACAAAACTTTTCGTAAAGCCCTAAAAACATGGCTTTTCTAAGAAAGAATAGGAAAAAACAAAAAGTCATTCTGTTTTGACTTGGCCCTCTTCTTCAACTAGCGCTATGAGACCTACGGGTGAGATAGGCGCTTAATAAAAACCAATACACATAGACATAGTGGTGATGGGAGCCTCCTGAGCAGCCAATCAGGGTGAATGTCTAAAACAAAGATTAGATACTTTATTATTGTGCCATTAAGGTAGCGCATTTGGCCTTAATAATAAGTATATACCATAAGCGTGCCTGTGCTGTGTAGTGAGAATCATGTTCCTGAAACTGGAGCCCAGCAATAGTTAAACAGCAATATATGGGCTAATCCTCTTCTCTATTGACAACATAGCTACAATCAAGCAGGGAATCTTTAATCGGGCTACTGATCCAGGAGGGTCTCAAGGCGCGGTGGGGAGCAGCTCTGGTCAGTCAAAGAGCCAGGTCCAGAGGGCCCTTCTGAAGATGTGCACAGTGGGGACGTGTCTGTCGTCGATCTGGAGCAGCGATGTAGGAGAAGGTTCTTCCACCCGTTCTTGCTCTGCAGATGCGCGGGGCTTCGGCGAGTACGGCGGATCGGAGGTTTCTCTTGGGAGATTCTTTCATTGAGATATTGGGGTCTGGTGTTGTGGAGGCATTTATAGGTGTGGGTGATTATCTTGAAAGTTACTCTCTTCTCGACGGGGAGCCAGTGGAGGTTTTTCAGGTGTTGGGTGATGTGTCCATGTTGAGGGATGCCGAGGACAAGTCTGGCCGTGATTGTAGATATGTACTCTGATTCTGCCAAAACTGAAAATAAAATTAACAATATTCAGGACGATTTAGTTCCTGCTATAAGTTATAATCACTTTCCTAAAAACCACATGCACCCGAAAAGACAGACGACCCCTCCATGAAACATTATTAAGGAAGACCGTCGCTGTCTCCAAAGAACGTGAGAGTTCAAGGAAGGGTAGCTTTGTTGTTGGTGCACATCATGCAATGCATTCTCCAGAGATGAAAAAACATTTGGCAAGGGGCACCGATATTTTGTAACCAATGCTATCCTTTTCTTCCTCGACATAAACTTAAGATGAGAATGTTGTGTTCTGAGGCTTGCACACCACCAAGCACTGAAAGAGCAGCCATGACTCCTCCCAACATGTTTGATTTCCCACCTTTGCCCCTTCCACTCTGAATCTTTCACCAAGAGTAAATGGGTGCAATTGACAGCCTTGCAATATTGAACTGTTTTCTGTCCGCTTTTGGAACAGTAAACAGTTGGTGTCAACTCTCAGAGCTGTCTATAGCACCGACATCCATGCATTGAACCGCCCTACCAGTCGAAAACATCTCACGGCTTCCAACAGGTAAAGCCAGCCTACATAGTGAATGCCTTGCAAGCATCTAGGCTGGCAGCAGCATAATGAGAGGGAGTGAGTCTTCTGCAGTTTCTCCATCAGTAGATGAGAGGTCTAACAATGGTGGACAGGTCTCATTTGGTGAAGAATCCTGATTAGTCTATATTGACTGGTTGATCTATCACTTTTGATAAGCTGCCTTCTGCTGTATAAGCAATACCTTGTTATCCTTGTGTATAATGGAAATGGAAGGGATACATTGTAGAACAATTCAAATGGTACTTCTCTGACTTCGGGAGTTCCATAATTATCTTGTCTCTCGTGGAGCTGAGCAGTTTACCAAGAGTTAGGGTTTCACTGTTTACATCCAGCAGCCTAAATATATCCAAAATCCGAATTCGCATGGAGCTTTGCACATAGGAGAGTAGCCAGAATCAGTTCCGACTCCGGCAGCCCATGGCTCCTCTGGTCTCTTTAGCTCCTCCTGGATCAAAACACAGGAGAGGATGCTAGTCTAAGAAGTCTCACCATCTGTTGCTTCTGAGGCCTGGCCATCTCACCTCCAGTCGTGCTCAAGCTCACAAACAGTCTTTTTAGAGCATTTGTAGACAGCGTGTCAGCCATACAGAGGGATGTGATGTCATCAGTGTTTTATATGAATGTTTAAATGAATATTGGTCATCATCACATTCCATCTATGGATAGCATAAGACATTTGAAATGTAAACCAGTTTTCCATTTAATAGAGCCAGTGCTTTAAAACACGTATCAAAGAATATAAGCATTTTTTATGCAATATGTCCTAAAAAAGTTAAATCACATAGCTTTTCTGTGTTTGAAATTTAAAAAACCGTGTCAACAACAGGCCTCCTAATAATAAGTATTTTATTTTTGGGGCTCATTCACCCTTCTCATTCAGGTAAGACAGTTAGAGTCACTCTTTTCTTCCAAAAGTGGCAGTATTTCAGTTTCACCCTACATATCATCCTATTGTCATTCACTCAGTTCTACGATATGTTTGGTTTTTTTTTGGTAGCTGGCCATTATTAAATGTGGTGACCAGTAATAACAACAGGAAATTTGGGACAACAATGGCCTGGCTACGTAATTTACATGCTACACTATTTATTGTGCCTGCCGAAGTTAACTGTAGAAAGAACAATTGATGCACAGAATGCAGAACAATGTCATACATTCACCCCAGTACAGAGATCTGGGCCTAAATCCATCGTTTTGTTGCTCACCATGCCATTCCAGTTTGGACCCAGCCATATGCAAATCAGTCTAGACCCTGTGCCCGATGGGAAAGGTTCAGCCCGAACTGCCAGGCTAGATCCTCCCTGGACTGGAAACAAGCATCCTATGACCGGTTTCAGGTTTTCAGCCCTCTTCAGCCAGGATAGCTTGAATCCAGTGGCATGGAGAGCACAGGACTCACGTCTGAGCATACCCGTCCCACTCGGGATGACAAATGCAGGAAGAACAATTGATGGACAGAATACAGAACAATGTCATACATTCACCCCAGTACAGAGATCTGGGCCTAAATCCATTGTTTGTTTGTTCACCATGCCATTCCAGTTTGGACCCAGCCATATGCAAATCAGTCTAGACCCTGTGCCCGAAGGGAACAGTTCAGCCCGAACTGCCAGGCTAGATCCTCCCTGGACTGGAAACAAGCATCCTAAGACCGGTTTCGGGCTTTCAGCCCTCTTCAGCCAGGATAGCTTGACTCCAGTGGCATGGAGAGCACTGGACTCACGTCTGAGCATACCTGTCCCACTCTGGGTGACAAATGCAGAAAGAACAATTGATTGACAGAATGCAGAACAATGTCATACATTCACCCCAGTACAGAGATCTGGGCCTGCCAGAAACCGGTCCTCGGAAACTTGTTTCCGGTCCAGGGAAGGCATGGCTTGGCAGTTGGAGCTGGACTGTTCCCATGAGAGACAGGGTCAGACTGATTTGCATATGACCATGTCTGAACTGGGGTGGCAGAGTGGGCTAAAGAACGGTGATGCATTAAACCCAGATCTGTTGACTGGGTGTGAGTGTTTGATTGGTTCAGATGCTCCGTCCATCACCACCCCCTTTTGTGCTGAAATTAACTGGCATATTAATATATTTAATGCCAAGATCATATATACCCTAAAAAGGAGAGCTTGTATAATTCAGCCATTCAGTCATTCTTTCTGAGTGAGAGAATAAGATAACATTATAATATTTAATTCACTGCACAATAAAAACTAAAATTAACTTCACGGTAAATTGCATTTGCTCCTATCTGCCTAAACTGTGTGGTTTAATATTAACAGCTCGTACTACAAGACCTCTACTAGCAAGTTCAAATAATTTAGATAAGAGGAATGAGGCTACAAATAAAAACATCTCCCAACCTCATCGGGCTTGCTGTGCCACCTAGGCATATTTTAGGAGCCCCATACAAACATATTCTGCTTCATAATCTCCTAACTGAACAAATGTGTAACTGTGCAGGCCTTATACACCTTTCTACTGCTTTTCCATATGCCAGTAGTGAACATGTGTGCAAGAGGCCTGACTCAGGTTAGGAAAGTCTTATCAAAGACTTGCTATACTGAAGATGAAGGATGAAACATAGCATGCACTGACTGAGCCTCCTGGCCTGCCTCCAGCCACCATGAAAGGCTAGCACATTTGGGTGCAAACAGCAAAAAACGATTGATTATCACTGGATCAATTACTTGTATTCAGTTTCCCTCCTATTTCATCCCAACTGGTATTACCAGATTTCACCATAATCACAGTCATCCCTATTCTATCTTCATTGTTATTATGAAATAGTGGCAAAGCACGACCTTGAAGAGACAAAAGGGCAGATTTTCAAGCCCCTTGCCCACTTTTCCATCATTTTCCCATGTTAAAAATGAGGCAAAAGTGGGGCATCGGTCTTGTAAATCTGCCCCAAAGAATACAAAGAGAGGAAGGGTAATGAAAAGAGACACTCTTGCACAAACGTCATCTCTCTTCCCTCAAACTGCGTACACCTCGTAGGGTTTGGCTTGTTTGCCCCGCCCCACATCGCCAGTGAACTTAGCCTGAAACATTCATGCGCACAACTTCACATGTGCTGCGTGTCTTTAAATACTAGGGGTCAGATTTACAAGCCTCTTGCGTCACTTTTGCACCGCTATTGCGTCACTTTTGGGACGCGGCACCGGCGTAAAAGTTGCGGCCCGTTACAAGGTGACGCATCTAGGGAGATGCGTCACGTTGTAAAGCCCTTCTCCACATTATACCTGCACCCTGTATAATGTATGCAGGGTGGGCGTTCCCATGCAAAACACCACGTAGAACTGGCGCAGTGAAATTTACAAGATTTCGCTGCGTCACTCTACGCCTTCACGGCGTCAAAGTCCCTACGACTGCTCAGACTAGGCGTAAGGATTGACGCAAGGCATTTTACATGGGAGCTTCCCAGGTTTTTCTGGCGAATTGCTGGAGTTGCGTCACTTTTGTGTCAAACTCCGACAATGCGTCACTTTTCCTCCAACAGATGTGTCAAAATTTCTGACGCATCTGTAATTCCTTGCGCCATGGTGCACTGTATTGTAAATACAGCGCATCCATATTGGTGCAGAGACATTTGGAGTGTGACTCAAGGAAACTGACACATCTATGCAGATGCATCAGTTCCTTCTAAATCTTCCCCTCTGGGGCTTATTTATGAGCCCTTGCATCGCTTTTACGCCGCCGGTGAGTCACATTTTCTGACGAACCAAAGGCGTAAAAAATGAGCCTTGTTGCACCATATTTACAAAGTGACGCATCTAGGTAGATGCAACACTTTGTAAACCCCTGCGCCACATTATACCTGCGCCAGGTATAATGTATGCAGGGTGGGAGTTCTGACACAAGAAAGGGCAGTAGAAGTGACGCAGTAAAATCTATAAGATTTCACTGCGCCACTTCTAGAACACATATGCGTTAATATCTTACGCCTACTTCATGGCAGGCGTAAGACTGACGCAGGCTCATTTCACATGGGACTTGTCCACGTGTAATGACCCATTGCTGGAGTTGAGTCACTTATGTGACACACTCCAGCAATGCGTCATTTTGGCGCCTACAGATACGTCAGAAATACTGACGTATCTGTAACTCCTTGCAACGTGATGCGTCATTCTGAAAATATGACGCATCATTGGGGTCGCAAGGAGGGCGCAATGAAAAGTGACGCATCGCTGCTTTCTTGCAGCAATACGTCACTTTTCATAAATGAGGCCCTATCAACATTGTTTACACATATCACTGGTACTACTTTTCTTCCACTGAAATCACCTTTAACTTTTAGATTAGTTTTAAAATAATCATTTTCACTAAACTACTTTATTGCTGCAGTTTTTCAATTTCATCTCTTTGCGCTTATGTCCTACAATGAAATGCAGAACTGTAGAAATGTTTACACATTGTAATAGGAGTCCTCATAACATGTTTTGACTTATAGTGATTTCCACATTTTTATTAGATTCTTAGAATTTCTTAGAATTTCCGACCAATTGCAATAATTCACGAATTAAGATAATGTAGTGGCAAGGGGAGAAAACAGAGATGAACAGAAGCCACAAGACTGAGACCAAGAGACGGAAATGCGAAGTGTGAGAAAAGAGGGTAGGAAGTGGAATACACAGTATGCAGTCCTGGTTTCAGCAACCCGGGAATCCGCCAGCAGCAGTTTCCTAAGAAAAACTTTGTATCCCTGCACTTATGTTTCTTACGAATTGAGCACTGTTGCCCCCCTTATGATTACCATACCACACCCTATCCTCATTTATTTCTTTTTGTACAACACCTTATGCTTTTCAAGTTAAAAACGTAGGTGCTTATTTACAAGTCCCTGGCGCCGCCGGTACGTCACTTTTTCCCATATTGAAAGTGACGCACCAGCGGCCCTAGGGGTTTGTAAATAAGCCCTTCAGCTTATTGACTGCCTGTGCCTGTTTTGAAAACAAGGGCACGCATTCTGCGCGTCGGACATTAATTTGCAGCGACTGCAGCGTTTGACTGCGTTCCTGCTCGTTGTCTTCTGATGAAATTCAGCGGACACCATTTGCTTGATTGGAAAGTAGAACTTGCTTGAGCTGTATAGACATTTGGGTCGTGCCAGCCTGCTCATTTTGCATTTAGTCCAGTGCATGTCAGCGCGCTGTAAATCATCCCTTAACTGTTTCTGGCACATGAATTACAAGCACAGTCAATAATCCGCTGGGAGGCGGGTGGCACTGAAGCTACACATTGATCTGCCTGCAGTTCGTCCCAACAAGCCCGGCTGATCGCAGACCCCTGCATTCACGTGGAATGACATGCGCCGGTCTGCAAACAATTCAAGGTTCATATCAATTGTTCTCGCGAATAAATGAATCTCTCAGGCTTCACTGTTCCGTGAGTAATTTTCCTGTTTCTACCAACAAGACATTCCAGCCGACCTTACATCATCTGCGTGGCCGGAAAGATTGACCCTTCGCGCTGAAGAATTCGCTTGATGATGCATTGCTACCTCCAGCAGTTTTCTGCTGAGCTCTCATGATAACAGCCTTCTATCTGCCAAGCGGCCATTTCAGTTTGAACTACAAATTGCAGCCATTCCAGAGTTTTACAAAGGCCCTGAGCTGATACTGTAGGTCATACAGGTCAGCCGCAATAGGGGACCGTGGAAACAATTACTGGGCAGCGCCAAGCCCTTCCAGGTAAAAAGCAGAACGTGTCCACTCTTTGTGATCAATATGTCTAAAGTCGAAGAGTCAAACGGCAGATAGGGTATCCAGTATCTAATAATAGCCACAGGGCAGAACACCTACCTGCTTAATGCCCATTTTAGAGGTTTTCATGACCCTGTGCGCCATTCCACAGGTGTCTCGGTCCAGAGCACTCTACGACCTCATTACAAGTGGTCCATGTTACAAGCGTAACACGGAGTGGGCAAAACTCTGCGAACTCCGCCGGCTGAGTGGAATTTATTGGCCATCTCTACTCAAAAGCCGGCAGCCGGTGCAATTTAAGGTTGACATGCCGAATAAAAAGGCTGGTGGCCTTTAATCCACTACCAGACACTCCCCGACCCTTTTTCTCGCCCTTGCAGGTTCCTGCCTTCTGTTTGTGATGGGATTGCCATATTTTTCTTCCTCTTTCTTTCCGATGTGTGGTTTTCCTTCTCTTGCATTTGGTAAATGTCCGATATGGAAAATAAGTGCTGGTGCCCACCTGCTCAAATTAAGCAATGTATTCCCTCAGGCACAGCTGAGACTGTCCTGCCTGCCCATATCCTCCACCACTCATTTTTACTACCTGCTCAAAGTGGGGGGGAAATATGAGTGGAAAAGTGATAAAGTAATATAAGGGATAAACTGTCTAAAAATACTGGGTCTGCATCAGTATTTCCCAATCAGGGCCAAATGTCTGGAATGCCTGGTGGTGATGGTGGTGGCGGCGGTGGGTCTGAAATACCAGCCCATGTAATTTCCAGGGGACTCTTAAAGAGGCCCTGTGATGCAACCTAAGGTCGGGTCCTCATTATGTAAGACTCAATTCCAAAGATAATTTATCTTTGATGTGGCTTTCATAGTAATGCAGCTATTTATTATGACTATTAGTATGGAATTACCTTTGGAAGTAAATACTACCAGAGGTAATTACAGTTAAGGAATACAGCTGACTGGTACATATTCACATGTATTTAGACAAAGAAATATTTGCAGGGGTGACATTTACAGGCAGGTGGTAAAACTATTGCTGCCCAAAGCAAATATTTTAATTTTCATTGCAACCGGTGAGTCCCCACAGAACAAAACACTTATGCACCACTTTTTCAACATTTATTGAACACACATAAATGCTTCTGTATTACCGAAGCCATTATATTAACCCCTGAGCTGGTGGGCCTTTAGGGCACCATATCCTTTTTCCTTAAGGTATCAACCCCAAATTTGCGCCATTTTTTTCTAACATTCTCTGGATTCTATTGGTACCCAGTGTTTGTGTATTTCCTTGGAGGAGACTGAGAATATATGGCAACATTTTGGTTTCTTGGGGTAAAATGGGAAAAAGTGTTGCAGAAGAAAGCACCTGTTTTTCCCTGCTAATGGCACCATCAAAAGGCTAATGGTCCTAAAATCACCATCTTCCCAGCTTTCAGGAACAGTCAGACTTGATTCAGAAAACTAAATATTTTAACACAGTTTTGCATTTTTCCTATTTTTTGTGCTTTCAACCGTTTTCCAGTTTGTGGTGGAAACGGGTATGAAACCCATGGATCCCGGAAAGCTATACTTTTCTGAAAACTAGACAAAATTCTCAATTCAGTTATAGGTCATTTGTGGAGATACTTCATGGTTTCCCTATAAAAAGTAACGGATGTATGACATTACAACGCATGCTTTTACATCGCATGCTTTTACAACGCAGTTTTTACAACGCATACCATTACAACGCATAGTGCCTTTAGGCGCTGGATAGTGAATTATTTAATTTACTATTCCAACTCCAGTCCCCGTGGATAGTAGGGAAGGTGTTGGATAGTACATTAAACACATTCCCTATCCTAGAGCGCCCCCAGCGCAATGTGTTGTAATGGTTTGCGTTGTAAAAGTTGCGTCGTAAAGGCACTGCGTGGTAAAAGTTGCGTTGTAAAGGATGTTTCCCAAAGTAACAGTTGAAATAAAATAATATTGAAATTGAGTTAAAAAAACAGCCATTTGTGTCTACTTTTTTATCTGTAACTTCTTACTATGGCAGATTTTCAAAAGCGATACACCGCTATAACCGCTGGTCCCTTCTGGTTGCGGAGATATTTAGGCCTTGATTGGTTCTCCAAGAACCCAAGGTACTCAAGAGCCAATGACCGAGCTGCACCTTACAATGGTTTTTCATTGTGTACAGACTATACAGCAATTCATTTGGTAAATTATAAAGAATAGAAAAAGGGTATGAAGGAAAACTCTGTACTTCGGAAATGTACACTACAGTCAGAGAATAGGAGCAGTGGTTGTTTGTACATCTCTGAATTCATTGGTACCCATACTGGCATGAGTTTCAGAGGGCATTTTGTAAAATATCATTCGTATTACACACTTGCTTACATTTGAAAGGCACAAACGTAGAGATATTCAATAGTAATAACACACTTTCTACTATTCTGTATTTCTATATGTCTCCTGATAAAAATGGTACCCCACTTGCATGGTTGGGCCTTGTGCCTGCGACACAAAACACCCCAAAGCGTAACCTAGGAGACATCATATTTCCCCCAGTAGAATGCATGTTGTTTTACAAGGTGGCTGGCTGTGAATTTGGGGCCCAAGCTCAGCCGGTACCAAGGGAAGCCTACCAAACTAGCAGATCTTTGAAAACAAGGCACCCGGAGGAATACAGGGTTGGATTAATTCTGTGGCTCACACCAGGTTTTTTTTACAGAGAATCCCATGCAAATCGAGGCTTCAGTTGTTTCTACTGAAAAACGATGTTTTTTGCAGTGTGGGTATCTGTGGATTTTAGGTCCCAGCTCAGCTAGCAGCTAGGAAAAACTATCAAACCAGCACATTTTTGAAAACGAACCCTGGGGAAGTCTAGGGTGGGCTGACTTGCCTGGCTCTTACCAGGTTTTTTTTTACCCTGAACCCTGTGCAAAGCTCACATTGTCCCTAAAAACATATTTTCCTTGCCTTTCTATTAGGAAAAGTCCTGGAATCTGCAGACACCTACAAATGTCCTACCACCCAGCGTTCCCTCAAGTCACCCAAGAAAAATGATGCCTGACTTGTGTGAGTAGGCAAAATGGCCGCGACACAAAATGGTACCAAACATAACAAAGACACATCACATTTTGCCATTGAAAAACAATGTGTTGTTTGCACTGTGAGTTGCTGTGGGTTTTGGGCACCGTCTCAGCCTGTACCCAGGAAAACCTACAAAACCAGAATTTTTTTGAAAACTAGACTCCCGGGGGAAGTCCAGGGTGGGATGACTTGTGTTTCTCTCGCTATTTTTTTTTAACCCAGAATCCCATGCAAAGCTCAAACTTTACATAAAACACACTTTCCTTGCAATTCTGTGAGAATAAGTCCTGGAATCTGCAGGCATTCACACATTTCCTACCGCCCAAAGTTCTCCCATGTCTCCAGAGAAAAACAGGGCCTCACTTGTGTGGGTAGTACAAGTGCTTGCGAAACAAAAGGGATCCAAACGCAACATAGACACATCACATTTTACCACTGAAAAATAATGTGTTTTGTACAATGTGAGTAGCTGTAGATTTTGGGCCCCAGCTCAGCCGGCACCTAAGGAAATCTACCAAACCAGCATATTTTGGAAAACTAGACACCAGCGTAGTTTTAGGGTAGCGTGACTTGTATGGCTATCACCAGGTTTGTTTACCCTGAATCCTGACAAAGCTCAAACTTTCCCTAAAAATACACATTTTACTTACTCTGTGAGGAAAAGTCCTGGAATCTGCAGGCAGCCACAAATTTCCTACCACGCTGATTTTCCCCAGGTCTCATGATAAAAATGCTACCTTACTTGTGTGAGTGGGTCAAGTTCCTGTGAAAGGGAAAGGCCCAAAATGTACTGTGGAGGTTTTTAAATTATCTATCACAAAACACCTGGTTTTTCAAAGAGGGCACCTGTGTTTTTGGTCATGGGCTCGCTGGCCATCTAGGGAAACCTACCAAACCCAGACATTTCTGATAACTAGAAACCTGAGGGAGTCCAGGGAGATGCAGCTCTCATGGTATCCCAAAATGTTCCTACCCAGATTCCCCTGCTGGCCTCAAATTTAGCTAACAAGTCACATTTCCTCACATTTCTGTATTGAAAAGTTGTAGGATCACCGGATGGCACACATTTCTTACCTCCCAGCATTCCCCCAGGCCTCCTGATAAAATGCTACCTCACTTGTGTGGGTGGGCCAAGTTTCTCAAGATGGCCGCCAAGCCTGGAACCAAAAGTGCAGGAAGCCCCCTTTACAAAACCAGGTAATTTTGTGATAGATAATTTTGTTCTCTCTACAATATTTTTGGGGCCCTCCCTGTCATGCACACTTGGCCCTTCCACACAAGTTTATTTCTATACCTGGGGGAATACTGGGTGGTAGGACATTTGTACTTAAATGGTCATCCCACAACTGTGCCATACAGAAATGTAAAGAAAAAATATGTTTTTGTCAATGAATCAAATTTAAAAGGGCTTCTTGGCAAGTAAACCTTGTGAGATCTACACATTATTTCTTTAGTGACCAGTTTCCAAAACGATGTGTGGGCAGAAGGTGTTCACTAAAGAGAGAGTATGCATTGAAGGTAAAAAGCAAAAACATTATTGCACACCCATCCACCGATGAATAACGGGCATACTGTTTCGATTTGGCATGAGATTAAGTGACTGATTCAGGAAAAAAACTGCATTAAAAATGACTTTACAAAATAAAATTCGCAAAAGTCATTGGTAATAATTTCAACATCATATCAGAGAGCTACTGACTTACAGCTTGTGAGCTGTAAAGCCATAGAAAGGCACCAACTGCTTTACAGCCCATTCACACACCTTGAATGTGTTACACACAGAAAACCATTCACACTGCCAGCTGTGAGCCCAACACAATACAACAGTTACATTTACAAACAGCACTATTCTATGGTCCATCACTCTCATATTTGCCAACAGGACTAATACACTATTCATACCACCAAGCACCAAACATCATACAACTGGCAAACACACCTTGCGCAAGTCAATACACATACAGGGTACCAGCCACCAACACACCTCCAGCCCACACACACCACCAGCCATAGACACCACTTGCCAAACACCAGTCGACTGTTTATGTCCTCTAATACTCCTTTTGCACAAATAGCATGGGGACTGACACTTTGTGGCTTGAAGAAAATTGGCTACACATTTGAGTCAACTTTCGTTGTAACACAATATTTTGCACACAAAAGTCAATTAGTACTGTCATTTCTTCTGCTGTCTATCATATGAACATCATTGCAAATAGTAAATCTGGGCATTCATTTTAGTTCAGGTACTCATAAATATGTACTGTGGATAGAACCTGTAAAACCCAGCATACATTAAATACTGTTGTTGTGAGTTACTCTGCCATACAAGACATTGTGCTCTTGTATCTATATGGGGGTAATACCCTTTTCCAAGCCCTCCCAATCTCCACTCCAGCCCCTCGTAAGGGTATCATACATGTGGTAGGGCCCTGGAGAAATGGGACTACATCACTCACATTCTGATGGAAATCCACTGGCTGCACTTGTTGGCCTGCAACATCTTCAAAACCACCACCACCTTTTACAACCACACAACCGGATTCCATGCCTTTCTGTCTGCCATCCCACCTTCTTCAATGGTTCTTGCCACTTTTGCAGCCAGGACACCAATAAAATGGGGATGAAGAAATCCAAAACAGAAAAAATGACAATCAGGCCATCTCCATCTTTGAACTCAGGATCTGAAAGGACATCTGTTTCCAACAGTTAATGAAAGAAATGCAGAAAAACCTTTTTAAAGAACATATGTATCTCTACATAAATACTACATAAATAAGTACATTAGAATTACCCATTTTTAAGCCTAGCTAAAGCTGATTAATTTTGAGCCAGATATGTCATTGTTGTCGGTTAGGTTTTTTTTCTGATCTCGAAGGTGTTTTTAAATTTTGTGGTATTTTCCCTGTCTGCGATGGGCAGCACTTATTGATGGCTCTAATTGTCAATACAAGTAGGTAAATTCATAATCTTCATTCCTCAATATGGTTCAGGGTCACTTTGTTGAAGGCTGTTCCTAACTGAATAGTTTTATTTGAACTGAGTCAGTAGTGGAGGGAGGCAGAACGTGACAAAAAAAAGATTATGAGTTTTTTGCGCAGTGGGAGCCCACCAGTGGTGCTGAAGCCATTTAAAAATAAATAAATGCTAGAATCATGATTTTATAGAGCTGCTAACTGTAAATTTGCTAGTGCAATGATCTCCAATTGCCAGACACAGGTGCTCTAATTCCTCATTCATTTGCTACCACTCCAATTGCTTATGTCTAGGTGACTTAAAATTGGCATTCCATTTTACCTACTCCCATTTTTATTTCAGCATTATTCATAAGGGGCCAAATAAATAAACTGTTTTGTGAACCTATATATGGTCACAAATGTCAGGTCCTAATTTACAGATACAAGAGCTGAGCTTAGTGGATTATCCATTTTAAAGCGGCGGCTGTTCCATATGGGCTAATGAGTGTCGCCCTACTCCAGCTGGAGGTGTTATCGAAGTGAAAAATAAAATGGTAATAAACTGGGTTTTTTACTATTTTATTTGCCACCTGGTAGCCCAAGCTGCGAGGGCGGGTCTATTGCTGGAGATTGGCAGCAGAGACTGAGAGGAGTGGTGACAGAAGTTTAAAGTGTGCATGTCACTTTGGCCTGCTATCGCGACGGCCAGCTGACATGTGCACTTAAAATCTCTCCAACCCAAGCTGTCTAAGACAGCTGGGTGGAGAGAAGGCATTGGTCCCTGTGACTTAAAGGAGCATCAAACAGGTCTGCTCCAACCAATCCTTTTTTAAAAAAAAAAGATTAGTTTTTTACCCCATTTTAAGCAAGCAGAGTACAAAACAAGCATATTAGATAAATCCAGCATTTACAGTCCAAAAAAAAGAGAAAAAAATAAGAAAAATATAAAAGAAAAAAACACAGCAGCAAAAAAAAACAGATAGTACGTGGAAACACATTAATATGGCGAACAGCACAGGAAGAATTCTGTAGCTTACAAACACATAAAAAAAGAAAAGGAACAAAAAACAAAACCCTATCTAGACAGAATTCCATATAAAAGCTGTTTCCATTAAATCCATTCCCGTTATAGGAGCCCGGATCTTATGGCCCTCTTTTTTCTGCCTTTAGTCTCATATATAGCTAGTTCCAAATTATACATTGCTAATGGCCGAGCGTGCCAGCTAAAGAAAGAGAGGGGATCGGGACTGATCCAATCGTTTGTGATACATGCACATACTACAGCCTTACACATAAATACAAAATATTTCCTAGTCTTAGACATTGAATAAACAGATGTGTCTGTCTATTAAAACCAATTCCCCGGTAATAGTTACTGGTAGACCCATTATTAACCCTAAAAATTGTTCAACAGATGAAAATAATCCAGCTAATTTGGGACAAGAAAAAAACTTATGTACAGTGTCAGCAGCAAACGGACCACATCTACTACATTTAGTCCCAACGGTAGTTCCCCATTTGGATATCTTTCTAGGAGTATAATACAGATCATATAAGGTCATATAATGCTGCGTACGCATCCTCCCTGTCATCAAGACACGATTTGCTAAACTTAGTGATTCCACAATATTGACTCCCTCTATACTTAGCTTCGTTGCCCAATTGTTTTGACAGATCTCAAGATCACCCAGAAGTGCTGAAATAAGATAAGAGTAAAATTGGCATATCAATGTTTTCCTAGTCATACTCCCAATAAGGGAGATTTTCCTCAATTGAAATACCATCTGAGGGCCTAACGTGTTAAGATAACTGCGGATTTGAAGAAACTTAAAAAAATCGTGTTTAGGCAAACCAAACTTAGGGGCCGATTAGGATGGCGGTGAATCCGCATCCTCCGGGCCGGCGGAAGCCACCGCCGGCCTGGAGGATGCAGATTCACCGCCGAGGCCACAGAAAACACCCACCGCCAGATTAGGATGGCGGTGGGATTGCAGTGGGACCAGCGGCGGACGGCAGGTCCGTCCGCCGCTGATCCGCGGGGTGTGGAGGGCTATTTGGTGACGGTGTCTGCAAGACACCGTCAGCCAAATTAGGATGTGATTGTAAACATGCTTTTCCGCGGCAGATTTACCGCCGTGGAAAAGCATGTGGACAATAGCTTCTGGGGGGCCCTTGCAGGCCCCTAGGGTGTCGGGGGGTAGGGGGTGCACATGGGGGGTACCTATGGTACCCTCCAGCATTTAGATGTACAAGGCGGCAGGCACCGTGCGGTGCCTGCCGTTTTTTGCATGCAAATGGAAGTGATGCATATTTAACCTTGCGGCGGGTGCTGCTTCAAGCAGCACCCGCCGCAATGTTAAATATACAGGATGTGACCGCCAGGGTGGCGGTCACATCCTAATTCACACGGAGGGACCGCCGCTGCCCCTGCGGACGGTCCCTCCACCTCGGGGGTGACGGACGGACACTGGTCCGTCCGCCATCCTAATAGGCCCCATACTGTGCAACTCAGTGAACGATGCTAAGTGTCCGTCTTGCAGTAAGTCGTCTAAAAACTGAATTCCGTTGGAGCACCACTTGTTAGTGATTTGATCCCGAAAGATAAGGTGTAGTATATCTGGTGCTACAAATGGAGTATAAGCATTAATCTTTGGAAGCCCCAACTGACGCTTAACAAGTCTCCATACTGTATGGGCTGCTTTCAGAATTTTAAATTTAGTTTTGTTAAAGTAGCTGGGTTCTATAATTTTGACCAAACAACCTCTACTCACCTCCCCCAAACCAAATTCATAAATTGAAGGAGCATGGCTGGGGAAGATTCAGGCCCTATTCCCCACTACCATAGGACTAATAAATTGCAGTACGGCCGCCAAATAATAAAACATAAAGTACGGTATACCCCAACCACCACGATATTTCGTCAAAATCATGTTTTTATATGCCCTTCTTTGCCGCTTGTAGCCCCACAAAAATCTAGAAGAGATCCTCTCTAATTTCTTGAAGCAACTAGCAGGGAATTCGAGCGGAATCGTTCGGAACATATATAAAAGCTTGGGTAGTACCATCACTTTTAAGACATTTGATCCCCCATACAGAGATAAATGTAAGTGATCTAATCTCTCATGCGTTGAATTTACTTTAACCAATACAGCATTCATATTTAGCTCTGGGATGTTAGAGACTGGAAGTGAGATTTTTATTCCTAAATAGGTAACCTCTGAGACAGTAATGACGTTTGCGGGAGGGTCCTCACCAACATAAAGAATTTGGGTCTTGGAGATATTTAACTTGTAACCCGAAAAGGATCCACACTGGGCTGCTAGTTCATCAATAGCTGGTACCGCACTGGGATGTCCGTAGTAACCACTACGATATCATCCGCGTAAGCGAGAGCTCTATAATCTGTTTCACAGACATGAACAGGTTTGATGTTCTCAGCCTGATTCAACTTATTTAAAAAATCTATGTATAAGGCAAATACAAGTGGGGAGCATGGACACCCTTGCCGGGTTCCACGATAAATTAAAAAAGAGGCAGATTCCTGGCCGGTTAGACGAATAGAGGCAGTTGGGGAAAAATAAAGAACCTTCAATGACAGGAGCATCTTTGGGCCAAAACCCTTCAAACTTAAAAGATCCCACAAATATGGCTAGGCAACCCGGTCTAATGCCTTTTCGGCATCCAACAGGGTGACCCCCTTTGTAGAAATAATTGCCTGTGCCCAATCAACAAGCGCAATCAAGCGTCGAACATGATCAGATGTGTTGCGCTCCGGAATGAATCTGTGCTTAAATTTGGAGACAAGAGATGAGATTATGCCGGATAGCCGTGATGCTAAAATCTTCAAATAGATTTTGCTGTCTGCATTAATGAGCGATATGGGCCGATAAGAAGCAGGCATCAAAGATGGATTGTCTTTTTTTAGAAAGACTATAATTATGGATTTCCGCCAGGAGAGAGGTGCATTTCCCTTCTGTGCTTCAAGGAAAACTAACATCAAGTCTCCCTTCAGCAGGTGCCGAAACATCCTAAAAAAACTCAAGAGGGATGCCATCGGGGCCCACCACCTTAATAATCGCGAGTGATAGAATGGCTGCCTCAACTTCTTCCCATGTTAAATCTCTATCTAACTCTTCAGACTGATCAGGTGTTAGTATTGGTGTTTCAACATTAGCGCTAAAGTCCAATAAAGATTCTTCAGCAGTAGTGGAGGGAGGCAGAACGTGACAAAAAAAAGGATATGAGTTTTGTGCGCAGTGGGAGCACAGGGAACTCACCAGAGGTGCTGAAGCCATTAAAAAAAAATTAAATGCTAAAATCATGATTTTATAGAGCTGCTAAATGTAAATTTGTTAGTGCAATGAGCTCCAATTGCCAGACACAGGTGCTCTAATTCCTCATTCATTTGCTACCACTCCAATTGCTTATGTCTTGGTGACTTAAAATTGGCATTCCATTTTACCTACTCCCATTTTTATTTCAGCATTATTCATACTGGGCAAAATGAATAAACTGTTTTGTGAACCTATATTTGGTCACAAATGTCAGGTCCTAATTTACAGATACAAGATTTGAGATATTGAAGACTCTCCATTTAAACTTCCACGAGTTTAGTGGATTATCCATCTTACAGCGGCGGCTGTTCCATATGGGCTAATGAGTGTCGCCCTACCCCCACTGGAGGTGCAATCAAAGTGAAAAATAAAATGGTAATAAACTGTGTTTTTTTCTATTTTATTTGTCATCTGGTAGCCCGAGCTGTGAGGGCGGGGCTATTGCTGGAGATTGGCAGCAGAGATTGAGAGGAGTGGTGACAGAAGTTTAAAGTGGGCATGTCACTTTGGCCTGCTGCCGCGACGGCCAGCTGACATGTGCACTTAAAATCTCTCCAACCCAAGCTGTCTAAGACAGCTGGGAGGAGAGAAGGCATTGGTCCCTGTGACTTAAAGGAGCGTCAAACAGGTCTGCTCCAACTAATCCTGGTGCTTTTGTTCATGCTGCCAACATTATCAGCAGTATGAGAAAGCATCTGGAGCGGATCAGGGGAGTTGGCTGAGGCTCCAAGACTCCTGTTGGAATTGCAGAAGAAGAACACTGAGGATGCGGTGTGGGAAATTAAGCATTTTTATTATGCTTTAATTTTTTGCCCCACTGACAGGCACTGAGAAACTTGCACCGCCTTCAGCCTCAAGTCCAGAGATCTTGGTCATGGCTCGTTATAAGTATTGTTTATAACAAGCCACAATTGAGAGCTATGGCACTGAGAATAAAGGCAGTGCTGGAGTCTCTCAGTGAGGGTTTGCTTAACCCATCACTTAATATTGTCACGAGCCACTATTGCCCTGGTCACACGTTTAATGTTAAATGTGAGTTTACCGTTGCTCCAAGGGGGGAGACAGGGTTTTACCCTAAAGAAGGCTGACATTTTTTAGGTATGCCTTATATATTTCTAATGATCTTTAACAATTTAGCATTTGTGCATTTGTGCAAGTATCACCAAAGAAGTGTTAAAATCAGATGGAAAATTATTCAAACAGTTTACCAATGCCCATTTTCATGACCCCTTCTCCTGTGAATTGTCCATACTGTGTTCAATCTCCAAAAATATTTAATGAGGATGATGAGCATGCCGGAAAATTAAAAAATTGCGTAAATTAACATGCATATACCTTTAGATTTATGTGAGCCCTCATACAGTTAGAAATCTACGCAAACCAGCAGAACAAATATGATTTCTGATAAATGAATCTAGTCCAAAGTCTTATGTAGAGAAATGAGATAAATAAAAAGTAACTTGAAGTCTTCACCTTAGCTGCTACTCTCGTCCTTGTCATTTGTTTCGATATTTTTGGCATCTGATCTTTAACATGAAACTTTCTTGTGACTTCCATTTTCTTGATACTATTTTTCACTGGTTAGGTAACTTTTTGAATTAATTGCTTCTCTACATTAAAAAGTCATTTGTTTTTGTTGTTGTTAATATCTTTATTTCGGCCGTAAGGCCATAAAAGGTACATGGTTAAAACAATTCCCACGTATACACCCAATTTGTACATTATTTACAATTTCATAATATGTACATAGTTTAAAAAAAAAGGAGAAAATAAAATAACCAATATAAACATTAAAATGTATGATGTGGCATGTGGCGAATAGGCTGTTTCAGTTAATCCTCAGTTACACAGATCTTAAAGACAGACTTCTCCTAATATGCCACATAGCATTTAAAAACCGTGATATCGCAAATACAATTACAGGTTGAGTATCATATTTTAAGACTCTAAAAGCCTCGGTACAGCGGGTGAAACCAAGACTTTTGCATAACTGGATTGCCCAGCGTTTGCGGGGTAATGCATATGCCGGGCATAAAAATAAAACATGGAGCTCGGTTTCAGCCGTTTGTTTACAACAAGGGCAGAGGCTTGAATTCTCTGAGGCCCATGAGCTAGTGAATTCTGCCAGAGGTAAGTTCCCCCATCTAAATTGTACGTACAATTTCCTCGCCAAGGGCGAGTGGATGATATCCAGAAACGGTTCTTTAATGTACATCTCCTTTATTTGTAGGAACTCCCTGGTCAACCTGCCCTCTTTGGTACTCTCCTGTAATAGCAGCAGATTTGATTGCCTAAGCTGGTTCACAAGACCCGCCCTTGATATTGTTATACACGCTAGGTCAGGGGATAGCCAAAGATCTGGCCTCCCAATCTGATTGGCAAGACTTCTAATGTGGGCCAACCAAGGGTTTTTACTAGGGATGAGTCTGGGGAGAAGCTCCTTTAGCTCTTCTTTAAAAGCACTCAACTCGGGAGTTACCCATAACCTCCTCCAGAATGTAAGGGCGATCTCTTGATCAATTGGTCTCATGCCCATGTCCATGCGTAGGGGAACCAATGGGGTGCTGCGTGGTAAGCCAATGAGTTGGGGCATGAAGTTGTTTTCCAGCTTCAAGAGATCTATGGTGCCCCCAGAGTTCTGCCCCTTACAAGGTAGCTCCTCTCGCTTGCGCCTTGTAAATCACCACCAGGGGGGCAGCTGGCTTGAACGTAGATAATCTAAGCATTTTCATTATTCCCCCTGATGTCTGGGCAAGCCTAAGTCGTGCTTTAATGATCTGGGGTCCCCACCCAAATTGTTCGGACAGTGTTATCCCTAGATAATTGAATGTCCTTATTTTTTCAAGGGGAATAGCATTTAGAGAGGGATTGGGGTGAGTGGTCTTCGGAGGGTTAACGACCATGAATTTGGTTTTGGGTAAATTTATCTCCAACCCTCTCATATGGCAAAACTGAGCAAACCCATACAGGGTGCATTGTATGCCGACTGCTGACTTAGACAATAACAAAGTATTGTCTGCGAACTGTAACGCAGGTATTCTCCCAGTGGCCAGTTTTGGGGCATCCGCATCTTTGATATTATTTAAAAAAGCAATAATCCCATTAATATAAAGACAGAATAATGTGGGGGCCAGGACGCAACCCTGTCTGACCCCCTTTCTGACTGGGAATCAGGATGAAAGTTCCCCAAATTTGCCACATCTAACCTAGGCGTAGTTTTCTGAGTGTAACCTCACTAGGACATTAAGAAGATAAGGCGGTTACCCAAGCTCATCAAGCACCTCCCACAATTTCTTTCTAGGCACGAGATTGAAGGCGACTTCAGATCAACAAATATAAGATAGAGGCTGCCACCCTCCATCCTCACCGTTTTCCAGAAAAGTAAATGTAACCTAAATATCTGGTCCATGGTGGACATGTTTGATCTGAAGCCCGCCTGATATGGGCTCAAGATTCCCTGCTCCTCCAACCACCCCTGTATACGGCACAGGAGAACCCTGCCCATCAGCTTTTGGGTGTTATCAATTAAGCTGATGGGTCTATAGTTAGTGGGTAGGAGAGTGCAACCCTTTTTCAAGATGGGAACTATGTCCGCCCCTTTCCAGGTATCTGGGGGATTCATGCCCTTCAAGATTGCATTGAATAATGCACTCAAGTATGGGGCCCAGATGGTTGTTTCTTTGCGGAAGAGGTCCCCCGGGAATTTATCAAGACCCGGGGCTTTATTGGGGAGTAGGCTGGTTAACCCCTTCGATGCTCATGATGAGCTCAGCTCGTCATGAGGTATACCTCTCGTGTGCTCATGACGAGCTGAGCCCGTCATGACCACACCCATTTTCATTATGGCCCAGCACAGAGGATCTTCTCAAGCACCCAAGGTGTTAAGGCATTTTGCACCTCCTGCAGCGTGATATCCCCTACACCCCGAGGTTCAGCTCCAGGTTGTTACTCGAGTACTCTGGGCTTAGATGGTTTTCTATGTCGCAATCATACAGGGCCCCAAAATGTAACTCCCAGGCTTCCCAGGTTATTTGTTTTTAGCTTTAGCCTCCAGAAATATTTAGCTGTCTAGCTAACCTATTGAATTAAAAAAAAAATGAAAATGTCAGTAAAACCCCATAGAAAAGGGGACTTTGGGTTAGCCTCCTACAGCCATTGCTTGAGTTCAGCCCGCAGAATAGTATGCATAGAGTGGGAGACTATGTAAACCCAAGAAGTATCAGTCACATTTTGTATCAATCCACAGACAGCCATTCAAAGTTTAGCTTAACTAGAAATGTGAGCAATGCACTTTGGCTGCTTTGTGTCTGTTTGAGAGGAACAGACGCTTACAGGCAAAGGAGTGTGGGTCAATCCGTGAGCTACTGCTTTGCCCCAATCTCTCAGCCACTGCTTCACTTAGGATTACCACAACTAAGCTCCTACACTACCCCTCCCTCTCACGCTGTCTCATGCCAATCATGATAGACTCTGATGCACGCTTGTTGGAACCACTTCATGTCAATGACTTCCCTAGCTCATGTGTGTACTGTTTTGTAAATAAAGAATGCTGGAACTCTTTTTACTCCCACTGTACACTGTAGGCCGGTGACGTAAGCATTGAAGGCAGACTTATAATGTTGAGTTCTGACTTACAGGAAGAGAAATAAAGACGTGTAAAATTACTCTCAATTTGGGGCATAATTATTGATGAGTACCTCGATTGGTAGGATGCTACAACTGGCAATGAAATATGGGATATGAAACCTGTACACTGAAAGAGCTCTTCAAAAGAGTTAGCTGTGGTCTAGCAAACTTCTCATGTCTGCCACATGTGCAGCAGTCGAAGTGCAGAATCTATGCTGGCACCGGTGGAGTCTCGGTGCAATGCCAGCCTGTGTAAAACGCTTGAAGATAAAGAAAGCGGCATTGAAGTCTACATGTCGGGGGCCAAGAACTGTAAGAAACATTTGCCAATAAAAGGTACTGAGCTATTATGCAAAGTAATGCCATACGCTATATGGAGTAAGAAAGCTAAAGGCAGATGTAACCAGATTACGAAGCAGCGCACACAACCTACCAAATATAATGATATCTGCTTTTATACACTCATAGTATACAAGGTTTATCTACTTACTGAAACCAATAATGAATCATTGAGTCACATCGTGCTGTGAAGTGGCTTCTTAAGCTGGTTGTGCTTGCGGAGCCGTCCCCAAACGAAGCGGCCCACCAAAAAAGCTGCCACAAGGGGACTCATAACAACTCCCTAAACTCCCATCAAATAAGGAGCTCCAATGGAGAGCCATGGCTAGGTCCAAGCTCCAAAACTTATTAAGGCTGACCATGAACCCAGCACCTCACAAGGCGCAAGAGAAGCTTTGCGTGAACAAATTCCACAAGAAGCTCCTGAGAGGCTGTTACTGTCCACCAATGCATATACGGCTGCTGGCTGCACGAGATTTCCTGACCCTGAATGCCAAGTTAGAAGGAAGAGTTTTAAGTACCATCACAATGGCAGTAATTGCATGGAGAACATGCAAACCAACCGGCAGTTCACACTAATATAAAGGCACTGCATTATTTCAAATAACAAGAGACAGCACCAACATTTCTGTAGGAAGAATCTAATATGAACATGATTGTGTCCTTATAAAGCATATATCCAGCAATGAGGAAGACCTACAAGTCAACAGCAGGCCCATTGTGAAGGTCGAAATGTGTTAGCGTGCGACTACTGTGGCCAAGGGGTGCATATCCCCCAAAAACTAAGTTACAAACAGGAGAATCAGAGTGAATAGTATTATCCGATATTACCATTGTGTAAAGACATTCCTCACTTCTACCCCGACCACGTAGGGCCACATGATACCCATAGGATCAAATGTGTAAGGGAACATATAAGCATTGCCCCTAATGTATCCATGCTTGAATTTTCCATTTGCACACATGAATTTGAATGGTATATTTTCACATGTTCTATATATAGGTAACTGAGTTGTCAAAAAATGTATGTTTAGATTGTATTATGTTTGTAATGTATACATGTTATATGTCCTTGCATTTTTAGGTATATTAAGAAAAAATTGGATATATATAACAACAGGAAAGGATCAATTAATACATCAATATTTGTCTTATGCATGTTTAAGGTCTGTGTTTATATAGATGCCTTTTTGAGATAAGGGAAACACTTATATGATTAATAAAAAGTCAAGAAGACCCGAGAGGAAGGATAGGAAACACATTAAGTTAGAAAATAGTGGCTTAAATTGCCTGTCGGGATGTGTATAGGGTATACGTTCCATTAAATAAAACATCTATTTATGGTATAGGTGTTATTTTTGTTTCTCACTTTTCGTTCGACGCTGCTGCCGCTGCATCACAGTCTATCCTGTTCAGACTGCTTTCCAAAAACGAACAAGTCAGACCCAGAATCTGGTGCAATCAGTCTTATATTCCAGTTTAAAGAATAACACCCAGCAAGCTCGCATTACGCGTTTCGCCTCCAGCCAGAGGCTTGATCACACGTGTTATTTTTGTTGTACATTTAGTTGTTTTCAATCCTGCCCCTTATCACCTCAACAGGATCACCAACTTATATGTTAGATAGTATTTTTCAACCTACCATCTTCATTTGATACTGCCAAAAAACACAATATATTGGCAGCAGATGGATAGAGACATTTGAAAATTTCGGAGATGCAATAGATGAAATGAATTATGAAAAAATGCTAAAGTAGCTGAGAAATGTGACTGGTGAAGGAGTGAAGGAAGCCTTAAAAAAGATACCACAAGAAGTTGATGTGATGTAGGATCAAATCAAAACAGCCTTGAATGTCAAGTTGAATCCAATACCAAATGTAGATAATGAAAGATACATTTGTTCAAAGACTGGATGTTCTGGTGAAGCACTGTAAATTCAATGCATTTAATTATGAGAAAGCTACCCACCTCAGAATTATCGATGGATGTCTGTCAGATTCCTTTAGATTACGAATGGTGAAAAAAGCACTTGGCTCAGAACATGTCCTCAAGGCTGCTCATGCTGAAGAGCGTGCTGATTGCCAAGCGACTGTCATGAAGGCTCGAGGCACCCAAAGTACATCAGTCATGAGAATGAAAAGTAAGCCAAAGTACAAAGTCAGGGGACACAAAGTGATGACCCCACAGAAAAAGAAAATGTTTTACAGATATTGACTGTCATTTCTACTCAAAAGGTAAATATCCTGCTACTGTACAGATATGCATTGGCTAAGCAAACCATTTAGTGATGATTTGCAAGGCGAAGAGAAAAGTAAGTGCGATACATTTTGAAGACAAAATGGCCAACAGGACGATACCTCATCGTCCTTTGATGCGCTCCCACAAGACCATGCGGTCACACCAACTGAGTCAGCAGCAAACGATGGCGATCGCCATCTAAATCATCAGTGAAGTGTTCCTCCGTATCAGTCTCCAATGAAAATGACAATGACAATTAAGCAATGTTGATATTCACTTCAGAAAGGCATTTTTTTTTTAAAAAACGTTTTTATTTATTATGTTTTATAGAGCGCAAACTTGACCTGTGAGGGTATCAGAGCGCTTTACATTGTATACAGTGCTACAAATAAGAAAAGTTTAGTAGGAAAGTACTCCTTTTGGCATTGTTACCCCCCACTTTTTGCTTGACGCTCATGCATCTTTGACTGAATGTGCACTGGATTCCTGCTAACCAGGATCTCAGTGTCTGTGTACCTCCCAAAACTGTACCTTTGTTTCCACAATTGGCCCACCTCTGCCACACATATAATTCCCTTGCAAAAGATACCAGTGGTGCCAAGGGCCTTGTGACCAGAGAGGGTCTCTTAGGGCTGCAGCATGTATTGTGCCACCCTAAGAGATCCCTCACCAAGCACATGCACACTGCCACTACAGCCTGCATTTTTTGGTGCAGATAAAAGTAAATAGTCGACCTGGCACACACCCCTTGTTTTCCAGACCTACTAGCACTGCAACAGGCATAGAGAAGTCAGGTCTTACAGCCCTAAGGCAGGATGAACTATACTTCTTGACAGGGTATACCTGCATGAGCAGATGTGTCCTTATATTGTCTAAGTTCATTCTCAGACATTATAAGTGCACAGTGGAGCTATACTAAACAGATGGGATGGAAGCTTGTCTCAATGAGTTCCACAGCTCCATGATGGCTTCACTGAATTCCAAGATGTTTGATACCAACCATCTCATATTAATGAGCCCCCACTGATGCCAGTGTTGGGTTCAATATTATATTCAGATGGCACCTCAGAGGTGCCCCCTGAAAACCTACCTACATGGCTTTTAAAAGAAGCCTAATGGACATTAGCATTTGACTAAGACTCACATGAGTTGGACGCATTATGTCTTCAGTTTGCCTGGAAATAAAAAGATTTCACAAAGCACTGTTGGTGTGGCCTGACTCACGTTACTTAATAGTACGTAATTTCATTTGGAAATATTTAGAGGTGTCTGACGCACCTGGGTGGGCCCTGACCCGAAAGGCTATGGCGCTCCTCAAGTTTGAAGCTTGTTTGGAATATATATATATATATATAAATATGAGAGACAGGATTCGCCACAAGCAGCTGCTCAATTCCATGCAGGAAAGATGAAAAGCGGACCCAAGGTTCTTGGTGCAATATCAAGTGGTTTATTAAGTGCCCAGCATGTCCGCCATTATGCATTTCGACCCCCACTCGGGTCTTGATCACATGACGCGTTGCTTTAGAGGTGATCAACATTTAAACTGACAAATGCAGGAAGTAGCACAATCAGGTCAAAGTGTACAGTGCATAGCAACTGAAGAGTTACTTAGTTCAAAGCAGCACGAGGTTCACTCATGTGCAAATTTACACATTGAAATAAGTATGATAATAAATATATAAATATTTATAAATAGTCATAAATATTACGATAAATACAAAAATGTATATGTAAGAAAATACATGATAATATGCAATGCGTAAAGCAATGCGGCTCATAATTTTTAGACAAACCGATGTTGATAAAGCTCGGGTAGAGAGCAGTATTTAAAATCTATTAAGACATACCACAATTGGTTTTGTACAAAGCTAAAAATGCCTGCTATATCTCATTTAGCCATTTTGCCAACATAGGGGCCCATTACAATGTCGGGCGGATTGCCTCCGCCAGGCTGGCGGTAGCCACTGCATGCCTGGCGGAGGCAATCCACCCGACACTGTTTCCCTAATTCCCCCCGCCATATTAGTATGGCGGGGGGACCGTGGCGGACGGAAAGACCGTCCGCCGCTTTTCCACCCCGGTCGCCTTGCGACCGCGGCAGAAAGGGCATAATATGGTGGACGTGTCCAATGGACACCGCCAGCCATATCATGATGCGTGCAAATAGCTGCCTTTCCACGGCGGCGATGCCGCCACGGAAAGGCAGGTGGTCTTTGCTTTGGGGGGCCCCTGTGGGCCCCCCTGGTGAGGGCCGAGGTGGGGGTGCACAGGGGGGGGTACCTATGGTACTCCCCTTCATTTGCATGTATAAAGCGGCAGGCACCGCGCGGTGCCTGCCGCTTTGTATATGCAAATGCGTAAATGCATTTTTAGCATTGTGGCGGGCGGTGCAGAGTGCAACGCCCGCCACAATGCTAAAAATGAAGGATGTGCCCACCACTGTGGCGGGCACATCCTAATTCCCCCAACGGGACCCCGCCCTTCTGGCGGGCGGTCCCAAATACCGACAGGGTGGCGAGCGGACAAAGTCCGCCCGTCATCCTAATGAGGCCCATAGTGTTTGTCACATTGTATTTGCTGAGGCAATTTATATACAAAGTGTCATGATGTTACACTCCTTGCTGCAATACTTAATCCCAATCGAGCCCAAGTGGGCAATGGTGAAACTATTGCACCAAGTAAATACATTAATCTAGTTCAATGAATATCCTGCAAAATACAACCTGTCGACCAACGAATAAGTGCATAAAAAATAGTGCAAAAAAGTGGTATTTGAAATGTGTGAAGAAAATATTTCTTTAATTTTATACTCCAAAATATAAATGGCCACTGATTTTACTCCAGAGCACACTACTTAACAATTTTAGGAATTTCATCATAGACAAGTGTGAAAATCTTCACTGGCATATATACATACATGTGAATCTATACATCAAAAGAGGAGATGCGGAAATGCTGGCGTGCTGCCGAATCGCTGGCGGTGCTCAGTAAACAGCGCTCCCGCTAGGGCTAAAGTTTCAATTTTTTTCTGAACTCTGCTAGGAGAAAGGCACTCGAAATCAGGGGAAATAAACATGTTTATTGGATCAGTTTGCCCCAGGCGCAGGAACACAGGGCCCGATTCACATAACTAACTTAAGACAAAATCCTAAACTTACTACCATTTTGGTATTCACAGAAAGCACTTACTCATTTTGGTATTCGCAGAAGGCACTTACTCATTTCGGTATTCACAGAAGTTAGGAGTCCTAAATGCCTTCTGTGAATACCGAAAGTCTTAAAGTTAGGATTTTTCTCAGTTTAGGAGGAGTAAAGTTAGGACTCCTAACTTTACGACTCCTAAATGCCTTCTGTGAATACCGAAAGTCTTAAAGTTAGGATTTTTCTAAGTTTAGGAGTAGTAAAGTTAGGACTCCTAACTTTAGGACTCCTATATGCCTTCTGTGCATACTGAAAGACTTAAAGTTAGGATCTTTCTCAGTTCTAAGTTCTCAGTTTAGGAGTCCTAAATTTACCTCACTTCTGTGAATACCGAAATGAGTAAGTGCCTTCTGTGAATACCAAAATGGTAGTAAGTTTAGGACTTTGTCTTAAGTTTGTTCTGTGAATCGGGCCCATAGAGATGCGTTTGGGCAGTACAACTGCCTTTTTCAATCTAAAAAGATTTATATATATACCATTAACATAAAATCTATTAAAAACATTCTATTATAAATTAAATCATTAAACTATTTAAGAATCTTAAAGCTTGTCAATGCAAGAATAGAGAAAGTGTTGGATAGCAGAGGGGTACAATTTACTATTCTCACTCCAGTGAGTGCAACAGTAGGGAAAGTGTTGGATAGCGGAGGTTTACATTTACTATTACCACGCCAGTCAGTGCAACAGGTGGGAAAGTGTTGGATAGCGTGGAGTAAACATTAGTATTCCCACTCCAATGAGTGCAACAGTAGGGAAAGTGTTGGGTAGCAGAGGGGTAAAAATTACTATTCCCACTCCAATGAGTGCAACAATAAGGAAAGTGTTGCATAGCGAAGGGTATACCTTACTATTCCCACTCCAGTGAGTGCAACAGTAGGGAAAGTGCTGGATAGCAGAAGAATAACATTTACTATTCCCACTCCAGTGAGTGCAACAGTAGGGAAAGTGTTGTATAGGGGAGGGGTAAACATGACTATTCCCACTCTAGTTAGTGCAACAGTAGGGAAAGTGCTGGATAGCGGAGGAATAATTTACGATTCCCACTCCAGTCAGTGCAACAGTAGGGAAAGTGCTGGATAGCGGAGGAATAACATTTCCTATTAGCACTCCAGTCAGTGTAACAGTAGGGAAAGTGTTGGATAGTGGATGGGTAAAAATTACTATTCCCACTCCATTTGGTGCAACAATAGGGAAGGTGCTGGAAAGCAGAGGGTTAAAAAGTATTAGTCCCACTCCAGTTAGTTCAAAATTAAACACAAACAAAATATCAAGAAAAAAATAGAAAAAAAGATACATGAAAAAATATATAAATATGTTAAAAATTAAAATCCAAATATGTTTAATATTAAAAATTTAAAAATAGAAACTTATTATAACGTTAAATACATAGGACAAATACCTACAAATAATACATTAAATAAAATAAAAAATAATTTTCAAACACATTTTTAATTATAAATCATTTAGAAACAAAACATTAATTATTACATACATTTAGTTTTTTTTATATCCTACCCTATAACACCACACGATTCACAACCCACATCCAAATTTAAAAAATGTACTCCCATAGTTAACATCATTAATTATCAATTGAAGAAATATTAGTAATTAAAAAACAATTAACTTCCCATCCTTTACCACTATAATCCCCACAACACACGTGTTATAATTCTACTACAATAAATAATTTAAAAACTAATAGGCACTGGGTCATCATGCAGCAGAGAATACAACACATTTAGAAAAACTAATGGTATTTAACAACTAATTATAAAGTAAGTAACATTTATTTATTCCCCACTTTTTACCCTTAAAAAACCAAAACCCACACAAAAATAAACAAATACCCGAATTAATTATCAGTTAATTATTTAACATTAATGATCAGTTAATTATTAATTAATTAAGCATACATTACTCCCCACTCTTCACCTCTATAAACCCCACAACCCACACCTAAAATTAATTACACAATGTCCATATTTAATTTCAAATTAATTAAGCAATATGTATTAAAAATCAATCAATTAATAATTTGTAATGAATAAATAAAAAATAATCATTACTTTAATATAATTAAATTACTTTTATTCCCCTATAAACCCACAACCTGCTATGGAACTAAAAAACACAGAATTATATTAAAATAATGTTGATAACTACAAAACATTTAACAGATATATCAAAAAACATAAACAATACTTACACAAAAAAATACATCACATACATTTAAAATATATACTAAAATATATAACACGAATTAAAAAAGATATTAATGACTTCTATAGTAAAAAAAGTATTTCTTACCTTAAAATCGATATTATTGACCATGATATTTTTCCTGTTGATATTTCTGTGTCACAATATTTACAACTTGGTATTTCTACATTTCTAACTCGATATTTTGTCTAAATACCTCCCCAACCGCAGCTGACTTTGCAGCCAAAGGACACCCCTGCACTAGGAGCCCCTGGGCCATCTGGAGATCTACCAATGGTGTCCCGATGCTTTAGCACATCCTGTGCTAAAGCTGTAGGTTTACATTACTCAGCCTCCTGGCCTGAGCCTGCAGCTTTTTTCAAAGTTGGAGACTCCCCATTGGTTTGCATTGGGTACCCGACACAGAGTTGGTACTCTGCACCCGGCCGCCTATGTGCCGCTGGTGGTGTAAGTTTGGTGCTGCCTTGTGGCCCTCCTGTGCTTACCATAAACCCTGAAGACTGGGTTCCAAAACTGTGCTTCTCACCTGCAAGTAGGACCCCTTTGATTGCCCCCTTTCTCCATTGGATAACATTGGCTCCACATACCGAGTTTGACCTCTGCAGCCGGCTGCCCCTGTGCCGCTGGTAGTGCACCGAGGTAACTTACCTGAACCTTGCCTAGTACTGATTCTTCATCCAAAGTGTAATTGTATAAATTGTTTACTTTCCTGCAAATTGCTGATTGTGTTTCCTCTCATAGGATAACATTGTATTGATTGAAAAATGAAGTGTCCACTTTTGAAATTGAAAAACAGTGATATTGCAAAACATATTTTACTGCAACAAAGTATCATTGGTTATGTAAAATAAATCTACTAAAAGTAATATTGTTACAAACTATTTTGTGCCTGAGTGTGTGCAACACATGCTTAGCCGAACTGCTTGCCCACAATACCACAAAAGAGAGCATTAGTATTATCTACTTTAGCCTCTGTAAAGCCTCTGTGGATCCACTGGCCCATGTGCACACTATACCTTACTTTGGTATAGTATATACAGAGCCAGCTTCCTACAGCATGCACATGGGGGACTAGTTGAATGTGAGAAAAATTCAAAGTGAAGAAAAATCAACATGAAAAAGTACCAGACATTCAAGCATTGTCTTAAGATTACCTTAAAGATAAATCAGTGTTTGGTACCATGCAGAATTGACAGCAGTGCGTCAATAAATATCATGCATGAGGAGATGTTTCAAGAATAATATGGGCTGCCTCAGCACCCTTAAAAAGTCAAGGTTAATTTGTAGTCACAATTTAATATAAGAAAACAGTGGCACAAGTGCCCATTCATTTACTGCATGGCACAGTTTCAAGTGCCTGTTTGCTCAGTTTCAACACTGCTGTTGTTATAGGACTGATATCAGTGATCTATACAATATGAAAGCTCATCATGAAATTGTAAGTCAATTTCCTTTGTTATTTCATGGGTTAGGAAAACTCAAAATAATGAAAGTAAAGTTACAAATAAATGAGGATGTTCACCCTGTCGCTCAAAGACACAGACATATTGTGTTTCACTTGCAATAAGCTGTTGTAAAGGAAACTAATGTGTTGCTTAAACATCACATCATTGAACGCACCACTGGTCCAACACTATGGATTTCTCCCATTATAGTTGTGCCTAAAAGAAACAGTGAAGAAGCTGTACGTGTATGTGTTGATATGCATCAGGCCAACAAGGCGATTGAGCGAGAGAGACAGCCAGGTCCGCACAGTGCTGATATGATAACTTAATTGAGTGGTGTGAATTTCTTCTCTCAACTCGGCTTAAATAAAGGATATCACCAATTGGAACTTGAAGAAAAAGGTACATTACAACCTTTTCTACTCATATTGGTCTATTTCACTATTAGTGATTGAGTTTTGATGTATACTCTGCTGCAGAACTTTTCCAAGATGTCATTTGACGTATCATATAGTCTGTTGTAAATGCATTTAACTATAGAGATGACATATTGGTTTTCCGAGCGACTCAGAAAGAGAATGACAAAGCTCTCATGCAAGTATGTCATTTGCTGAATGATCTAGGCTTAACTCTGAATGCTGACAAATGTGAATTCCATAAGAAAAGCTTGCAATTCTTTTGCCATGTCTTTTCTTATTGGTATATGAAGCCTGATCTAGCTAAAGTGCAAGTGCTATATACTGCAAATCCCCTACATTACATTTTGATGTTACGATTATTCCTTGGAATGGCAAGTTAGTGTTCCAGATACATACACGACTTTGCGACAATCAGTGTACAGTTACAAGAACTGACAAAAATGAATGTGCCATTTCATTGGTCACATGAATGTGTGAAGAGCTTCCAAACAATCAAGCAAGCCATCACAATGCTAATGAAATGGCCTACTTTGTTCTCAAACTTCATACAGACGATATAGTTGATGCTAACCCTGTCTGGTTAGGTAACATTCTTGCACAGCACAATGGAAAGACAAATGCCTGGAGACAAATCGTGGCATAAGCTAGTAAAAGCCTGTCCCCAACGGAACATGCTTACTCGCAACCTGATAAGGAAAGTTTGGTAGTTTTCTTGGCTAGTGAATATTTCCACGTGTTCTTAAAAAAGCCTTTCACAGTAGTGACTGATCATCAAGCATTGTTGATGATCTTTGGCAATCCAGAAGTGAAAATGCCTCCTCGAATTGAACGTTGGGTTTTGAGGTTACAAGAATACATTTCTTCATTGTCCATGGAATAATCAGAAACCAGCGGATTGTTTTTCAAGAGTGCCAGTGCAGTGCCTTGGTACCCCATTTAAAACAGCAGAGGCCTACATCAATTTTATTGTAAAATTGAGCACACCAGCTGCCATGTCTTTAGAACAAATTGTCCTCACCATGAGCCAAGATAGTTAAAAGACATTATTTCTCACCAGTCAGGAACCCAACACTAGACCTCTCACTAATGACAGTGAGTACTTAAAATTAAAAAATGTAAGAGATGAACAATCAGTGATTAAAGAAGGCTTCATCCTGTGAGTTACATAAATTGTTATTCCAGAGAGTCCACAACAGTAATTGATTGACATCACCCATGAGGGACATCGAGGAATAGTTGCCCCCTAGAGAGTTCTCTGCAAATGAGTCTGATTTCCTTATCGCTACGAAAGGGTTGAACAAGAGGTAAAAGTTCTGTCAGGTATGCAACTGTCTTTCATCTCAAGTTATTCAGCATCCATTGAACATGTTAGAATTCCCACATCATGCTTGGGAGAGAATGCTGTTGATTTGTTTGGTCCCCTTGAGAATGGACATCATCTTCTAATCAGTGTTGATGAGAACTCCAGTTTTCGATTGGTTGAAGACCTTTCATTGACTACACATGAAAATGTTATTCAAAGGTTAGATGTCATCGTTGAAACATGGGGTGTACCTGCAATCTTAAAATTTCGCCCAACTTTTAATAGCTGAGAATTCGAAGACTTTCTAAATCACCTCAATATAAAGCATTAAAAAAGCATTCCTCTTTGGTCCCAGGCCAATGACCTGGTATAACGGTTCATGAGTGCTCGAAAGAAAACTGTCAGCATGCTAAATTGGAGAAGCTTGATCTTGAAGTTGTTTTGAATGCTACTCTTCAAGCTTACTGTTAAACCCCTCACTAAGCAACAGGGGAAAGCCCTGCAACTCTAATGTTGGGAAGAGACATGAAAACAAATGTACCCCAATGGACTAACCTCAGACCGAAGACTGAGGAAAACATTCATACTAACGACTTTGGTTGCAAATAAAAGATGCTAATATATGCTGACAAATGAAATCCTGTCAAAGATGTAACCCTTATAAGAGAAGATTGAGTGTTTGTCAGACAACCCTGAAAAAGAAAGTCTGATGCTTCTTTTGAGGCTTAACAATCTACTATCACTAACACAAAAGGACACATGGAGACTGCCCAGTGTCTTCGGAAGTCCTTTACGAGAGATTACTCTCACTGTCGACAAGTAGCCCATCACTCACCAAAAATCGATGTCAATGTAGAGACTGGGTCCAGATAGACTGTTGCTGTCTCTGAGTCTCCTGATGATTCCACCTCACCTGTGCAGATAACTGACACTATGACTGCCAGCTCTCAGTATCCAATGACCCGATCAGGATGTATGATTCAGGTGCCACGATGAATATTTGAAGAGTTATAATTGCAGATATATCTATGATCATCCGTGAATGTATTCATGTATTTATTTATCTATTTTGAAAAGTTGTAACTTTTTATTTAACAAAGCAGGAGATGCAGTGTCTTTTAAATAGAGAATGCTGGAACTCTTTTGGTTCCCACTATACACCGTAGACCTGGGAAGTAAGTGTTGGAGGGATGAGTTGAAAGCAGGCTTAAAATGTTTAGTTCTGACTTACACTCTGTGGGATAAAGATGTGTAAAGTTACTCTCTGTGGGTGGCGTAGTTATTGGCGAGTACCTGGGCTAGTAGGATGCTACAACACATTTGATGAGCACTCATTTCTTTTCAAGGTTAAGTGCTCTGCAACTTCTCTTACATGCTTACTGATCTGCTCATTTGTTATGCAGTGCTCCGTGCTTCTGCTCTGCCCTGCTTGTGTACTGCAGCTTCTCTGACCAGACTGCTAGGCTCCTCATTACTTTTTCAAATCTGATCACCAGGCAACCTGGCTCATATGTTTGCCAGGCTGATAATTCGTGTGCAAACCCCAACAGGAATTGCGCATATTATTTTTTATCAAGATGTTACACATTGCCAATGCATAGGCTTATGAAAGATTGACAATACAGTGCCTTAATACTACCACTGTCACCATTAGTATTTCATACAGTTACCACTACCATTGGTACCTCCATTACCATCATTATTCCGTCAGTCACTTTTACCATCTTCACCATTACCATCAGAATGTGTATTTGTGGAGTGCATATTCAGCTGTCGGCATCTTGGTGCTGAATAACAGACATTTATTGTTACCCAACTATACTTATTTTATGAACCTAAGAAGGAAGAAAGGATTAGTGGACCTGCTGGGATTTGAACTTGTGACCATGAGGCCAAACAAAAGCCCCTACATTGGACGCATTAGTCCACTAAGCCACCAGACCTGGCTTCCCATCACCACTACCATTACCCACATAACCACGCCTATTACCACTTAACATTCCCACCATTCCCACCACTACCTCCATTACCATCAATACTACCACTACCTTCAGCACCATTATCACTACCACCATTACCATTACCTCTATGATTACTACCACCAGTTATGCCTAAATATGGAGAAAAAAATAAAATGAATTGCACCAATCTGATGAACCTGGGCTAGTGAAACTCCATTTTGGTGAACTTCCAAAATGAGCAATCCCAATTTCCTAAAAATATTTGAGAAAACTCCACAAGCAAAATACACAGTAAAGGGGACTAAAAACAGTAGCACGAAAAGGAGAGAGGAGTAAATAGAGAAGACAGGTGTTAAGGTGTAAATGTTCTGGGGTAGCACGGGCGGGCAGTACTTTTACCTAAGTAGGTGTAGGAGCAGCATTGCATGGGTACATATAACCTACAGATTCAAGTTCATAAGTTGGGGTAGAGGTATTATAGTTGAGGAGCTAATGTATAGACTGGGGAGTGACACTAGCATATAGACAAATGTACTATGTGTAGTGAGCCATCCGGGCTCATCGTCGAGGGAGTGATGAAAGCACACAAACCTCGGCCTGTCATGGCAAGGTGCTGAATAAAAGGAGGCTAACCGCTCTGGCTCAGTCCCGACTGCAGTACAATAGTGTGAACGTCCTATTATTGGGTGTTGGCCCATTGGGCCAATCGAAGCGGGTCACTGAGGTGTTCACCAACTTCCAATGGCAACGGGAGATGACACCGTCCCACAACTGCCAGTCAGCCCTGTGTTCCCTGCTCTGCAGCAGCGAGCAGCCCACCCTGCCTGCTGTCTAACCCCAACGCGTAGAGCTGAAGTGCTACTGCACACTGGGGTGTGGCCTGTGCTTGTGGGCAGGCATAACTGAATCAGCGCTGCCAGAGTGAAGCGAGCGGCTCCCCTGCTGTGTGCGTGAAGGAGGGAGGCCATGGCGTGCAATGGCGCAGTGCCACCTATTGTAGGCAACCCCTCACTGCACCTGGCTATATGATGAGGAAGGCCAGAAGCATTTCTGCTCCGGGAAGGGGTACAAGGTGCTGATTACAAAGGCCCAGGCTAGTGGAGGAGCACAACCTGGCAAGGGGCACACCCAAGGTAAGGGCATCTGGGTTCCAAGAAGGGATGCCCTCATCTAACGTGCAACCAACAGCTGTAGGGAAAGGGCAAAAGGGCAGGTAAGCAGCTATTTTCCCACATCATCACAAGGCAAGCGAGGCCCCAGCTACCCCACCATGGGATAGGGTGATGGCATATGATGCACAGGATGAATGGGCCCAGGGGGCAGACTTGGATCCCAATACAGAGGCTGCTGGAGTGCCTGGAAATGCCCACTCATCTATTAGTGCCCTAGCACCTTTCAGAGAATTCATGGACCCAGCCACCATCACCCCAGGAGTGAAGGTCTGGGTAGGGTTGGGGTAGAATTACTTCACGGCCAAGAGAAAGAGAGAGAGATAATGAAGTGAAGCTGTCACTTTTGGTACAATTTAGGGGAGAGGAGATTTACAAGCTCTTTCAGCATCTCCCAGACACAAGCGGTGTCAATGACTATTATGCAGCTGCGACAGCCCTGAATGCACACGTTGACTCCCGACTTAACCTCGATTTGAACAATGCAAATTGTGCCAGACTCAGCAGGGAGAGGGGAAAAAGCTGGATAACTTCTATGCACACCTGCATGCCTTGGCCATTACCTGCATGGTCAACAGACAGCATAAAGCGATCAGAGCGCAGTTGATACAAGTTGAGTGCAGGTCAACCAATCTAAGGAGGCTCATACTCAGAAAACCTGGGATAAGACTGATGGACATGTTTATTTTGGCCCGCACGTATGATCTGTCTAGTGCCAGGGCAGAGGAGATGGAGGTCATAGTCAAAAAAGTGGCGGGACACTCCACCACCTCAAAGGGATTAATCGTCAAATTGGAGACCCTCAAGGCAGTTTGCAACAGACTGCCACCTCAAAGAGGGAGAAGGAGGCAGGAGAGGGACACATCTAGTAGAAAATGTGCTCTTGAGTATCAACCGGCAGAGAAATGCGCAGCAGCGTGTTGCACCTGCTCAGTGTTCAACGAATCCAATCACTTCACAGGGGTTGGCAGGAATAGTGAACATGGGTGAGGGGGCCCGTGGGAGGAGACTGCAGACAAAGGCATTGCGACACAACACCTGTCCATCCACGACCAATCCCCAAGCACAGCCAGAAGTGGGAACTGATAGTGATAAGCGGTAACAAATATTGTGTCCTGTTGAATTAGCCTCTGCTCTTCTTCATTTTGCTTACTAGCTCAATTTTGTTGTTTTACTGGGACTTTCTAAGTTAGAAATTGCGTGTTCACTGAAAGCTGGTCATACTGATAGCATTAGTTTGTCATAGTGAGCTGCCCTATCCTGCCGAAAGGTCTACGAGCACAGATGCTTAAACTGTTAGCCCACCAACACCTGTAACCTCCCTTGCTTATCTGTGAAAGTGACATGGGTAGGGGTTTATCAGGATTGTACAGTACAGCATGTAGTCGTTGTGTAAGGGGGTTGTGTAAGCGTTATGTAAAAATTTCATAAGAGGGTTATGCAAAGTGTGATGTAACCATGACAAAGGGGTTTTCTAATGTACTCCTCTGGTACCTAGAGTGCATAAAAGGCAGGCGACAAGCTTTTCTAGTTTGTTCCCTCTCAGGCACTTGTAAGTGTCTGTATGACTGAGCCTTCTCATGAAATATAATAAACTTGTGTTTTGTTCCACTCCAGTGTTGATCCTCATTTATTGAACCCGTAGATAAGGAGGGTGGACAATGAAGACCCAAAAGGACAAGACGTTTTCCATATATATTACATGGCCCCAGATACCAGAGGCTATTCACCACAACCGCTCTCCAATTTGACGATCACACACACCACCATTCAAGCTCTGATTAACACAGCGGCCTCGGTTAATGTGATGGCACATCAAAAATACCTGCTGCTGTAGCCAAGCTTGCCCCTCTGCTGATCACGAACCAAAGTATCTGTATGAAGCAGGTAACCGCTTCCCCTGAGGAGAACATGGAGGTGAAAGTTTGACATGGAGATAGAGAGATCCAAACGTGATTCAATGCAATGTCATAGGGCAAGGAAACGCTAATTTGGTGCCACCCAGCAGAAAACCTTGGTCTCACCTTCTTTGTCAAAAAAGGTCTATGACTGCAGCAGAATGGCCTCCTAGATCAGTTTCCAGAACAGTTCCAAGGGCTAGGATGCAGGAAAGGGGCTGCTGTCAAATTACACATCAACAAGACCATACAGGCCACCCACAGCCCTCCGTCATCAGTGGGTGCCTTCCACCTGCACGCTTAAGTTGAAGCAGAACTCGAAAAACTGGAGCAGATGAATGTAATAGAAAAGGCTTCAGGAGCTACCCCGTGGGTATCACCACTGGTGATAACAGAAGAACTCAAACAGCACGCAGCAATTTGCCTCTGCATCAACATGCACCTTCCCAACATAGCAATCCACAGAGAGTGTCTTATCACCCCTCCACGATGGATTAAATACTCGCTGACCTGAACGGGGCCAAGTGGTTCCCCAAAGTGGATCTAAATACTGGATACCCCCAATTAGTGCTTCACCCTGACAGTCACTATATCACAACATTCTCGACACACCTGGGGCTCAAAAGATATAGGAGGCTCAATTTTGGGATATCGTCAGCCACTGAAGTATTTCAGAATGCTATCAGGGAGACTCTAATGGGACTTGAAGAGGTCCTCAATATCAGTGATGATATTTTGATATATTCCACCATGCAGGCTGACCATCACAAACACCTCAAAGCCACACTCCAGAGGCTGAAAGAGAGTGGCATGACACTCATTAGGACAAGGGCTCCTATTTCGAATTCTGAATTGATTTCATCAGATTTGTATTCTCAAGGGAAGGTTCTGCAGGTTGACCCCAGAAAATCCACAGTAGTAAAGGAAGGACCCTTGCCGAAAAATACCATGGAGATCTGCAGTTTCCTGGGCATTGCAACCTACAGTGGCAAGTTGATTCTGAATCTAGCCACCCTGTTGGAGCCACTCAGTGCCCTCATGAAATCTGAGGTGAAATGAACAAAGGGCCCAGTGGAGCAGGATGCTATGGACAACATTTAAAAAACACACTCTCCTAGTAGATAACGCAGTGGCATGCTTTAACACCGACAATGTAACTGGTGGTGGACAAAAGCCCTGTGGGATTACAGGCCATCCTGACACAGCAGCAGGAGCCGGGGCTGTTGACTCCATTGTACTGGCTATGCACTGGCATTTGTGAGCCACACATTGACAGCCACAAAAGCGTGATCGGCACAAATTGAATGCGAAGCTCTCGCCATCAAATAGCCCTGCACCATTTTCACTTATGCATATCTGGGCAAGTATTGAAAGTGATGAGTTTATTCATGGGAACAGACCCACACCCACCCTCAAGTATCGAGTAAAGGGCTGTGCCGCTGCTGCCGTACAGGTTTGGTGTATCGACAGGGGACCTGCAGAGAAATGACGCTCAACAACTTCAGGCAAGCGTCCGGGGAGGATGACGTACTCCAGAGAGTGGAGGAGGGTTCAAGAGGAGCTAAGCTCCATGGCAGATATAATAGTAATGTGAGGTCACCACATTAATCCCAAAGTTGCTGGAGAGCCAGATGATTGATCTAACAAATGAGAGACACAATGATGAGGTGAAAGGTGTGGTTCCTGGGCATAGATTCTAGGGTTGAAGAAGCTGTAAGACTTTGTCAAATGGGAAGCACAGCAGCACCAGGCATGGTGATCACTGAGGATTCCCCACCTCCATGTGGAAGAAGGTGAGCCTAGATTTTGGGAGCTTCTCGAATGGGAGGCTGACCATGGTCACGGTCGATGACCAATCCAAGTACACAATATTGGAGCTGGTGGCAACCATAGCATTTGCTCATGTCAAGACACTTCTGTAGAAGTCATTTGCGCCATATGGCATACCAAAGATTAAAAGAACTGACAATGGGGCCCCCTTTCAGGGAATGTAATTCAAGGAGTAGCTAGTGGCACCGGGAATCTGACACTAGAGGATAATGTCACAGTGGCCCCAGGCGAATGGCATGGTCAAGCAATGCATGCGGAATATGTGGGGAAGAGGCATTATGATATAGTCAGAGGTGCTACTTAATAGGCAGGGTGGAGGCAATAAGGTATTAGATGAGGTACAGCATGAAAGAATAGAGGCAATTAGTCTAACTAGTGATAGAAGTGATAGAGTATAGGTAAGTATGGCGGCATTAATATATAAAAGAGGGATGGAGGAATTTGTGTGTGTGGGAAGGGAGGGCTAGAGTGATGAGGGTATGACAAGAGCTGCATATGGTTATTGATAGAAATAGATATTACTGTCTAAGCAGAAGTTGAGGACATAAGGAATAGTTAGTTTCAATTGCCAAAGGGTACTTGTAGGTAGATGGACTAGGGTATTGAAAAGGGGACAAGTGAATAGGGACAGAGGTCAGTAATGGCAGCAGTAGAAGCTAGGGTAGAGGAAAAAAAGTTGTAGATGGAGAGAGGAGCAATGATGAAGCCTAGAGGTGAGAAAGAGGGGTGTGAAATGTTCTCCCACACAAGAGATCTATTTGAAACATTAACTGCAGATATATTTATTTGACATGGGCAGTATTGTAGACAGCTCTGACATCCTGAGAACACCATTCATTTAAAAAAATAAAGATCCGAGAAAATAGGTCCTGGTGAAATATTCTCCAGACCAGGTTTCCTTAAGTCTCCTTTTCTTCAGAATCCCATAGAACACCACCACAACCCCGATTACTAACACCACAATTACCAGCATCGCTATTACCTGTGCCAACATTTCTACCAGTACAATCACCCACTTGAAATGTATCACCACCGTACCATCACAAAAATCAACACTACTAAAACAATCACCAACATTGTTACCACCATAACCATCAACATCACAACCGCCATATTTACCACTGTGACTATACCACCAGCACTATCACCACCACTCGTTTCGCAGCTGACCTAGACAGCACCTCTTACTTGATCATTCATGGATTATCTATATCAGGTAAGAGAGTCTCCACACCCAAATTTTATTAATTTATTTAAAACACAGCTATCATACTGGCAACTAAATACTCACAGGATATATGATACTCCTTCTTCTAGATACTTAAATTAAATATGGATTGTCGTCTCTTCAATTTCATTCAGGCCTTCAAATAGTTCAGCCTTTTTGACTACCTGTTCCATATTGGGTAAGAGAGTCTCCACGCAGTTTTTAAATACAGTGACCACACTTGTATCTTGGGTATTTACTGGGTGTTTGATACCCTTTTTCAGACACCTACTTTGGATACGGATTGTGAACCCTTCATTTCTATTAAGGCCTGCATACTAATGAGCATTCTCGACTGCCAGTACCCCGCCACGCAATAGGTGAAGTAAAACGTATAGCTGCTGATAATTAGTGGCAATTCCTGGAACACGTGCCCATTATAAAAAAAATAATTCTCCTTTTCCGCTCAAACAGTGCCCCGGCTGGGCCCTATGTGAGTACCCTTCCTCCCCTTGTTTCAACTCCCACAAGGTTCTCACAACACGATCGGACTGTCGTTTCCAGGTATGATTACTGAGTGCAAAATACATTTTCTGACACAGTTTTCTTACCTTCTCCTTAAACCTCCTTACTGATACATTGGTTATAGTTTTTTTTGGTGTTCCTTCATTGCTAGGTCCTGATGAGACCTCATAATGATAGTTGGGTCGAAACGTCATCATCAACATGAAGCGAACCATTTTCCAGCCTCTATTTTTGTATAAGGAGGCAGTTAGCACCTATTATGTATTGATTTCATGGTCGTCTTTGTATAAATTGTTGAAACCTTGCTTTTATGTCACAAACAGTTACAACCTTGATATATAGGTTTCACTTTCACTTGGGACACCATGCAATGGATTTAAAATAATATGATAAAATTATAAAACAACGTTGATTCCATAGAACACTTGTGTTATATGTCTTTTCTCTCTCTGACATCTCTTTGCCTTAGATTATTGCAATTGTACTATTATGTATTATTTATTAATTGTTGATTTCCCTCAGGAACCATTGTTTTCTGTTACACAGTCACTCACATCACTGCCACTGCCACTGCCACTACCAGCAACCCACCTCTACTACCCCACCGCAATCCTGTTATATGTTTGTGTGAGTAAAAATACTCTTTATGTAACTGTTTCAGAGAGTGGTGTTATGCAACTGTGTATTTACAGTGGTGAAGGTTTAGCCTAGGATGTTAGAGTATGCTGTAGACGTGTGCACTTTGAAGGCCATTACCATCTCAAATATTTAGCCCAGACATTTCAAAATACGGACACAGCAGTGTATTTGTAGATATTCTTTGCAATATCTTTCAATATGAATTTAGGAGCAGGTGCACCAACTTTGTAAGAACCTCTCAATGTAAATGAACAAACAAGCATAGATATATAAACGGTGGAGGCCTGAAAAATCGGGATACCTCTCCGTATGTTGCTACTTGAATTAATATTTCCTCAATTAATCGGTACTGGGTGTAGAAAATGTTCAGAGTAGTAACCTAATTTATGCAAGTTATCAACATTACACAAGGGAGATTGTGCGATGATCATACCTATTGCATTTTACAAAGAAGCAAAGATTGAGAATTCTCCACAAAATATATTTTGTCCATATTATTTTCAATACAAAAAGATGTTTTGCGGAAGGGGTCTCTCTGTAAAGTACATATGAGATACAGCAGAATAGTTTGTCACTAATGCCTTGTGAATCAAGCCTGGAAATCCAGACGTCATTCACATGTTACAAGAGCAAGTCATCAGAGAATTACGCACAAAGCTTCACCTATATGGATGTTCATCTCATTTACCTTGCTCAAATTCATCTCTCGCACTTGCCATCTCTCTGGAAGTACATGAAGGTGCACGGAACACCCTGTAGCTGCTCTTAAAAGTGCCACTCACAAACCCAAAACAATATGGAGACCTGGCTCCATGAAACTTGTTGCATGCCTCACCTGACAGTTTTGCATGTTGAGCCGCCACTTTCCATGTTTCTGCTCTGGTCTCGGTTGCATGCCTTCTGTACCGCTATTTTTGCATGATCATTGGAAATTCTGGTGTGAAGGACCTTCCCGCTGCCTTCCCGCTGTCTTTTGTTATTGTCTGAATTAATTTCTCCTTTCATACCAGGTTAGCTTGCTTCACTGTTAATATGGCCTGCAATTCCGAACATGGTTCCTTATACTCTCTCTTTGGAAGTTGTTTTCTCTCAATTTTGGACATTTGATGTTGATTCCACATTCTCAGTTCCTTGGCCTGAATGTCTCTCTTTCCACGCCTAACATTGTTTGTGCACTCCCTTTCATTTCATTCTGTACATCTTTCTTTATGCCTGCTCACTCTTTGAATAGACTGGACATTGATTTAACGTAGTTTCAGTGCACCCTGTGGGATTCGTTCTACACTGTGTGTAAATATCTTCAGTGGATATGTACATAGCATCAAGCACATTCTTGTGTTCTGTAGGGAGCAGTTACCTTGACCTACATGTGACCACCACCAGTAAGTGAAGCTTAAAAAGAATCTACTTTCTTGGCCTTGGTGCTAAAGAAGTTTCGCTGGAAGCCAATAATCATGACATTTATGCCATTTAGTTCAAAATTTAAATCCCTATTTAGGTATGGTGTTAGCCAAGACCTTGTGATCTTACTAAAAATAATTGTATAATATACTTACTTAAAGGGCTTTCAGACATTTATCTTCATCCACTAAACTGTAATTTCTGTTTTGCTTCCGCCAGCTGCGGACCATGCAGGTAAGAGCGGCGAGCCTGGTGGGGACGCGGGGAAGGGGTGGTTATTTTGACGAGGACGAGTGAAAATGTATTTTTTTTTTCTTTTTCTTTTGTGATCGCCCGTCGAATTCCCCCCAACCCGGCCCCACATCTCTTACCTGCAGGGGCCGCGGCTGGCTTCCGTCCACTACAGCCTACAGCATGGGGCAAAATAGTTCAGCTTACTTAAGCCTCTACTTAACCTCACTGTGAGTGACTGCATTTTGCTCTTTCATAGGGTGGGCATCTACACAGAACTTAGGCCCTCATTTGCAGGGATTTGGTGTATGGCAGAACAGCAAGTCACCTTGCTGTGCTACTCTATGACAAAGTGAAAGGGCAGGAATGCACTGTATTTATGCAATATGGTGCATTCCTGTCCTTTCTCCCTGTGCTGATGCCGTTTCAGCAGCCTAGACCCACCACAGGCAACCTTGCACCATAGTTCAAGGATGTCTCTGTTTCATGCAGGATTGTTTTTGTGTGGTGAAGTAGCACCTTCCTGCACAGAAACAATGCATTGAGGCATTTTCCTCTTTCTAAGTGTGCTGCAGAATGCAGCACGCATAGGAAGAGGAAATAAACAAGGAGAAATATAGATATTCCTCCTCGTTACGCCACAACTCTGGAGGTGTAAGTATTTGGCGCTTCCCACATTTACATGCTCTTGTAAATCTGGGACCGAGTCAAAACCGCCACTGCAATGCCCATGGAATGCCTCCCGAGCGCAGAATAAGGCAACGTAGCGATTTGGCTGCCTTGCCTTACTCCATATATGTGAGGCCATTCAAAGCAACACATAGTGGCTTTGTGTAGCCTCATAGATATGATCTTCTCTTCTCATTAGAGTCACGAAAGCATCACAAAAAAGTGATTCTCTGGGGGCGCAAGGGGCTCAAACATTTTCCCCTTAGTTCTGTTTAATGCCAGTGTTGCCTGATGTATTAGTAATGCATTTGAAGTGAGCGTTGGGCACATTACAGCTTTATCAGTTAGTGTATCCTTTTAACGCTGTTGTAAATTCCTTTTGAAGTGGACTGCTGCTGTTTCACAGTATACAATATTGTGTTCCTAGTTTCATCAATGGTTCTCTAAAAACACTTTGCCCAAGAGGAAAACCAAACCTGATCGTGTTTAATTTATTGCACACTTTTTCACATTTTTCTTTCCTTTTTTCATTCCTTGTATCTTTCCTTTATTTCTTTTCCTTGCCTTATTTCTTTCTTCTTGTCTTCTTTTTTCTTCTTTCTTTCTTGCCTTCCTTGCATCATTTGTCCCTTCTTCCTTCCTTTCTTACTTTTTTGCATTTCTTTTTTCCATCCTTTTTTCTTTCTTTCTTTTTGATCTTCTTCCTTTCTTCTTTCCTTCTTCCTTTCTTTTCTTTTTGGCTTCTTTCCTTCTTTCAGCCAGTCTTTCTGTCTTTATCTTCCTTTTTTTGCCTTCTGTCTTTTTCTTTCCTTCTGTCCTTTTTTCTTTCTTTCTTTTATTCTTTCTTTCCTTCCTTGCTTCCTTCATCCATTATGTCTTTCCTTTTTCCTTCTTATTTTCTCTTTTGTCTTCCTTCATTATTTCCTTCGTTCCCTCTTTTTGCCTTCCCTTTCCTTTTTCTTTCCTTGCCTTTCCTTTTCACATCTTTGTTTCTTTCCTTTTCTCTCTCTCTTTGTCTTCTTTCTTATTACCTTCTTTCTATCATTGTTCCTTCTTTAGTTTTTCTCTCATTCTTTCATTCTTGCCTTCCTTCTTCTGTTCTTTCTTTTTTGCCATGATGTAACATGGGGATCTCCACCAGAAGTGGCGGTGTGATCTATATCTTACAACTCCGCCTCAATACGTTGCAGCTGGGTGCGGATATCACGAAGGATGCCAGTGTGTTTGGATATGCATACCCCATGGAGGAAAGCCTTGAATGCTTCCCATAGGATGGCTTGTGTTGATACGGTTCCTGTATTCAGTGTGAAATACTCATAGACAGAGTCTAGGACCTCACTGTGAAACGCTGGGTCAAGAAGGGCTTCATAGTGGAACCTCCAGGTGTGTTCCGAGCCACATCCATATGGGATCTCCAACTGTAGGTGAACTGGGTTATGGTCAGATAAGGTCCATGATAATACGGTGACCCCTGTGACCCAGAGATAGACAATAGCCATTAGCCAAAAGGAACCAATAGTCCAAACTTGTCCAGACAGAGTGGGGAGCAGAATACAAAGTGAAAACGGGGTCAGAAGGATATAGTGCATGGCAAGCATCCCATAATGTATACGTGTCAATTAAAATGCGGAACCCGTTCCAAGCTCGGGATTTACTACTCTGGTGGATGCTGGTAGAGTCAATTTAGGGACTATACAACATATTAAAGTCACCATCCAGTATCACATAATCAATGTCCAGGCCTCCCATATGAGCACAGAGCTCCTGGAAAAACTTGGGGTCATCTATATTTGGGTCATAGAATACTAGCAATACAACATGTTTGTGTGCGAGGATGCCCTGAAGGACAATATACCGACCATCCGTGTCCGAAAGGCAATTGTGGAAAATGAAGGGGACACTTTTATGTATGTGAATACATGTGCTGTGAAATATAACAGAAGAATTATAGATGTGGTCCCCAGACTTTAGCATAGGGAGGGTCAGTGCTAAGGGGGAGATGTGTCTCTTGTAGGATGGACATTTTAACACTGTGTCTGTCCAAATAAGATAACACCTGCTTTTCCTTTCGTGGATTGTTAATTCCACATGTTCCATGTGACTAGAGAAACATTAGTTGTTCTATTCCGATCCAGAAGGAGCATGGTGAAAAAGTAAAGGGCATAGAGTATTACGTATTCTCAAGGAGGGGTGCATAAATTGAGTGATTTGTCACAACAAGCAATCATAAAGAAAATTTAAACAAAAACAAAACATTGTAACCCCGACCCCCCACCAACATCAGATTATTAGACATATCTTTCCAGATTTAATGAGGACCTGGCAGCTTCCCAAGCAACGTTTTGCAAAAACTATGACAGAATTGCCAAAATGCTGGCAGCTAATGCCAGATCCATTGGCACTGCCAATGCTTGTCTTGTTTGAGTTGTGAAGCTTCTAGAAACCCCAGGAGACTTTGTGCAATTGCTGAAGAGATAGGACAGTTCCTCCCTGCTCCTTGTTGCCTGCATATTGCTCTTTCTTTCTCTGTTCTTTGACTTGGAGTTCCTTGACCACAAAGACTGGGTGGAAGGGAGTTAAGAAAGGAGCTAGGAGCGCGCCAATGTTTGAGTTGTACCAAAAGCCAGCCGATGCCAAGGCAGCACCCCAGTGGGGTGTATGCTTATGCAAATGTAGTGCTGCCCTGACCGGTCATAAAGACTTATTGGCTAGAGCTGTGTGTGCGCCATACACAAAGAATCTATGCTCACCATGACATCTCCACGATCCTAAACTGTAGAACTGATTGGCTAAGTCACAGAAATCTTTCTTCTATCCCTCACTGTAAGTGACTGTACTGTGTATGAAAATTAGAGGTGTCCAAAATTGTGAGCTTTTTCTCCATAAACATTAAGATTTTTCCAAAATTTCACAAGGTATCAAAACTTCACAAAGGATAACAAAACTTCAAATATAAACCAACGTTTTGTGAAACCTAAATATTTTGCAGCCTTAACACAGTTAACAAATTTTGCACAACATTTCAGATTTAACCACGCTATAATAAAATCCCTTCGGATTGGGCCTGTAGAAAACCAACATTATTTTGCCTTGTAATGTACAATAAAATGACAGTAAAACTCTTAGCACTTAGCCCTAGCAACACTGTGAATTGATGGAGCTCACGGGACACTATTATTTCTTTGAATAGATTTCAGGCACATTTAGTCCACCAAATCAGTGATTAACAACTTTGGGTCTTTCTCTCTGTACAACCGTCTGAGATTCTATAAGGCTCGAATTATTCTTTCTGCTTTGATTGACCTGAAACTGAGGCCCTGGAGTGTCTAGCGTTGGAGCACCATTTATACAGCTGACTCAGATATCTCATTAGGTGTGGGTGGGTTTGGTGCTAATATCAGATGAATTATTTCAGAAGACCAAGAAATAATTATTTTCTCCTTGCGGTGGTGTTATAACCCATGTTTTCCAAAAGTTATATGGCCCAAAATTCCTCTTGCAAGCAGCGAAGCTGATGGGCCTGCATTAAGTATTTCTTATGGCAGCAAAATGCTACAATATTTTTTGTATGACTACTTCAACTCAGGGCCTCTTCTTTCTATAAGTATAATACTATTTCATCAATGGTTGTCACCGCTGAATTGCCAACTGCAAGATCACTATTAATAATAAATTCTTTATTCGGTTAATCACAAGGATAACCATAAAAGACAACAATTTCAGCAATTTATAAAATACAGTTAATACAATATACGTATATTAAAAAAGTCATTGTTTTTACTTGAACATAAAGCTACAGATTTTTCCTGTGGTTCACGATGGACTTTAAAAAGTTTGTAACTAGATAGCAAAGTTCTTCGGACTCTAGTGATTGCAGGCGATAAAAGGCCGGTCGACACTGTCTCAGACCCCATCTCTTGCATATCGGGAGGATCCAGTTTTTTCTGTGAGGGTGGTAAAATTTACAGAACATGATCACATGGATGTTCGATTGAGTAGATATCCCGTCGCAAGGACATGGGGGCAGACTATGTTCCCAGGCCTTATATGTAGGAAACACGACCAGTCTGAAAAAAAGGTTCAGTCTGAACCTAGTCAACAACATCCTCTCGTATAGCTTAGTCTGTAGAGTAAGATATTGTTGGATGCCGAGAGAATGTTGGACTATGTTCGCTTGGATGACTGATGGTTTTGCAGCGTCACTGGACAGTCTTAGTGTTTCCAGATGTCGTAGAGCAAGTTCTTTGAGCTCTTTTTTGGGAAGGGATGCAATCGCCTCTGGTTGGAGGTAGTATTTCTCGAGCCCAAGGTCGGTGAAGAAAGATCTAATATAGCGTAGCCATTTCAGTCTAGGAGAGTGATCAAGTGAAATTGTGTCGGTCACGATCAATTTGGTTAATATATTTGTGTCCGATACCCAGATGCGTCTCCAGAGTAACAAAGGTTGGATTTTAATAAGATCCTGGAGGTAAGGAATTCCGAGTTCCAAGTGCATGGCGTAGATCGATGCGCCCTTTGGTGTGGCGAGGAGAAAACTGATGAATTTATTTTCGATTTTCTGTAAGGCGCCAACCTCCGTATGGCCCCAGATTCCTGCTCCATAGAGAGCGATAGCCTGACACTTGGCTTTGTAAATTCTCAGAAGTTCTACTGGGCGTCTCCTACCTAGTTTCTGTGAAAAGGATTGTAGGGCCGCTATCGATCACTATTACAATGCCATGGCATGTGGATAAGGAGTAGAAATAAAGGTGACTGACAAAATGAAGAGTAGGACTCTTCGAGAGTCTTTCTCTGTTCTTAATATTATATATTTATTTAAAATACACATGCACCACTGTGTCATGCTTCCTCAAACTATTGGGTTCACACACAATAGAATTCCAAAGCCCCAAAAAGCAGCTATGACCTTTTTATAGAAAAAAAAAACTGTCAGGTATCTCCCACCCTTCTCACTCAGTTTATACTCAAGAGGGAGGAGTGTGGGGATTGAGAAAAACCTGCCAGACCTTGTCTCACATGTAGGTGAAAATTCTGAGCCACACTCCAAACACCGAAATCAGTACACACACACACAAATATTGGTATTGTACAAGTAAATAATTACCCAAAATCATATTTCACTTTACACCCTCAACCAATAAGACTAATCGCTATCTGTATTATATGTAGCTAGCTGATCTACACCATAGTTAAGTACATTTATGCCATAAGGCCTGAACTAGCAACTGGTCTATCTTCCGAATATGCGATGTTACAACACGATCAAAATGATCGCGATATGTAACATCTCAGTTTTTACAATGCAAATTGGTACAACGACTTGCGCTGGAGGGCTATGTACTTAGGAGTAGTGAGATTTACTATTCCAACACCAGTCTACGTACAGTAGGGAAGGTGTTGGAATAGTAAATCTTACTATTCCTTAGGTTATAGCACCATCCAGCGCAAGTCGATGTAACGCTAGCGTTGTAATGGTTGTGTTCTAAATGCATTGCGGCGTAATCACCGTAATGTAAAGGATGCCCTTTTCTTAAATGGTAGTCTGGAATGTCGAGGGACCAGCACATGCTTGACTTTTGTTTCTGCTGTACTGAAAGGTAAGCAATGTTTCATTTAGATTTTTAAAAAAAATGGAACAGCCAATATTGTATCAATCAATCAATAAAACTTTATTCAGATCCAAATGAGCTACACACATGTAAAAAACATTAGTTACAATACAGATATTATTTACAACTTTTTCTTTGTCTGATGGCGAACCGTAAAACATTGAGAGTGTACAAAACGGTATCACGAGAAAGAAGTTGTAAGAAAATAAAAGCTGGTCTCACCCTCCTAAAGCTAATTTTTTTAAAGATACGCATAATAAATAACCTTCTGGGAACAGCATAAAAGGGGGGAACATTAAAAAGTGCATCATGTCCTGAGGAGATTCTCCATCGCAGCCACAGGGCATGAGCCACTGACCTCTGTGAGAACCATGAGGGTATGCCAATAAGTAGTGGAAAAGATCAAGCCAGAACCTCGCAAAAGAAGATGATTGTGTATGCTTTTCAGCCCTAGAAGATAAGGCTCCGTGAAAGGCACGGTTTTCTGTACGACATACTTGCGCTCACTGAGCGTACACACCTCGTTTCCTTCTCTTTCACTATGTTGCATTATTAAAAAAGACTCCTTGGCCCAAGCGAGGTCCCTCTTACCAATTACCTTAAGATTCATAAAGAGATCAACTTTTCCTAGTCTCACAAGGCCAACTTTTAAATACCGGAGCCATTGAAAATATGAAAAGTGATCAAGAGAAAGACAGTCCCGTAGGACGTCTTTACTAAGTAAGCTCTCTTGCTTGGCCCATATCTTAAACCACAAGGCCAGAGGTCAAAAAACCAAGTCGTCAGAAAGATAAGGCATCCTCAATTCCTCATGCACAACATAAAATGGGGTGCCTTGCGGGAAAGAAAGAGCTCTTAGCAAAAATGAGTTTTCGGTGCTCTGCGGAGCCCCAAGTGTGATATGGCACTGTATCTCGCTGCCATAACTGACCTTTGAGATACATCCCACTTGGTAGATCTTCAGCATGGCCCTTATTGGCTTCCCTTCCACTCTGCTGGCAAAGTTAACAACAGCCTCTGAAGCTTTCACTTGGTCTTCTTTCTTTCGGTTAAGCATGGGCTCCAGCTCAGTGAGTCGTCAAACACGACTCCCAGATAGGAAAAAACATTTGTTTTGGGTATTAAATAACTCCCTAGTTTAAAGATGGGCTGCAAAGCCTTAGTCTTTCCGGGGCCCACCTGCATGATATATGATTTAGAGTGGTTAACCTACAGATCCAGCTCCTCCATAAAAGAGGCAAAAGAGTTTAGAAGAAGTTTTAAGCCCCTACCAGTCCTCACCAGGAGGACTGCATTGTCTGCATATAAAATGACTGGCAGGCTAAGCTTGCCCACCTGGGTACTGTCAGCTTTGGTTGCTAGGAGGGTCTTTTCTAGGGAGTTGTAGACTGCACCCCTGACGCATCCCCCTCCTGATGTTAAACTGAAGGGACACCCTCAGGTCCTTAGAATAGCTTACAACCGCCCTAGAATCTTGGTGAAGGTCCCTCAAGAACCAAATGATGTTTTTATCAATGCCAATGGATACCATCAGCTGCCATAACTTGGACCTGTTCACACAGTCAAAGACTGAGGACAGGTCCATGAAGGCTTAATATATCGAACATGAATGAGCCACAGTATACTTATTCAAATCAAGATATAAGTTCAAACACTGCTATACAGTAGATTGGCAAGGGTGAAACAATATTGTATATCAGATAAAAAGTTGCTTTCTTCCGCCCAAGTTACGAACCTGTTAAGAATCATACGACCCACCACCTTCACCACAGGGTCTAGGAGAGAAATGGGCCTGTAACATGAGGTACTGTCCCGGTCACCCTTTTTAAATACCGGCACTATGGTCGATAAAGCCCAGGAGTCTGGGGGGGCAACCTGCACTGTAGCATTAATAACAGCTGTAAGGACAGGCACCCAAAAGTCTATTTGGGCAAAATAAAGGTCAGGAGGAATCCAATCTGACCCTGTAGCCTTCCTTTTGGTTAGACCTAATATGCCAGCTCTTACTTCTTGGGTGGAAAATGCGAGATCCGCCTTGCCTTCCACGCTTTCCTGCACTTCAGATAGTGTGGACTTTGGTTAAAAGACACCCTCAAAGTGGTGGACCCATCCTCCGTGATGTGGGCGTCCAAATATTTGGTGTTCTCTTCTGAAAAAAATGGGCTATTAATGAGGGCCCAAAACTTAGAGCTATTGCGCAGTGTGCTTGCCTCCACCAGATCAGACCCGACCTCCTCCTTCAGCGAGGATTTACAAGTTGCTAGTGCGGCCTTATGTGCTTTACGCAGCCTTTTTAGCACCACCTCATCTTGGGGCCTGTTGCTTAAGGCCTGTCTCAGCTTCCTACAAGCCTGGGAACAGGCTGAATCAAACCATCTTGGGCATACTGGGTCACGGCCCCTGTCTGGGGCTCGTAAAACCCTCCGTAATATATATTGTTAGATCTAGTTCCGCTGATACAGAAACGTGCAAGACCATTTATACGTTTGGATCTCCTCAACAGCAACAGAAAAGGAAGCTGCTGCATACAGTGGAAAACTCCCTTCTCAGTCTTCTTAACATAAGCAATAGAAAACTATTAGTGCTGGGCCTAATTTTCAAATTACGCGGGAGTAATTTGCTTACTTTTGGGAATGTAGTGTAATTACGCACTTAACCCACCCCTCTAAAGAATATGTGACAATTGTCACATTTTAGTATACTTAATATTTTCTTACTAAAGCTGAGAAGTTCACAATAATATTAGGCATGTCCCATCTTCTAGGCCCTAACCTACTGTCATGCACTTCAATGCCTTATATGCACAACCAATAGCCATGTTAACAATAGAAAGGCTTGTGCTATATGTAACATCACAAAAATATTTTGTAAAATCTAGGCAAATACATGACCTCATTCTTTGTTGGAATATGCCAAGTTAGACAATTTTTACCCCTCTTGTACACACAACAATTCTTAACAATATAATGCTAGCATTAACAAACGTTATTGTTCTGATATATATCTATATATATATATATATATATATATATTGTCATTTCAATTGCCTCAGCTTTCCAGGGTGCACTCCACAGTGCGTTGCCTCAAGGGTCATTTAAATCTCTCGCCATCATCCGGGTAAGTACGTTCGCCTGACGCGTTTCTGTGGTCCAATTACCACTTCATCAGAGGCGTTCTCCTGCATTCAATTGAACCGCGCTGCTTTGACGCATTCTCATTTCTTAATTATCATTTGTGGGACTCTCATGATTTTTAGTTGAGCCACACTGCATGCTGGACTTTGTAGTTCTTTGCGCTGCATTGTTCGTTCATTTGAAGCAGATATTGGAGATAATGTTTTTTCCTGTAGTAGGATCCGATTTGTGAAAGCGAGTTTATCTGATATAAACGCGCTGTGCTGACAGACTGGAGTAGTTCCTCTGCCTTTGCCGCTCGGTGTGTGAGCCGGTGCATCCTGCACGGGAAGGCCCCCGTGTCAAAATTTTGTCATTTCAATTGCCTCAGCTTTCCAGGGTGCACTCCACAGTGCGTTGCCTCAAGGGTCATTTAAATCTCTCGCCATCATCCGGGTAAGTACGTTCGCCTGACGCGTTTCTGTGGTCCAATTACCACTTCATCAGAGGCGTTCTCCTGCATTCAATTGAACCGCGCTGCTTTGACGCATGCTCATTTCTTAATTATCATTTGTGGGACTCTCATGATTTTTAGTTGAGCCACAGCGCAGCGCGTTTATATCAGATAAACTCGCTTTCACAAATCGGATCCTACTACAGGAAAAAACATTATCTCCAATATCTGCTTCAACTGAACGAACAATGCAGCGCAAAGAACTACAAAGTCCAGCATGCAGTGTGGCTCAACTAAAAATCATGAGAGTCCCACAAATGATAATTAAGAAATGAGCATGCGTCAAAGCAGCGCGGTTCAATTGAATGCAGGAGAACGCCTCTGATGAAGTGGTAATTGGACCACAGAAACGCGTCAGGCGAACGTACTTACCCGGATGATGGCGAGAGATTTAAATGACCCTTGAGGCAACGCACTGTGGAGTGCACCCTGGAAAGCTGAGGCAATTGAAATGACAAAATTTTGACACGGGGGCCTTCCCGTGCAGGATGCACCGGCTCACACACCGAGCGGCAAAGGCAGAGGAACTACTCCAGTCTGTCAGCACAGCGCGTTTATATCAGATAAACTCGCTTTCACAAATCGGATCCTACTACAGGAAAAAACATTATCTCCAATATCTGCTTCAACTGAACGAACAATGCAGCGCAAAGAACTGCAAAGTCCAGCATGCAGTGTGGCTCAACTAAAAATCATGAGAGTCCCACAAATGATAATTAAGAAATGAGCATGCGTCAAAGCAGCGCGGTTCAATTGAATGCAGGAGAACGCCTCTGATGAAGTGGTAATTGGACCACAGAAACGCGTCAGGCGAACGTACTTACCCGGATGATGGCGAGAGATTTAAATGACCCTTGAGGCAACGCACTGTGGAGTGCACCCTGGAAAGCTGAGGCAATTGAAATGACAAAATTTTGACACGGGGGCCTTCCCGTACAGGATGCACCGGCTCACACACCGAGCGGCAAAGGCAGAGGAACTACTCCAGTCTGTCAGCACAGCGCGTTTATATCAGATAAACTCGCTTTCACAAATCGGATCCTACTACAGGAAAAAACATTATCTCCAATATCTGCTTCAACTAAACGAACAATGCAGTGCAAAGAACTACAAAGTCCAGCATGCAGTGTGGCTCAACTAAAAATCATGAGAGTCCCACAAATGATAATTAAGAAATGAGCATGCGTCAAAGCAGCGCGGTTCAATTGAATGCAGGAGAACGCCTCTGATGAAGTGGTAATTGGACCACAGAAACGCGTCAGGCGAACGTACTTACCCGGATGATGGCGAGAGATTTAAATGACCCTTGAGGCAACGCACTGTGGAGTGCACCCTGGAAAGCTGAGGCAATTGAAATGACAAAATTTTGACACTGGGGCCTTCCCGTGCAGGATGCACCGGCTCACACACCGAGCGGCAAAGGCAGAGGAACTACTCCAGTCTGTCAGCACAGCGCGTTTATATCAGATAAACTCGCTTTCACAAATCGGATCCTACTACAGGAAAAAACATTATCTCCAATATCTGCTTCAACTGAACGAACAATGCAGCGCAAAGAACTACAAAGTCCAGCATGCAGTGTGGCTCAACTAAAAATCATGAGAGTCCCACAAATGATAATTAAGAAATGAGCATGCGTCAAAGCAGCGCGGTTCAATTGAATGCAGGAGAACGCCTCTGATGAAGTGGTAATTGGACCACAGAAACGCGTCAGGCGAACGTACTTACCCGGATGATGGCGAGAGATTTAAATGACCCTTGAGGCAACGCACTGTGGAGTGCACCCTGGAAAGCTGAGGCAATTGAAATGACAAAATTTTGACACGGGGGCCTTCCCGTGCAGGATGCACCGGCTCACACACCGAGCGGCAAAGGCAGAGGAACTACTCCAGTCTGTCAGCACAGCGCGTTTATATCAGATAAACTCGCTTTCACAAATCGGATCCTACTACAGGAAAAAACATTATCTCCAATATCTGCTTCAACTGAACGAACAATGCAGCGCAAAGAACTACAAAGTCCAGCATGCAGTGTGGCTCAACTAAAAATCATGAGAGTCCCACAAATGATAATTAAGAAATGAGCATGCGTCAAAGCAGCGCGGTTCAATTGAATGCAGGAGAACGCCTCTGATGAAGTGGTAATTGGACCACAGAAACGCGTCAGGCGAACGTACTTACCCGGATGATGGCGAGAGATTTAAATGACCCTTGAGGCAACGCACTGTGGAGTGCACCCTGGAAAGCTGAGGCAATTGAAATGACAAAATTTTGACACGGGGGCCTTCCCGTGCAGGATGCACCGGCTCACACACCGAGCGGCAAAGGCAGAGGAACTACTCCAGTCTGTCAGCACAGCGCGTTTATATCAGATAAACTCGCTTTCACAAATCGGATCCTACTACAGGAAAAAACATTATCTCCAATATCTGCTTCAACTGAACGAACAATGCAGCGCAAAGAACTACAAAGTCCAGCATGCAGTGTGGCTCAACTAAAAATCATGAGAGTCCCACAAATGATAATTAAGAAATGAGCATGCGTCAAAGCAGCGCGGTTCAATTGAATGCAGGAGAACGCCTCTGATGAAGTGGTAATTGGACCACAGAAACGCGTCAGGCGAACGTACTTACCCGGATGATGGCGAGAGATTTAAATGACCCTTGAGGCAACGCACTGTGGAGTGCACCCTGGAAAGCTGAGGCAATTGAAATGACAATATATATATATATATATATGTCCTGACGTGTACCTGTGGTTTGAGGTACGTGGTAAGTACTAAGCTGCAGGTGCATGTCAGGATCCTGCAGCATCTGCGTGCCATTATAATGAACAGCGACCCCTCATATCCAGTGGCTCGCCACTTCAAGCAAACTCACAATAACGATCTGAGCTGATTGAGTTATTTTGTGGTAGCAGCTCCTCCTAAACCGCGCCGGGGAGGGGATCGCAAAAAAGCCCTTAGACAGCTAGAGACAAAAATTATTTTAGAGCTCGATACTAAGTTTCCATATGGCCTGAACAATACTGAAGACCTGCATAATTTCCTTTAAAGTGACAATTTATCCCTTGTTGTGTGGCACAATTCTTTAGAATGGGGGTTTCCCATACAAGGGAAATTTCTAAGTCAATCTGCCATGAACATAAATTATTTTTTCCGTTGTGTATAGATATTTAGCTGAGCAGCAACCCAGGATTTTTTTTAATACACTCAGGATTGGATTTCATTCAGTTTTGGGTGTATTCCATTACCCTGGGCCTTTTCTCTCTTTTTTACAAACGTTTTTAACAATATTGATGGATTATATGGGTTAGAACACTTAGTGCATTGGCACTTTAAGAATATTGCGGATTTGCACATCTAAATGAAGTTTAAATATTGGTTGTATTTTAGGCACAGTCTAAGTATAAGTATGGTTGCAGTTTCTAGTGGTGGATATGAAACAATAGCTAGGTCAGAAATGAGGTGGTGACTGTTAATGCATTTAAGCAGGGATGTTGGTATCTTTGTAAGAGACCCATTTGTTTTTCCTATACAACTTATATATTAGTAAAACCTGGGTACATACATATTCATTCCAGAGATGAAGTAGTTATATTCAGATTAATGGATAGTATGAGATACATTGACAATATATTGCGTATTTTGCACATTTTTGTATATTTTATACTACAATATATTTATGAATGCATTTTATGATATTTATATATTTATATATATGTTTAGCACTGGTGTTTTATCACGTAGTTTAGCATCACACATAAAAAAATGGCGTTTGTTATCCTCTGTTTATGTGAACAAAGGCAAGTGGTGCCCGAAACATGTCAGGAGGAAAACAGCAGTGAATAAATCATTTGCCTGAAGATTGTGGTTTGTGGTTCCTTTGTGGGGCGAAGCAGCGTGCATGACGCCGGGAAGCAGACGGAGGTTCCATATATATATATATATATATATATATATATATATATATATATATGTATATATATATATATATATATATATATATATTCTTTACCACACCAAGCTTCGAATGAAAGACGGCGCTGACTCCGTGACTCTTAATCCAAACAATTTATTTAGATGATCAGTTGCTGCTCAGACACGTTTCGGCGGCTTGCTCCCGCCTTGTTCACTACATCTGCAATGCATTTTACTTGGGTATATTACCTACTGGCGGTCGCCAGTAGGTATATATAGTTAGGAATTTTTCTCTATGGGATTTTTGAAAATTCTATGTCTAATAACTTTGGCATTTGTGGACGGAATTGGCTGAAATTTTCAGGAAAATGGAACATTTTGTTTCTGAGCAGCCCCTGAAAATTTGGGGGGGTTTCGTCAAGGGGGGGCCGAGAAAAAAGGGGGGTCCCAAAACGTGTTTTTAACATTGAGTTTTCCATAGGGCGGTTGGCCTCACTTTTAGCCCGAACGGCTGAATGGATTTCCACGAAACTTGGCAAAATTGTAGATATTGTTTGCCCGATGTGCCTTTGCTAGGTCTCAAGATATGTGGTCCTGTGAATTTTGAGTAAATTAGGTTTAAAAAAAGATATATATCTAGAGCCGCGCCCCGGTACGCGTACCGGGGAGCGCCTCAGGCGCGCCACGCGACTTGCGCACGGCAAGCTGATTGGTTCTCGGGTGTCTGTAAACATTCGAAACAGTCCGCAGCGGCCGCCATCTTGTGTCTCGGTGGGATTGAGACACAAGATGTGGCAAGAATCAAAGGGGGGAAATGAGCAAAAGGGGGCAGGGTACACCCCCCTGACCCCCTACTTTTGATGTGGGGGCCATAAAAGGCTCCCACGGGTGAAAAAAAAAAAAATCGATTTTCGCGGGGGGGGGGAGCGCCCGGTACGCGCACCGGGGAGCTTACGGGGGAGCGTACCAGGAGATAAGAAATGACAGACTTTTTAAAAAAAAAAAAAAAAAAGCTTTTTTTTATAAATTGGAGGCAGTTCTGAAAAGAACTTTTTTTTTGATTTTGTTGTTTTATATATATTTTTTTGTTTTTGTTGTTTTATATTTTTTTTAGACTTTTTAAAACAATTTTATATATTTTTTGGATTTTTGTCAAGGGAAAAACAAAAACAGGGATTCCAAAACTGCTCAACAGGAGAGCAGAGCAGTTCGTCACACTCCGTGCACAAAAATTTGATGCCTGCAAACACCGGCTGAATGTTAGGGACCATTCTTCCACGGGGTGGTCCCGAAGGTGTTGCTCCACCAGTGGAGGTGCTGCCGCCATCTGTTGGTACATTCCGTGCCAGCTCTCTGACACTCTCCCTGGCAAAGTTGTTAGGGTGTCTTCTTTTCACATGCCTGATCAAATTAGCATTCCCAAAACTATATTTTTTCAGAGGATTGCCTCTGGATAAACTACTCCCACATATTTTGCAGGTTACTTTGGGAGCGTTGACTTTTTTCTGTCCTTCAGGGATGTCGTAAAATTTCCAGATGAAATGGTTTTTTTTCCTTTGCTGAGGAGGGTCCTCATCTAAAAATCCATCTGAATCACTGCTGGATGACTCTCTTGCAGCCATTGCTGGAGATTAGAAAAGTAGGAGATAGAGTAGACAGAACAGCTCTTGCTCTCTCCAAGTACAAAGCAATAGTGAGAGAAATGGGTGGGTTTCACACAATTTGGAAAAAAAAAAGTTCTGAACCAATGAAAAGTGTTATTTTAAAGTTACATGGTTTGACGCGCTTACGCTACGCGCCCCGGGGCACGACCCGGGCGTGTATCGAAAGCGCATCGGGGCGCTTACGTTGCGCGATCGTATGCGCTTCCGGGTGCGCTTACGCGGTGCGTCATAAGACGCATCTCGCGGCTACGCGATACGTGTCTTATGACGCAAGGCGTGGCGGCTACGCGATACGTCATGATGTTGTTTTCGTTCGCGGCAATAGCGCTTCCGGGACGCGTATTAGTACGCGCCCCGGGGCGCGCCGCAAGATTGCGCTTACCCGTGCGTTCACCTGTCCGCGCCCCGGGAGCTTACAAAAAAAAAGTATTAAAAAAAAAATTATTAATAAACATATAAAATATATGTTTGGATTTAAAGAAGAATACATTTTACAGCTACAGATATTAGCTTTTAAAAAACCAATGAAATTCACTGAAAAAACCATAGGTTATAGACCATATATAGTTAGGAATTAGCATTTACAAAACCTTGAAAATTCACTGAAAAAACCATAAGTTATAGACCATATATAGTTAGGAATTAGCATTTAAAAAAACCTTATTTTACTCACACAAAACCATTGAAATTCCATATATAGTTAGTTGTACTAACTATATATTGCGCACCCGCAATCCACTGCTGATGATGTCACATATTACATCATTCATGACATGGTCAGTGACATCACTGATGACATCACTGATGACATCTCAAATGACATCACTGAGGACATCACTGATGACATCTCATTTGACATTACTCATGACATCATTCATGTGATGATACGATGAACCTCTTCAGACTCTAATATAACCTTAGATACACTCAGTGTAAACAGACACTCACAGATTGTCACTCATCCATGGAGTTACTCACACACCTAATCAGTCTTGCAAAGAATCAATCACACCTCCATTTCCGAAAACTATATAGTTAAACACACCTTACTTATTGAAACATATAATAACACATATTTACTCTGTTATACAATCCCTGATACAAGTTCACAATAATCCATACAGCCACTCACACATTCACTGGCTCTTATGCACAGTTATTTATATATGTCAACTACCACATGTACTGTGTTTTACATATGTACTTACTTTGACATGTAGCACTGAGATATCCATTCACTCACCAATACACTCATGCACACAGTAAACCGCCCATACAGCTGTTTCCACATGCACTTTTGAACCCATACATCTAGTGAATCAACTGCTCACACATATATGCACAGAGTCATACACCTCCCATACAAATACTTGGCCAACTAATCAATAACCCATATAGTTGGGAGGAGCTTGGCGGACATCCGAGATGGCCGCGTGAGCACAGCGCTCCCCGGACCCCCGCCACTCCCGGCATAATATCCTGAACAAATCCTGATTTTCCACGAGGATTTGTATAGAGGACGTTGGGCTGATCTACCTGGACCTTTCAGAAATCTATTTTGACACCGGGTGCCGGAGTTACGGTGATTCGAACTTTTGGGCTCCGCCCTTGAGGTGCGCCCGGGACTGGGTGAGGTTCAGTGGCCGTCTTGGAGTTGAACAACAACGGCAGGGGGATTGGACTTGTGGGTCCCCCTCTTAAGTTTCGGTTTCGGTTCTGCCTCAGGCTGAGACCTCGGCTAGAGAGTCGGGCCAGAGCCGGGTCCAGGGCACGAGTCGGCTGTCGGGCCTTTGGCTGGACTATTCTCCTATTTGGCTGTCCCTATCCTAGCGGTACCCTTGTGGCGGTCCTTTGGTCCCGAGGCCTCCATTTCTGGTGCCCGGTCCGTTGACCCTGGTGAATCTCCTTGTGACGCATCTCCAAAATGGCGGGCAGAGGGGACCGGGAGACACGGAAGACGAAGACACCTCTGCGCGGGGGTCCGGTCCAATCTAACGTCATGGACCGTTATACCCACTCTAAGGGGTCCCCCGGAGCTGCCCTGCCCGGTTCCAGCGCGTCTGACCACATCGTGGATGCGTCGACGGAGCCTTCCTTGCAGGACATCATGGGCGCCATTTCTGGCATGAGGGAGTCGATAGGCCAACAATATGAAACCTTGGCCCACAAAATTGACACCGTGGCCATTGATGTGAACTTATTTCGAGCCGATCTATCAAAAACCAATGAAAAGGTGAAATCGTTGGACATCAAATCCTCCAGCCTCACGGCAGACGTCTCTGAGATACAGACGGAGATTGGCAATCTCCGTAGGGTGAACGATGTCATGACCCGGCGCTTGGAAGACTTTGAGAACAGGGCACGTCGCTGTAATGTTCGCGTGGTTGGTGTTCCGGAGAATCCAGAACCCCACTCGGTTGATCTCCTGGTTGAAGACCTGATCCAAAACCACCTCTCTCCATCTGGACTGAGTAAATTTTTCACAGTGGAGCGTGCACATCGTGTTCCGGGGGGCCAGGGTAAGCCGGGCGCCCCGCCGAGACCTATTGTTGCAAAACTTTTCCACTATAGGGATCGGGACGCTATCCTGCAAGCATCACGTGTGAAGGGCCCGGTGGCCTTTGAGAATGCCACTGTGAACTTTTATCCGGACTTTTCCCAACAGGTCCAGAAGCAGCGAATGGGATTTCGTGGTGCCAAGAAGCGTCTTAGGGACATGGGGATGCGCTACGCTATGCTTTTTCCGACCAGGCTGCGGGTTGAGTACAATGACCGAACTTTTTTCTTTGATCGGCCGGATGCTGTGAATGATTGGCTGGACTCCTTGCCTGACCGACCTCCTGAAACTGAGTCCGATGCCCACCCGGGCGGTGCTGAAGGTGGTGTAGAGAGCTGAACATTTCGTCTTCGCCTGGTGCCTTGTCTTGAATAACTTTTTCCAGGAGTGTATGCCTACGTTCCTCTACTGCTTATGTGATTTGATGTATGTTTTTTCTCGTTATTGGTCTTGATCGGGGTGGCGGGTGGGACGGAGCCTTTCCTCCTCCGGGGTCTTTGTGTAGAATGGGGGTTCTTGGGCGACAGGCACACTGCAGGTTGGGGTGGCTTTTTAGCTTTTTGCAGGGGTGCAGGGTGGGGGGTGTTCTCTTGTTAGTTGGGGGGTGGGCGGTTGGGAAGTTCGTTGTTTGTGTGTTCTGTTCTCAAGGCGACTTTATCCTGTATTTGATGATGTTTCTTGTGTCATGCTCATTGGTGGGGGGTTTTGGCGTTGTTGGGTGGGATGGGGGGTAGCGGGTTGAGATTTGTTTCGTGGAACGTTAACGGTCTGGGGGACCGTATCAAACGGAGTGTGGTGTTGAAATGCATACGACGTTTATCTCCAGATATTGTTTTCCTGCAGGAGACTCATTTGGTGGGCAATGTCTGTCATGCGATGAATAGGTGGGGCTATCGCCTCGTAGCACATTCGGGGTTTACCTCGGGTTCTAGGGGTGTGGGTATCCTTGTTCGGGCTTCCCTCCCCCTAGCTATTGATGATGTGATTCTGGATGATCGGGGGCAATATGCTGTCCTTGTGGGTCGCTACGAGGGTCGTGCCCTCTCCTTATTTACAGTTTACGTGCCCCCCGGCCTGCAGACTTCTACCTTTTCCGATTTGGGCCGTGTGTTGTTGGACCTCCCTAATAGTACTCTATTTATGGCGGGTGATTTTAATTCGGTGTTCTCCGGTCTACACGACCGCCACCCCCCTAGAGATACTCCTGCGGCCCAACAGTGGTTGGGTGGGTTTTTGGATACATTTGGCTTGGTGGATTGCTGGAGGCTTTTGCATCCTACTCAGCTTCAATACACCTTTCACTCTGGGGCCCATGGGAGTCTGTCTAGACTGGATTATTTCCTGATGCCTGCGGCTCAGTCGCCAGCGGTGCGTGAGATTGTACACCTACCCAGGGGCATTTCTGACCACTCTCCACTCTGGCTCCGTTTTGAGGTTGGAGTGGAGGCGGTGGGCCGGGTGGCTCCTATCAACCCGTGGTACCTTACCTCCCCCGAGACCCGCAGCCTTTTGCTTAAGTCTTTGGACGCATATTTTCTGGATAACGAGGGGTCGGTTTCCTCTGCGGTGTCCCTGTGGGAGGCTTTTAAGACGGTGATTCGTGGGCAGGCCCTCTCCCTTATTGTGGAAGCTAAGAAGGCGAGGAATCGGGAGGTGGTGGACCTTGAGGGGGAGGTTTCTGCATTGGAGGCTGCTTTGGAATCGGGGGTCACGTCTGCGAAACTCCACGCCCTGGGTCTGAAACAATTTGCCTATAAATCTATGGTCACGGATGCTGCTAAATTGATGTTTCGGGAGCAACAGGGTCGTTTGTATGATGTGGGGGACAAAGCGGGTAAGTTGCTGGCATGGTTGTATAAGAAGGAGAGATCTAATCGTGTGGTGCCCGTGATTCAGTCATCGAGTGGTGAGAGTGTGACGGACCCGGTTGGAATAGTTGACTGTTTTGCTGAGTATTTTCGCGTGGTTTATACCCCTGTGTCTGTGAGGGATGTGGCTGACTCTCGCCTTCTGTTGCGTGATATAGCTCTGCCCAGTGTTTCCGATTTGGATCGTGTAGCGTTGGATTCCCCCTTTACTGTTGATGAGATAGCTACTGCCATCCGTTCACTCCGTTCGGGCAAAGCATTGGGCCCGAACGGGTTGCCAATTGAACTGTACAAGCTACGTCCCGACAGAGTGGCGCCATATCTTCGCGCCATGTTTCTGGAGTCCCGGGAACGGGGTATTCTCCCATATGATCAGCGTCTGGCCACGATAGTGGTCATCCCCAAGGATGGTAAACCGCGGGACCTTTGTTCATCCTATAGACCCATATCCCTGCTGAATGTTGAGCCCAAGGTATTGGCGAAACTCCTGGCGACCCGCCTTCTGACGGTCATTAGTGACTTGGTCCATCCAGATCAATCCGGATTTATCCCGCATCGCAACACGGCTCTTAACCTACGTCGTCTCCACGGTGCGATTGCGAGGGCGGGGCTTCTGATGGAGCCGGCCATTTTGGCGTCGTTGGATGCCTCGATGGCTTTTGACACTGTGGAATGGCCTTATCTTTGGGCGGCTCTCGAGAAATTTGGTTTCGGGCCTGAGTTTATTGGTTGGGTCAAGTTATTGTATGCTGAACCCCTAGCACAAGTAGTGGTAAACGGTAGAGTTTCGACCCCTTTCACCCTTGGTAGGGGAACCCGTCAGGGTTGCCCCTTGTCTCCGTTGCTTTTTGCACTTTCCTTGGAACCGTTAGCTGCATGGCTTCGGTGGGAGCCTTCGCTTAAAGGGATTCGCTGGTCACCGGACTTTGAGGACCGCGTCTCGCTTTACGCGGACGACATTCTTTTATATCTCACCTCCCCGCGTAAATCTCTGACTGTTTTATTTGATGTTCTTACTTCATTTGGAGCCAACTCAGGCCTCGTTATTAACTGGGCCAAGTCCTGCGTGTATGTTCTTTCGGGTGTTTTACCCCCATTGCCGAGCAGACTTCCTATACAGGTGGTCCAGTCTGGCTTCAAATATTTAGGGATCTTCATTACGTTGGACTCCTCGCTCCGATTTGAGCGTAATCTCCTCCCCCCGTTGCTTCGATTGCGACTGGACGTGGCCCGTTGGCGTAAGCTCCCTTTGTCTCCTCTGGGCAGGGCGGCTCTGTTTAAAATGATGTCCTTGCCGCGGTTCCTCTATGCGCTCCAGAATTCCTGTGACGACATCCGCAAGACCTACTTCCGAGAGATCGAGAGTCTTCAAAGGCAATTGATTTGGGACGGGCGTCCACGTATTGCCCTCGCGAAACTCACCATCCTTTGGTACGACGGGGGCATGGCGCTCCCCGACATCAAGAGATATTATTGGGCTTCCCAGTTGTCTGCTATTAATCACGTGATGTTTTCACCGGGTCGAAATCCTGCATTTGAGATGGATAAACTCCAGCTGCCGGGTGGGGACTTTAATAGAGCGCTTTATTCTCGATCAGCCGGGCGCCATCTTGTGGGTCCGTCCAGGATTGCAGTCACGGTGTGGCGAGCCGCGAATGTGAGTTTGGGATGGGAGGATCGAATGACATTGGCGACGCCGCTTTATGCCTCTGAACGTTTGGGGTGCCTCTGGTCTACTAAGGGCTTCGACCGCTGGGATATGATTGGGATATGTAAGGTGGGTGATGTCTGTTCGAAAGGTAGTGTGAAGTCGTTCCAGGCCCTCCAGGCGGAATACGGTTTGAATGGTAGAGAATTTTTTCGTTATTTGCAGGTCCGACACGCCCTCGCCTCAGTCCTGACTCCTGATGAGACCCTGCCCGAGTCTTCCCCCCTCGAAGATCGTGTCCTTGATGGCCACCTGCCTGATAGCACTATTTCCCTGATCTATAAGAAGCTGATCAATAATCGGGCAGACTTATTGGTCCGACTTCGGGAGGTTTGGGTCGGCGATGGGTTGGAACTGGACGACGAGGATTGGCAATCGGCACTCTCATCTCCGAAAGAAGTAGCCATCCATGCCCGTCTCCGTTTGGTTCAACTTAAAATCCTTCATCGAGTGTATGTCACTGGCCCGCGTCTGGTGACAATGGGCTTTTCCCCGGATGGGTTATGTAAGCGTGGTTGTGGGTCGAGTGCTACTTTTTTACATATTCTTTGGGAGTGCCCAGTAGTGGCGGCCTACTGGACTGCTGTGCTTGAGGTGATGACTGCTGTGACTGGTGTTGCCCTGCGGCCGGAGACACGACGGTGTCTGTTGAATGTGTGGGAACCCACTGACTACTCTGTAGCCCAGACCAGATGGGCTACCTTGGGTTACATGATTGCAAAACGGGATATTGCGCAACTCTGGGGCGCATCCAGACCCCCTGAGGTCTCGAAATGGGAGGACAACATGGACTGGTCCATGTTTCGTGAGAAGACTGTATATGTGGCCAGGGGCAGACCCAGGGCGTGGACGAAGATTTGGGGCCAGTGGAATGAATATCGCGGGGATATCTGTACCCCTCCCCTTGTTGGCACTACTGATGTTACTCTATCTCCCTAGGCGAGCGTTTCCGGAACCTTTTCATACTGTCTTGTGCATTTCCGGTTCTCCCCGCTGCTCCCCCCCCCCAACCTTATTAGAGTCTCAGGGCTCTTGTTATGTTCTCCTGATTGCTGACCATCCCCTCCGTTCTTTGGGCTGACCTTGATTACTATGCATTCGCCTTTTTTAGTGTTTGTTGTGTTTATGTATAAAACAGAAAATCAATATGCTCTGTGATATGTTTGGAGTAATGCTTGGTACTTGATTTGTGCCTGACCACGGGAGTATATTTCTACTTATTTCCTTGTGCCTTATTATTAGCGGCCAGCCCGTGAGGTTGTAGGCCCATTCTTGTATTTTTCTATGCTTGCTCAAATAAAGGTTTTTGAATAAAAAAATAAATAAATAAATAAATAACCCATATAGTTAGTCATATAGCTAATGATCAACAATTGCATCAGATTACAAAACAACAGACACAATGGTGCACAATTTAAAACAGTTTAGTCACTAACCCATGCACTCAGTGAGACACATTTAATCACTCACTTATACAGTCAGTCATGCACCTACTAAATACATCATCCAGACACTTATACATCCATATTTTAACTTTACAGAAACATACAGTCACTGGATGTTATCATCAGTGATGTCATCAGTGATGTCATCAGTGATGTCATTTGAGATGTCATCAGTGATGTCACTGACCATGTCATGAATGATGTAATATGTGACATCATCAGCAGTGGATTGCGGGTGCGCGATATATAGTTAGTACAACTAACTATATATGGAATTTCAATGGTTTTGTGTGAGTAAAATAAGGTTTTTTTAAATGCTAATTCCTAACTATATATGGTCTATAACCTATGGTTTTTTCAGTGAATATACATATACATGTCACCATGGGTTCAATTAACATACTAGATTTAACTGGCTGTTGCTATGGTTTCATGGTCACTCCCCCTGTATCGACATAAACAAGTTCATGACTTGCACATTTAAGTCTCATGGCAGTCTTTTTTCTCATTCGTAATCAAGGAAAACGCGGTTAAATTAAAAAATAATAAAATAAATATATATACATATATATATATATATATATTCACTTAAAAAACCATAGGTTTCAGGCCTTATATAGTTAGGAATTAGCATTTAAAAAACCATTGAAATTGCTCCTATATAGTTAGTTGTACTAACTATATTTCGCGCACCCGCAATCCACTGCTGATGATGTCACATATTACATCATTCATGACATGGTCAGTGACATCACTGATGACATCACTGATGACATCTCAAATAACATCACTGATGACATCACTGATGACATCTCATTTGACATCACTGATGACATCACTGATGACATCATCCAGTGACTGTGTGTTTCTGTAAAGTTTAAATATGTTTTACATATTGAAGAATGAGTGTTATGTTATGTTATGTTAAAATTTTGTTAGAGCGCACAGCTGCCCCAGCTAAGGGGCGTCCCGGCGCTGACCGTCTAATTGTACAGGATAACAGTGTAAGCTGAAAAGATGGGGCCCTAAATCAGTGGTAAAAGAAAGGTCTTAATAGCTTTCCGAAATGACAGTAAGTCATCAATACCACGAATGGAAACAGGTAAAGAATTCCACAATTTGGCTGCCAGAAGCCGAAAAGAACGGCCTCCGACGCGACAAAGTCTAACCCTAGGTATGGTCACCAGATGCTGACCCAAGGAGCGCAGGCTACGTTGAGGGATATAGGGAGTTAAAAGAGGGCGAAGTAGCTCTGGACTAGTACCTTTTAGGATTTTAAACGCCAAACAGAGCGTCTTAAACTGGATTCTTGCTTGAATCGGCAGCCAGTGTAAAGCTCTAATCGTGTCTCTAGCGGAACATCTACGTGGGAGTCCCACAAGAGCACGTGCTGCAGAATTCTGAACTCGTCGGAGCCGCAAAATCTCAGCTTTATTTGCGCCTAAAAATAGGACGCTAAAGAACCTCAGGATAGGACGGAGGCCTCTCAACAGGCCCACACACGTCGCTGCCACCTTCTTCGTGTGGGCCTGAAAATTAAGACCCACATCCAGACAAACTCCCAGGTTCTTAACCACTGGCTTGGAAGTTGGCATAGTGCCTAACGAAGCCAGCCACCAATGCTCATTCCAGAGGGAGATGTTTTTCCCTACCAGCATCACTTCCATTTTTGTGGCATTCAGCTGTAAACAGTTGTCAGTCATCCACTGAGCAACTGCAGTCATCCCATCTCAAAACCTTGTGGCAGCTACTGAAGGGCCTTCAGCTAAGGTGATAACCAGCTGAGTATCGTCAGCATACGATACCAATGTGAGGCCCCAATCTCTTGCCACAACCGCAAGTGGTTTTACATAGAGATTGAACAGAGTCGGGCTCAACGCAGAGCCCTGCGGAACCCCTTGGCGAATGGAATGAGCTTGAGATAGAAAAGGCGGTGCCGACACCCGGAAGGATCTGTCCGACAGGAATGCACGAAACCATTCCAAGGCATGGCCCATGATCCCTATTGCCTCCAAACGGTGTAACAAGATGTCATGAGACACCGTATCAAAGGCAGCGCTGAGATCTAATAATATAAGCGCTGCACTTTGACCGGCGTCAAGAATAGTTCTTAAATACTCAGTGGAGGCTAGCAGGGCAGACTCGGTACTATGACCCGATCTGAAGCCGTTTTGAGACGGGTCCAGAATGTTGTTAAGGGTCATGTGCCGAGATAACACCTCGTTCACATGAGCCTCTGCCAATTTGGCAACCCATGGAAGCAAGGAAATAGACCTAAAGCTCTCAGGCAGAGAGGGATCAAGAGTGGGCTTTTTAATGATGGGAGAAACCCGAGCCTGTTTCCAGGCCAGGGGTACTATGGCCGTGGTAAAAGATAGGTTAAGTATGTATCCTAGCGGTTTCTGAACAAGCTCCATGGAATCCATAAACTGTGCCGGCCTCATAGGGTCAGATGGAGATCCCGATTTGACCCCTCTACAAAGTTTCACAAGTTCATTACAAGGGATCTCGGGTATAGCAGTCAAAGTAGAGACCCCCTCCCTGACCGTGACTGAGCTCGGAGCAGAAGAAAACTGTGGGAATGTAGCATACATTTTCTGCACTTTATTCGTAAAGAAAGAAGCAAGTTCCTCACATTGCTGTGCCAAGCTTACATAGGAAACTGAGGTTTTAGTGGATGTATAAGTGTCTGGATGAAGGATTTACTAGGTGCGTGACAGACTGTATGAGTGAGTGATTAAATGTGTCTTACTAAATGCATGGGTTAGTGACTAAACTGTCTGAATGTGTGCATCAGTATGTCTGTTGTTGTGTAAGCTGCTGCATGTGTTGATCAGTAGCTATATGAGTGGCTATATGGGTTATTGATTGGTTGCCCAAGTATTTGAATGGGAGACTGAGTGTGTGTGTGGGTGGCTGGGAGGTGTGTGACTCTGTGCATAGATGTGTGAGCAGTTGATTCACTAGGTGTATGAGTTCAAGAGTGCATGTGGAAACAGCTATATGGGCGGTTGACTGTGTGCATGGGTGTGTTGGTGAGTGAATGGATGGATATCTCAGTGCTACATGTCCAAGTAAGTACATATGTAAAACACAGTGCATGTGAGAGTTGGCATATATAAATTACTATAAATGAGAGCCAGTGAAAGTGCGAGTGGCTGTATGGAGCATTGTGTACTTGTATCAGTGATTGTATAAGAGAGTAAGTATGTGTTAGTATATGTTTGAATAAGTAAGGTGTTGTGTGTATAACTGTATAGTTGAGGAAATGGAAGTGTGATTGATTCTTTGCATAACTGACTAGGTGTGTGAGTAACTCCATGGATGAGTGGGAGTGTGTGAGCGTCTGTATAGGTGTATGAGTGCATATGATAGGGTTGTATTGATGAGTGACTGTATGTATGAGTGATTCTATGGGTGAATGAGTGAATGTGTGTGTAGACCTAGGAATCAGTGAGTGCGTATGTAGTAACTGGTATTGGTGTGTCAATGGTTTCAAGAATGGTAGTCTTTATTTAACACTGGGTGTATCAAAGGTTATATTAGAGTGTGAGGAGGTTCATCGTATTATCACATGAATGATATCATCAGTGATGTGATCAGTGATGTCAAATGAGATGTCATCAGTGATGTCATTTGAGATGTCATCAGTGATGTCATCAGTGATGTCACTGACCATGTCATGAATGATGTAATATGTGACATCATCAGCAGTAGATTGCGGGTGCGCGAAATATAGTTAGTACAACTAACTATATAGGAGTAATTTCAATGGTTTTTTAAATGCTAATTCCTAACTATATAAGGCCTGAAACCTATGGTTTTTTAAGTGAATTTGCAAGGTTTTTAAAATGCTAATTCCTAACTATATAAGGCCTGAAACCTGTGGTTTTTTTAAGTGAATTTGCAAGGTTTTTTAAATGCTAATTCCTAACTATATAAGGCTTGAAACCTATGTTTTTTTCAGTGAATTTGCAAGGTAATTTAAATGCTAATTCCTAACTATATCAGGCGTGAAACCTATATTTTTTTTCAATAAATTTCAAAGGATTTGTAAATGCTAATTCTATTAGCGGATAACGTTTATATATGTTATTATCCTTCTGGGACCACCTGAGCAGCCATCTTGTTTCTCAGGAGAAGTGACGCACAAGAGAGCACAAAACAAGAGTGGTGCGCGTACGGTGAGCGCATATAGATATATAATTTGCTCAAATTCAATTTTCTCAACAACTACTGGAGGGATTTTCACCAAATATAGAAAAGGCACTACGGCATATCTGTCCCTACCATTTTCCCAAGTTTGGTGTAATTCCGTTCAGCCGTTCGGGCTGTAGCCTTGTCTAAAAGTCCCATAGAAAATGCCATTTGAAAAATTTCAAATTCAATTATCTCAAGAACTACTGGAGGGATTTACACCAAACATACAAAAGGCACTGCTGCATACCAGTCCCTACCATTTTGCCAAATCTGGTGTAATTCCGTTCAGCCGTTCGAGCTGTAGCCTTGTCAGAATGTCCCTATGGATATTAACATGGGGAAAACACGTTTTGGAACCCCCCTTTTTTCTCGGCTCCCGCTTGAACTTTCAGGGAAGGAGCGGAGTGGAGCGAGGCAAATTTAAGGAAAATTACAGACAGATCCCTCAATCAGCGCTAAAGTTATTCCCAATAGAAGGTTTGGAATTTCCTATGGTAACTAGGTCCTAACTATATATACCTACTGGCGACCGCCAGTAGGTAATATATTTATATTTATATATATCTATATATCCATATAGATATATATATTACAAAACCTTGAAAATTCAATGAAAAAACCATAGGTTATAGACCATATATAGTTAGGAATTAGCATTTAAAAAACCTTATTTTACTCACACAAAACCATTGAAATTCCATATATAGTTAGTTGTACTAACTATATATCGCGCACCCGCAATCCACTGCTGATCATGTCACATATTACATCATTCATGACATGGTCAGTGACATCACTGATGACATCACTGATGACATCTCAAATGACATCACTGATGACATCACTGATGACATCTCAAATGACATCACTGATGACATCACTGATGACAACATCCAGTGACTGTATTTTTCTGTAAAGTTAAAATATGTCTTGAGTGGATGTATAAGTGTCTGGATGAAGGATTTAGTAGGTGCATGACTGACTGTATGAGTGAGTGATTAAATGTGTCTCACTGAGTGCATGGGTTAGTGACTAAACTGTCTCAATTTGTGCATCATTATGTCTGTTGTTCTGTAAACTGCTGCATGTGTTGATCAGTAGCTATATGAGTAACTATATGGGTTATTGATTGGTTGCCCAAGTATTTGTATGGGCGACTGAGTGTGTGTGTGGGTGGCTGGGAGGTGTATGACTCTGTGCATAGATGTGTGAGCAGTTGATTCACTAGATGTATGGGTTCAAAAGTGCATGTGGAAACAGCTGTATGGGCGGTTGACTGTGTGCATGAGTGTATTGGTGAGTGAATGGATATCTCAGTGTTACATGTCAAAGTAAGTACATATGTAAAACACAGTACATGTGAGAGTTGACATATATAAATAACTGTGCATAAGAGCCAGTGAATGTGTGAGTGGCTGTATGGATCATTGTGAACTTGTATCAGGGATTGTATAAGAGAGTAAATATGTTTTAGTATATGTTTGAATAAGTAAGGTGTGTATAACTGTATAGTTGAGAAAATGGAGGTATGATTGATTTTTGCATGACTGACTAGGTGTGTGAGTAACTCCATGGATGAGTGACAGTCTGTGAGTGTCTGTTTACACTGAGTGTATCTAAGGTTATATTAGAGTCTGAAGAGGTTAATTGTATTATCACATGAATGATGTCATCAGTGATGTGATCAGTAATGTCAAATGAGATGTCATCAGTGATGTCATTTGAGATGTTATCAGTGATGTCATTTGAGATGTCATCAGTGATGTCATCAGTGATGTCATTTGAGATGTCATCAGTGATGTCATCAGTGATGTCATTTGAGATGTCATCAGTGATGTCATCAGTGATGTCACTGACCATGTCATGAATGATGTAATATGTGACATGATCAGCAGTGGATTGCGGGTGCGCGATATATAGTTAGTACAACTAACTATATATGGAATTTCAATGGTTTTGTGTGAGTAAAATAAGGTTTTTTAAATGCTAATTCCTAACTATATATGGTCTATAACCTATGGTTTTTTCTTTGAATTTTCAAGGTTTTGTAAATGCAAATTCCTAACTATATATGGTCTATAACCTATGGTTTTTTCAGTGAATTTCATTGGTTTTTTAAAAGCTAATATCTGTAGCTGTAAAATGTATTCTTCTTTAAATCCAAAAATATATTTTATATGTTTATTAATAATTTTTTTTTTAATACTTTTTTTTTGTTCGCTCCCGGTTCGCGAACCGGGAAGCTTCCCGTTAGCTCACCTTGATGCAGCGACCCAGTCCGCGAACCGGTAAACGTTCCGTTTGCGGAACTGCCGCGTTAGAAATGAACATCGTGACGCGTCGCGGAAGCGCGACATATCACGTTGTCGCGTAATGCGTCTTATGACGCGCCGCGTTAGCGCACCCGGAAGTGCTCCGGTACGCGAACTGAGACGCGAAGCGCAGCTCCCCGGAAGCGATCCGGGTCGCGTCGCGAAAGCGCGACGTATCGCGTTGCCGCGTAATGCGTCTTATGACGCGCCGCGTTAGCGCACCCGGAAGTGCTCCGGAGCGTGAACCGAGGCGCGAGGCGCAGCGACCCGGAAGCGATCCGGGGCGCGTTCCGCAGCGCGTAACATAAGCGTAACAGGTCATGTGACTTGTTAATAAAACTTTTCATTGGTTCATTTCACTTTTGGTTTCATAATGATGTAAGGCTAGGTCAGGTGACCTAAAAATAACACTTTTCATTGGTTTAGAACTATTGTTTTTCCCAAATGATGAAAACCCCTCCTTCTTTCCTCACTCTGACTTTCATCTTTGTGAGAGGAAGACCTTATTTCATACTTGAGCAATGGCTTCAGTAGTTGCTTCAGCTGGTGCACCCCCACCACCACCTCCACCTCCTCATGGGAAGAGAGGACCACCTCCCCAGGTCATCACCAACACAGAGGAGGAAGAGGAAGAACTAGAGGAAGAGGAGAGAGAAGGACCACAGTTCTTGGAAGAGGTGCCCCGGGTTTCCCATAGGAAAGCCAGTTTCATTTGGCAGTTTTTTTCAATCCCTCCAGGGCAGAAGAAAGTAAATGCGAGGTATGTCACCTGCCTCATTTGCAAAGAGAAGTTATCAAGAGGGACTGATAAAAAGTATAGCTATGGGAACTATACCATGCATCGGCACATGAACAGGTGGCATCCATTGAATTACAGCCGGGCAGAGATACGTGACCAGCAGGAGAACCCAACAACAACTCCTGTGGCCAGGTCAACTTCTCAAATATCGTTGTCAGGAGCAGAGGCACGGGAAACCGTGCCAAACATTCAAGAGAACTTTGCACACTTCAAGTTCACCTGTTTGTATTGTGGAGCATTGATTTCCTGTGGAAACATGAGCATAACATTAATAAATGTAGCTTATGAAAATCATAATTGCCCTAAACGCCCCAAAAAATAAAAAATGTTTTGCTCCTGTTGAGCCCTTTTCAATGCCTGTTTTTTGTTGTTTCCCCCCCCCAAAAAACCCAAAAAAATATAAAATTGTTCAAAAAATACAAAAAAACAAAAAATGTTCAAAAAAAAAAAATATATATAAAACAACAAAAACATTAAAAAAAAGTTCTTTTCAGAACTACCTCCCCTTTCAAAAAAAATTGCTAGAATGTTTAGCACTCTGGCAAGCTCTATTTCTTTTAGTTCGCTTCCCAGTTCGCGAACCGGGAGCGAACCAAAAAAAAAAAAAAAAAAAAGAGTAAGTATAAGGAAAGTAAACAGAGAGTGATGTTAAAAGAAAGACAGCTATAGGGAGTAAACCAGCGATACTGTTTAATAGATCTATTTACCGAAGAAAAGATTTAAGAGGGTATAATTGTGAAAAACAAAATAGATAAGGAAGTGAAAGAAAAAAAAGAGAGTAGAACAATAACAAAGAAGAGTTTCTTGGACAATGTGAGTGAATGTTCAAACTCAGAGTAAAACATGTGGAATAACAGAGAGAAAAAACAGAAAACAAAAAAGAAAAAATAACAGAAAAAGATTCATTGAAACAGCAAAGAAATGTAAATAACATAGAGCCATATCATCAACATAGGCAATAAAAGTTTTGCAGCTTTTATCGGCAGAAATATGTCACTAAAGCCGCTTTTGCGGCGGAAAACTGCCGCTAAAACAACTTTTGCAACACTTTTCTGCCAATACTGATATAATTATTTTTTATGCAAATTACAGCAATAAAATGGAAGGTGAGCAGAATATTTCCTTCAAAATTGTTCTGGAGAACAACACAGAAAAAGATATTGAGGATAATGATGACTCAGATTTCATGGATGAATCACGGGACCATGAATTAGTTCAATGTGTAGAATCTGTGGATCATTTACTTCATTATGATGACGGTCAAATGTGGGAAGTTATGTTCACTCAACAAGAGGACATATCTGACAGTCAAATGTTAGACATTCTATTAAATTTTGAAAAACAATCCGAAAAATAAAATTATATGTAATATTAAAAAATTATTTGAGTCTTTAATCATTTTTATATGTAATTCATAAACTAGTGAAATGTTAGAAATGTTATTAAATTTTGAAACACAATTACATTAATAAATAATTTTTTAAAAAATTAAAAAATTAAAAAATAATCAACAAAACCAACAATCAATTAACATACAGTATTTGAAAAGTCTATCATTCTTTTTTCCTTATAGTACGCTGCCCAGAACGCTTCCCGGTTCGCGAACCGGGCGCTACCCACGCAAAAAAACAAAACATTTTTTTTTCTTTTTTTGCCCCGCGGGGCACATTTAAAGCGTCCACATTAAATCTAGGGGGTCAGGGAGGATCTACTATGCCCCCTTATGGTCATTTCCCCCTTTGTTTTGGCCTCCTCTTGTCTCTCAATCCTACCGAGAGACAAGATGGCTGCCGCTCCGGACTGTTTAGAATGTTGACAGACACCGGAGAGCCAATCAGCTTCGCTACGCGAAGTTCCGTTACGCGTAAAGTCCGCGAACCGGAGCGCTGCCCGGTCCGCTGTTACAGATATATATCTTTTTTTGAACGTTAATTTCTCAAAATCCACTGAAGCACATATATTGAGACCTAGCAAAGGCACATCGGGCTACCAGTCCCTACAATTTTGCCAAGTTTCGTGGAAATTCATTCAGCCGTTCGGGCTAAAAGTGAGGCCAACCGCCCTATGGAAAACTCAATGTTAAAAACACGTTTTGGGACCCCCCTTTTTTCTCGGCCCCCCCTTGACAAACCCCCCCCAAATTTCCAGGGGCTGCTCAGAAACAAAATGTTCCATTTTCCAGAAAATTTCAGCCAATTCCGTCCACAAACGCCAAAGTTATTAGACATAGAATTTTCAAAAATCCCATAGGGAAAAAATCCTAACTATATATACCTACTGGCGACTGCCAGTAGGTAATATATATATATATATATATATATATATATATATATATATATATATATATATATATATATATATATATATATATATATATATATATATATATATATATATATATATATATATATAAATATATATGCATATATATATATATATATATATATATACATATATATATATATATATATGTATATATATGCATATATATTTATATATATATATATATATATATATATATATATATATATATATATATATATATATATATATATATATATATATATATATATATAAATATATATGCATATATATACATATATATATATATATATATATGTATATATATTCACTGAAAAAACCATAGGTTATAGACCATATATAGTTAGGAATTAGCATTTACAAAACCTTGAAAATTCACTGAAAAAACCATAGGTTATACACCATATATAGTTAGGAATTAGCATTTAAAAAACCTTATTTTACTCACACAAAACCATTGAAATTCCATATATAGTTAGTTGCACTAACTATATATCGCGCACCCGCAATCCACTGCTGATGATGTCACATATTACATCATTCATGACATGGTCAGTGACATCACTGATGACATCACTGATGACATCTCAAATGACATCACTGATGAGATCACTGATGACATCATCCAGTGACTGTGTGTTTCTGTAAAGTTTAAATATGTTTTACATATTGAAGAATGAGTAGATGTATAAGTGTCTGGACGAAGGATTTAGTAGGTGCATGACTGAATGTATGAGTGAGTGATTAAATGTGTCTCACTGAGTGCATGGGTTAGTGACTAAACTGTCTTAATTTGTGCATCATTATGTCTGTTGTTCTGTAAACTGCTGCATGTGTTGATCAGTAGCTATATGATTAACTATATGGGTTATTGATTGATTGTCCAAGTATTTGTATGGGAGACTGAGTGTGTGTGTGGCTGGCTGGGAGGTGTGTGACTCTGTGCAGATCAATGTGTACTTGTATCAATGATTGTATAAGAAAGTAAGTATGTGTTAGTATATGTTTGAAAATGTAAGGTGCTCTATGTTTAACTGTATAGACAAGAAAATGGAAGTGTGATTGATTCTTTACAGGACTGACTAGGTGTGTGAGTAACTCCATGGATGAGTGGCAGACTGTGAGTGTCTGTATAGGTGTATGAGTGCATATGATAGTGTTGTAAAGATGAGTGATTGTATGTATGAATGATTGTATGGGTGAATGAGTGAAGGTGTGTGTAGACGTAGCAATCAGTGAGTGCGTATGTAGTAACTAGTATTGGTGTGTCAATGGTTTCAAAAATTATACTCTTTTTAACACTGGGTGAAACAGAGGTTATATTAAAATGTGAGGAGATGCATTGTATTGTCACATGAATGATATCATCAGTGATGTGGTCATTGATGTCAAATGAGATGTCATCAGTGATGTCATCAGTGATGTCATTTGAGATGTCATCAGTGATGTCATCAGTGATGTCACTGACCATGTCATGAATGATGTAATATGTGACATCATCAGCAGTGGATTGCGGGTGCGCGATATATAGTTAGTGCAACTAACTATATATGGAATTTCAATGGTTTTGTGTGAGTAAAATAAGGTTTTTTAAATGCTAATTCCTAACTATATATGGTGTATAACCTATGGTTTTTTCAGTGAATTTTCAAGGTTTTGTAAATGCTAATTCCTAACTATATATGGTCTATAACCTATGGTTTTTTCAGTGAATTTCAATGGTTTTTTAATAGCAAATATCAAAAGCTGTAAAATGTATTCTTCTTTAAATCCAAAAATATATTTTATATGTTTATTATTATTTTTTTTAAAATATTTTTTTTGTTTCGCTCCCGGTCCGCGAACCGGGAAGCTTCCCGTTAGCTCAATTTGATGCCGCGACCCGGTCCGCGAACCGGTAAACGTTCCGTTAGCGCAACTGCCACGTTAGAAATCATTATCGTGACGCGTCGCGGAAGCGTGACGTATCACGTTGTCGTGTAATGCGTCTTATGACGCGCCGCGTTAGCGCACCCGGAAGTGCTCCTGGGCGCGGACCGAGGCGCGAAACGCAGCTCCCCGGAAGCGATCCGCGGCGCGTCGCGAAAGCGCGACGTATCGCGTTACCGCGTAATGCGTCTTATGACGTACCGCGTTAGCGCACCCGGAAGTGCTCCGGGGCGCGGACCGAGGCGCGAAGCGCAGCGAACCGGAAGCTATCCGGGGCGCGTTCCGCAGCGCGTAACATAAGCGTGAGAGGTCATGTGACTTGTTAATAACACTTTTCATTGGTTCATTTCACTTTTGGTTTCATAATGTTGTTAGGCTTGGTCATGTGACCTAAAAATAACACTTTTCATTGGTTTAGAACTATTTTTTTTTCTCAAATGATGAAAACCCCTCCTTCTTTTTACCTCATTCTTACTTTCTATTTCCAGAGAGCAAGACCTATTTTTCACAATGGCTTCTGTAATAGCTGCAGCTGGTGCTTCTCAGCAACCACCACCACCACCACCACCAAAAGGACCACCACCAACACTGGACTTTGGTAGAGAGGAAGATAATGAGGACGAAGAGGAGGAGGAGGAGGAAGAGCAAGTAAGGCAGTTCCTGCCAGAAACACCAAGGCAGAGCCATATTAAAGAGCACTACATATGGCAATTCTTTAAAATTCCACCTGGACAAAAGAAGGTCAATGCACCCCAGGTGTCTTGTTTGATTTGCAAAAATATACTTTCTCGTGGCAACCCCAACAAGAAATACAGCTTTGGCAATCATACAATGATTCGCCACATGGAGCGATGGCATCCTAATAATCTTTCCCAAGCACAAGTAAGGGATCTTGCTGCCAACCCCCCAGATGTCATCCCCAGCACCAACAGGGGACAAAGCTCATTCGCCGGACCAGAAGGCCGAGAAATAATCCCCAATATTCAAGCTCCTTTTGCACACTACAAAATAGTTTGTATATATTGTGGAGGAACTATTGCTTATGGAGAGAAGAGTATTACTTTGATTAACCGAGCTGGAGAAAATCATAAATGCTACAAGATGAGAAAACAATGAATCCTTTTTATTTTTGTTTGCTCCTGTTGAGACATGTTCTAACCCTGCTTTTTTGTTATTTCCCCCTTACAAAACACAAAAAAACACAAAATAGTTTTCAAAAATCCAAAAAAAAATCAAAAAATTGTTCAGAAAATTCATTAAAAAAAAGAAAAAAAAGAAAAAGAATAAAAAAACAGTTCTTTTCAGAACTACCTTCCATTTATAACAAAATTGCCAAAATGTTTATACCCTGTCTTTCTTTTCTCCTCATAGTACGCTCCTCCGACCGCTTCCCGGTACGCGTACCGGGCGCTACCCACGCAAAAAAAACAAAATTTTTTTTTTGTTTTTTTGCCCCGCGGGGCCCTTTTAAAGCCTCCACATTAAACCTAGCGGGTCAGGGAGGATCTAGTATGCCCCCTTATGGTTATTTCCCCCTTTGTTTTGGCCTCCTCTTGTCTCTCGATCCTACCGAGAGACAAGATGGCGGCCGCTCCGGACTGTTTAGAATGTTGACAGACACCGGAGAGCCAATCAGCTTCGCTACGCGAAGTTCTGTTACGCGTAAGGTCCGCGAACCGGAGCGCTGCCCAGAGCGCGCTTACAGATATATATCTTTTTTTAAACGTTAATTTCTCAAAATCCACTGGAGCACATATATTGAGACCTACAAAAGGCACATCGGGCTACCAGTCCCTACAATTTTGCCAAGTTTCGTGCAAATCCATTCAGCCGTTCGGGCTAAAAGTGAGGCCAACCGCCCTATGGAAAACTCAATGTTAAAAACACGTTTTGGGACCCCCTTTTTTCTCGACCCCCCCTGGACGAACCCCCCCCAAATTTCCAGGGGCTGCTCAGAAACAAAATGTTCCATTTTCCTGAAAATTTCAGCCAATTCCGTCCACAAACGCCAAAGTTATTAGACATAGAATTTTCAAAAATCCCATAGAGAAAAAATCCTAACTATATATACCTACTGGCGACCGCCAGTAGGTAATATATATATATATATATATATATATTCACTAAAAAAACAAAGGTTACAGGGACGTTATAGTTAGGAAACAGAATTAAAAAAAAATTCAAAATCCACCGAAAAACCAAAGGTTACAGCCACATTATAGTTAGGCTCAGATTTCACTTGTAAAACACTAGTGAAATTCAGCAGTTATAGTTAGCTGAGATAACTATAACTTGTCCCCCCGCAATGCACTGCTTTTCACCTCACATATTAAATCAATCATGACATGGTCAGTGACATCATCCGTTTGTCATGAGGAACTAGGCCTTGACCATGTAACAGGCCTTGTTTTGTTAGCTCCTTTAATGCTATGGATATAAGTCAAGTCTCGCCCTGAAGCGGCACTAACTAAGGCCGTAATCAATGACTGTCTGAAGTAAGACAAGTCAGACAGTATTGAATGGTTGAAATATGTTAAAACACAACTGACGGGGGGCGTGGCCAAGATGGCGGCTTGAATAGACGTGAATCGAGAGGCTCCCCGGCCCAAAGCCCCATTATCACGTTATTTCCAGCAACCACCCCCTGTGATTCTGCCCAAATCAAGCTCGAACCTTTCTGCTGCCTTGGAGCGCTACCGGTCGGATTTTTCTCGGCTATTGATCGCCTGTGGCCCCGCATTCCCAGCCGCCGGAGAGGACAGCGCAATGGCGATGAAGGTTTGAGCCCTTCCGCCGCGCGGTCACACTGCAGTGACTGCATGCACTAGACCGGAGCGCCGTGGAAGCGCACACCGGAACACAGAGAGGCGACCTCGGCGGCTGCGTGTGATAGCTGGGGGAGGCGTGCGCCCCGACCCCCCCGGACACAGTGCGTCCCGCCGGAGGACCCCCCGGCAAATCCAGGCCCCGGCGTGGGCCTACCAGACGGCCGGACGGGACCAGCCCCGGCGGACCCACAGCGCCCACACCCTGCGCATACCAACCCTGCTCCACTGGGGGACCGCCGGCTAGAGCTTTATGCGCCGACGGACACTGGCGACCCGCAGCTTCCGCTGTTGACGCGACCGGTGCAACGGCGAAGAAGGTTAGAGCCCTTCCGCTGCGCCTACGCCTCTGCAGCTGCGGGCGTAGACAGGATTGCTAGGCCTGCGAGCGGCTGCCCACGAAGAGGAGCCCGGGGCATCCAGCGACCGAATACCTGAGGGGTCGGTGCTCCCGGCCTTTCCCGGGCGGGCCGTGCCCCGTCAGCAGCCAACCAACGACTCCAGGCCCCGGCGTGGGCCTCCAGACACATACCCGCGCCTTCTCTTGGCGGGCCTACAGAACCTTGGGCTGCACGGAGCACCGGCCTCCGGTCTTGCGTGCTCCCGCTGGTCCTCCCCCACCTCATCGGCGGCCTCTGGGGAGGACGCGCTGGGATCAGCGGCTCCGCTCCATCGGAGCCTCGTGCACTCCAGCGGGAGCCCCTTGGACAATTTAGACCCCGGCGTGGGCCTACCGGGTGGCGGCATAGAACCAGCTCCGCCGCCCCCACAGAGCCATACAACGGGCGGGGTGTCGTTCGCCCGCCCCCCACAACTCACCGGAATCCCCCTCGCACCTCCGATCTCCAGCGGGGGGATAACACCTGTGCTGGGGCCTACTCACCCCGGCCTCTCCGAGAACTGCGAGCCCCACCGGAGGCCTCCGTCCACCGCGCCACCCACGGCGGCCATCTTACTAAGCGGCATCGGCCCGCCGCCGGGGGATTCCCAGAGCCCCCCCACCCCCTGGCCTACCGGTGGAGAGACACACCGGCGACGCGGGAAGCCACCCAGCAGCACACCCCCGCATTGATAACGGCCCCCTGGACGGGGGGCATAAGGTGAGTGGCGCCCAGCGACCTGGACTACCGAACACTCTCCCCCCCCCGGGTCCCTGCACTCTCTGTTGGATGACCCTCAACTGCTGAGGTCGGTGACGCAGCCCTGCTGGACGCTATCCTGGGCCCCCGCTCGCCAGGGCCGTCAGTCCCGACCTCCTCCCTGTTGCCTGCTGTCCGCCGTCCACCGGGTCCCCCACTCAGACACTGGGGCCGTCCGTGGACCTCTCCGCGACATCCAGTCCACAAGATCTTCCTCCAGCTGCTCCTGGGGCGCTGCTCCCCTGCCTGGCGCCTAAGCACTCTTCCTAGGCCTACGTTGCTCTTCCTCTATCAAGCATAACCTTGCTCGGCGCGGCACGGTGGCCCCAGCCCGACTAATCTGGTCATCTCTAGCCCCACTACCTCACTAGCCACTACACACTCTGAGCGACGCCCTTGCAGCGCCCCACGAAAGACTCTTCCGCCCCCTGAGTGGCTTGCGGAGCTTCTTCTTGGGCCGCCGTTTCTTGACCCTTCGCAGGGCCCAGAACCGGCTCTGATTCGTCCGCTACCCGTCACGGTTCGTTTCGTTGCTGGGCGATCACTCGACAGCTCCCGACGATACCCATCGGCTGGCCCATCGCCCTGTTCTGGACATCATGACGCACTCTAATCGCAAAGGGACCCGGAATGTTGTGGAACTCATGCATAAAGCAGCGTCGAAAGGAGACAAGAACCAGCCACAGTCGTCCCCGAAACCCCCCGCGAGCCCTCAGCCGCAGGACGAAGACTCCGCTCCGATCACGAAAGCCTTCCTGGCCTCCCTCTTCAACACACTGCGAGAGGACTTCAAGACTCTGAAACAGGACTTGGCTGGGGAACAACGCGAACTCTGTCGTGACATTGATGGCCTGGGTGAGCGAGTTGCCTCTCTGGAGGACGCTGATCGGTCCCGCAGTGGGGAGGTGGAGAGACTCCAGCAGGAAATCCTGCGACTTCAGGATCAACAGGTGGATTTACAGTCGCACTCTGAAGACTTGGAGAACCGCTCCAGGCGGAATAACATACGGGTCAGGGGTGTTCCGTTGAAGGCTGAAAAGGACAATGTGACCAACTACCTTCAAGACCTATTCAGAGACATCCTGGGAGAGCCAAGCGACTTTGAGATCCGAATCGACAGGGCGCACAGGGTGGGCATGGCACGCAGAGCACCTGCACCACCTCTGGACATTCTAGCGTTCCTCCCGGACTTCCCCCTGAAGGAACGCATCCTTAGAGAGGCCAGGAAAGCACAGCCCATCAGATTTCGCGATGACCCTGTAGCCCTTTTTCAGGATCTCTCTAACATCACCCTACAAAAGCGTAAATCCTTCAGACCTGCGACGAACTTCCTGCGGGATGCCGGGATACCCTACTCTTGGGGCCACCCGTTCCGTTTGATCTTTAAATGGAACGGCTCCCTCCACCAGCTTAGATCACTCCGCGACACCTGCTCCCTGCTTGGGATCGACATGCCGGAAAGTTCAACCTCCAGAGACGCCTCTCCGTCCCGGTCGCAAGAGGACCCACCTCGCCCTACAAGAGACGGCTGGCAGACGGTCCGCAGGAGGAGAACGCCGAGAACCATCCCGAAACCCGACCCGATCACGGTCGCCCAGGAACGAGAGGCGGCAGTACAGGAAGTGGCAGATAACACAGCACCCGATCTGTAGAACATTGACCTTTTGAACCTTGACCAATTTGGGGGTGTTCTCTCACTCGCACATGGCTTAACTGGGGTCTGGGCCGGGGAGCCGCCAACTGGGCTGCAACCATGGTACCCCTTTCTTTGACTTTCTACGGACCTGTGCCCTGCACGACTAGGCCCGAGACTTTTACCGTTTTCTGTTGGGGGGGCTGTTCTGGGAGGGGGTGGGGAATTTGGGGAATGGGGGTTCAGTACTTGAGGGGGGTTGGGCTGGTCCACTCTGGAGGGGTTAGGGTGGTCACGGGGGGGAGGGGATTATTGGGGGGGACCAGTACGCCATGGGATCTTTACACACACCAGGGTTTGCCCACGTTTTCCACCATTGTGCAGCGTCTTGCACTACTGAGCCCGTTCGCCCCTGTGTGCCCCGGCGATGGCTGACACGCTCAAAATTCTGTCTCTTAACGTCAAGGGACTCAATAACCCGATTAAGCGCAGGGCTATCATCTCCTATCTAGAGAACTCTGAGGCCGACGTCTGCCTGCTGCAAGAAACCCACCTCTTGGCTAAGGACTGGCACCGGCTGCGCTCCCGCGCTTTCCCACAGCAACTCTTCTCCTCTCTCCCATCAAAGAAAGCTGGGGTGGCTATACTCATATCACGGTGCTTCAAAGGCAAGGTAGGGGCCAAAATAGGGGAAATTAAGGGACGCCTTCTAGCCCACGCTTTCCAGATAGGCAACACCACCTACGCGATAGGCTCCATCTATTCCCCCAATACAGGTCAGGAACCCTTCTTGCTATCCGCAATCACAGAAACGCTTCAAGCACCTCACACCTACATGCTCCTAGGGGGGGACCTTAACCTCGTCATGGATACAGTCAAGGATATATCGGGGCACCGTTACGGAGACACAGGGGCGATTTCGCAGAAGGGCACCAATTGGCTGCATGATAGAGACATCTCGGACCTTTGGAGACACGCACACCCACTTACAACGCAGTACACATTCTACTCACACGTACACCACACTTACGCACGCATAGACCACTTCATGGGCTCATCGACCCTCATTCCCCACATCGCCACAGTGTCAATTGTCCCGGCTGCCCTCTCTGACCATCAAGCAGTGGAACTGACGCTTAACGTGCCCAGTTTGCCACGCACTCCTGGGTCGTGGAGGCTTAACGAAACCCTCTTACAAAAACCGGCGGTAACCCGCCAACTTCATAAATGCATCTCAGACTACTTGGCCACCAACGACACCCCTGATGTGTCGATGTCGTCCTTATGGGGAGCTTTGAAAGCTGTCGTTAGGGGGGAGCTGATAGCGATATCAGCTGCAGACGCCAAACTTCGCAAAGAAAAGAGGAGCGACCTCTCCGACAAAGTCGCGGAGTTGGAGAGAGTTCACAGCCACACTGGCGCCCCGAGAATTTGGCGCCAACTTAAGGCCGCCCGGGCTCAGTTGGCTAGCCTCGACACCGACAGGGCAGAATTTGCTGCTCTTCGCCTCCGTCACACGTACTACGTGGGGGGCAACCGCACCGGCCGGCTCCTGGCCAGCGCCTTGAAAGCCAAACTCCAACGCTCCAAAATCACGACGCTGCTAGACGACGCCGGCGATGCAGTTACTGAGGACCCACAGATCGCCTCGGCCTTTCGCTCCTACTATGCCTCTCTATATAGCACGGATAAGGCGTCGCCGACAGCTATTGACACCTACTTGCAATCGGCCGATATTACGCCGTATGTTCGTGGAAACCCTTGATGCCCCCATTCGCCCCGACGAGATCCTCGCTGCCATTGCACGCCTCCGTCCGCTTAAATCCCCGGGCCCTGACGGCTTCTCATCGGGCTTTTATAAATCCTTCGGCCATGTCCTAGCGCCTATCCTCGCCAGGCTATTTAATTCCTTTGAAGGGCCGAGTTCCATCCCACCCGATATGCTTGCAGCCGACATTGTGGTCCTGCCTAAGCCGGGCAAACCCCCAACGCACTGCTCCGCATTCCGCCCCATCTCCTTACTCAATCTAGATCTGAAGCTGTTTACGGGGGTACTGGCGGCTCGCCTAGGCCCCTGCCTCCCGGGCATCCTCGAACCGGAGCAATCGGGCTTTGTCCCTGAACCGCCAGTGACAATACCAAAAGACTCCTGCACCTCGTGGACAAAGCTCATTTTCAGGTCTCCGACTCTGCCCTATTAGCCATCGATGCAGAGAAGGCTTTCGACCGTGTCGACTGGACCTACTTGCAGGCTGTGCTGCGGCGCTACCACCTGGGCGACCGGTTTCAGGCCTGGATCGCGAGCTGCTACAACCGTCCCTTGGCACGTGTCCGGCTGGGTGGCCTCAAGTCCGACCCCTTCGAGATACAGAGGGGAACTCGCCAGGGGTGTCCCCTCTCACCCCTCCTATTTGCTCTATACGTGGAGCCCTTAGCGCAGAAGATCCGCGATAATCCCCACATTATAGGAATGTCTTTCGGCAACGAACCCCACGTGGTGGGACTGTACGCAGACGACATAATCGCCGCTTTGGACCGCCCATCTAGCTCCATACCAGCGCTTTTGGCGGAGCTGGAACAATTCGGCGCGGTGTCAGGTTTCAAGGTCAACCAGGGGAAGTCCCTGATACTGCCCCTTGGCAGCCATGCTCTTCCCAATAACCCACCGCCCACCTTCGGGTGCCAACTGCGGTCCACCACTCGACTGCCATACCTGGGGATTACCCTGACCTCCTCCACGGTCTCGACGGTTAATCACAACTACTCTACCTTATCATCCCAGATCCGGGCTGATCTCACGCATTGGTCAAAGCAACCCCTCTCCTTACTTGTGAGGATCGCGGCGGTAAAGATGTCAGTCCTACCCAAAATATTATACATCTTTCAGACCCTCCCGGTGTCGCCGCCAATGGGAATGCTAGCTGACCTCCAACATGATCTTCACCAATTTGTGTGGGAGAGGAAACGCTCCAGGCTACATCGACGAGTAGCGCACAGGACTGTAGACGAGGGCGGCCTCGGGATCCCAAACTTGCTGCATTACTTCCAGGCCTCGCAAATTCGATATCTAGTGGAGTGGTACCGGCCCGAATCAGAGAAGAGATGGCTCTTTCAGGACAGGGCCATGGCACAGACCTCCCTGTGGAAGATACCGTTTCTTGCTCGCCAGCACAGGCCACGTTATCTCCTCCGCTCCCCTATTACTCGGACCACTATGGCGACCTGGGACATGGTAGCGGTCAAACGGGGCCTAACGACCTTCCTGTCCCCACTTACCCCGCTCTTTGACAACCCCGCATTCCCACCCGGCACGGACACTCGAGCTTTCCTGCAATGGCGTGACACGCCTTGCCGATCAGCTGGGCACCTCTTTGATATGGAGGGGTTCCTCTCTCTCACCGACATCTCGCGAGACTATGGAGTGGATAACCCTCACATGTTTCAATATTTCCAAATCCGCCACTGGCTCCTGAGCCCGGACGTTGCCCCTCTGGTAGGCCGGCAAATGACACCGTTCGAGCGCTGGCTCGTGTCCAAGGACTCAGATAAACATCTTATCTCAGACCTCTATCGGATGCTCTCCCCTGCTGCCGACCCTGCTAAGACCGCTGGACAGCGGCGATGGGAAGCAGAATTTGGAAGACTTCTTTCCTCAATAGAATGGAACCACATATATTACAGGGCCGCCCACACTACCCGCAATACCAAAGCCAGGGAATCGGCGATAAAATTGGCTATCTATTGGCACCTTACCCCAGCGAGACTCAATCAAGGCAACCCGACCCGTAGCGCGCTGTGTTGGAGAGGATGTGGCAGCCGGGGTACACTGACTCACCTCCTGTGGGAATGTCCCGCCTTGCAGGAGTACTGGAAGGTCGTCCTGGACGATATTGATTCCACGTTCGACACTGAGATCCCACGTTTCCCAGCATACACACTCCTAGGGCTTCCCAATGCACTTACATTCCCCCTGAGATCAGCTCGCGGCAAACAGATGGGCATCGCTATGCAGGCAGCATCGCAACACGTCCTGTCGCTCTGGGGCTCCACTATCCCACCCACCCACACTGGCTGGCTACACAAGCTGTGGTTCACGTTGGGCATGGAACGGATCCAGGCCACACTCACACATACCACTGACGCATTCCGCACCACTTGGCAGCCGCTCCTGACGTTGCTCTCCAGGGAATTCCACGAAACCACCTGCCCGAAGTACCTTCATATCCTACGACTCACAGACTGCATGGTGGACCGAACGTGACCAGAGGCACCCTGATACATTTAGACTAGCTATAACTCACACGATTACTATGGAAGACTGGCGTAATGGTGGGGTGGGGGGGGCGTTAGAGTTGGGTGTTAGGGGGGGAGGCGGGTTCTTAGGGCTGGCTTGTTTACTTGTTGCCCCGACTAGGGGCTTCTCTCGACCTCCGGGCACCACCTTTCCATCTGGGCATGCTCATCCTGCTCACCTAACGCTTATTAGAGAAGACGTGTCTGTCTGTCTCGCTTGCCTAACTTGCCTGTTGATTGTCCATTGCTATGCCATGCCTTTTTTGTTCTGTTCTAAAACTCAATAAACATACTTTGAAATTAAAACACAACTGACAATGATAGGGATGCATGATCTTTTTAACTACCCGACAAGTGTTACTAGTGTCATAAAAACCCTGGTTAAGAAAGAGTGCATGGGATATATGAAGAGAACAAGAAAGGAGGTGGAGTTTAGCAAACGCTCTGTCAAAGCATACATCATGTTAATAACAACTAGACTTATTGAGCCATATTTGCTTGCTATCCCTAGTTTCCACCATTACTACCTAGTCAGATTCCGCCTTGGAATGTCATTTCTGCTGGTTGCTTATCCCTCAACAGCTAAATGTAACTAGGATCTCATTATGTGTCCCTGTGACTCGGTCTCTGTTCAATCGCAGCTCCACTTTTTCTTTTTCTGTGAGTTATACAAAAGGATTAATAAGAAGTTGTTAGTCCCACTTCTGATGTCATTGAAAATCAAGCAATGCAGACCTGCACTATTCTATTTACAGCTATTACAAAAAGATATGATCTGCCACACTGTTTATAAGTATATTTTTTTTATCCAGTTGTTACACTTAAGGGAGAGGATGTGGCATTACAGCCAAAGCTGAAGACTTTGTAACTGGGGAACCAGGTTCGAGTTTAGGTGTCAGCTTGACATCCTGTGATTCTGGGCAAATCATTTCATCTCTCCATGCCTAAAACCAAAATGAATGCTTCCTTGTGTAATGTAACTGATGCTCATGTAAAGCATTCCTGTTCCTTTGGGTCAAATCTGCGCTTTAGCAAACGGCAAAAAAACAAAATAATTAAGTGTTTTGCACACTGCTGTCGTTGGGCTACACTTGAGCAACATTTGGATGATATTTGTGCTACATTTGGGCTCTTTTTTCTCCGGTAGCCAACTTGGGAGACTTATTTGATATGAAGCTCCTTAATTTAATCATTTACTGCAGTATCCTCAGTAGAAAATGCTTTCAGTTTTCTACTTTGATTCCATCAAGATGGCGATCATATGTGCCACACCTTTGGCAGTCAGAATGTTAGCACTCTAGGTGTTTATTAGAACACTGTAATAAAACTGCTGATCACCATGGAGTTAATTGGCAGTCTGCTGCTAATGTACAAAGTGCATGTTTCAGTTTGCATGTCAGAATGTTTTAATGAAATAGAAGAGGAAGATATTTGAGAACTCACCTAAAATGTGTCCTCATTTTTCTTTCCGCAGCACTAACTATAATTTCTATGAAAAACTGAACCCCCTCATTTTGTTCCTCTATAAATAACATGTTTTCAGTTTTATCAGCTTGATTTGCTCAACATGGCTTCAGGATTTGCCATACTTTTGCCATGAGTAAAACCGTTAGCACTCTAGTTGTTCTTTAGATCACTCTGGAAGGCTGCAGTAGAACAGAAGGTAATCAACTGTCAGACTTCATTTTCATACGGTTGAGAAAGATAGTGTGAATTTACAGAAAATAGGCTCTCATTTTAGCTTCTGGAGCACCTTCTTTATCCTCTATGGGGAAATCATGAGTAAAAGGTTTTCTCTCAAATATGATTCATGAAATCCCAGCAGAATGTTTTTCCACAGGGTAAGATCACCTTAGAACTAATCCTGGGTGGTAAACTCCGCTCCGCCCATGGAGGTTGCAGAGTTTTGGCACTCCGCACTTTGCTTTGGAATGCAGAGTTCTGGAAAAACTCAATTACAGCTGCGTAGCGAAGTTTACTCGTCTGGCTGCAACCAAATATGTTGTTGCTTAAAGTTTGTGGGTGCTTTAAAGTACGCAGGTCATTGACCACCCCCTTCTAGGATGCCTGCATTCCTCTGATAGCTCAGTGGGACATTGTCAGGTCCTTGATGCCCTGTCACTCCTGTGGAGTCTTGGGTGGCTGTTGTCCATATGCGCATGGAAGTTTGAAAGCTGTAGTTCTAAAATCTGTTTTGTGTTTTAAGATGGATAGAAACTGTACTGCAGAGGAAACTACAAGCCCCATCATGCAGAAGGTGGGTCAGGCATCATCACTGCCGTGTTTTACTTTCAAACGGTTGCTATTCGCCATCTCCAAGAGGCAGCCGTGTTAGTACAGTGGTTGTGTTGTGTGAGCCAGAGAACGAGAGGAGCCTCTGTGAGCAATCTGTCATCATGGTAAGGAGGCAGGAGCTGGATAGAGGATAATCTTGATTTGGGTGTGATCAGATGACAGGGCAATGCTCCCCAGTGTTGGATACTCTATGGGCAGGTGTCAAGCTAAAGCTGTGTAGAAGAAAGGGGTCAGACCTCATACTCCCACTGTGGTGCTACACTCTGATGTGGCCAGAGAAGGGAATAATGGCCCCCACCCCAGACATCCCTCATCCTTCCAGTCCAAACTGGAAGAGGTACATGGAACCACAGTTTAGATTTAGTTTTATTGGCATATTTACGTTGATGTAGCGCTACATAAGCACATAGATTAAAAATTAAATCACTGGATAAAGAAGTACACTGCTTCCATCACCTAGAATGCCATGGTTATGTATTTGACAGAAGACACATTACTTGTTCCCAATTTAAATTGGTTCGGGCACAGTTTTAGGTGCAATGGAATTTCCAAATCTTAGACCTGATACTTTAGTGTCCCCCTAGTGGTAATAAAATAAAATGCAAGTGTTTCTAGCAACTTGTGAGTGCAGCAGAACACATAAGCCACTATCCCGTCCACTTGCGGAACCCAGCAGAATTTATTGGAGTTTTTCATTCACTCCTCAGAATTTCACGGAGTGACACTCCGTGAGCTCCACCCAGGCCTGCTTAGAACACACCACCATTCCTAAAATTAGTATGGTACCATCAACAAATGATGTATACAGTAACTAAAATTTGTTATCACCCTTTATATGTTCTCCTTTTTATGACCCACAAAATGTGCCATTCACTACAATGCATTTCAATAGGGTGCTATCATGTATATTGGTCCCAAAATGGCTGCCAACACTTCCTGGTTGATGTGTTGGCAGCCAATCAAATTTCAGCAGGATTTCAGTTGGATTTTGGGCTCTCAGATATCTATATTTTTTAAACCTAAATATCTCGGAATCTACTAAATGGATTTACACCAAATTACAAAAAGCGCACTTCCTGAACAAACATCTAACTTTGTGCCAAATTTGGTGAAATTCCGTTAAGCCGTATGGGCTGCAGTTGTGTTAAAAAAAATGAAAAATCCCGATAAACATAACATGAGGAAAATGCATTTTGGGACCCCCCCTTTTTTTTGGACCCTGCTTGAAAAATCACTCCAAAACTTCCAACACAACAGCTGATAAAAAAAAAAGGAATAAACTCTGTTATTACAATAGGCCTTCAAAGCGAAAGGGGATTTGGGAGACAAAGAGACAAGAGAGAATAAAATATATAGGACTCTTTTACCACAATGTTTACCTAAGAACTATTATTGCTGCACCCAAGGAAATATTCTCAATGGTAAGTATTCACAACTTATAGGTATTCACTGTTCAGTTTGATAGCACGTGTCTCTTGTCCTATGAAGAAATAAAAGCATAGACTTAAACAATACTTTCTTTTAAATGTGTAATTGTATCCATGTATAGCTCTGTAACCGGCTATTACCTTTGTTTTGTGGTAATTCTTCTTACCACAAGTGCATAAGTAATGAAGGTACCGAAAGGTTTTCTTTTTTTTTTTAAACATTTTTAATATTTTTTCAGTTAACTAAACATACAAGACAATAATTATAGAGTGATGGCTTAATTACACAGTTATTCTTAATCTAATACACAGTTACTGTAATGGAAGCAGCACCGCACTCTCTTCAGTACCCTGATCAAGATCTCCTCATTACCCTACTTCAATCCCCATTGTCCTCTTCGTCAGAACTGGTAATGTTATCCTCCGGCAGTGGATCGCAGATATCCCCCCTGAAGACATTCCAAGGAGTCCATATCTTATTCCATTTGCGTGGGCTTGCCCTGGTTGTGTACACCACGCGCTCTGCAATCATCACCATGTCCATATTTTTACACCACTGTGCCAATGTGGGCAGGTCTATTGCGCCACGTTTCTGTACTATATCTCTCTTCGCAACCATAATGCCTCTTGTGCTCCAGGTTTGACCATGTCGGGATAGATCATTTGGGTCCCAGATATTCAAAATACATTTGCGCGGCTCAGGTAAGAGGGAGATCTCTAGTGTCTGTGATATAGTGCGCATCACCTGTCGCCAGTATTCAGTTATAAATGGGCAGTTCCAGATGGTGTGTATAAGTGTTCCTTCCTCCCCACAGCCGTGAAGACAGTAGGGATGCTGGGCCCTCTGCAGTTTGTGCAATGTGGTTCTACTGTAATATATCCGATGTAGGATTTTAAGCTGCGCTAGTCGAAACTTGGCCGAGATTCCCACCTCCTTCGGGGACGCCAGTGCTTCATTCCACTCCGAATCGTCCATATCGCCCACTTGTTCCACCCATTTCTCTCGCAGTTTTAGTGTAGGGTCTGGTAGGTTATTAATCAGCTTCCGATATGTAAGGGATGTGGCGCTATGTTGCATGTAGTCAGTGAGCAGACGGTCCTCTAATGGAGAGGCCTCCGGGACTTCAGTGTCTGCTGGTATTGCCGTTAATAAAGCATGTCTGATTTGCACATATCTATAAGTTTCATTCGATCCTATATTATACTGTCGCTGGAGTTGAGTGAATGGAATCACAGTCCCCTTGTCCCACAAGTCTCCCACTTTGGATATTCCGATATTGTCCCACTGTGTAAAGCCCTTACTATGTCTCAGTTGACCTAGCGCTTTAGTGTCCCATAGTGGGATGAGCTTAGTGATTACTCCTTTCCATCCCAGTTTCGCCTGCGCCGTGTACCATATTGTAGCCGAGTGTTTTGTGGGTCCTATCAGTTTCGCTGCCAAACCTCTATTACAAAAGGTTTTCTTAATTATTCAAGTCTTTCTTAAGCAGTAATTATCCGGAGTTCGTTCTCTTCTTCTAATTCCTTTTGTATCTCCTAGGAGTTCGTTATTATTTGGTTGTTCGTAAAATCAGCCCAAAGAATAATGTACATCGATGCATATGCACAAAAACACTCGGTATCTCAAACGAGTCACTTATCTGTTTTGTTTCTCTTTTGTTCTCAGGTTGCCCGGCAACGCGAGACTTGGAGCGACGAGCGCCTCTCCGGGAATTAAGGAGCCTTAAGACCGGAGTCCAGGAAGTGACGGGGACGATGTCCAAGAAGTGACGAGGATCAAATCTGGAATGCTGATAACCGGGGAAAACAAGACGCGATGTCCGGATCGGCAGGAGCGCAGGTAAGGAGTCTTCTTCCGATGAGACTAAGCATCGGATTTCAGGTGAGGGCGGCTTAAATAGGTTTTCTTCAGCGCGTGAGCCGCGTGCGTGAGCAGACGTTCTGAGAAGGCACATGTTAACTGAAGTGCCGTTGTTCCAGCTTGCACATGAGAGGAAAGCCTTGTGCAAGTCAATATTGTTTAACAACAACGTGCCAGCTATGTTCATAATTTCAGAACTCAGGCATACGTGGATATTTTCCAATCATTACTCAGTTACAAGATAAATGCAATACTGGGATAAAATGCAACACTGGAAATTTAAGTTACATTATCACCATTCAAGTTAACCAATATGAGCTTTAGAACACTTTGCATGACTAGAAGTGTGTGTGACCATGAAAGCACCAATGTAATTGGAAAAACAAAAAAATGCTTTTCCTGTGGATACTTTGGTCCTAACTATAACTACGATAACTACTACTATGGAGAGTAACAGATAGTCGTATTAAGAATGATCAAAGTTATGTATATCTATGTTTCCGGTTGTTTTGGTTTGGCCTGTTCTGTTCTGGTCAATCTGTGATGAAATAAGACTGCACAATATGGATTGTATTTAAACTATTGAAATCGGGCTTCTAACTTTGATAGTTTAGAAGTTTATGAATTATCTGTCATTGAAGAAAATAATGGGGTTACGATGACAGAATATTTCCAACACTGATGTTTAGTTGGTCAGCATAAGGAATCAGGGACACAGGCCGATTTATGGCTTCACAACTAGTGGGATTACCCCGGAGAGGCCGAGGAAATATCACATTCAAACCCCTGTGAAAGGGTCAAACAGGGGTTACACGTCGATCCACGGCGGAATATTTGAATAATGTATATATAAAGTATTTAAAATTCGGCATTATGCCAGATGTAGTAAACATTTCTAGCATAAGTTTATGCGACCTTAGAATGTTTCGAGGCATGCTCTGAACCGGGGTGACATGCCGATCCACGGCAATACACTCAACCTGCACAGTCTTGCAAAGCGCATGTAGAATGATAATTGTGTAAACATCATTACGACTAATAATTGGTTAAAATTTGGTTAAAATGTGCTCATTCAAAGATGGCGCGACTATATGCAAGAATGTTGTAAGTCCCTCTTTTATGTGATTTTTTGACTAAAATCATGTGACAAACCTTTAAATACATAGCTGATCCGCGCGTTGTAATCGACACTGACGAAGGCTTGAAGCCGAAACGCGTCTGTTGACTCTGTGCAAATAAACAGGATTGTGAATATCAGCGAGCCTACGAGTTCTGTTTTCCGAGAGGATTTTAAGGATTACGAGCCACATGTGATTGCGGGAACCTACCACCGCAGACTGCACCCACCCGCGAGTGACCCGTCCGATGTAGTAGGACTGGGAGCTTCGGATATATACATTTATATACATATATATGTGTGTGTATAAATACATGCATTCATATGTATATATACACTCATATTTATAGATATATATATATATAAAAACACATACAAACACAAGTGAAAACATGTTTACCTGCCATCCTCCTACCTCATCCACTTCGTCGAGTCAGGGCAAGATAGTGCGAGCAGGACCCTCTGTATACAATGCAAGGAACTCTGTGTGCAACGTGTAAAACAGCAAAGAAGTAGCACTCCCAAGAATTGTTGCCATCAATCATTTAATCAAAAGACTGATGCATTTTGCCCAACACCGTCTTTGTCACAAGCCATAAACGTAATTGGTTTATGTATGCCTTTTAAAAACAATGTCATAATGAACATAAAAAACAAACCCAACTTTCCTACTTTGGATAAATGAGAATGAGTTAAATTCGAAATTTACTCACAAAATCTACAAAACAACAGTGAAGTTCCAGGACGTTTTGGTAACTCTCCAAGATGGCACTACTAACATTAGCCTTTATAGGAAAGCAACTGTTGGTAACAGTGTTCTCCACACCCGTAGCCACCGTCCACCCAATTTGTAGTGGAGTATTCCCTATGGGGGGGGTGAGTGGCTTAGGGCAAAGCATAATAGCAGTATATCTGAGGCTTTGGAGAGGGATAAGAATAAAATGTTTGCCAGATTTAAAGGTAGAGGATATCCAACTAAAGTGATCAGGACAGCATGTGACAAGGTATCTTAAATCAGTAGGGACAACCTGCTAATACCTAAGAATAAGGAAACCAATAATGAAGTTAGATTTATTGCTATCTATTGCCATGAATCAGGGGCCATCAGTAGGGTGCTGAGGAAACACTGGGGTTTGGTGAGAACAGACCACACAATTGGCAAAGTGGTCAGTCCTTTTACCCGCATTAAACATAGGAGGAGTAGATCCTTGAGGGATATCCTAGTACACAGATATCCCACAAGAAAGCTAGGAGCCTCGGGCTTGAGGCTTAGTGAACAACAGGGTTTTTTCAAATGCAGGAAGTGTAGCATTAACATGAAATCCTACACTTTGCCCACGGGTGGAAATGTAAGATCAGGAGATTCATAACTTGTAGTACTGATTTTGTTGTATATGTTTTGGTCTGCCCTTGTGGGTTTCAGTATTGGATGGGGAAGTACAATCTTCCCCATGAAGAAAATAATTATTGAACATAAGAAACAATGACTCAAGTCACCCTCTGGTGAGACATTGGTATCAGATCCATACCAATGACACTGAAAATTATATTTTTATGACATTGACAGGGTCCTTATGAATGCCAGAGGTGGTGACAGGGAGAGTATCTTGAGGAAAATGGAGTCCGAATATATTATCGAACTTCATGTCCATGTAGGATCAGTCTCCTTTCTTTAATGGATATCCACTGTTATTGTCAGTTGCTTATTTCTCAGTCTCTGTAAATAGACAAATGCATAATTAAATTAATTTACGGACATTCTAGTTTTTGATCAATTGAGTTGTGAATTATGGACTTACCACTATTCTGATTTATCTTAGTTTAGAAATTTTATATGTGGTTTTCTCTTTCATAATTAGTTTTTTTAGTGATTCTGTATGATTAAAGACACAAAGGGGCTCAGGTGGAAAGCCTCCGCTTGACTCTCAAAATCTCCACAAACGCGTCGGAGCGCTTCCGACCGGCGTGGACGGTTTACAGTCTGACCGCACGACTATGATGTTCGCAGTCAGAACGTTAACGGGCAGGTCATTTCGACTCAGTTCAAAACCGCACCATAGCCCCCTATGGACGGCGTTTACACCATCGGAATTATGATGTCGGTTTCCACCAGCCTTTCTGACACAGAGAGGACCCCAGAAAGTGACTTTGGGGGCCCTGCCCCCTGGCCCTCTCGGCTTGCTGTTGGGCTAACTGCAACAGGGTGGAGGGTTTTACATACACACTCCATTTCCCCATCGGAGCCTGTGTTACTGCCGGTTCTCGGACCTAACACAGGCTCCCATAGAAAGCAATGGGAATCCGACTGAACAGTGTTTGCATCGTAATCCGGAGATCGGAACCGCCGACCGCAAGTTGGTCAATCAATCAATCAATCATATCACTTGTAAAGTGCACAACTTACCCGTGAGGGTCTCAAGGCGCTGGGGTTAGGGGGGGAGCTGCTACTGTTCGAAGAGCCAGGTCTAGATTGAGGAGTCTTCTGAAGGTCAGAAGGTCTTGGGTCTGCCGTAGGTGGGTGGGGGGGTGTTCTAGGTCTTGGTGGCGAGGTGGGAGAAAGATCTGCCACCGGCCGTTGCTCTTTGGATGCTGGGACAGTGGCGAGGGTGAGGCTGCTGGAGCGGAGCTTGCGGGTGGGGGTGTTGAAGCTGAGTTGTTTATTGAGGTATGCTGGTCCGGTGTTGTGGAGTGCTTTGTGTGCGTGATGCGTTGCAGCCGTCTCAGGTGTTTGGCAGAGGTTCCTCCATAGAGGGCTTTTCCATAGTCCAAACTGCTGCTGACGAGGGCCTGGGTGACCGTTCTTCTCGTTTCAGTGTGGATCCATTTGTAGATCCTGCGGAGCATGCGGTGGATGTTGAACCAGGAGGTGGAGATGGTGTTGACCTGCTTAGTCATGGAGAGGGTGAAGTCGAGGAGGACCCCTAGGTTGCGTGTGTGGTTGGTGGGTGTTGGAACTGTTCCCAGTGTGGTCAGCCACCAGGAGTCATCCCAAGCCGAAGGGGTGGATCCAAGGATGAGGACCTCCGTCTTGTCCGAGTTCAGCTTCAGTCGTCTGTTCCTCATCCATTTGGCGATGGCCTTCATTCCTTCATAGAGGTTGGTTTTGGCGGTGTGAGGGTCTTTGGTGAGGGAGAGGATCAGCTGGGTGTCATTGGCATAGGAGATGATGTTGAGGTTGTGTTGTCGGGCGACGTGGGCGAGAGGTGCCATGCTGTGGGATGAGCCCTGGGGTACGTCACAGAGGATCTCAGTGGCATTGGAGCGGAGGGGGGGAGGTGGACGCTCTGTGTTCTGTCAGAGAGGAAGGATGTGGTCCAGTCCAGGGCCTTCTCTTGAATCCCAGCGTCGTGCAGGCGTGTTCGTAGTGTGCGGTGACAGACTGTGTCGAAGACGGCTGACAGGTCCAGGAGGATGAGGGCCACTGTTTCTCCGTTGTCTAGCAGGGACCTGATGTCATCAGTGGCAGTGATGAGGGCGGTTTCGGTGCTGTGGTTGCTGCGGAACCCGGACTGGGACGGGTCCAGGATGTTGTTCTCCTCGAGGTAGTGGGTCAGTTGTGTGTTGGCGGTTTTCTCGATGACCTTCGCCGGGAACGGGAGCAAGGAGATGGGCCGGACGTTTTTGAGGTTCTTGGGGTTCGCCTTGGGTTTCTTGAGAAAGACGTTGATCTCGGCGTGCTTCCAGCTTCCTAGGAAGGTTGCGGTCTCAAAGGAGATATCGATTATTTTCCGGAGATGGGGTGCAATGGCTGTACTGGCTTTGTTGAAGACGTGGTGTGGGCAGGGGTCTAGCAGTGATCCAGAGTGGATGGTGTTCATGGTTTTGCTGGTGTCCTCGTCGTTGATGTCGGTCAAGGAGAGCAGGCGGTTGGTGCGGGTGGTGGTCGTGGGGATGGAGGTCTCGGTGGTTGTCGGGGGAAGTTGTAGCGTCGAAGCTGTCTTGGATGTTGGCAATTTTGCGTTGGAAGAAGGTAGCCAGTGAGTTGCACAGGTCTTGCGAGGGTGTAATGTCATTGATGTTGGAGCTGGGGTTGGAGAGTTCCATCACGATGTTGAAGAGTTCTTTGCTGTTGTGTGCGTTGCTATCTAGGCGGTCTTTGAATGATGCCCTTTTGGCGGATCTGATGAGATGATGGTGTCTGCGGATGGCGTCCTTCTCGGCTGCGTAGCTGTCCGTTGTTCGTTCCCAGAGCCAGTTCTTCTCCAGTTTTCGGCATGT